>NC_072380.2:149990000-151232500 GCF_028885625.2 Pongo pygmaeus
ATTCCATTTGTTCTAGAGAAATTAACATTTATTGAGCGCCTACTCTTTGGCATTGCAGTAACATGAATGAACTATTTTAATTCTTATAACCACACTATGGTTATAAGATTACTATAATTACCTTTATATTATATGCATATTTGTAAAAAGAAATCAAAGGTTAAGCCATTACCTAAGGAAAGCATGTAATCAAGTAGAAGAGTACAAAATTCAATCCTAGAATTCTGTCTTCGAGCCCACGTCTTAACGGCTAGTATATAGTATTATAATTAAACACTAGTTAACATAGACAAGGATTACTAAATTTTCATGTTTGTAGTTGCCAGCATGTTAAACAGTTAAAATTAGTTAAGTGAAAGAAGTGATAAATCAAGTATCATTTGATTACATTTATATGAAATGTCCAGAACGGCAAAACATAGATACGAAAAGATTAGTGGTTGTCCAAGGCTGGGGGTGTAGTGTGGTGTGGTATAAGGGGGTGATGGTTAAGGAATACGGGGTTGCTTTTTGGAATAATGAAAATGTTCTATAATTGTTTGTGATCATAGAAACACAACTCTGTGAATATACTAAGAGCCATTGAATTACACACTCTGAAAGGGTAATGTGTATGGTAGGTGAATTAGAGCCAAATAAAGCTGTTCACATTTGTGCACAGCATTTGAAACAAAAAATATATATGAATCTTACAGAATTTTAGAGAGAAAAAATTCCAATAATCTTATAAAAGCTTGAAACTAACAAATTATAAGTAAAATGATGATTAAAATTAAATAATAAGGCAAAAAGTCTAGTATATATTTAATTTCAGTAACTCTAGACAGATTAAATTCCCTTGTTAAAACTAGAAATTTTCAGAAAAGCTTTAAAAAATCTAGCTATATTTTATTTGACATAGATATTAACAAAAAACTTCACAAGATGTTTGAATAGATGAAGAAATATTCTAGATAAATATTAAGCTAAATAAATTAACTATAACAATGGTATTATTATACTAATATAAATGAATACAGAAAGTATTAAGACAAGTCTATTATTTAATGATAAGTGGAAAAATCCATCCAGAGTATGTAATAGCTGCAAACTTTTATGCACTTCATTTTATCTTGGGAAAGACAAAAAATAAATCAAAGTAATAAAATCAGGATAATAATTCTGATCAGATACTTATCATCATCATAATGAGATCCTAACCCCTAAACATTCCAGGAGAAAACAGTGGGATTGGTGAGCATGAGGGACTTTATATAGTGTGTACTTGGAAGGAACTGCAATTAAGCTGAGATCCTAAAGAAATGTTGGGAGGTAACATAGAGATATCTAGCTCATAAACATTGGAACAAGTGCCCTGAGGAAGAAAAGAGCTGCTATTTTAAAGAGTGAATGATGAGGTCAGTGTGGCTAGAGAAGAAGATGTAATGGGGGATTGATGAGACATGTGGTCAGAGCCAAGAGCAGGTCATGAAGGGCACTGCAGGCAAACAGTGTAAGAAATTTGAATATCATGCTATTTGCTGTGGTAAGTCATGAGAGCATCTTAAGTAGGATTTTAAGTATGCCACGTTTAACCTGGAGTTCAGAAAGATCATAGTAGTTTACAAAGATCGTGGATTGCAGGAGTAGGTTTAGCACAAGCATTCAGAGACAAATGCAAGAGATAACAGTGGTGACCCTTCAGGATGGTTGCTAGGTAGGGAGATAATGGTAGGAGGTGGGATTCAGTGTCTACTGTGAAGATAGTGTCTATGGAATTTATTGATGTTTTGGTCATGACAAAGAGAGAAGTCAGAGGAGATTTTTCAGCCAATGTACTGTGTTCGGTCTCTGTCACGGGTATTGGGTACTGATGAGAATTCCTCACTTGGCTCTGAAGGGGAGCACACTGGGCCTTGTCTTTTGCTTGAACTCCATGCATATAAAGCTTGTGTCCAGGGTCGCTCTGCTTAACATGGCATGGATTGCCAACTTCACTTTCTCATTTCTTTTCAATATTAGTCAACGGGAATATATGTAGACATACGGTTATTCTTGCCTGGTCTTCATCTGCTACGTTTTTCCTTTGGGAATCCTCCTCCCTAGAGAAGCAACACAGCATCACCAATCTACATAGTCCTAGGCTTCGGGTCTTTATTGTAAAGTCCTCATTTAATGAGAGAGCAATCCTGTAGATTAATGAAGAGCATAGGCTATCTCTTAGAGGCAGAACCTGAGAAACAAGAAACTCCTCTGTTTACTGTGATATGAATCCTATGACTTTAGGTTATGGCAAGAGACTGAGGAAAGTGTTTACCTATCTTCCTCTAGTGTTACAGATTATTTCTAGGCAGATATAAGATATAGTTACATACATGCATTTAATTATCCTTGATTCTGGCAATCATATCCTGTGCATTTCCTTTCATTTTTTAATGAAATATGCTTTCATTTTTAATCTCATACATGTATTATATTGAGAAAATGAGAAATACTGAGTCAAAATCGGCGCTGAGGTTTCTGTGGGAAAAAAAAATCACACACACAGAAAAAGTTGATATTCAAAAAGTGGTATTCAACAATGAGCCTTATGTAGCATCTAAAATAAAGGCTGGCCTGATACAAAACAAACACAAAAAATAATTATTTGTTTTAATAAGTTGTTTAGATCTGCTAAAATTATTATCTGCATTAATTATGAATCAACATACTAGCCAAATTTGAAAAAGACAACAAAGTTTAAAATACATTGCATTTCTTGATTTTTAATTAAAAATAATTATTCATTCGGTGCAGAGACAGACAAATACACAACCTATTTTTAATTAAAACCAACTCAAATGCATTTTTGTAAAAGTGGACTGGCTTTGGAAAAAGGACTGAATTTTAAATAGACAAACTAAATGAAACAGGCTATTACTCTTCTGGTGATAAAATATAAAGCTTACTATAAGGAAACACATTTTTAAAAATATGTTTTTTTAGACTTCCATGGATATTTTGATTTGTAAATACTCTTTCCACAAGGAATATCTGATATTTGATATCTTGCTAGATTTTATGTTTTATTTGATGCAATGTTCTGTTTATCTTATCAGATTCCTACAACAATCTTGTGAGTTACATTAGAAATTTTCTTTGTCTTCTTTAAAGTAAAACTGATTGGTCCAAGGTCAACATAGCATGTGAGTGGCAGAGCCAGGATATTAATATTGTAACCCTGTGGGTTTTCCCCCCTCTAATTTCTTTACACTTGGCATGATACAATAGCATAGAATGTACCCTGGATTTTTCAGGACATTTATATGGAGGGTGCCACTGTTCCCACTTGAATTATTCAATCATATGCATACTTGAAGTCACATTTTAAGTTGGAAACTGTGGTAATTATAATAAACTATTAACTCCATTGTTTTTTCAAAATCATAAATAACTACAAAGTTTCCTGCAATATTGAGCAATCAAAGATAGAGGGAACTCACTTCTAAAACAAGAAAAATAGAGGAACTTATAAACAAATGTCATCCATCTTAGTTGATCATTGGCTTCTCGTGTTTTACTTGGAGAAATGTTCTGTCTACATAATTCCTCAGAAAAGACTAAAATTTAATGTATCAGCAACTTGATGAGATAAGCTGTAACCTTTGAGTAATCACCCTGTCACCTAGCTCCTCAATTCTAGAATGCTGGAAATATTAACAAAAATTTAATTTACACATCAAAGTTCTTATTTGAAATAGTTTAATATTTCATTCTATTAATTTGAAAATATTAATATTTATAATAATCTGCTTTATCTTGAAATCCAGTACATTGTGTTCCAAGGACATTATAATTTGGTTGTATTTTAACATGCTCTGTGAAGGACACAGATTAAATTCCTGATGTGTGGCATTAAACATTATAAAAGTGGCCTATATTTCTGCAAAAGAAGAATCCTCAGTTACGATTTTATTAAAAGAATAGAAATTTACAAATGCAAATCTAATATCTGGAGAGACATGGAGTAAATGCATAGGATGTGGCTCCAAGTGAGCATTAGGTATAAAAACAGGCCACCTTTTGAACCTGTACTTGAAAGGCAAGGACTCTTACTGCTCATCTATTCTGTGGAGGAGAAGAGAAGGCCTAGTAATTGAGAGTGTAAGACCTCATGAGGCTTTGCAAAGTGGGGAGCTGTTAGGAACAATGACTTGACATCAGTCTCTTGCTCTTTGTGACAATAACTCTCTGAATATCTCCACCAGGTCATCCCAGAATACTTTACACTTCAGTATCTGTTTGGTTTCCTCCACTTACTTCTCTTGGAGATTCTCAGTATAGACAAAAAGTATTTGTCCATTTTTTAGGAGCTCAAAAGATATTTTTTGAATGTATGGCATCTGAGTGAGCAGATCAAACATGCTAAGATCTTTTTAAGAGTAAAACTACTTTAAATATCCATTTCATCTCTATCACTGAATAGTAATCGAGAACACTATGAATTTAACCTTTCTGCACCTCAGTTTTCTCACCTGCCATGATTAAGGTAATAATATCTCACTCAGGGACTTACTTTAATTTTGAAAACATTGTCATTTACAAAAGTCCCTAGATCAGTGCTTGGCATATGTAAGATACACAATATGTATGAATTTCTCTTTTTCTTTCATAAGACTACTGGAGCCAGTCCAGGCTCTGAGGGTCTGAGGGTGGCAGAGAGAGTGGACCCAAAAAGTGAGGAGGAGATGGTGAAGCAAGCTCTGAGGGCAACTTGACCGCCTGCAGTTAAACCTGCAGTGTCTCTAGGCAGGACCTGATTGTGCCATGGCGAATCAGTGAAGAAGCTGTTTTGAGTAAGAAAAATCTTGGGTTATAAAACTCAAACTTGAAAATCAGAGAATGCCAATTAACCCCTGGACTTCTGGTGATCATGGTCTATGGTAAATAATGTTATTAAACAAGACTGGAATAGCATATTGATTTCACATTTTGGGGGGCCTTGGATGAATTATACAATTGTTTAATTTTATGTGGTCAATAATAGGGAACTGATGATATTTCTAAAAAGCACTGTGAAAAAACTTGATAATGCAAAGGTTGATTTCGTTTCAGTGTGGAAGTGATAAATTAGGGGTTGGAAAGATTAGAGTCAGGGAGGCCAATGATGACAATTATTTAAAAAGATCAATCTCCCTACAAAATAACCTCTTCCTGAAATCACATCCCTATCTAATATATGCAACACAAATCTCTTTTCTCTTGAACATAATTTTGATTTGTAATTTAGATTAACTTGGTAAAAACATTGTGAACCCAACTAGTGACTATGTTGCATGTCACTTCCTTGAGGATTTTCTTTATCTTTAAAAAAAATTTCCTAGAATAGCTACCATATCTTGCAGTTATTCAAGTTATTTTTTTCCTGATTACTTTTATCTCCCTTTGCCTATTGAGCTCATTTTATGTAATAAGTTATTGTTTGAAGTGTTATTTATTGAGCACTTCCCAAGTGGTAAGTACATTACTAAACATTTTGCATACATTACCACATTTAATCCTCACAACAAATCTCTGGGTACTGCTTCCCTGTTAGAGACAAGGATGCCAATATTGAAATGTTTAGTTAACTTAGCCAAGGTCAAAAAGATTCTACAAGTCATTGGCTAAAGGGTAAAACTCATATTCTGTGGAGAACAAAAATCTATAGTATATTCCTTCTTGAAGTCTGGCCTAACTCAGAAAAATAAAGAAAATTACCTTTGAAATCAGAAAGATTCAAGTTTGAATATGTGCGCTCTCGCGCGCGCTCTCTCTCTCTCTCTCTCTCTCTCTCACACACACACACACACAGTTTCTATCTATAAGATCATTTACCTAAACTATTGGCACCGTTATTAGTAAAATGAAATGAGTAGTATCTGCCTAAGAAAGCTCAGGTTGAGCTTGACCTAAAATAGCAGTTGTAGAACAACCAGCTGGATTGTTCAAAAATGGCAAGTTCCTTTCTCAGCTCTATGCCTTCTTTTGCACAAAATCCATCGTATTTCAGTGATTAGTTAACACTTCTTCTCTGGTCTGGTCAACTGTTCATACCGAGATGGCAAGAAAGTTTTCCCATTAATCCTTGTGTTCCCAGTCCTAATTCAACGCCTGGAATTTAGGAGCTTGACAGTCATTTAATGAACCTTTAAGTAAGTAGGCAAAGGCATAAATAGAGTGCCTTCTTCTGCTTCAATCACTTCTCCTAAAGTCTGTTGGAAATAATAAGGCATCCAGTGTAGAAGTTTAGAGAAGAGCCCTAGTGTGTGTGTGTGTGTGTATGTATGCACATGGGTGTGGCAAAGAGAGGATGGGGAAACTATCTGCAGCCATGCTCTAATATGATGCATAAACCAAATTAAAGAAAATATAAATAGAAATTAGACCTGTGGAAAACAGAAAGAATGGAATATGATAACCAAGAGGACTAGTGAAGCACAAAATTAGTCTCTACACTTCCTGGTTACCGTGGCAAAGAGTAAAACACAGTAAGCTACATAATTCTGATTATCAGGAAGAAAGATGCCTACTTAAATTTTTCCTGGCATCTAATTATAAAAACGTGATAAAAGGGGCTGTCAGGGGTTGAGCTCAGAGGAACATACCTGTAGAGAAGTAAAGGCTCAGAGCATCACAGTACATCTGTGAGAACCACTGTATACCAAGTGCAGCCCTCTCTAATCCCCACATTAAACTTGTTTTTGGCACATGAAACATTTACCACATCCACCTCTTACTCATGTGCTCTTTCTCTGGCACGGGATCCACTTAGATATTTTTTCCTTTCCTGTGTTAACCTGGCAAGAGATTCGACCATGCCTGACCAGTGCTTCCAACTCAAGTACCTAGCATTCCTGCCCTGCTCAGATTCTCTTAGTCCTTCTCTCGCTTGACTCAAGCACCTGGCTTTCTTCTTCTACCAGGAAAGTCTTCTCACATTTCCTGTTCGTAGACTGAAAATACTTGCTGGGTTTATTTGTTCCTATAGCTGCATCCTCTGCAAGACTGAAGATAGTGAGACAAAACCCTCATCCTCATATTCAGCTCTATGTACCCCAAAACTCAACATAGTACCTGTCACAGAGCAGGTGCTCAGGAAATGTAGAGAATGTTAAATTGGGGAGTGTCATCTTGTTAAATGGCTGAAATAGTGCAGGACCTCATAAAGGAGACATAGTACTATCTAATGGACAATATACTTCAGAATGAGTCATGATTTCGCTATCAAAGGATGAATGTAAACTTAGACTTCAACGGGCACGTTAGTTCCGATTCAAAAAAGGAAATTGCTCTGCTTCATGCTGCTAAAGAATAAACTTCAGTTCCTTAGCCCTGCAGTTAAATCCCTGCATGAGAATATTAATTTAAAGCCATGATCTCAATGGTATCCATATTTTAAGAATCACACTCCCGTACCCATAAAAGAATAGTTGGGCATAGATCACTAATATATGTATAACTATTTAATAATTACATACCAGAATCACCTTATTAATGTAGTTCCTGTACCTTAATATGTTTTGTACCCAAAACCTCTGTTTTCTCTCCTTTCACATTGTGTCTGTTCCAGCATCCACAACTCTAGACGTAACAGATTGATTGCTAAGAAATTTTTATTCCTTTTTGTTTTTATACCATCTGTTCACACAGCCTTGAAAGATATTTAGTATTTTCATTGTCCAGTATCTTGAAGACATTTAAAATGTCACCTCCTATGTGAAGACTTCCTTCGTCTTTTGTGTTAATTAATAAGTCCTCTGGGCTTTCACAAGCATTTTGCTTAGTTTACATTCTTATTTCAATATGCTTGATTTGTTTGTCTTACTAGATTTAAAACTCTTAAACTGTTAAAGACCAAGATTTTAAAAGATAAAAAGCTTCCTGGCTTCTTTGTGAGCTCAAATACACACACACACACACACTCACACACACATGCTATACACACACAAAAATACATACATATATATGGTGATATACATTATATATACACATAATATATATAAACACACATATATATTGTACAACACATGAGTGAAGGGTATATTATGTATTATGTATATAATATATATTATATATCATATATAATATATTATGTATTATGTATATAATATATATTATATATCATATATAATATATTATGTATATTATATATTATATATAATGTATATAATGTATAACATATGAGCTTTCAAAGTTGAGCAGGCTGTCAGGGGAGCATCTCTCCAACTTTATGCTTCAACTGTATGCTTCAAACTTTGGACCTTTAACTCACATCCATACACATACAAATTCTGTAGCTAGCCACCCATAAAATAGGACACTATGTGGCCCAATAGGGCTCCAGCTTAAGACAAGATATGACATAAATATAATGTATATAATGTATATAATATATACATTATATATTAGTATCTTATACATTAGATACATTATATTTTATAATATATGTTATATTATATTAACATATAGTTATATATATTATAAATAACTATATTATAATATAGTATAATAGTATATTATACATTATATACATTATATTTATGTCATATCTTGTCTTATAATATATAATATACATACATAATACATACATTATATTATGTATTATGTATTATATACATAATACATACACATACACACATATTTACACATAAAATAGATATACACATAGCTGGGCATATACACGTATGTGCATACACGTGTACCTATATATGCATGTGCATGTGCACATATGTATTCATGTGCACATACACACATGAATGCACACATATATACTTATGAACACATATATATATATTTAGTAACATCAATGATGGTTTTGCAAATCTAGTAACACTTACTTAATTTTCTATAGTTTGCAAGTGTTGTCAGATATATTATCTCAATTACTCAATTTGGATTAATATAATATATTATATATTATAATATATATATTAGACCCTTCACCATGTGTTTGTAGAATATATATAAATATATAAATATATAATATATGAGATATATGATATATAGATTTATATATGATATATAAATATATAATATATTAATATATAATATGTAATGCATTATAACATATATAAATATATAATATGTAATACATTATAACATATATATTATATATTATTACATTTATTATATTAATTATTACATATATTATATATTATAATATAGTTTTCTATGTAATATATTTTATAATTTATAAAATATCCTTCACCCATGTGTATCTTTGAGTTTCCAATGTTACACTATCATAATATCCAACCTAAATTCAATAGTAAATAATGCTCTTTTCTTCTGCAGTCTCTTGCATTGATGTAATTTTTGGTATATATATGCATTGAAACTATTTTGTTAAAACTATTGGAGCTGAAAGCTATGGTTTGTTTTCACATTATCTTGTTTGCTATTTACAGCAATCTTTTAAAGAAGTTAGAAAAGGTGAGAAACTCCAATTGATTGACAAGAAAACAGAATCTTTAAGAAGTGGACTTGCTGATGGTCACAGGGCTAGCGAAAGGTGAGCCTGGTACAAACAACATTTAGTGGCATAAAATGTAGTTGTCCTGTGTGTGAAAGTTCCGTAGGGAAGTAGCTAGAGGAAAGTGGGATATTCATTATCAATAAAAACAATGCAGCCTCCCAATGGTGATATATTCATCCATTGTTAAATTTTGGTCTTGAATAAACCCTAAGCTGTGTTTAAAAGACTGATGAAGATATTTTCTATGACTAATTTTATGAGACTTAGGTAAGTTAATGGTCCTGAGCGCTAAGAAAAATTGCAAATATGTTCTCTTTTCCTCACATTAATTATGAGAAGCAGTTGGCTTAAACTTAGAATAAATAATTGGACTGTGATCTGAGATACTCTACTAACCTATTGTGTTATGTAAGGTAAATTACCAGACCTTTCTGCAATTGAGTTCCCTTGCTTGTTAAAAATGGAAAGTTGGAGAGGTTCTCCCCTGACAGCCTGTTCAACTTTGAAAGCTCATATAATTCCATTATTACATTCAGCTAATGAAGTATGTGTGTTAGCTGAGAAGTGACTTCTTTTTCTTCAAAATGACTCATTTTTCCCATAAATGATTTATCCAATCCATTTCCTAGGAAGAATATTTATTTTAGTCTGATGATGTACAGTGCATTTTACCAGTAATACAAGTTTCAATGGTTAATGAGCCATGACTATTTCTAAGCATGATATATCTTCGTCTTTCCTCAGCTTCAATGGAAGAGCACTTTGCTGTAATTGACTTAAAAAGGAGGCTGTCCACCACTTTTCATTTCAAGGAAAGTTTCTTAAGCCTCAAATTCTAATAGGATTTGGCTCAAAATCAGAGGTATTTGTAATTGTATGTGTCACTTTTGACTCATGTAGCTGATTCCAATATAAAACTGAGATTACAAAACTCTATTCCTACCTATGATAAATGATGAGAAACACTGTATGCTTCAAACTTTGGACCTTTAACTCACATCCATGCACACACAAATTTTGTAGCTAGCCGCTCATAAAACAGGACACTATGTGGCTCAATAGGGCTCCAGCTTAAGACAAGACATGACATAAATAATCTTTCTCTAGCCTGTTTTTTTTTTTTTTTAAACTGTTTCCTTCTCTGTCTCTCTTATGATCGCTCTCTTTTTGGATAATGCTTTCCTTCTTCACACCCAGTGACATATTTGACTTTTCTGGCACGATTATATGTCTTCGTCCTAGAACAGATTTGTTTTCCTGTTCACTCCTTATAGCCTGTAATTGAAGTTGCCCTTGGCACTGGTCAGCTTGGCTAGCTTCATGCTAGATTTATTCTATATCCCTATGAAAGAGGATTTGGTGACTACAACACCAAGGGAGCTTAATCCAAATTGTCTGAGTAAATGAGATAATGTATCTGACAACACTTGAAAACTATAGAAAATTAGGTAAATGTTACCAGATTTGCAAACCATCTTTGATGTTACTAAATATATGTATATATGTGTTCATAAGTATATATGTGTGCATATGTGTGTGTATATCCACATGAATACATATGTGCACATGCACATGCATATATGGGTACATGTGTATGCACATATATGTGTATATGCCCAGCTATGTATATATCTATTTTTATGTGTAAATATGTGTATGTGTATGTATTAGGCATGCATTTGTATGTGTATGCTCTATATATGTATTATATATGCATATTTGTATCTGTATATGCTATATGTGTATGTATTATGTGTGCACGTGTTTGTATGTGTTAGTTATATGTGTATGTCATAAATTCAAGTCAGTTTATTGGAGCTCTCCCTGCTGAACAGTACCTACTGCCCTGTTTAACCTTATTCTTGACTAACATTAGCACAGCTCTATTCAGTTTTTGATTTTCTGTCTCAGCTTATTTCTTTCTCTAGAGGTGCAACTACCTGATTCCTTCATTGAGACACGACCCTTTCCTGCTTTCTAAGGTAAGCCTTGATAGAGGGCATGAGGGCTTTTTAAAGCACTCTGGTCTCATGCTCTGGGAGAGACTATTTGATGCCACTTATAACACTTGATTAGCTCTGTGCCGCATTTAGATTACCTGACTTTTGCCTTGCTACTGCATATGTCCAAATCTTTAACTCAGTTCTCCCTAACATCAGAATATTCCTCTTGCCATCCCAACCCCTGCCTTTGGCTAGAGTCTAGCCCCTGTACAAGAACCACGCTTCTAGCAACTGCCTGCATTGCCCTAGGTATTATCAATTCAGGGTTTCCCAATTGATCTCTGCCTGCCTGTTGGAACACTGTATTGTCTAATGTTCAACTTTTTTGATACTGACAGTCATTTGTGATTTAACCTTTCAGATAGCAGTGACAAAAAAAGTGATTATTAGGTTGATGCAAAAGTAATTGTGGTTTTTGTCATTACTTTCTATGACAAAAACCACGATTACTTTTGCACCAAAGGGCATATTTGTTTGCCCCCAGTGGATATATTATAAGACATTTTGCAAACAGCAAACAATAGTAAGAAAGGTGAAAATGTTGTTTGTTATGATTTTCTTCTAACCCACAACCACACATAGGTGAGAAGATATCACTGTTGAGATCATTGTCATTCTTCGGTTAATCAGAGTAAAAGAATTTAAAAATTGAGTAGGACGCAAAAATAGAAATTGCTTCAGGTATGGGTTAAAGATTTAAATTGTGTATTTACTTGAATATTTAAATAAGGGTAAAAATGTAATAATTTTGTATTTCTGTTTTTCTAGAAATGTCTAAATTATATCTTGGATATTTCTTTAGTCACCTTATTCTACTACTTAACGTACTTCCTTTTAGCCTTACCTGCTAAAGCCTGCTAACTGCAAGGGGTTGCCCTGCCTTAGAAAATCAGAGCAGATCCTCAGATATGATTGTTTACTTTTACTTTCAACAGTATAGATGTGTTAAGCACAAGTGGCAACCAAGACGTTTCCTAAACCTGAAATTCCCCTGTGCTCTTCAGCAAAATCAGAAAAATAATGAACTCTTAATAACAAAAATGAGATATGAAACACAAAGATTCTGCATTGAAATGAAAGTCTGAAAACCTTACAAAATAATTTAAAATGTTTTGAAAAACAAGCGTGTAATTCCAACACTATAATATTGTGGAAAGTATATTAACACCAGAATTTAAAGTGGTGCTTCTCCTTTGCGTCTGAATTATTTGGCTAACCCAAGGCAATCCACAGAACCTCTCCAAACTTCAGTTGCCTCAACTAGACATTTGGAATTATCATAGATACCTTTTCTCAAGATAGGGGCTGTCTCAGCCAGTCTTGTATACTTTCATATCTGATTATGCAATTTCTACCTAATCCTTGTAGTAAGAGGAAAAGCTGAAATAGATTAGAATAGTTGTTTTCTATAGAAATGCAAGTCAAACTCTGATATGCTCAATTAGGATGCATATATGCACATCTTTCTCATTGCCACAATCTGGGCACACTGAGCCATAAGGCATATTGGAATCCAACCAGCACATTAGAAATAGAGAAGTAAATACAGAAAGTACAGAACCCTGGTTTTTTCTCTATTTCACATTCAGGCTCCTCTTTAATATCTCTTGTACTCACTTAGCCAATCTTCTCTTGTCCCCAACTCATCAACCCCAAACCCACTACATCCACATGTTGTCGTTTATTCTTGAGAAATAAAAATAAAATCCTAAGCCTCCCAAACAGAGGAAGAGACCCCCTCTTGGCCAAGGGGGACCCACAGAGAAGGTCTGACGTGCCTTGCTATACCAACTTCTTCACTAACCACCGTTGGACATTTTATCCTAAGGGTTAAACAGGAAGTAGTTTTTTGGTTATTTTTTAAGTCTTTCCATTCCCCCTTCCTTTTTTGTGGTTTCGACAAACACCTGTCAACATTACTTTCTGATAAAAGACCATGAGCTGTGGACTAGTTCTGGCTGGTTTAAAGGGGCTGCACACAGGGTGCCTCTGTATCCTCTGCTTCACCTTTTGACATATAAAGCATAATTTTAATGCATTTAAATGTTAAGTCTCCAACCCAGAGTGAATATGGGACATATGTAACATCACTGTTGGTTTACTATGCACGTGTGCCCCTGCTTTGTGAATATTGTAGCTCCTCCTGTAACCTGTGGAATATGTACACTTAGCCAACCCATTCTATGTAAATTCCTGTCTCATCTTTTCTTTTTCAAAGTACTTTCAGTTTCTACTAGAGGCTATGCCTCCCAGCCTGCAGGTTGGCCAGCCTGTAGGACACAACTTCTTGTAAGAAATAAAACTCTCCACTCCAAATTCATAAACTACCTGATTCTTCAGTTGACATTATTAATTCCCTGAACACAAAATTTCTTTGCCTGGCTAAATTTTACGCATTTAGGGGGCAGGTTGCCTTCTCTACATGATCTCATAACAATATATATCTACTTCTACAATGTCCTTTAATCTATATTATTATATTCACGGGCATTTTGTTTTATCTCTATTAGTAAAATGTAAGCTGCTTACGGGCATAGCATGTGTCCTGTTCACTGTCTTAAGTGCCTTATACAGTAATATACCACTATGGTTTCATTGTTCCTGCCTAAACTTATGTTGAAGTTTGATCCCCAATTTGGTAGTGTTGGGAGATGGGGCCTAATGGGAGGTGTTGGAGTTATGGGGGCAGATTTATCATAAATAGATTAATGCTCTCCTGAGGGTTGTTAAAAAGAATCTGGCTTTCGTTTCTCTCTTTTCCTTGCTCTCTCACCATGTGATTTCTTTGCACATGCCAACTTTCCTTCCACTTTCCACCATGAGTTCTTTCGTTTTCTGCTATGAGTTGAATAATCCTGAGGACCTTGCTAGATGCAGATGCCCAATTTTGAATTTTCCAGCTACCAGAATTTTAAGCCAATAATCTTTTTTATTAGACTACCCAGTGATGTGTATAACAATCACTATACACACTAATCTTTTTTATTAGACTACCCAGTGTATGTTATAACAATACTTAATGGACTAAGACATACACACAGTAGATATTAAATAGCTAACTTTTGACCGAATCAGTGAACACACATGCATACAGACAGACACACAGACTCAAACACAAGTTCACATGCAATATGCAAAGAAATTAAAGAAGTTATAACCAGCTTTGCCTGGAATTCCTTCACTGGTTAGAAAATCATGAGGTCATATGAATCATCTTAATTTATGAACAGCTATAAATACAACAACTTTTATTTTTATGCTGGAAGCAAATATACCTCCCAGTAGCATTGACAAAATAATTACAGTTCTAATATCTGGACTCACACATGCAATGACTAGATCTTAGTCTTCAGGATAACAATGAACAAGTGTAACTACATAACCCTTTGTAATGTAAAAAATGTCTTTTACATATTATTATTTAATTATCCCAACAATTTTATGTGATAGACTTTATTCATATCAATATTATCAGTCAGGATCTAAAGGGGTGATAGAAATCATGCCAGTTATTTTAAAAGAGAAAAAATATATATAATGATTGTTAACCAAGTTTTGAATATTTGGAAAGAAAAATAACAAGAGCAAAAATAAAAAGTTGAAATTATTAAAACTTAGAAACTCAGAGGAGGAAAGCCATAGATCTGGGAATGAGACATCTGGTGAAGTATGCTGGCCAGCTAGTGCTGGTATTTCTAGGGGTAGGTAATGTGGCTTTTTTCGTGAGTGTTAGAAACACTGCAGATTTGAATAAACTGCTCACCTCTTCATGAAGGACCATTGCACCAGTGACACTCAAAGCACAAGAAGCAAAAACAGGCATATAGAGCAAACAGGAAGTGATACACCTCCATTTTCTCCCCTTTCTTCTAGTCTTCCTCCAGAAGTCTCTATTGGCAGATGATAAAAAGAAGCCAATTTTCAAAACAGAAGTTTAGTTGACCAAGTCATAGCCCCAGCACCACAAAGCAGAGTATAAAATGATGAGTCTGCTGTCCAGAGACAACATGATAATCACTGGCACACAAATATGGTGTTTCAGAGCATTGGAGATCAGAGAGGTTCACCCCAAATTTTGCAATAAACTTGCAATCAGCAATGTACAACATACATTGCAATCAGCAATGTACAAATATGGAACATAGACTTAGAGTTCCATATTTTTTCTACACACAGAGTGCAAAATAATTAGAACATTCCTTATTCACCCTCACATCAAGGAAAGTGTGGGGGGTGTGTGTGTGTGTGTGTGTGTGTGTGTTAGCAAACTATGGTTTGTATTTGCTGACAGTATCTAACACTGACTAACAAAGAGAAGTCTAGCAAGTTCCATTACCTTTCTAAGCCTCAATTTCGGCATCTGCAGATGCACATAATGGGTTTCCTATTGAGTAAGATTGTTTAGTGAATAAATATTGAGTATCCACAATATGTAGGACACTGTGCTATGTGCTATGAATAAAATGATAAAAAGAACAATCAAGGCCACCCTCTCCAGAGGTTAGAATCTTGTAGGTGCAGCAGGCATTAATTAAACAACCACTCAAAGGATATGGAATAAATAGAGTATGGAATAAAGGATACGGAATAAATAGATTGCAACTGAGATCATTGCTGTGGTGGAAAATCCTAGGCCAAAAGAATCATGCAGAGCAAAGGAAACTGATTCATAGGGAGGTTAAGGAAAACTTCCTGGGGAAGGAAAGTTTGAAGTAAAATCTGTAGAGCAAGTATGGGTTGCCTAGATGAAAGGGTTGGGGAAAATGCAGGGGGGTGGGGGTGGGAGACTTCCACATGGAAGGAGCAGCAAAATTCCTGTCTGAGGGAAAAAATGGCTCATTCAAGGACCTGAAAGAGGAACCATGGGGCTGGTTGATGCATAGGGAGCAAGCGAGTGATAAAAAGAGGAGAATGGTACAAGAGGAGCCTGGAGAGAGAAGCAGCAGTCAGAACCTTGAGTTAATAAAGGTGAGAGCTTTGTAAACTGCCAAGTGCTAATAAAATATCTATATAATTATGGCTCCTGGAATAAAAAATACTGGAATTTTTACTCTTTGCCATTTAAAAAGTGGGTTACTGGAACCAGAAGGAAAGATTGAAACTGATAGCAGAATTAGGAAAATTTTCAAAATCCATGTGTATCTCCCCCAAATCAAAGTTGCTTCCCACCCTGTGCATTAAGGGAGCCAAGGCTGTGCAGAGGGAAAAGAACACCAACACCTTACTGTATATATACTTTCATCAGTATTTAAAATGTAATAATAATGTGAGCTTAAAAGATTTCATTGCTTGATCACAGCAGCTTGTTAATTAAAGGTGCAAAGAGGAGAATGATTAGAGAGGGGAAGTTTTCACCTGAGGGAGAAATAGGATTAGTCTGCCTGAGAAATCAGATTAGCGTTCCTGGCAGCAGGCCAGTTGCAAAGAAAGAGTACAGAAGCTGCAGAGAAATGAAATTTGTATCTTTCCAAGCCCTCTGTGGGAGGACAGGCCTCCCCTCTACATGTCTAAAAGCAGGAAAAAACAAAGTCTTGCAGACAGCTCACCCCTGACATTGACTTGCTTCCCCAATATTAAATGTGTGTCTTGCTAATTGCTCTTGGTGGAGATAACTGTGTTTGGAATTTATTTGGCTCTGAAATATGTGAGGTTATGGAATCACTGACATCACATGATTAATGAGGAAGGTTGGTTTCCACATCCTCTGTTGCAGAGATTGGAGCCTCATCTCATCCTTAGGGCCCCCTGGGTCTGCCTCACATCACAGTGGCCTGTGTTTCATTAAACGGAGCAGCTTGGTTTCCAGAGGGGTGATTAGGAGAGAGATGAAAAGGTGCAACAGCCTGGGAAGTCCGGAGTGCAATGATAAAATATAACCTGTGTACAATAGCCAAGAGGCAGTGTGGTGAAATGAAAAAGTGGGGCTTGGAAGCCAAACACGCCTGAATTAGAACCTTGCCTTCTACAGGTAGAAGTCCTGTGACCTTGGGCAAATTAGCTCAACCTCTTTGAGCCTCAGATTGCCTATTGTAAAATGAGAATCATAAAACCCACCTTGAGGGGTCTGTAGAGAATTTTTAGAAAAAATGGGCAAGCCATTCCTGGTGTGGTGCTCTTGTTCAATAAGAAAAAGCTGTTGTTATCATAACAAAGTGTTTTCACACATACTCTTTAACCCTGCCTGAGATTGGCCCAGAAATCCCAGTCACCAAGGAATTTACAATCCTTATTGAAATACTCTAACCACACAGTGGGCATTCTGCCACCAATGTGTTGAGTAGGGCCACCTCCTAGAAAGACAGGAGACAGTCTCGGTTTCAGCTTTGATGATTTCATTCAATATTCCATTATCTCAGCCATCAGTTGACACCCGCTGGACGCAGTCATTCACCTCCTCAGTCAATCCCCACTCCCCACACCAGTACCCAGCTTACTGCTCAGGCGTGGTGCATACTACTTGGCCCAGCATGGCTCTTTAGCAAATGCAGTGGACACATACACATTGTTTATACCATTTGCCCATGACCTTGTTCTTTTTTCTCCCTACACAGAATATTGGATCAAGAGCATACCTTGCCTTCCTTTCCCAGTTACTTCACTGTTAATGTTCTTATAACTCCCAGCAAGTCACGCACAGATTCTATGAAGAAGGTACAATTGTCTATTTTTGCCGTTCTCAATTCATTGTCGGAAAAAGCTGAAGCTCAGCCATGGCAAATCGCTTTTCTACGGCCAATGAGCTTATAAATAGTGATTGAGAGTTTAGTTTCAATACCTGAAACTACTTTAATGTGATGATTCCAGGATGCCTATACCATGGACTCCGAAAAGACTAATGCCACTGCTCACGTCTTCATTGACCTGCTATCATTCATTCATTCAGTAATTCAGGCCAATAGTTAATTTGATTTCTTCCTTTCTCTTGTTCCTTACATCTGAACCATAAACCAACTTTGTCATTTCTACCTTCCCAATTGTGTATATCCCAAAGTCAAACCCTTTTTATCACTTCCATCTCTACCTGGTCTCCATCACCTGCCATCTGGCTATAGCATTAACCAGTTAAGGGCCTATTGCCTCTCACTCCCACATGGCCCCTTATTGTCTATTCTGCAGAGTACACAAGGAAATTTGATGATGCCAAATGTCTTAGTCCATTCCCCCGCTGCCATAAGAAATACCTGAGACTGCGTAAGTTATGAAATAAAGAGGTTTACTTGGCTCACGGTTCCACAAGCTGAACAGAAAGCATGGCTGGGGAGGCCTCAGGAAACTTACAGTTGTGGTAGAAGGCAAAGGGTCGACAGGTACCTCTTACAAGGCTGGAACAGGAGAAAGAGAGAGGGAGAAAGAAATGCTACACAACAACCAGGACTTATGAGAACTCTTATCACTAGAACAGCAAAGGGAAATCCACCCCCATGATCCGGTCACCTCTCACCATACCCCACTTCCAACACTGGGGATTACACCTTGACATGAGATTTGGTTGAAGACACAGATCTGAACTATATTACTAAATATTTGCCCAGAACACTCAGTGGCTTCTTATGGTACTTGGAATAAACCCCAAAGTCCATATCACAATCTATAAATGCTTCTATGATCTGGCCCCTGCCTCCCTTTCTCTCCACCTTTACATGGCCTTTCTTGCTGGGTCTACCCAAGCCTTATACTGGCCTCCTTGCTGTTCTATAAGCATTTTGTCTCTTTTAGTCATCACTGTATCTGCACTACCTACAGCATTGGCTGATGAGAAGTGCTCAATCAATCTTGTATTAGTGCATTTGTAAAATAATATTAAAATGAATAAAGTAAGATTTCTGCCCATCAATTTTCAAGGAATTTACAGTCAGGTGGGGCAAGTAGGATCCATCAAATTAAAATACAGCAATGTACACCGTGATACTATCTATAGAGGTTACCAGATGAAGGGCATAGAGCCCATGGTGGTCAAAAGAAAACCCTGGAGTGTGACACATGAGTCACAACTGCAATATTTACTACATGTTCAAGCTTTGGCAAGATGGTAAACCTCTGAGTAACTATATTTTGTAATCAGAAAATAAAATAGTACTTTCGTTATTGCATGGTTTAGAGAATTAAATTAGGTAATGAAGCACTAAGAACAGTGACTGTCACATAGTGAATACTTGATAGAATTAACTAGAAGTACTAGTTGCAGTGGGAGAAGTAAAATTATTATTATCCTCAAAGCATATGCCAGGGAACAGGGTCTGAGATTTCATAAAAATGAGTTTAAAGGTTTTGATCATCACTAACATCAAGTGCTCTCATAGCCTATGTCTGCCAACCAGGCCAGAGTATATGACAAAGAAAGCTGCTGAAAGACCCACGTATTCATAGCCCATTGGACATCTGTTTCCCACATGCAGTGCTTCCTGTTCTGCAGGCTTCAGGCTGGTTGCCAGAGTTAGGGTAGCCTGGGGCGGTGGAGAAGGGTGGGGCGGTCCCAGGAAATGCAACCCTATAAGGGCAAAGCTTGATAACTTAAGAGAGTGAAAAAACCTCCATCCCCCTTTCTGACCCACCTTTCTCTCTAGCCACCCATACATTTCCTACATGTAAGAATTCAAACAGAAAGTGAATGCACAGGTTCAGTTTCTTTACATTAACTAGTGAAAATGACCCTGCCAACCTTGCAGAGTGATTATGAGAATCTCACTAAAGCTTGCCAACTCTAATGTTTTAAAAACGAGGCTGCTGTGGAGGAGGATGAGTGTCTGTTTCAGTTATGGAGTAATCATGAAAAGTAGTGCTGTGTAATAAATAATTTGATTGGCTTTTTTCCGCTGTTTTCTCAAAGGGAGACTAAATCCTTGGAATTTCCTGAGTAATAAGAGTTGTTTTGTTATTCATGAGTACTGTGAGCCACACCTGAATTTATGATAAGAGGATGAATCAGGATAAGAGCCTACCATTAAAAAGACTAACCGTGCCATTAGAGGATTAGGGATTTGACCCAGTCTGACTGCCATAGAGGGTAGGACAACTGGAGAATTAGTTCAATTGTATGACAGGTTATACAACTAAGTATGTCTATTTAATGAAACCCCAATAAAACTCTGGATACTAAGACTTAGTGGAGCTTCTTGGCTGGTGAACACAATGATGTGCTAGCACAGTGATGCAAACTAATTCCATGGGGAGAGAGCACAGAAGCTCTGTATTCAGGACCCTCTCAGACCCCACTCTATATACCTCTTCATTTGGCTCATCCTGACTTGTATCCTTTACAGTAATCTAATCATAAGTATAGCACTTTCCATTCTAGTGAGTTGTTGTACCAGTGTGAACACCCTGGATTTATGTCTCGTTGTCCCGGTGATCCTATTTCTGGTTCGCATCTAAAGTGGGGGCAGTCTCACTGGGGACTGTGCCTTTATACCTGTAAATATGAGGCTAACTCAGGGTAGCTAGCATCCAAATTCAATTCCAATACACAAGTTAGTATCAGAGTAAGTTGGAAGAGCACCACTTTCAAGGTAGTCTACACTGGCCAAAATCTGTATACTTCTTTGCTGTGTGGACTTGCACCAATTATTTACCCTATCTGAGTCTCAGTTCTACAACTGGTCATCCTGGAATAATGATGCCTACTTGCTGAGCTGTGGGCCATAGGAAAGAACATAAGGTAACAAACATAAAGTACTATACACAGTGCACTGAGTATAATAAATGCTTAATAAATGTTACTTTTGGTTATGACCATTGAATCTATCACACTGTATTACTCCAAGTTTCCATCACTGTGTTTACATCTTTGTGGCTACGTAAGAGATCAGTTGAAGGCCTAAGACATTAGGCAGTTTGCCAGTGCGGCACAGAGCCCATCACTGCTGTTGCTAGTGGTGGCCTTTAATACGAATGGGTCAATGGGAAGATACACAGAGTTAGACAGAAACAGTGGCAGACGCAGTTTGGCTTTGGCCTTGGTGTTTTCTGTGAGGCAGGGTCAGCAGTATCCTCTTGTCTCTTCTACAGTAGCTCGCTCTGGCATTAGAAAACAAGCAAAACAAAAGCAGACAAAATGTTCTTTTTATTTTTATTTTTTTTTTGTACACTCAATAGTTTTAACAAAGTTAAACTTCTTTTATCTTCATGTCTTCATGTGATGGGTTGATGCAAAGACTTGATGAAATGATGTATTGCAAAAGGGCTTGGATTAAATGTGAAACCAGGTCAGTTTCAATAACAATGTCAGTTACTATTATTGTAGGCTGATGCAGTGACCTGAATTTTTATTCTATAATCAGATACTAAAAGTCCAGATTAGTGGTGGGAAGACACCGTTCCCCATTTCACTGCCCTTAGCACAGTTTCTGGCACATTGCAGGAACTGAATAAAAATTATGAATTGTTAATATATTTTAATCTTGCAAATGCACAGCTCAAATAGACTGCATAAATACCCACAATGATACCCTGAAAATAAGACAATTTATTCTGTTTCTATGGGCCTTGAGAGGTTTTATGTTAGTATTGACAATTATAATATAAATCATATTTATCTATCACATTATTAGCTATTAACAACATTTCTTGGAAGAAAATGAAAACTTCAGAAAATGTGAATAAGCCTGCGTTCCATTTTTTCAGATTGACAGCAGGAATTTTACGCCTGGTTCTGTTCATTCATCTTGGGCTTATTACATTTATTTCCTAAGGGAAAGAGACCTAAAAAATATCAGGTTTCCTCAATACTATACTTTCCTATATTTCTTATAAGATGAATCCAGTGAGAAACTAACTGGGGAAAGATCTCTTATTGGAAACAAGGTAATATGTACCTTTAATATTGCTTCATGGGAAAAAATATACAAACATTATTCATTCAGTCTCCTTCCAAGTGACATGGGCTGAGAGATAAGACTAAATGTAGATTTGTATGATGATAATAATAACAATTATTATATTGTTTTTTCTGTCATTGTTGTTGTTATACTAACAGAATAGGGGCAATCGTCCGTCTTATGTTAAAAGAAAACACAAAATGGAAGAGCAGAAAGAAAGAAGGACTTGGAGAATAAAAACTTGGCTTAAGGTCCTGATATTTTAACTCTTTCAGTCAATATTGAATAATCTCTACAATAGGTAACTATGATAGACAAATAAGTTTAAATACAACCATTATGGAAAGCAATATGGGGGTTCCTCAGAAAACTAAAAATAGAACTACTATCTAATCCTGCAATCCTACTGGGTGTGTATCCAAAAGAAGTAAAATTAACATGTTTAAGAGAGTTCTGGACTCCCCTTTTCATTATTCCATATTCACAATATCTAAGATATGGCAGCAACCTCAATGTTCACCATCAGATGAATGAATAAACAAAATGTGATGTATTGACACAATGGAATACTATTCAGCTTTAAAACAACAGGGAGGATCCTGTTATTTGTGACATCATAGATCAACCTGGAGGACGTTGTACTAAGTGAAATAAGACAGTCACGGAAAGACAAATACCACATGATCTCACTTTTCTGTGGAATTTTAAAGAGTTGAGCTCATAGAAGTACAGAGTAAAATACTGGTTACTAAAGGCTGCATGAGACAGGTGGAAGGAGAAAAGGGAGATGTTGATCCAAGGGTACAAAGATTTAGTTAAACAGGAGAAATAAGCTTTATCTATCTATTTCACAGAATAGTGACTATGATAAATAACGCATTGTATATGTCTAATTCCCAAAAGAGTCGATTTTAAATGTTTTACCACAAAAGAATGTATGAGGTGATCAATTTATTAATCACACTGATTTAACCATTCCACATTGTAAGTATGTATTAAAGTATTGCATTGTGTCTCATAAATATATATAATTGTTATCTGTCAATTACAATTTAAATTTAAAAAAATAAATACATATTTATATATGCGAAAATATATTTTTTTGAACCCAAGTAACCTGTATTACTAATGCACCAGTGGGTGGGAATGATTTCCCCAGTATCTCATAGGTTCATAAGACTGTTATTTCTTATTGACTCCTTTATCACTATGTAATGTCTCCTTTTTTTTTTTAATCATTTTCCTTCTTCAAAAACATGGTTTGTGTGAAATTAATATAGCTACTATAGCTTTATTTTGATTAATGTTAGCCTGGTATGTCCTTATTCTTCTCTTTACTTTTAATCTATCTGTGTGTTTATAGTTAAAGTGGGATTCTTGTAGACAACGTATTGGTGTCATTTGTTTATTTCATCTACTCTGACAATGCCTGTTTTTAATCAATATCATTTCCAAATAAAATGAGTATTGATATAATTGGATTAATATCTTCTATATTTGTAATGTTTTCCATTTATTAAATGTGTATTTTGGCCCTCCCCTTTTTCTGATTTCTCTGATTTTGACTGAGCATTTCTTACCATTTTGTTTTCTCTTAGCATAGATAAACCATACTACTTAAAAAATAGTTAGGTGTTACCCTGAAGTTTTAAATATAGATATTTTACTAATTTAATTTTACCATCAAATAACACTGTACCACTTCACATTAGTGAAGTGCCTTGAAAGAGAACAGTTTCAGTGCCTCCCTCCCGTATCTTATGATGCTGCTACCATTTATTTTACTTACCTGTATGCTGAAATCACCCAATGCAATCATGTTATTACTACTTAAAAAAAAGTATCTTTTAGTTATATTTATTGGACAAATTAAATATTTTGTGCCTTCATTTTTTAATTTTAAGTCAATGTATACTTCTTTTTTAATTTTTGTGGGTACATAGTAGATGTATATATTAATGAAATACATGAGAAATTTTGATATAGGCATACAATGCATAATTACCACATCAGGGTAAATGGCATACCCATCACCTGAAGCATTTATACTTTGTTTATGTTACAAAAAAAATTCCAATTACACTGTTTAAGTTGTTTAAAATGTATAATAAATGATTGTTTACTCTAGTCACCCTGTTGTACTGCCAAATACTATATCTTATTCATTCTACTTTCTTTTGTACCCATTTACCAACCCACCCTCTGGTAACCATTCTTCTACTCTCTATCTCTGTAAGTATAATTGTTTTAATTTTTAGCTCCCATAAATAAGTGAGAACATCCAATGATTGCTTTTCTGTGCCTGGCTTATGTTGCTTAACATAGTGATCTCCGGTTCCATCTGTGTTGTTGCAAATGACAGGATCTTATTCTTTTTTATGGCTCAGATGGAGATGGGGAACTTGTTGGGAACTGGAGCAAAGGTCACTCTTGCTATGCAAAGAGACTGGTGGCATTTTTCCCCTGTCCTAGAGATCTGTGGAACTTTGAACTTGAGAGAGATAATGTAGGGTATGTGGCAGAAGAAATTTCTAAGCAGCAAAGTGTTCAAGAGGAAGCAGAGCATAAACGTTTGAAAAATGTATAGCCTAACAATGCAGTAGAAAAGAAAAATCCATTTTCTGGGGAGAAATTTAAGCTGCCCACAGAAATTTGCACAGGTGATGAGGAGCCAATGTTAATCACCAAGACAACAGGCAAAATGTCTCCAGGGCATGTCAGAGATCTTCAAGGCAGCCGCTCCCATCACAGGCCCAGAGGCCTAGGAGGAAGAAAATAGTTTTGTGGGCAAGGCCCAAGGACTCTCTGCTGTGTGTAGCCTAGGGACTTGGTGCCCTGCATCCCAGCTGCTCCAGCCATGGCTAAAATGGGCCAAGATGCAGCTTGGGTCGTGGCTTCAGAGGGTGTAAGCCCCAAGCCTTGGTAACTTCCATGTGGTGTTGAGCCTGAGGGTGCACAGAAATCAAGAATTGACATTTGGGAACCTCTGCCTAGATTTCAGAGGACGTATAAAATGCCTGAATGTCCAGGCAGAGGTTTGCTGCAGATGCAGGGCCCTCAGGGAGAACCTCAGCTAGGCCAGTACAGAAGGAAAATGTTGGGTTGGAACCACCACACAAAGTTCCCACTGGGGCACTTCCTAGTAGAGCTATGAGAAGAGGGCCACCATCCTTCAGACCTCAGAATGGTAGATTCACCAACAGCTTGCACTATGCACCTGAAAAAGCTGCAGACAGTCAATACCAGCCCATGAAAACAACCAGGAGGGAAGCTTGACCCTGCAAAGCCACAGGATGGAGCTGCCCAAGGCTATGGGAGCCCACCTCTTGCATCAGAGTGACCTGGATGTGAGACATGGAGTCAAAGGAGATTATTTTGGAGCTTTAAGATTTGACTGCCCTGCTACATTTCAGACTTGCGTGGGGCCTGTCTTTTTAAGTTTACTAATTCTTTGTTCTTCTTGATTCATTTTGCTGGTAAGAGACTCTGATGTATTCTTCAGTATATCAATTGCATTTTTCAACTCATGAGTTTCTGCTGGATTCTTTTCAATTATTTCAATCTCTTTGTTAAATGTGTCTGATAAAATTCTGAATTCCTTATTTAGTTCATTTGGTGAAGTCATATTTTCCTGGATGATCTTGAAGCTTGTGGATGTTTGCAAGGTTCTGGGCATTGAAAAGTTAAGCATGAATTTTAGTCTTCACAGTCTGACCTTGTTTGTACCCATCCTTCTTGGGAAGGGTTTCTAGGTATTTAAATGGACTTGGGTGTTGTAATCTAAAAATTTTTGGTGTATGAAGTCATATCTGCATTAGGAGGCACCCCAAGCCCAGTGATACTGTAGCTCTTACAGACATGTAGAGATACCACTTTAGTGATCTTTTGTAACATCCAAAAGAATACTCTGAATTAGCATGCAGTGATTTGCTCTCTTATTTCACTTTCTTCCAAACAAATAAAATCTCTCTTTCTGTGCTGAGCTGGCTGGAGCTAGGGCAAGAGTGACATAACCACACCTGTGTCCACCACCGCAGGGATTATGCTGGGTCAGACCTGAAGCCAGCACAGTACTGGGTCTCACTCAAGGCCCACAGTAACCACTTCCTGGCTACCACCTATGTTCGCCCAAGACCCTAGTGCTCTACAATCAGCAGGTGGCAAAGTCAGGCAGGCTTTTATCCTTCCCTTCTGGTGGTTGAGTTCTCCTTGGCCCCAGTTAAGTCCATAGATGGTATCCTGGAACCACTGCCTACCTAGAGATGGAAATCTTAGGAATCTAGCTCGTACGCTATTCTGTTGCAGCTGAGCTGGCATGAAGCCACAAGACAAAGTCTTTTCCACTCTTCCCTCCCTTTCCACAAGCAGAGGAGTCTCTCTTTATGGCCATTACCACCCCATGCCTATGGAAAGTACTGCCTGGCTACAACTGATGTTGACTCAACATCCAAGGGCTTTTCAGTCAGGTTGTGGTGAATGCTGCCAGGCCTGAGACTCTCCCTTAAGGCCAGTGGGCTTTCTTTCAGCCAAGGGCAGGTCCAGAAATGCCATCCAAGAACCACAGCCTGGAAGTAGGGATGCCAACAGCCCACTTGGTGCTCTACTCAATATGTCCAAGCTGATACCTAAGTTGTAAGACAAAGTCCCTTCTACTCTTCCCTCTCCTTTTCTTAAGCCTAAGGAGTTTCTCCCTGTAACCACTACATCTGGCGATTTGCTGAGTCGCACCTAAAGCCATATAGTCTCTGAGTGTCACCCAGGGCCCACGGCAAGTATTGCCTGGGTGTTTCTGCTGATTATTCAGGGGATGAGGGCTCTTTAATCAGCAGGTAATGAATCCTGCCATGATTGTGTCTTTCTCTTTAAAGTAGTAGGTTCCCTTCTAGCCCAGGATGTTTCTAGAAATGTCATCTTGGAGCTGGGGCCTGGAATGCAGGCCTCTTGACTCTACCTGGTGCCCTATCCTACTATGGCCAAGATGGTATCCAAGTTGCAAGACAAAGTCTTCTTTATTATTTCCTCTCCTTTCCTCAAGAAAAGGAAAGCAGTATCTCCCAGATCTGTGAGCTGCTCTGCCTAAGGTTGGGAAAGGGGTGGTGCAGGCACTCCTGTGGTCACTCAAGCTGATGTCTCATAGGGTCACATGCCCTCCATGTCCACTGGCTTTAGGCCCAGCACAGCACAAGAACTTGCTCAAGAATTGCAGTTCTTGTGGCCAAGGCTGCCTTTCAGACATACTTAGAACCTTAGAGCACTTTAGCCTGTGGTGGCGAGGCTTGCCGGAACTCAGGTTTCAGCTACTGAGATGAGTGTTTTCGCTCTTGCTAGGGCTGGTCTAAATACTTCTCAATGGGTGCCAGCTGAGTTCTGCTGGTGTGGCTTTCCACTGTGACAGGGCAGCACTGAGTTCCCATACAAAGTCCACACATCACGATGTTCTTTCTTTCTGAAGCTCACAGATTCTCTTTCCACACCACATACTTGCTGCTGGGGAATGAGGGCTGTAAATAAAGACTTTCCTTCCTATCACTTCAGTGCTTCTTTCTGTGATATGATGTTAAATCTGGGTCCTGTGATTGCAAACCTGATTTTTGGTTCTTATGAAGGTGCTTTTCTTGTGTGGCTAGTGGTTCAATTTGGTGTGCCTGAGTGGAGGGCGATCAGTGAAGTCTTCTATTCAGCCATCTTGCTCTGCCTGCAGAGCAAGCTCCTATCTTTATTTTTTTCTTTCTCTGATACTCTTCCTTTATACAGATTTGTGTTTCTGACCTACATAATTTTCCTTCTCCTTGAAGAACTTTTTCTTCTTTCTTGAAGAGAAGATCTTTCGGAAATGAATTCTCTTAGTTTATATTTGTCCACAAAAGTCTTTATTTCTCATTCACTTTTCATGAATAATTTTACTGAATGTAAAATTATAGATTGGTGGGTTTTTCTTTTTCTAATAACAATATAAATATTTAATCAAGTGTCTTTTTGCTTGTGTCATTTGTGACAACAAGCCCTCTGTAATTCTAATTCTTGTTCCTCTACAGGTAAATTGTGCCTCCACTGTAACCCCTGGACTCTCCCTGGTTCCTTTCAATTGTACTCTTTGTCTTTGCTTTTTTTTTTTTTTTTGAGATGGAGTCTCATTCTGCCACCCAGTCTAGAGTGCAGTGGTACCATCTCGGCTAACTTCAACCTCTGCCTCCCAAGTTCAAGCAATTGTCCTGCCTTAGCCTCCAGTGTAGCTGGGATTATATGCATTTGCTACCATGCCCAACTATTTTTTTTTGTATTTTTAGTAGAGATGAGGTTTCATCATGTTGGCCAGGCTGGTCTCAAACTCCTGACCTCAAGTGATCTGTCCACCTCAGCCCCCCAAAGTGCTGGGAGTACAGGCATGAGCCACCATGCCTGGTTGCCTTTGCTTTTCTGCAGTTTGAATATCATGTACCTCGGTATAAACTTTTTGCTATCTATGCTGCTTGGTATTCTCTCAGTTCCCTCAAACTCTCTCTCTCTGTGTGTGTGTGTGTGTATGTGTGTGCATGTGTGTATGTGTGTGCATGTGTGTATGTGTGTGTGAATGTGTGTGTTTTACATTTTCAAATGTTCTTGGTCATTTTTGCTTCAAACAGTTACTCTGTTCACTATCTTCATCAGGCATTTCAATTAGACATATGTTACACCTTTTAAAAATTTCCACACAGTTCTTGGATGTTCTGTTCTGTTTTGTATTATGTTTCCTTTCTTACTGTTTGCCTTTTAATTTGGTAGTTTATACTAACCTGTTTCAAGTTTACTAAGTCTTTCTTTGGTGATGTTCAGTCTATAGATGAACCCATTGAAAACATTCTTCATTTATGATACAGTGGGTTTTTTTTTTAATTTCTAACATTTTCTTTTAATTATTTCTTAATTTTTAAATTTCTGCTAACATTACAAAACTGTTACTTTATGTTGTCTACCTTTACTGATAAGCCTTAGCACACTAATCAGAGTTGTTTTTAATATTCTGTCTGATAATTTCAACATCTGTGTCAGATCGAAGTTTGGTTCTGACAATTGCTTTGTCGCTTTATACATGTTATGGTTTTTCTTGTCATTTGGCATGACTTTTGACTTTTTATTGAAAGCAAAACATGATGTACCAGCTATTAGGAACCAAAGTTAATTGTCCCTTACTGTGAGGATTTATGGCTAAGAATTGAACTATGTTTAATTTTTATTTTATTTGAGGTATTAGAGCCTTCTAATTGCTCTAGTGTTCTTGTTTTTGTCTTTCTTCTTGATGTTGGGTGTCCCTAAATACTTTTCTTCAGAGGGTGTGTGTCTTGAAGGTCTTTCAACTGGTTTATCCACGTGAATATACTGAAGTCCTATTGGTGTGGTGGTAAACTGGAGAGAAGAAGGGTTCTATAATCTTTTGATTAACTCATTGTTTTAGTAAGCCAATTTTCCTGGCCTGTGACCTTTACACACGTTTCTTAACCTTTGTTTTCATCCCTATATGAGATAGGATGTCTTGAGGGATCTGGAGCAGGAGACACGCTCTTTGTCTAGGTGAGATAAGGTTTTGGTAAAGTTTTATAACCTAGGAAATGGGCATTTGTTATGGATAATACTCTGGACAATTCCCAAGAATTGGCCTTCATCTCCCCATCCTACAGTCACAAGGGAGTTTGGCTTCTTCACTATGAGAACCTGGCTGGATTCCTGTTGCCAGAACTTATAAAAGTGTGGTGATTTTCCTGAGTCAGTAACCCTCAATAATTTCTCATTCTCACAATTGTCCAAACTTGGACATCAGCAATTCTTCAAAATTACTATTTAAGTGTTTTTTTAAACAGCTTATGGCTCCAGCATCTTCTGTTCTAGGTAAGCTCATCTCAGGTATTCCTCTTTAAATTTACCTGTATATAAAATGTATATAGATACATTTTAGGGTGGCGGTTTGTCATGCAACCCCAGTTCTCTGAAAAGTCCAACAAAAGTTGTTTAATATCAGTTTTTCAGCTTTTCTTTTAAGAATACGAATAATGAATTCTAAGCTCTTAACATGTTGAAATCGTGCAGTATATGAATTACATCTCAACAAAACTATTCTTGAAACAAACTAACAAACAAATACGATGAACAGAAAACAGTTACAAATATGGTGGATCGTTATAATTATATCAATAATCCTAAATGATAACAGTTGCTGTTTTCATTATGTTTTTTTATTGTTTAACAATTAAGTATTTCATGGCAGGTCATACTGATTTTCCATTCACAGTGATAAGATGAAGTTTATACTCTTTTAATAAAAGCACTTAACTAAGATGTCAGTAAAGTAAGGAGGAATGTAATTTAGATAGCATCATAAAGACTGTGCATACATTACTAAGTTTGGGACACCCTAATTCACATCAAAGCAGCTTCCTCCCGTTAGACTGGCCTTGAAATATGGCCATTCTGGAACATTTCCCATAATCCTATCCACTTAGAACAGCTACTCAGAAACCAGGACAGTCCAGCTGGAACATATAGCCTCCTCTGAGCTGACAAGGCAGTTCCATAATTGATCCAGTGTTAAAGCAGTGTTGTCTCATTTCTGCCAAAGTTGCCAGGGCTTCCTGTGCCAACCAGGCCTGGAGGTTGCTTCTGGGGACATGAAAGCATAGGTTAATAAGACTGAGGCTTCCTTTGCTTTTCCCTATCAGAGTTCCCCAGTCTCATGCCTGAAGGTTGAAGCCATCAGCAGGAGCGTAATTTCCAAAGCTTGACTTCAAAGTACTAGTGCTAGATAGGAATATCTTCCTAGTGCACTAAAATCTCACCAGTAATTTCTCAGAACAGAAGATACCTTTTGGCATTTGGAATATTGTGTTCTGCCACATACAAAGTGGGAAATCACGTAGGGTGCAGTAAGAGGTATGAGTCTAACAAGCTGAGATATGTTTATGTAGAACTTTATATTTTGTTAATGAGAAATGTGATATTAAATTTGGCAGTCTTTGTTTTACATTAATAAAAACTGAGGTACTTAGAAAATGATCATATTAGAAATATGGATGTCAAAGGTGTAGCATTCCAGGAGAGTATGATGTTCAGACAATATCATTACATTGAAGGAACTCCACAATTAGGAACTGAACAAGGCCGTGGTAGGACTGGGTAAGTAATTTCTCCCAGGATGCATCAATTCAAGGGCGTGGGAGAATTGTGCACTGAGCCCCGATCTAAGTCTGAGGAAATTTTGTTTGTAATGAGAGTGTCAAAGCTGAAGACCTGGGACCAGTGGAGAAATTGCTGACTGAAGAAGCTCAGTTGCGACTCAATGGGTTGCACGTGGGCAGCTGGATAAAGGAGGAGCTGCAAAGAGTTGAAGAGTGGCAGGCAATGACAAGCAACAGGTCATGTGGGAATTTCTACAGTAGTATATTGCAGGTTCTGGAAATACAAGGTTTAAAATCCAGCAGGAAAGCACAGATCCGAATCTTGGTTTTACCTTCTTGCAGTGGTCTAAAGCTAAACACTCCCAGAAAGGGAAACTAAGTCAATGTCACTGAAGTTACTGGGCATGTTGGCTTTCACTACCAGTTTTTGTTTGTTTGTTTGTTTGTTTGTTTTTTTCCGTGAGACCTCATTCATGGGAGCTAGACCCCACCCAAGTGTGCTTTACCCAAACCTCTATCCCTCTTGTGAGTAGCTTTCTCAAAATCTCTTATGTCTAAATGGACCTCGAGTTTTATGACTTAGAGCAGAAGTCAGACAAGAGGGGCCCACCTGAGAAAGACAGCTATTCTCCAGCTCTATTGCCCCTACCTTTAAATTCTGTCACCTTTACTGTAAGGAGAAAAATATGATATTCCAGTTATCCTCAGACCTAAACACATTTTTCAGCACAGTTTACCCAGAAATGCAAACCTTCAATAATACACATATTTAAAATAAAATTTGACTTTACCTAGTCTTATTCTTTGGAATGTTTGTAGGGAAGAAAATAAATTTCCCTAACTCATGAACAATTCCCATCTGTATTTTCCGAATATATTATAAAAGTGAAGATAAGCTACCATTTGCTAAGAATGTACTACGTAACATACATAGTTTTATATGAATCACATGTATTTTCCCATATAAACTTCGTAACTCTTGAGGCAGATTCAGAGACATGAAGCACCTTGCTCAGTTACACAGCCAGTAAATGATAGAGGCAACAGTGCAACCTGCACAGTTTAGCCAGAGACAGGATAATTTCCTTGTGCTGCCTCTCTGTAACCAGAGGCATTGGTACTTGAAATGCACTACTATTTGTATTGGAAAGGCTCCCTGTCCATGCTGCCTGAATAGGACCACTCAATTACATTTCCAGTCCAACTCCCATAAGCTGCTTTGCCATACAAACTGAGGAACAGCCTGGTGCTCAAGAATTACAGAAGGTAGTCATTTCACCAATAGCTTTGACCACCTCCCAACAAAGCATTTATCTTCCTCTCCTCAAGTGCCAAATGTACACCCCATTTATTTTTTGTAACTTGTCTCCACATTATTGCTTCCTGAGCAGAGAGACAGGACAGAGGCTCACATTTGTGCAAATAACAGAGGTGTAAGGAATCCCTGCATATCTTGGTATCTACAAGTAGCCCTGCATTACTGGAGCAAAGAGTAATGCTTGTTTGATTATTAAATTATTTTAACATTATCTGGACACCACCACCACCTGCTGAATAAAAGCTCCCTGAGATTAGGCACCTTGTCTACGTATTTAGGGCTACCCTCTGCCCACCCTGCTTTCTGACCTAGAATAAAGCCTGCTATATAAAAAGTGTTCACTCAAACCATATGATAAATAAACCTAAGCACCAGGACAATGTGGGCAACATAGTGGATGACAATAAAGATTATAGTCCCTAGAGTTTTAATAACAAAAACATGATACTAAAATAAGGAATTTAAGTGGATTCTTCTATAAACAAGTAAGCAGTCACTGAAAACTGAGAGAAAGTGGGGTAGGATGATGTGATGATTCTCTAAGGCAACAACTAGGGTTGTCTAAAATACATCTCCTAGAATATTCTTCCCAGTTAGGTGGGGCCACAACAGAGGTTCTCGCCAGTTTCACTGCTGATCTGCTGACTCACTTCACTGGCATGAAGCAGTATTTTGGCTTGCAATTGTTCTACCTTCCCTGGATTCTCATTCAGCTTTTCTGGCTCCTATCTATCTGTGTTTACCTCCATGATGATGAGACCCTGGTTTCTTCAGGATACCCATGTGCCAAGACCAGTGACAACAAGGATAGACACGAATTTCAGTCTATTTGTGTGCTGTCCAATTTATGCTCAAAGGGGTTCATCCTGCTCAACGTATTCCCTTCCTGCCTCCCTGCCTGTGGACTTTAAGCTGTAGGAAAACTGCTCATAGAGATTACTTAACTAGACCCACAATAGCATAAGCCAAATTCTCTGTAACAAGTGTGTGTGTGTGTGTGTGTGTGTGTGTGTGTGTGTGTGTCTTAGTGTAGTGGTTTTGCTTCCCTGGTTGACGCCTGACTGATAAGGATTATTAGTTTTAGTATCAGACAAAGGGTTTTACAGCAATGTCAGGTACATATGGGAGAGGGAGGTAATTCTAGAAGGTGAGATTTCAGGAGCCACATAAGAATTTTGAACTGAGAAATGAATTGATTCACTTCAGCTTGACTGGGTGTTGTGTTCAGCCCTGGAGATAAGTCAGTGAATACAACATGGTCATGTTTTGGCATTGGTGAATGTGATCAATGGGAAGGAAGTGTCAGGTGTAACACAGAACATGCCAGGTAACTATTCATAGAGCAAAAGTTGAGTTAAAATGCCCAGAAAAAGGGCCACAGAATCAAAAGTTAAAAGAGATTAAATATAGAAAACAAAACATAGCGAGCTTTCTTTTTCTCATAGTAAATTAAGGAGGAATGTGTGGTATTCTAGGACATGTATACCCCTATCTTATATAAAGTATTGAGGTGCAAGAAAGACAAATTTTTTATCTTTTCCAGCTGCTTACAGTACCACCCTGCCATCTTCAGTGGGGTCCCTGGATCATTAAGGAAGAGTTACATTCTTTGGAGATGCACCTGATAATTATCAGTCAGAAAAGGCAGGTAGAGGGCCGTGGAAATGAATTAGCACCTCCTGTCACCAGGTGGCCATTTTGCAGTGATTCTCTGTTTTGAGGCCACCTCTATATGCCAGGGATTCAGTGGTTTGGAAATTAGACTTATTAGGCTATTCTGCAATGACATGGTATAATCTGGCCCACAGATAATCATAAACTACTGTGAGAAAAGACTTTTTTTTGGGGGGGTGGGCAGAGTCTCTCTCGCCTAGGCTGGAGTGCAATGGCACAATCTTGGGTCACTGCAACATTTGCCTCCCTAGTTCAAGCAATTCTTTTGCCTCAGCCTTCTGAATAGCTGAGATTACAGGTGTGCACCACCACGCCCAGCTAATTTTTGCATTTTTAGTAGGGACAGTGTTTTGCCATGTTGCACAGGCTGGTCTCAAACTCCTGGTCTCAAGAGATCCATCCACCTCAGCCTTCCAAAGTGCTGAGATTACAGGCATGAGTCACTGAGCCCAGCCAGAAAAGATGTTTTTTGATTTGTCTAGATTCAGTAAACAAAAGGAGAGGTGTTCTTCTTCCAATTCATCCCTTCTGGAAGACTCAGACATCTCATGGCCCATGGTAAACACATAACATATTTTAGCTATAATTGTTGTTATGATTATAATTACAACTTTATTTAAGGAATGGAAAGTTAGCATTTTTCACAAACATTTTAAAAAGAAAAGCAGTGTAATAGAGTGGAAAGAATTTGGGCTTTGAAATTTGAAAGAGAATATAGTTCAAATCTTTGCTCTATGTGACTCTGAACCATCAGGTCTTTCCTCAGTGCGAAGGGAATGCCACTGATGCTGTTGCAAAGACTTCAAGAGCTATGGAACCTCCATGCATTGTGGAACCTCCACGCCTCCTATGGAGTTAACATTAAACATATTATTTTCCTGTTAAATCTTCATCTTCACCCCACATCCCTATTAATTCCCCTTTGGAAAAGTCACCTATCTGGGAGGCAAATTCTCATCTATAAAATGCTTACATGAAGAAGTTTTAAGGACTAAATGGGCTAATTTATTCATATATAAGTGATCCACAAGCATTTAATTATATGGCTCTGGGTCAGTTATTTAAGAAAGTATCTCATCCTTTAGGAAGAAGGAAAGCATTATTTTCTTATTTGCACACATGGGAATATTCAATATGTAAGTGCATTTACTCCAAGAATAATGGCTCAATGGCCTTCTTTGATGAATTAAGGAGGTCGGTGGAAGAGGTAGCAGTATCAAGTAAAATGATTCCCCAAATGTCATCACAATGCAATAGTGAGTTTTATCAACTTGTTGAAAATTTCATGTAATTTGGGATGAAACAGATAGCCTGCTAAGAAAAACAAATTAAAATAATTGTAGATATGGGAAAAATGAATATCTCTTTTAACATTTAATGGTTTCTAATCTGAGGAGGAGAGCCCTTTTATTTATTTATTTTATTTTTTTATTTTTATTTTTTATTTTTTTTATTTTTTTTAAAATTACTTGACTTTATTGAGCACTTAAAATTACAAAGCACATTCTAAATGTGGTACATATTTTAAGTAATTTACTTGTCAGAAATATTTCACAAGTTATTTGGTGTTATTATTGCCATTTGTCAGATATTAAACTGAAACACTGAGAAGTTATCCAAACCCAAATTGGCCTAAATTTAAATAGAATTAATACAGATAAATCAACACTGAAAATAAGTTGGTTTTGCTCAAGAATCAACACTTTTATTTATTGTTTTATGTTGGTTTTGCAAGTATAGATGCTTAATTTCACATCTAAAAATGACTTAGATAATACATATTGAAAATTTATATATATGCTTACAAAGTTAATGAATTGATTATTCTTTTTTTTTTTTTTATTTATTTTTTTATTTATTTATTTATTTTTTTTCTTTTATTATTATTTATTATTATTAAACTTTAGGTTTTATGGTACATGTGCGCAATGTGCAGGTAAGTTACATATGTATACATGTGCCATGCTGGTGCGCTGCACCCACCAACTCATCATCTAGCATTAGGTATATCTCCCAGTGCTATCCCTCCCCCCTCCCCCCACCCCACAACAGTCCCCAGAGTGTGATGTTCCCCTTCCTGTGTCCATGTGTTCTCATTGTTCAATTCCCACCTATGAGTGAGAATATGCGGTGTTTGGTTTTTTGTTCTTGCGATAGTTTACTGAGAATGATGATTTCCAATTTCATCCATGTCCCTACAAACGACGTGAACTCATCATTTTTTATGGCTGCATAGTATTCCATGGTGTATATGTGCCACATTTTCTTAATCCAGTCTATCATTGTTGGACATTTGGGTTGGTTCCAAGTCTTTGCTATTGTGAATAATGCTGCAATAAACATACGTGTGCATGTGTCTTTATAGCAGCATGATTCATAGTCCTTTGGGTATATACCCAGTAATGGGATGGCTGGGTCGAATGGAATTTCTAGTTCTAGATCCCTGAGGAATCGCCACACTGACTTCCACAAGGGTTGAATTAGTTTACAGTCCCACCAACAGTGTAAAAGTGTTCCTATTTCTCCACATCCTCTCCAGCACCTGTTGTTTCCTGACTTTTGAATGATTGCCATTCTAACTGGTGTGAGATGGTATCTCATTGTGGTTTTGATTTGCATTTCTCTGATGGCCAGTGATGGTGAGCATTTTTTCATGTGTTTTTTGGCTGCATAAATGTCTTCTTTTGAGAAGTGTCTGTTCATGTCCTTCGCCCACTTTTTGATGGGATTGTTTGTTTTTTTCTTGTAAATTTGTAGGAGTTCATTGTAGATTCTGGATATTAGCCCTTTGTCAGATGAGTAGGTTGCGAAAATTTTCTCCCATTTTGTAGGTTGCCTGTTCACTCTGATGGTAGTTTCTTTTGCTGTGCAGAAGCTCTTTAGTTTAATTAGATCCCATTTGTCAATTTTGGCTTTTGTTGCCATTGCTTTTGGTGTTTTAGACATGAAGTCCTTGCCCATGCCTATGTCCTGAATGGTAATGCCTAGGTTTTCTTCTAGGGTTTTTATGGTTTTAGGTCTAACATTTAAGTCTTTAATCCATCTTGAATTGATTTTTGTATAAGGTGTAAGGAAGGGATCCAGTTTCAGCTTTCTACATATGGCTAGCCAGTTTTCCCAGCACCATTTATTAAATAGGGAATCCTTTCCCCATTTCTTGTTTTTGTCAGGTTTGTCAAAGATCAAATACTTGTAGATATGTGGCATTATTTCTGACCGCTCTGTTCTGTTCCATTGATCTATATCTCTGTTTTGGTACCAGTACCATGCTGTTTTGGTTACTGTAGCCTTGTAGTATAGTTTGAAGTCAGGTAGTGTGATGCCTCCAGCTTTGTTCTTTTGGCTTAGGATTGACTTGGTGATGCGGGCTCTTTTTTGGTTCCATATGAACTTTAAAGTAGTTTTTTCCAATTCTGTGAAGAAAGTCATTGGTAGCTTGATGGGGATGGCATTGAATCTGTAAATTACCTTGGGAAGGATGGCCATTTTCATGATATTGATTCTTCCTACCCATGAGCATGGAATGTTCTTCCATTTGTTTGTATCCTCTTTTATTTCCTTGAGCAGTGGTTTGTAGTTCTCCTTGAAGAGGTCTTTCACATCCCTTGTAAGTTGGATTCCTAGGTATTTTATTCTCTTTGAAGCAATTGTGAATGGGAGTTCACTGATGATTTGGCTCTCTGTTTGTCTGTTATTGGTGTATAAGAATGCTTGTGATTTTTGCACATTGATTTTGTATCCTGAGACTTTGCTGAAGTTGCTTATCAGCTTAAGGAGATTTTGGGCTGAGACAATGGGGTTTTCTAGATATACTATCATGTCATCTGCAAACAGGGACAATTTGACTTCCTCTTTTCCTAATTGAATACCCTTTATTTCCTTCTCCTGCCTAATTGCCCTGGCCAGAACTTCCAACACTATGTTGAATAGAAGTGGTGAGAGAGGGCATCCCTGTCTTGTGCCAGTTTTCAAAGGGAATGCTTCCAGTTTTTGCCCATTCAGTATGATATTGGCTGTGGGTTTGTCATAAATAGCTCTTATTATTTTGAGATACGTCCCATCAATTCCTAATTTATTGAGAGTTTTTAGCATGAAGGGTTGTTGAATTTTGTCAAAGGCCTTTTCTGCATCTATTGAGATAATCATGTGGTTTTTGTCTTTGGTTCTGTTTATATGCTGGATTACATTTATTGATTTGCGTATATTGAACCAGCCTTGCATCCCAGGGATGAAGCCCACTTGATCATGGTGGATAAGCTTTTTGATGTGCTGCTGGATTCTGTTTGCCAGTATTTTATTGAGGATTTTTGCATCAATGTTCATCAAGGATATTGGTCTAAAATTCTCTTTTTTTGTTGTGTCTCTGCCAGGCTTTGGTATCAGGATGATGCTGGCCTCATAAAATGAGTTAGGGAGGATTCCCTCTTTTTCTATTGATTGGAATAGTTTCAGAAGGAATGGTACCAGCTCCTCCTTGTACCTCTGGTAGAATTCGGCTGTGAATCCATCTGGACCTGGACTTTTTTTGGTTGGTAAGCTATTGATTATTGCCACAATTTCAGCTCCTGTTATTGGTCTATTCAGAGATTCAACTTCTTCCTGGTTTAGTCTTGGGAGGGTGTATGTGTTGAGGAATTTATCCATTTCTTCTAGATTTTCTAGTTTATTTGCATAGAGGTGTTTGTAATATTCTCTGATGGTAGTTTGTATTTCTGTGGGATCGGTGGTGATATCCCCTTTATCATTTTTTATTGCATCTATTTGATTCTTCTCTCTTTTTTTCTTTATTAATCTTGCTAGCGGTCTATCAATTTTGTTGATCCTTTCAAAAAACCAGCTCCTGGATTCATTTATTTTTTGAAGGGTTTTTTGTGTCTCTATTTCCTTCAGTTCTGCTCTGATTTTAGTTATTTCTTCCCTTCTGCTAGCTTTTGAATGTGTTTGCTCTTGCTTTTCTAGTTCTTTTAATTGTGATGTTAGGGTGTCAATTTTGGATCTTTCCTGCTTTCTCTTGTGGGCATTTAGTGCTATAAATTTCCCTCTACACACTGCTTTGAATGCATCCCAGAGATTCTGGTATGTTGTGTCTTGGTTCTCGTTGGTTTCAAAGAACATCTTTATTTCTGCCTTCATTTCGTTATGTACCCAGTAGTCATTCAGGAGCAGGTTGTTCAGTTTCCACGTAGTTGAGCGGTTTTGAGTGAGATTCTTAATCCTGAGTTCTAGCTTGATTGCACTGTGATCTGAGAGACAGTTTGTTACAATTTCTGTTCTTTTACATTTATTGAGGAGAGCTTTACTTCCAAGTATATGGTCAATTTTGGAATAGGTGTGGTGTGGTGCTGAAAAAAATGTATATTCTGTTGATTTGGGGTGGAGAGTTCTGTAGATGTCTATTAGGTCCGCTTGGTGCAGAGCTGAGTTCAATTCCTGGGTATCCTTGTTGACTTTCTGTCTCGTTGATCTGTCTAATGTTGATAGTGGGGTGTTAAAGTCTCCCATTATTAATGTGTGGGAGTCTAAGTCTCTTTGTAGGTCACTCAGGACTTGCTTTATGAATCTGGCTGCTCCTGTATTGGGTGCATATATATTTAGGATAGTTAGCTCTTCTTGTTGAATTAATCCCTTTACCATTATGTAATGGCCTTCTTTGTCTCTTTTGATCTTTGTTGGTTTAAAGTCTGTTTTATCAGAGACTAGGATTGCAACCCCTGCCTTTTTTTGTTTTCCATTTGCTTGGTAGATCTTCCTCCATCCTTTTATTTTGAGCCTATGTGTGTCTCTGCACGTGAGATGGGTTTCCTGAATACAGCACACTGATAGGTCTTGAGTCTTTATCCAGTTTGCCAGTCTGTGTCTTTTAATTGGAGCATTTAGTCCATTTACATTTAAAGTTAATATTGTTATGTGTGAATTTGATCCTGTCATTATGATGTTAGCTGGATATTTTGCTCGTTAGTTGATGCAGTCTCTTCCTAGTCTCGATGTTCTTTACATTTCGGTATGATTTTGCAGTGGCTGGTACCGGTTGTGCCTTTCCATGTTTAGCGCTTCCTTCAGGAGCTCTTTTAGGGCAGGCCTGGTGGTGACAAAATCTCTCAGCATTTGCTTGTCTGTAAAGTATTTTATTTCTCCTTCACTTATGAAGCTTAGTTTGGCAGGATATGAAATTCTGGGTTGAAAATTCTTTTCTTTAAGAATGTTGAATATTGGCCCCCACTCTCTTCTGGCTTGTAGGGTTTCTGCCGAGAGATCCGCTGTTAGTCTGATGGGCTTCCCTTTGATGGTAACCCGACCTTTCTCTCTGGCTGCCCTTAACATTTTTTCCTTCATTTCAACTTTGGTGAATCTGACAATTATGTGTCTTGGAGTTGCTCTTCTCGAGGAGTATCTTTGTGGCGTTCTCTGTATTTCCTGAATCTGAATGTTGGCCTGCCTTGCTAGATTGGGGAAGTTCTCCTGGATAATATCCTGCAGAGTGTTTTCCAACTTGTTTCCATTCTCCCCGTCACTTTCAGGTACACCAATCAGACGTAGATTTGGTCTTTTCACATAGTCCCACATTTCTTGGAGGCTTTGCTCGTTTCTTTTTATTCTTTTTTCTCTAAACTTCCCTTCTCGCTTCATTTCATTCATTTCATCTTCCAGGGCTGATACCCTTTCTTCCATTTGATCGCATCGGCTCCTGAGGCTTCTGCATTCTTCACGTAGTTCTCGAGCCTTGGTTTTCAGCTCCATCAGCTCCTTTAAGCACTTCTCTGTATTGGTTATTCTAGTTATACATTCTTCTAAATTTTTTTCAAAGTTTTCAACTTCTTTGCCTTTGGTTTGAATATCCTCCCGTAGCTCGGAGTAATTTGATCGTCTGAAGCCTTCTTCTCTCAGCTCGTCAAAGTCATTCTCTGTCCAGCTTTGTTCCGTTGCTGGTGAGGAACTGCGTTCCTTTGGAGGAGGAGAGGTACTCTGGTTTTTAGAGTTTCCAGTTTTTCTGCTCTGTTTTTTCCCCATCTTTGTGGTTTTAACTACTTTTGGTCTTTGATGATGGTGATGTACAGATGGGTTTTTGGTGTGGATGTCCTTTCTGTTAGTTTTCCTTCTAACAGACAGGACCCTCAGCTGCAGGTCTGTTGGAGTACCTGGCCGGCCGTGTGAGGTGTCAGTCTGCCCCTGCTGGGGGGTGCCTCCCAGTTAGGCTGCTCGGGGGTCAGGGGTCAGGGACCCACTTGAGGAGGCAGTCAGCCCCTTCTCAGATCTCCAGCTGCGTGCTGGGAGAACCACTGCTCTCCTCACAGCTGTCAGACAGGGACATTTAAGTCTGCAGAGGTTACTGCTGTCTTTTTGTCTGTGCCCTGCCCCCAGAGGTGGAGCCTACAGAGGCAGGCAGGCCTCCTTGAGCTGTGGTGGGCTCCACCCAGTTCAAGCTTCCAGGCTGCTTTGTTTACCTAAGCGAGCCTGGGCAATGGCGGGCGCCCCTCCCCCAGCCTCGCTGCCGACTTGCTGTTTGATCTCAGACTGCTGTGCTAGCAATCAGCGAGACTCCGTGGGCGTAGGACCCTCTGAGCCAGGTGCGGGCTATACTCTCCTGGGGCACCGTTTCCTAAGCCCGTCGGAAAAGCACAGTATTCGGGTGGGAGTGGCCCGATTTTCCAGGTGCCGTCTGTCACCCCTGGAAGGGGAACTCCCTGACCCCTTGCGCTTCCCAAGTGAGGCAATGCCTCGCCCCTGCTTCGGATGGCGCACAGTGCGCTCACCCACTGACCTGCGCCCACTGTCTGGCACTCCCTAGTGAGATGAACACGGTACCTCAGATGGAAATGCAGAAATCACCCGTCTTCTGCGTCGCTCGCGCTGGGAGCTGTAGACCGGAGCTGTTCCTATTCGGCCATCTTGGCTCCTCCCCGGAGAGTCCTTTTAAAATAGTCATCAGCACAGTCTTAGAAATAACAATGCATTGAACCACAGTTTTAACGTCATCTGGGATACGGAAATGAACATTGTTGTGCCATCCAGATCCTTCTTTCAGGAATGACAGGATTAGTCCCTCAGCTGCTGGGAGTGCTGTCAGTGGAAAGCTATGTGTTGTCAGCCCCCTGTGGGAATCGTCTCAGATGGAGAACACAAGCTTTCTCAAAATCACCCCACCTTCCTTGGCCATACCATATTTAATGACTGATGGAGTGAAGATAAAAATAACAGCTCCCCCAATCCCAAATCAGAACAACTCTGAAGGGTCATCAGAGCATCAGAATCTCCCTTAGGTTGAGACCTCCAATGAGATTACCTCATAAACTCACATTTCCTTTTACCCGGTCCTGCTTTCTCAGTTACCATGAATGCAGTTCATCCCAGAAACACTTCCTAATAATCTTTCTGCATGCTAACGTCTATCTAAGAGTCTGCTTCTGAAGAAATCCACAACTGGTGCTGGAAAAGATCTGAGATAGCTGATCCTGGGATGAGAGTTGGAGCTGTAGCACCTATCCCCTGCTGACGATGAGGATCCCATCACAAATCAGGATTTTACAAAAAGTAGCAGTGCATTTATTAAAGGTTTTGTTGGTGTTGAAGTGGAATGGCGTGCCATTAGAAATCAATTCAATATCTGGTACAATAAATACGTTATTTGAAAAAAATATGGGGAAAATAGCCACTCCGAAAACAATGAAATTGGGAATCTATAGCTAAGCCCAAGTCTTGCTTAAAAAATAAATAATAAGAAGTTGAGATTGTTTAATCAGCAAGTGGAGCTTAATGTGAAAACCAGAGGGGTCTCTTTGGAACACATAGAGAGGATCTCATCTCCTGCAGCTGTATGGCAGAGAAAGCTGCGGACATGGTCAATTACTTAATTGCAGGAGTAGTCAAACTCCAAAAATAAACTCCCAACTAGGAACATCTTTTATGCCATTCCAGAATCCTGGTTATGAAAGAATGAGATTCTGATACATCTTAGCTGATGCATGAAAAAGTTTTGAATCTGTGTGTTCCCCTGAATCTTCTGATCCTGCAGAAGTACCTACTGTCCTATTGCTTGAAGATGATAAGAAACTTCTTCCTGGAAGGACAACATGTCGTCCATGTAGATCTTCCCTCAACTCCTTTCCTGGATGTTAGGCCAATAAGTAGGGTTAAGTCACAACATATTCTGATGGGACAAATTGGTCCTTGTAAAGGAAGAAAGGGGCTATGCATCAAATAAACTGCAGGACCTAAGGAACATCCACTGACAGCAGTTGGCAAAAGTCACATGGGTTTGGATTCTGAGGGTGCTATAAAAAGATAGGGTGCAGAATTTAAGATTAAATAGAGGGGTATTTATCAATTTGGGAAGACTCTTCCAAGTCATAGAATTTAACATCTTGGCAAAGTCCCCAGGAGATAGTGCAAACATGCCATAAGGGTACTTCTAGATGCATGGTAAAATTGGTGGCTCACATTAAGTATCTCAAAATGCCTGAATTGCATTGCAGATGGTTCCAGATAGGATAAAAAGGATGATACAAATAGGCATCATTAAGAACATATATTGTGTAATACTGGAACCACCATTGCTCCCTGACCCCCAACAGATGATTATGTTCCACAGAAGAGCCTGGAAGACGTATCATTTACCAAAATAATAAAGAATGCACAAATAGGACGTACATCACCACCCTGAGAATTTCAGTAATGGCTTTCCTCTTTATGTCAGGTGCATGCTACGAAAAGGGCATTGAAGAATGAAACTCACTCCTAGAGACGGGGGTAATAGTATTGTGATACAAATGAGGCCAGGTTGTAGTATTTAACCTTCAGATATCACATTGTTATGTGAAGTCAAGATCTTTTTTCAAGAATGAAGGACTTAATTCCTCAACTTCAAGTCCAAAGATATATTTCCTTCCCAAAGTGACCTGCCTCCAGTGACTTTCAGACATGGAAGTATAGTGGCTGAGCCTCCTTACCTCATCTTGGAACAACTCTAATGATCATTTGAGGTTTAAGATTTCCATGGGGCTGGCTGAGGAATGCACTGAGACTGCACTGAAGGTCAACTTTTCCTCCTGCCTGAACATACTTTTTTAACCTTTATCTCACAGTCATTAACTCCATAATCATAAGAATTCCTTAATATAAAGCTCACTCATGGAAATCTCTCTCTCCCCCAGGGAAGCCATTTGGTAACAAATGTCACTTAAATCTACATTGATGGGGCTGTCTTATCTTACACGTGTATTTTCGTCTTAGTTTTTCAACTCTCTACTGAACATTTGTACTTTTGTGTCTCTAAAGAGTTATTTTTTAAAAATTTATAAACAATGTAAATATGGTGCTACTCTTAACTCTTTTCTTCATGTTGATTTTATCCGTTTATTTTTTACTATAATAATAATAAAGTTTAATATTTGATGAATCATCATTTTATGCAAGGTACTATGCTAAAACGAAAAAAACTTGCCTTGGGTCCTCATGCATCCCCACTATTTATAGAGTTTGAGCGTTCAGGTATATTACAACCTCTCTGAGTTTCTGTGTTATTTAACTATAATTTAACACAGAATGCCTCCCTCACAATAATGGAGGGTTTACATCTATATGACAAGAAACTAGGTATCTTTTTAAATGGTACAAGGGACACCAAAGAACTATCATTGTCATAGGCATTGGTTACTCATGAAAGCAACATCACATCCATGGGCAAAATAACAAATACCAAAAGGCGTTCACATTGGTAATAATCCATAGAATTATTTTAAGTCATTTCTCATCCATAGCTAGGATATGTGCTTTGGAATCTGGAAAAAGTTAGATTTGACTTCTACCTCTACCATTAATTTCTGGGTGAATTTGGAAAAATTTAGGTTGACCCTTTTGTGACTGATTTTTTAAACCTATAAATCTATAAATAAATGCTATTTATTTCACAAAATTTTTGTAAGGACTGAATGAGGTAATATATGCAAAGTACTTAATTAGCACTTAGACATATGTATGCTAAGCCCTAAAAGAATGAGAACAATTATTGGTTTTATTTTACTGATTGCTGTTATTTCCATAAATCTTTACTCCATACCTATGAGATAGACGGGAATGAGATTATTAGTCCCGTTTAGGACAAAGAACAAGAAATAAAGTTTCCAGTCATATAGCTAGAAAGTGGTGAAGCTGGGTTTTCAGCCAAACTCCTTCATGTTCCTATATGTGTCATGTTCATTCCATTAGTCCTGGTCCTATAACAGACTTGGGATCTAAACGATACTGCTGAATAGGAGTTCAGGTTATGTTGAGTGTTAAGGTGTTGGGTGACAAAGGTGTAAAGAGTCTTAGCCCTTAACTTTTGGAGAAAATTTTAGTTTCTCAGGATTCTCTATCATCCAGCCCAGTGGTTTGTTTAATGCCTCAATCCCTTAAACCGTAACCTGACTTCTGATTCCACAGGAGTTTCTTACATTAACCTTTTTTCTAACTCAGCAATTGCTCTCTTGTTGATGCCTTTTGAGGAATATCTTTTATATAGAGTTGTTTGGTATGACCTGACCTGGGAAACAAAACTCCCCTCACAAACAAGACGAAATAAGGAAACAATAACATGTCTTTGATTGCACAGTTTACATTACAGGGGTTATCATAATGATGGTTAATATAAACACCCTGTGTTAGAGTAAAAGGAAGGAAGGAAGGAAGGGAGGGAGGGAGGGAGGGAGGGAGGACAAAATACAAAGGCCTAGAGTGGGAAATGAACAAACAGTTTAAAAATCCTTTCTTAATGCCTGTTATTTATTTTCCATCATTTAATGAAATGTCATGGCTTTAGGGAACAGGCTGTTTATAAGATTTCATATGCTCCAACCTGCTTAAGAGAGGTCTGCTTATGCCTCTTATCCTAGTATAATTATTAAGAATGACCCTTTTCACTCTCACAAAGGTCCTCTATTGGTCTAAAAGTTCTAGTTAACTCCATATATACTTGACCAATTGTGTACTATGTTTGGTAGTATACAACTGATCAAGAAGATATGAAATAATTAAAACAACAGATTTCAACCTTCCTGAGTGCCTCATACTAGTGCAGCACTTCTTAAATGGCATCCCTTTTAATTAAGACACAAGTAAGGGCAATATAATGCTTGTTATCTGGATTGTTCTTGGCTGTGCGCCTGGACACCAACTGCTGTTGCTGCTGCAAACCTTCATCTCCGCAGCAGAAAGGAACCTGCCAACTCGCCTAAATGTGGCAAGCCTGGAGGTCTGCAATGTACAACCAAGAGTCCCGGGACATTTATATTTTTCCTCCTACCAAAGGCTGTGTTTGTGGAAGGAGGTTGGAGGAAGGATGTGGTAGGACTAACTCTCTAAAGTCAAACTCAGAAAATGTCTCAGTCGCTCTGCTTAAGTCTGTGATTTAGAACTCCAACTGCCTTCCTCCAGATGCTATTTTGGAGAGTTCAGCCTGATCATCAAAGGTTGTTTCAAAATTTAAATATGATTGCCTCCTTTAGTTTCACAAGCTAGTCTTCAAATGGTTGACCTGAGGTGAATCTTGTTTTACCTTCTTTCTACAGAAGATGGTAGAGAAAAACCACAGTGGAAGCCATGGGCTTTATTTAGGTTTTACACACTATCAAATGTAAGTGTTGAGGGCCAGGCGCAGTGGCTCATGCCTGTAGTTTAGCACTTTGGGAGGCCGAGGCAGCTGGATCACTTGAGGTTGAGAGTTTGAGACCAGCTTAACCTACATGACGAAACCTCATCTTTCCAAAAAAAAAAAAAAAAAAGCTGGACATAGCGGTGCACATCTGTAATTCCAGCTACTTGGGAGGCTGAGGCAGGAGAATCGCTTGAACTCAGGAGGTGGAGGTTGCAGTGAGCAGAGATCACACTGCTGCACTCCAGCCTGGATGACAGAGCGAAAATCTGACCCAAAAAAAGACAAAAGTAAGTGCTGGCTCTCTAATCTATCTTTTCTGCTTCCAGCCCTTAGTAATATTCATTCATGTTCATATTCTCTTTTGTGGTTGAGCAAACATTTTCTGATTTCAAAGAGGATTGAAGGGAACTGAGATAAAGACACTTGCACTGCTGCCCACACCCAGCTACCTAATCTCGGATATGCTATTCCTTTAGCATTTAGATAAGTTTCCCTTATTTAGTCCCACTGTCAAAGCCTAGCTCTCCATGTTTTTCAAGTAAACTTATCCCACAGGCTTCTTTGGGTCCTCTTGAGTGCAAGCTATCCCTTCCATTACATCCATCAAGCAGCCTGCAGGGGCAACTTCTCCAGTAAGTGTGTCCAACACCTCTCCTGTTTAAACCCTGCAGTGGCTCTCCATTGTTTGTGGTGTAAAGCAGGGACTTAGCCTGGCACCCCAGGCCTTTGAGCCACTAAGACTACTGCCACTTCTGTGCTGATATCTACCTCCTCTTGACATGGGCTTCATGCTCTGGCCCACTCATTTTTCAGTGTTCCTTTCCCTGAATATACACTGGGGCTTATTCCTCCACATTTCTGAAGATGTCAGTCAATGGGAAGTACAGACTAAGAGCAGACGTGATGGCACGGGAAAAGGGTAAAACATCCAGTTTAGGCAGGAGAAGTTACATGAGTAAATTCAGGAAAAGCATGTATATAAAGAAGACCTCAGGGGTGAAAGTTAGAGAAGGAAGGAGGGCTGTCATCCCTCTTGTGAATTCTTGTCAAGGTCACTGGTCAGTAATGAATCTATGTTGACTCCCTCCTCCTGTGCTTTTGTGTCGTTGCTACACAGAGGCTTGGAGAAATCATCCACCCTCTCCTGGAGCCATGTGGTAGGAGCTCAGAGCATTGTGGACTGTCTGAGTCTAGAATTGCTCTCCTTCAACAGCGTTGGGACAGTCTAAAAGTGGGACATAAATCAGCAGTCAAAGCTTTCTACTTCCCCTGACTGAGAAAACCTCTTGCTCCCCACTAAGGGACAGATACTTCTCATTCTCTTAGACTGCATTTCTTCCTTTCTCTGAGAAGCCTTCTTTGATTCATCTTTCAGCAAAAACTGCACATTTCCTTTGAAATGTCTTTTGCACATTTAATACAACAGTATTCACACTCAATTGCAAACTAGCTTTACGTTTCTCCTTTTCTGCTGGAGCGTTCAGGCAGTAGAGGATCAACTCATCTGCCTTTTTTCAGTGCCTAACATAAGGTCTGGCCGATACGGTTTGGCGTGTCCCCACTCAAACCTCATCTTGAATTGTAGCTCCCATAATTCAATACAGTTATGAAAAAAAAAGGTACCTGTCTTGAGAAGTTAAATTTTCACTTAGAAGTAGAAATCCTTGTTGAATCTTCCAATTGCATAGACCATATGGTTGGTTCTACTTTGTTCCACCTTCCTCTTTTGCAATCCAGAAGAGTTCTTGTCATGCTGCATATTTATATATTCTTAGTGAATGGTATTCAAATTTTAGTGTATTTGTTATTCGGAGAATTTTTATTACACTAAACATAACTTGAATGATGTTATTGTATAACATAATGAGAAAAATAGACCAACAAGGAACAATAGGGCCTGCAGAAGGAAATAAGTGCTGAGTAGAAAACCAACGAGATGCTTGGGAAGCATCAGACAAAATAATTAGTTCTCATTAAGAAGTCAAAGGAGAATTTATTGAATTGTTACATGATATGTCATTTGCCTGTCATTTGTTGTGGGAAGGACCCGGTAAAAGTTAACTAAATCATGGGGGCAGTTCCCAGTTCTCGTGGTAGTGAATAAGTATCATGAGATCTGATGGTTTTTATAAGGGGTTTTGTCTTTCAGTTGGCTGTCATTCTCTCTTGTCTATCCTCATGAAAGACATGCCTTTCACCTTACTGTGAGTCCATTAAACCTCTTTTTCTTTATGGATTACCCAGCCTTGAGTATGTCTTTATCAGCAGCATAAAAACAGACTAATTCACTGGCAAAGTTGGTGCCAATTTAGTGCTAACTCCATGAGTACGCACACACACACACGGACACACACACACACGCACACAGAATTTAAACCGAGGTCTTAAGTTATCTAAAGCATAAACCTTTATTCTGTATTCTATTTCATTATTTTCACTGCTATTTTAGGTATGTATATTCAAGTGGAGGTAATAGAACACACATGCGAGAGAATCACTTTCTGAGAGAGCTGAAGACCATTTGATGGACCGCCATAAATTTCATCAAAGGAAACAGCAGAGAATTGACCAATAACAAACAGCTGGAAATGAAAGAACTGTGGGCAAGGTAATGATGAAGTAATTACCCTGGGTTTAACTCAAGGTTTAAACTTTTCTAGTTTATCTTAATGAAACACTATGTTCTGCCTTCGTAAATCATATATTTCTATTATATGGTTAGTAATAAAATGCCTATTTATATAGCTGAAAAAAATGTCTGGCTGCAAGTAGGTGCTGATGGGGATAGTCTGGGGTCCAAACAGATTATCTGCATTAACAGAGGAAGAGAATCTGCAGCATTTTAATGAAAATTTGAAATGAAACTAAATTGGTATTAAAACGAAGTATAATTTCTCAAGCTAAGGATAGGAAAATAATATATTGAGTGGAGCTCTTTATAGCTTAGAGACGTAAGAATAAAAGTTCAACACAATTAAGTTATTCTTGATGTTACTCTTGAGCTAGAGATATCATCTCTTTCTTATCCTAATTGAGTTTCTCTATCTCACTTCCATTAATAACGGTTAGACTGAGATACTGGTCAAGTGGAACAATGACCATAAATGTTCTCTTATTCTGTAGAGGATTAGGCACTTCCAATATGTACAGAATGATGATAATATGACCCTTGTTGACCTAGTCTTAAAGAAGATGATGAATGGAAAGAAAAAATTTAAAAAATATTATTTTCTAACTCTTTAAGTTTTAGATACAAAGCCAGCCTATTGAGCAACCTTTGATTAAGCATTATTATGTGTGAGATATTTTGCAAGTGCTGTGAACAAAAATCAGTGAAAAACAAATAAGCAAAATAAAATGAAATGTTGTCTCTACCCACCCACCTAAAAACAGACAAAGTAGGAAGAAAGACACATAAAACAGGGAAGAAATGATACCAGTGCTATATGTTGTACAAGTCTAATCAAAATGTGTAAGATGTTCTGGAGAATCCCAAATGTAGAAATATCCAGCTTTTCCAAGGTGTAAAGGGAAAGAAGGGTGGCATTGGAACAGATACCCTAAAGGATAACCAAGTATTTGAGGGGACAGTATACACCACACAGAGTATCTTCTGACAATTCTAAGGAAATATGCTTAGTGGGTAACAAAGCAACGTATGTCTTGGGTATGTTCGAGGAATCTAAATGTCATGGTGAGTCTAGAATCATGATGAGAGTGGGTGTGGAAGGGGAAGTGCACTGGCTCATCACATCCTGTGTCGCTTCTCTATTTTGGGCATGTGGACAACCACTTCCCAGTCTCCTTGCAATCCAATAGAGCCACATGACTATTTCTAACCCATAAAATCTGAGCAGGAGTAATGTGTGCTCTACCTGAACTGTGACTTTGAAAAGCCCGTTTTCCATATGTGTCTCCAGTACATTTCTTCCCCTAAGGCAGTAAGCATGGGAGCCTTCAAAATGAAGGTATCAAAAGGTTAAGGCAGGTTGGTTTTGGGTCACCACTTGAAGGACTTTTGCAAAGAGAGTCATCTACAACAGAATTCATGTAAAGTGTGTTGTTACGTGGTTCTTTGTGTTAAGCCATTGAGACTGTGGAATTGTTTGTCACTAAAGCATAAAGTTGTCCTGTCCTGACTAATAGCAGGGGTGGTGGTGAGAGTTGGACCCAGAAAGAAAGGCAAATGACATATCATGTAACAATTCAATAAATTCTCCTTTGACTTCTTAATGAGAACTAATTATTTTGTCTGATGCTTCCCAAGCATCTCGTTGGTTTTCTATTCGGCACTTATTTCCTTCTGCAGGCCCTATTGTTCCTTGTTGGTCTATTTTTCTCATTATGTTATACAATAACATCATTCAAGTTATGTCTAGTGTAATAAAAATTCCCCGAATAACAAATACACTAAAATTTGAATACCATTCACTAAGAATATATAAATATGCAGCATGACAAGAACTCTTCTGGATTGCAAAAAAGGAAGGTGGAACAAAGTAGAACCAACCATATGGTCTATGCAATTGGAAGATTCAACAAGGATTTCTACTTCTAAGTGAAAATTTAACTTCTCAAGACAGGTGTCTTTTTTTTTCATAACTGTATTCAGGTATAATTGGTATAACAAAAACTGCATATAACTAAAGTACACAATTTGGTGAGTGTGGGCATAGGTACACACTCATGTTAATATAACCAAAATCCAGGTAATAAACATATCTATCACTTCCAAAAGTTTCTGTGTATAGCTTTGTAAATTTTTTTCTTTTTTTTGTCTTTTTTGTTTATTTAATTTTTATTTTTGTAAAAGTTAACATGAAATCCACCCTCTTAACAATTTTTTTAAGCATCCTATACTTTCTTGTTAACTATAGGCTCTATGTTGTTCAGCAGATGTCTGGAACTTACTCACCTTGAGTAACTGCAACTTTATAAATATTAAACAATAACCCTCCATATTCCCTTCCCCCATCCCCTGGTAAAAAACATTCTATTTTGTATTCCTACAACTTTGACTATATTAGATGTTTTACATAAAAGTAATCCAACGATGTTTGTCATTCATTGACTAGCATTTTGGTGTCTTTCAGTGTGTTTGTATTTCTTCTTTTAGCAAGTATCAGAGTCTCTGAACTAGGATCAGGGGCTATAGAGGAGTTGAAGGTACAATGGCCCTACTCTACAGAAGTTTGAATTCCCAGACTCCAAAGTATGGTTTCTAAAGCACAGATGCAGCCTCTGTTACTTCCACAAGTAGTATTTTAGCCTAATGTAGATCAGATTGAAACACAGAAGCAGCCATGTCCTGCAATGTATCAGATGACCCCATCAAAGTTCCACAGATGGTCTTTAGGAGGCCAGCCATGCAATTATTTGCTAAATTAGATGTTCGTGTGTATAGGCATGTATATTTGGAAAAGATATTCAAAGCTTTAATTGGGTATTCCAAAGAATGGTCCACTTTGCCATATTTTTAAAGAACTGCTGATGCAGCGGGAGGCAGACATATATAAACTTCTTTCAATTTAATGTAGTAAGTGTAACAATAAATATAAAGACATTTCTGCAGTTTTATAGTGGAGTGAGTGAGGGCTTAATTACTGTGTAATCAAAATTTATTTTGGGGGGTCTATGTTTTATATGTGACGGTTCCCTTATTTTATTAATGTACAAAAATTTGAATGATAGTTAATTATATCATTTGACAGTTGGGCAGATTTGCAAATAATTAATTTTTAATTTATTTAGTAAGCCTAGTGATTATTAGACTTCTTATCAATTGACAAGCCAAAGTTCTTACAGGGAGAGCTCTGCTCTGTAAGCAGTGAACTCCCATTGCCCAAAACATTCACAAAACATTGTCAAGCTTCAACTAAAGATGTGATTGTTTTGACTTTTTGATAGTGATAGATCACCATACCAAATCAGACTTATTCTCTGCTTTGTGTATCAGATTTTTCTGAATGCAAATAGAACATAAAAGAATTGATCAGTTAATTATCAACATTTTGTATGTCAGAACAGGGGAGTAAAAGCCATGTATGGCTTCCCACACCTCAATTGATAACATGTTCATTCCAGTCATTTTCTCTCTCTCTTTCTTGGGTGCCTCATGTTCAGTTTACCGGGAAATTATCTTGTTTTTACCTTCAAAATATAGCCAGAATCTGACCAATACTCAATATAATCAAACAAAAACCTACAAGTTTTCCTTGATCTTCTATTCCTTTCCCCACCTCCACCCCACCCATCAAAACCTGTGCTCTGAATCTTCTACTTTTAAGGATATGCCAGAGTTACCAACTCCATCCATGTGTCCTTTTTTCCACTTCTATCATCCTGATCCTGGCCACTATGACCTGTCACGTCCATATTTAAAACTGACTATTGTCCATTGCATATAGACATGAATAGAAACACATCATGTGAAATGTCTGATATAGTTTGCCTGTGTCCTCACCCAAATCTCATCTCGAACTGTAGCTTCCATAATTCCCATGTGTTGTGGGAGGGACCTGGTGAAAGACAACTGTATCAGGGAGGCAGTTTCTCCCCATACTCTTCTCATGGTAGTGAATAAGTCTCATGAAATCCGATGGTTTTATAAGGGGAAACCCCTTTCACCTGGATCTCTCATTTTCTCTTGTTTGCTGCCATGTAAGATGTGCCTTTCACCTTCTCCCATGATTGTGAGGTCGCCCCAGCCACGTGAAACTGAGTCCATTAAACCTCTTTTTCTTTATACATTGCCCAGTCTCAGGAATGTCTTTACCTGCAGCATGAAAATGGATTAATACAATGTATATCTACTCCAATGACATTCCAAAAGACTTAGAATAAAATCTAAATTACTGCCATAAACGTCAGGGCTTGCCTTGATCTGTACCATTATGTCTCCTCTTCAGGTGCATGTCATGGCAGACCCTGTTGTGCTCAATGGATTTCAGTCTTGGTGGTGTTTCCTGTGTTTTTGAATCATTGAACATGTTTTAACCTTAGGGCTCTTGTACTTGGGATTCATTCCCCCTGGAAGGCTCTTCCTATAGATTATACCATAGCTCACAACTTTTCAGTTCTCAGTGGACTGCACCATTGAGAATACTTCTTTCCAGACTGTCCAGCCTAAATTACTTCTGCTTTCACCTGATCACCCACTCTTATATTAGTCTGCTGTTTTATAAACATTATTGCTCTGAAAAACTTGTTTATTTATTTCCTACTTTATTCATTGTCAAATGAAATTTAGGTCCCATGAGAACAAGCAGCTTTGTGCTGCTGAATTACTAGACAGTAAATGCCATACATGTAGCACAAAAATGGTTGCATGAAAAAATGAGTTAGGTTGAAGGGTAAATTATGGGGGTAAGAAAGGAATTAAAAATACTTAAGGGGATCTTTTGGGTTTTAGTTCTGACAGATAAAGATCTTGGAAGTCATTCCACCTGTTCTCATAACAAGAAAACCAAAATGAACAAAGTGAAAATGAATGAATTTTCTTAGATTCATCAGAAAATTGAGATCACTGGGCAAACAATCACCCTAAATCTAATGAGGCAGATGGATACACAGAATAACAGCTAAGATCAGCTTACCTATAACAGTAGCTTCTAGTCCTAGTAACTGCTAAGTATATGTAAAGACAATTTTTACAAATGTCTACACGTAAGTGTGGACTAGTTGGAGAGTTAAAATCTCCTGGGGAACCAATCTTAGGGAGGCCTAACTACATTTCCCAGATTTTACCTTCAGAAGCCCTACCAGATTTTCATGATGATGATGATCAGAAAAACAGCCTCTTTTTTTGGGGGGCAGAAAAAAGAATTAACAAAAAATACAAAAAAAAAACTGAAGCCTCAGGCATCTATTTATAGCTACAGCAAACATTAAACACAGCCCAACTTCCAGCCAGATTAACATAAAAACTTATACTAAAAATCTAATTACCTCAGGGTCTGAGGGAAGGATCAATAGGTGGTGCACAGAGAATTTTTAGGGCAGGGAAGGGACTCTGTATGACACTTTTAGGGATATATGCCATTATGCATTTGTCAAAACCCATTGAACTGTGTAACACAAAGAGTGAAACTTAAACTATAGGCTTTAGTTAATAATAATGCATCACTATTGGTTCATTAATTTTAACAAATGTAGCACACTTATGAAAGTTATTAACAAAAGGGAAAACTGGTTGTGGGGGGTTGCATATGGGAACTCTCTGTACAATTTTCTCAGATTTTCTGTAAAACTACAACTGTCCTAAAAAATAATGTTCACTTATTAAAACCAAAAAAAGACTCCCCAGGATTTGGGTCTGTAAAACTGGGGACAAAATGGTGAAATAATTTTGGCACTCACAGAAAGAGTAATAGAAGGAAGGAGAATGCATACGTTTATTTACAGACCCTTTTCTGCACTGGATGCTTCAAGAATCAGAGCACCAGTCATTTCAGATATAACAGTTAAATTGCCAAGATGATGTGATAGTACTATGACTCCTTTTAAGTTATTAATCCTGGAATTTCACTTATTTTTGTGAGTATAAATGCACTTGCTCTCCATTTAGTGCGGATGTTTATAACATATTCTGGAAATCTCAATGAGTGGAGAGTGGTAGACTTTTTTAATGGAACATGACTAGTAAAAGCTGGAAGGTTGTGTAACTTGAGGGGGACACGATCCAGGAAGCTATAATAAAAACAGCTGGACATAGTTGGTGAGGAGAGGAGGCCAAGAAGAAGAAATAATCCCGCTCAATGAAGAGGTACAGCACTGTGGTTTGGGGGTGAGGGCAGCAGAAGGGAAGGAGCAGCAGTCGGTTCCCAAGCACGAAGATGTTACATTCTGTATCATAGAGATGTTGATTTCTATTGTACAAAAATAGATGCAATTATCTAAGGTCACAGCAGCCTTCTCGCTCAGATATTCAAGAGATTTGGAGGGGGGTGTCATCTATTGACATCACGGCCCCATTGTGCAGCTTTCTGTCTATGCAGACAACTCTGGCTATGAACAGCTACAGGTGCAAGTGCTGGTGGAGATTGTCGGAGGAGATCCCTGAGGAGCTGTGCGTAATTTACTCTGCCTCAGAAGGTACAGGCTAATTTTGAACAAATCTCTGTGCTGTCATCTACTATAACAGACCCAATTTAGATTAATCCTTGAACTGGGATTCCACGTGCATAATACAGTCTCCAAAACAAAGAAAGGCAAACCAGAGACATTATAGTATCCAAATGATTGCTTAGGTTTAATGCGAAGCTGTTTTTAAGATGTCCAATTTTTAATCTCAACTGTGCAAACAAAGCCTCCATCAAAGGATTAAGAGCCTTAAAGAGGCTTCTCCCAGCACAAAGAGGGCCTGTATTTTAAACAAGGGGTGCCCATCCTTCTTGCCTGTTTTGACCAGATGATTTGGCTGCTAATTATACTTTAATTAGAAAGAAAAAAACAATTCAGTGTGTTTTTCTTCAAAAGACAGTGAGAAAATAAACCTCAGATAACTTTATTATCATGGTTTTCTAAATAATGGACCAATGGCTGCTTCTTGAATTCACTTATGATTACAGATTTACATTTAAATTAAATTGGACTTCAGTTTGCCCAATTTATCCCCAGATGTATCTCACTCAATTGTTATGTTCCATTTACTATATTATGATAGTTAATATCAGGGGTTTGGGATTATTACATTTCTTAGTTCCAGCTCCAGATTGTGACTTTGGATAAAATATTTCATATTTCTGAGTCTATACAATGAAAATTATGATGTATGTTATTTCATAAAGTTTGTGGGAAGATTGAATGTAATATGCATGAAAGGCATTTATTGCTAATTCTGTACATATACACTTAGGAACTCTTCAGGAAACCTGCGGCCTGGTAAATGTCTTGATAATACGGTAATGTAAAAGAATAACCTTTTCAGAGTTCGTGGTACTGGAAACTAGAAAGACCTAGGTACAGGCAACATCCTGGGGTTCCCATTCATGAGCAAATGGCCTCATTGCTATCCTGTTCTGACATGCTGTCCTCTGTACATTCCTCTCTGATTTTTCTCATTGGTTGCTTCCTCAAATTCTTGACACTTTGAAACTCAGAAATGTAATTATTAAACAAGTATTTATTGAGTGTTTATGACGTGTCAGGCCAGGTGTTTATCATTGGTGATACAGTACTAGAAATGATAGATATTAGTACTCTCTTGTGAGGCTTACAATATGTTAACAGAAAAAGCAATCATTTCTTGATGTCAATGCAGCTTGTGTTTTATGGCAAGAACTTTACATGCATTATTAATTCAACTTATTCTCAGGCAGGCATTGCTGTAATCATCTCACTGTTGAAGAGACTAAAATGTAAGTAACTTACTCAAAGCTACAGCCTGTAGATAACAGAGACTTAGACCTCCATTGCTTTGATGACTTAATAGGTTTGCAGAATACATCAAGTCTTCAGGTTTTGATATAATGAGTTTTAGATGCCTATTGGACATTTAGTTGAAAGCTTCAAACAAGTAGGTGGGTATATATACCTGAATCTCAGAAGAGAAAGCTGGAAATACAGCTATAAGTTATCAGCTCAAAGGAGGAATTTGGAGATATGGAATGAATGACTTCACCTAGGGCTGAACAGCATTTGATATATTGCAAAATATCAAATGTCCTTCTCCACCTCCAGACATTTTTATTTCATTGGTTTACAATGGGAATGGGAGATGAATTAACAATTTTTAAAATTTTTCATGTCATTTGAATAGAGATAGGATTGAATGCTATTGACTTAGAAACACAATGAAAAAAATGAAGAAAAAAAAAAGAGAAGGCTCAAAACAGTCCAGAGTCTCAACTCCAACATGAAAATTAATGTAGAAAGAAAAAGGGCATCAAAGAGACAGATGAGCAGTGGGAGGATGGTAGACAGAATGCCGATGATGACAGTGGGAATTCGAATAGTAACATTTAGAAGTACAGAATATGGGACTGAGTGGAAATTTGGGGAAAAGACAAAAAGGCTTTCCAATTGTAATGAACTTCATAAACCATAAAGAAAAGATTGAGAATGTATAGGAAAGGCCTATTCAGATCAATCGGTCACTCAACACGTTTAGGTCTTGACAGCCACTGCCCCCGGATAGACTTCAGCCCATCTCCTGTTGGCCATATCTCAAGGTCACACCAGGTTTCCATCCATAATGCAGAACCAGGTGACAGTTACTTTAGGTCATCGGATACTGTCTGGGAGTTTGAGATCCATCTATTTTTTCCAATCATCAATTTAAAGAAGCTGACATCACTGTAAATGTCTTGCAACGCGCTGCCACTGATTGAGTGGGCGTTCAATAGAATTCTCCAGATTGATGATTGGAATAACTCAAGATCTCACCCTGAATGCCTATGAAGAGATGTGTGGGAACAAAGTTGTTTAGGGAAAGGGCAATTCTTTGATTCTTCTGCTTATCTGTTGCACTGCATAGAGTGTTGTGCTTTGTATTTTTTTTAATCATATTTGAAGTCACAATTTCTTTCTTAAGATAGGCGTTCCCTAAAAAGGCAGAGTTAAAATGTGCTGATTATATAGATAAGGAACACAATATGTACGAATAACCACGATTTAAATCCCAGTTATATCACTCACTGGTTCTGTTATTTGGGGCACATTACACATATTCAAACGCTCAGTTTTCTGATGTGAAAAATAGTGGTTCCAGTAAAACAAATATTACAAGGGTGTCAAGAATTCCTGGCATGCAATTAGGGCTCAATCAATGTCTATACTATTATAATACTATTGTTGTCAATAATGTTTCTCTTTTACCTTAGTTACCAGGAAGTTTGGGATCAACTGTGTTTTCTACTATGTATGCAACCCTGAGTTGTGACAGAAATATCAAGTGTAGAAGATGAAAGGTCTCTGCCCTAGAGAAACATATATGCTGGTGAAAGGTGCAAACATACAAAGAGATAACTCTAAGTTGCTGGTGCTGAGTACAACACAGAGTTGCCAAGCTCTATAAGAGCATTTATTTACTCATCATAAAAATAATTTTCAGTGCTTCTCATGTTAATGCCCCAAGTACCCAGCACATAGTAGGTACTCAATATGCAGCCTATGTACTGAATGAGCGGTTAAATCTCTATCCTAAATTATTCCTTTAGGGTATGTAAAAATCCTACATAGAGCACAGCCTCTATGTCCTATGCCACCTTATATCTAATGAATTAACGTTGAAAGTGCAGCTTTAGAATAGAAAATTTCTCACTCTAATTTGTGTCAACTCTTTCCGTTTCATAAGCATAATCCATTGATTTGATAACGTAAAATATCTCAGGAGGCGCCAGCTGTAGAACCCCTTCATCAATTTTTTTGTCTTAACATGAAAATAATATGGAAAATTAAACCATAGAAGAAAAAAATACTCTCTCTCTCATTTTTCATTTGAGCTCATTCTGCTCAAGTGAGATAATTCCCTGTGTCTGGAAGACACACTTCTCAATCTCACTAAACCACAATGCCACCAGTCTTCTTCCCATCAGCTTCTGAGTCCTCATTATTTCTCTTGCCCTCCAACCAGAGCAAGGATTTTTCCCCTTCATTTAATTATTCTGAGTGTCAGCTTGTCAGTGGCAGTGTGGAGAGTCCCCTCCTTTGAAAGGTTGCAATTATTACTAATAGCATCACCTATAATTACCATTATTAATTGGTGGGAGTCAATAGAACCAGTGACGTGAACATAAGACCAAGAGTTGAGGCTTGACGTGCTGGCTGACTCTCAAAATAAACTCTAATGACTTGTCTGGACCCCAGTCCCAGAAATTCCTAGAGTTTATGAGCACACTTCACCAGGGTGCATTTACACAAATCCAGACCTGGACTCCAGTTCCCTTTGCTGCTTTGCTAGGTTTTGGTTTCCATGATCTAGTCTTCCCTTGTTTGGTAAAAAGGTGGAGAAACATAATTATCATAGACTCTTGCAGAATGGGAAGCAAACTGGCCTAGCAGGGGTTGCAGCCTAAGGAACAGAACAGTGAGGGGAGAATTGGAATGACACTTACCAGTGGAGATACATTAAAGGATAGTTATGGTGGAAACCCTGAGAGTCCAGCACCTCACCCTTGGATGTCTCCAAACTTTCAAGAAATAGTCAATATCATTAAATAATCAAGTTTAACTAGATTTCTTACAGGTTCCTCCTCTGTAAAATGGGATAATAAGATACGCAATTAAGTGTTCCATATATCTCACAGACAGATGATAAGAATGCAATCAGATGAAGATTCAAAAACAATTTATAAGCGTAATATGTAATTCCTGATTACTCTTATCCCTGCTGCGATTGACTATATCATATAGTTTATGAGTTTGGGTGTGTACTATCAGGGGCATGTGTGTGTTGCGTGTGGAGGACTAATTGGGATTAAACATTCTGTGGAGTTCAGTTAAACTCCACAGAGACTTAGGCAAGGGGCATCTATGCTAATTGTCATCTTTACCCCCACTGGAGCCTTCTTCAGCCAGAGAAGGGGCCCTGCCTTTAAAGCAGCCCAGCTGATGTCTCTGATCTTGTAATCCAGTGAGAGGTAGTGGGCAGGAATTAGTGCTAATCAGTCTGTCTCTATTTGCTGAGCTTTTACAAAAGGGCGGGCACTGTGCTAGGTCTATGTTGTGCCTAAAACACTGTCAATCCATAAACTGACCAACGCTGACCCCCCCAAATGAAGTACCCGTTCCTGTTTCACAGTTTTTCAGGTGATTTCAAGGCCGGGGGGAGGCAGGAAGCAGCAGTTACCACAAAAATGGCTTAAGACTATCTCAAAGCTAAATAATAATGTTATATTTATTTTTCAGGGTCACACATTTACTCACAATTTACTCAAATGTATAAATAAATAAAAACAAATTTATTTTGTATTTAATCTGATCTTCACAAGGCTTATCATCTGAATAGTAGAGAAATACTTAGATTTCTTATATTTTGATAAAAATGAATCAAATTTTATCATTTAATCATTTTTTTTAAAAAAGTTTATCAAAAATCCAACCCCTTCTCCCTGCCCGTCCTTTGATGGTGGCTTCTTCTTGTGATGGAGCAAAGAAAAAGCCTGCTCATCTCTGGTGCTTTCATGGGATCCCAGCTTTTGTTTGATGTGGAATGGCTGCTCTGGGCTCCTCTGTGGACTGATGGAAGATGAGGTGTGCTGTTGGCCCTTTGTGATAGTGTTCTAACACCCAGGACTGGTGTTCATAGAACTAGCCATATGCCTTGATCTTAAAGTCTTTTTACACTGTAGCCTCTTCACTTTGTCCTCAGCCCGTCAGTTTTCAACACCTCCTTCAACACCTCCAACTCTTCCCTGGCTGTTCTGAAAACCTGATGTACATGCATGCATTGTCAGTCATTCTAGGCATCCAGGAAAACTGCTCCAGCCACTTTCTCCAGTCATCACTTCCATTGTTCCCACACCATGCTGGGCACCATGCCCAGGTAAAGGTGAACGTTCTCCAAGGGCCATCAAGGGAGCGTGTGGAAGGAAACAGAAGGGATGAAGGCCCTAGCCAATAACTTTCTTGCTCTCCTCTGTCTTCTCTTCCACACCATCCCGAGTTTGGGAAATTTTCATTTTTCCTTTATGTTCTCTTCTTTCCTAACCAAGACTTCACCTAAAATGTGAAAGTCAAACAGACTGATTTTGAAAAATTATATAGTATCCATACTAATTTATGTAAATTAAGTATAAAACATATCAATGGTATTGATGGAGTCAAAGCTTATTATTTTGAGTTTTTTTTTTTTTAAAAAAGGCTAAAATTTGGTTTCAAATCTTTATGTGGTCCCAGAGGAGATTATTACGGGAAAAGCAGCATGAGAAAAGAAACTGGGATAAAAGGAAGGCCTGATATCGAGTATGGTATATTCGAATTAGTTCTACGAAGTGGTATGGTGTAGTGGAAAGTATTTAGTCTTGCATCAGACAGATCTATCTGTAACCAGAGCCCTGACCCCTCCAAGCTGAGTGACTTTGAACAAGTCCTTAACCTCTCTGAGCTTCACTCTAACATTTTGCAGTAAAACCCACCTTTTAGAATTGTTGTGACCATTGCATAGTGCTTAGTCCAAGCCCTGGCATGTACATTATTCTCTGTTCTCTTTGCTTTTCTTAGTAATGAATAGAAAATGATAGAGAGATAGATAAGCGATTATGAGAAACCACTAACAAGAGCCACTCGCTTACCCTCTTGTAACATTTAGAAAATTAATGCTGCCTTTGTATAAGTGCCTGTTCTAGCATAGAAATCAGAGGCTTAAAGAAACTGGTGATTTCAATGCAAAGTTACCATCCACTTCTCTAAGCATACCAAGTGCACTTCTAAAAATTACTCCCAGTGAATCCTGTTCCATGTTGGAGTTTCTAATTGTGGGCTTATTTTGGAAAGCAAGTCAAGGACGTTCGTTAATGATATTTCAACTGCACAAGCACCCTGATGGCATGTGACAAATCAATTAGAAAAATTATCCTGGAAATGCCTTGCCTGGGGTGGTTACCATGGCTTTTAGGAAGGATCATGTGGCATGCGGCTTGGAGTAATTACATTCTGACTCATCCTGGGCACTAAATTCTGTATCTTTCCACTGTGGATGTGCTTACCATACTATTTTCTGGTGTTGTAAAAATTAAGGAAGGGAATTATATGAGTCTCATTTGTGAAGTTTGCAAATTTCTATATAAATATAGAAGTACTAAGCACATGCATTAAACTTTCTTTTTAATGCTAAAGACACTGGCCAACACTTATTATTTATTGTCAACCATAATACTATTTACAGATTTGTAAAAAATTACTCTGGTTGTAATTTCTAAAAAATAATGATAACAAGTAACAAGATTAGAAACAGAATGACTAGATGGGAAGAAAGATTCATTAGTGTTTTAAACAGGGTAGAAAGTATTGGAGATATGCTGGGATGGGGGACATAGGCACTGAAAGAGTTGAAAGAGGGAAGAGAAAGTAAAGGAACGTTCCATGCATTCTATTATGTGAGCAACACAAAGAAGAAAGCACATGCACAATTGGCCCTGAGATTAATGAGATTAGTCTAATTGAAGTAGTTGTTTTCCAGGTGGTGCTGAGATAATGGAGAATTGTGAGATTGAGACTAGTTACAGCAGAGCAAAACTCCCAGAGACCTTTTTCCCCACAATAAACAGCTTAGGGGCTGGGCACGGTAGCTCACGCCTGTAATTCCAACACTTTGGGAGGCCAAGCTGGGCAGATCACTTGAGGTCAGGAGTCCAAGACCAGCCTGGCCAACATGGTGGAACCCCATCTCTACTAAAAAAAAAAAATATATATATATATATATATATACACACAAAAATTAGCCGGGCGTGGTGGCGGGTGCCTGTAATCCCAGCTACTGGTGAGGCTGAGGCGTGAGAATCGCTTGAACCGGGGAGGTGGAGGTTGCAGTGAGCCGAAATCACGCCACTGCACTCCAGCCTGGGAGACAGAGCAAGACTCAGTCTCAAAAAATAAATAAATAAATAAATAAATAAATAAATAAATAAATAAACAAATAAATAGCTTAAGGACTAAGGAGCAATGAGGAGTTATTGACTGTTAATAAGGTAGTTAATAACAATATTAAATTGAGCTTTGGAGTAATAAAATAGAAAGCATTTTGGAGTCAAAATTTCTGGATGCGATCCTCAGTATACTCCTACAACCCAGCCACGTTGCCAGAAAGAGAAGTCTCCCAGCAATTGCACTCAGTAAGCTCAACATTGACAAGGAAAGCACAAAAAACACAGAAGTGGATCATCTGAGGTCAAGTTGTGTTTCCAGAATTGGTGATGAAAGCAGAATCTTAAAACATGGATAGGAGTTCTTTGGGCAAAAAAAAGGAGAGGCATTTGATTCTGATTACGCGTTCCAACACATTTTGCTCAGGAAAGCATGTGTGAAAGTCAGGACGTGGTATTCAAGTTACAAGGAACAAAAAGAAGGTGGTAATCTCAGAAGCCTCCTGGTTTATCAGCACTGGTCCACGTGGCAGGAGAATCACTGGTGGACCAGGCCAAAGAAGGTGTTATACTAACTGAAATGATGCCTGAAGATTTGTCCTAAACATTTTGTCCACTTGGGCCCTCCTCCCATATCAAGGTCAATTTCTCTAACTTTGTTCTAATTTTCCAAAGCAGGATATTCAGCAGTGATTTCAAACTTCATGCAAATCTGCTTTCTGTCCCTCCTACCTGAACTGTCACAAATCCACTATGAAACCTGATTTGTTATATTCAGAGCATTTTTTTCTTAAGGCAATACTGACTGCTCTGGAAAAGTAATGACTAAAAGGAAACTTCCCCCAAAATCTCTTGTCAATAGAAGAGGAAAAAAAACAATAGAAAGAGAGAAAAAATACCTGCCTGGCACAGATATTGTAAATGGAGCCATCAAAACTCACTGTGGGTTTTTTGATAAATATACACACAAGGCAGGTATTTGGATGAGAAAATATTTCTGTTTTATGCAAGAAAGACAGACCAATACATCAATCTTCTGCCTGTTAATTCTCATAATATGTTGTCTCAATTTGCCCACTTTCCTCCTGGCTATGGGACAAACTTTTAAAATACATTAGTGACATGCGCTTGGTCCAATTGGACATTAGTTCAAGGTAAAACCCTACAGTGTGGTTTCCCTGAAATACCCAAAATCAGCCCATCATCATCATCAACAACAACAACAACAAAATGCTACTCTTCTGCTCTCTGCTCTCCTAGGAAATTTATAATCTGAGAAGCCATATGGCAGAAATGATTTTTGTGCCACCCTTGGAATTCCCAAAACTGATATCTTTGTTTGGAAATCCTAAAAGGCAGAGTCTCAATATGACTATTCTCCTTGGAATTTCTAGAATTTCCTAAGTCTGAATGCACAAGTGATTAATGACACACCTCCTGAAAAAGACAAATTATGCCAAAGTTATTGAGAAGTCTATGATTAACAAAGGCAGAAGCAAATGGATACTTTAGAGGGTAAAATGCTTCCTGTTGGTTACTTTATTGACTCTGAGGACAGAACTGGAGAGAAGTAGGGGAAAGGTAAATTGCATATGATCTCCTTTTGTCACTTGCATCCTTCATTTATGGCAGGATGAATGCCCACAGGTGACAGTGTAGTCTGATCAGCATTTGATATCTTGGAGGAGATGAGCAGGTGGTCAGGCCACTCTTCAGAGATTTCTAAAGAGAAGTTGTTACAGAAAAATAGTTCACCTTGCAGGACCTTGCTCAGAGACTTTAATACACTCGGGAGGTATTGAGGTTGTTGACACAGCACCAAACATCATGTTCTCAGACAACAGCATGTAAGATAAGGGTATGAAGACATAAAGGTGCTAAACCTTCATGTGCCATTCTTTTTATTAGGAGGGAAACAGTTCCATGAACCCCTCCTCAGGTGTTTCCTCAGGTCTCTTTGCTAGAATTGTGTCACATGCCCATAAAATAGCTGGAAAGGAGGTTATTAATGCAAACCTATGGCATTTTGACTCCATGGTGGGAGGCGGGAATGGTCAGTTTGGAGGACTGGGGAGAAATTGTGGAGTAGTCAGCCAACAGTGCTATGTAACTTATTCCTAACTTTTGTTCATCATGGCTGCAGACACCACCACCTCTGAGCTTTCCACGAAACCTCATTTCCCAGGTGGGATCAGTGCCGCTCAGCTTTGCTCTCATCAAAACCTTTGCCTGTCGTCATTGCATCTCTATGACACTATTGAAATTGCATGTTTTTCTATCCCTCATTACAAAGGGTGAGCTCCTTGAAGTCAATGAATATATCTAGCTCATGATTATATAAGCACCACCTGGTGTACCGCTTGGCATACAACAGATATTTTAAAATATATAGCATTTAATTGAATGTTTTCAAGACATATTTCATTTCTAATTTGACAGCATTTGGATTACATACTGAGGGAAAACTTGTCTACAGGTTTTGATTTTCCGACATGTGTTTGAAAGAAAAATAATATAAAATATGAAACTCAAGGAATAATTTCTTCCGAGGCCTGGCATTTAATCATTTCATTAGTCTCACTAAAGGGATAAATTAAGTGCGGTCTCAGAGAGAGACCTGCTTTAGCAATCTGGGCTCACTGTAGGGAACAGAAACCCCTCTAAGTATTTTAAATAAAATGTAAATTAACACAAGGAATTATGTGTTTATGGAATCTTGGAAGGACTGGAGGAGCTTGCAACAGTTAAGCTTAGAATACATTCTGCCATAGGTGCTGGGGGACCCAGAAGTGGCTGATACAGCTGCCATCACCACTGCAGCAACCGCAACTGCTTCTTGGTAACCACATGGCTAAAACTTGACATTCTGCCAGAAATTACAGCAGGAAGACTGCCTCCTCTTCACTCCTCTCTTCTAAATCACTTAAGTGAATGTAATTGGTACAGCCAAATTTGTGTCAGTAGCCTGGTTGCAATAGAGACAAGAAAGGTTTACTTTGCTTTCCAGCCTTTATTATATTAAAAATAGCAGAGCAAGATGACAACGTGGATGCTGTCAATTGAACATATCCAATGTGCTTCCTGAGAGTCATTCAACGAGTAATTGGTAGACAAGAACCTGACCTTCTAACCTATAGTCATAACTAATATTGATGGTATCCAAGGAGTTAGCACTGTGCTAGCTCTCAATTACAGTGAGAGAGCAGGAAGATTTCTAAGGCAGACGAATTGCACAGTAAAACCGGTCTCGGGTTCTCCAGGGTATCCACTTACAGCATTCTTGACCCATAAACATTTGCTTTTCTCTTTTCAGTTTGTGGCTTTCCTGCTCCAATGGGATTATCACGACACACATGGGCTTAGTCAGGAACTTTAAAGTTGGATGCTACAGCCTATTTATTGTTACCATGCAAGGTAGAAAATATGTATTTTAAAAATCCAACTCATACTTTTGGATTTAAAAAGCGATCTATGTTAATTTAGCATTTTAGGAAAGCTTCAGAAACGAAATAAAAATCACTTTCTAACTGAGACTCAAGCAGATGATAAGACTTCACAGAAACCTGGGCTGATACAGCCACTATGCTTGTATAATCTGCTTAGATCTCCACTTGGAGATGACACTCAGCCTAGAGGAAGATTCCACTTCAAGTTTTACTTAATTCTGAAGTCTTACCACCATGAGCTGTGGCAACTAGGAGGAAAAATACATTCAGGCACCTGATTTGTCAAGAGTCTGATTTGACATTATAATTGAGAACCCAGAAGTGATGCTTGAGAGTGCCCTGGCATTCCGTTCACAGCCGTAAGTCTTAAATCTGTCATCACGTCCTTCTGACCTGTCTTTGAAATGCTGCTCGTGTCCGTACACACTTAGATAGGCTCCGATGTATCTAAGGATACGTCAGACATGGGATATATCATCTAAGATGACATCTTGTTTGTTCAATTGTTCATTTATTCATTTACTATTTTAAAATCAGATGATTTAGTACAGAAAAATCTTTATGCCAGGCTATCCATTCTTTATATCAAACAATCTATTCTCTATATTAATTTTAGAGTTTTCTTCTTAAAGCAGGGGTCTAATATTTCAATATTTTTTCAGTTATTTGTGTCAGAAATGATGCTAGTGACTAGAGTCTAAAAATCAGATAAGCAAAGCCCTTGCCCTGAAGAAATTCATAGCCAAATGAGGCAACACATAATAGCAGTTAAACAGATGGGCTGGGCCAGGCGTGGTGGCTCACGCCTGTAATCTCAGCACTTTGGGAGGCCAAAGCTGATCATGAGGTCAGGAGATCAAGACCATCCTGGCCAACATGGTGAAACTCTGTCTGTACTAAAAATACAAAAATTAGCTGGGCATGGTGGTGTGGTGGTGTGTGCCTGTAATCCCAGCTACTCAAGAGGCTGAGGCAGGAGAATCGCTTAAACCAGGGAGTCAGAGGTTGCAGTGAGCCAAGATTGCGCCACTGCTCTCCAGCCTGGCGACAGAGTGAGACTCTGTCTCAAATATGTATCAAGTGCATGTGCTTATATGCCCAGCTTCGTAGAAAATGCTTTGGCATTGGTGACCTTTTTAATGCCATCCACACAAGATTATCATGCATATAAAATTTTCCCTCATTTTTAAGTGAGAAAACTAAGTCTTAAAGTTGTATAAACTAGACAGGAAGAAAATATAACTTAGTGGTTATGATTATATGTTCATTAAATAGTCAGCAGACATTAAAATCTTGGCTCCAAAACTTTTCAGTATTACTATATGTAAGAGCTTAAGCTTCCTGTGCTTATCTCACCTTTCAAATCTCAATAAAAATAGTGCATGACTCGTAGAGTGGCTACAAGGACAAAACAAAAAGGTTTATGGCATTTCTTTTTTTTTTTTTTTCTTTTATTGTAATTATTATTATTATTATTATTATTATACTTTAGGTTTTATGGTACATGTGCCCAATGTGCAGTAAGTTACATATGTATACATGTGCCATGCTGGTGCACTGCACCCACCAACTCGTCATCTAGCATTAGGTATATCTCCCAATGTTATCCCTCCCCCCTCCCCCCAACCCACAACAGTCCCTGAAGTGTGATGTTCCCCTTCCTGTGTCCATGTGTTCTCATTGTTCAATTCCCACCTATGAGTGAGAATATGCAGTGTTTGGTTTTTTGTTCTTGCGATAGTTTACTGAGAATGATGATTTCCAATTTCATCCATGTCCCTACAAAGGACATGAACTCATCATTTCTTATGGCTGCATAGTATTCCATGGTGTAGATGTGCCACATTTTCTTAATCCAGTCTATCATTGTTGGACATTTGGGTTGGTTCCAAGTCTTTGCTATTGTGAATAATGCCGCAATAAACATACGTGTGCATGTGTCTTTATAGCAGCATGATTTATAGTCCTTTGGGTATATACCCAGTAATGGGATGGCTGGGTCGAATGGAATTTCTAGTTCTAGATCCCTGAGGAATCGCCACACTGACTTCCACAATGGTTGAACTAGTTTACAGTCCCACCAACAGTGTAAAAGTGTTCCTATTTCTCCACATCCTCTCCAGCACCTGTTGTTTCCTGACTTTTTAATGATCGCCATTCTAACTGGTGTGAGATGGTATCTCATTGTGGTTTTGATTTGCATTTCTCTGATGGCCAGTGATGGTGAGCATTTTTTCATGTGTCTTTTGGCTGCCAAATCATGAGTGAACTCCCATTCACAATTGCTTCAAAGAGAATAAAATACCTAGGAATCCAACTTACAAGGGATGTGAAAGACCTCTTCAAGGAGAACTACAAACCACTGCTCAAGGAAATAAAAGAGGATACAAACAAATGGAAGAACATTCCATGCTCATGGGTAGGAAGAATCAATATCATGAAAATGGCCATCCTTCCCAAGGTAATTTACAGATTCAATGCCATCCCCATCAAGCTACCAATGACTTTCTTCACAGAATTGGAAAAAACTACTTTAAAGTTCATATGGAACCAAAAAAGAGCCCGCATCGCCAAGTCAATCCTAAGCCAAAAGAACAAAGCTGGAGGCATCACGCTACCTGACTTCAAACTATACTACAAGGCTACAGTAACCAAAACAGCATGGTACTGGTACCAAAACAGAGATATAGATCAATGGAACAGAACAGAGCCGTCAGAAATAATGCCACATATCTACAACCATCTGATCTTTGACAAACCTGAGAAAAACAAGAAATGGGGAAAGGATTCCCTATTTAATAAATGGTGCTGGGAAAACTGGCTAGCCATATGTAGAAAGCTGAAACTGGATCCCTTCCTTACACCTTATACAAAAATCAATTCAAGATGGATTAAAGACTTAAATGTTAGACCTAAAACCATAAAAACCCTAGAAGAAAACCTAGGCAATACCATTCAGGACATAGGCATGGGCAAGGACTTCATGTCTAAAACACCAAAAGCAATGGCAACAAAAGCCAAAATTGACAAATGGGATCTAATTAAACTAAAGAGCTTCTGCACAGCAAAGGAAACTACCATCAGAGTGAACAGGCAACCTACAAAATGGGAGAAAATTTTCGCAACCTACTCATCTGACAAAGGGCTAATATCCAGAATCTACAATGAACTCCAACAAATTTACAAGAAAAAAACAAACAACCCCATCAAAAAGTGGGCGAAGGACATGAACAGACACTTCTCAAAAGAAGACATTTATGGCATTTCTTAGGAGAATGCTTGGTGATTAGTAAGCTCTCTAATGTCAGTTACTATAATCATATAACTTTTAAAAAATCCTTGATGTTAAGATGTTACAGAGCTGGGATTTGCACCCAGATTGATCTCATTCCTGAACTCATTCTTTTTACAACATTGCATTAACACACCTCCAACAGCATTTTGTTGTTCAGTAAGAAGGGTAATTAGCAACACTACCCAGGTCAAATGTGCAGTCAGATATGTACCTTAGATGAAAGCTACTACTGCATATTCGAAAAGATTAAAATCTTGGAAAGACGTAAAGAAGCCAGGACCCTCCTATAGATGCTATTGTGGACTAGACTGTCACTAAATAGGTACAAACACAGTGAATTCCAATGTGAAAATTACATTTTTAATTATTGACTGTAGAAACCTGCTAAGTAAGTGCAAATGAGTAAGTGAATCAGTATTGAGAACGCGGTCTGAATGGTGTATTTTGTCATGACCAGAAACTTACTTCCCTTAATGAGTACTTTGTTTATTCAGGATTTCATTTTCTCCTTCAGTGAAATTTCTAACTTTTAGAAAAAATTTCATTCCATTGAAGTTATAAAATAAATGTTTGTGATGTTTTCATGGAGTTTTTTTTGTTTAAATTTCAACTCTATAAATAATTATCTCATTTTCCTTATTCCTATTGGGGTTTTTAAAGGTTTTATTGAAATATACGTATAGAAAAGAGTTCAAATATAGAGCTCAAAGCATGATCACAAAGTGAACACATCTGGTGACTAGTATCCAGTAAAACATCACCAACGCCTCAGAGTTGATTTTGTGCCCCTCCCAAATACTAATCTTTCTCTACTTCTCAAGATAACCATTATCTTGAATTCAAACACCAAAATTATCGTGGCCTTTTTTTTGGTCTACTTTAACATACATTGAACTAAATATCACTTAGTTTTGCCATTTTATCTCTTTTAGGTTATTTTTGTGAATTTTGCGTGGCAAATCTTTGTTTTATTCATGTTTCTTTGAGGAAGCACTGTTTATTGGTCCTTTGGATGTCCTTTTTTGATAGAGGCCTGCTTATGGCTTTACCCACCTCCTATTTTTAATTGTTGGAGTTATTTTTTCTTATTGATTTCTAAGTGTTCTTTATGTATATTCTGGTTATGAAACTTTCAGTGATTATAGGTGTTCATAAATATCTCCTCCAACTTTGTGGCTTTAGTTATCACTTTGTAATAATATATTTTGATGAATAGAAATTATTGATTTTAGTAGAGACTAATTTATCGATATTTTATCTTGTGGCTGCTGCTTTTTCTTCCATTTAAATTTTTTTTCTCTATTAATATCTGAAAGATAATCCATTTTATCTTTCACATTTAGATGTAGAATCAGGCCGCATTTTATAATTCCCTTTAGTATGAGTTGGGGGTCTATTGTAATATTTTACAATGTTTATATCCACTTGTCTCAGCAACATATATGAAAACACTTGTCCTTTCCTACAGTTCCATAATACCACCTTCACAATAAACTATATATCTTTTATAAGTGGGATTAATTTTTAATTCTCTTATCAGTTATGTTTATATTAACCATCTGCTACATTAAGAGTCTGTGCTTGTGCCGATAGCACACTGTCCTCATTACTACAACTTTCTAAAATGTCTTCACATTGAGAGAAGTAAAATATTTTGTTTTGCTGTTCGTCAATTTTGTATAGACTATCCTTGCTCTTTGCATTCCCACACACAATTTAAAGTTGAGTGGAAAAAACACCTGGACCTGGAGTTTTCTTTGTGAGAAGATTTTAAACTACAAATTAATGTATTTAGATATATGAGACTATTTAGATTTTTTTACTTCTGTCAATGTTAATAACCTGTTTTCTTTTCAAGGAACATATTTTTTATCTAGATATCCACATGTACTAATGTGAAGTTACTCATTATACTCTAATATTTTTGATGATAATTGATCTGTAATAAAGTTCTCTTTTTTTATTCCTGATACTTACCTGTTTAATCTCTCTCTCTCTCTTTCTCTCTCTCTCTCTCAAGTTTGGCATAAACTTAACATGTTTTAGGGAAATTTTAAATAAAATAAGATGCACATGTAGTTCCAGCACTTTGGAAGGCCAACGTGGGTGGATCACGAGGTCAGGAGATTGAGACCATCCTGGCTAACATGGTGAAAACTCATCTCTACTAAAAATACAAAAAATTGGCTGGGCGTGGTGGTGGGTGCCTGTACTCCCAGCTACTTGGGAGGCTGAGGCATGAGAATGGCGTAAACCCGGGAGGCGGAGCTTGCAGTGAGCCGAGGTCGCACCACTGCACTCCAGCCTGGGCGACAGAGCGAGACTCCATCTCAAAACAAACAAACAAAAACACGCACAAATGTAAAGTACCCAGTTCATTGAATTTTTATAATTTTATTCACTCATGAAACCACTACTCCAAAAGGACAGATAAAGTTTTTTTTCTCAAAAAAAAGAAGTTTTCTTTTAAAGAGTTGGGGAATTCAACCCCAACTCTGATGGCAAAGAAAATTTCCCCAGACCACTTTCTCCTGTCAAATTCCCCACATTGGCAAACTTTTACTGATTTATGTCAACATTGATCATTTTTGCTTGACCTTGGTGTGATTCCATTTATGTGACACTAAGGTCAAGCAAAAATAATCTATGTCTTCAGTGTCTACTTCCTTCGCCCAACATACTGTGTTTTGTGATTTATTTGTGTAATTTTTTATATCAGCATTCCTTTCTTTCTTATTGCTGAGTAATATCCCATTATATAAATATATCATAAATTGCTTATTAATTGCCATGTTGATAGACTTTGGGTTGTTTCTAGATTTGAGCAATTATAAATAAGTCCATTATGATTATGAACTTTCTTGTATAAATTACTTATGGAATCTGTGTTTATATTTCAGGTAAATTCCCTTAGACATAGATGTGCTGCAGCAAAATGCAAATACAAGTTCACACGCACACACAGACACACACCCACACACACACGCACACACACATACATTTACTAAACAGCTTTTCCTAGTTATAATGACATGTAAAGTTTCCAGCTGGAGACTTTCGGTTTATGTGTGATGCAGAGAGCTGGAAAAAACATTGTTCCACCCTTACAACAACAGAAACTGACTACAAGTTTATGACTTATGTAAATCTGTGAGAAATAAGGTCATAGGAATATGATGCATCCAAAATCTAAGGAGACAGGTGCCTATTTATTGTTGCAATTCTCCGAAATTCTTGTTTCATATTCAGAAAACAGAAGCAAAAAACTTGATATATGAAAGAAATTGAAAGAAGTGGGAATTCTGCAGAAATCAAATTCTGCTGTCAAGAAACTAAACACACAGAGGGCCCAGAATCGAAGGAATTGACTGAAGATCCAGGAGGAAGGGTAAACAGTGGCAGGCTCAAGTTCAGCTTTGCACTCCAATGAATCAGTAGATAAGCAACAATGCATGTTTGCTACGAAATGGATACTGCCTCCCTCTCACCTTTCAACCACTGGGAGAGAATTTCTGAAAACTGAAATAATACTAGAAAAGGAATTCTGGAGAGTGTAGTTCAGCCTAGGCAAGTTGACACATCAAAAATTCACCACAGCCAACTCCATGAAAATGCATTAATTATCAAAATACAAAAAATTCAAATAAACATTGTGTGGTATAAATCTAATAAATAATTCACTTACACTAGGAAAAACACTTGCCATGTTAAAATGTTTATTTTCAATTTTATATTGTTTTAAATTAAGCTATGCCTTCAGTCTTCCAATGATGAATATAGTTCACTGGTGAAATTGTTAGTGTCATCTTTATATTATATTAGTAAAAGAGAATTTTCAGGCCTAATAGCTCTCTTAGAAAAGATAAATAATTGTCCCATGAAGTGTTACATTTCAGGAAAGAAGAAAGAAAGAAAGAGAAAAGAAAGAAAGAAAGAAAAAGAAAGGGAGAGAAAGAAAGAAAGAGAAAGAAAGAAGAGAGAGAGAGGAGACAGAATGAAGAAATAAAGGAAGAAAGAAAGAAAGAAAAAGAAAGGAAAGAAAAAGAGAGAGAAAGAAAGAGAAAGGAGGAGAGGGGGAGGGAGAGAGAGAAGGAAGGAGGGAGGGAGGGAGGGAGGAAGGAAGGAAGGAAGAAAGGAAGGATGGATGAAAGGAAGGAAGGAAGGAAAGCAGGCAAAGGAAGTTGACACATATTTAGTGCCAAAAAGTGTGAGTGACTATTCTATGAACCATGACGTGCAGTTAAATGTTCACAACTAGTCCCTCTATCTTAGGGTCTACAGATAAAATACTGCAAATGCATATAAACAGCAGAGTCTGTTGTTGTTTAGTATAAGTAAGTCCCAAGTATTGTATGTCTAATGCAACAATATTTCAGATAAACAACACATACACACACACACATACACACATGCACAAACTATCCTATATATTGCAGGAGACATATTTATTTATAGTAAAAAGTTTTTTGAGGTTAATCTAGAATTCAAATTTAACTGTGCATCCTACATTTTTTTTTTTTTTTTGAGACGGAGTCTTGCTCTGTCCCCCAGGCTGGATTGCAGTGGCACTATCTTGGCTCACTGGAAGCTCTGCCTCCCAGGTTCACACCATTCTCCTGCCTCAGCCTCCCGAGTAGCTGGGACTACAGGCACCCGCCACCACGTCTGGCTAATTTTTTTTGCATTTTTAATAGAGATGGGGTTTCACCGTGTTAGCCAGGATCCTGACCTCCTGATCCACCCACCTCGGCCTCCCAAAGTGCTGGGATTACGGGTGTGAGCCACTGCGCCTGGCCCATCCTACATTTTTATTTGCTGAATCTGGCCACCATGTTTGGGGGTGAAAAAGCCCAGCTGTTTTGATTTTCCTATTTCTGTGATGTAAATACACTTGCCGTATAAATACCCTTAACAATACTCTGTGACCAAAGTTTATGTCCATTTTATAGATGAATAAATTCGTAAAATAGAAGTTTGGTTAAGAAACATGTTTAAGTTGACATAACTAGTGTTACAGAGGGAATTCAACCCTAACTCTGATGACAAAGCTATATTCTTTTCAGAACTGTGACTTGCTTTTCCTGGTTGATCCATCTGTGCTGGCATTATGCAGACTTTACCACAAGAGGAGAGGACGCATAGCTAGGAACTGTTTTGTGAACACGTATCAAGGTTAGAAAACAGTATGTTTTACCTCCTGAAAAGAACCAACTATGCTTCAAGTATAATAGATGAGAAAAAGTACAGTTAGAAGACAAATTGGGAGACACTAGCCAGTCACACCAGGGATTAGCTGTATGACTTTAGACTAGCTTCTTGGCATTTCTGAATCTCAATTTTTGTCCAGTTAGATAGTAGGTTCTGTAGGAGTGAAGACTAATGCTAAACAGCCCCTCAGTAACAATGCTAAAAACAAAAACAACAATTCAGTAATTAAGAAGCAACAAGAAAATGGAAAATCATAGTCAAAATTTATTTCATAAACATGCCTATTCCAGACTTATTTATAATGGTAAAATAATGAGAATGACTTAATATCTCTTAAAAAAAAGAATTGGTAAAATAAATTACACTATACTCACAGAAAAGAATTATTCTGTCATTAAAGTGAGGTTTATCTCGTCCTATTAGTTATCTATACTATACCTTTAAAAACATGTTAATTGAATAAATACTAGACACCAAATTGCATGTACAATATCATTTCAACCATCCCTACCAGTCCTGACATACAGTAATCACATCACAAGTATTTGTCAAGTGAAAACTGTAAAATAAATAGAAAAAAGACTATAAAAAATTAGATATTAAATGAGATTGCCTTTGCTTTTTGAGCTATATATATTTTGTCTTGCTTCTTTTTGTTTTTTATATATGTCTTTATTTCTCAATTGAGTACATACCGAGTTCATTGTAAAACATAAGTTACAACAATCTAAAAACAAACTAAAAATACTGCTGATTAATCCACTGTATAGGGATCTCACATGTAGGGAGATTGACTAAAGGCTCTGATAGTCAAATCCTAATTTCATGTCTTAGTTATTCTCTGATGCCTACATCCTCAGAAAAGATGTCCACATCCTCAGAATTTCTCATGGGCCTGACAAGTTCCCAGGACTCTGGACTGTGTTATCCATGGGTTTGGATCAGCAGTGTGGACGGTCCACATTAGAACAGAGCTTGGTGCTGGGTCCTTTTTTTCCCACTTCTCTTATTCTCTCTGCAGGGCTCTGACATCTCCATATTTTTCTGTCTTCGCAGTCCTTCCTTTCTATTTCCCTTTTTCCCAGCTTTATCTGGCCATTGAGATCAATATCATCTGATCATCAAGAAGAATAAATATCTTTGTTTCTCCTTAAAGCTACTCAGAGGGTGCTCAAAGGGATACCAGTGGAAGGATAGTAGTAGCAGAGAGAAACAGAAAGACTAAGAAAATAAGCACAGTCATAACTTGAGATATAAATCTGACCTCAGACCACAACAAAAACCTACAGAAAAAAGAATGATCGTATAGGTAGCAAACCTTGCACATTCGTTCTACTTCTGTAATTCCATGGTCTTATGAATCACAGAGGTAGCATTTGAGCTACATATTGAAAGATATTATTCACTGTTTATAGTAAGAAGGAGAAAACATCATAAAACGCCACATAGTTAAATAACCTGAAAATTTCGAAAGAGGAATAAGAAAATCCTATATAGTATCTGAAATTTTCATAGACAAAATATTGACACTGTTTGTTTGTTTTGGTCTTTGTTGTTTATATAGTTCAACTCAGGAAAAGAAAAATCCATCGTGTATCAAAAAGTAAATATAAAAATATGTTGTTCAGGGTTAAAGTAGCCATGGTGCTTTTGAAAACGAAAACCGATAATGCTGTGTGTCTCCTTTTTATATTGATTCGCTCCCCCTTGTCCCACAGAGATGACATTTTACAATTCACTTGCTTTATGAAAATTTTGAGACTTTTTTAAAGCCTTCGATTTAACTTGAATTTCTTTTTATTCAATTTCCAATGACGGAGGTGACAGAAGATTGAAGAGACTTTAAATCAATTATTTTAATATATAGACAACTAGGTTTTTCTGTTTGAGCACAGAATTTGATTTCACTGTAAGAGGACACGTTTTGAATCCTGCTTAAAACAAACAAGAAAACAAACAAGACCCTCACATTTTATTGAGTACTTCCTATATGTTAAAATGTATACTGGCTTTTTTTTCTTATGTCATTTTATTTAACACTTTCAAGAGTTCTGAAAAGTAGACTCCTTCTCCGAGTTTACAGATGCAAATAATTGAAATGATTGTTTTATGACAGAGGTAAAATATACAGATAAAAGTAAAGAAAGTCTCAGGGGTAATCCGCATAGACTTTTATTCAGAATATTCATTGTACTGTACTATGAAGTATAAATGTGGTTATTATATGGTAATATTTAGAAGTTACTGGGAGATCCTATCCTCCTATTACACTCCTCCTTACTGTTAAAGGATTAGTGACTTTTCTCCAAATGACAGTGTTTTTAGTGAGGAAAAAGAATAATAAGATTTTATTAACTTAAAGTTGTTTATTAGATTCATTAATTAAAAAAATTAATTGACCTTCCCAATTATATTCAAAGGTCTCCTCTAAAGGATTATATGTTTATATAGGCAATTATTTCTTACCTGTTCTCAACAGAATAGCCAGCAAGATAGTTTTACTCATTAGTCAGGTATATGAAGGTTCTCCAGAGAAACAGGGCCAATAGAAAATCTATCTATGCACCTATCATCTGTCTATCTCAAGATATTTATTATGAGAAATTGGCCTAAGAAATAGCAGAACAGATGGTGTGAGCCTTAGGCTAAGAATGGGAGAAGACACATGTCTGGGAATAAGCAATTAGGCAGGGGGAGCAAATTCTCCCTTCCTCCACTTTTTGTTCTACTTGGGCCCTCAATTGATTGGATGATGCTCCCCTACGCTGGTGAAGACAGCTTTTTTTTACTCAGTCTACTGATTTAAATGTTAACCTCTTCCAGAAACATCCTCGCAGACACACCCAGAAATATGTTTTATCAGCTCTCCAAGTATCCTTCAGCCCAGTCAAGTTGACACAGACATTCAACCATCCCAGGGGGATTTGGGATATAGGCCCTATCACGTCTTCCCTGGAACTCATGGCAGTAAAGGACTGCTGTGGTACAACACTAGACCTGGGTTCTAATCTTCTCACTCTCCTTCTAGCTGTGCCACCATGGACAAACCACTTACCCTCTCTGAGCACACTGCTCATCATCAGGAAAACAGGAATAACAGTAACCTGTCTTTCAGAGGCTGCCCTTCACTATCCAATTTAAAACTTTAACAGCCCTTAACATTTGCTGTCTTTCTCCACATTATTTTCTCATTAGTATTTATCATTGTTTTACATTTTTATTTTTTTAATGATTTTCTAAAGTAGAATATAAACTGTAGGATAACAAGGTAGGCGCAGTCTCTACTCTCAGAACCTACATTTCTTCAAGGAAGATGTATAACTAAACCGGTAACGACAGGAATGTACACTGGTATGGCAGAAGCTCATGGTGCTCTGGGAATCCAGAAAAAGGGCCACTGATCCAGGCTTGTTTAGAGAGCTAATGAAGAATCTTAGGAAATTTACCATTACTCACTGTCCCTTAGATGATATAGTCTCTTTATGCTAATGGGATAGTAGAGTCAGAGGTCCCCAGGATCTGAGCTGTGCTGTTGATTGACCACTCATAACCAGTGTCAGAGAAATGTTCATACTGCTGGGATCCATTCAGATATATGGAAACAGATGTTGCCTGAGGACATGATGTGAGGTTCAGAGAAGCGAATCATTTCGCATGTGGCCAACAGACAATTGTGTGCTATAAATTACAGTTATTGTGACCAGATTCAACGGTTTTTCTCCAGCAACTTTGTTCATCTTTTGTCATAGGGTAACATGAGAAAAGAAATCACAAATATAGATGGCATCAAAATATTCTCAAGAAACTAGTGGACTGCACAGTGTAAGTCAGAATATTAAGTTCCTCTCAAAGAAGCGCATTGTGACTTTTCTGAAAATAGATTGCACACACCCCTTCTGCAAAACACATATCAGGATATAACTTTGATGCTTGTATTTCTGGGACCTCATCTCTTTCAGGGCATTCACTGCATCTTTGCAGCTCCCCTATCTCTATTTTACATAGCTCATACCTCCCTTGATTTTCTAGAATTCAGGCAGGTAATTCATTTCGGAAGATCACAGATATTTTTTTAAAAAGTATATACCACGAATATTGGAGTTTCTATAGGAGAGTCATCAAATAAAATAAATATGGGGATAGGATCCATATATTTATTTTGAAACAAATAGCTAGGAAATTGAGGAATTAGGAAGTATTTATGCCAATGACTGGCCTTAAGACTATGTTGCCTTAAGATAACAGTAAGTCCATTGCTAGTAGTAAGTGAGAGAAGAAAGTTAATGCTGTGCAAATATTAAAACATTGTAACACTAAGATTCTCTGTCTTCAATATGTGTTAATTACTAGAATAGGCCTTTCAGGGAAATTAGTGTTTGGCTGGTACCCAACAGCATGGCAATTTTTTAGCTACTTATCTGCTGAGCAGGCGTCCTTCCTGCCATTTTCTCCCCATATATTCAACCTCTTCCCAACTCTGAATGGTGTCCAATATGGGATGCTTTGCCTAAAATGTAGTGACTAAATCTTGATAATTATGAAAATGTGTCAATTATTAAAATGCTGTTAAAGCCTGCAAATAGGATCATATGCTAAAGAGAGGGAAAAAGGATTAATTACCCCAATTACAGGTTATGAGGGAGTTAGATAAGGAATTTCTGAACAGAGAACAGTTTCTACCAGTTACAAGAAACAATCCCTCTATTATTGCAATGTCTCCTTATCCTTTACAGGCCACTAGGGCTCATGGATACCCGTTCCTGAGATGCACAAGGGAAACTCATGCCAATGCTGTTATATTGGAGGTCCCTTTGAGGTCCTTAGCACACATCTGTAAGGGCCTCAGATTAAACCTGCTTGTTTCTAGTGTGTATCTGTTGAGTGGTTCATGAAATGCTGCAGTTAAGGTGCTAGTCTATCTGAGGGGGGCCACACCTTCTGCAGACCCCCAGTGATGAAACCTACCCATGTGCAACCAGGGTGAACGTAGCTGCCATAGTTGCCTCGAAGTCTGCCACTGCTGTGATCATCATGATGTTTCGCCACTGCAGTTTCACTGAAAGCCACCCCACCACCCCCATGGTTGTTATTCCACAATGTCCTACTATCAACACACTTTCATGTTTTATCCCTCAAATGTAATATTTGATTGGTTAACTTGCACTCAATTGAAAAATTTGAGATTATATTGCCTTTTCAACATTATTATAGGAAAAGGTGTCAATGTAAGGAAAGAGCAGGATGTCTTCCACCCATGGGTGGATAGAAGGATGTTGGCAAGCCTCTGTTTGGATCTAGAGAGAAGAGTGTGAGTCCTGTGGGGCTCTCAGTTACCATCTGAGAAATTCATTTCTTAATTTGTGGAACACTAGCTCAGGAAGAATAATGTAAAAGAATAACACGTCTGAGCTTCTGGTCACCTTTTCATATTCACCATGCTTATAGGCTTATTTTGGTCATAGTAGAAGGCAGTAAAACCCTTGAGGAAATAGACAAGCAAACAGCAACAACAAAAAACAATAACAACAACAAAAAATGCATTTTTTTTTCTAAGAAGAGAGAAGTGGAATCACTAACAATACTGAATTTCCTAGGTAATTTTGGTGGCTAATGGAGACAGTCATTGAGGAAGGCTGAATGCATTCTGAGTCTGGAATGTGGAAGAGTAGACAATTCTGCAGAGCAGGCTTACAGTGGAGGAGGACAGGAAAATATTCAACACAGGAAAAAATTTTGGACCACCTACTTACGGAGGAATTCCAAAGATTTGCTGTACAACATAGTACCTATAGTCAATAATATGGTATTGTGTGCTTTAAAATATGTTAAGAAAATAGGTCTCATGTAGTGTTCTTACCAAAAAACAAACAAACACACAAACAAAAAACACAAGGAAATTTGTGAAGGTGAGAGACATTTAGTACCTTGATTGTGGTGATGGTGTCATGAGCTTATCCATCTGTCAAATTTCATCAAACTGTGCACATTAAATATGTACAATTTTGTATATCAAGTATTTTTCAATACAGTGAAAAATACGTACTTTATTTATAAAAAACATAAGATTTTTTTTTAGTACAGAACATTGAATAGTTTTAACAAAGAAGGCATCTATGGCTGGACAAGAGGAAGTTCTCAGCCCTCCCTAAGCCATTGATCATCCACACACTGTGACCTCTTCTCCCCGGGGTTATGGTCTCATTTATTTAATATGAGGGCAGGAAGGTCATTCTCTCAAACTCGTGTAGATTTTCGCAACAGCTAAGTGATTTATGCTATAGAAATATAATCTGTTAACCATCAATTATGATATATATTTTTCTTAATGGTCAATCTGAACATAATGATAGCATTGTTTTGTATTAAAGGTTAAAATAATAAATGTAAAATTCTTAGCAGAGTGCCTGAGGCAAATAAATACTTTTTACTATTAAGACTATTATTATTTATTCTTATCATTATTTTTATTTCTATTAAGCCAGCAAATATGGTGAAATCTTCCAGATGCCCTTGCTGAAGGACTGCAGGTATCACAGAGAAGTAACCATTTGTTAGACAGCTGTTCAGTTAACCTGTCTGTCCTGATTAAAAACACCTGCACATACTGTCCCCAATTCAATGTGAGCCCATGGCAGTGATAAAGTCTGTGGGATTTGGGTTACCTCATGGGTGGTGAACCATATTGTTGGACAGATCACTCTCTGAAAAGCCAGCTATCTTTCATGTTTGAAACTATTAAACATGAAAGCTCATTACAACAATAATGACTGTTTTGATATTTCCAACTAGCTCTAGTGAGGTGGCCACCAGAGAGTCCTCAATGAGGCATAAAGCATTGGCTATGCAGTGGGTGTGAAGCCAAACTGGCCCACTGGTTTTCACAAATCTTACCTTCTGGGGATAATGTTAAGTACAGGGATGACTTGGCACATAGTGGACTAATTCAAAGTCAACCATCCATGTTCTTTCTACTACGAACTACTGAGGAGTCAGGTTCTTTTGATTCTTAGCACGTCTTACACTAAAAAGCAGCATATAATGGTCATTTGGGTGCTATTATTATTATTGGTGTAACTCTGTGCACTTTACAACACTCTTCCAAACTGATTTTTTTTCCTCTAGTCCTTAAAATTATCCTGTAAGAACAGAGCAGTTTATTATTAGTCACTTAAAACTGCAGCTTATTATTAGCCACTATTATTTTAGCCACTATTATTTAAAGATTTGGAATTTAATTCACATTTAAACAAGTAGTAAGAGGTATGTGGCAGACACATTCATGCCTATGCTGGCTGCCATGCAGAGCCCAAGGGAAAAGAGAAGATGTGAGTTCCCTTCAGGAGTTTATATTCCAGGATTGGAACGAGATTTGTTCACTCACTTTTTATGTGTCTCTTTACTCAGTAGATGATATGGTTTGGCTGTGTCCCCACCCAAATCTCATATTGAATTGTACTTCCATAATTCCAACATTTCGTGGGAGGAGCCTGGTAGAAGGTAATTGAATCATGGAGGCGATCTTTCCCATGCTGTTCTTGTGATAGTGAATAAGTCTCACGAGATCTGGTGGTTTTCAAAACGGTAGTTTTCTTGCACAAGCTCTCTCTTTGCTTGCCATCATCCATGTAAGACATGACTTGCTCCTCTTTGCCTTCTGCCATGATTGTGAGGCCTCCTTAGCCATGTGGAACTGTAAGTCCATTAAATGTCCTTTTTTCATAAATTGCCCAGTCTCAGATATGTCTTTATCAACAGCATGTAAATGGACTAATACAGTATACTTACTTTGTGCAATGTCTTTCTGCCTAAGTGGATGAAGCTGAAGGTTTTGGTACCATTTTTTGTGTAGCTGATGGTCAAGGAGAGGGTAGATGTCTATTGGAGAGGAGAGGGCCAGTAGCATTAATATTGTTCATGGAAATTGTGCATCATGGAGATTAGGCATGAGACAATCACAGGCCAAATCCAGTTGGCCACACTGCATGACATATGATCTATGAATATGCGACTGACAGAATTCAATGGACATGTAATCTAGGCTACCTGAGAAAATCTCAATCTCCATTCAGTGTTCTATACCACTGTTTAGAGCTGAATGAGATGTTTCTTTCTAAGTTCTGATTTGAAGTATACCACGATATATTGCCAACCCAGAGAATATTAGGAGGAAGTATACGAATGCTGACAAAGTAAAAAAGTCATTTGAGAGAATAACTCTTTAGTGAATGAATAATGACATTGTAAATATTGAAGGGAAACTGTGATGTCTCTAAGCTCCCTTGCTTATTTTCTTTCTTTCTTTCTTTCATTCGTTCGTTCTTTCTTTCTTTTTTCTTCCTTTCTTTCTTTCTTTCTTTTCTCTCTCTCTTTTCTTTCTTTCTTTCTTTCTTTCTTTCTTTCTTTCTTTCTTTCTTTCCTTCCTTCCTTCCTTCCTTCCTTCCTTCCTTTTCTCTCTCTCTCTCTCTCTTTCTTTCTTCCTTTCTTTCTTTTTTGCTGTCTTAAACAGCCAAAATAAAAGAGTCAGCCAACAGAAATCACTCAAGTTTGCCCTTGGTAATCATGTGCAGAAAGACAAAAATTTCTTTATTCCTTCTTGAGATGTTCATTCCCCTTTATCTCAGAAAGATATAAAAAAGGCCTCAATTCATAAGAACACTTTTGGGCTTCCCATCATTCAGAACCTTAGGTTCTTACATAGAGAGCTTCAAAGCTAAGATAACTTAAGTCAGTCACAACCACTGTTATTCTTTGGGGAGGACAGGATGGGTGATAGGGACCTACATGCTCATCATTGAGATCATGCCACTTATTTCGTAGTAATGACACTGAGCGTTAGAATTAGGAAGTAAATGTTCAAACCACGTAAGAGTTTGTACTAGGAATGTGATTAGAATACTTTTCACCAAGTTCAGAAACTCTTCTAAAATTCCACTAGAGAAACAGGATAATATTTAATAGCATGATCAATGGTTCCCAGAAACTCACTGGCACAGGTAGAAGTAATCAGGTTCCTGTCTCCCAGTCCACTCAAATTTCCCTTGACCACATTAAATTGCTGACCAGGCTTATGGAAAACTGGACTGCAGTCTGCAAGGGCAGTTGGATAAGATGAGGTAGGAAATAAGTAACATGAAGAAATGTAGAAGAAACTGAGGCTGCTTAACCTGGGAAGGAAAAACCCTAGGTATGGGTCCATAATCACTTATCTTCAAATATGCTGAAGATACTTTAGTGTGTGAGTTTCAAAATTAATCCAGCTAGTGTTTATGATCATATACTGTGGAGCTTAATTGGTTGAGTTTGAATACCAACTCTTTCTCTTACTTAATTAATTATTTTTCTGAGCCTAGGTTCCCAGTTGTCATGGAGATGTTACATCTGGTACAGGGCCTGGTAAATAGAAACCACTCTATGTATAACATATCACTGTGAATATTCCTTCGAGATACAGGGCCTGGTCCAAAGTGGAAAAGATAACGGGAAACTGAATTCAGTCCCAAGTCAAAGCACTAGGAGTCAGAATTGTCAGCAAATAGAAGAGGTTGATCTAGAGGGATGGAATTCCCTGATACTGAAAGTGTGCAAACAGAGGAACCCACTTAGCATTCAATGACATCAATAACAAGAAAATTAAAATGAATCCAGCATTCTTTTTGAGATCTAAAAACTTTCAAAGATTCCACAGCTTAGAATAAACATTTTCAGAGACATTTTATTTATTTTTTATTTTTATTTTTATTTTTTGAGATGGAGTCTCGCCTTTTCACCCATGCTGGAGTGCAATGACACGATCTTGGCTCACTGCAACCTCTGTCTCCCCGGCTCAAGTGATTCTCCTACTCCAGCCTCCCCAATAGTTGGGATTACAGGCAGGTGCCACATGTCCAGCTAATTGTTTGTATCTTTAGTAGAGATGGGTTTTTTGCCATGTTGGCCAGGCTGGTCTCAAATTCTTGACCTCGTGATCCTCCCACTTTGGCCTCCCAAAGTGCTGGGATTACAGGCATGAGCCACCGCAGCCAGCCAACCACTGCACCTGGTCTTCAGAGACATTTTAAATGACCATTGGTCAAAGTAATATTCCTGGTTGAAATTTTCAGCCTTATATTATCAGTGATAGGCTGACTATAGAATATGTTGTCTAGGTAAGAATGATTTTCAGAGGAAAACGGTGATGGTATTAATAATTATGCTGGAACTTTGCTGGGTAAGGTTTCTATTTATGTATAACTGGATTGCATCTATGTAAGCAAAAAGTATATGTATTTATGTTATATAAGAAACCAGTATAAGACCAATTCCACCTTGAACCCATCATGAGGAATGGCATCAAGACCAATTTTATTTTAAGATGAGAAGCTGTGGGACTGAATTTAGATTTTTAAAAAATAATATGAGTATTTCAAGAATGGTGTCATTTGGAACTGCACTATCTATTCTGCTCTCTGTTTTTAGAATCCATTTCTATGTGGTCAATACTGCTCCTGGATTAGGCAATGCCACAGACTTCTTTCATTACATAGCTCCTTAAATCTCTCTCTCTCTCTCACCATTTTTTTTTTTTTGAGACAAGATTTCTCTCTTGTTGCCCAGGGTGGAGTGCAATGGCACAATCTCGGCTCACTGCAGTTTCTGCCCCCTGGGTTCAAGTGATTCTCCTGTCTCAGCCTCCTGAGTAGCAGGGATTACAGGTGCCCATGACCACACCTGGCTAATTTTTTGTATTTTTAGTAGAGACGGGGTTTCACCATGTTGGCCAGGCCAGTCTTCAACTTCTGACCATAGGTGATCCACCTGACTAGGCCTCCCAAAGTGTTGGAATTACAGGTGTGAGCCACCGCGCCCCACCTGATAGTTCCTTATCTCTTAAACGCAGTCTCCTGTTACCAATCAGTAGTCCTCCATTTTCTTGGTCAACAGTTCACCTTTATATTATTTGAGATATCGATAAATGATCATGGAGCTGGGGAAAGAAACAAAGGCCAAAATGTTTATCCGAAGTATCTCAAGATGTTGAGAGAACAGAGGAAGAAAACAGATGACTCAAATTAAGGCAAATATCTTCAGATTAATGAAGATGCCCTGGAAGAATGCTCACTCCTTTCATGACTATATAGCATAGGTGATTACGATGGCAGAAAGGAGTTGGAAAAGCGAGGACATGGAGATAACTATATTTCCTTCTTGTTGGAGGAAGATTGAGACCAGTTAGAGTGAGCATGAAATACATACACATACTTGGTGCCCTCTCTATGCCTAGTGCTGTTTATAGACTCTATTCCATTTAGGGCTATTCAAGAGGAAGCATTCTCTATCCACTGTAAGTGTCCTGTCCCTGGAGTGTGCTAATGTGGTCCAAATGACCACCTAGAGGGCATGTCACTGAGACAAGTCCAGTGTCTCATCAGGAAGAACTAGATAACACTTAAAGTCCCTAAGAGTTAAATTTCCAAACTTACCTTAAGGGAAAAATTAAAATTAAAATTAAAAAAATTAAAAAGTCCCGGCCAGGTGCTGGTGGCTCACTCCTATAATCCCAGCACTTTGGGAGGCCAAGGCAGGCAGATTATGAGGTCAGGAGTTCGAGACCAGCATGGCCAACATATTGAAACCATGTTTCTACCAAAAATACAAAAAATGAGCCCAGCATGGTGGTGAGCTCCCATAATCCCAGCTACTCAGGAGGCTGAGGCAGGAGAATTGCTTGAACCTGGGAGGCGGAGGTTGCAGTGAGCCGAGATCACGCCATTGCACTCCAGCCTGGGCAACAAGAGTGAGACTCCATCTCAAAAAAAATAATAATAATTAAAAAGTCTCTATGAGTCACAGAATTACAAGATTTCTACCTACAAGAACTCTTTGATATATTAGTCGACCTTAAGTAAATGGTGAAAAAAAAAAAATCTCCAGACTGTGTCTATATGTCTATATGTAGATTTGTGTCTTTGTCTCTTTATATCTCTCTCTCTCTACCTAGCTAGATTAGTGTACATTGGAATTAAACTTAATGACATTATTTGAATCTGTTTTTTCCCTTTCATTTTCCTGTATGGACTACATCTACTTCAATAACATTAAAATGATTATTATATTTTCAAACTCCTCTCTATTTTATGCATACCTTTTTCATATATATCATTTCATTTCTGCCTCATGACAATAAAATTATGGAATGACCTTCATTCTTCACTTAGCCACCTTCAGAAAATAGTTCAGTTTTACCCATTAGACTGGGTAAGAAAATGTTTACTCACAATATGATTTAATTCCATCTTTTGCCACTTTTTTCCAGATGTAACCACCACGTTTCCTCTGCAGAATTATTGACACAGAAATGGTAAGCATGTCCCCTTGAGGAGAAAAATCACCGTAAATAACTTCTCTTTAAAGAGAAAGGCATATTGGATTTTTATACCAGACAACGTGAGTGCTTGTTAAATACAGAATGATGCTCATGTCCCCTCTGGCATTCAAAAACTCAGTGTCAAGCTTTCTCAAGCCCAAAGGTAAGTCAGAGAAAAAGGATGCCTTCATCTTTTTGGAGTGAAGTTTTGGCTGCCACTGGAAATTAGTAAAGCACCAAAGCAAGAAGAATGTCTTTATTTCTACCTTTGCAATCTGTTGAACCCATGTAGAGTAAATGAAGGAAAAGTTGTAGTTAATTCATTTTCAATTAGCACTGATTACTTCATCAAAAATAATATTTTTCCCAACTAAAATAGTATTGTTGTTTTTTAAGTTTGGCTTTGAAAAATATGAAAATCTATGCTAAATAATTTGCAACATTTGGAAATTATTCTGCCATGAGCAGCAATGCAGTTTGAATATCACCTTGAAAGAGAGACTGCTTACCTGTCTTTGCCCTTCTAGCCATTAAAAATGTGATTTGTATACTTAGGAATGTTATGTCAGGCTGTACGATAAGTTATGATAAATAAAATACTCCTTTCCTGCTCAAATTTTGAATAAATGAGAACTAACACTTGGAAAATACGCAGCAATCAGAGAATCAACATTTCATATTTGTTACTGACAAAGTTAGACTAGAGGATACATACCATGACAGCTAAGATGAGCTAGTTTGATCCCCATCTAATACCTCCATAATCCACTTAGACATAGGAGAGCCCACCCAAGTGAACACTTGAATCTGCAGAGTCACACTTAACCAAGTATGTTTCTCACTTTTTCACATGCATGGGATACAGCGAGCAAATAAAATGCTAGTATTTAAGATATTCGAGAGATTTAAGTCTATTCACGCAGGACATGTGGACTAGTGGCTGTGGCCCACCTGGCATGTAAGTAAGTCCCTCCAGGACTACAGAATCTTTTTGTGGTTCAAAATGGGAGGAGAGTTTAGAGAAAATTCTTTAAAATAAAAACTAGATAAATGGGGGAACAAAATATCTCTTTCTAAAATGAATTACTCAGTAATGCATATTGAAGAACACCTAAATGAATCTATTAATTAAGTCACTTTTGATAAGAGTTACAATATTTTTGAGTGTTATTAAACCTGGGGAATAAAATAATTTTAAAAACTATATTTTACTACATGTGCTTATAGAAAATGGGAGATCTGTAGTGAGTTGACATGTATTGAAGAATTAGCATGTGCTACCTCCTTTTCTATGTACTTTATATCACTCTAATTCAATTAGCCAGAAGGTCTTATAAGGAAGGTCTTATTATGTTTCTTACTTAAAATATTTGGACATTGAGACACAGAGAAATGGAGCAACTGTGTTAATGTCTTAGTCCATTTTGTGCTGCTATAACAGAATACCACAAACTGAATAATTTATAATAAATAGCCATTTATTTGGCTCATGGTTCTGGAAAAGTCCAAGAACATGGTTCTAACATCTAATGAGACTCTGTGTTAGGAAAAACATCTTCATGCATGTTCTTGAAAAAATATGACATCGCATAGAATTATGGGAGTGCAGCAGCATCAATCTAGCCTGGTATGTTTTGTTTATTTTCTTGAGACATAGTCTCACTCTGTTGCTCAGACCAGGCTGGAGTTCAGTGGCATGATCTCAGTTCACTGCAACTTCCACCTGCTGAGTTCAAGGGATTCTCTTGCCTCAGCCTCCCAAGTAGCTGGGATTACAGGCGCACACCACCATGCCTGGTTATTTTTTTTTTTTTCGTAGAGATGGAGTTTCACCATGTTGGCCATGTTGGTCTCAAACACCCAAGCTCAGGTGATCCACCTGCCTCGGCCTCCCAAATGCTGGGATTATAGGCGTGAGCCACTGCACCCAGCCTATCCTGGTAGGTTTTAATCTCCTTGAGAACAGAAACTATGTTTATTTCAACATTATTACACCAGGGGAGGGACTTGAATAGTTGACCAATAAATATATATTAAGTATTAAATAAAACAGTCTTCATGAATTTCCAAACAATAGCACAAATTAACTTCCAGATGCCATCATCATTCTGTGATTATTATCAACAATTTTCTATATCCCTGGAGACTCACTAAGGCCAGATACAGATGACTTATGAAGACTATCTGGTTATCTGGAGGGTATGATAAACCAGCATGAGATTTTGGGTTGTGACCATACCTGTTGGCCGAAGGTCAACAATCATACAGGTAAGAATAAGTGCACTGAGAAACATCACTCAGCTTCTGGGATGAAAAAAACTAAAAGGAATTAGATACATTTTTCCAGATGATATCCAAGTAATATGGTGATAAAGCAAAGGGGGTACACGTGGGAAAGCAAACTATAAGTTTGGTCATAAGCACATGATACAAATAGAAAACAAGGGTATATCTGCTCACTTATACCTGAGTCCATTTCTAGCATGATATTTTGCCATAAGACATACCTTGAATTCTACCTCAGACATTGGTGCAAAATGAAGCTGTAAGTTGGAATGGAGAGTACAGGAGACATAAACTCTCATTTCTCAGGAAAAAATTCTAGTGCCAGTATCAGTACCTCCTAGTCAATAAGTGTTCTGCTGATGGGCCTGAAGCATAAATGCAGTCAGCCTTAGGAAGAATTGGCTCTGGAATTATACAAGTATTCACTTTCCAAGGATGACCAACTTTCTTCCACTGGTCTCGATAAAATGGCAAGGGATGATGAGTTCAAATAAACAAGGGTGCCCAAATTTAATGTATAGGAGTTCACAGTTGATTGTCATATTTCTCCAGCCTTCAGATACTCCTGTTTGAAATCTGCCTTTGCAAATACTTCACTATCTGCCTTTGCAGATACTTCACTAGGCATGTGAATCAGATTTGATCACTAGCCATCAGAGAGCAATAAAAAAAAAAAATAGAGTATGCCAACAAGATTGTCTCACCTCTAAAAGTAAATAATAATAGCATCTGCCATATTTAGGTTGTTGTAAGGATTAAAAGAGGTTATAAATCACATAACACAGTGTCTATTACCTAGGAGAGTGTTGATAGAGGCTATCTGATTTTTAAACAAAATAGTGATTAAAACAGTTTAATAGCCTTAACGCAGCTGAATTGCCCACTATCACTCGCCAGATACCTGTTTACTGAGTCATAGTTTTGGTCATAGAACACATGGAACAATGCCATAGAATAATATTTATGCCACTAATGCAAGCATCCATGGTCCTTGAATAGGGTCCAAGCCATCATTTTCATTCTAATATTTTGCTGTGCATGTCCAATGTGCATGCTAAGCAGATGGAAATAGAATCTATTTTCCATACCCGTGATTCACATTTATGTCTTATGTTTTTCTCTGAGATGTCAGGAATTCTCAGCCATGGGCCCTGTATTACTTCGAGGAGTAACTACATGGATTTTAAAGCAGAAATTGGCACACTTTCTGTAAAGGATCAGATAGTAGAGATATTAGGCTCTGTGTCCACAGTCATCCTATGCTGTTGTTGTGGCACGAAAGAAGTGGTAGACATAAATGAATCAGAGTAGCATTTCAATAAAAATGTATCGACATAAACAGGTTGTAAGTGGTTTGCCAGTCTCTACCTTAAGCCATACCAAACAGCTAGGTTAAAAATGCTGTCAGGAATTTGCACTTAGGAACATGAAAATTAACTCCAGGATCTGAATTCAGAAAAGCATAAAATGTCTTTTTGATGTCTCAAAGATTTTTTGCCTAGTATAACCTTTTTTATTTCTTTTTGCTTTCTGCCAGAGTGTGATTCTAACTGAGAATGTAAAAATTACAAAAGATTCCCTGCTGCTGATGGGAAAATGAGCGAGATCCAATGGGTAGGAGATCCTGACATGCCATTGACCTAAACTTCCAGTGTTGCTGCCTAGAATTAGAATGAGATTCTCTGTCACAAAAGACATGTAAGTTTCTAACAAATTGGAAATTCTTAAAAGGGCCAAATTCTCAAACTTATGATTATTTTTTGTGTATCACAGAAGTCTTTTCAGTGTAACAGAAATACAGAGATATTGGAAACAGGAAGGCAGGTGGGTTTATATTTATACTCCACTTTTTCCCCCCAAAATTAATTCTTTTGACACATTAAAAAAATCGTGCCATATTGTAAATACTATTCATGATACTGGGAATAAAATAATAAGCAAAAACCAATGCATGGTCCATGTCATCATAGCACTTGTACTGTACGAGCTTTGTGATCTGGATAAAAGTAATGGACTCTTTTGAGGTTCAAAACTAGTTTATATTTTGCGAGGTGGAAGGATTTAATGGAAATTTGCTATATGAAGTTCTTCACATAAATGAAGATAATTATTAGATGCCTAGACATAGTGGTTCTCTTCTGTATACCCAAAATCACACTCTTTTATTATTCCTGATTGCAGGTTCTAATAAATTAAAGACATATAACATGTTGCTTGCAGTATAGGCAAAAGCTTATTACACTAATTAAGACTATACACAAATTATGAATTTTTTATTTCTTTAAAAAATCTTAAAAGATGCAACTAATTATTGGTACCGTAGTAATATATTCACAGGTTAACAATATAAATAATTGCAAGTTTATGAGAAAGGTAAATTTGTCGGCAAATAACCACTATATAGTTTAAAAAACGTAAAAATTGATAAGTACTCATAACAGGTCTATGATAAGCCTGGAGGATGCCTGGATTTTGTGGAATAGAAGGGCCTCTGACCTGTATGTGGGCATCTCTTCTACTGTGCAGGAGGTTTAGGAAAGAATGACTATCCTTTGTGTCTTTTGGCAGGGGATAGAAAGGTGAGGTTACTTGGTCAGGTGGAAATGGATTTGGTATGGTTTATAAAAGATCTGAGCCAAAGATTCTGAGTTTAGGAAGATAAGCCCTGCTGCTATCTCTTGTCCAACTAACGCTTCCAAGTACTGCCCATAAGAATTTAAAAGATCCCCAAATCTCTCTTGAATTCCTTCAATATTATGATGTTTGGTCATCATTGGCTTACCATCCTCTGAATGTTTCAGACAAATCTGAGCAAAATCTTATCAGGTTAGCTTTCAGTCTGACAAAGTCCCATGATTACAGAAAAGGAAAAGTAACTTTCAGATTCATATAATCACAATTATATTTTCATTTACTCTAATTCTTTTTTTGGACAGAAATAATTTTCAGTGTATTAATGTAACAATCATAAGATAATTATGAGTAACTTTTCTGTAATGACTGACATCATGATCTAAATTTAATTATAAGCACACTCATGATTATGAATAAGTCAATAGTTTGTTGGTTCCTGCAGGAGCATTCCAAGCAGAGAATGTATATGTGTGTGTGTGTATATATATATACACACACACACATATATATACGTATATATATACACACATATATATACATATATACACATATATAGACATATATACACATATATATACACACATATATATACATATATACACATATATATAGACACATATATATATATGCATACACATAATCGCTATGTCTTTTCATGAGAAAGTTTTCCATCTCATAATGACGAAAGAGGTCCAAAGTGCTCAACTTGGTACCAGGGGATGCTACATTTGGAGACGTATCATTGGTCTATGTTGTTGGCAGTTTAAGCATTCAGTTGCGATGAAGTCAAGCCAACCTCAGAAGTGGAAGTCCATATTGTTGAATCTATGGTAAGTCTGCCACCATGGCCACTTTGTACATGTTCAAACTGAGCAAGTACAAGAATGGCTAGGAAAGAGGCTGACATTTCAGAGCATTCCACCTTGTACACCTTTGTATTGAGAACCATCCGAATCTGTCAAGAAGTCACATCACATACAAATAACTTCAATGTCTGTGTCCACTTCTATAGGTCCAGCTACACAGCTCTTCTTCAGATCACTTTGAGCCAATATTTGCATGTCTTTGAAGTCCATAACAATCCAACCAAATTATTAGCAGCTACTCAGAAATCAATAAGGATCTGCACTTCTGGCCAACTTTTGGTCCAACAAAATATGGAAGGTGATATAGAGAATCATAGAGCAGGATCTTAGATAGGCAGACAGGGTGTCAGATAAGCAGAGAATATTTAATGTTGACTTTATGGAAGGAGTGAGTCTAGCAGACACCTAGAGGAAAGGAATTCTGGACACAGAGGGAAAAAAAGAGGACTTAATTAGTATGTTTTAGGGACAGCAAAGAGCCCAGTAGGTAGACAGAGAGAATGGAGGTGGGGACAGGAAAAAAAAAGTGAGAGCCAGACAGCCTAGCTGTCTGAATTCTCCACTATAACATAGGCTCCAACGTTAGACAGATACCAAAAATCCTCACCTTCCTTCAATCTCTATGATAACACTTATGTAACTAATTGCAAGCTGTCTCAATTTTTCTTTCTTTTTCCTTTTTTTTTTTTTTTTTGTGAAAGCTGATGCAATGAATGACCACAATATTCAGTCAGGAGTTTAAATTTCAAGCCAAACCTTTTCTAATTATTGGCTTTGTGATGTCAGTAAAAAATTGCCAGAGCTTAATTCTGCATCTGTGAAGGATGATTGTAATTCATAATGCACTGTTTCTTATGAGCTTAAGTAAGAAAATGTTTTTGAAAAAAATTGCTTGCAAATGCTAGACACTGTATCCATGTCCAATGCAATAGAAATTCAAGTCCTCTGCTTTCCCTTTAGCAACTCTAGCTTGGAGGAAAAATAACATCATCACAACCATGATGAAATAGATCCTGATCACCATCACAAATCAATATTTCTCTAGTTTAGTCCTCACAAACAACTGTGGAAACTCTAATTTCCTGTATTTCCTCCCAGCTAGCTCAAGACAAATCTTTAGCAGGTAGGTACAGTGATCCTGGCTGCTCTGCCATCCGAAAATCCTGGATTTTCTGGAGCATACTATAGTATTTTCAAAATATTTGTTAGAGAAATTTTGCAGAAGCCACTGAAAGTTGCTTTACAACTTCTCATCCTAGAGACTTGCCTGGTATTGCCTAGGGCTACCATTAAGAAAACAATTTAAGTAGCTTATGCCAGAGGGCCTGAACTCTGTCTTTTCTCTCTATTTGACTTGCATAACTCAAACCAAATGGGCACACATCAGCATTCTTTACTTCTACCAACAACTGATTGACTGATACTTCATTCATTCAGTAACTATTAATATTTGTCAAAGACCTTCCAGGCTCCATGTTAGGCTCTGTATCATTGAACATATGATAAGAAGCTAAATGCCAAGTTTCCTGTCCTTGTGGGGCTTTTATTTCAATGGAGAGAGGAGAAGATCATAAGAACTACAGTGTATTATGAATAATATTATTTAGGGAAAGTATTGTTTTTAATAAAGAAATAGCTTGAGAGTTGGTAGGGTAAGTCACTAGCAGTAGTTGTTCTCTCAAAGAAGGTGTTTACACTAAGAACCATGTCTTTGTTCTTGTACCAATTAGTTAGATGACTCTAAAGTCTAGTTTACAAAGGACAGTGCTGGTTTATCCTGTTATCTAAGTGTTATTATTAATAGTACTCCTTCACCATGGGGTTTAGAAGATAAATCACAAAGTCATGCTAACAATATGGGTTCTATTAAAAAACTGATAGCTCTAGTAATATTTTACATGAGACTGACAGTCAGTCCAGCCATAATACTTGTTGTAAAACTTTTAATATATTCCAACCCTATTGCCTATATTAGGAAACAATTTGAGGATAACACTAATTTTCTGATTGATTATATGTGATCTTGTCTGTGAGACAAAGAAAAGTGCAGCAGAATCGAGTTTTATAGGAATACATAAAATGTGCAAATGTCAAGCATGTATGAGCGACCTCATTTTCTACCGGGATTATCAGCCACACCCATTCATAGATGGTGTTACACCTTTCTGTCTGATTTCAGGTCAACATTCTTTCACCATTTCACAGTATGTCACAAGTTGGAGCCCGTCTGAAACCCAAGTCCATAGGTAAGCTCCAAGCATTCTTCAACGTAAAATGCCACATTTACTGTAGTATGTATGTAGATCTTGACAGAGCAGGAGCATTGTCATCTTGGACAAGCACTGCCATTCTAAAATTCCCCTTGATCAAAAACCACCTAAATCCAAAGAGCATCAGCATAATGGCTAAGGTCAGCATGATCATAAATCATAAATGACATCTCCAGCAAGAAACATTCTAACCCTAAAATAAACCCCTCCATGACCAGAGACATGCAAGCCCTGAGATAACCTCCCCTCCAGCTGGAGAGATGTCAGCCCCAAGATAACCTCCCCTCTAACCAGAGACATTCCAACCCAGCAATAAACTTCTCCTTGACACAGAAACATTCTAAGTCTGTGATAAGTTTACTCACCCTGAACCGTTAAATACTCCTAGTCTGTAAGAGAGAGTGCTACTGACCAAAATCGGCCAGAAGCCCCTCTCAGGTTTATTCTCCAAAATACACCTCTCTTTGACTGTTGAGTCACTTCTCGTGTTTCTTTCCTCTTTCTTTAACTCTTACGGTTCTAAAACATTTAATATGTAAAACTGTTACCACCTTTGTATTGGATCCCTATCTTTTCATTGCTTTTATGATTCGCCGATGAATGGTTTTAATCTTGTGTCTCCAACCCCATTCTTCCTGTACGTTCTGTGGTTTTTATTGTACAATTTTGCAAAGTGTGGTGATTTTTAGGAACCCAGAGCTCTCTTATAGCAGAAGTGACTATAGTTTCTTATTGATTCAATCATACATTCTTTTATTTAACAGCAACCAGTTATTAAAATCTTCTTGATTCACAATAATTAGTTTAAATAGCATGCTTTGTGTCCATCCAATGAGACTTTGTGATTAACTTCCCTGCTTTCCTAGACAGCAGTTATGTGGCAGGCCAGGTTTCCCTAATGGCTGAAGAGGCAAACCTCCATACCAACAGTTTCAGCACTGACTGAGTGATTAAGTTAAATACTAAAAGCTGAAAGAGCAAGTGCCCTTAGACAAAGGCTGGGATGTAACCAAAGCCCACCAAGAGTTTTGCCCAGGCCTTTCCCAGGCCTTGACGCGTGACAAGATAATGAAGGAATTCTTAACAGTACCCAGTTAGAATTAAGCAAATTTTATTGGGGGTCTGAAGAAATTCTCCAGGCTTCCACAAACAACTTCCACAAACCCTAAATTTTATTTGGGGTCTGAAAGAACTCTCCAAAGCTCCATGATTTAGCACGAGATAAGACAAGGGTAATCACCCCAGCACCTGGATCCATTTGGATTAGGTAAATTTACTGAGGCGCTAGAGGAAGGTCTTTAGGACTCAGATCTTAGCTACACATTGAAAGAAGTTAATCACTTATGTCTTTAGATGAATGTGCATAGACATATAGCTTAGAAGGTATATAAGCTTCTAAGCTATATATACTTACATGTAGAAATATAGCTTAGAAGGTATATAAACTCTGGAAAACTTTGTAATTTTTGAGTTGGTCTGGCGATATTTTCCAGGACTTCTTCCTGTACCCAGTTACAGAAATAAACTCTCTCCTTTCCCAGTTCATCTGCATCTCCTTATTGGGCTGTGAGAATGAACAGCCCAACTCTTAGTTTGGTCTGGGAACAGTTAAACACAGCTCAGCTCTCAGCTGAACTGGGTCAGGAAAGTAAAAATAGGCAGTAAAAAAAAAATGTTGTACATTTCTACTACACATTGTATGTTTCACTTAAATAACATTTAGTTAAATCCTATGAGGTGGATTTATAAACTCATTTTTATAAGTGAAAAAAAAAGTTTAACTAAGAATTTTAGGCCAGGCGCAGTAGCTCTCACCTGTAATCCCAGCACTTTGGGAGGCTGAGGCAGGTGGATCACTTGAGGTCAGGAGTTTGAGACCAGCTTGTCCAACATGGTGATACCCCTTCTCTACCAAAAAATACAAAAATTAGCTGGGCATGGTGGCATACACCTGTAATTCCAGCTACTTGGGAGGCTGAGGTGGGAGAATTGCTTGAACTCAGGAGGCAGAGGTTGCAGTGAGCAGAGATTGTGCCACTGTACTCCAGCCTCCGCGAGAGAGTGAGACCCTGTCTGAAGAAAAAAAAAAAAAGAGCAAATTACAGTGTATCCAGTTTGTCTGTATTAATACACTGATGAGTTGATCAAGTCAGAATTTTCAATTACGGTCTGTCCAATTCTAAAGCTCATAACCTGTCACTCTAGTTCTTTATTGGCTTAGATAGAGAAAAATTGACATTTCAGACTCTCAGTATTCACCATATAACTCTCTATAAGGTAAACCTTCTTAAAATAAATGTTGTAGATGAAGAGGTAATTTGTGATTTTAATTTTTTGGCTGGATGTTATAAGAGTGAATCTCTTTGATAGTTAAAAAAAAAAAAAAAAAAAAAAAAGAGGTAGCTACCAAGTTTAAGTCACATCCGTAGTCCAGTGTCTGTCACAAAGCAGGGCTGAGGGGAAAAAATGATGAAGGGAGAAAGAAAGGAAGACAAAGAGAAAAAAAGACAAAGGCACACAAGAAGAAAGGGAATTAATAAATAAGTAAATATTGTTCATCTGCAGTTTATGTTTCATATCAAAATTCCTCCTCATCTGGGTCATCAGGATGTGGAAAGCAATGGATTTTCCATGTCAAAATAAATTACCTTGATTATTCGTGCTGACGAATCCCAGGACTCACTCATGGGAAGACAAAGGATTTTGTGGTCTCCAGCTAGTTCCTGAGATCTAGAAGAGCATGCAGACCCAAGATTAATTACAATATTTGACTAATTGCATTTCCTTGTCCTGTACCTTATGGAAACAATGGAATAAATGTGTCTATAATTAAGACTTGAAAACTCTCCATCGGGTAGACAGTGAAAGCCTCATGATGCAGGTCTCAGATGAAGAGAAATCATTGTCTTTTATCTTTCAAAGAAAAAAAGCCTCTGATAACAAACAGTATATTCATGGATTCTAGATCAGTCTTGTAACTTTTTTTGTCACTTTTAGAAGTCCTTGTTGGACTTGTAACAGTTAGAAGTGGGAGACATTTGGATTCTTAAATAACACTTATAATGACACAATCGTAATAATTTAGAGTAAAATCAGACCTCCTTGTTCTCTTGCAATGTGTGACTTGATCAACAAATTACTTATCTTTTATTTATAATTATGATGTTATCCTGTGGGACCAAAGTAAAGCTATGGATTATGCAGCTACATCTTGGAATAGAGTATAAATTAATATTAAACAAATACAAACTATACATACAGAAAATTTTAAAAGGATACAGATGTTGTTTTTTTAAACTATTAAATGCAATTTCATTCAGGGTCACTAAGCCTCAACAATCTTTCCCTATTAATGTGCAAGAAAACACTGTTGGAACTAAAGTAATCTGAGTACCAATTTTATCTTCCTGGAGATGACTATTATACACAAAAGAAAAAAATGAAACAGCCCACTTAAAGGAGTCAATTATTTTTGGAGGCTTGTTACGTGAATGGAAGACATTTTAGCTTTATCCTAGTACTTATATAAACCAGCTTAGAGGCTTAAAGGCACCAATTCACAGATGTCCTCAAGAGAAGTGGCTAAATGGTGTGATTTCAAAAATAAAAGACTTGAATATGTAATTAGCGGGCTGTTCCTCATTCAGTCATTTGCTCTCTCTAGCTGTGAATTCACCTAACTTCCTCTTTGAATATATGCATTAGATATCCAGAAATGGCAATGCATAGCATTTTTAAGGTTCTTTAAGAAATGAATCTATGACCATTTTTGTTCATATCAATTGGTTGCTTGATCTGAATACATTCAATGGATGGTTCTGCTAAGCAAAGAAAAGTGAGCAGTACCAGGTGCTGTTAAAGTTATTGATCAAATTACTTTTTCACACTACATTTGTTTATTAACTACATCTCCTTCTCACTGAACTGGCTTGGAGCAGTGCCTAATAACAGATTAGCTGCATGATGCATTTGTATGGAGAGAATGGGAAGCACGTTATGATCACATCTGACTCAGAGTCTGAACCAGTGCAATAGGTACAGTAGGTAATTGTCCTGGTTTATAGATTTGTAATGAAGATTGAAAAGATGAAATAGTAATGATAAAATTATGTATTATATTCTGGCAGACTCAGAGTAAATTTGTGTCAGTCCAGATAACAACAACAACAAAAAAATAATAAAAGCAAAATGACTTTAGACAAGTTCCTGAGAAGTCTAGCTGTACTGCTGCCTCACTCGTAGCCATGGGCAATTCTCCTAACATCCTACATCTCAGTTTTCAATCCCTCCAATGAAGGGATTGGTTTTACCTACTAGAGATGGTGTGAGAATCAGTGAGTTTATACAGGTTATAACCGTAGTACAGTATCTGTCACATGTAAGCATTCAGGAAATATTGACATATAAAATAACTCTTACATTTTGCACTGTTATTTTAGAGCTTTCAAAGCAATTTTATTTACTCCTCAAATTTTAAATCAGTTTATTTTCCTACCCCAATTGACAACATCACTACCAAGGGAGAAAAGCTGAACAAGGAGGGAAGAGGCTTCACTTTCCATGAGAATGTAATGGATCGCACTCACTTTTTGGTTGAGCTTTAATATCCTAGTTGGCTCAGCATCTGTGTTTGCAAAGAAAAACAATCTATGTTGATAAAACAAAGCCCCATTACTAAGGTCACGTAACTCTATATGAAGCAGAAGTAGGACTGGAACCCAGTTTTTAAAATTTTTTTGGGTACGTAGTAGGTGTATATATTTATGGGTTACATGAGATGTTTCGATACAGGCATGCAATGTGAAATAAGCACATCATGGAGAATGGGATGTCCATCTCCTCAAGCATTTATCCCTTGAGTTACAAACAATCCAATTACACTCTTTAAGTTATTTTAAAATGTGCAATTATTATTGACTATGGTCACCCTATTGTGCTATTAAGTAGTAGGTCTTATTTATTGTTTCTAACTATTTTTGCCGATTAACCAACACAACCTCCCCTCCCAGGCACCCACTACCATTCCCAGCCTCTGGTAACCATCCTTCTATGATGCCAATATGTTCAATTGTGTTGATTTTTAGATCCCACAAATAAGTGAGAACATGAGATGTTTGTCTTTCTGTGCCTGGCTTACTCAACATAATGATCTGGAGATCCCAGTTAAGTAGAACCCTGTTTTGAATGACTTGAAAATTCATACTGTTTCCTCTATTCCAGGTGTTTGCAAACTTTGGCCTGTGGGGCAAACCCAGCCCACAGGTTTCTTTTGTTGGATGCGTGAGCTAAGGATGATTTTTACATTTTAAAATCGTTCAAAAACATATTAAAAGAAAGAGCATATTTTATGATATGTGAAAATTACATTTATTTTTTCTTTTTTTGAGATGCAGTCTCGCTCTGTCACCCAGGCTGGAGTGCAGTGGTGAAATCTCAGCTCACTTCAATCTCTGCCTTCCAGGTTCAAGCGATTCTTGAGTCTCACCCTCCCAAGTAGCTGGGATTACAGCCGTGCACCACCACACCTGGCTGATTTTTGTATTTTTAGTAGAGATGGGGTTTCACCATGTTAGCCAGGCTGGTCTCAAACTCCTGACCTCGAGTGATCCACCTGTCTACGCCCCTACAAAGTGCTGGAGTTACAAGCATGAGCCACTGTGCCTGGCAGAAAATTAAATTTTATTAATATTTATTGTCCATAAATAAAGTTTTGTTGAAACACAACCACACTCATTTGTTTGTGTATTGTCTATGCCTGCCTTTGCATTACAACTGTAGAGTTCGAGGTTGCAACAGATGCCTTATGGCATGTAAGTCTAAAATATCACTTCGTTGGCTCTTTATGGAAAATGTTTGCAGATACCTGCTCTATATTGTTACTTTCCCAATATTTTTCAATGGTTCAACAGCTCCACTGATCTTCCATATTAGCATACTAATATTATTTACTTATTTTCATATTAAAGCAATTTCATTGCTTAAATAAATTTATTTGTTAAAAAAATCATTTGTTTTTACCCCCTTACATATAAAGCCTTTATTTAAAAGTAAACATAAATAAAATAAATGCATATGTATTAAATTCATTTAGGAGTATACCAGCAAAGTCATTTTTAGTATCTCCTGTGGTTGGTGTAATATAGTTGGAAAACACTTTACTGTTCTATTCAATAATCAAGGTAGATTATTTGTCATAAAAACAGATGATGCTGCAATTTTTTCCTACTTCAAGTTCTGAAGAGATGCTATTGCCTCGCGCCTTCAGAGAGGATACATCAGGGAGCAATGTAGGTTGAAGGATTAGTATTTATAAATGAATGAGAAGAGAAGGGGAGAAATTGTAGGAGCAGTGGCAGAGATCATCTGAGTAGCATAAACTAGGTAGTGACATGGGAGACTCCAGGGGGTAGTGGCCTTATGGAAGGCAGAGTGAGGTTTCTGAGAGATGTTTTGCCTCAAGTACAATACATGAAACTGCTTATAGTATTAGGGGCTTTCTAACTTGGCACCTGGGATACCTGGATGTATTTACACATCTAATATAGGAGAACATAGAAATTCTAAAAAAAAAAACCTATTCCCCATCACTAAGCTTGATTCATTCATTTCTTCATGGCATAACCCTGTACCAGGCACCACTCCAGGCTGTTTAGTGATCAAGAGAGACAAACGACATGCCTTTATTTATTTATGTTTTTATTATTTTGACCGGGCACAGTGACTAATGCCTGTAATCCCAGCACTTTTGGAGGCCAAGGCAGGTGGATCACGACATCAGGAGTTCAAGACCACTCTGGCAAAGATGGTGAAACCCCTTCTCTACTAAAACTACAAAATTAGCTGGGTGTGGTGGCAGGTGCCCATAATCCCAGCTACTTGGGAGGTAGAGGCAGGAGAATCACTTGAACCCGGGTAGCAGAGGTTGCAGCAAGCTGAGATTGTACCACTGCACTACAGCCTGGGTGACAGAGTGAGACTCTGTCTCAAAAAAAAAATTATTTTTTCACATCTGGCAAGATTACCTCCATCTCCCACCACCCTTCTCTCTGAAGAAGAATAAGAAAGATTCATAACATTTCTCCTGACATTCTTTACACACTCAATTTAGTTTTCTTTCTAAACTATTACTTTCTTCTAGGTGTTTCTCTTTCCCTTGCCATGTGTGATTACATCAGAAAATGTCTTTTCTTTCCTCCTACTTGCAGCCACAAAGGACAGCTCTGGAAATGGCCTTCTCTGTGTAGAGACAGCACTGCTTTCATTATTAAATCATCCACAAGTGCTTTGATTGGATTGCTTGTGGCTGTTACAGCTATTTCTTTTTTATTTTTCCCCATTTTTTTCTTTTAACTCCCCCTTCCTTTTATGTTGTAGATTTTGTAGACTTTTTACAAGAATTTTAGTAGGCGTTCAATAAAGAAAGACTTTCTAGAATTATAAGTGACTTTTATCTGAGAAAAGATCATTGATAATTATCCATAGAAAGGCAATACATGTGTATGGGGGTAGCACAGAGAATAATTTCAACTAAACAAGTAAGGCTCGCATTGAAAACAGTCTCAGAGAAGGATGAACGTGGACAGTGGAGTGTGCTTAGGCATAATAAATTGCAGGCTGGGCGCAGTGCTCACACCTGTAATCTCAGCACTTTGGGAGGCTGAGATGGGTGGATCACCTGAGGTCAAGATTTTGAGACCAGCCTGGCCAACATGGGGGAACCCCGTCTCTACTAAAAATGCAAAAAGAATTAGCTGAGCATGGTGGTGGCCACCTGTAATCCCAGCTACTCAGGAGGCTGAGGCAGGAGAATCACTTGACCCTGGAAAGCGGAGGTTGCCCTGAGCCAAGATCACACCATTCCACTCCAGCCTGGGCGACAAGAGCAAAGCTCCATCTCAATAAGTAAATAAGTAAATAAATAAATTGCAAAGTTTCTCAGTGTTAATGTACAGATCCTTAATAATGTAGCCTGGTTGCTAGTAACAAAAGCAGGTCTTCTCCTCTTCCTTCTTTCTCTCTCTTTCTTTCTTGATGGTCTTTTTCACATGCCCTCATAAGTCGTTTGAGGCCTGAGACTAGATCCTGTTTATCTCAGCCCTCAAGACCTACCCCAGTATGTTGCCAACTGAGGGAGGACCCTGAACAGTTACTCATGTCTTTATACCCAATAACTCTCCTTGACCTCCCTTTTCCCTGTCTCATCTCCACTTTAGAGTTGGGGATAGATACATCCTCACTGTCGCAGGTCGGGCTAGCATGTGACACAATTCTGGGGAAAGCAGAATAAGTAGATATTCACTGAGGACCTTCTGGAGGCTAACATCCACCCATCCATTTTCCCTTTGCCTTCACACAAACAAGATGGCTCAGTCTTGCATAAATAACGTATATCCATGATGGAAAACCCCAGAAAGCCCCAGATATAAAGGCCATAATTTTGTTAAATCACAGAATCCTTATTAGTAGCCATCTGCCGTTAGACTTTCTTCATCGTGAAGAGAATAAGTTTTATTCGAGTGAAATGTTGGGTGACTTCTGTCCAAGCACTTTACCCTCTCCTAAGCACTTGTGATAGATGAGTGAACAAGACAATGAGATATTTTGCTACATGCAGATGAAAGCATTCTAGATTCATGAAAGATGTAGTTCTTATTTTCATCAGTCATCAACCCTGAGCTGAAGTTTATCCTGACCCTTCTTAGAAGACCTTCACTACCTCTGAGGCAGTCTATGATGGTGGCTATGACAATGGAAATGCTGCTGTCCATAATAACATCTTCACATAAGTATAATCTATACATTGAGAAAAGTGGCATCTTAATATTTACAAACTTTGGCCACATCCTTGTTCTTATGGGAAAGGTACTACCTTTTGAGGCTGAGTGGAGGTAACAATTAGCCCAATTAATAGATAAAGATAAAAGGAAACGTCAAAGTAAAACAAATATGAATGACTTTCCCTAGGTCATGCACAGAATAATAGAAAGATTCTAAGACTACTGTCTTCTTGTGCCAAGTGTTTAGTCACATGCTGAATATGATGAGAAGGAAGCAGGAGTGCCATTTGGTATTAAAAAATACTGCTGGTATTCCCTGCTTTGAATGATCTCAATTTCAGGAGTTATATCTGATTCACAACCATTCAATCTCGGCTTATGTGTTCAAATCCCTTTAACAAGTATGTCTATTTCCAATGGAAGACATTTGAGTGAACCTCTTGGCATTCAAACTAGATGTCTATAGGATCAGCCTATGTGGATTCACATTGTGACCTAGCTTGCTTCATAGCCATTGAAGGTCAATATAGGAAAGTGGGAAATTCATTTCTCATTGAATATCTCAAAGCTTGATCTCACACTTGGGCTATTTCAGAAGCTGAATTCTCCCACTGGAGGTCTTTGCTAGAGAAAGTTCCCTGCATAGCCACCTCTGTGTGCCACAATCATTGAGTGTTTTATGGTGTCTGGAACCCCACCAGGAACAATTCTTTCTCTCCCTCTCTCTGACATAATCTTAACTTTTATGAAACATCTTCTATTCATATCATAGTTCTGTCAGTAGTGATGATGATTATCTTTATAATAACCCAATCCTCCAAGAAATCCTAAATGCTATTCTACAGTTTAAAGGGTGGGTCAGACAGAATAAGAAAAATATGGCTTTGTAGTTTGCACAGGAATCTAGACAAAGGTCATGAGTAATAATAAAAGTGCATATTATAATAAAATGAAATATGTACCAAATGTGAGGCACAGATGAAAACCTTAATAAGAGTGCAGGAATAACAAGAGATAATTGAGGCTACAAAATCAAGGAAAGTCTGATTAAACAGATAATATTTAATTACACCTGAAAGAAGACTAGAAGACTATTACTCAAATATATAATCATATATATATATGTGGCACATAGGAATTTTTTTCTGTCACTTTGCCAGCTGGAGACCTCTGGCAGGCAATGACACTGTCTGGTCTTCTTTGGGCCTCAGCTCACTACAGGAGATGCCCTGTCTACTCAACTCATGGCTCCAGAGCTAATTCAGCCCTGGTGCTGCTTCCCATTACATGGGGTGGCTGCCCGCCACTGGCAGAGGGCAGAGGGCAACTGTGCTACTGCTTTCTTCATACCTGCATTCGGCAGGGTCCCAAGGTCTTGTCCTGCAAGCAAGAAGAATGAGGTTACATTGACAATTGAAGGGTCAGGTGGGTGGAGAAAAGTTTTATTGAGCAATGAAACAGCTGTCAGCAGAGATGGGATGCGAGGGAGGTTCCCCACCAGAAGTCAGAGGGTCTCTCCCTCAGTCTAGCTGGATCCAAGGTTTTTATCAGCTCAGAAAGGGGGAGTATGTGCTGATTGGTTTGTGAGTATGCAAAAAAGTCTAAAACAAAGGCAGCATTCAAAGGTGGGCATGACAATGTATAAAACCAATTAGGTGGCTAACATGGTGAAACCCTGTCTCTACTAAAAATACAAAGATTAGCCATGCATGGTGACACGTGACTGTAATTCCAGCTACTTGGGATGCTGAGGCAGAAGAATCGCTTGAATCTGAGAGGCAGAGGTTGCAGTGAGCCAAGATCATGCCATTGCACTCTAGCCTGGGGGACAAGAGTGAAACACCATCTCAAAAAAAAAAAAAAATTAGTGAAGGATAGGTATATGTAAATTGAGTGAAGGGTAGGGATCAATCAGAGGAAAGCACACCAAATGGGAAAAGAGGTTCTCAATCTTTTCTGTGGATTTCAGGCTTTAAAATGTCTCGTTTTGAAGGTGCAGTTTCACTGGGGACCTTCCCCTATTTGCCTAAGATTTGTCTGCCTCCAACTGCTATCTATATATGTCTATATATGCAGAAAAAGTATTACAGACTAGTGAAAAAGCATAAGCAAAAGCCCAGTGGTAGGAAAGAGCTTGCCATATTTGGAAGGGTTGACATGAGCAACTGTACTGCAATAGAGAGTTGATATGTAAGAATACTGAAAAATCAGATTTGAAAGATGAGTGAGAACTGTCAGACCTCTAAGCTGAAGCTCAGCCATTATAATCCCAGTGACCTGCACGTATGTGTCCAGATGGCCTGCAGGAGCAAGAAGTCTGGAGCAGCCAAAAAACCACAAAGAAGTAAAACAGCCAGTTCCTGCCTGAACTGATTAACCAACATTACAACATTCTACCATTGTGACTTGTCCCTGCCCTACCTTAGGTGATCAATCGACTTTGTGACATTCTTCTTCTGGACAATGTGTCTTATGATCCCCCCACTATGTACCTTGTGACCCCCTCCTCTGCTAACAATAGATAACCACCTTTTACTGTAATTTTCCATTACCTACCCAACTCCTATAAAACAACACCTTCCCCGTCTCCCTTCACTGACTCTCTTTTTGGACTCAGCCCACCTGCACCCAGGTGAATTAAAAGCTTCATTGCTCACCCAAAGCCTGTTTGGTGGTCTCTTCACACGGACGTGCTTGAAATTTGGTGCTGAAACCCAGGATCGAACCAGGGGAGGTATACATGCAGGCTTGGGCTCAAAGGCCTGACAAGAACCACAGAGCGAAGCTGTCGAATGCCAAGCCTAAGAATTAGGAATTTATGCTGTAGGCAGTGGAGAGCCTTGGGGGTGGTCTGAGCATGGTAGTGAGTTCCACATGCCAGAGAGTTGGAAACCAATTCCAACACCCCATGCAGGAAGTGGGAGAAGACTGTGAACATACAGTCTCTCCCTCTTCTGGGCCGGATTTGAGAAAGCATTTTTCTTTCATTGTAAACTTTTTCTTGACACATAAAAGCCAACACATCCAATAGAGGGTCTCAAAAACACTGACAGTGCATTTCCTGTTTTCAATGCCCCCCTCTAAGAAGCAGTAGCCCTCTAATCTTATTGAATTCTGGCTTAATTTTGAACTTGCAATTCAAAATAAAACCCAGTGATTGACTATTTCATGGTGCTATTAAAAAAGTCAAAGGAATGTTAATGATTCTTAACCTCCATAATGAATTCTATAAAGGAAAGGAAAGGTCAACAGGTACAACTGAGAAGAGAAAGGAGGGTTGTCTAGCAGCCACAGCGAAAGTTCTGGAGGATGACTACAGTGGGCACTAAAAGACCCTAGAAGGACCTGAGTAATTCAATTTTAGCATAATAATGTGTGAGTGCTTGAGGACCAAACATCAATGCTACTTAAGATCAGAATCTTTAATTTTCTTTAATGGCCTTCAGATAATAAGAAAAAATCATAAAATTTTCAGAGGTTCTGTGGCTGTTGAAAACAGACTCTGATCAGAACATTCATTTTAATAAGTACCCAGGTGACTCTGATGAAATCAGCATCAAATCCACAGAAATAAACCTAGAGAAATTCTGGTTTGCCCTTCACTTGTTTTTGATCCTCACAAAAGCCACTTCACAAATATTTTATGTACGGAGAATCGTAGACTTGAGAGGGGTTAAAAGATACAGGGCTCACAGCTCCAGAGTGGTTCTGCTGTATCTTAAAGCCATGTCTTCTAATCCAAGCACTAGTTCTTTATCTACAGTCCCCTAGTTTATATATAATGAAACTAAATTCATAGTGAATTGCTTAATTCCAAAAGTTAAATCAGTCTTGATTCCAGAATTCAAACACGTTACTAGAGTCACAAAACCACGCCACCTTTGTCTGCAGTTCACTTATGAATTTCCCCAGATTCATGACTCCATTGACCACGATCCAGCATTGCACTATATATGCAAAATCTAACTTTTTGCTATATATGCAACACCACTATATGTGCAAAACCATTGCACTATGTATGTGCAAAACCTAAGTTTTGCACTTGTACAAAAAGGTTCACCCCGATTGTCCTCTGAAGTCCTTGAAGGAAAGCAAATGTGGTATTTTGCTTGTTTGTTTTTGTTACTATTTCAGAAACATAGTAGGTTTATCTGTGGTTTGAGGTGGGGTACAATCAAGGGAGCTGGAGCTGAAGACAAGAAATTGGGGCTCTATGTTAGTCTCTCTATTATTTGAGGCAAGTAACTTCCCCTCCAAGCCACAGGAAACTCTTCCATGAATGGGGTCTGCTTATCTATGTAGTAGGAGAACCTAGACAAGAAGTTTGAGTTAGTTTCAACTCCCACCTCAGTCTTTGATGCCTCCTCAGAAATTAGGCTTTTAATATTTATTTTAGCAAACAGCAGAGTCCCTTTTTTCCAAAAGGGTATTTGAATAAAACAGATAAAGGTGGGGCTTCTCCAGTTGTAATTGTGCCAGAACACAGACTCCGAAGTGGTTCCTGGGGGAATCTTTGGAAGTGTTTACAAATCTGACAAACACAAGGGTAAAACTTCCAGGGCTTCAAATTCCAGGAGTGTATAGGAAGTAGTATGAGCCTGAGAAGACCCAGAGGACCATTGGTTTCAGTTCCAACCAGTAACTTTAGTTACCCGCTAGAATAACTTTTCACAGATCACATCTCTTTCACTAAAGCTGTTTTATATTTTAGGATAACCAACAATTAGCATATATGATTTCTGAGGCTCATTTCAGCTATTTCGTCCTACATTGTAAGTCATAATTCAGAGCTGAGGTCAGTACTAGGGCTTTTAAAAATTTCACTAGATTGTAAGTTTCATGAGGGCAGCTGCATATGTGTGCGTAGCACTGAGCATGTGGTAGGCAAGCTAAAAACACAATAAAAAGCCTCAGTGGCTTTCATAATACAAAACACAGATGGCACCAAAATCATTTACATTTGATTTGGAAATGTATCTTAGGTTTAGCTTTATTTTGTCAAAGAATGCTTAAATAATGTTTTAGAGTGTGTGTTGTGTATCACTTAAACCTTTGGTATAAATGTTTGAATTATATCCCTTCATGTTTAAACTTTGCTATTTATAAGCAGTTAGTTCATGTGTGTGTATGTGTGTATACACACACACAAACATATATACTAGCACAATGCATTATACATGACAACCACTGAATAAATATTTGATGGATTATATAAGACGTGTGACATGTCTATATATAGGTATGCTCATGTGTGAATATAGCCGCACGGCTGTCTGTGAGTGTGTATATGCGTATATGTGTAATTATTCAACTCTGACTTCTAAACATGCCCATGTATGGTTAAGTGAGAAAAAAGCCAGATTAACTGATCCATTTGACAATAAATCTTTTACTCAATACCTATCTGATACCTCTTAGAAAATCATTATAAATTATTAATGAGTGCTCAAAGTACAAATGCATGTTTTGTTTCTGGCTATTTATTTAGACAGCCCATTTTGGCTTCTAATCAAGACAGAAAGTAATGCATCCAACAGTGAGGGCTCAGGCTTTGAAAGCATTTGAGGGAAAATGCCCTGGAACATAGGCCTCTGCTGACACAGGCATACACCCACATACTCGCAGACTGATAGATCGGTGCCTGCCCTTCACGTACATATATCCACAGTCCATTATGATTTTAGAATGAAGAGCAATTGGCATATGATCAAAATAATTTTTTAATGTGCAAATAATTACTCACCCCAAATTAGCCTTCAGTCGCCACATGAAGAAGTATTTGTTTTGATGCCTCCACGATAAATAAGTGGCAAGACATAGCCTCAAAAATGGGCTTCTTATTTCCAGTTTGAGCCCTGATTTTCTTTGCCTATCACACTCCACATGTCTTCTCACACGTCACTGCTAGAAATTCCAGAAGTGGATTTCCTGTAGTTCCCCCTGCTACTTTCCCTTTCTGAACATGAGGCACATGTCAATGTTTTTTATTTATTTATTTGTTTATTTTGAGACGGAGTCTCGCTTTGTCACCCAGGCTGGAGTGTAGTGGCGCAATTTTGGCTCACTGCAACCTCCACCTCCAGAGTTCAAGCGATTCTCCTGCCTCAGCCTCCTGAGTAGCTGGGATTACAAACACATACCACCACGCCCGGCTAATTTTTGTATTTTTAGTAGAGTCAGGTTTTACCATGTTGGTCAGGCTGGTCTCGAACTCCTGACCTTGTGATCTGCCCATCTTGGCCTCCTAAAGTGCTGGGATTACAAATGTGAGCCACCATGCCTGGCCACTTCAATGTTTTATTAAGCTGCGCTATGCTTCTCCAGGTCGGTCCGTCTTCTGATTCAGCTCAGTTCTAGTATCTTGCACTCTGGCACAAATCCTCATGAATGGTGCCTTTGCCTGGTTCACTCTAGCCCTGAAAATTGAACCCATACACCCAAAGTGTCAGAAGATACCCTACAAAGAAGATCAACATGACATGATGAAAACCAAGACCTTAAAAGACTATGACTAAAGGCTGGAGAATGGAGGGGACTTTTCCAAGTTCATATAGTTACATTGATTTGAAGGATCTGGGCTTTCTCATTCCTAAATTGACAGCAACCTACTTTTCAGAATTTAAAAATTCCTGCAAATATGCTTACATAAAAAGGCAGTTTCCCTGTAAAGCTGAAACAAAAGGTAGCTTTTAATTAATTTAGCAGGTTACTCCAAATATTATTGCACCACCAAAGAAAGTTACTGTTATTAGCCAAAAAGCAAACCTCCTGATTCCTAATTGTCATTCTCTCTTCCTCTCTCCGTCTCTTTTACTCAAAATAATCCAATTACTGCAGGTGCTAGATTCTATTCTCATTGATAAGCTTGAGGAAATGGGGCAAAACATTTGATTGCACCCTCAGCTCCTCTCAGTGTCTGTGATTAGCATCCCACCAATCCAGAGGGGTTCCCAAAGCTGTAAATCAGAAGCCGGCTAACTCTGTGCATGCTGAATTCTTTTCAGAACCTCTCTGGCAAAAAGGAAAATGAATCAAGTTACTTGATAAAACTCCAGTATATACCCTCTCATTCAGCCTATGTGGTTAATTGCTGTAATGCCTTGTTCCAATTCACGCAAGGGTCGGCAAACTAAGACCCATGTGCTAAATCCATCTCACTGCCTAAAGGTTTATTGGAACACAGCAATGCCTCTAGTTTTTATGTATTGTCTGTGGCCACTTTCATGCTATAATGTCAAAGTTAATTAGTTGTGATTCTAAAGCCCCCAAATACTAAAATGTGAACTACCTGGCACTTTACAGGAAAAAAACATTTCATCCCTGGTTTAGAACCTTGCAATTCTTGCTTTTTCATATTAGATGAGCCATGTACCTGTGGGCCAGGGTTCCTGAGTTTTCTTATCCAGATATACCTGGGCGGGGCACCGTGGCTCACGCCTGTAATCCCAACACTTTGGAACGCCGAGGCAGGCGGATCACGAGGTCAGGAGATCGAGATCATCCTGGCCAACATGATGAAACCCAATCTCTACTAAAAGTACAAAAATTAGCTGAGCGTGGTGGCACGTGCCTGTAATCCCAACTACTCGAGAGGCTGAGGCAGGGGAATTGCTCAAACCAGTGAGTTGGAGGTTGCAGTGAGCCGAGATCATGCCATTGCACTCCAGCCTGGTGGCAGAGTGAGACTCTGTCTCAAAAAAAAAAAAAAAAAAAAAAAAGATGTATCATTTATCTGTCAGGGTGCAGTCAGGAAATAAAGACACATAGTTCATAGCAAGTAGCTTATTAAAGGACATTTAATACAGAAAGATGGTTATAGATATGGTTTAAAAAAAAAAAAACTAAAAACATGGAATTCACTGCTTCAGAATGACACTCCTACCCCTAGGACTGAGTGATAAAGGAAGGGGTGGTTTTACCAGCGCCAACCTATGGAGCAGGGATCTGTGAGGAGGACTCACTGAGTGGGAGCTTCGACTGTAGAAGGAAGGTTAAGCAGCAGATGTTGGAATCACAAAGACCCAGCCACTACTCCAGGTAGCACCAAAGCTGAGACAGAAGGAGAGGACACCATAGTTTCTCCTTTTCTGGTTTCACTCTTATCTCACTGTCCCTCATTGGTCAAGCCCAGTGGAAATTTAGGAGCCAGGGAGGCCTGGAAAATGTAGTTTTCAGGAGTCAGATTCCTGCAAAATAGAGCGGAGCCGTCAAGGAAGTGGAGCCAACTGAGAGAAAGAGGCATATGACAAGTGCAGCTGGTATGTGATTTTGGACAAGACACTTCAGCAATCTTGGGTCTCAGCTCCCTCAGGTGCAAAACTGAGAGGCCATTTATTTGTTGTGAAGTTATTACGTGGACTTCCCTAAAACAACATATTCTAACACATGTAATATATAAGCCCACAAGACAGCAGATGCTGCATTTGTCCATGGACACTGTTCTTGACAATACTTTCCTTCTGTTTTCTTCCAGGCCCACTCCTTACCCTTCAACCCTTCCTTGTTCTGACTACAGCTATGATCACTTGAAAATCTACTGACAGGCTAAGCCTCCCCACAACTAGTATGTACCATCTTACGGCTCATTAGAGTAAATAAGGATCTTACAGTTCTTGAGCATTAAACTTGAAGACACGCCTTCAGTTAGTTTTGTTCCTCCTTTCCTTGGTTTTGGTACTTTGAGCCTCTGGATTAGGCCTTTGAATCTGATGTAGCCTCTTTGTAGTTTATGTTTATATGTATTTATTTATGTGGACTGCCAGAATTTCACTTTCTTTTTTTTTTTTTCTTTTGAGAAGTCACCCAGCCTGCAGTCACCCAGGCTGGAGTGCAGTGGCAGATCTCGGCTCACTGCAAGCTCCGCCTCCCAGGTCCATGCCATTCTCCTGCCTCAGCCTCCCGAGTAGCTGGGACTACAGGCGCCCGCCATGGCACCTGCCTAATTTTTTGTATTTTTAGTAGACACGGGGTTTCATCATGTGAGCCAGGATGGTCTCGATCTCCTGACCTTGTGATCCACCCGCATTGGCCTCCCAAAGTGCTGGGATTACAGGCGTGAGCCACCGCGCCCGGCCCAGAGCTTCACTTTCATTAGGACTAGCATGCTGCTCCCATTTTTAACATTTTTGTCCTTTTTCTATGACTGCACCAGAGATTAAAATAGAAAATTTAAATCACAAACAAGTAATAGAGATCCTCCTTCCTGCTGAGAGAGCTTGGTAAGCTACTATATTTCTGAACTTCCAAATCATTTCACATTCTAGATGTCAAGTTTCACTATGTGCCAAAAAAAATTCTTTTTATTATTTGTTAGATGTTTGCAAATTTACTAGATCCGTTTGGTCAGCTCAAGACTGGTTAAGAAAACTCAGGTAAACTAGTCACTATGACATAATGGGAAAGTGCAGTCCTCATGGGAGGTGCAAGTTTCCAGGGGGGCCAAGAGCAGAAAGACATTTATTCTATCTGTAATGGTGAGAGGGACATTCAAGAAAGACTGGGCAGATGGACTTAGTATTGGAGATGAACATTTTAAAAATGAGACTTACTCATTTTGAGACAGGGAGAAAAAGTATTATTCCAGATTGAAACAATAGCATATACAAAGCTGCAAAGGTATGATCGGGCATAATTTGTTGAAAAAATGATGAGCAACCTGACATAACTGGAAACAATCTCTACTCTAGTTTCATTGTTCTGTTTTCCCAATGACTCAGATTCTGCAGATAATTTGTATTTTTAAGAGCAATCCCACTTGGTTTTCTAAGCCCTTTCTGATACAAGGGAATAAATAGGAGATGAGATTTATATTGGACACTTCCAATATCCAAGCCTTGTCGTAACAGATAGATTCACAGAAGGTTCCCCTGCTCTTCTCCTTTGCCTCCAGCCCCACCCATATCTAAATGGCTGTATTGAACACTCTTGAGTTTGAGGTGTCTCCCTGTTTCTCTTTGTTACATGCTTCTCTAATTTCTGGGAGTGATGCTCTGCTTGTGTCCCTCTTTGTAACCCAGATCTTCTTTAGGATCTTGGCCTTCATGTTAGATGGGTTTTTGTCAAGATCTCCAAGCCTCAAAGCAATGTCTCCATTATCTTATCTAATTAACATCAGTTTTAGGAGTAGAAAGAAATTTCGTCCGGGAGAAGCATTGCTATTTGGAAATCTATTACAGAAATGAATTTGGTTAAGATCTCTTTATCTCTCTCTTCTGCTCTCTATTTCCCTCTTCCTCTGCCTTGCTCCCACTGTCCCTCACTTCCTCCTCATTCTCGCTCTCATTCTGTCTTTTATCTGAAATTCAGCGAAGCTTCACTCATACTCCTAGATGATTAAAGCTTTTTCTCCCTGACTCCTTCAGGCCCATTTGACAAAACCTATTAGAACTTATAGAGAGACTCTATATTTGGGAGTTGGAAAGGATGAATCCCTTGTTCTTGTATCAACTTGATGTTTCATTATCCTTATAGATATTCCAAACATTTTAATAAAATTCAGAGGGATTAATGTGGCTAGTAAAGTCAATCAGTAAATTAAAATCTATGGAGTACTATCTACCTATCTTCTAAATTGTTAGGTAGTAATACTAAAAATATAAGAAGACAATTATAGTGCTTGTTTTCTCCAGGATATATATATTATTTTATATATATTATATAATACATATTATATATATATACTTATATATGTAAAATATATATTTTATATATATACTTATATATATAAAATATATATTTTATATGTATACTTATATATATTATATTATATATTATATATATATATTATATATATATATATTTCATATATATTATATATATTACATAATATATACATAATATATAATTATATATAAATATATAATATGTATTATATATAATACAATATATAATTATATATATTACATTATATATTATATAACATCTATTATATATTATATTATATATTATATATTATATAACATATATTATATATTATATTATATATTATATATTATATATAATTATATGTATTATAATATATAATCATATATAATTATATGTATATTATATATAATATAATTATATATAAATATATTATATATATTTATATATATTATATATAATATGAAATATATATGATTGTGTTTATTTTCTCCAGAATATATATATATATATTCTCCTGGATATATATATATCGTGATATATATATATATCACGATATATATATATATATATCACTATATATATATATATATACACATCCTGGAGAAAATAAGCACAATTATATATATTTTATATATATTTATCTATATTTCATATATATTTATATATCTTATATATTTTATACACAATATATATTTTGTTTATATTATATATTTATATAATATATTATATATAATATAAAATATATATAATTGTGCTTATTTAATATAAATATATATTTATATTATATAATATATAAAATATATATTTATTGAGATTATTTGAAATGCCCTGAGCTCTAAAGAAATATATAAATATATATTTTATATATAAATATATATATTTATATATAAAATATATATTATACATGTAAATAAATATATAAATAAATATAAAATATATAAATATATAAATATATAATATATAAATATATAAATGTATATAATACATATAAATATATAAGAAATATATAAAAATATATATTATATTATTTATATAAATATTTATAAATATGTATATATAAAATATATATAATTTGAAATGCCCTGAGCTCTAAAGATATATAAATATATATATTTCATATGTATAATATACAATATATAAAATATATTTTATACGTACAACATATAATATATATTTTATACGTACAGCATATTATGTATATTTTATACGTACAGCATATTATGTATATTGTATACGTACAGCATATTATGTATATTGTATACGTACAGCATATTATGTATATTGTATACGTATAACATGTATATTTTATACATATAACATGTATATTTTATACGTATAACATATTATGTATATTTTATACATATAACATATTATGTATATTTTATACGTATAATATATTATGTACATTTTATATGTATAACATATTATATATAATATACATTTTATATGTATAACATATAATATATTATATACATTTTATATGCATAACATTTAATATATTATATACATTTTATATGCATAACATATAATATATTATATACATTTTATATGTATAACATATAATATATTATATACATTTTATATGTATAACATATAATATATACATTTTATATGTATAACATATAATATATACATTTTATATATATAACATATAATATATACATTTTATATGTATAACATATAATATATACATTTTATATGTATAACATATAATATATACATTTTATATGTATAACATATAATATATACATTTTATATGTATAACATATAATATATACATTTTATATGTATAACATATAATATATACATTTTATATGTATAACATATAATATATACATTTTATATGTATAACATATAATATATTATATACATTTTATATGTATAATATATAATATATATTATATACATTTTATATGTATAATATATAATATATATTATATACATTTTATATGCATAATATATAATATATATTATATACATTTTATATGTATAAAATATATATTATATACATTTTATATAATATATATTATACATATTATATATATTTTATATGTATAATATATAATATATAATATATATTATATACTTTTTATATGTGTATACGATATACATATACATACTATATACATATATACATATATAATGTTATATATTTACATATAATATATAATATATTATATATTTATCTATAATATATATTTATGTATAATATAATATATTATATATATTTATATATAATACATATTTATATATATATTTCTTTAGAGCTCAGGGCATTTCAAGTAATCTCAATAAATCTTTTTCTTGTATCTCAGTGGTCAATCAATAAAATGATACCTCTTAAAAACTGTCCTGGGTTTTAATTGCAGCCGGATCAGTGGTAGGTTGGAGCTAATGCCTTTCACAGTCAGACAATATGTTCACAGCTGGCAGCACTCCTAGTTGCAGGGTACCTGCCTCCCTTGCAATCTGTGTCATGTTGATCTGAGGCCTGTTCTTGAACTTGGAGCTTTAATTTTGACTGTTTGTGCATAGATGTGAAAAATAACACGTGTAAGCATTCTCCCAGGGGATATAAATAGAAATTTCATATAGAAAATGCGATTTGCTGTCTCAGTTTTACCCTGGACTTTCCTATATTCCCTAATTGTGCACATCGATGTGGCCTTACTTATAGGTTCAGCTCCATCTGAATTTTTGGTCCTAGTGTAAGAATATCAAGGGCTGGTCAAGACAACAAGAACATATATATCATCTCAAAGTTATGGTATCTCTGACCATGGCTGAAACACACATAAAAGATAGTAAAAACTAAAAACAACCTTCTATCTGTTGAAGCTACTATATCCTAGTGCTATATATATTCACAGTTAATTCTTATATGATACAGAGAAGAATGTACTATTATCTTCATGTAAAGAAAATACATGTATCTTTGTCCATGTGGGTTGCTATAACAAACACTTTAAGCTGGGTAATTTATAAGGGCACTAATCCCACTCAGGAGGGCTCTGCCCTCAGGACCTAATCACCTTTCAAAGCCCCACATCCTAATACCATCACTTTGGTGATTAGGTTTCAACGTAGGAATTCTGAGGGGACACAAACATTTAGAGAATAGGACTATGATGAATGAATTAAAGCTTAGTGGGATTAGGTAAATACCAGTTCATATCACCAGTAAGAAAGATGTAAGGATTGAAATCTGAGTCTGATTCCAAGTGTGGATTTCTCCCCAATAGAATATTCTGTCCCATGACTCAGAATCCTCTTTACTGGACCAAGTTCAAAGAAAGCAGTGCTTCTCTGAAAAGGAGGATAGTAGAGCTCTTGCTCTCCAGCATGAGTAGAGCTTTGCCAAAAACATGGTATATGCGTCTTGTAGATCCTTGTAAGCTAGACATTGTTATTCCCTGTTTATAGATAAAAAAGCTGAGGCTCAGAGAACTTAAGAAAGTCCTAGTGAATTACATTAAGTGTGGGTTCCTGAATTTCATTAACTATTTGATTCTAGTGTTATTCTACTTCCATTCCACTTCACTGAACTTCATCAGGGATGTGCTATTATTAAAGATTTTTGAAGAGTTTTTTTGTTACTTGATCTGATTTATTTTTATTTTTGCCAGAAAGTAGCAAATCGACTAAATTCAAGGACATTTTTGCCATCTCCAAAACACAGCCTAGAAAATCTAGGCCATATTCAGATTGCTTTCCTCAGAGGACAGAAGTCTTACAACCCATTACTAACACAATCACAGTGGGAGACGTTTATAGCTTTAAGTGTAAGGAAGGGTAATTAAAATGTTGTTGGTGTGCATTTTTTTTTCATTTCCCAGAGTTTGTTATATACATACTGTGCCGTGGGCATCTTCTGTTGCCCTGCAGGATATATGAGCATCCTAATTTGTGAGGGCTGTGGTTTTGCTTGGAATTTTGATGAACTGCATTAGAATCTTTGAGCTCTGTACTCTGTTTGAGGGCTATGGGCACAGCTCCCCCATACATTCACAGCCAACCCACAGCGCTTACGATCAGTGACAGCTCATTTTTACTCAGCTCTTCTCTGATTCTTCACAAAACTCTAAAACAACTGAGGCCTTTAGTTATTCAGGCCCCGAGTTTTGTTCTATTTTCCAAACGTAAGTGTTTGCTGTGGACTGAATTGTGTCTCCCTTCATATGTTGAAGTGTAAAATCCCAATGTAACTGTATTGCAAGTTAGAGATTTTATGGTCATCATTAAAATTAAATAAGGTCATAGGGTGGGGCCCTAATCCTATACGATTGGTGGTTTTATATGAAGAGAAAGAGACACTAGCGCTTGCTCTGTCTCCACACTGACACAGAAGAAAGGCCATAAGAGGATACAGTAAGAACGTGGCTACCTACAAACTGGAAGGAAAACCCTCATCAGAAGCTGAATTTATCAGAACCTTGATCTTGGATGTCAAGCCTCTTGAACCATGAGAAAATGCATTTCTGTTGTTTAAACCACTGAGCCAGTGGTATTTTGTTATGGCAGCTGATGTAAAGTAATTCAGCATCTATATCCTTTTCCAATAAAGAACCATTTTTTACTCCCTCATTAATAATAACTCTTTATTGTATATGACAGCATGTTTTCACTTCTTAATGTTCCAGCTCAGCCTCCCCTCCTCTTAAGAGGTCTTGCTGTTCTTCCTAGGCTGGGAACTTGGCCTTCTACATGTTCTCTGCAAAGCTTGGCACAGAGTCTTTCCAGTCATCACCATGGACAGTGATTGGAGTAATTGGTTTTCAAATATTTATTCTCCATTAAACTACGACTTCTCATAGGTGCAGACAAGATTTTGCTCCTTTTCAAATCCCCAGTGTAAAAACAAACAAACACACAAAAACATTATTTGGCACATTACAGCACTCAGTACATTTGAACAAATAAATGAATTTACATTTTTGCTTTGAATCCCCATAATAAGAAATGTTGCATGTAAAAATTAAAGATAATTAAAAAAAAACCTAATTCATAGAAGAGATTAGATATTACTTGCTGAAGACCACAGGAAATAAATACATGGATAATATAAGCCAGGACTATAGACTTTAACCCCTTGTCCTTTTTCTGCTCTTTCATTGTGAGCTGTGTTGAATAAAATTTCTGAAACTCATTCGTACTATGCTGTAAATGATTCACAAACACTGTGTGAGGGTGGTTACTTGGTAGTTGGGTGAGGGAATAACAGCACTAACTACAATAAAATCACATAAAAATTAGCTTTATTTTACAACTGTAAAATATTGATAATGCCATCTCTGCATAGCTCAAAAGTGTGTTGTATGAACAATTAACATAAATAATATAAAAATAGTTTTATTTTCTTTTTTCTGAATATGTCAGGCAACTATAAAATATAAAATTGTAGACGTTACCTTAGATGATCTCTAAGCCTCTTCTGCATGGAAAATTCTAAGATACAGTTACTTTCTAAAATATAATTGTTGATATACCTGAGATGTTTAATATGTTTTATCCTTAAGAAAGGTGAAATAATTTCAAGCATTGCTCTAAGATCTACTTTAAAATCCCTGAGAGGTTTTCCACTACCCCAAGACACGGTCTAAGTTCAATATCATAGCACACAGCCTTCATGGTTCAGCAATCACGTGAATCTAAACTATATCTCCCAAAAGACTTTTCACCCATCACTTAGTTTATACTTTAGCACTACTCAAGCTCTGGGAGAGGCACGTGACCCACCATGCTATTCTATGACAAATTTACACAAGAATTCTCACTTCTCCATAATATCTAACGCAGATAGATATTATACCTAAAACACAGATAGTTTTATTGGGAATTTAATTCATTCTTTATGTCTCATTTCAAATATTACTATTTAGGAGAATCAAGAATTTCTCCCTCTGCAAGTCATACATATTACTATTTTAATACTTATTTTATCTTATTTATTTATTTATTTGTTTATTTTGAGACAGAGTCTCCCTCTGTCACCCAGACTGGAGTGCAGTGGCACAATCTCTGCTCACTGCAACCTCTGCCTCCTGGATTCAAACGATTCCCCTACCTCATCCTCCAGAGTAGCTGGGACTACAGGCATGTGCCACCATTCTCGGTTAATTTTTTGTATTTTTGGTAGAGACAGGCTTTCAAGGTGTTGGCCAGGATGGTCTCGATCTCCTGACCTCATGATCTGCCAGCCATGGCCTCCCAAAGTGCTGGGATTACAGGCATCAGCCACTGCGCCCAGCCTTGTAATACTTATCTTATAGTTTTATATCACTTTTTTTATTTTCCTGCCACCCATTGCGTATTTATCTACATCAGGGCTTCCTTGCTTTAGCCTTGTTGTGTTGGACTGTCCTGTGCTCTGGAGGATTTTTTAATAGCATCCTTGACTTACCTACTAAATGCTGGTAGCATCCTTAGTTGTGACAAATAAAAAAAATCTCCAGATTTTTCCCATGCTCTTCTAGAAGCAAAACGACTCCAATTGAGAACCACTGAGTTAGAGGCTGAGAGATTTTGTCACCACCAGGCCTGCCCTACAAGAGCTCCTGAAGGAAGCACTAAACATGGAAAGGAACAACTGGTACCAGCCACTTCAAAAACATGCCAAATTGTAAAGACCATCGATGCTGGGAAGAAACTGCATCAACTAACAAGCAAAATAACCAGCTGATGTCATAATGACAGGATCAAATTCACACATAACAATATTAACCTTAAATGTAGATGGGCTAAATGCTCCAATTAAAAGACACAGACACAGACTGGCAAATTGGATAAAGAGTCAAGACCCATCAGTGTGCTGTATTCAGGAAACGCATCTCACGTGCAGAGACACACAGAGGCTCAAAACAAAGGATGGAGGAAGATTTACCAAGCAAATGGAAAACAAAAAAGGCAGGGGTTGCAAGCCTAGTCTCTGATAAAACAGACTTTAAACCAACAAAGATCAAAAGAGACAAAGAAGGCCATTACATAATGGTAAATGGATCAATTCAACAAGAAGAGCTAACTATCCTAAATACATATGCACCCAATACAGGAGCACCCAGATTCATAAAGCAAGTCCTTAGAGAACTACAAAGAGACTTAGACTCCCACATAATAATAATGGGAGACTTTAACATCCCACTTTCAACATTAGACATATCAATGAGATACAAAGTTAACAAGGATATCCAGGAATTGAATTCAGCTCTGCACCAAGTGGACCTAATGGACATCTACAGAACTCTCCACCCCAAATCAACAGAATATACATTCTTCTCAGCACCACACCTCACCAATTCCAAAATTGACCACATAGTTGGAAGTAAAGCACTCCTCAGGAAATGTAAAAGAACAGAAATTATAACAAACTCTCTCTCAGACCACAGTACAATCAAACTAGAACTCAGGATTAAGAAACTCACTCAAAACCGCTCAACTACATGGAAACTGAACAACCTGCTCCTGAATGACTACGCGGTATGTAACAAAATGAAGGCAGAAATAAAGATGTTCTTTGAAACCAATGAGAACAAAGATACAACATACCAGAACCTCTGGGACACATTTAAAGCAGTGTGTAGAGGGAAATTTATAGCACTAAATGCCCATAAGAGAAAGCAGGAATTATCTAAAATTGAAACCCTAACATCATGATTAAAAGAACTAGAGAAGCAAGATCAAACACATTCAAATGCTAGCAGAAGGCAAGAAATAACTAAGATCAGAGCAGAACTGAAGGAAATAGAGACACAAAAAACCCTTCAAAAAATCAATGAATACAGGAGCTGTTTTTTTTGAAAAGATCAACAAAATTGATAGACCGCTAGCAAGACTAATAAAGAAGAAAAGAGAGAAGGATCAAGTAGATGCAATAAAAAATGATAAACGGGATATCACCACCAATCCCACAGAAATACAAAGTACCATCAGAAAATACTATAAACACCTCTACACAAATAAACTAGAAAATCTAGAAGAAAAGGATAAATTCCTGGACACATACACCCTCCCAAGACTAAACCAGGAAGAAGTTGAATCTCTGAATAGACCAATAACAGGCTCTGAAATTGAGGCAATAATTAATGCTTACCAACCAAAAAAAGTCCAGGACCAGATTCATTCACAGCCGAATTCTACCAGAGGTACAAGGAGGAGCTGGTACCATTCCTTCTGAAACTATTCTAATCAGTAGAAAAAGAGGGAACCCTCCCTAACTCATTTATGAGACCAGCATCATCCTGATACTAAAGCCTGGCAGAGACACAACAAAAAAAAAGAATTTTAGACCAATATCCCTGATGAACATTGATGCAAAAATCCTCAATAAAATACTGGCGAACCAAATCCAGCAGCACATCCAAAACCTTATCCACCATGATCAAGTGGGCTTCATCCCTGGGATGCAAGGCTGGTTCAACATATGCAAATCAATAAACGTAATCCAGCATATAAACAGAACCAAAGACAAAAACCACATGATTATCTCAATAGATGCAGAAAAGGCTGTCAACAAAATTCAACAGCCCTTCATGCTAAAAACTCTCAATAAATTAGGTATTGATGGGACTTAATTCAAAATAATAAGAGCTACTTATGACAAACCCACAGCCAACATCATACTGAATGGGCAAAAACTGGAAGCATTTCCTTTGAAAACTGGCACAAGACAGGGATGCCCTCTCTCACCACTCCTATTCAACATAGTGTTGGAAGTTCTGGCCAGGGCAATCAGGCAGGAGAAAGAAATAAAGGGTATTCAATTAGGAAAAGAGGAAGTCAAATTGTCCCTGTTTGCAGATGACATGATTGTATATCTAGAAAATCCCATCGTCTCAGCCCAAAATCTCCTTAAGCTGATAAGCAACTTCAGCAATGCCTTGGGATATGAAATCAATGTGCAAAATCACAAGCATTCTTATACACCAATAACAGACAAACAGAGAGCCAAATCATGAGTGAACTCCCATTCACAATTGCTTCAAAGAGAATAAAATACCTAGGAATTCAACTTACAAGGGATGTGAAGGACCTCTTCAAGGAGAACTACAAACCACTGCTCAACGAAATAAAAGAGGACACAAATAAATGGAAGAACATTCCATGCTCACGGATACAAAGAATCAATATTGTGAAAATGGCCATACTGCCCAAGATAATTTATAGATTCAATCCCATCCCCATCAAGCTACCAATGACTTTCTTCACAGAACTGGAAAAACTACTTTAAAGTTCATATGGAACCAAAAAAAAGCCCACATTGCCAAGTCAATCCTAAGCCAAAAGAACAAAGCTGGAGGCATCATGCTACCTGACTTCAAACTATACTACAAGGCTACAGTAACCAAAACAGCATGGTACTGGTACCAAAACAGAGATATAGACCAATGGAACAGAACAGAGCCTTCAGAAATAATACCACACATCTACAACCACCTGATCTTTGACAAACCTGACAAAAACAAGAAATGGGGAAAGGATTCCCTGTTTAACAAATGGTGCTGGGAAAACTGGCTAGCCATATGTAGAAAGTTGAAACTATATCCCTTCCTTATACCTTATACAAAAATTAATTTAAGATGGATTAAAGACTTAAATGTTAGACCTAAAACCATAAAAACCCTAGAATAAAACGTAGGCAATACCATTCAGGACATAGGCATGGGCAAGGACTTCATGTCTAAAACACCAAAAGCAATGGCAACAAAAGCCAAAATTAACAAATGGGATCTAATTAAACTAAAGAGCTTCTGCACAGCAAAAGAAACTACCATCAGAGTGAACAGGCAACCTACAGAATGGGAGAAAATTTTTGCAATCTACTCATCTGACAAAGGGCTAATATCCAGAATCTACAAAGAACTCAAACAAATTTACAAGAAAAAAACAACCCTATCAAAAAGTAGGCAAAGGATATGAACAGACACTTCTCAAAAGAAGACATTTATGCAGCAAACAGACACATGAAAAAATGCTCATCTTCACTGGCCATCAGAGAAGTGAAAATCAAAACCACAATGAGAGACCATCTCATACCAGTTAGAATGGTGATCATTAAAAAGTCAGGAAACAACAGGTGCTGGAGAGGATGTGGAGAAATAGGAACACTTTTACACTGTTGGTGGGACTGTAAACTAGTTCAACCATTGTGGAAGACAGTGTGGCGATTCCTCCGGGATCTAGAACAAGAAATACCATTTGACCCAGCCATCCCATTACTGGGTATATACCCAAAGGATTACAAATCATGATGCTATAAAGACACATGCACACATATGTTTACTGTGGTACTATTCACAATAGCAAAGACTTGGAACCAACCCAAATGTCCAACAATGATAGACTGGATTAAGAAAATGTGGCACATATACACCATGGAACACTACGCAGCCATAAAAAATGATGAGTTCATGTCCTTTGTAGGGACATGGATGAAGCTGGAAACCATCATTCTCAGGAAACTATCACAAGGACAAAAAACCAAACACCGCATATTCTCACTCATAGGTGGGAACTGAACAATGAGAACACTTGGACACAGGAAGGGGAACATCACACACTGGGTCCTGTTGTGAGGTGGGGGGAGGGGGGAGGGATAGCATTAGGAGATATACCTAATGTAAATGACGAGCTAGTGGGTGCAGCACACCAACATGGCACATGTACACATATGTAACAAACCTACACGTTGTGCACATGTACTCTAGAACTTAAAGTATAATAAAATATATATTTTTTGTGTGTATATATATAATATATAAATAAAATATATATATATATATATTGTGTATATATATATACACAAAAAGAGAACCACTGAGTTAGAGGCAGCTATAGACAGGCATAAGCACTCAAACACACCATTACAGAGGGGTGTGGTAGGCTAAATAATGCCCTCCACCCAAAAATTGTTCATGTCTTAATGCCGAGAAACAGTGCCTATTTTACTTTACACGTCAAAAGAAAACTTTACAGATGTGATAAGGATCACTGGAGCACTCAGACTCATGAAACAAATATTAGTAGACCTAAAGAGAGAGAGAGACAGCAATAGACAGCAATACAGTCATAATGAGGAACTTCAACACCTGACTCACAGCATTAGACACATTGTCTACACAGAAAATTAACAAGAAGACATTGGACCTGGCTGGGTTTGGTGGCTCACACACATAATCCCAGCACTTTGGGAGGCCAAGGTTGGTGGATCACTTGAGGCCAGTAGTTCCAGACCAGCCTAGCCAACATGGCAGAACACTGTCTCTACTAAAAATAAAAAAAAAAAATTAGCCAGGTGTGGTGGTGTGCACCTGTAATCCCAGCTACTCAGGTGGCTGAGGCATGAGAATCTCTTGAATCCAAGAGGCATTAGGTTAAAGTGAGATGAGACTGTGCCACTGCACTCCAGCTTGGGTGACAGAGTAAGACTCCATTTGAAAAATAAAATAAAAGTAGAAGAAGAAGAAAAAACATTGGCACTAAATTGGACTTTAAACAAAATGGACCTAACAGACATTTACAGAACACACTAACAGTTGCAGAATATTCACTCTTTTAGTCAGCACATGTAACATTCTCCCAGATAGGCCATATGCTAGGCAACAAAACAAATCTCAATAAATTTTTAAAAATTTGAGTCATATTAAGTATCTTCGCAGAGCATAATATAATCAAACTAGAAATCAATACCAAAAAATGCTTTTGCAGCTATACAAATACATGGAAATTAAGCAACATGCTCCTGCATGACCATTGGATTAGAAACAGAAGTTAAGATGGAAATGGAAAAAAAGGGACAAATGAAAATGAAAACACAATATACTAAAACCTGTGGGATACAGCAAAAGCAGTTGTAAGAGGGAAGATTATAGCACTAAATGCTTACATCAAAATCTAAAAAGGTTACAAAGTCAACATACCTCAGGGAATTAGAAAAGCAAGAAAAGGCCAAGCCCCAAATTAGCAGAAGAAAAAAAAATGGAAGCAGAACTAACTGAAATTAAAAATAAGAAAACAATAAAAAGGATTAACAAGACAAAAAGTTGGTTCTTTGAAAAAAATAAACAAAGTTGATACAATGCTAGCTCTTACAACCAAAAAGTGAGAAGACCCAAGGAAGCAAAATCAGAAATGAAAAAGGACACATTAAACTGATTATCACAGAAATTCAAAAGATCATCAGACTATTTTGACCAACTATATGCTTACGAACTAAAAAACCAAGAGGAAATGGATAAATTTCTGGAGAGATACAACCTTCCAAGATTGAACCAAGAATAAATAGAAAGCCTGAACAGACCAATAATTATTAGCGAGATTGAATCAGTAACAAAAAATCTCCTAACAAAGAAAAGCCCAGGAACAGATGAATTCACAGCTGAATTTTACCAAACATACAAAAAAGAACTAATAACAATTATCCTGAAACTGTTCCAAAAAATCGAGGAGATATGTCTACCTAACTTGTTCTACAAGGCCATTATCATCCTGATATCAAAACCACACACACACACACACACACACACACACACACAAAAAAAAAAGAGAGAGAAAACTACAAACCAGTATCTCTAATGAACATAAACAAAAAAATCTTTAGCAAACTGAAAAAAAAAGAGAGAAAACTACAAACCAGTATCTCTAATGAACATAAACACAAAAATCTTTGGCAAACTGAATCCAACAGCACATCAGAAAGATAATCCACAATGATCAAGTGGGTTTTATACTAGAAATGCACAAATGGTTCAACATATGTAAATCAATAAATGTGATATAGCACATAAATAGAATCAGGGACAAAAAAATGATATTTTCTCAATGGATGCAGAAAAAAGGATTTGATAAAATTCTGTATCACTTTATGATAAAAAACCCTCAAGAAACTAGGCATAGCATAGAAGAAACATACCTCAAAATAATGAAGGTCATATATGAAAAACCCACAGCTCATATTATACTGAATGGGGAAAATTTCAAAGTATTTCCTCTAAGAACTGAAACAAGACAAGGATGCCCACTCTCACCAATTGTATTCAACATATACTGATAGACCTCGTCAGGGCAATCAGGCAAGAGAAAAAAATAAAAGGTATCTAAATTGGAAAAGAAGGCGTAAAGTATTCCTGTTTGCTGGTGACATGATTTTATATTTATACAATCTTAAAGACTCCATCAAAAAAAACTCAGATTTAATAAAGGAATTTAGTAAAGTTGCAGAATGCAAAATTAACGTACAAAAAGTAGTCACATTTCTATATACCAAAAATGTTCAAGAAGGCAATCTCATTTACAATAGCTACCAAAAAAAAAATCCAGAGATTAACTTAACCAAGGAGGTGAAGGATCTCTGTAAGAAAAAACTACAAAACACTGATAAAAGAAACTATAGATAACAAAAACAAATGAAAAAAATCCCATGATTATGAATCAAAATATTTATATTGTTAAAATGGCCACATTGCCCAAAGCAATGTACAGGTTCAATGCAAACCTGACCAACATACCAGCATTATTTTTCACAGAATTAGAAACCACAATCCTAAAATTCATATGGAATCATAAAAGAGCCTGGATACTAAAGCAATCCTAAGCAAAGAGAATAAAGCTGAAGACCTCACATTATCTGACTTCAAATAATATTATAAATATATGGTCACCAAAACAGCATGGTAGTGTTATAAAAATAAACACATAGATCAATGGAACAGAATAGAGAATCCAGAAAGAAAGCCATATATTTATGTACAGCCAACTGACCTTTAACAAAGCTGACAAGAACTTATATTGGGGAAAGGACATCCTTTTCAAAAAATGATGCTGGGAAAATGCGATTACTATATGCAAAAGAATGAAACTGGATCCCTGTCTCTTACCACATATAAAAAACCAACTCAAGATAGATTAAAGACTTAAATTACGACTCTAAACTACAAAAATATTAGAAGAAAACGCAGGGGAAACTCTTCTCTACATTGGTTTTGGCAAAGAATTTATGACTAAGACCCCAAAAGCAGAAGCAACAAAACCAAAAATACCCAAATGAGACTTAATTCCCTGAAAAGCTTCCACACTGCAAAAGAAACAACAGAGTAAACAGACCAGTAGAATGGGAGAAAATATTTGTAAACTATTCATCTGACAGGTGACTAATATCCAGAATACACACAAAATTCAGGCAACTTAACAACCACAACAAAGACAATCCCTTTAAAAACTGGGCAACAGACATGAATAGACACGTTCAAAAGAAGACATACAAATAACTAACAGATACATAAAAAAAAAGCTCAGCATCACTAATTAGAGAAATGTAAATTAAAACTACAAGGAGATATCATTGTACAACTGTCAGAATGGCCATTATTAAAAAGACAAAAAAGTAATAACAGATGCTGGTGAGGATGTGAAGAAAAGGGAACTTTTTTTTTCTGGGACAGTATTTCACTCTGTCACCCAGGCTGGAGTGCAGTGGGATGCTCAAGGCTTAGCACAGCCTCGACTTCTTGGATTCAAGCAATCCTCCTGCCTCAGCCTCCCAAGTAGCTGAGAATACAGGTGTGCACCAACATGCACAGCTAATTTTTCCTTTTTTTTTTTTTTTTTTTCCGGTAGAGAAATGGTCTCACTATGTTGCCTAGGCTGGTCTTGAACTCCTGCGCTCAAGTGACGCTCCCACCTTAGCCTCTCAAGTGTTGGGGTTGCACATGTGAGCCACTGAGCCTGGCCGCAGGAACTCTTATACATTGTTGATGGAAATGCAAATTAGTAAAACTTCTATGAAAAACAGCATGGAGATTTCTCAAAAAAACTTAAAAATAGAATTATCGTCTGATCCAGCAATCCCAGAAATGGGTATCTACCCAAAGGAAAATACATAAATATATCAAAAAGATAAATTCACTTGTATGTTTATCATAGCACTATTCACAATAGCAAAGATATGGAATCAATCAAAGCATCAGTCAACAGATTAACAGATAGAAAATATGATATATATATATATACAAAATGGAATACTAGTCATGTATATAAAAGAATGAAATCCCATCTTTCGCAGCAACATGGACAGAGCTTGTGGTTATTATTTTAAGTGAAACAAACCATGTACAGAAAGTCAAATATCTTATATTCTCACTCATAAATACGTGCTAAAAATATGTACACATTGACATAGAAAGTGGAATGATAGACAAGGGATACTCAGAAGGGTGCAGGGGTTGGAGGGAGTTGATGATTAAGTTAGTTAATAGGTACGATGTATGTTATTTGGGTTATGGATGTCTTAAGAGACCTGACTCTTGACCACTACACAATCCATGCATGTAACAAAATTGCACATGTACCCCCAAAATTTGTACAAATAAAAGTAAAATAAAAGGATCTTGAGAGGGAAGATTATCCTGGATTATCTGATGTGTCTTATGTAATCAAGACTTCTTAGAGAAAGACTAGAAAGTTAAAGACAGAAGGAGATGATATCAAGGAAACAGAGGTTGAAATTAAGCTCTTTGAAGACGGAGAAAGTGCCTATGAGCTAAGGAATGCTGGTGGCTTCTAGAAGTTAGGAATGGCAAGGACATGGTTTGTTTTTTACAGCCTGCAGAAGGAATGCTTTGCTGATGACTCTACGCTATTAGCTCACTGAAACTGATTTTAGGTTTATAATCTCTGGAAGGGTTAACATGTAGATATAATCATCAAATGTTACTCTGATGTCCTAATTATGTTGCACACCTGTCTTTGAGCTCTCTAGGAGAGCAGTCTCCTTGATTGTGTCCACTTGCCCTTGAATTCATCCCAACTTCTAACATGACACATGGCCAAGCGTTGGTGCTCCAACATATTTGTTGGATGGATAAATGACTATCAATGAACATGGTACCTAATATATTGCAGTGTTCAAAAACATAGAGCTGAGCTCCCACATATCAGTGAGAATATACAAGGACACAAAGGCATAAGAATGATACAATGGACTTTGGGGACTTGGGAAGAGTGGGATGGGAGAGAGGGATAAAAGACAACCAATATGGTGCAGTGTTTACTGCTCAGGTAATGGGTGCATCAGGTTCTCACAAATCTCCATTAAAGAACTTACTCATGTAACTAAATACCATCTGTACTTCAAAACCTTATGGAAAAATAATTTTTTTATAAAAAGAAACATCTTAAAGGATCTTTAAAAGAATATAGAGAGCTGAGAACATTATAGACTCAAACAAATAATCAAAACAGTTTAATTATGTTTAACATTTTTAGGTCAAATAACTCATCTCATTCCATTGTTTTTATAGGTAAGGTATAAAAATAACAAAATACAGGAATTCTAAAGCCAATCAGAAATGGGTTTGAAACATGGATCAGTTATTCACTAACTGGAATATTTTGCCATATCACTAAATCTCTCTGAGCCTCAATTTTCACATCTATAGTAAAGAGATAAAATTCTTAGGGGAAGCATCTTGTACTACCCTAAAGTAAGTGCCAAATTAAAAAAAAAAAAACCCACATGCAAATAGATGGCAAATCATATCAAAAGGACACAGGAGGTGAAGGGAAGACTCCCAGGGCAATAGCTGTAACAATTTCAGCACCAAAATAAAGTGCTACTGAATTATAACCCCCAAAAATAAAATAAATGTCTATGAGTCTGTTCTGGTATAAATAAGTAATTGAACAAATAAGTAAAGGAAGAAAATAGATAAAACTCCCATGCAGAAGGAATCCAAATAATTTTACCAGATACTTTATCCTCAAGGAGAGGGACCATAACTATATGTGGGTTGCCCATAGTAACTTCCTTCCAAGGAATAACAATATGAAAGGGGGAGGAAAATGTAACTTACAGTGGAAAACCACACAGAAAATGCCTCAACTCTACGATCAAGATTAACGTCAACAATAAGAAGTCATGCTGATAATCTGACTTCATATGATGGGATGGAAATGACACCACTCCAGTCATACTTCCCAAAATCCATAACCCTAGTCTAATTACGAGAAAATGACCAGAAACATCACAATTGAAATAGAGTATACGAAACACTCAACGAATATTCCTCAGAAATGTCAAGGTCGTTACAAATATGAAAATTCTAAAAAACTTACAGTGAAAGAGAAGCTATGACAGAAGCAGCAACAACCTAATGTCATATTGAGTCCTGGAATATAATGTGGATGGAGTTCTGGAAGAGAAAATGAACATTAGGTAAAAACTAAGAAAATAGGCTGGGCGCAGTGGCTCATGCCTGTAATCCCAGCACTCTGAGAGGCCGAGGCGGGAGGATCACGAGGTCAGGAGTGCGAGACCAGCCTGGCCAATATGGTAAAACCCAATCTCTACTAAAAATACAAAAATTATCTGGGCATGATGGCACGTGCCTGTAGTCCCAGCTACTCGGGAGGCTGAGGGTGAAAAATCTCCTGAACCCGGGAGGTGGAGGTTGCGGTGAGCCAAGATCGCACCACTGCACTCCAGCCTGGGCACCAGAGTGAGAGTTTGTCTCAAAAAAAAAAAAAAGAAAGAAAAGAAAAGAAAAAAGGAAAGGCCGGGCATGGTGGCTCACGCCTGTAATCCCAGCACTTTGGGAGGCCGGGACGGGTGGATCACGAGGTGAGGAGATCGAGACCATCCTGACTAACATGGTGAAACCTCGTCTCTACTAAAAATACAAAAAATTAGCCGGGCGTGGTGGCGGGCGCCTGTAGTCCCAGGTACTCGGGAGGCTGAGGCAGGAGAATGGCGTGAACCTGGGAGGTGGAGCTTGCAGTGAGCCGAGATTGTGCCACTGCACTCCAGCCTGGGTGACAGAGCAAGACTCCATCTCAAAAAAATAAATAAATAAATAAAGTGTGAGTTTAGAAAACAGTAATGTACCTGTGTTGGTTTATTAATTGCAATAAATGCACCTTACTAAAGTAAGATGTTAGTATTGAGGGGATCTGCATGCAGAGTATATGGGAGCTTTCTCTATGAAGTTCACAGTTATTCTATGAATTTAATTTTTTTCTAAATAAATGTTGTGTGTTTTTTTGTTTGTTTTTATGAGACCTGACAAAGAACAATAAAATGAAGTTTCAGAGTGCCAGTTAAATAGGGCTAAGCAAAAGTTTGCATTGATAACAATTGGGATATAGTAAATGCCCAATAAACATCTTGGTATCAGTTGGTCGTGACAGAGGGGCATGCTGCATGGGTGTGAATGGTGAGCTTCTTGAAGGTAGGAATGGCAAGCAATTCCATCTGTCCTCTCATTCCCAGAGCAACAAGAATGGGTTTTCTTTAACTATATAAATGTAATTTCTATTTCTGTTGTCTTTAAAATAAGCGGAACTATTTATATGCCACATCTTTTATTTAAACTTTGATGATGTTTTGCTACCTGTCAGAGCATAGCTGATACATGAATCTTCCCACTGCACCTTCGTGTAGGATGATTTAGGCTTCCATTCTGCAATTCTGTCATTTATGCTTTTCTTTTTTCTATTTTGTACTCACTGCATCTCTGGGACTGTATCATAGTGGATTGTATTTGTACACAGGCCTAACTCCCCCACTAGACTCTGAGGCCTTCGAGGACAAGGATTATGCGGTATTTATATCTTTTATAAATCAAAATCTTAGTGTGATATTTGATACGTAGCTTATTCAATGATGAATGAAAGAATAGTTATTTGAAGGGAGGAAATGATTAAACAGATGAAATAAGCTGACAACCAAAATGAAGAATGCATTTGTACGTGTGTTATTACTTCAAACTTTACCACCATAAGCCCTAAAGAAACATGCAGAGTATGAAGCATTTTAGCTCCCTACAAATGGATCCTAAAAGCTTTCAGGTGACACCGCCTGGGTTGTCAAAGAATGACTTGCCAAATCAAAAGAGATATCTTCTATTGGAATTCTTGAGTTAGCACATGGATAAAAAAAATTCCATTTAAATTCTGTCCTCTCTTCTTATCCTTTGCAGAGGCAACCTTAATTTTAGAGCTGAAAATGTAGGAATCAAATCCCTGGGTCACTGATAAGCATTAAATAATATTAACAACTAATATCTTTTTAACGTTTAGTTAAAAATCACACAAAAAATGTATACCACAAAATTTTTACTACCTATGGAATCAAAGAATTTCAAAGCTGGCAAGTGATGTTAATTTGTTCAAGTTATTGTATTTGAGTCAAATTATAAAGCAAATCTTCTCATTTGTTTAGTATACCACCACAATGACTCTAGAAGCCTCTGGTCTCTCAAAGCTCTTTGAAGACAGGGCTATGAATTGGTCCTGTGAGGTATTCAGTATCTTTGATATGACTTGGAATACTCTTTCAGGCACTATAGTGCTGTTACAAATTACAGTAAGGACCCTCATAATCTATTCCACTCATGTCAGTGAAAGGCACTGTGTTAAATGACATATTCATTATTTATTTTGAGGCTCACAACAATTTGATATAAGTTTTCTTGTTGCCACTTGATAGAAAAAGAAACTGAATCAGTGATATTAAGCGACCTAATCAAATTACACAGCTAATAAGAGGAGAATCAGGGTTTGCTAAGGAATTGTGACTCCACAACTTTTAATTTCATATTTACAAAATCTCTTGAATCTACACAAGTTCCATTTTTATATATGTTGCACACAGGCAGATACTTCTATTTGCAGACAATGGGGCAATTTAAACAGTTCACCTCTCAAGTTTTACTCTATACATTTGCATTAACACATTTACTAAATCTGCCCACTGACAAATGACATCATATAATGAAAGATCTAAGATATCAGGGAAATCACTCAGCACAACTGAACCAGTTTACAAAGGGAGAAAGCAAGACTCTGAGAGAGGATGAGATGGGTGTACAATATCATCTCTCCATAATGGTTTGTGGAGTTAGGAAAAGCTGGGGAAGACGATGTATTTCTTGATGGTTACAGAAATGTGCTAGGGCTGCCATAAAAAAGCCTCACAAAATGGGCAGCTCAAACTACAGAAATTTATTTTCTCACTATTATGGAGGCTAGAAGTCCAAGATAAAGCTGTGAGTAGCGCTAGTTCTTTCTGAGGTCCATGAAAAGAGGATCTGTTCTAGGCATTTCCTCTTGGCTTGTAGATGGACAATTTCCCCTATGTCTTTACATCCTCTTATCTTTGTATGTGTCTGTGTCCATATTTTCTCTCCTCATAAGGACACTAATAATGTTGGGTGAGGGTCTACCCCAGTGATTCATTTTAATTAATTACCACTGTAAAGGCCCTTTCTCCAAATACAGTCACATTCTTAGATAGCAGAGGTTAGGACTTCAGCATATGAATTAGGTGGAGGGGGATGGGGGCAACAATTCAGGCCCTAACAGTGTTTTTTTCAAGCACCACAAGGTTAAACAAGTAGAACTTTGAATTTATGGGGCTTTGATTCCTTCAGAAAAGTAAAAACTAATCCACAGTTAACATAAATATTAAAAGAACCCTACATTTTTTTTTACAAAGCAAGAGGATGAGTTGTCAGGTACCACACCTCAGAAGTCACAGAAAATTGGAAAAATATATGTTTTGAAGATAGAAATTCACTGAAAATTTAAATTCTTTCCTTCTCCACAGCTCCTTCCTGAGCTACCTTCACCTTTTCTTCTTTCAGTGTCTAGGACACTTATAGTGTTTTACACTCATTTTAGAGCTCATTGAAATACCCTTTCTATTGGTCCATCACTTATGCATGCAGCTTTCTCCCCACAGAGAAACTCAGAACTCCTTGTGATGCTTGAACCATGTCTTTTTTTTTTTTAATTATACTTTAAGTTATAGGGTACATGTGCACAATGTGCAGGTTTGTTGCATATGTATACATGTGCCATGTTGGTGTGCTGCACCCATTAACTCGTCATTTACATTAGGTATATCTCCTAATGCTATCCCTCCCCCCTCCCCTCACCCCACAACAGTCCCCAGTGTGTGACGTTCCCTTTCCTGTGTCCAAGTGTTCTCATTGTTCAGTTCCCACCTATGAGTGAGAACATGCGGTCTCTGGTTTGTCCTTGCGATAGTTTGCTGAGAATGATGGTTTCCAGCTTCACCCATGTCCCTACAAAGGACATGAACTCATCCTTTTTTATGGCTGCATAGTAGTCCATGGTGTATATGTGCCACATTTTCTTAATCCAGTCTATCATTGTTGGACATTTGGGTTGGTTCCAAGTCTTTGCTATTGTGAATAGTACCACAGTAAACATATGTGTACATGTGTCTTTATAGCAGCATGATTTATAATCCTTTGGGTATATATCCAGTAATGGGATGGTTGGGTCAAATGGTATTTCTAGTTCTAGATCCCTGAGGGATCATCACACTGACTTCCACAATGGTTGAACTAGTTTACAGTCCCACCAACAGTGTAAAAGTGTTCCTATTTCTCCACATCCTCTTCAGCACCTGTTGTTTCCTGTTTCCTGACTTTTTAATGACTGCCATTCTAACTGGTGTGAGATGGTATCTCACTGTGGTTTTGATTTGCATTTCTCTGATGGCCAGGGATGATGAGCATTTTTTCATGTGTCTTTTGGCTGCATAAATGTCTTCTTATTGAACCATGTCTTATACTTAAGTGTCAAGCACAGCATCCTATGCTGGTCTGGGCTTACTCTGCAGATGAGACGTGTACTTTAAAATACAATTCAAAGATACAGTTTAGGAGAATAGTGAGGGTGTTGGAATGTAGAGGAGAGAGGTTCTTAGTTCTCTAAATAATTATGTTCTTTCTTCCAACCTTGGGCAAAAAAAGAAAAAAAATTATATTTAGCCAATTATTCGCTAGCCACATGTATCATTCCATCACTAATTAATTAACTAGAGATTTTGATAATGCCCATGGGTAGGTGAGCAGACAGGGACCTGAGATACTTGTGTACTCTATTCAAAATCACACATTCAGCAAAGGGAAACTTCTCAACAAAACATACTTTTGGTCTAATTTCAAAGCCCAAATTCTTTTGTCCTCAAAAATGAGGTCAAATTTCAGGCTTTACATATTGGCTTGTAGAGCCCAGAGTGTCAGCTGAGATTTGCACAGCCATGGACCTGTGAATAACACACTTCCTGTTCCTGGATTTCAAGGCCTTCAAAGCCCTCCCTGAGATTTCTGACAACACTCTAGATTGACAACCTCAGGGCTCCCCTTTGCTCTGGGTTTCTTTGTTTCCTTCTGTTTCCTGTGTGCCTCACCACAGACAAAAGGATCAAACCCATCCCTCTACTGGTTTTCTCCAAATAAAAATCAATCAATAAATAGCACAGTGCACAGCCTTCCTGTCCATGATAGCACATGCTGGAGAACTGAGGGAACCTAGCATGCACCATTAAACTAAAAATCCTACCGACAATAAAGTAAACAAAGGATAACAAAAGCGCAAGCCTATATTAATTTCTTAGATATTCTTGTATTAAAAAAAAATCCTCTCAGACCATCATTTCCCCAGTGATTTCTCTTTTTGGGCTCTTTGATCTGACTCAGAGTCTACAAATAATGTCTTCTCTATTAATCTCTTTTTTTACTCTTCGCCAATACCCCTTTCTTTTTGTACTCTCATATCCTGATAAAGTAAGTCAACCTCTCATTGTGTCTTCTGCAGAGAAATTCTGTCCTTTCCCGAAATCCTTGGTAGGAACTTGGGATGAGGATCTTATGAGAGAGGAAAGCATGAGGCACACCCTACTTTGTGCTGGAGAAGTTCTGAGAGATGACAAGACTGCAAGGGAGGCTCTTTGTATGATATCATGACTAATTGTTTCCTTAAAGGATAAGAGGAATTGGCTAATAGCAGGACATTTTAGGCACAAGAGATAACCTTCCAGAGAAAGTAAAGTTTTTCCTAAAGCATCTTTTGTAAAGTAAATTCTGAATCCTTAGGCAAACAAGTCAAAACAAAACAAAACAAAATTCTTCATACTTCTATAAAAAAAATTCAGGGGCACCTATGAACAAAATCATATTTGTTAAAAATTTGAGGCCACCTTCTTTTCCATCACTGTGCATGAGTGTCTGTGTAGCAGAGGGCAGAGAAAGCTGATGGCAGTTTCTTTTCCCACAGCAAGTAGGGCACTGTGATTTTTGCCCTGGCGCGTTTTGTGCGCTTTCTCCAAGCATACTCTCTTTGTTGTGTGAATGATTCAGAGTGTGCCGCCAGGCTCTTATTTGCCTGGGCCTATAAAATCTGCCAGAGTTGTCTTGTACTCAACAATTTAGTGTGAAAGACATGGGCACCATTATCTCTAACACGTCTGAAAGATTATAATTAAGGGCGACAGCGTTGAAAGAGAAGTTCAGATTTTCTCCAGCAACGAGGCTGTAAATTGAGGATGGTACAGGATTCGGACAATTGAACCTCCATGCAGGCACTCAGTCATAATTGGCATTGATTTAACAGTCCACAGCTCACCCCCAGCATTGTAAATTGATTGGAAATGACAAGCAATGAAGATTAACACCTTTCAGAACAGCATTCACTTTAAATAAATAAATATCAGAAAAGATAAAGCGTTTAACTGTATTGCATGTCATACCTCCCTCTGCCCCATGAAAATGCCACCAAGGAGCTATAAACTAGAAAAACTTTCTCAAAGCAAATCCAGTGACTTCCAGGATAATATAAACAGGATCAGTCTCTGCTTGACTGCCATCCTGGGAGAGCTGTTTAAATCATGGAGAATTCCACATTTTAAACTTTGCAGTTTAATAAAGGCTTATGTCTGTAGCATTTGTTTACTTTGGGCATTTAGAGTAATGATGTGGGTGCAAGCGTTGGGTCCAGAAAGCCTGCATTCAAATCTATTTGTCCCTCCTGTGAATGTGCTCTCCTGGATGAATTGCTTATTTGATTCCTCTGTGCCTCAATTGTCTGGCATTTAGAATAAAAGCAACAATGGTACCTACCTCTCAAGGAAGATAAGATGGTTAAGCGGCTTCCCTAAAGGAAAGCATTAGGAAAATGCCCATATGCTATAAATGTTAGGTATTAAAATCAGCTAGCCATCAGGGAGCCTGAGTAGGGGCTCCTTACTCAGACAGGGGTTGGGGGGTATAGATGAAGCTGCTATCCTTAACAGGAATTAAATTGCTTTCTTAATTTTGAGTATAAAATAAGTCACATGAATCACCACTCAAAACATATTAAAACGTATATAAGAAAAACTCTCAACTTCTGTCTGCTCATTTTTGGCCCAGATGCTCCTGAATTTCTGACCCACAGGAACTGCATGAGATAGATGATAAATGTGTCCTGATATTTTATGCCAACAGGTTTTGTGTTAATTTGTTCCTTAGCAATATGTAACTAATATGCAATGCAAGGATTTTAGATCTGGGCAAGCTATCCTTAAACCATTGAAGCTATAGACAAAAGCATTAAATATGAAAAAAGTCAGATAATATTTTTGCATAAACTATATTTGCTTTTTAGCTTGATAGTATTCTTCATTAGTAAGTTTGCCAAACTTTTTATATATTTTTATTTCTTATAGAATCTGTTTTAATGTGGGTTCCTTTTCTAACATCATCAAATGAATGAGTTGGACTTTTACGTAGGAAGTGGTCAGTATCATCTTCAAGGCATAGTCGCTTTCCATATTCCAAAGACTCTCTTATTTTCTGTTGCCAAAGAGACAGATTACCCCCTGCAGTCATGGTGCATATGTTACTTTTGATGTAGCAGCCTCTCCTTTGTTTTTATAAACCAAACCCCACGGCTTGGAGAGTTTTTTCTTCTATCCCTAATTGCCCCATTATTAATATTCTAAAGAAGGCATATACTTGTCTCTCTTTAGGATGTACCTCTCTCTTTTAGAAATAATGTCTTTGCTGGGATTTCCAAAATATACTGATTCTGAGCTGGCTCATTAATCTTTGTTGTCTTCTTTTTGCTTCTTCACTTATGTGTTCTATCTCAGCTACTTTTAGTCACCTTTTCTCATGATTGGAAAATAGGGACTTTACCTGATAAACTACCTTTGCCAAAAATGAAGTTTGAATCATGTTTCAATTTTTATTTTTATGTTTGATAATTTCAGGAGGGAAATGAAAAAAATGCCAACACATTTAGCCATATTCATATAAAATTATTTAACCCTTTTTCATGTATCTCTCTTCTACAAGCTTTTTTCCCCTCCAATTTTAGATCAGTACCACATGAGGCTGTTGTAGAGGTCAGATGAGAAACTACATAAATACTCAACATATGGGTGCCAGATAGACTTCAAAGAAGTATATATGTACTGTTGTTATTAATACTAAAAGTTGCTTTCCTAAGAAGAGCAAGCCAGTTTAAAAAAAAATGAATGAATCTTGTAATGTACCTACCAGCATCATAGATCTTCCCACAGTGGTACCTCATTAATGTAGGAGTCACAGCACCATTCCGGGGCTTTCTTTTCAGCCTTTATTTATCTTGTGTTCTGGAACTGTGGCTGCCCAAGCCTGAGAGTGTTTACTGAAGTACTGAGTCTGCTTTTCCTTTAGGTACTTTGTGCCCAGCACTTAGGAGAAATTGTGGAATATTTATTGAATAAATAAACGGCTTCACATTGCATTTTAGTCTCTTCCAACACTCTGTTACTTCCTGTTCTTTATTCATTTAAGCAACAGTACTGTCATTTCTTAAAATATATATGCTTCGCACATGTACCATAAAACCTAAAGTATAATAATAATAATAATAATAATAATAATTACAATAAAAGAAAAAAAAAAAAGATCAAAAGATAGTATCTCTGTATACAGTTGACCCTTGAACAATGGGTTTGAACTGCATGAGTCCACCTATACTCAAATTCTCTTCTGCCTCTGCCATCCCTGAGACAGCAGAACCAAGCTGTGCTCTTCCTCCTCCTCCCCAGCCTTCTTAACATGAAGAGTATGAGGATGAAGACCTTCACGATGATCTACTCCCACTTAATAAAGAGTAAATATAAAAAAAAAAAAAAAAAATATATATATGCTTCTTCCTTTGCAAAAGCTGGCACCTAATACCAAACTGATTTATGCAGAAGCATATATTGGTGTGTACAATTATCAAGCTTTGGGTTTTTCAACCTTTTGGAATGATTGATTTTTCTGGCCATTTCTATTCATGTTAGTTTTAGTCTGATCCATGATGCAAACAGAATGGGACCCATGAATGAATTGACCCATGTGGCCCACCATTTTCTGGGGCTACATATTAGGTTAGTACAAAAGTCATTGCGGTTTTTGCCATTATTTTTAGTGGCAAAACGTGAAGTTATTTTTAATGGCAGAAACCATGATAACTTTTGCATCAACCTCATAACTCCTGCACTCCAAAGACATAACCAAATCTCTGGTGCTTTCTCTACTAAATCACTTAATGGAAAGTCACAAAGAAAGCAGAACAGGGTTAAATGATGTTTATTATGAAGTAAGTGCAGTCAGGTCCACTCATGTGTGACTCTAATTTGAAGCAATGACAAGCATAATGAAAGGGCAGCGTACTGTCCCTTGATAGAGAATGACCAAGAGCTGAGATAGTCCTTTTGATTTCCACAGTCAATGCTTTATGTAGGAAAAGGGATTGGGTGAAAGATAATGCCTCTTGAACCGAGACCTTAGGAGATGAGACTATTTTAGCCAGCTGGTGCTAAAATATACCTGATAACCTGAGGGTGGGGGGAGTTCACCCATAATAGACTTTAGTGTGAATAGACTGATGAAATATATTCTTTTCTTCTCTTTGACATCAGTGCTATTTATTATCTCATATTATGCTCTTGAAAAATGGAATTCAACTTAGACAAAATGTGATTATAAGTCCTCCTTTGCTTCTTTCACAATTTTGAGCTCACTACTTTTCAGTTTAGCTATACAGAACATACTGCTTTTTGGCTTTTGTTACTTCTGAGTCGTTTTGCTTTTTTTGGACGTGGGCTTTCAACTTCTAATTCATAGTGACAAACATACTCAGTGTGATCTCATCTAAAGTGTTTTCTGAAAGTAATCTGAAAGCAGTTGGAAAATGGATTTATTCCTAAATATGCAATTATATATTTTTGCATATTTAATACATATCAGGTGTCACTGTTTATTATCTTGATACATTTACAAACACATAGGCATCTCCTCCTGAGACTAAGTGGCCCAAGACAAACAGACATGTTATTAGGACACAACTTATTCCAATCTCATTTAACCAAATCTCATCCAATCAAAGGAAAGCTTTTCTTACACCTGAGCATGCTCTCATTTCACCAGTTTAGAGGCTCTCTATGATGCCATTGGTCATTCTCAGTCCCCTCCCTAGTAGGAGTTAGACCTTCTCCCCTCTTCTTTCTAAATGCACTACTTTATGTGTCTGTCTCCATCATACAAAGTAATCTTCTTGACCAGGGATGGGCTATTGCTTATCACTGAGTTGTTTACTCTTAGCCCATTCTTCTGGGAAAAAAAATAAAGTCTTGTATGGAGCACCAGTTGGGTCTCAAGAACTGGTTTTATTCTTGAGTAAGAGCAGCCGTTCTGGCCTGAGAATGTACCTGGCAGATTCACTACAGGGACTGTATTTGGTGCAGGACCTCAGCGGCTATGCTTTCCAATCTATAGCTGCCCTTACATTCAGGCCACACCTTTTGCAGCTGCTCCTTACCAATAATTCCTGAAGCATGAATGCTAAGGAAAACCTACTCCTGGGAGACTTGGGGACCCTTTGTCAGATGACTTTGACTCAAGGACCTGGTGGCCCTGATGAACCTTTAGACTACATGGAAATTGAGTGCTTCCTCTCAACCCTCTGTCCTCTTTTTAACTTGCTGTCAGCCTTGCATCATGATCTGATGGGTCTCTCAGCCTTCCTCATCTCAGGTATTTCCCCTAATAAAATCTTGATACATTTAATTATTTTATGTCATGTGCTGCATGGATGCCCTAAACATCCATCTTAGCAGCTAAGAATACGATTGGGTTTTCTACTCCTCTGAAGGTTATATTTTAGTAGGAAGGGAAGAATGAAATAAATGTAGTATAAAGGAAAGAAGAAAATAGGAACAAAGAAAGAAGGAAGAAAAGGTGATTTCAGACACTGATATATACTACTAAGTAAAGCAAAGCACGTAAATTGTAAATTAAGAGAGGAGAATACTGTCTTACTAAAGCTGGAAAAGACTCTCTGAGGAGGTGGATTTGGAGTTCTGATCTGAAATGAGAAGGAGACATCCATGCAAAGGTAGAAAAAAACATAATGAGAAAACACGGCAACTATCATGCAATAATCATTAGGGATGAAGGCTTATGCTATCTAAGGTGCAAAAGGAAAGCTCATGATATTTAAGCAAAGGATAGAAAAGACTGGGGTAGGAGATTAAGCAGAAGCTAAATTATGGAGGATTTTAAAGCCATTTTGGGAAAGTGTTTCCATGCAATATATAATTTTGGAAAGTCTCGCAGACAATGGTGAAGAAGACAGTTATGAAGATCAGAACAGGACTCAGGAAAGCAGTTTGGAGGCCATTGTGTTGTTGTGTTATCACAGTCAAGACATGACAACATGAGGACTTAGTTTTTGGCAGTCAATATTGTGAAAAATGACGAGATTTAGAATACATTTTAGAGACCTGATGATGTATTGAATATGAGGTTGGGAAACTGCATGCATGATGGTGACATGTATTCAAGTGGGAAAAGCTGTAGGGAGTGCATTACATGAGGAGAATAGAATCAGCATTTTAATTTAACATTATGTTTGGGTTTTTTAAAATTAATCCTAACAGAGGTTTGGAGAAGGAATTTTAGTTTATAGTCCTGGAGCTCAGGGAAGAATTCTAGATGGAGATACAAATTTGAAAGTCTTCAACATATTGACAGTATTTTAAGCCAAGAAAATGTACCCAATCATCTAGTGAGACCATGAAGCAAGGAAAGTCAAATTTGTTTTTTGTTTTGTTCTGAGACAGTCTCGCTCTTGTTGCCCAGGTTGGAGTACAATGGCGTGATCTTGGCTCACTGCAACTCCGCCTCTTGGGTTCTAGCAATTCTCCTGCCTCAGCCTCTCGAGTAGCTGGGATTACAGGCGCCCACCACCATGCCCAGATATTTTTTTTGTATTTTTAGTAGAGACGGTGTTTTGCTATGTTGGCCAGGCTGGTCTCAAACTCCTGACCTCAGGCAATCCACCCGCCTTGGCCTCCCAAACTGCTGGGATTACAGACGTGAGCCACCATGCCCAGCCATCACATTTGTTTTTAAAAGCTACAGGAACTTGGACAATTAACCTCTCTTTTCTCAAATAAAAGATAAAGTTGATAAGAGCAACACCACAGATTTGTTGAGAGGATTAAGTAAATAAACGTGGCTGTCAGGAAGAAGTCTGGCTGACTAGAGTTATTCCATTCAAAAGGCAGGCTTTCTTAGACCAGTAAGACTTTGAAACTCTTCAGGCCGTGATTTGATACCAGGTTAATATCAGTTTAGGCCACAATCTGTCAGGAACCCAGCAGGAAGCAACTGGCACACCCAAAGAGGTAAAGGGAGAAAGTTCAATGAAGAATTATACATGAAGTTATCCACAGTGATAGCATAGGGAAAATGCGGGTGGGGGGAGATGAGATCTTAGATTTACCACACCCAGGCATGTTGGCAAGGGAAGAGCGTGGTTACTAGACCAGGGGAGGCATAGCAAATAAGACAGGGACAGCCTGATAACCCCTGAGGCCACAGGAGAGGAACTCAGCCCTCCCCAAGCATGGCCAAGGGTCGAGGCCACAAAGTAGTGTGGTTGAATGAACATTCTGACCTTTCTTTCCTTTTCCATTTGTATCCTCCTTGTTCCTCATATTGGACAAAATTTTCTGAAAACAAGAAGGCAGGGAAGCCACTTAAACCTCACCTACACTCTGTCTTTATATCAATGAAATGGTTCTAATGCATACGTTTAAGACCTAACTCCCAAGTCTCCTGAAGCATTAAATAAAATGTTTGTAAACCCTAATGTATTCCACAGAAATGAAAGGTCATTACTAGACTTCACTTAGAAGACGTTCCTTACAATGTAGTTACACTTTTTTGCTTCAATAACTAAGATTCTTGTTAAGTTTTGGTCCTTTTTTTTTTTTAACTTAAGAAACCACACTCCTTGATTGCTTTTTGTTTGTGGCATACTATCCCTCCCTAAAGGTCCAGCTCACTTCCTCCTTGGAAATATTTCACAATGCCCCACACTGGATTCATATTTCTTCTCTCAAATTTTTCATAGCATGCTGCTTTCATAAAATGCGGAGAATTCATTTAATAAAATAAATACTCCAAGCACTTATTTTATTCTGTTTTTAATTATTTCATTTTATTAATGTGCCTATTTCCCCAAGTACATTATAAGATCCCTCATGAAAATGAATGTTGCAATGTCACTGCAAATAGCAAATGGACGGCTCCTTCCAATCCTCCGGGCCTCTCCTTTTACTGGGAGAAGGAGAATCTTTCATATTAAAATCAAGAGTTAAGAGAGGGTACCCGAAGCAGAAGATGAAATGTTGGTAGAAGACACAAAAGAGTAGGGAAGTTTATTCCTACATATTGTTCATTATCTTTCCTTTCATTGGCTCAGTGTGGCAGCTAAGAAGAGCCTAAAATTCTTTCAGTTGAATTGACAAATGGCATAAGGCTCAGGTGAAAGAAAGAATGGAAAAGATGAAATGGCTGGTTCTGCTGCAGGAATTAGAAGAGAGAAGAAAATAAGGGTTCTTGATATTTCTACATGATCTAAGTGACCTTGTTTTGTCAGGGGTATACAAATGGATTTAAGGCAGAAGATATAACACAGCAGTAGCAGAGTGTGTATTTGCCTAGAGTACGTTTTGTCACACCTTGTATTAATCAAGTGTGATATTATCTGTTGAGTGCTGGATATCATCTTTAAGTACAAAAATCAGAGTTCATGAGCATCTTGACAGAGACTAATAAGCAGGAGCTATTTTAACTCATCTCCCTAATTCCAAATTACTAACACAGGACTTTGTACTCAGGATATCCTTAATGAACAGTTGTTGAAAGAGTGAAACAATGTGTTTCTCCATCCAAAAAAATAAGACCAGCAGGAATGAGTAAAATGGTGTTGCAAAGCCTAATAAAGACTATTATACAAACCAGATTTAAGATTTTGCTATTTTGAATGAGTACCCAGCAATTAGAATTAACTGATGGGTACAGCCTTTTGAGATCCTATTATTCCACCTCTTTTCAGATAGTGCACAGGACTCAGAAACATTAATGTTCTATGATTTGCTGTTTTCATGAAGGACACAAAAGTATCTGGTATCAGAAGAAAGATACATTTTACTTATGGATGTTGGAAAATTGTTCTGCAATCTCATACTACTTCACAGAACTGGCCTATGATAATGTGAGTATTGAATCTGAGAGCTCTTGTCTCAAATGGAAATCATGACAGATTAGACTGATGTGGTCCAGGAATTAGCAACGTGATTTTCCATTTTGCAGCGTGTGACTGACAAAGTATTTTCATTTTTGGAAATACTATAAACAAAATAAAAGACCTATATGACTTCCATCTTTTATACACCTGAGGAGGCAAGTAAAGACTGTGACTCTATTTCTCTTGTTCCACTATTTCAATGAAGGTGGCTTACTAATTTCTGCCTATGAACTAAGCTCTGCCTATAATCGTGGACCACACTTCTACCAAACTCAAAAGCCCTTTCTGAAAATTCTGGCTAGGACATGTAAGGTCCACCTTCCTTGCTGTTCATACATTGTGCCTGATATTCATTTATTATTTTATTTTTCCTAAGCTATTGATTATTCCATCTGCTACTGGTATAGCTGACTAAACATACAACATACTATATTTTAAACTATAGTCCTGTGATTACTGTTACTTTTTCTATTCCCTCAAATAACTTGTTTTTCCTCTGGGCATCTTTGATCATTTACCTGTGGAATAGGAATAATTATAGACCAATCATACATTTACTATGAAAACATTCATGTAGAGTAGAATCGTGAAAAATTCAATAAATATTAGTAATGATATTGCTGTTAATATTATGACCATATCTGCTACAAGGAAAATTAATAATTATAAACATCTAAAAACAATAACTAGCTTAATTAACTAAAAAATTACACTTGACTATTTACTGTAAAACTAAAGACAAAAAGAACTTTACACAAACATATTGATCTATAGTTGGTAAATCTGTTTACAGAAAAATATGAATTACTCATTCTGAAATTACTTTTAAGATAATCTAGGAGTAAACAAACTGGTAAACATACTGTGTATAATGAGTTCTGGTTTTTCTATTGTTGGAGAAAGATGTTATAAATGAAGAAATAGGGAAAGCTAGAATGAGTCTTGTGGTGCTGGAATGGAATCAGAATTATCAGCATGAACTCATGGTTTGTAATATATGTGCAAACAGTAAGATATAGAAACATATATACATTTGTGACACATATAAATACTTCATATCCATATATATCCTAGCTTGTGCTCTAAGGAACAAGAAATAACAACACCCTAGTAGCAATGAGCATACCTAGTATGCATATCTTAGCTATTAAATCTATTCTTCAATAAAAGGAACCAGAGCCCTTTGGAGGAAATTATTCTAGAGAAACTACGAGATGACTTTGGAATGTAGAGGGGTATAAAAAATAAGGTAGTGTTTACAAAATGATAGAGAAATTTGATTAAAAGAACACAAGCGACAACCTGGAGATACCCATGACCGGGTCTGAAATAATTTGAATAACATGAATAAGAATATAAATTGATAAAATAAATATTCATATTCTATACTAATATAAATAGATATTTGAATACATAAATAAATGAGGGTTAATGGACAGTTTATTCTTAAACTAGAACCCCAATTAGTAAATGTAGAGTGAATGGTAAAATTAGAAAATTACCATTTGGTAAACACTGCGGTTTATATTTATTGCAGATGAGAATCAGAAATGGCTCTGGAAATCAGAGGGTGAGAAAATGGTGAGAGAAAGAATATTTGCATAGTCTCAAACTATCACCCATCTTAAATTTTATCAATTACAAGGGGGAAAATAATAACTTTACAATGAAGACATCTGGCATACACCACTTTAACTATATGATCACAAGCTATCACTACCGAGAACAAGACGTGAAGCCATCATGTACCTCCCAGGTGATGTCCAGAGAAGAACTTCTTGCAAAAAATGTATAACCTTAATTTAATCAGGAGGAGACATCAGAGAAACTCAGTTTTAAAGGCAGTTTGCAAATTACCTGTCAGTGTAAATAATGAAATTAAGGTAGAAATCAAGAAATTCTTTGAAAATAATGAGAATTACCACATACTATAATCTTTGGGACACAACTAAGGCAGTGCTAAGAGGGAAATTTTTACCACTGAATACTCACATCAAAAAGTTAGAAAGATTTCAAATTAACAGTCTAACATAACAACTTAAAGAACTAGAGAGGCAAGAGCAAACCAACCTCAAAGCTAGCAGAAGACAAGAAATAAGCAAAATCAGAGCTTAACTGAAAGATATGAAGACATGAAAAACCACTTAAAAGACCAATGCGTCCAGATATATAGGCCACTTGGTAGACTAATAAAGAAGAAAAGAGAGAAGATCCAAATAAACACAATCAGAAATGACAAAGGGGATGTTACCTCTGACCCCACAGAAATACTAACAACCATCAGAGACGACTATGAACACCTCCTGATGATGCACACAAACAAGACCACCTAGAAGAGATGGATAAGTTTCTCGACACATATGCCTTCCTGAGGCTGAACCAGGAAGAAATTGATTCCATGAATAATGACCAATAAGGAGCTCTGAAATTGAATCAGTAATAAATAGGCTGACAATCAAAAAAGCCCAGGGCCAGACAGATTCACAGCCAAATTTAACCAGATGTTCAGAGAAAAGCTGGTATCATTCCTACTGAAACTATTACCAAAACTGAGGAGGAATGACTCCTCTCCAACTCATTATATGAGGCCAGTATCATCCTGATATCAAAACCTGGCAGAGACACAACAAAATAAGAAAACTTCAGGCCAATATCCTTGATGAACATAGATGCAAAAATTCTCAATAAAATATTTGCAAGCCAAATCCAGAAACATATGAAAAAGCTAATCCACCACAATGAAGTAGGCATTATCCCTGAGCAATGTTGGTTCAACATATGCAAATCTATTCTCACTCATAGATGGGAATTGAACAATGAGAACACATGGACACAGGAAGGGGAACATCACACTCTGGGTACTGTTGTGGGGTGGGGGGAGGGGGGAGGGGTAGCATTAGGAGATATACCTAATGTAAATGACGAGTTAATGGGTGCAGCACACCAGCATGGCACATGTATACATATGTAACTAACCTGCACATTGTGCACATGTACCCTAAAACTTAAAATATAATAATAATAATAATAAAAAGAAACATATGCAAATCAAGAAACATGATTCATCACATAAACAGAATTAAGATAAAAGCCATGTGATCACATGTATACATATGTAACTAACTTGCACATTGTGCACATGTACCCTAAAACTTAAAGTAAAATAATAGTAAAATAAAAAAAAATAATGTGGCTACTAGATAATTTTAAAAAAAAGCCACGTGATCATCTCAATAGATGCAGAAAAAGTTTTTGATAAAATTCAACATCCATATATGTGAAAAAAACTCTCAATAAACTAGATATTGAAGAAATATACCTCAAGATAATAAGAACCGTCTATGACAAACCCAGGGCCAACATCATACTGAATGAGCAAAAGCTGGGACCATTCCCCTTGAAAATTGGCACAAGTCAAGGATATTCTCTCTCACTACTCTTTTTCAACATAGTATTGGACGTCCTGGCCAGGGTAATCAAGCAAGAAAAAGAAATACAGGGCACGCCAACAGGAATAGAGGAAGTAAAACTATCCTTGCCTGCAGATTACATGATTTTATATCTAGAAAACTCTATTGTTTTGGCCCAAAAGCTCCATTAGCTGATAAAAAAACTTCAACAAAATTTCAGGATACAAAATCAATGTACAAAAATCACTAACATTTCTATATATCAATAACAGCCAAGCCAGGAACCCAATCAGAAACAAAACTCCCATTCAAAACTGTCATACAAAAAAAAAAAATACCTAGAAATACAGCTAATGAGGAAAGTGAAAGATCTCTACAATGAGAACTATAAAATACTGCTCAAAGAAATCACAGATGACACAAACAAATGGAAAAACATTCCATACTCATGGATAGGAAGAAGCAACGTTATTAAAATGGCCATAAAACCCAAAGCAATTTACAGAGTCAACAAGATTCCTATCAAACTACCAATGACATTCTTTATAGAACTAGAAAATACTATTTTAAAACTCATAAAAAACAAAAAATGAGTCCAAATAGCCAAAACAATTACAAGCAAAAATAACAAAGCTAGAGGCATCATGTTACCTGACTTCAAACTATACTACAGGGTTACAGTAACCAAAACAGCATGGCACTGATACAAAAACAGACACATAGATTAATGGAACATAATACAGAGCCCAGAAATAAGGCTGCACACAAAAGACCACCTGATCTTCAACAAATGACAAAAACAAGCAATGGGGAAAAGACTATTTATTCAATACATAGTGCTGAGATAACTGGCTAGTCATATGTAGAAGATTGAAACCAGACCTCTTCCTTACACATACACAAAAATCAACTCAAGATGGACTGATGACTTAAATGTAAAACCCAGAACTATAAAAGCTCTGGAAGACAACATAGGCAATACCATTCAGGACATAGGAACTGGAAAAGATTTCATGACAAAGACACCAAAAGCAATTACAACAAAAGCAAAAATTGAAAAGTGGTATCTAATTAAACTTAAGAGCTTCTGTACAGCAAATAAACTATCAACAGGTAAGCAGACAATTTATAGAATGGAAGAAAATATTTTCAAACTCTGCGTCTAACAGAGGTCTTATATCCAACACCTATTAAGAATTTAAACAAATTTACAAGAAAGAAAACATTTAAAAATGGTCAAAGAACACATACAGACAGTTTTCAAAAGAAGACAGACATGCAGCTAACAATCATGAATAAGAGCTCAACTTCATTGATCATTGGGGAAATGCAAATTGAAACCACAATGACATACCATCTCACACCAGTCAAAATGGCTATTAAAAAAAAAAAACAACAGAAGTTGGTAAAGTTGCAGAGAAGAGAGAATACTCATACACTGTTGGTAGGAGTGTAAATTAATTCAACTATTGTGGAAAGCAGTGTAGCAATTCCCGAAAGAACTAAAAACAGAACTAACATTCCACCCAACGATCTTATTACTGGGTATATACCCAAAGGAATATTAATCTACCTACTACAAAGACACGTGAATGTGAATGTTCATTTCAACACTAATCATAACAGCAAAGACATGGAATCAACCTAAATGACTATGAATGACAGATTGGACAAAAAGAATGTGGTACAGATACGCCATTGAATACTATGCTACTGTGAGCCATATAAAAGAGTGAGATCATGTCTTTGGGGAAACATGAATGATGCTGGAGACCATTACATCCTTAGCAAACTAACACAGGAACAGAAAACCAAATATTGCAGGTTCTCACTTATAAGTGGGAGCTAAATGATAAGAAGACATGCACTCAGTGATGGGAACAAGGGACATTAAGGCCTGCTTGAGGGCAGAGGGTGGGAGGAGAGGGAGGATCAGAAAAAAATATCTGTTGGGTGATAGGCCTAGCACCTGGGTGGCAAAACATTCTGTACAACGAACCCCTGTGACATGAATTTACCTATATAAGAAACCTGCTCCTGTACCACTGAACCTAAAATAGAAGTTCAAAAGTATAGGAAGTGGGCTGGGCGTGGTGGCTCACAGCTGTAATCCCAGCACTTTGGGAGGCCAAGGCAGGTGTATCATCTGAGGTCAGGAGTTTGAAACCAGCCTGGCCAGCATGGTGAAACCCCATTTCCACTAAAAATACAAAAATTAGCAGGGCATCCTGGTGCATGCCTGTGATCCCAGCTACTCAGGAGGTTGAGGCAGGAGAATTGCTTGAACCCAGGAGGCAGAGGTTGCAGTGAGCTGAGATTGCACCATTGCACTGCAACCTGGGCAACCAGAGCAAATCTCCTACTCAAAAAAATAAAAATAAATAAAAAATATTAAAATATATATATGAAGAAAATTAAATTTAAAAAAGAAAGAAATGTTTAAACAAGTGAGCATGACTGTGTGCCAATAAAATGTTATTTCTGGACACTGAAAAAAAAACTGGCCAGAACTTTCAAAATTTCAAATCATGGAAAACAAAGAAAAACTTAGGATCTGCCCCAGATTGAAGGAAACTAAGAAGTCATTACAAATAAATACAATGTGTGATACCACATTAGATCTTGGGCCTGAAAAAGGACAATGGTGAGACAGTATATAAAATATAAATTACAGATTAGCAGATCTGTTTATTACATTAATGATGATTTCTCATATTTGACAGTTAAAATTTGGTTATATAACATGTTAACATTTTGAGAAGCTGGGTGAAAGATTTATGGGAACTCTTTTGTAATATTTTAAAGTCTGAAATTATTTCAAAATATAAAGTTAAAAATTATACACATATGCACACATACATGATCATCAAAATATAATGTAGTCAATACAACTATTAAAATTATGTACAAAATGCCATGAGATCCTAAAAGAGTAGATAATAGCTTATCTACCAGTTCTTAAATTCTCTCTTGATGAGAATGAGAGGAAATATTATCAAGATTACAGCAGAGCAATAGACCTATTGTCCTAGGCAAACCAGGCTACCAGTTGCCCTAGTTTTTCAAAGAACCAGCAAGTGATCATCAGATTGAAGCAGAAGATGACATTTCAGGTAGGGAGAAAATGAGAAAGAGGAAACCAAACCAAGGAAGCACAAGGTGTGCCTGAAGCCAGGAGAAAGTTCAGAGTCAGATACCTCAGTTCATCTTTGGATCCCGAGTCCTTGACATGCGCCAGGCTCTGTTTTTACAGGGATAAAACAATAAACAACATGTAATAGGTCCTTGCTTTCATGGAGCTTATACACTAGTAGGGAAAACTAAAAGTAAACTAATAAATACCTATAACATAAAATAAATCATTTTACAATGAGAGTTACGTAAACAACTGAATGGGTTCCCTTTTGATGGTGTGGTCCGGGGACATGACACTGAAACTCAGATCTGAAAGCTCAGGGAGAACTGGTATACAAACGGGTGGTGTGTGGAGGATGCGTGGGTTTTGTGGGCACACATTTTAGGCAGAGGGTCAAGTAGTGCAAAATTACTATGCTGGAAATGAACTTAGCATATTCTAGGGGCCCAAAACAGGCAAGTGTGGCTGAAAATGGGAAGACCAGAAGGAAATGATGCCAGAGAAGTGGTCAGGATCTTGAGTATTTAGTGTTCCAGAAGCCTGGAAAATAAATTCACATTCCCCCCCAACACACACACCCGACTCAGTTTAAATATGTTCTTCTTAGTAATTGAAGGATTTTCAGTGGAGGAGTGAGCTGATCCGGCATATATTTAGAAAAACCATTCTGGCTGCTTGAGAAATTGATTGGGGTGGAAAATGGCAAAAGAAGAGGAAAATAGTGGATTTAGAAGACTCTCCAATTTACGTAGTAGATGATGGTGGAAGCAGAGAGGGAGAACCAGAAAATTTAAGACAAAATTCAGAGGTAGGACTTGCTGATGGGCTTGAAAGAGAACACCAATTGGATGTTACTATTTACTAAGATGGGATTTTAGTGGAAAGATTTTAAGAAGAGTGTGGCTTAGTCAAAATTGAATTTTGAGAAATAATTCTGGCTGCAGTGTTTTCTAAACCTCTGTTATTATAATATGACCTTCATAATTTTACTGCAATCCTATGAACCTCTTGTGTTATTAAGTTTATATGAACTGCTACTCTTTAAATATATTTATACTGTTAATAATTTGCATGGACTAATTTTTTTGCTTACACATGTGTTATGTTAAAAAAAACACTTTACTTTTTTTGGGAAAATATAAGCCAGTGGTATGCTTATTTGCTAAAGTTTCTACTTTGGTATAACCAGAAGAACTTAAAATAGAAATAACTTAATCATACGTAATTCAATATTTCTTTAATGTTGTGCCTGTAGAACCACATAAAATCACCAGTTAAGAAACACCAACTTAAAGGCAGAAAAAGTTGTCAAGGACTATTAAAGTTCACCAACTGATGGTGTCTTCTGCTAAAATCCAATACTCTATCATAGTATTCTTTCTGAAACATTTTTGTGTGGGAGAGGAAACAACAAAAATATATAGATAAATATTCTTTTTCTAAAATTAATTTTAGTAAAAAGCAGGTCTATGTGATGTAAAATATTCTATTGTTGTGAAAGAGTTAATTCTCTAAGCTCTCAACTTGCTCACAGGAAATGAATTAGGTTCTGGAATGAATCCAGCTCATTTATTCTTTTACTCAAGATTCACTCATTGGCCTCAGGCTTATGATTACTGGTGAAAAATAAATATAAAACATTTACATTCAATGTGGAAGTTAAATAAGAAGACAGGGAGGACTCCCTGTAGTTAAACCACCAAAAAAATAGACTCTTATACCATTTGCTGAAGGCTGACATTGAAGCTCCAGGGAGCAGAAAGGTGTGAGATATTTAGAGAAAACATAAACCATTTATAGTTATGATTTGCACTGGGTCAGACATTCAGGAGAGGGGTTGTCAGCAGTATTGGTGAATTCAAAATAGATATTACTATTCATTGCACACATGGAGGCGCTGCCTTCTCTCATAAGTTCTTTCTCTAAAAAACTGTGAAGAGTAAGTGTGTATGCAGAAATATTACTCTGAGGGTTCTCCTTCATCTCACTATATTGCCTAACAAATTATAGGAAAATTTAGCGTAAACAATGGTTCCAGCGAAAGCTGTTTCTTTTTTGGTTTTCATGCACATAAGAATTAGATTTCCTCAAATTTTTATTCCAGGTGTATTATATTCCACTCTTATGCCCATTTTTCCTTGCTTGCAGCTTACGTTATTACCACTTCAACCTTACAGCCTTTCATAGTATGTCTCGCAGTCTCCCATCTCTTGGAATGAGCCCTGTCAGTCTCCTCTACTTAAAATACCTTTCTACAAACTGCCTCTCCAGAAGTCCTCCCAGCTTTCAAAAACCAGCTGAAATTCCACATGTTCCAGAAATCTTCCCGAAATCCTTCTCACCTAGTATTTTCTAGACTCTAGATCTCATTTGAAACTGCTGCATCAGGCTATATTGCTATTTTTAGCAGAAGCTTCCAGTGATTTTGATAACCAGAAAAATCCAGAAAACATTTCTCTAGTCAAAATCCATTGTCTTGTGTTTTTACATTTGTTTGTACATAGTGTTTTATAATTTTATGATGTTATATGAAACAATACATTTACAGAACTGTCTCTCCTAAACTGTAACAATTATTAGCATGTTGGATTTGCCTGTTATTTACACATCTAAGACCTATGAATTTGGGGAGTATAATAGGCATATATTATTATACTAATTCATATGTTAATTGTTCAAAGTAGTAGTAGATGCCAGTGGTTTTATTGCTCAAATACTACATATTATACATTAATTTTAATCAAATATTAGTTAAGTTTCTACTATTTCCAGACACAGTTAAAAATTGGAGACAAGAAATATTAATAAGACATACTCTCTAACTTGAATACACTGAATTTTGAAAAGCTAAAATGTGCTGGTGTATAAATTATGATTTTTTCATGTTCCATAAAACAGAAGTGTAGACAAGGTATTAGAGTTGAGCAGATAGAAGTTGACTTCATAGAGAAACAACTTTGGCAGACAAATTGAGGTTCATTCTAGGGAATAACGTAGGTGGTGGCATCTATCTGCAAAACGCAGACACGTGAAACAACAAGATGCTTTCAATGATTACCCATTTTAATGACACTATATTTTATGGGAAAATTAAAAGATGGTCCATATTTCTATCACATTGGAAGATGAAGCACTGTTTTCCAAAGCCAAGTTTAAATACTACTATCAAAGTAAAAATTGCACTGGACACATTTAAAAAGACGAGGAGACTTTATTCAAGAATATTGTAGTAGAAGAGTAGCACTGAATCAGTCTATTAGAAAGATACTAGAGAAGTTATGGGTGAGGTTGATCAATGGGATGTATCTAGAATTTCAAGATATAGTGGCGTGATCTTGGCTCACTGCAGCCTCTGTCTCCTGGGTTCAAGTGATTCTCCCGCCTCGGCCTCCTCCAGTAGCTGGGATTACAGGTGCCTGCCACCACACCCAGCTAACTTTTTGTATTTTTAGTAGAGGCGTGGTTTCACCATGTTGGCCAGGCTGGTCTCAAACTCCTGACCTCAAATGATCCGCCTGCCTTGGCCTCCCAAAGTACTGGGATTACAGATGTGAGCCACAGCACCTGGCCTAAGTTGGTAAATGTTTTTCTGTGATTAGCCCGTCCTTGTTTGCTAATTGGCTCCCATCAAAGATAGGCTCCTATGCTCCCACAGAGATCAGAATAGAGGGGCACCATCTTCCGTGATGATTACATTTCAAGGGTATGACTCCCAGGTTCTTGAGAACTCTATTCCTGGGTTGTAAGACTTGTGAGAGTCTTTTCAAAAGATTTACATCTCAAGGGGCCAGAAAAAGACTTTAAAGTTACAAGATTTTGAAAGCCAGTGCTCTAAGAAATGGAGTTCAGGGTGCTAGAATCAGGAAGAAGGCTATCTAAAATTCATAATTTTTAAGATGTAAGCAATAATACTTTTGCTAAAATGTACAGCTTTTGCTAAAAATTTACAGAACTGTCTCTCTTGAACTGTGGTAATTATTAGCATTTGGATTTGCTTTTTATTTACATGCCCAAGACCTATAAATTTTGGGAGAATAATAGGTGTATATGATCATATCAATCCATATGTTAATGGTAAAAAGTAGTAATACATGCTAGTGATTTTATTTACGTCTCAAAGGGCCAGAAAAAGACTTTATGATTACAAGATTACTAAAGCCAATGCTCTAAGAAGGTGGGCATCAGGATCCTAGAATCAAGAAGAAACTTACCTAAAGTTTAGTCAAGCTGAGAGGAACACTAAGGCCCTTTGGTACCACCTATGATCATTTTTCTATGATCTAGGTCCCAGATACAAGCAATTCACATTCTCATTCTATGGCCAGACATTCATGCATAGTCCTATATTTTCTATGCATTTTTGTACTGACCTGAAAGAATGAATAGGAGTTTGATAAACAGTAAAAGAAATGAGGAACATTCTAGGTAAATGCAGCAACATGAGTGTGTTAGTCTGTTTTGTGTTGTTATAAAAGAATACCTGAGGATGGATAATTTATAAAGAAAAGAGGCTTATTTTGGTTCATTGTTCGACAGACTGTATGAGAAGCATGGCATCAACATCTGCTTCTAATGAGGCCTCAGCAAGATTCTTATTATGACAGAAGGTGAATGAGGAGAAGATGTATCACACAGTGAGAGCAACAGCAAGAGGTGCTAGGCTCCTTTGAATAACCAGCTCTCACGTGTAATTATCATGGGGAAGACACCAAGCCATTCATGAGAGATCCACCCCCATGACCCAAACATCTCTGACCAGACCCGCTCCTCCAACATTGGGGGTCACATTTCAACATGAGATTCGGAAGGGATAATTATCCAAACTATATCAATAAGCAAATGAGTAGAGAAAAATGAAAGCAGAATGTTTAGAGCGTCAGAGGTCACACATTTCCATTTCTTTTCTTACTGTCTGTTCAACGGAAACAAAAATATTTTGCATAATTTCTCAACTTGAATATGCAGCAAAACTTATTCTAAAATTCTAGGAACATGGCTGAAAATGCGCTTTTGGTCTAATAATTATTATATATTTGTCTAGCTACTAACTATTGACTGCAGTTTACTACATGCTATGCTACACATTTGACTTTCTTTTTTCTAATGCTCACAACTCTTCAAAATAAAAAGTATTGGACAGGCATGGTGGCTTATGCCTGTAATCCCAGCACTTTGGGAGGCCAAGGCTGGCAGAACACCTGAGGTCAGGAGTTCAAGACCAGCCTGGTCAACATAGTGAAACCCCATCTCTACCCAAAATACAAAAATTAGCAGGGCATGGTGGCGCACACCTGGAGTCCCAGCTACTTGGGAGGCTGAGGCAGGACAATTGCCTGAACTTGGGAGGTAGAGTTTGCAGTAAGCCGAGATCACGCCACTGCACTCCAGCCTGGGTGGCAGAGTGAGACTCCATCTCAAAAAATAATAATAATAAAATAAATAAATAAATAAATAAAATAAAACATTTAAAAAATTAACAACTTACTAAAGAGAGACCTTTTGCCCAGTGAAGTTCGGTGGCTGTGTAAAGCTAGAGTTAGTAAGCGGCAGTGTACATTCAAGCCTCGCTCCAACCTGCCTTCAAAGCAGAACCCATTTCATTTATATCACTACGATTCTCCACAATCTGTTCGCATTATGTTATGTTGTTTTGTTATGGTGTTTTATATTCTTTCTTTTCAAATAATCTGATGGGTTTTTTTAGAGTTTAATATCTCTGAAGTTTCAAAGAAAGATTAAGAGACTCAAGCCTTCTCAAAGCTAAAATGATGCCTGAGATCACAACATTGGTTACTTCTTACTTCTAGGGAATCCCCATAATTAGTATTGCTTTTCAGACTCTACTCCTGGGAATTAATTGCATGATTAGAACCCAATCAAATACTATTACATTTGTGACCAAGATGTTGAAAATTTAATATTCAGACAAACAGATCTGACTAATCATTTGAAAATGGAACAACTCTTAAATTACAAGGACTAGAAAGAAAATCTGAAATAGTTAAACTACAGCGTGGGCTCTGCGGAGGGGAATTTTTCTGCAGCCATTTCCTCTACCCTCTGATCCTTCCTGAATCATTCTCCTTTTGTCTGCCAAAGACACCAAGTTGATTACCTTTTTGTGTCTCCCTTTTCAAACACATTGCTAAAGCCAAGAGTAATTGTGCATTCAGCATTGGTATGAAAACCCATGATCACGTTAAAGTAATTGTAGCTTTTCATTCCCTGGCAAACAAGCTTTAAAGAAACCAGAGAAAATTTCATGTCAGCTCTAAACAGCTTTCCTCTTTGTCCTTAAAACATTTATCAATGTTTAATTTTTGAAGAGCCACATAGTTGTGAAAGGTGGTGGCAATCATGGCAAGAGAAATAACCTCAGGAGAAACAAAACAAATAAATGTCAAGAAAGTGACCATAACACTGACAGCAAATGAGCTTCCACAAGTTTAATTACCAGGAAATGCATGACCCTGTTGTTACTAACAAGACTGAAATCAACTAGCCTGAAGTTTTCATGGTAGGGACTGGAACTAATTATTTGGTCAAGCTTCTTTGATAATGGACTCCGGGATATCTGCCATTGGCTTCCTACCTTGGAATTGTCTCTCTTTCTGAAAGCAGTCTTTTAACAAGAGAATTTGGAAAATATAGACAACCTCCCAAAGTAGTTCCCAAATATTAATTTAAAGTAATACAAAGGATAAAGAAACCTTCTATTCTATTCCAAGAGAAGTGTGATCTCTGATCCTGTGAATTTTTTCAGACTCAATCAATAGTAGCCCTTAGTAGGCCCTCAAATATAGTTGAATATATGAGTGAAAAAAAATATGCCAATGGGGATTCATTTTATTTTCATATGGTAATGTGAAAGGAAAATAAACCTTGGGGACCCTAAATCACTAAGCTAAAGGCAAAAGTCAAGCTGGGAACTGCTTATGGCAAACCTGTCTCCCAGTCTATTCAAAGTCATCCCTCTGCTCACTGAGATGAATGCCTGACTGATTGTCTCCTTTGGAAAAGCTAATCAGAAACTCCAGAGAATGCAACTGTTTGTCTCTCACCTACCTGTGACCAGAAGCCCCCTTCCTGCTTGAGTTGGCCCCGCTTTCTGGATGGAACCAATGTACATCTTACATATATTGATTGATGTCTCATATCTTCCTAAAATGTATAACCAAACTGTGCTCTGACCACCTTGGGTACATGTCATCAGGACCTCCTGAGGCTGTGTCATGGGCCTGTGTCCTCAACCTTGGCAAAGTAAATTTTCTAAATTAACTGAGACAGTCTCAAATATTCAGGGTTCACAGTAACTTTCAATAAAGTTTTTCTTTATTGCAAAAAAATTGTTGTCATACATAATGATGGATTCTAAATGTTCAAGACTAAATATAAAAGGTATGGTTAGACAAAAGATTCTTGAATGTCTAAGTTATTGTTTCTTTTAACTATTTATTTATCCACTCATTTATAAGTATTTATTAAATGAATTTCAGAGGTTAGCAACTATAGAATTAGTCATTAAGGGATACAAAGGTGTTGTGATCATCAATTTTATGTATCAACTTGACTCGGCTAAAAAATGCCCAGATAGCTGGTGAAACATTATTTCTGAGTGTGTCTGTGAGGGTATTTCCAGAAGAGATTAGTGTTTAAATCAGCAGGCAGAGTAAAGAAAATCAAATTCACCAGTATGGAAGAGTATCATCTAATTAATTGAGGGACCAAATATAACAAAAAGGTGGAGGAAGGGCAAATTTATTATCTCTCTTTGAGTTGGAATATCTATCTTCTCCTGGTTCTTGGGCCTTTGGACTAGAATTGGGACTTACATTATTGGCTTTCTTGCTTCTCAGGCCTTTGCACTTGAATTAGAACTATACCAGTGGCTTCCCTGGGTCTCCAACTTACAGAAGGCAGATCAGCCTATATATGATTTATTATGTTACATATATGATTTATTATGAGGCATTGGTTAACACTGTGAGCTTATATACATGTATGTATATATATAGAGAGAGAGACACATACATATATGTGTGTGTGTGTCAGATTCTCCCCGGGGCCTGAAAGCTTAAGGAGATGAGTAACTCCTCCCTTCACAGGCCCAGTCCCAAGACATAAAGCCACTTGGCACTAGCAGCGTGTGCCAGCAAGAGAGCAGAAGCAGGAAGAGAGCCGGCTGGAAGACATATACCCCTGAAGATCGAGAAAGAGGCCATCCAGGTACAACGTAGCAGTTACGTCAGACTAGGACACTTCCTGTTTACAGGAGACTATAAAACCTTTGTCCCATCCTCACTTAGGGCTGACGCCATTTTAGGCCCCAGCCTGCCTGCACCCAGACACTCATTAAAGCATCACATTGCTCCACACCGCATCGTGTTGTCTGTTGGCATGCTTTTGGGGTTTGAACCAATACAAGAACCTTACATCTGGTACCAAAACCTGGGAGTGGCTCAGGTCTGCATACCCTGTGGACCTAACCCTCCACCCCAGAGAGCAGGCCACAGCTGCCAGACAAAGGAAGCTCCTCAGCCTCCAGTCACCTCTCTGTGCATGCACATCGGTCACTGATCTCGCCTACTGGTAAGTTTCCCGGGAGCCTGGTTAACAAGGGAAAATCCACACGGCCTCTCTTCGTTTCTCCGGTCCGAAAATCCAAAGTTGGTCCAAGAAGGCTCCGGTGTGTGCCAGGCACTCGCTGATCATCTGGTCTTAGGGGGACGCCTCTAAGCCATTTGATCCCATTCCGGGAATGAGAAAAGCAGCGGTGACGATTGCTCCTTTTATCGTCTCCCTCCAGCCGTCCAGGACGGTCTCCTTTTGCCCTGTTCTCCCAAGCTGACCCTCCGTTATCGGAAACTCCCAGTCCTCCATTCCAAAAAACAGCCCTCTAGGCTGCCCCATAAAAAACCTGTAAACCTTAGGCCTCAGGCAAGATGTCCACCCTAAGCACCTTATCTTTTTTGCAATACAGCCTGACTGCAGTACGAATTAGATAACGGGTCCAAATGGCCTGCAAATAGAACATTCGACTTTACAATTTTAACTGACTTAAGCAATTATTGCCGACTACTGGAAAAATGGGCAGAAATTCCTTATGTCCAGGCCGTTTTGCACTCAGATCACAACCCGACTTCTGCAATTCTGGCTTACCTGTTCAAATCCTTCTCCTCCATTCTCACCGCCCTGATTGCCTTTCTCCTCCTGACCCTACCTCTTTTTCCTCGTTCAATTCAGCTGACTGCTGTCCACCACTCCCAGCCCCTACCTCTCCCTCTCAACCATCTTCTTTAACCCCCCAATCTTCCTCGTTATCTTCTCAGCTGCCATCTTCCCAGCTGCCATCTTCCCCACCATCTTCCCAGCCGGCATCACCTCCAAAAGTACCCACTCCTTTTCCTACACCATCCCCTCCTCAGGACAATTCTAGTATTGCCTGTACCCATTCTCCTCCCCCACCACCCTCTCCTGAAGCCTGTAAACCCATCATGCCACTTTACACCCCTATCTATCCTCCATTGCCTATCAACTTAACCCCCCTTCCCCCTTCAAGGCCTCAGAAGGAACCACTTCCAGCTTCTTCTTTCTCTCCCGCCTATACTCACTCAGGCACCATCATTGGCCTATGCCCTACCCTTACTTCAGTGCCGGTGCTAGAGTGCTCCCTTCAGGAAGTAGCAGGAACTGAAAGTATTGTTAGAGTTCATGTCCCTTCTCCGTCACTGATCTCTCTCAAATTAACAACAGACGCAGTTCATTTCCAGAAGATTCTACCTCTTATATTGAGGAGTTTCAGTACCTTACCCAGTTTTATGAACTAACCTGGCATGACCTCTACATTATCCTCTCTTCCACCCTCACCTCAGAAGACCAAAACCGTATCTGGACCCTAGTTCAGGAGCGTGCTGATACAATTCATCACCAAGCTCCTGCCCAGCCTACTGGCACAGAGGCAGTCCCCAGCCAGGACCCCCACTAGGATTATCAAGACGGGGCCTCTAGACGCCACCATCGAGACCACAGGATTGTGTGTCTCCTTGCAGGACTCAAAAAAGGTGCCCATAAAGTGGTAAACTATGAAAAACTTTCAGAAATCACCCAAGGTCCTGAGGAAAACCCAGCCCTTTTTCTCTCTCATGTAACTGAAGCCATGAGAAAGTATACCAGCCTAGACCCAGCCAGCCCAGAAAGAACCACTGTTTCAAACCTTCGGTTCATCTCCCAATCCACCCCTGATATTTGGTGCAAGCTTCAGAAGCTTGACGACAGCCCTCAAACCCCACAACGAGACCTTCTTAATTTAGCCTTCGAAGTCTTTAACAATTGTGATGGGGAAAGTAAAAGGCAAAAACAGGCAGAGTTTCAAATGCTTGCCTCCACCATTAGATGCCCTGCAGGTCCCTGAGGCCGCAGCTCCACAAAGAAGCCTCCTAGCAACCCACCTCCACCTGGTGCCTGTTTCAAGTGCAGCAATGAAGGCCACTGGTCCAAACAATGCCCAAACCCAGGTAAGCCCACCAGCCTGTGCCCCTTCTGTGGAGGACCCCACTGGAAGTCGGACTGTGAGCAGCCCCTGCAAGGACTGCCCCCATCCTTCCCTGAGCTGACCAAAACCTCTTACTTGGATCTCTTCCACCTTGCCTCTGAAGACCGATGGTGCCCTGGAATGGAAGCCCCAGCAACTACCATTGCTTCATTCAAGCCAAAGGTAACCCTGATAGTGACAGGTAGGCCAGTATGTTTTTTAATTAATATCAAGGACACCTACTCTGCTTTACCTAAGTTTTCAGGACCCACCCAGTCCTCTCATGTCTCTGTTGTAGGGATTGATGGACAAGTCTCCAAACCCCAAGCTCCCCTCCACTCTTCTGCTCCCTGCACACTTTTTCCTTCACTCACTCTTTCTTAGTCCTGCCCTCATGCCCAACTCTGCTCCTAGGCAGAGCCATCCTTTCAAAACTCCATACTACTCTCCACTTCCATGTTCCCCATAGTACCCAACGCATCAACCCAGATCCCTCCAAGGCTTCTAACTTTCTTCTACTCCTTCAACCTCCCACCCTAAAACATGCAACTTTTCCTTATCCCCCATCCATAGTTAACCCCGCTGTTTAAGATACTTCCACACTCTCAGTCGCAAAACACCACCCCCTCATTCGCATTACCCTTAAAAACCCCACCCAGTTCCTATCACAGAAGCAGTATCCCATCCCCCAAGCATCTCTCATAGGCCTAAAGCCTATCATTTCTTGCCTCCTTGCCAGTCACCTACTCCGCTCAACAGATTCCACTTTTAACACACCAGTTCTACCCATTAAAAAGCCAGATGGAACTTAATGCTTAGCCCAGGACCTCAGGCTCATTAACCAAGCTGTACTCCCAGTATGTCCAGCAGTTCCTCACCCATACACTTTACTTTCCGCAATTCCCTCCAATACCACCCATTTTTCTGTTCCAAATCTAAAGGATGCTTTTTTTCACAATTCCTTTACACCCTGATTCTCAAAACCTCTTTGCCTTTATGTAGGAAGACCCCAACACCCACCTTTCACGTTAGCTCACCTGGTGTGTACTATCTCAAAGTTTCAGAAACAGCCCCCACCTTTTAGACAGGCCCTTGCTCATGACCTCTGTACCTTATCCCTAAAACTGTCCATTCTCCTTCAATGTGTTAATGGTCTGCTCCTATGTAGCCCCTCTCAAGGAGACTGCAATGTCCATGCTATCTCTCTCTTTTAAACTTCCTGGTAGAACAAAGGTATTGAGTCTCCCCTAAGAAAGCACAAATATGCACCCCCTCAGTCACCTATCTAGGCCTAGCTCTTACTCCGTGAACCCAAAGGCTCACAACCGACCACATATCCTTCCTCCAGTCCCTCCCGCCTCCACAAACTAAGCAAGATATTCTCTCTTTTCTAGGACTAGTAAGATATTTTAGGCTTGAAGTTCCCTCGTTTGCTCTCTTGCCAAACCATTATACCAAGCTACTAAAGGCCCTCTCCATGAGCCTTTAAACCCTGCACAGGCTATTACCCAACCTTTCCATCTACTCCAAAAGGCTCTCATCTCGGCCCCTGTCCTCATTCTCCCAGACCTCACCAAACCTTTCTCCTCTATACTGATGAATGTGTGGAGTTGCACTGGGTGTTCTAACCCAGTCAAAGAGAACCACCCTCCAGGTTATTGCCTACCTCTCTAAACAGCTTGAAGCCACAGTTCTCAGATGGCCTGCCTGTCTCCAGGCATTGGCGGTAGCTACTGTCTTCATCCTTGAAAGCCTAAAATTATCTCTCCATGCCAACCTAACAGTTTATTCAACCCATAACATCAAAGACATGCTAGCTCACCACAGTGTACTAAGTCTCATCTCTGTCCCACATATCCTCCAACTGTATGCACTATTCATAGAAACCCCTCAAATCACCATGCTAATCAGCTCCTGTCTAAACCTGGCCACACTCTTACCTGAAGCTACAACCACCCAAAACCCTACACTCTGTTGTGTAAACATTTTTCAAACCTTTCTTATACCTTTTCCAAACCTAACAGACCAACCCCTTCCAGATGCCTCCTTTACTTGGTTTGTAGATTGCAGATCCTTCCTACATCAAGGGCACTGGCATGCTGGCTATGCTATAGTGTCACTGCCCCCCCGCACACTATTGAAGCGAATCCGCTCCTCCTAGGCACCACCTCCTGAAAAGCTGAACTCATCGCCCTCACTCGAGCTCTCACTCTAGCAGTCAGACAACAGATCAACATATATTCAGATTCTCGTTATGCGTTCCACATAGTGCACTCATACTCGATTCATCTGGAAAGATCGAGGTTTCCCAACTGCAAAAAACACCCCTATCATAAATGGCTCTCTCATCAGCAAGCTCCTTCAAGCTGCCAGGCTACCACAGAGAGTTCCCATCATTCATTGCAGTGGCCACCAAACCCCGGACCATCCTATATCGGCTGGAAATGCTTTAGCAGATCAGGTAGCCAAACAAGTAGCCCTACAACCCATGCAAGGCCAGTTTCTGTCCCTGTCATTATTCTCTCCTCTTTACTCCTCAGAAGGAAAGGAGGACTTCCAGGCCCAGAACCTTCAAAAGCAAGGACCACGGTACATCAAGGAAGGGTGCTTTGTTCTTCTTTACTCTCAAAGCCTTCCTCACCTCCAAAGCCTCCACAGCTCTTGCCATGTTGGTTACAAACCTCTCTTGCAACTTCTCTGCCCTATTCTCACTTGTGTTTGATAAATTACCCAGTCCTGCTCTATCTGCCACTCAGTGTCACCCCACGGCTCCCTCCGGTTGCTGCCTTTTCCTACCCACCAAGCTGGAGGCCAGATACCTGGGCAAGATTGGCAAGTAGACTTCACTCACATGCTGCCCAATAAACAGCTCTGCTATCTTCTAGTCTCTGTCTGTACTTTCTCCAGGTAAGTAGAAGCATTCCCAACAATTTCAGAAGGTGCAAATGCCATCACACAAACTCTTATCATGCATATAATTCCCCATTTCAGACTCCCAAAATCCATCCAGTCCAATAACAGGCCTGCATTCATCAGCCAAATTACCCAAGGCATCTCTACACCCTTAAAAATAAGGTAGGCTCTCCACACACCCTACAGGCCTCAATCTTCAGAAAAAGTTGAAAAAATTAACTCTGTCCTTAAAACCCAGCTCACCAACCTGGGTCTATAAACCTGTCAGTCATGGACAAAAAATCTCCCTTTTGCCCTTATAAGACTCCACACAAAACCAAAGCCACCCTCTTTTTATAGTCCCTTTGAAATCACGTATGGCTGAACCTTTTTCTTGGGGCCTCCACCCTTATCAGACTCTGAGCCACTCAGCAATTACCTCCTCTCCTTAATCCAGACATGGTCTTTCATTCATGAAGCAGCAAATGAGGCCATGCCTCTCTCTGTTGACACTCCTTATCCTCTCAACATAACTGTTTTGCAGGCACAGGCATGATTCCAGACAATCCAGATGATGCTCCTGCTACAACAACACAGTGGATACCAACCCGTCTCTCAAGAATACCCAAAAAATGAAAGTTTTTCTTTTTCCAAGGTGCCCACGCCACCCGCTATGTCACGCCTGAATTAGTTATTAGAAAGTCATCCCTTTTCCCTTTTTTCTATAACCAAATAGAAAGGAATGTAAGATCCTCCTCCCCAGGGCCTGAAAGCTTAAGGAGATGAGTAACTCCTCCCTTCGCAGGCCCAGTCCCAAGACACAAGGCCACTTGGCACCAGCAGCATGCATCAGCAAGAGAGCAGAAGCAGGAAGAGAGCCAGCCAGAAGACACGCACCCCTGAAGATCAAGAAAGAGGCCATCCAGGTACAACATAGCAGTTACGTCAGGTGAGAACACTTCCTGTTTACAGGAGACTATAAAACCTTTGTCCCATCCTCACTTAGGGCTGTCTCCATTTTAGGCCCCAGCCTACCTGCACCCAGGCACTCATTAAAACGGTATATTGCTCCACACCACCTTGTGTTGTCTGTTGACATGCTCTTGGGGTTTGAACTGATACGAGAACCTTACAGTGTGTATATACATATATATGCATATACATGTGTGTGTTTATATATACATCTGTGTGTATATATACATATGAATATATACACACACACACACATACACACACACACACACACACACACACACACACACAAAACCAAAAACCTCCATGTGACCTTGGGGAGACATCCCCTGCTTCTATATAGTCAGCACTATGAGAACAATGGAAGAGGGACCTCCAGGGCTCTGTGTTCTCATGGGCAATCTCTACTCTGCCTCCTCACTCATACTCAGAGCCACAAGTACCAGAGTCCTATGATGGACTTTATTGCCATCGAAGCCATTTGCCAGAATAAACTCTGCAAACCTAGTTAACTCTGTATCCCTTGGATTCTCGCTCCCATGTGGTTCTGTGTGTTTTTAAAGTGACCAGTCTTCCATTCATCACAAACCTCCTAAACATTTCCACTCTGCTTTTAGGACACCAGTACATTATCTGACATCTCAACATTATTCCTTGTGTTTTGTTGCCCTTCTTGCTCTAACTGGAACCTGGCTCACCATGGAGATTGCTACTTCTCCCGAAATTTTCTCGAAACCATGATTATTTACTTGTCCACACCCTTCATGCAACTCAAGGTGTTTCCCTTTTTACTGCTAGGAATTTCCCTTTTTACTACTGTTGCCAAAGCTTCAATTCAACTCTTTCCTTTATTTAACCTTATTGGAACTCATGGAAGCAGGCAGTACCACACTAACACTTTAGTATGAATCACCTTACAAACCCCAAAGTTCTTATTTATAAGAGATTATAGTACCTGACTCATTGCTATTCTCACTAATATTCTAACTATTTTAATTTCTGGTCAGTGTGATATCCACATAGATTATATTTGCAATAATTAAATTAGATTTATTAAGGTATAATTCACACACATGAGTGTACAGCTCATAAGTTTTGACAAATGCAGTCAGTCCCGCCCACCAGTACAATCAAGATATTACAAATGTTCATCAGCCTAGAAGATCCATTTTTCTCCTATGTGGTGAAGCCATCCATTAACCTTTAGGCTCTGGTAACCACTGATCTTTTTTATTTTTTCTATCCTTGTGACTTTTTTCTTTTCCAGACTGTCATATAAAGAAATCATATATAATACAAATGTTGGCTTTTTTCACCTAGTATAATGTATTTGAGATTCTTCCATGCTGTTCTGTGTAACGATATGTCATCTTTTATTACTTGTTAGCATTCCATTGTATGGATGTACCACTATTTGTTTACCCATTGACAAATTGAAAGATATTTGAAGTTTTACAACTTTGGTGATTATGTTTTTGTGTGAATCTAAGTATTCATTTCTCTAGTACAAATATCTAGAAGTTGAAGCACTAGATCATATGGTAAATGTATGTTGTTTAAATTTGTAAGAAAATGACAAACTCTTTTCCAAATTAGCTGTATCATTTTGTGTTCCTACCAGCAGTGTGTGTGAATTCCAGTCACTCTGCACCTTCTCCAGCAATAGGTACATTCAGGTTTTTTGTTTTTAAGTCTTTCTTATAGGCATGAAATTTTATTTTACTGCACATTTACCTTCGACTAATGATGTTGACCATTTTTTCATATGTTTGTTTGCTGTTTTTACATCTCTTTCAGTGAAATGTCTGTTCAAGTCTTCTGTCCACTTTTTAAATAGATCTCTTATTTACTTATTATTGAGTTTCGAGTCTTAGTTGTATATTGTGGATGCACATGTTTAATCAGATATGTTTTACAAACATTTTCTTTTTTTTTTCTTTTTTTGAGACAGAGTCTTGCTCTATCGCCCAGGCTGCAGCATAGTGGTGCCATCTTGGTTCACTAAGGCCTCTGCCTCCTGAGTTCAAATGATTCTCCTGCCTCAGGCTCCGGAGTAGCTGGGATTACAAGGCGAGTACCACCATGCCCAGTTAATTTTTTTCTTTATTTGTATTTTTGGTAGAGACAAAGTTTTACTATGTTAGCCAGGCTGGTCTCGAACTCCTGGCCTCAAGTGATCCACCTGCCTCAGCCTCCCAATGTGCTGGGATTACAGGCATGAGCCACCTCACCTGGCTTTCAGATAATGCACTTTTTAATATCGAGAAGTTCAATTTGGATCCTCTTTATATGTTTCGGTAGCTTCCAAAACATGTTTATATTTTCTCCAGATTCTTAGACATATAGAATATATTCACATCAGCTGTTTTAACATCTATGAATTCTATTATCTGTGTGATTTTTTTTCGGTCTGATGATATTGATTGCTTTTTCTCCTAATAATGGCCCCATTTTACTTGTTCCTCTGATAATTTTGTATTGGATTTCAGACATTGTGAATTTATCATATTTGAGTATTAACTATCTATTTTGTTTCTTATTTATTTAAATAGTTTTGAACTTCTGTGATGGTATATAACTCCTACATCAAGGAAAACTACCCAAAATAATACTCTAGAACTCACTACAATATTTGCATACTCTTTATAATCTGATTTCCAAGTTTTTCATTTTCTATCACCTCTTATTCTAACTTATTTTTTACTGACACCCAATTCCAACAATGTATTTGTCCCCCAGAAATCTACATTTCATTGATCCTGCCACATTATTATTGCTTCTTACACTACTCATGAACTTACATGATGTTTATTTCCATTCAGAGTCCATGGCCCATCATTGTTATAGTTCATTTAGATCAAATTTCCACATACTACCCTCTCTTCTCTCACCAAATGAATCTCTTATCCTGGTGAAATGAACGTTCTGGCATTATCCTGTTTCAGCAGCCCCATATCAAAGCATGGCTGGAGAAAAATGAAGCAAGCTATGGTTTCATGGTAACTCTATGATTCAAAGATACCCAATCTCAAATTGACTATTAATACTGCTGTCAATTCTTCATTATTTCATCAGTCCATTCAATCTTTTGATCTCCAGGATGGTTATCTTAGATTCATCCTCTCTCCTAAAATTTCCAAAACCTCACTTATTGCTTTTGTTTTCACTGTTATCTAATATGCTTCTACCTATCATATTGAGAAAACAGAAACAATTATAAGACAACATCCACATGCTTTCACTAGCACATTGATTTACCTACTTTCTTTCTCTCCAATGCTGGAGTGACTCAGCCTCAGACCTCCTCAATTCTCTACCATACTTACTCCTAGGAGATTTCTTTTATTCATATGAACTTAAATACTATATGTATGCTGAGAAATCTCAAATTTGCAGCATATCTATACATAGTCCAAATTTTACTCCCAACTGTAAACTCATAGTCCAACTATCATCTAAAGATCTCTAGTTTATATGTTCCCCCAAACTCTAGACTTATTAATCAAATTACTTACTTGACCTTATTTCACAATCACCTTCAAGACATCTCTACTTAACACATTAAAAAAATATATCTTACTTCAGTCTGCTCCTTCAGTCTTCTCTAGCTCAGTTCATTACACAGCTAATCACCCATTTTTTGCCTCTTCTTTCCACTCACTGCTAATCTATCAAAAAATCCTATTGGATCTACCATTGAAATGAATCTGAATATATTCATTATTCTCACTTCCTCCCCTGTCATCATCCTGACTGCACTGTTATTTCTTACTTTAAATGCACAAGCTCTTTAACCTCCCTGCTGGTCTCTCTTGCCATCCTGTCCTCTATTGTATGTTCAACACAGCAGCCAGAGTAGGAACCCTATAAATCTTAAATCAGATTATGCTACATTTTTTCTGAAAATTCTCTTATGTTTTCTCATCTCGGCCAACACTTTTGTAGCTGTCTGCAAAGCCCCCCTGTGATCTGATGCCTGTGATTCTCCTCCACCCAATTTCCATGACTCACTCTCTCAATCACTGTACTCCAGTTGCAATGGCCTCCTCACTGCTTCTCAAACACACTTAGCATGCATTCTCCTTAGTGGCTTTACACACTATGGTGTTGGTTTTGTATTTTCTGGATTTACGTTCTCCTTTACGTTAAGTCTCTAATCAAACACAGCCTACTTGCTGAGGCCTTTGCTGAGTATTCTATATGATACAGTGACCCATCACCCTTACTCTCTACTCCCTTTTGCCTGGCTCTGTTTTATATTCCTCTTGGAATTTTATCACAATGTATATACACAAATGCATCTATAAACATATACATATTATCACAATATGTATACATAAATGCATCTACAAACATATAATTATAGGTTTGTGGTACATCTCCTTCCATAGAATATAAGCTCCTTCAAGACAACATTATGTGTTATATGCTATGATTATATCTGAAGTATCAAAATCTAGAAGAAAATTAAAACATGAAATAGTGTAGCCACTCTATAAATATTAAATAATTATTCTTGTAAGAATGAGTAAACAAATAAACTTATTGTCTCTGAGTCAGAGCTTAGCAGTGAAGAGGGACATTATATTTTCATAAACCTCCACACAAACATTTTAATGATTGAAATTTTTTTTTTGAGATGCAGTCTTACTCTGTCACCCAGGTTGGTGTGCAGTGGAACCACTGCTTCCCGGGTTCAAGTAATTCCCCTGCCTCAGCCTCCCAGGTAGCTGGGATTACAGGCACCCGACACCATACCCAGCTAATTTTTGTATTTTTAGAAGAGATGGGGTTTCACCATGTTGGACAGGCTGGTTTCAAACTCCTGACCTCAAGTGATCCTCCCACTTCAGCCTCCCAAAGTGCTGGGATTACAGGTGTAAGCCCCCACACCAGGCAATTTGTTGCTATACGGTAGTCCTGAAGATGAAAAACATAAAATTCAAACATCAATTAAGGCTATATTTAATAAAATGTCTTAAGTGTAAATAATAGAATTTTCCAAAATAATTTGTAGAAGCAATTTTTATGTGTATGTTTATATATTATGGTGAACGCTTAAAACTTTTTATCTCTGCTATTGATTGACATAACCACTAGCTTAAGCAAACAAACTTGAGGAGTAAACTTTTTGCCAGAACCATAATTATTTTTCTCTTTTCAATCACTGTTGAAGACCTCCAGCTCCTTCAAATTCTGCTCTAGTAGTCTCAGAGTCTTCCGTATGTGTCATTTTCTCAGGTGGCCTTCCCTGCCAGCACTCAGGGGCTTGTCCCTCAATCATGATTAAGAGACAAACATATAAATTGCAAAAAAAAAAAAAGAAAAAAGAAAAGTTTGATAGTTGATCCAGCTAGCAGCACATAATAAATACACTCTATGAGTCACATCCTAATGTAGACAAATATGTCCTTTTGGTACTCGAGGCACAGAGAGTGAAAGAGATAAGGTAGAGCAGGGAAAAGGACGCTGGCAAATGCCATGAAATAGTTAAAAGTCTGCCCAGCTCTGCAATTCAGACTTTGAGAATTCCTCCAGCTGCATCCAAAATGAAGTGCCGCTTTGTGATGTCATTCGGTTTCCAAGTTAGATCAACTGCTTAGAGGGAAGAGGTCAATGACAATAAGATGTTTCGGGGGGAAAGGAGAAGGGGTGAAATACTCATCTCAAAGCAAGAGAAGAGAGCAAGATTATGAAAGTAGGGTAATATTTATTCTGGGCAGCTCAGAGAGCTATTAGAAATATGAAATCATAAAATTAAACCAAATTCAATCTTCCAGGCTGTGTGATTTTCTCCAGTGAGGTTCAGTTATTCTGTTATAAGCACACAGATGTTCATTTTATCTAGAAATATTTTCTTGTGTGTGAAGAAAGAAGAAAGGGGCAAATGGATTGAAGTAGCACATGTGAGAGTATTCTGAGTGATAAACCTGAGATTCAAACAGAACAAGAAGATAAGTAAAGGCAGAAGTGAGAAAGCCATGGTATTTATGGATAGGTCCAAGTACGGCTGGAGCTACAGTCCTTGAGCAAGGAAAATGAAAGGATAATTATCATTACATATTTTTAGTATGGTCTGCTTGTGAAAATGGTATCCTTCTGAGTAGTTATGACAATCAAAATACTATTGTATACAATATAAAAGAAGAAAAGTACCCAGTTCCCCTTGATAGCAAAGCTAGAGTCTTGCTATTTTCTGAACGGGTTGACAGCACCTTAATCTGCTTCATTCTGCTGCTGGCCTCGAATCCTGTGGAGCTAATGGACCAGTCGTTCCTCTCAAAACTTAATGTTGGCTTGACATCACCTCAGCTACCATTGGGGCCAGACTGCTTCTGTGACCTATTTTACCCAAAATCTCAGCACAGTATACAGTTGGGGAAAAAGCATTCCAATTTCTGAGCAACAATTATATGTTGAACTTAATGTCAGGAATAGATATGTCACAGGAATAGATAATATCACAGGAATAGATAATGTCAGATTTATATATATATATGAATTATATGTATGAATATATTTATTCAGACTAAACAGATATTATATATCTGTATGTATCACACAGTAACTTACACATAGTAGGCATTCAAAAATATTTTATAGACAACACAATGAAGGGATGTAATTTTATTTACCAATAGTGAGGGATTGTTATTTGTTGCTTTCTCACTAGGGTACACATGGGACTCAATGTTAATAGCCGTTTTGCTTTTCAAAAAAAGATAGTATTATAAAAACATAGTAGCTGCTGTCACCTTTGTGTTCTGTTTCTTTACAATTAATTAAAAATACAGTTTGGATCTCTACAGGTTAGAATGAATGACAAAATCCATTCTAATCAATAGCTCAGTGATATAATATTTAAGCTCACTGCTAGATACTCTCAAGCTTAGAAATAAAATATCCTAACGGAATAGGTGGTACTATATAATCCTCATCCTGGGGTTCATTACATCTACCTCTCAGAGAGGACAGCTGGTGGGTAGAAAATGGAAGTATTTCAACAGCAGGTTTGTCAGCTCATAAGCCAGCATTATTTACTTTAAAACATGCACTAAGAACACAGCCACTGAGAATTGTCAATGAATAGTTCATTGGTATGCAAAAGAGATTGTCAACAATTTGCTAATATTTTAATGAAAGACTATACAGCAAATAATTATAGGGACAGACTCATCCAAGAATATTTTATCTGCAGGTTGAAAAGTTAGCATTCAATAATGAGACTTGCCTGGAGACTGGAGAAAAAAGATTAAAGAAAACAAGAGGGATTAGCATGTTTGCTGGATATGAATATTTTTATGAGGGATATGGGAATATTTTTATGAAGAATGAAGGAAATGCATTATATATTGATTTTAGTATTGCTACAATGAAAGAAACTAATAGCTTTAAAAAATAAATTTAGATAATACAAGCTATGACTATCTTTTTTGTGTAAAGCTAAAGAAACAGTGTTATCACTTCACTACAAACTCAGTTCTGATTTTGGCCATAATGTATGTTCTTGTGTCTATATCACTGGTTTCCAGAGTGTGTTCCAAGTAACATTCGTATCAAAAGAGGGAATGGTCAACTTGTTGAAGAATCTGCGTATTTTAATCCTCACTGGGTATTTAGGATGCATCTAAAAGGTTCTAAGGTTTTCTGCAGTAAACATATCAATTAACTAAACATACCAATCCTCATCTTAGTTGACAGTATGTTTATATATCTATCTATTCACCTATTTATTTATTTATTTTTTAACACCTTTCTACATGTGTATGTGAGGGTTAAGTTTAGGTGTCAACTTGACTGGATTACTGGATACCCAGATAGCTGAAACAGCATTATTTCTGGATATATCTGTGAGGGTGTTTCTTGCACAGGTTGACATTTGAATCTGTGGCCTTAATAAGGGAACTCTACCCTTACCCAGTGTTGTTGGGCACAATCCAATCAGCTAAAGACCAGGATAGAAGAAAAAGGCAGAGAAAAGATGAACTTTCATTTTCTTCTTTTCAGGCAGAGAAAAGATGAACTTTTCTCCTTCCTTCCTTCCTTTCTTTCTTTCTTTTCTCTCTCTCTTTCTTTCTTTCTTTCTTCCTTTCTTTCTTTCTCCTTCCTTCCTTCCTTCTTTCTTTTCTTTCTCTTTCTCCTTCCTTCCCTCCCTCCTTTCTTCCTTGCAAGGAAGTGGAAACAGTCCTATCTGTAACACATTACAAATAAATTTGGAGTGGCTAAAGCTGTGATTGTCCCTTGAAACTGACTGCGACAGCTTCCAGGCCACATCACTCCCTTTAAAATTGAACCCTCTGGGCATATTGAAATGTGAAATAAAAATGTTTGGCTAGTGAATCCTAGCAAATTTTATTAGTTACGTGGACTACCACATGCCATTGGAGTAAGATCCCCGCCTGATCTTATGCAGAGTCAATTTCACAAAGAAGTTTTAGAATCTAAATATAACAATTTAAAAACCTTCCCTCTAATCATGTTTTCACCCCTCCTGATGTGACCCCTAAGATACGCCCATCCATATGCATATGATGGAGTAAGAGTTATGGCGACATGAATGGGGGGCAAAAAGTATCTGGGGAAGAAGCTCACTGTGGCAACTTTTGACCTGGAAGGTTTCACTGTGTCCTTTTATAAACCAAGCAAGCCTTGCTGAGTTTTTGTGTTGTTCTCTGATTAACTTCAAATACTTAGTTTTTTCCCTTAGAGTTTGTATTCAAGATGGGGGTGAGAAAAATAACAGTTGACCCTTGAACAATACAGGTGAGAACCGGGGGAGTCTACTTATAAGTAATTTTTTTTTCAATAAATACAATTGACCCTCTGTATAGTGGGTTCTGTATCCACAACCAAAGGTAAAAACAAAATTCAGAATTGGCAGGATGTAAAACTCACCTCCACAGAGGACCAGCATTTCCTAGCTGCAGGGCCCACAGGCTAGCCTGCTGGAATTGAGTAGGCATGGATTTTGGTAGCTGCAAGTGATCCTGGAACCAATCCCCTATGAATTGGGGCCATTCCAGCTACTTTTCCCTAACAGTGTATCCTTTTTTCGTGCTGGCTATAATTGGATCTAAGTCCAGAGGCCCATTTGATGAACACAGGGACTTTTATTCTGTGGGCAGTGAAGAAAAAAAAACAATAAATGAGAAAAGAAAGGCAAGTAGCCAGATTTGGGATTTGACATTTGGCATATGTTACCTTATTTCTGGCTCTCCCACACTGATATAATAGAAGGTCCTATAATGAGGATAATGTTTTGCAAAAATTAAACTCATTCACTTTAATTTACCCCCAAGGTGGGCTCTTGTGCAGTCCTCCACTTCTGGGCCAAACCCTGAAGTTCATTGCTCTTGGGAAGGAGAAGGTGATACTATTTCCTAGAACACAGAGGCCATCAAGAAGCCTTGAGTTTTGAAACTGAGTTTCTTTAGTGACTAGCTGTTTTGTAACAATAACACCAAAAACAACTAGTCATGTTAGGAAAGGAAAGGGTTTTCCAAGTCTCTCCATACTGCAGATTGTGATCCATTAGTATGTGTCAGAAAATCAATTGAGTAGTATTAAGACAAGTTTTGTGTACTGTTTTTGGTGGGATTTTGTTTTCAGTTTGTTTTTCCTTAGTTATTGATTAGGACACAATAGAATTAAGTAGAATAGGATGCAGATTGAATGCACCACTCACATCGAGAATACTGTTTTGTGAAATACATTGTGCATGTCACGGTTCTCCAGAAAAATGGAACCAATGGTATATATATACACATACATGACAGCGGGGTTATTAAGGTAAATGGCCCACATCAGTATGGAAGCTGAGAAGTCCCACAATACGCTGTCTACATGCTGGAGAAACTAGGGGACTGCTGGTGCAAGTCCTGGAATCTGAAAGCTGGAGAACCTGGTGTTCTGACATCCCAGGGCATGAGAATATGGGTGTCCCAGCTCCAGAAGAGAGAAAGAAAGAGAAGGAAGGAAGGAAGGGAGGGAGGAAGGAAGGAAGGAAGGAAAGAAGGGAGGAAGGAAGGAAGGAAGGAAGGAAGGAAGGAAGGAAGGAAGGAAGGAAGGAGAAAGAGAAAGAAGAAAGAAAGAAAGAAAGAAAGAAAAGAAAGAAGAAAGAAAGAAAAAGAAAAAAGGAGAAAAGTTCATCTTTTCTCTGCCTGAAAAGAAGAAAATAAAAGTTCATCTTTTCTCTGCCTTTTTCTTCTATCCTGGTCTTTAGCTGATTGGATTACGCCCAACAACATTGGGTAAGGGTACAGCTCCCTTATTCAGGCCACAGATTGAAACGCCAATCTGTGCAAGAAACACCCTCACAGATGTACCCAGAAATAATGCTTTCTCAGCTATCTGGGTATCCAGTAATCCAGTCAAGCTGACACCTAAAATTAACCCTCACATACACATATGCATCTTAGCATGAGAGAAGAATATAATACACAGTGGAAATCCCAGAGGCAAAGGGGAGTGTTAGATGGGCTGTACAGGATGATGAGAACACCAGGGCTATGGTCCTTCTGCTCACTCCCTGTGTGGAACCCTAGTAGGGGATGCCTGGCAGCCCTCCACCTTTACCCTTTTCTATTTTCTCAACCCTTCCATCAAACTAAGGGCAGCCATATCCAAGTGGTTTGGTAAGCAACGTTTGGTCAAGCAGAGGAGGAGCCTATTTTGTCTCCCAGGAAAGAGTCTTTGCCCCTGTATTCCAGGATGTGGCGTTTAGCAGGATGTAGCATTTAGCAGGATATGGAGAGACATTGAAATCAGAATGAAATGCTGAGGGGCCCACAAAACTGTGGATGTTGCCAAGGATTTTGGGGCAACCTCCTTGTCTGGGAACCATACAGCCATCACAGGAGAGTGAGCTGAGGTGAGATCTATTCAGCAGAATATTTTTCTCCCTATCACCTTCCAGCTGGCAACATCACACCACATGTAAATCAGGAACAGACCTCAGCAGCAGCCACCAGCAGAATACCCAAGGGAGGTCTCACATCACTGCTCTGCAGTCCACTGTGCAGCCAGCAAAACAAACATGTAAACAACAAACAAAATCCCCTGAAGCAGAGACCAGAAAGGATGCAGTTGCTCCCCACATTGAAGCATGTCCCCCGCCCCCACTGCCTCCACAACTCTTTCCTCTCTACCACCACAAGATCATGTAACTCACAAATTCTGTCAATCATCCATGTAGCATTTGGGTGAAAGAGCTGGCAGACAAAAATCTGAATGATAGAACTTCTAAGCAGATACTGTTAACCTACAAGACTGATAGGGGTTTCCTTACCAACTCACAGTGTTTCTACCACATCACCATCTAAGAACTTAGAGAAAATTTTATCTAAGTTTACAGAATCTTCCTCAACACTATTTTAGAGCCAGGAACCCACTTTACGGCAAAGGAATAGCAACAACAAGCATGATTATAATGTATTCCAAATCACTGGAAAGTGGTCAGCTGAAAAACATGTTGAAGGGTTGGGGTGGCCTATTCCAGAATGCTGCATATGCACACAGACAGCATATCTTTTATGCATGCTCCATGAGCTGGATTGCATGGATCTGTGGTCCAAATGGTCAAAGTAGAATTGGTCCTTCTCAACAGACTACTCACGTCTCGTTTGTGAAACTTGTGCTTCTTAACCTTAAAAGTTTAGCTCAGCTGATTAGAACCCCTTGTTCCCAAGGAAGGGCAGCTTCTATCATAACACACTGTGAAAGTGCCACTGAACTGAAAACTGCACATTCCATCCTGTCATATGGGGCATGAGGAAGGTCCATGAGACAAGATAAGGTGTTACTCTATTGGTGAAGCCCACTGATCCTGTTGACTTTGGTTCCCTAGGGTTGTTACCTAAGCAGGAGAATAGGAAAGAGAGTGCTAGAATCTAGGAAGCCCACCAGATCAGTTCCTTTTCTATCACATCCAAGGATGACTATAAATAGGTAATTACGGTAACAATGGCCCTATAAGGACAGGCAATCATAGCCTCACAGAATCATACTCAAGGCCACTCCATTAAATGAGCAATCTAGAGGCTTAGGAAAATTAGGTATTTAAGGAATAGATGCTGAATAACAATTGTGAGTTTGGGGAATACAGGCAGAAAAGTAGCTCATTCTACCTCACCTAAATTAAGTCTTTTGTAGAAATTGAGCTGGTCGCTACACTGAAACTATTTGGACTTAAAGAAGGCACAAGTAAATGTGTGCTGTGAAAGGAGATGGCTGTATCCCATATGCTTTACTTCACATCTTCCCAATTAACCTTTTAGGGTTTTGGAGTTTGCTGGCTTCTGATTTTATCTCTGTTACCAGCAATATAATGGTTTAGGCTAATGTAACTAAGAAGCTGGTTTTTGACTCAGGCATCAAAAAATGACCTGATCTTGCTGAATTCACACTGATGGGCCATGAGAGTCCTAGGCTTCTGCTTTACTCATCTTATTGCAGGGATCCAAAGCAACCCTAGCCAGGATGCAACTTTGAGTTTTAGTTTTAGCAAAGTGAAAACAAGATGAAAGATTCCAGTCAGAGGCAATGAGGTGACATAAGAAATGCATGGACAGACTGGTTCACTGGTGCAAGCTGGAATCTAAATACTGAAAAGTCTGAACCCCAAAACCAAATCTCAGAGGAAGAAACAGACATTTTCACAAATGAAAGACATTGATCCCAGGGGTCAGATCCGGGGAGAAGTGTAATGTAAATGAAAATAGGTCATCAAGAAAAGTAAAAAGGCCAAAAAATTATAATAAACACCAGAATATATTAGTCATATACATATTTTGGCAGTGTAACAAAAATACTGAATATCTCAGTGGTTTACAACAAAACATAATAATTTTCCTTGCTCGGCTAGGCTAAGCAAGGCTGATCAAAGCTGGGTCCACTTGGCTTGTCTCCAGGCCTCAGGTAGGATTTATTTCTGCTCCATACATCTCATTCTGAGGTCCAACCTGCAGATGCAGTAGCCATCTGGAATTTGACCTTCTTATGAAGGAATACAGGAGCACAAGAGGAAACATGAAACCAAAGAAATGTTTATTCTCTATCCATGTCCTATACCTTTATATTCCATTGTTCCAAACAAATCATGGCCAAGCACAAAGTCATGGGAACAGGGGTATATATTCCACCCTAAGGAATATGTGCTCATCAATAATTTAATCTAGTACTACTGGGCAAATGGTGGCTTTTCGTGACGATTCTTTATGGAAATTCTTATAAATAAATAGATGTATAGTATTTGTGTTTCTGTGATTAGTGTAATGGGCCAGGGGCAGAGCGTGGTGGGTCCTCAGATCTGCAGGTCCTGCAGCTCAGCTATGTCACTTTAACAAGAATGAATCAGACTATGACTCAGCTCAGCTGAGACTAATGTGCCCACCAAGATGCTAATCTATTATGCGTAATAAGTTGGCTATTTTTGCTAAGTAATCTCGACATTTATTTTGATTGAGCAGAACCTTTTCTTCTTAAACCACATCTATTAGGATGCTAGGTTAATAATTGCTTCTTGCTTGGTGAGTGTGAATTCAAAGCAGAAGGACTCAATGGGTTGGTGCCACTCAATCTTATGCTCTAAATCCCTAAAATAGAAAGGAGCCACTATGGAGGCATCCAGGCTTGTTGTGGGTCAGTGTGACCTGTGTCTTAGCATCAAAAGCAGAGTGCCAATTTGATTCTGTCATACAGATTAATCTTGGTCACTCTCTGATTGAAATTATCTTTTTCTGGTATACATAAGACAACTCATGTGAAAAAGACTGGGTATTGTGCTTCCAGCATAAGAGTCATTTTGATTCTTTTAAAGTCATCTTTCTATGTAAGAGAGCATCTATATAGATTGTTTTAACTTGTCAAAAATCTCTGAATTACAAAGTTATTCATTTTTATCAGGTACAGTGGTTATATATATGTATGTTATGACCTATATGCCTTATATATTCTAGTAATTAAGTTTTAAATATTCTGTCTCATTGTTATATGGCACACTTCTTCTTTGGGTATAGTAAATATAGTTAATATGTAAAGAAACTTCTTAGGGAGAGTGCCTTTTTTCCCCAATCAGATGCTTTTATGATGTTTACATAGATACAATGCTATAGCCATTGAAATGTTAGTGATACCTGGCTTCATACTGCTGTGTACATAGTATGTTACAAATAAATTTTTGACATTTGAGAATGTTGCTTGAATATTTTGAGTGTCTGTGTTCTCATATGCAAATTGGGAAAAAAACATGCTTGCTCTGCTTGCCCTGTAGAAATACTAAAAAGGAAATTACATAATACATGAAACAGCTGCTTGGTCTATGGGAGGGGCTCAACAACTGATTGATGCATCTGATCAAGATTTTGAAGTGTTTCTATAAACTCTAAAACAATATGTAATGTAAAATAAAATTATTAAACTCAGTATGGTATTTATTGTTGTTATTTTACAGGCACCTTATGTTTTCGCCTTTAATGTGTTAAAAGCCTTTTTGTCAGGAGGCCAAATCATGTTATGTTTCCTACCCCACCCTTTGTTTTTCAGCCCCATTGTGCTTGTAAGCAGAAAAATCTTGATTGATTTATGTCTATTGTTCCATTCATCAACACATGACAATTCAAGTCAACAAACAATAGGAAAAGAAAATATCAAAAACAATGGAACAATAAACCCAATTTTAATTTTACTGCAAAATCTCCCAAAGGAAGGCGGCAACAAAAATGCCTCTTTTGTCATTAGTAATATGCATTTTTCTAATTTATTCTTCTAGCATGACTCTCCCTGGTTCATTTTAATCCTGTTGGAGTACTCTGTAATGGTCATTAAATTTCAAAGTGCTGCACAATTAAGGATTAGTTAACTATTAGACCATGTAATGCCACTCTGATTTATGCAAGCTTCATTAAAATCTTTTTCAGCTGAGATCTGACTGGGATGTGAAACGTATCAAATTTAAGAATTCAAATTAGTTTAATGAGACTTTTCTTTCCTTGAACTTCAACCATGTGCTTGTATAGTGCTAGATGTTTCAGAGACGCAAAGGACTATAAATGGTTGGTAATTATGAGAAAAGAGGGAATTTGTTAGTTGAATAAGAGAAGAAAATTTAAATGTATAGCAAAAACAGTCTTTTTTTGTTTGCTTGTTTGTTTTGCGTGATCATAATGGCAAAATGTAAGAAAGTTTGCATCATACTGAAGTGGTCAATTTCCACAATTCTTCTAATTTTGTTTCTAAATTAACCTTTCTCAGTTTCATTTACTTTAATATGTGTTTGCTATTGATGTATAGAAAATTATCACAAATGCAGTAGCGTAAGACAACGTCCATTTATTGAATCTTAGTTCTGTGGGTCAGAAATTGGAGTGGGCTCAGCTGTACCCTGCTTAGAGTATTTCAAACCTGAAAATAAGTTATTGGCTAGTCAAGCACTTATCTGGAGCTTGTCGGGAAGAACCCACTTTCAAGCTCATTCAGGGTGCTCCAGAATTCAGTTATTTGTGACTGTCACATTGAGGTGCTATTTCTTTCCAGGCTGTCAACAGAGTGCTCTCTTCTTCTAAACATCATTTTCATTCTTTCTTTCTCTCCATCTTCAAACCATCAATGGCACATCCTGACCATCTCATGCTTTAAATCTGGGTTCCCTTCATGCTTTCCTCTTCTTTGGTATCCAGAAAAGATTGTAGGCTTTTAGGGGCTCATCTGATTAGATTAGGCCTTCCTGGATATTCCCTCTATCTTAATGTCAACTGCTGAGAAATCTTAATTACATCTGCAGTCTCCTCATAGCAGTACCTAGGTTACTTTCTGATTGAGTAACTGAAAAACAAAATCTTGGAAGAGTCAGGAGGGGAGAGGGGAGAATTTTTGGAATTTCACTTACACCAAGCTGTAAAATGGGATTGATAGAAGGACATAACCCAGAGAATTCTTATGAAGATTCTATGATATTATGTAGGTAAAGAACTTATCACTAGCACATTGTAAACTTAATGAAATTCAGCTGTTACTATTACTGTTGCTATCAATACTATTAATATTATCAAATTTAAATTTGAAAGTGGATAAATCATAAATGGACTGTCAATGTACATCGCTGTTTTATGTTAGGGTTTATTTAAGTTTAACAGAGACTTAAGATGAAACTTAGACTATACCATTCTATATCTTGAAGAGTACTTAAAATTATTTTGTTTTAAAATAATAGAACACCAACTAAAATCAGCATAATTACAAAATAGTACATATGGGTTCATGAAAAAAATAAAAATACCTAGAAGAGACTGATGATGGTAGTCTCAGAAATGCATCTCTGCTTACTCTTCACTATGGCTTTATTCACTCATATTGGCTTTGATATGGTTTGGCTATGTCCCACCTAAATCTCATCTTGAACTGTAGTTCCCATAATCCCCACGTGTTGTGGGAGGGACTTGGTGGGAGGTAATTGAATCATAGGGGTGATGATTCTATCAGGGGCTTTCCCCGCTTTGCTTGGCTCTTATTCTCTCTCCTGCCGCCCTGTGAAGAGGTGCCTTCCATCATGGTTGTAAGTTTCCTGAGGCCTCCCCAGCCACGTAGAACTGTGAGTCAATCAAATCTCTTTTCTTTATAAATTATCCAGTCTAGCTTATTTCTTCATAGCAATGTGAGAATGGATTCATACAGGCTGCTTTTCAGTGGCTTGCAGTTTATGCTACTTTATTTTTTAAATGTCTCATATTTCAGTTATCCTCCAAAATAAAATAATAACGCATGTAAATAAGTGACAAAACATGATAATAAAATGAACCTCTATGAACACACTACTTTAAGAACTAAAAAGTTAAAAATATCCATCATTTAATTGTTTTTCTTCCTTTTCTCAGCCACTGCTTCCTACACAAAGTCTAATTCCATCATGGATTTTCTGTATATATTTCCCTTGCTTAAAAAAATGTTTACTAATGTATTACTCAGGAGACAGAATCACTTGTTATTTCTACTCATAATTTGACAGAAATCATTGTTAACTGGGCTTAAATGCATTATCTAGATCATTGAAAAGATAAAGAAGAGAACACAAAGGTACAGTAGTAGCAGCAGTTTCAGCTACCATCTCTAGGCCTGGGGAAACATAGGGAAAAGTTTGGAATTATTAAAGCTTAGAAGTCCTATAGAGCTGCAACTCAGAATGTGGTGGCCCTCTGAGGAGGGCACTGGTATAGACTAGAGCAGGTTTTTCTGACTCAGAGGAGGGGGTTTGCATGGCTGGAATCCAGTTTCCTAAATAGAGGTACTGGGGTTTCTGCACTTCAATGAGAGCCTCAGCCCATGGAGGGGAGTTCTCTAAGTTCATAGACGGGGGCACTGGACGAAGGCCCGATCCCTAAGTTTGCAGTAAGGCTCTCTGGTATCAATATCTTTGTGTAAACACAATAAAACAGGTTATTCCAATACTGAGGGGGAAAAAAAAAACTTCAAACTAGTTAAACTTTGGCCACAGCAAATAAATTCATGTTTGGAATGAAGAGGGATTGATGGATTAACTTACAAGAAGAGAAAATGGGAAACAAACAGAAAACAAAAAGAAGCCAAACTTTTCTTCCTCTACCAGTCTTTCCAAGTGCCTCTAGTGTCTTTTCTTGGAATAGACTAATTTGGAAGTAGCTGAGTTTGCAGATTTCCAGTGTGACCTTCACAAAGCAAATTTTTACTTGTATGACATGCCTATTCATGACTTTTACACATTTTTATTCTTTTTATCCTTTTTATCTTTCTAAAAATTATTTGTAGAAAACTTTCATTTTTTGCACACTTTAACCTTTATACTTATCGTATACTTTTTCTTCAGTTTCTGCTTTATCTTTTCACTATCTTCAAGGTTTTATGATGAAAAGAAGACATTTTAATTTTGTTAGTATTTAAGTGAAACATAGGCTAAAAGTAAAAGGATGGAAAAATATATATCATTAGTCAAAACAAAGTTGGAGTAGATACACTAATATCAGAAAGAGACTTCTGAAGTAGCATTTCTATTAGGCTAGAAAAGAAAGAACATTTAGAATTGCAAAATAATGATATTGGGGTAAATAAGAAAAAAATGACAAAATAATTTTAAACATATGTGAACCTAAAAGCAGAGTTTCCTTAAACATGATGCAGAAAGCTGATATAACTGAGAGGAGCAATCAGTGATGAAATTCACAATCACAGATGGGCATACTGCACACAATTTCTTCTGCAATTAATAGGGTGAAATATTTGAGAAGATACTTCACTGAGCATATATCAGTACAGAAAATAAGCACAGTAAAATTTGCATTAGGAAAATGCAAATTGAGTTGACAATGTGAAACCTCTACATACATATTAGAATTGCTAAAATAAAATATTAAAAAGAGAAAACCATAACAATATGAAGTATTGGTGATAATGTGGAACAATCAAAATTTGCATATATTGATGATGGGAATGCATCACTTTAAAAAACTGTTTGGCAATTTCTCATTTTAAATACAGGACCACCACATGATCCAATAATCCCATTCCTGGGTATTTGCAGATGAGAAATGAAAAATTATATTTGCAAAGAAGTTTATAGGCAATTATCCACGATGGTTTTATTCATAAACACAAAAAGCAGAAAACAACATAAATGTCTTTCAACCATTAAAGGGACAAACTGCGGAATATTCCTAAAATGGAATATTAAACACCAGCAAAGAAGAGACTTACTAATACATGCAAAAATATAAACAGACCTCATAGGCATTATACTGAATGAAAGAATCTGGAGTCAATGGGCTAAATGCTGTATGTTTTCATTTATATGATATTCTGGAAAAAGCAAAACTATAGTTTAGTGGTTTCTAGGGCTGAATGTAGGGGTGAATAGTGGACCACGAAGAAGCATGAAAAAATTGAGGGTATAATGGAACAATTCTTATCTTGTTTGCAGTGGTGATTATATCAATAAAGGTACATTTTACTGTTTGCATATTATGTCTTAATTAATATTCTTGAAAAAATAAATACCATCAAACCATTTTCAAAAATAGATGTACCAATTTACATTTCTCTGAGTCCTGTAAGTGAATTTTTGCTGTTTCATGTTCTTGCCAACACTTGATATTTTCAGTCTTTTACATTTTAGCCACTTTAATAGTATGTAGTAGTATTCCATGTAGTTTTATTTTGTGTGTTTCTGATGACTAATGATTTTGATTGCCTTTCATATATTTATAGAGCATTTGTATATTTTATATAGTCACATAGCTATTTGAAATAGTGCACATTTACCTACTGAGTTGTCTTTTTCATTGATTTGTAGTATTTCCTTATATGTTCTAATGCAAGCCTTTTGGTAGATTGGATTTGGACTTAGAAGCTCTGGTTTGTGCTTTGCCCAGCTCAGCCACCTTCTGGCTCTATGACCCTGTTGATGTCATTTAAACTCTGCCCTATAGCTTGCTCACATACAAACAAATATATCAATTATATCAATTATGTATATTATATATTATAATTCTACATATTAAATATATAACTTAAGATCAAATATAATATAAATATATAATATATTTGTATAAAACAGTGAAATCAAAGTATTATAAAATATTAAATTATTATATTAATTATATTAAATATATCCTTTGCTACATTAGAAAGTGGTGTTCTAATGAGTCTGATAATATTGCATAAAGTACTAAATTGACATGCATATTAATCAATTGTCAATGTATATTTTAAAGATTGCAGAAATGTCTTTCTTCACACATGAACCAAAATTTCTTCACTGGTAATTCCTTATTAGGTCCATAGTGCATACAATACATGTCTGGACGTTTTCTGCCTTAGAGAACTCCTATACAGTGGAGGGCTCAAACTGGAGGTAATATTGTGTAGTGCACATCAATATTTTTATCACATTTTTTATTTTTAATTCATTAACTACCAACATGAGTTTTCTTGTGAAACGTCAGGAGACCTGTCGATAGTGCACCTGCTTCCCACACACCAACACACAGCTATAGGTGTTGTGTATGAACTCTGTTTTCTTATTTTCTGTATTCTTGATTCTCTGGCATCTGGGGCCTCAGTGACTGGGGAGAAAGTGCCTTTCCCAGGAGGAGCGTCTTCTTAGAGAAGCAATACTTAGAGTTATTCTGTCCAGGAGTGTAACTTTCATACGCAAACTAACCAATCCAGGGCCCATCACTAAACCACCTCCTGTATCTGGCTCTTCAACTCAGGAAGGTAATACTGCTCTGCCCTATTCACCCAGGGCCAGGCACCAGAAAATCAGTCCTCTCCACCGCAGAGCCTGCCGAAGTTACACTGGCCAATCCTGAATCGGCTTAGCCTGCCTCACCTTGCCTTTCCCACAAAAATCACAATAAAGACTAGTGCCATGCTTTTCTCCTGCTCCTCCTGCCTCTTTATCCTCAGCAGTGCTTCCCTGTGTGGCTCTGCACTGCATGGGGTGCCCCATCCTTTTGAAAACCATGAGCAAAAATTATCTTTTCAATGATAATTATCTCCAGATCTATTAGCCTCAGCAAACCTAAATGATAATACATTCTACATTTTAAAACAAGCAGCTTCTCCCTTCAGGAGGTTCTGTGAGCATTCGGTTTTATCAGCCCTTTCCAATCCTAAAGGAGTGAGAACTTTCTGGTCCCTAGGTCCTACCTTATCCTGAGTTGGGTGCACTCACTGATTTGCTTACCCCAGGCCTGATTCACTCATTTTTGTGAATACTCTTATCCCAGAGGCATTTGTGTTCATAGTCTCTGACTGAACTACTAAAGAAAAAATCTGATGTAGCTGAAGTGAATGCATATCTATATTTTTAAGAAGTAAATATATTGGCCGGGCACGGTGGATCACGCCTGTAATCCCAGCACTTTGGGAAGCCAAGGCGGGTGGATCACGAGGTCAGGAGATCAAGACCATCCTGGCTAACATGATGAAACCCCGTCTCTACTAAAAATACAAAAAATTAGCCGGGCATGGGTGCAGGTGCCTGTAGTCCCAGTTACTCGGGAGGCTGAGGCAGGAGAATGGCTTGAACCTGGGAGGCGGAGCTTGCCGTGAGCCAAGATCATGCCACTGCACTCCAGCCTGGGCAAAAGAGTGAGACTCTGTCTCAAAAAAAAAAAAAGAAGTAAATATATTAATATTTGAGATTATCTATGATTTAGGTGCTATATGACACCTCTGTTAGAGAAGATTGTTAGGTTGTGATTACAATTCAGCTTTCAGAAATACTCACACTAAGATGTTATTGATGGTCTCTAATGTATTAATCTTCACGTGTTTTTCCATTCTTTTACTGATAATTTATAAGGCAAAGTTTCAAAAAAATTATATATTGAGATCATCTCTGAGGTATTATATCAGCATAGAAACATTAAAGTGGAAATGTAAAATTATTTATTTGGAATATGTGGATTAAAATTATTTGGGGGCAAAATTACTAATTTTTGCTTAATTCAATCAATAATTTTATTTTTCTTATTAGACCTTCTAAATAATTATCCAGGTGCATGCCATGTAATTTTCAATTAAATGAGCAGTCAGTCATTGATACTTTCTAGTTACCTGTTAGATGCCTATTGCTTTTCTAGAAATTGTGAGAAGAATATGCTTTTTAAAACTTCAAAAGCTTACAATCTAGGAAGATTGACAGGAATTACTCAAAAGAAAAGGTACAAGTAATTCTACAGTGTATTTTCTAGTAACCAAAATACAAAATACTACGTTTATTTCAACACATGTAACAGTGGGGCCAGTTAATGTTAGATTTATTTTTTAAGTTTATGTGACACTTACATACTCACCTTAGGTTATTAAGTCTTCCAGAAGTATACACTGAGCCAAATATTCAGGTGCAACTGATAAAGTGAGAAAACGCTCCTGGGTAAGGGAAGCAGGGTAGGGAAGAGGTAGAAAATAATGGTAGGCCGGGTGCCGTGGCTCAAGCCTCTAATCCCAGCACTCTGGGAGGCCAAGGTGGGTGGATCACAAGATCAGGAGTTCAAACTCAGCCTGGCTAAGATGGTGAAACCCCGTCACTACTAAAAAAAATACACATTCAAAGCAGTGTGTAGAGGGAAATTTATAGCACTAAATGCCCACAAGAGAAAGCAGGAAAGATCCAAAATTGACACCCTAACATCACAATTAAAAGAACTAGAAAAGCAAGAGCAAACACATTCAAAAGCTAGCAGAAGGCAAGAAATAACTAAAATCAGAGCAGAACTGAAGGAAATAGAGACACAAAAAACCCTTCAAAAAATTAATGAATCCAGGAGCTGGCTTTTTGAAAGGATCAACAAAATTGATAGACCACTAGCAAGACTAATAAAGAAAAAAAGAGAGAAGAATCAAATAGACGCAATAAAAAATGATAAAGGGGATATCACCACCAATCCCACAGAAATACAAACTACTGTCAGAGAATACTAAAAACACCTCTACACAAATAAATCAGAAAATCTAGAGGAAATGGATAAATTCCTCGACACATACACCCTCCCAAGACTAAACCAGGAAGAAGTTCAATCTCTGAATAGACCAATAACAGGCTCTGAAATTGAGGCAATAATCAATAGCTTACCAATCAAAAAGAGTCCAGGACCAGATGGATTCACAGCCGAATTCTACCAGAGGTACAAGGAGGAGCTGGTACCATTCCTTCTGAAACTATTCCAATCAACAGAAAAAGAGGGAATCCTCCCTAACTCATTTTATGAGGCCAGCATCATCCTGATACCAAAGCCGGGCAGACACAACCAAAAAAGAATTTTAGACCAATATCCTTGATGAACATTGATGCAAAAATCCTCAATAAAATACTGGCAAACCGAATCCAGCAGCACATCAAAAAGCTTATCCACCATGATCAAGTGGGCTTCATGCCTGGGATGCAAGGCTGGTTCAATATACGCAAATCAATAAATGTAATCCGGCATATAAACAGAACCAAAGACAAAAACCAAATGATTATTTCAATAGATGCAGAAAAGGCATTTGACAAAATTCAACAACACTTCATGCTAAGAACTCTCAATAAATCAGGTATTGATGGGACGTATCTCAAAATAATAAGAGCTATCTATGAAAAACCCACAGCCAATATCATACTGAATGGGCAAAAACTGGAAGCATTCCCTTTGAAATGGGCGTGGTAGTGGGTGCCTGTAATCCCAGCTACTCAGGAGGCTGAGTCAGAGAATAGCTTAAACCCGGGAGGCAGAGGATTCAGTGAGCCGAGATCGTGCCACTGCACTCCAGCCTGGGAGGCAACAGAGCAAAACTCCATCTCAAAAGAAAAGAAAAGAATTGTAAACCTTCAGATTAAGTCCCAGACCCATTCTAATCCTGCAGGGACCTCTTGAGTATAAATTTCACCTCATAGATGGTCATGACTGGAGACAAGAGAGCTGGAATATTTAAATAGCATATGGTGCTCGGTTGGCTGATAAAGTACACCCCAAGATTCTTCCATCTTTCCACACCGGCAAGGTGACTTCACTTGCCAAAAGTCAATTGTTTGGAGAAAACGTCATATGTGAGCCTTTAGCAGCAAAGCCCACAGAGGCTGGGGGATGGACACACAACACTAGTAAAAGGATAGAGGGCATCCGTGTGGGCACTACAGTTTCTGGCCACAATTCTAGACTGCTTTCTAGACACAGGAGAAGGAGAAATTCCAGACATTCATTAATAATAAAGATTCTAGTAGAGAGATATGGAACAACTGAAATACAAGGTAAGACTTCCAGTTCCAGCATCAACATGTAATGTACTTGGAAGTCATCATTCCAGACTTAAAAGCATTGAAAAGTTAAAGAAACTGAAAATTAACTTCTCTTGGGCCTATCAGGAACTGAAGATGCAGGGCATATTGCCACCACAAAATCTGGAGAGAGAATTGAATCCAGAGAGTCACAGCTGAGATTTGTTTATCCAGAATGGAAGCCACTGGAGCTAAAACTGTTAGGAACACTTAAGTAGTAATTTTGATGAATTACTGTTACAGGAAATAAAAAAAAGATAAACTCCCTGCCAGACTAATGAAGAAAAAAAGAGACAATGCAAATTACCAATATCAGACATTTGAAACAACTTTATCATTATTGATCCCAGGGGAATGAGAGGCTAATGAAAGATGAGTCCACATATCTGATAATTGAGATGAAATGGGCCAATTTCTTGAAAGACATAAGCTACCAAAATCCATACAAGTAAAATATATATAAATAACTTTGTATCTATTAAATAAATTTAATTAATAATTAATAATGTTCTAAAAAGGAAGCAACAGGCACAGAGGATTTCACTGGCAAATTTTGCCAACCATTTAAGGAAAAAAAAAATCAGACTTTTTTTTACAATTTCCTCCAGAAAGTAGAAACAAAAGAAGTATTTCCTAATGCAGTTTATGAAGTCAGTATCACTTTAATACCAAAAGCAGACAAAGGCATCTCAAGAAAGAAAATCTACAGATGAATATCTCTCATGAATATAGATACAAATGTTCTCCACTAAATATTAGCAAATGCAATCCAACAGTGTAAAAAAAAAGGACAATGTCCTATGGCCAAATTGGATGGAAACATAAGGTAATAAATGCTGCAATAGAGAGTTCCTAAAAGTTTTACATGAGTGTTAGCGAGGGTAATCTAACACAGATTGTTTGTAGAGTCAGAGAAAGCTTTTTGGAGAAGTTGACGTGCTCCAAGATATGGAAGAGCTATAGAAGGTCTCCAGCTGAAGATGTGGGAAGGCTATTTTAGAAATGGGAAGTAAGATATAGTATCTTAGAAATGGAAAGTAAAATATGCAAAATTGGCGAAAACAGCAAGGTGTGTATGAGCAATATCTCCAAAACTCTGTGTACTGTGTGGTGGAGATTTAAGACCATGGGGCTGTTGAAGGAGGTAAAACTCAGCTTATGAAAATAGTGGAGAAAAGTGATAGAGTGGGTTAAAGCATCACCTTTGGATGACAAGGCCTGGGTTCAAACCACAGCTTCCCAATTCCTGGCTGTATGACCATGGTTAATTATTTGAAGTTTCCGTGCCTGAGTTTTCTTGAGGAAATGGGGATGTCTCCTAGTGTTTTGATGTATGTTAATGCATGTAAGCCAGTATTAGTCTGTTTTCAAACTGCTGTAAAGAAATGCTCAAGATTGGATAATTTATATATACATACATATACATATACATATACGTATACATATATATGTGTGTGTGTATATGTATATGAAGTTTAATTGACTCACAGTTTGCATGGCTGGGGAGGCCTCAGGAAACTTGCAATTTTGGTAGAGGCAGAAGAAGGCATGTCTTACATGGTGGCAGGAGAGACAGAGAGTAAGTGAGAGCACAGGAAAATCTACATGTATGAAACCATCAGATCTCATGAGAATTCACTCACTAACATGAGAACAGCATGAGGGAAAGTGCCCTCATGATCTAATCAGTTCCCTTCCTCAACAGGTAGCGATAACAGATCCCTTCCTCAACACGTGTGGATTATAATTCGAGATAAGATATGGGTGGGGACACAGACCCAAGCCGTATCGATGCCACTAATGTCCCTGACATATACTTATATCTTATTATTTGTTAGCTATTAATATTATTATTCATCTATAATTTACATATATTGGCAGGCATTTAGAATGTTTTCTAAAGGCAACTGGGAGTCATTGAAATATTTAAAGCAAAGAGTTTGTGCAAGATTATATTAAAGAAGTAGTTTGGAGAATAGCAAGATGAATTATTGAGATGGATTTAGAGTCTTTAGTAGCTGTCCAGGACAGGAAGAATGAAGTCTGGCATGAACACCATGCCATTGGGAGAGGGATTGTAGCAGGGATACAGCTATGAGAGATGTTTAGGAGGGAGAATCAACAGGATTTGGCACCTGATTTAGTGTGGAGATTGTGGGAGAAACGCCGCCCCGGGAAGCAGTAAATAATCTGCAAAGAAAGAACATGCCTACAAGACAATTCTTTACTGCTGAAAACATTGCTCTGGAGCGACAGCTTTGTAAATCACTGGAGTGAGTTTCTTCAGGAACTTGGAAAATCAGAACATGAACACTAACCCTTTGTGAACAGAAATTTCAGAAAAGAAGACACTTGGAATGCGGCTTGGAGTTTGGCCAGGGAGTGTATAGCAGCAAAGAAGAGGAGCAAAGATTATGTTTCTCATGCTCAAGTGATAAATCTCACTTACATATAAACATGTAGATCATTAAAAGTCTCCTCTGTCACATGGTCTAATCTGCTAGGATAAAAAAACCAAGGTTACACACATACACACACAAAGGCACAGAGGCACATGCACGCATCAATGTGTTTCCTAAAAAACATTGTAGCATTGAAGATCTCCCTAAAATACCTAGCACCACCTAGCAACTTTCCATTCCTTTGAGATATACAGTCAATAATCTCTAAGAAATAATTCGGTTCAATGCTCTCATTTTCAGATGAGAAGACTGTAGTTAAGAATTGAGTTGGCCAGTCGTGGTGGCTCACACCTGTAATCCCTAATCCCAGCACTTTGGGAGGCTGAGGCGGGCAGATCACAAGGTCAGGAGATCGAGATCATCCTGGCTAACATGGTGAAACCCCATCTCTATTAAAAATAGAAAAAATTAGCCAGGCGTGGTGGCGGGTGCCTGTAGTCCCAGCTACTAGGGAGGCTGAGGCAGGAGAATCACCCCGGGAGGTGGAGCTTGCAGTGAGCTGAGATCGTGCCACTGCACTCCAGCCTGGGCAACTGAGCGAGACTCTGTCTCAAAAAAAAAAAAGAGTTAAGTTACAACTTGCCTGATGTTACTCACCACACGGAAGTAGAATTGTGACCAAGCTCCAAATATCAATGCTTGCACAATGCTGTTTCTTCTAAACCACTCTGCTGCTTTTTTCTACCTTTGCTTATTTTGCTTGTTCCTTTTTTTTTTTTAGACGGAGTCTCGCTCTGTCGCCCAGGCTGGAGTGCAGTGGCGCGATCTCGGCTCACTGCACGCTCTGCCTCCCGGGTTCACACCATTCTCCTGCCTCAGCCTCCCAAGTATCTGGGACTACAGGTGCCCGCCACCACGCCCGGCTAATTTTTTGTGTTTTTTAGTAGAGACGGGGTTTCACCGTGTTAGCTAGGATGGTCTCTATCTCCTGACCTTGTAATCCACCCACCTCGGCCTCCCAGAGTGCTGGGATTATAGGCGTGAGCCACCGCGCCTGGCTGCTTATTCCCTTTCTGTCCTTTCCTGATGTCTCCTCAAATACCCAATGAACACTACAAAACGGGAGACAGGCTCAATGTTGCTGAAGCTATTTCAAGCAGAATGTTGTATTCAAGCAGCTCACAGCAATTCAAGTGAATATGAAGATCATTCAAACTCAAATGACATACACGCCCACTTTTCACACACAGGTAAAGAAAAGTATCTCACCATCATATAATTATCTCCCTTCTCAATTTCCTCAGCATCCACATTTGGTTAGAGGGATTCTGATCTCCCCCCTTTACTTAGCTCACCCATCACTTCCTCCAGAAATCCTGGGAGATAGGGCTGGGTGGGGGCATTCCGTCTGAAAATGAGAGCATCGAACCGAATTATTTCTTGGAGATTATTGACTGTATATCTCAAAAGAATAGAAAGTTGCTAGGTGGTGCTAAGTATTTTAGGGAGATCTTCAATGCTACAATGTTTTTTAGGCATTGTTCAGCTGCTGTCCACCTTTGCTAACAGCTGCACCGCTGGCCTGGCCACACTGTCACCTGTAGGGCACACTCAGCACTGCTGTTCTCCTCCAGACCCACTCTGCCCTCTGGAGTCTCTCAGACCACCGTCCCCCAGATCAACAACCTTTGGTATTTTCTTGGGGCAGGGAAACCCTTTTCTCATCAGCACATATTTCAGAGGCAATTTTTCAGAGGTGACTTTTTGAGGCCCCCGGGTAGGGCATTCTTTTTCCTCGGGCTAACGGAGAGAGCTGAGCCTACAGCATACCGGGCTGTAGAGTGGGCCAGCACCACCTGATACTGAGTAGTTGAGGAGCCTCTCCCTAGGCTTCAAGCACATCTCAGTTTGATCAACTCACGGGCAGTGAACCTAGTCTTTGTTTCAGATTTGTCTAACTTTCCATAATAGGTAAAAATCTCCCAGAATATGCTAATAGGGATGGGTGACCAGTCTCTCACTCAAAATGCATTGAATAATCTGTGAGATGATGTTTCTTCATGCTAGAATCATCTAAAGGAACCCTAGTCCCCCAAAAAGCTAAGGACATCTATGAGGTTAAAAAATGAAGGCCCTCCTGGAAAGTGTAAACATCCCTGTCCTACTCCTGGCTCTGCCTCTGCTAGAGATGTGACAATGAACATCTTCCCGTTTCTGCACCGTAGTGTTTCCAGCTATTGAATAGAATGGCAATCTGATTTTTCATTCTCAAAGAGATTTATAGATGCAATAATGAACACAAATGTGTTACAAATGATTATGAGAAATCCCCTCAAGGACTCTATTATTTGTTTATTACTTACAGGAAAATAATAGGAAGTACTTATTTTTATTTTTCCTAAAGAAAACTTCCTGAGTTGAAGGGATTTGTGTTTGAGGGTTGAGGGTTAGAGGTTTATAGGGAATTGCAGAGAGTGACTAAATAAAAAATTAAGTACTAAGCAACACTGAATGCACAGAAAATGCCAGGGCATGACAATGAGAAAGAGGAAATGTTTATCATAGGAAGAAAGCAGAAAATTCTCAACAAGGGAAAAATGCCATGGCAAGTGTTCAGAGAATCCCCAAACACATACTTCATGTCTGGAGAAGACCTAAACATTGTCTTGTTTGTTTGTTTTTGTTTTGCAGTCATTGCTGTTCTTGTTTAAACTCAGTCAATTTGCAAACACTGCAAGAGATATTTGGAGAAATAAAATTTAAGTGCTGCACTGTAAAACCTGAATGCCAAAAATCACATGAGGAAAATTATTTATTAATATGAATTTCTAATCTGTGGAAGCTTTTCATCAAATCCATGGCTCTGTCACCTTATATCCTAAGGGAAAATTACAAAAAATATGCAATAATTTATCATAATCATCCTTTTCCCATTTGAAAATGACTCCACCCCTACCAGGCATTCAGATATATATCATAATCAAGAATATTTAAAAATGAGTATGATTATCCCCATTTTATGTGAAGGGAAGATTGAGGATGAGTTGTTTCAAGAGAATTGACCTAGGTTGTACCACTGTGAGAAGTAAAATTGAAAAAAATAGTCTATGCATATATGTTTACTTAAATTCTCTCATCATTTCTAAACTTTGTCATAAAAAACACATACCATAAACTATAAAAATGCATGGTTTAGTAGATTATTAAAGTGTGAGCTAAAACTGATATTTTCAACTCAAAATCAGGATGATAGGTTTTATTTACTCTTTTCTCTATTACATATATATATATTTTTTTTTCTTTCACATTGAGAAACCTTGTTCTTAATGATACAGAGGATGATACATTTAGGAGATCCCATGTTTATTCATTTGTTTTGTTCAAATTTTCACACACAACAATCTCAGAATAACCATGATAATTCCACCAGCATTGATTATGTTTACCAAAAACAGTCTTATTTTTGTCATTTGCTATCTCAATTCTCCTTCATTGTTTACAAATTTATTAATTCTACATTCCATAGATCCATCCATTTTAAGTGTAGTTTGTTGAGTTTTGCTACATGTTTACAGTTGTGCAACCTCTTCCAGAATTGTTTTAAAATATTCCAAATCAGGGTAGAATTTTCTCATGCCCTTCTACAGTTAACCCCTAGCCCCTGCCCTGACTCCAAGGGACAACTAATCTCCATTTTTCAACATACCTTTGCCTTTTCCGGAATATTACATACCTGGGGTTATACAATATGTTGCCTTTTGTATCTGACTTTTTTTACTTACCATAATTTTTCTTTTTTAGATTCATCCATATTGTTGCTTGTATCAGCACTCCATTCCTTTATTACTAAGTTGTAGTCCATGTTTTGGATATTCGGGTGTACTACTTCTTTTATCCATTCACTAGTCAATAAAAGCTTAGATTATTTTGTCTATTTGTCTGCTAAGAAAAATTCTGTGGCAAATCTTAGCATGTAAGTATTCATGTGGTCATGTTTTCATTTGTTGGATTGTAGGATGGGGAAGGTAGAGTTTTAAGAGTGAAATTACTGGGTCACATATAAGTGTGTCTTTATTACTATATATATGTATATAAGTATATACATATATATATATATATATAACCTTCCATATAGTTTTTAAACACAAGGTTACTTTTTTGTATTCTCATTAACTCCCCCAAGCCCCAATTTTTAATGGTTGCATTTTATCTGTACAGGTAGATCATGTAGCCATTAAAACATATTCTCTCTCTCCATCTCTTTCTCTCTCTTACCTTCCCTTTTCTTTATTTCTAAAACCTATTACATAAACAATGATTCCGAGGGGTCCTTTTTGTCAATCTTTCTCCAACTATTCTGTTTTTCAGAAATTTATTTTATAATAGACTCCTTAAGAAGGACTCATATGTCCTCTGTATTTCAAAGTCACTTTAGCTGAATATAAATTTATTGGCTTACATTTTCTTTTCTTGAGTGCCTTTAAATATGTTATTCCATTTTCTTCTGCCATAAAGCATGACTCCCAAGAGTCTGATATAAAACTAATTTTCTCTTACGAATTACATACTTGTGTGTTTGCCTAAATATCCAAAATCATGTTTTTCTCACATCTTTTAAATTCTAGCAATTTTACTCAAATGTGTGTCTTGGTGTTGATCATTCATAGTTAACATTCTCATAGACATAATATACTATTTGCGTATGTGGTCTCAAATGCTTTCATCAATATTTGTTATGCCTGGCTTTCATTTCTTGTTCCTTTAGGGATTCCTTCTATCATTGTTGAATCTTGTTTGCATAGCTTCAATATTTTTTCTTTTTCTGAAATCATTTTATAAATCTTATTTCTCATTTGTAACAATATTATTCCACTTTTCACTATTATAACTCTTTAAGCATCATTTATTTTATTTGTTTATTGGTGTTCCATCTGGCTTACTCTTCATTTCCAAAATTATATCCTTTTATTTATAATTCCTTCTTGAGTTCTGCACCTAAGTTTTAAAAAAATTCTGATAGACATTTTCCCTTCGTGCCTTGTATGAATTTCTCGATGTCTTTTAAATAGTTTTGAAATGATGTATTTCACTTTTGATCTTTATGGCATATTGTCATTGCCTGCAGAATGTTATTCTGCTCCTTATTCTCCTTTATCTTATAGTAACTTTGTATAAAAGTTGATCTCTGTATGTTTCTGTTGCTCATTTTGAAACAAATTCAATTCTGAAGTTTCAAAAGAGGATCAGTTTAGATAGCTACTTTAATATCACAAACTATACTCTTCTGTTGTTCTCTTTCAATAATACTAAATGTGCCAAGTGGACTTCTAATTTTCCTGGCTTCATGTTCTTTCTCCACTTGGGTATTGCTTTATTTTAAAATATTTATTGTCCTCAGACTTCTTAGTTTTGATCTCACTCATAGTAGTTTCTTCTTCAGCATGGGCCCCCTTCCTGGAAGCAGGCCCTGGTAGCTCAGTTTTCAAGGTTCACAGGAATAGAGGCTGGTCTAGCCCTTTAGACCTCCCTTGGATTGGGCAAATTCCTTCACAATTTCATCTGCTTTCTCAAATAGACCCACTAGTCTTTCCAGTGAATACTTGTGGGGGATTTTTCGGTTCCACATTTCTCAGGTTCAGCATGTTGTGTTGATTCCTCTGCTAGCGTCCACACAGACACTGATGGTGGTTTATCGCCACACATATTTTATTTTAGAGTTCGTAGAAATACATCATGACCTAGTTTTGTGGGGAGTGAGAAGTAGTAAATGACATGCATGAATTTTTAGCTTTCTAATGTAGTTTCTTTGGGTCTTTAGACAGAGCCAAATCTGTGCTTCTAATGCTGTTTCCATCTTTTCAGAATTCTCCCTTAAGCTGAGATTTTAAATGCAACATCCACGATCCCTTCACCAATGTTTTCTCAGCAGTGATATTAAACATTAAATGTGTGCATTCTTTGGTTTGAGGACAGGAGAAAAAAACTTTAAAGTCTATGGTATGCATCCAAATCTTACGTTGCTTTCAAATTAGCAAGATAATGCAGAAGAAAAAAAAGAAGATATTATTTTGAAAGAGATGAATAGAAAATAAGTTTGAAGTCAAATGTTTGGACCTGATTTTGAACATATTAGTTCAAACTACATAAAAATGCTGATATTAGATCATTTTGAACTCTAAAAACAGGAATTTCATATGGTTCAGCATGATACTTCAGATGGAATAAATATCAGAACAACAAAAGACAACCAAAAATAAAATGAAGTTCCATTGAGCTGGATCAGCTGGATGAGATACATAGATTTTTTTTTTTTTTTTTTTTGGCCCAGAATATGAACTATCTTCGTTTATGTCCCATGGGCCCTTGAAAAGAATGTGTATTCCACTATTGTTGGATGTAGTATTCCATAAATGTCAATTAGATTCTGCTGAGTGATGCTGCTGCAGAGGTCTTCCACATCCCTGATAATTGTCTATCTATTTGTTCTATTGGTTGTTTAGAGAGCAGTGTTGATGTCTCCAACTACAATGGTAGATTTGTTTATTCATCCTTAGCTCTATCAGATTTTGCTTCTCATATTTTTCATCTCTATTATTTGACACATAACACATTTAGGATTTTTATGTCTTCCTGGTAGATTGACCCTTTTATCATTACACAACATTCCCCTCTGAGTCTGCAATTTTCTTTTCTCTGAAGTCTACTTTATCTGATATTAAACTTATGCATTCTTTTGGTTACATGTACATTTTTCTTTCATTTTTAAAAAAATACTCAACCTACCTATGTCATAGTATTTTAAGTGAGTTTATTGTAGACAGAAAGTGTTGGGTCATTTATTTTATTCTAGTCTGCCAATATCTGTACCAATCGTTAGTATATGTAGACCATTTGCCCTGGACATTGTTATTGTTATGTTAGGACTCAGAGCTACCTTTTTTTCCTGTTTGTTGTGATTTTTGTGTGTGCATTTTCTTTTTCTTGCCCTCTTGTGGATTACCTGAATATTTTAAAAAATTCAACTTGGATTTTTCTATAGTGTTTTTGTTATGGTTGTTCCCACTATTGAAATATATATACATAACTTACCACTCTTTACTGTGTCATCACTTTGGCAGTTTGAGTGAACTGTAGAAACTTTACTACTTTACATTCCTTTACCTTCCCTTCTTTATAATGTAACTGTGTTATATTTCCTCTCTCTGTATATTACAACCTCCTCAGCATGTTATGATGTTTGCTTCAATCATCAACTTAGAAAACTCAAAAGGTGAAACAAAGCCTACTGTAGTTACTGATGCTTTTGTTTACAATGTTCTTTCTTCCTTCCTGATGCTTATTGGTTATTAGTTCCTTCTTTATTGTTTCCTTTCTGTTTAGATAATATCCTTTGCGCATTTATTCAGGGTAGTTCCTCTGAGACAAATACTTTTGGTTTTCCTGCATCTGAGAATGTCTTGGCTTTCCCTTTATTCCTGAAGGTTATTTTACTGTGTGCAGGATTTTGGGTTGACACATCTTTTATTTCAGCAACTGAGTTGAAACTTCATAGTTTTTTTTTCATTTGTTTCACATGAGCTTCTATTTGCTGAAGCATTTTTATGATGACTCATTTAAAATCTTTGACAGAGGCTGGGTGCAGTGGCTCATGCCTGTAATTCCAGCACTTTGGGATTGAGACCAGCCTGGCCAACATGGTGGAACCCCCATCTCTATTAAAAATAGAAAAATTAGCCAGGTGTAGTGGTGGGCGCCTGTAATCCCAGCTACTCAGGAGGCTGAGGCAGGAGAATTGCTTCAACCTAGGAGGTGGAGGTTGCAGTGAGCCGAGGTCTTGCCACTGCACTCCAGCCTGGGTGACAGAGCAAGACTGTCTAAATCTATATATTATATATAATATATATACAAATTATATATATACACATTTATATATATATATGACAGAAAATCTTAGCATGTTTGTCATCTAGTATTGATGTGTATTGATTATCTGTGTTTCATTCAGTTTGAGATCTTTCTGGTCCTTGGTATAACAAGTGATTTCCAATTGAAAACAGCATTTTCTTATTATGTTCTGAGGCTCTGGATCTTACGCAGTCATTCTGTGACACTCACACTATTTCAGCCAGGCTGTGATGTCACCTTGTTACTGCCAGATGGGCACAAAAGTCCAGGTTCCAATTGGAACCTTCATTGACTTGTGGCGGGGGGGTGCCCCCTCATTATTACAGGGTGGAAGGGGGAATGTTAGCTCCCTGAGTGGGCTCCACTAACACCCAGAGGAAAGGGGCCTCCTTACAGTCTCGGCTCCCTGTGAGTCGTTTTCTGAAACCTTCTTTGCAGAGTTGTTGGATGCCTTCTTAACGGTCTCCAAAAAGTGGAAGGTGAAGTTCTTCACCAGGCCTTTGGTAATCTAGGTTTATGGGAGACCACAGGTTTTTCTGTGGTGTTTGATGGAAGAAGAATAGTCATTGTCTTCACATTTTCTGTTTTACCAAGTTGCTCCTTTCCTGATCTTTGGCTGGACAGATCAGTTTTGTTGTTATTATTGTTATTGTAGTTATTATTTTTGTGTTTGTCTGTTTGTGTTTGTTGCGACTTCCGGGTTACCAAGTTTTTCAGTTTAAATTCTGGCATATTCAAGGCAAAAACAAAACAAAACAAAACAAAACAAACATGAAACTTTCTAAGGTCACAAGATTTCTAGCAGTCTGCCTGCCACCACCACCTTATTCTCTACCATTCTCGCACACGTACGCGGGTGCATGTGTGTGTCTGTGTGTGCGTGTATGTGTGTATATGCAAAGGTCATTAGTTGTACTTAGAGGAATAGGGGAATGTACATCTATTCCATTTCCGTAGGAGCAGAAGTCCCTCACCCTTGCTACTTTTAAGCTCAGGAAGTTTGGGAAAGCTTCAGCAAATGTAAGCACATGTGAAACAAATTAAAAAAAAAAAATTACCACTTTCTAGATGACATGAGTTGAAGCCCATGACCAGATGAGTATATTTCCTACAGAATAAAATATTGACTCATTCACTTGACTGAATATTTCTACAATGTATACATAGATCACAATACCACATTGTACCTATAAATATACATGACTATTATTTGTCAATTAAATACATAAATAAATTCTAACCCAGAGTTTCTTAATAATGATTGCATATAAGAAGCTTCTGAGAGGCCTTGAAACTGTGCTGTTATCTATGTCACAAGGGCAGATTCCCATAATAGGTGTAGGCTGGGAAGGCACATAGAATTCCGCAATGAGTAATGGAATCCTCAGATTTATCTCTGGAGTCTAATCTGAGGGAAGCCCCCTTTGCACCACCTTCAGGTTGTAGGTGAATGAAAGGGAGAAAACCTGGCCTTAACTTGTAGGCTGCAGATCAGCATCCCTATGCACCTCTTACTGACCTGCCACTTTGTGGTTCTAGGCAGATTACATACAAGCCATGTAGATTGCCTGGAATACATGCTGGCTGGGACTCGGCTCCCTAGCTGAGCTTTGAGGGAAACATGAAATCTGTGACAAAAGGCTGTGTCTAAGAATCACTGCTAAATTCATAGATCATTGAAGCTTATCCAAGGAAAGAATTGCTAAACGTGGATTATAACCTGATCTTGCCAAAAGAGTTTCCGTGTCTCCCATCCCCCTCTTGTCAGTCTCCCCATGGTAATGCTGCCAGAGGAGTCTTGATCTCATGACACTTCTTTGTAAAAAGCCTAAATTCTTAGCATGGAATCCATGACATGTCCTTCATCTTCTCTCCTACCTCATCTCTAACTATCTCCCACACTGAATGCTCCCACCGGCTGCCCTGAACTGCTGAGTTTTCCTTGTCCCTTTGATTGCCTGACCTCGCCCTGACATTCCTAAGCCTCAGGAAGCCTCAGTCTGCCTGGGGTGCCTTTCTTCTTGTGCTTAGTCAGTTCACACTTCTTTTTCAAGCACCCACTAAAATGGCCCCTCCTTTGGAAAACGCCTCTGCTTCCTTCAGGGAGGTTATTAAATACATACATAAATTCTAACCCAGAGAGTTGCTTAATAATGATTGTGTATAAGAAACTTCTGGGAGGCCTTGAAACTGTGCTGTTATCTATGTCGCAAGGGCAGATTCCCATAGTCTAGTGCCACTCAGACTGCCTGAGTTCAAATTCTACTTTGTCATTTATTAGCTGTGTGAACCTGGATGAGCTACTTTGTTGTACCTCAGTATGCTCATATGCAAAAAGGGTTTAACAATTGTACTTCTCTCAGAAGTTTCAGGAAAATAGTATATTATAGTAATTATTATACTATATACTATATTATACTAATACACAGTATTAGTAGTAAGTTTTTACTTTTTTGATTTTTGTTTTTCATTTTAGATCATAAAATTCTTAGGTGAGGAGCTATGTTCCCTCCTCCGTCCATTGTAATTTCTCATCTTTCCATCTTCTTCATCTCCTTCTTTCTTTTCCTCTGCTCTCAGACATTTATTGGAAGACTAAGCAGTGCCAACCACTATACAAGGCAGTAAACAAACAAAACAAAACAAAAACAAGGAGGCATGATTCTTTCAGTGAGAAATGAACTTCCAGAGCTAAGTATTAATATAATTCCTGACAGGGCAGTTCCTTTGGGACAAAGAAATGAATGGCAGTGCAGCTGTGGAGGAAGAAGTGGCATTCTTGACTGAGCTCATGTGAGGGGCATTATAAAGATCAATATTTTGTCTGAGTAGAAATGAGATAGACAAAGGTGAGGAGCATTCAGGAAAGGACAGAGACAGCGCAGGTGCATGAAGGGCACACAGTGGCCTGTCATTTGTCTTTGCCAAAGCTGCAGAGCAGTGCGGAGGACTGGGGGCTGTGGGTGGAGAGTGTCCGGGCCAGGCCTATTGGGAGTGCCTTTGATGCCATGCCAAAACCTTTGCATTATTTTGTTCTCAAACAGCCAAATAAAGGATTTTAAGTGACAAAACTGTTTTTTTCTTTTAGCTCTAGTGTTCCTGCTTCCATGTATAGAACTGTGTGAGAGAGGAAGAGAGACAGAGAGAGAGAGAGAAAGAGAGGAAGGAAGGGAGAAGAGAGACATTAGGGAGTAGGGAACTGAGTAACATTTTCAGACCAGGAAAGATGAAGATTTGGACTAAGTTTTAAGCATGAGGATATTTGCTGAATACACGGGGAGGTGTTTAATAGAGTAACGTAGTACTGGACTCAGTAGGTTTATTCCTGCTTTCTCTCTCTCTCTCTCTCTCCAGATCAGTGCCCCAAGTGTCTTCTCGCTCACTCCAAAAGTGATGATGCAATTTCTTGCTGTCACTTAGAGTTCACTGTCTTCATTATAATTGTGTTTTTATCTCTTTGGCTCCAACTCTTTATGCAAGGGCTTCAAAGAATGGTTTGTTCTGCTTTCTGGTTTTATGTCTTTTTATTACACCATAGTGCAGTCTTAAAAACCCTTAGTCCTTAACATTTCCAAAACAATCTGCAAATATTAGCTAACCAATTCGCATCTTGACCCCGGGAGGCTGGGTCAGTGTGATTATTTCGGCTTTACAGATGAGCGAGCTGGATGGGGAAGGTTAAAGGATTTGCCTGGGTTTGCAAAATAAAGCAGAGAGCAAGTGCATCATTCACAAGAGGATCATTCCTGACTGATCATATTTCTGTTCTTGAGAAGCAGCTGGTGGAAAAGAGGAGGATGGTGTGGGTCAGGGGATGTCAGAGGATAATTTTATAGTCTTGGGCAAGACACATCACGAACATGAGCTGGTTTCCTCACTGGATGTAATTTTCTATTTATGTGTCTCCTGCCCGTTGAGTGATTCCTGAGGAAAGGAGGAGACAAAAACTCAATGTTATGGTAAGCACAATACCTGACATATAGTATGTGTTTAGTAACAATATATGTGTCTAGAATTTAGAAGGTGATAGAAATACAGGCTGCTTTCCCTCCCCAAGTGTTTCTACCTGACTAGAGTATGATGAAGCATATTAGTCACATTTACATTTATGTTTTATTTGTGGCTGTGGAGTTAGCTTAATTTCAAATTGTGTTTTCATTTCTTACATGCCTTTCAACTTTGAAAACACTGCGTAATCTTAATAAGCCTTATTTTCTTAATCTGTAAAACAAAATAAAACAAAAAGAGCAATAACAGTATCTATTCATAGAGTTGTTGTGTCAATGGGACTGAAATGATCTGTTCTAATTATTTCAGTTCCCACAGACACAACTCTATGAAGCCGTCTGTCAATTCGTCCCTGTCTTGAATCTATGTATACAGAAAAGCATTATTTTTTTATTTTGTATTTATTTATTTATTTTTAATTTTATTTTATTTCAGTTTTTGAGACGGAGTCTTGCTCTGTCGCCCAGGCTGGAGTGCAGTGGCGCGACCTCGGCTCACTGCAAGCTCCGCCTCCCGGGTTCGCGCCATTCTCCTGCCTCAGCCTCCCGAGTAGCTGCGACCACAGGCACTCGCCACCACGCCTGGCTAATTTTTTGTATCTTTTGTAGAGACAGGGTTTCACTGTGTTAGCTAAGATGGTCTCGATCTCCTGACCTCGTGATCCGCCCGCCTCAGCCTCTCAAAGTGCTGGGATTACAGGCATGAGCTACCACGCCCGGCCCATTATTTTTATTTTTCTGCACTGTGCCAAGTAAGAGAGTTATCAAATGTTAAAGGTGACATGCATATATACATATGTGTGTGTGTGTGTGTGTATGTGTGATATGAGAGAAGCACTCAATTCTTCCCTGTCTTTAATATATGAACACACAAAAGCATTATTTGTTTTTATTTTTCTGCACTGTACTAAGCAAAATAATCATCAAATGTTAAAAGTGGCATACATACATATATGTGTGTGTGTGTGCGTGCATGTGTGTGTCTGGGAACTTACTTCCTCCATACAAACATTAGAAATACCTGAAACTAGTTGGACTAAGGTTAACCATATAGCAAACGCCAAAGGTCTAAGCCAACTTGGTTTGAGAAATAGAATTATTATATATCATATTATACTAAACACTACTTGAAATCATTTGATAGGGCAAATTCCTTTTGTTGCCATGGAAGATATTAGAATAGGATTCCACCTATAGAAGCATTAGGACAGCTGTATGTAGCAGCATTTTGCCTGTACCTCGTATAGAACTTTGAAGACATAGATATTTATTAAATGTTTACTATTAGGATAATTTTCTTGGAAGTAGTTTTCACTAATAGCCATTTGAGAATAATATAAGAAGAAAAATGTGTTCACTATTTGACATGAAATTGGTCAAAAATTTAACGTTATAGTTATACTTACTGATATAAAAATTAGAATAAAACTTCTTACATTTACAGATAAACAGACTGATATACTAATCTGAAGATTATGTTGAGTACAAGTCAGTTTTACCATTTTATCATTTTATTCTGAAATATTTATTTTGAAATCCATGGTATTAAAATATTATATTAATTTTCAGACTCACCAGATGTTGAATATGTTATCTTTTTTGAAATTTAGTTTCAGTATTTACTTTTGTGGCACTGTTTACTATCAATATCATAGGGTATTCTCTCCACAGATTTTAAAAAGTCTAATCATTTGTTTAAAATATATTTTGAGATACCTGTAACACCCCTGAGAAAATGGAAATAATCTAGACTGTAGTTGAGCCAGAATTGGAAATCACTCAACATTGAAGCTTCACTTGCAAAAGAGAAAATAAAGAAGCTCAAAGTATAAATCAATGTATATTCCTAACACCTACATTCTAGGTTTCCACTTTCAAAATTCTGATTCAGATTTTGCCTGCATCAGAGGAAAATAGATGAGAAAGAACACAAAATCCAGTTTTAAGGAAAATGGATCAATAACATATTTCCCAGAAGAAGATTACAGATACAGTATGTAAATTTCTTCTTGAATCTCTTGTTGAAGCAAGAACAGAACAGCAGAAGCCATATGAACATGGAACATTCTCAGGATTACCTCACCCTAAAATAAGAAGGAAGAGGAAAAGGAAGTTGAACACACAGCAAAGTAAACACTGAAATCTTTTCTAAAAGTACCCTGTACGTAGGTGTGCTCTTTTGAAATTAGAGGTTTTTTACATCCTTGAGTGCCATAAGAACATTTTGTACTGGATTGAAGAAAGTTTATATTTTAGATTGTGCCATCCATTTTTGGGTTCGGGGTATCAGAAAAATGCTAATAAAGCTCTTATGAGTTGCTTTTATTTGGGGGCATGTTGACTTGAAGCCCTGTTATAGGTCTATTTCCTTGACCATGATGGTACTGTCTAAATATGCAAACTTTCCATGGGCAATAGACTATAAAATAAAATAAAAAATGATTATTAAAAGCATATTATTCTTGTCCCATCTATTTACATTTTAAAAGCTCTGTCTTTAATCTTTTTTTCTCTCTGTATGCTTTCATTAATAACTTGTACATACCTCCATTGCAGCAGACACATTTGAATTACATTTTCTGCTTGATAGATTTCCAGTTCCCTATCTTTTCTTAAAGGTAACCCTGGAACTTAGAAGAAGGGCTGTGTAATTGAAGAATCTCAAATATTTATTAAATTAGTGGAAAAATAAAAATGAAGTTATTCTTTAAACATTTAAAAACATATTATTTGCCTATTATCATTGCAACAACATGCAGCCTAACTAGACCGTAGAACCCCTGAAGTCCATACTATTTTCAGAGGAGTTGCCTCCAAAGCCGCAGCAAGTGATTTTGATTTAGACTTAGATTTTGCTTTTGAGTGAAAGAGAGGCCATGCTCTTTTTAGCTGAGTTAGATTGACACGGCACACTTTTTGTTTTGTATGTGTCTAATTGGATGTGGTTGAATTCTGTTTGGGAAGTGGTTGATTGGGTTTGCATCATATGCTAGTGTTAGGGTTTACTGATATAAAAATGAATAATATATGGCCCCAGATATTGAGAACTTACAGGTTAGTTATGGCAAATGGCTTTTCACCAATCATCTCATAATGGAAGTATAAGTTCCTTAAAGGAATATAGATGTTAAAGTAATTAATTAAATGGAGCTCATATAGGTAACTGATGGTAATGAAAATCAGGACACAAACAAACAAAACGTTAAAAAAAATTAAGTTGTGCTTTAGCAACTAGAAAAGGAGCAAGAGATATTTCAAATGGAGAAAATAGCATGATCAAAGGTAAGGGCATATTGGTCTGAAACTCAAAATTATTTATCAAGAAGAGGTTCATTTTTGCACATAACAGAAAATCCAGAGTTTAAACATTATTTATATAGATTAAAATAAATACCTGGTTCTTTCCAAGTCTCCTTTCTGTCATTCCCTGTATGCTGGCTTTTGATCTTGGGCTCTCCCTCTCATAATTACTAGATGCCTCAGTAGTTCTTAGTCTCATATTACAGAAACATCAAAATTCTTGGGTCATAAACATTATAGTATTGAGTCCTCTTTTAGAAACAAGGAACCCTGCCTGGAAGCCCCTTATGTCTATTGGCTAGAATTGTGTTATAAGTCAATTTTTCAATCAAACACTGGAATTGAAAATGGAACTTATATTATTGATTCAAAGTAATTAAGATTTGCTAGCAGAGCTGGGTCTATCTTCTCTAAAGAACCTGGTACCTGAACAAGAAGGTTCTTTCAACATGAAAGAAGTAGGTGTAAGAGTGAAGTGGGATTAGCTTTTTGGGAGCATCCAAAAATGAGTAAGTAAAGAGTACAAATGAAATTCAATCATAGGGATATTAAGGAACTCTGAGCAATTTGACGTGGACAGACAATAGGATTATTTGTCCAAGCCAAATATAAGGAGTTTGCATTCTGGGTGAGATAATTTGGGTACCCAAATTATTTTATCTTTTATTGGTAAGAAAAAAATGTGAAGCAAGCAAAATTCAAAGTTTACTTACTTAATTACAATGTTCTTAGATGCTTGAGATCCATGAGCCTATGTATTTTCCTTATATGTATTAGGAGACAGGTATTATATCCACTTTTCACATATGAAAAAATTGAGACTTGGGAGAATCAATATACTCAAAGCTTCGTCAGCTAAAAAAGAGTAGAACTGAAATTTAAACTTAGGTTGGTCTAGCTCCAAAGCCTGTGTGGGTTCTAGTTCTGTGGAGGATGAGTTATCTGCGCATACCCCATTAGAATTTTATAAAACCTATAAGGAAGATATTGTGATGAAGTAAGTTATTGTATTTTTCATATGCCTCTTCCAGTCTCTGGTTAAGAGGTGAAACAGAATTGCAATAGCACTCGAAGGGATTTTCACTGAGGCAAGGAGGTGTGGACTTTGGTGACAGAATGCTCTCCCTACCTTATGGGTCCCTTCTTTGCTGTACAGCACGACAGTAAAATTTAAGTTTGTCTCTGTCTTCTATTTTGAGGATGGCAGAGGTTAATAGCCTAGAGAGAATTAGGAGGGGCACATTCTTCAGTCATGGCTACTCAAGGAGCTTGTAGATCTGGCCATTGGGGCTCCTTCTCTGGGCCCTCATACATTAGAGAACGTTACTCCATTCCTCCTCTGCTGTGCCCCATCCCTTCTTGCCCCATCCCCTGAGGGCAAGGAGTTCATGGGACAATTGGACCTATTGAAGCACCTATTGAGAACTCACTTCTTCCTTTCTAAACCACTGTTTGGAGACTCAGGTCTCTGAAATGTGTAATAGACTCATGCCCACTTGCAAGTACACATGGATCAGTATGCAAGAGTCTTTTACAGACTAACCTGTACGTGTACACACTCTTCAGCATGATAGGTAGCAAAAAAGGTATGTGCTTTCATAAACTGGAGTGCTGTGGAGCTTGGCTTGGATGTGAGGAAGAGCTTGTCCACAGATATGTCTACCAGATCATTTTAAGATGACATGGTGCCAGGGGTCAAAGAGAAGGCAGGGGACATCTATTTGTATTCTTGCCTCATGCCTTCTGAATACTATTAGTGGGCCTAAGGCTGTCTCTAACTTACAAAGAAGAAGGAGTAAACAGAAGCTATACAAAGTTATATGGAATAAAGGCCAGTACATTAGTAATAATAGTAGCTAGCACCTATGTATCACATTCTGTGGGCTGTGCTCATTACATGTGTTGGCACATTTCATCTTCATCACAACTCAGTCAATAAGCTGTGATGTGAATTTAACCTCTTATGTTGTGCAAAACACGGCATGATTTGACAGCCCCAGAAATTTATAATTTAAGGCACCATTGTGTTCTCCATTTTATACATAAGGGCCATGAAACACAGAGATAAAGCAATTCACCCAAGACACATGGTCAGATTTGTTCCCAAGCCATCTGCCTCTAAGTCTAAGTCTGTGTTTTAACCATTGCATCATTCTCCCAAGTGGAAAGAAATTGAGAATATTGTGTCAGGAATAGGTGTGTACTTCATTGTCTTCTTGTGTCATATTTTTAGGGCTTTCGACTTTAAGTGGCAAGTTCCAGAACCTGAGAAGCAAAGAAACCCAAAACCAGCCTTTCTTTTGCCTAGCTCTAATCCATTTCCTACCCACGACCAGAGGAGCTCTTGTAAATATATCTGTACCGCCTCTTGCTTAAGAACCCACAGTGGTTCCTTATTGCTCATCAATGGATGAAATTCCAACTGTTTAAACTGACTTTCAAAAAGTTTTAATATTTGGTAATCTGTTTAACTTCTAAAACTTCACCCTTTTCCTTGTCAACTTCCATTCCCATATTCTGCTATGTTCACTTCCTGACACTCATCATCTCTCCTTTGGGCATATCCTCACAGGGTTTTTACTGCCCAGATCTGTTCACATTCCCCTACTCTCTTCTTCCACCCCCTTCTCCCAGTTAATCCCACTTATTCTTCATGTTTTTTTTTTTTTTTACCTCTTGTCACTTTTTTAAAGAAACCTACATTGACCAATCTTCCCTTGTACTGTATGTTCATTAGCACTCTTGCAATGTTCCCTCTTGTAGCCCTCAGCAAACTTGGCTGACATTGCTTGTTTATTGTGTGTGTCATCCATAAAACTATACATAGCTTCACAGGAGGGACTTTGTATTGTTTTTCATTGAGTCCTCCACAGTCTAGTACATAGTATGTAAGAAAGAGTTGAACAAAAAACTGAAAACTGTCATTATTTAAGGCTTAAGTTAACAAAATTTCAACAGCTTCCAAACCATGAACTCTAATTTTGGTAATAATTATCATTATGTTTTCTTTTTTATTCTATTTCTCTTGGCAATTTGCAATGGTAGGACTTATAGTGAATGTTCACAGAGGGAAAAAATAGTAGGAAAATAAAGGGGGTGCTCCTGGACACTTAGGTAATGAAAAATACACAATTTTTAAAAATCAGGATTAGATTTAACACATTCTGACTAGTTCAGAGATTTTTTTGAAACCATATGCTTATCACCATATTTTTCTGCTATTTCCTTTTCTTTTCTATTTAATTTTAGCAGACACATACAGTTCACATCCAATTTTAGGTATGGTACAAGAAATTTAACATTTTTTCAGAAGCAAAAAAATTAATTTTTTTGCATTTTCACTGACTTTTAGCATAAAACTACATACCCATGAGACATCAACAATAACAACAAAAAAAAGCAAAACCATATAGTCTTGAGTTTGAATATGACTAGATGAAAATTAAAACTATATGTTTTAAGAAAAGGCCACAAAATGACCTAAATTCATCCTCAGTTTATAAAAAGTATGGAGCAGTATTACAGGCAATAATGAAGAAGGTAGATAAAAACAGTGCCAAAAAACTTAAAAGTGTTTCCAAATATTTACATTTGCTTAGAGATTCTAGCAGAAATTACTGATTTAAGCATTAGGCAATGAATGAGCACTTTTAATAACAATACAATACTGACACAAAGAGAAACAATTGGAAGACAGCTGCTTCTGTTCTGAAAATCATGTGGAGTGTACACATTTGGCTTCAAAAGATAAAATGAAATTCTTGCTGGAAAAAAAAAAGAAAAGAAAAGAAGCATCAAGAGGCACAGAGTGTTGGGTAGAAGACAAAGATGAAGATTGATGATTCCTTTTATAACGGTGATGCACAAAATATTGAGACCCTGGGAGCCATCCTCAACCCAAACCTATGAGGTTGGGCTATCCATCTCTCATTTTCCTATAAAATGTGCACATAATATTTTAAAGCTCTAAAAATTACTCTGAGGCATAGAATAAATAAGCTGTACTGCTGTTATCTCTACATTTACTAAGTGCTGTGTGTTATGAGAAGTAATAAAAGCTTACAGAGACATGGGCGGAATAGGAAACAGCAATAGAGCAAGGCATAAATCCTCCAACCCTTGTCAGAAGGAGTAAGCCAGTTTGGCCATCAGTAAAATGGGCTTGTGTAGCTGAATGAATTTGTATGGTCCTGTTAAGATCCACCTATTCATTATGTAATAAATAATAATTTCATGAGCCCTCCTGTGGAACACGCATTGTTTCAGGCTGTAATATACAATCCAGATGTTAGTGTCAAGGAAAATATAAAAATCAATTAATCATAAATAAATAAACACATGATTTAAGAAAAAAGTAGTCTATATAATACAAAGATAATAGAGTTAGGTATTAAAAAGTAATTGGTTCAATAGGGAGATGGTGGATTAGAAAGAGAAATCTCAGTTGAGTATTATTTGAGCAATATGTGAAGAATCACAAAGATATGGCTATATTCAATTGTTGGGGAATAGTATTGTAAAAACTGGGGGCATCATGCAAAACAGACTATAAAATAAGAAAGAACCTGGTATAGGCCAAGTGCGGTGGCTCACGCCTGTAATCCCAGCACTTTGGGAGGCCGAGACGGGAGGACCACCTGAGGTCGGGAGTTCGCCACCAGCCTGACCAACATCAAGAAACCCTGTCTCTACTAAAAATATAAAATTAGCCAGGCGTGGTGGCAGGCACCTATAGTCCTAGCTACTTGGGAGGCTGAGGCAGGAGAATCGCTTGAACCTGGGAGGCAGAGGTTGCAGTGAGCCGAGATAGTGCCATTGCACTCCAGCCTGGGCAACAAGAGTGAAACTCCTTCTAAAAAAAATAAATAAATAAATTAGAAAGAAAGAACCTGGTGTACTCAAGAAAGAAAAAAGAGGCCAGTGGTGTGTATTGAATGAGGAAGAAAATGGTAGGAAGTATGTTTAGCAAGATGCAAAGGACCATGCTACATAGACCTTTTCAAGCCATGGTAAGCAATGTGGTTTTACACATCCCATCCGGAGATGTCACTGGAAGGCTTGCATTGTCAGGTATCAATTTGACTTAGGTTATTAAAATGCCACTTTGGCCACTGTGTGGGAAATGGATGCAAAGAAAGCAGGAACAAAAGCAGACAGGACAGTGAGCAGACAATTTTGGTGGTCCAGATGAGAGACCCTGGTGAAAAGCAACACACAGCGAGCAGTGCAGATAAAGTCTTGTCATACTTGAGAAAGATTCTTGACATAGAGAGATTAAAATTGTTCATAAATTGCAGGTGGATTCAGGTAATGTTAGAAATCAAGGGTAACTATAACTTTTGGGGCCTGAGATGTGAAATATTAGGAACAAGCCAGTTTAAGGTAAAGAACAAAAATATTTCTGGTTGGTCCATGTTTGGTTTGAAACCTCCATCTGACATCTGGACAAAGTGGAAGCTTGAAACATAGCTGCTATGGAGTCATCAGCATATCCATAGTTTGTAGAGACATGCACCGGATAAGAACCTCAGGAAGAGGGAATAGAGAAGTCTTCAGGGGCAATGAACAAAGGCCTTCCAACCTATAGAAGTTGGGAGAAGAGAAAATAGACTTCAAGGGAAAACAAGATCTAAATAAACATTCCCTAACTCTAGAACTGTTGGGAGGCGATAATCTCTGATCCAAGTCTCAGTTATTAAGAAGTGTACATTCATCTGGCTGCTATTGTGAATGAACAGCAAAGAGTATTGAGCACACTAAAGTGAAAGACGCATTTCTTTTTCTTCAATAAGCTCAATAACTGATTGGTGAGAAAAAAAGTTATTTTAAAACCTGAGTGCTAAGTTCAATATGAGATGCAAATCTGACGTAGGGACTGAGATTACACAGGAGAAGAGAGATTAGCTATTTGGAGAAAGGAAGACAGAGAGAGCCTCTTGGATAAGGTATACTAACTAGGCAAGAGGTGCTCAGAAATAAACCCTAGGATACATGTCCTAGGTGAGATGCAGTCATGTGCCACATAACAATGTTTCAATGATGGATGGGCTGCATGTAAGACAGTGGTCCCATAAGATTGTAATAAAGCTGAAACTTTCTTATCACCTAGTGACATTGTAACTTTCTTAACCATAGCACAACACATTACTCATGTATTGGGGGTGATGCTGGTGTAAACAAACCTACTGCAATGCCAGTTATATAAAAGTATGTACTATATGGTCAATACGATGCTACATTATATTACTTGATAATGATAATAACCAACTATGTTACTAATTTATGTATTTACTATCCTATACTTTTTATTTTTAATTTAGATTATACTCCTTCTAATTTTTTTTAAAAATTAACTATCCTCAGGCAGGTCCTGCAGGAAGTATCCAGAAGAAGGCATTGCTACCGTAGGAGATGACAGCTCGTTGTGTGCCATTGCCCATGAAGACCTTCCAGAGGGACAAGACATGAAGGTAGAAGACAATGAAATAAATGATCCTGAGCCTGTGTATTAGGATAATGTGAGTTTGTGTCTTCGTTTTTAATAAAAAAGTTTAAAAAATTAATAAAATTTAAAAATAGGAAAAAGCCTATAAAGAAAATACTTTTGTCTATGTGTACAATGTGTTTGTGTTTTAAGCTGATATTACCAAATAATCAAAAAGTTTTAAAGTTTAGAAAGTAAAAAAGTTCTGGTAAGCTAAGGTTAATGAATTATTGAATTACTACTACTATTATTATTATTAAGAAGGAGTTTTCCTCTTGTTATCCAGGCTGGAGTGAAGTGGCGTGATCTCGGCGCACTGCAACCTCCACCTCCTGGGTTCAAGGGATTCTCCTGTCTCAGCTTCCCAAGTAGATGGGATTACAGGCGCCAACCACCACACCTGGCTAATTTTTGTATTTTTAGTAGAGATGGGGCTTCATCATATTGGTCAGGCTGGTCTTGAACTCCAGACCTCAGATTACCTGCCCACCTCGGCCTCCCAAAGTGCTGGGATTACAGGCGTCAGCCACTGCCTCTAGCCTATTGCATTTTTAAATAGAAATTTAGCATAGCCTAAGCGTACAGTGTTTACAAAGTCTATAGTAGTGTATGATAATGTGCTAGGGTTTCACATTCACTCAACACTCACTCACTGACTCACCAAAGCAACTTCCAGTCCTGTAAGCTCCATTCATGCTAAGTGCCCTAGCAGGTCTACCCTTTTTCTTTTCTACTGTGTTTTCACTGTACCTTGTTTATGCTCAGGTATGTTTAGATATACAAATACCTACCATTGTCTGACAATTGCCTACAGTATTCAGTATCGTAACATCTGCACATGTTTACAGCCAAGAGCACTAGGCCATACCATACAGCCCAGGTGTGCTGTAGGTTAAATTATCTAGATTTGTGTAAGTCACTCTGTATTATTTGCACAGTGGCAAAATTCTCTAACAACACATTTTTCAGAAGGTATCCCATTGTTAAGTGATGTATGTGGGTCAGGTTGTCTACATGGGGATTCACGTATTGAAGTATAACCTGAACTAGATGTCCTCTTGCCAACGATGTTATCTCCACCCCCATCAGGTGCTGAGACAAGCATCCTTCCTGTTGTGTATCCCTGTTTGCTTGTGCAAAGATGTGTGCCTGCCTGTGAGTGTGTATGTGTGTTCCACAGTATGATTATTTTCCACTTAATTAAAAAGATAAAATATAAACATCTAGGCCATTCAAGTTGAAACATCTTAGTTAAAATAATTCATCTCTCTGCTTTGTCTCACATTCTCTGTGCACATCTCTCTGGATGGCCCAGTGGGTAAGGGCACAATGGTATTAGCTCCAGGCTTGTGTTATGGTGCCCTAATGCACTGCACATCTACCTAAGTCCCATGCTAAATCCTTCCAGAACCACCATTTCTTCATCCCTGATAATTAACAGCTAAGGTATTTAATCCCATGCATAATAATTGGCTCCTGGGGCTGGGCACAGTGGCTCACACCTGTAACCCCAGCACTTGGAAAGGCTGAGATGGGAAGATTGCTTGAGCCCAGGAGTTTGACACCAGCCTGGAAAGCACTGGAAGATCTCATCTCTACAAAAATTTTTTTAAAAATTAGCCAGGCGTGATAGCACATGCCTGTGGTCCCAGCTACTAGGGAGACATAGGCAGGAGAATGACTTGAGTCTGACAGGTTGAGGTTGCAGTGAGCTGTGATTGCGCCATTGCACTCCAGCCTGAGGGACAGAGCAAGACCCTATCTCAAATATCAAAATCAAAATAATTGTTTATTGGAAATTATTGTATAAAATATTTGTATGATTGAGATAGCTATTCATGTTATGCAGAATGAATATGAGGCAAGAAGCAAAACAATATTGCTTTGTTTTCAAAATAAAAAAGCGCACTGGATTGCTATGGGAATCAAGGAAATTAAGTGAATACAAAGATGCAAAGCTAGTATTTGTTAGGTGTACACCATGCACGAAGCATTCTTCCAGGCAGACAATTCTTTTAGGTAGGAATTTCAGAGGACTGAAATTCAGACTGAGAGAGGTCAAACAAAGGACTCAAAATCACACAGCCAGCAGTTGGTGGAGCCAGTCTCCCTGCACCATGTCTGAAGGCTGAGCCTGTGCTTATCTTGCTGTCCAACACTGCCTCCCAGTGGTCTCCCTTACCTTCTACATCAAATCCATCACACACCTTATTGATTTTAGCTTCCGATTCTCTCTGGTTCACTCTACTTTTTTGTTACTATTGCCCTAATTCAGCCTCTCAGCAGCAGCGGAACTGGCCTTCTCCGAAGTTCCTTCTTTATTTCACCTGCCACAAAAATATGTGCCTTTTACTAGTTTGAATTTTTTTCAGTGACTTCCCACTCTTCATGAAGAATTTCAAAACACATTAGGCTAGTGACTAAGACAACACGCAGATTGTCTTTAGCCTAGCTTTACAGCATTATATGGTACAAAGATGCTAATCTCAACTAATGCCCCTACACACACATATCATGAATCATTGGTAAGTTTGAATTCATTCTGGGTACCTCACTTAAGTGGTGGAGTCTGAGTATTATTAATAATACATTCTTTTATTTTTTTCGTGCAATGACTATTCTGTGCTTTCTTTGTTGTAGGATGCTTTAGCCATTCTTTTTTTTTTTTTTTTTTTCCTGACGGAGTCTGGTCGTGTTGCCCAGGCTGGAGTGCAGTGGCGCCATCTTGGCTCACTGCAACCTCCACCCACTCCTGGGTTCCAGCAATTCTCCTGCCTTAGCCTCCTGAGTAGCAGGGATTACAAGCATGCATCACCATGCCCAGCTAATTTTTTGTATCTTTAGCAGAGATGGGGTTTCACCAGGTGGCCAGGCTGGTCTCAAACTCCTGACCTCGTGATCCACCTGCCTCGGCCTCCCAAAGAGCTGGGATTACAGGTGTGAGCAACTGCGCCTGGCTTTTTTTTTTTTTTTGAGACGGAGTTTCACTCTTGTTGCCCAGACTGGAGTGCAATGATGCAATCTCGGTTCACTGCAAACTCCACCTCCCCAGTTCAAGCGATTCTCCTGCCTCAGCCCCGCAAGTAGCAGGGATTACAGGCACCCGCCACCATGCCCAGTTAATTTTTTTTAATATCTAGTAAAGACGGGGTTTCATCATGTTGGCCACGCTGGTTTTGAAACCCTGACCTCAGGGTGATCCACCCTCCTCGGCCTCTGAAATTGCTGGGATTACAGGCGTGAGCCACTGCACCCGGCCAGGTGTTCTCGAATATATTTACATCTACATGATTTAAAATCTACATTTAAATCTATTTATTTGTGTGTGTCTGTAAAGTGTTTATTTAAACTGGATTTAAGAAATGAATATAAATGCCAAATTATAGCAGTGTATATGGATAAAACGGAAAGTTTTTATGATTTATTGAAATGAAGACAGGAACAATAACATGAATAATAACTCTAGGATAGGCAAATAATCTAGGAGTGGGCACATTGCCCCCATGTTCCTGATGGAATGTAGTGTGGTATACTGCCGGGGGGGACCTGAACCTAGAATATATTGTAAAATGGTAACTAGGGGATCTCTTATTACATGCTGTGCCTTTTTCAGATCTAAATGGGAAGTTCTCATAACCTAGGTATTTTGGAGCCTCATGCACCATAGTATCTGTGAAATCACTTATTAGTCTGAAATTCAAACTGGCCTGGAATTAAGTTCTATCAGGCTCTCCACAATCTCCTGAAAACTGAAAAGGGATTAATAGCAGAGGTAGGGTTTCCTGTTTACCATTTTACAACATGCAATCTTTATTTATGTCTTTGAATAGGTTTTTATTTTTCTTACTGACTAAAATGCTCTGTGGAAGGCTAAATAATGGCCACAATGGTGTTTAAGTTTAAATCTCCAGAAACTGTGAATACATTACCTGGCCTGGTAAGAGGGATTTGTAGATGTGATTAGAAATTGAGGATCTCGACGGGACACCGTGGCTCACATCTGTAATCCCAGCACTTTGGGAGGCCGAGGCAGGTGGATCACGAGGTCAGGAATTCGAGATCAGCCTGACCAACATGGTAAAAGCCTGTCTCTACTAAAAATACAAAATTAGCCAGGCATGGTGGCGCATGCCTGTAATCCCAGCTACTCAGGAAGGCTGAGTCAGGAGAATCGTTTGAACCCAGGAGGTGGAGGTCGCGGTGAGCCAAGATTACGCCACTGCACCACTGCACTCCAGTCTAGGCAACAAGAGCAAAACTCAGTCTCAAAAACAATAAAATAAAATAAAATAAATAAAAGAAAAAAATCAAGAATATATTTTTGTATAATAAGTAGGTTAGAAATCTAGTAGCACTTTTGCATATTTGAGCTAAGAATGATACTGTTTTGATAAACGTTTATTCTCTGCAAACGTTGGCAATAACAGGAAAATCAGAAAGTAGCTGAAATTTTGCGAGGCATACCACTCATCTTGTTCACTGTGTATGAACTGTAGAGAACAATTAGTTTGAACTCTTTATCAATCAGATAAATCACATAATAAGGTTGAGCCAGTACATGTTGTTTGTTTAATTTGTTGAAAGCATTTGTAGCTGGATTTATGGACTCTGCTCTATTTGCTTCTTGAGAAAGCAGAGTGATGGTTTAGGTGGAGCCTTCTGGGAGGCATGAACCAGTGTCAATCCAAATAAATCTCTCCAACGCAAAGCAAATGAATGGAATGAGCCATGTAGCTGACTCAGAGTTCTTTAAGTAATTGGGACATTCTCAAATTTCCTGGAGCAGTTTTCTAAGGTCATTCCAAGCCTCCAATTTAGTCATCATCTCACTTTATTTTCAAAGTGTCAGTTTGGATGACACCTTCATTAAAACCATTATGAATTTAATAATGATGATAATTCCAGAAACTGACAGCTTAGTGGCATCAGGGAAAGACGGGCTGTTGCCAATTTATATATTTTGGTGTGCTGTCAAGATGGAAGGCTGCCCAGTTCACTCCGCCCCAGCTCATTCCTGGCATCTTTTCCTTTAGCATGATCAATGTCATAACCAGCTCCCCCTGGTCAACTCAAGTATTAACAGAACCTTAGGCGACCATGATCTTAGTTTCCCCACTGTCCTCGCATCTACCAGTTTTTACTTTCTATAATTTCGGATTTAAAGATACCTTTCAATCCCCTTCTCCACTTCCGCTGCCACTAACTTCAGAAGCAGACATCAAGCCCTGTCTTAAAGAGGCACAGGCTGCTTGGCTTCTTCATGTTTCTAAAGTCACCTGTCAAAGTCACACTGCTCACAAAATTAAGCAAAAAACAGTGAAACCACATTAAAGACACCTATAAATAATAAAAGCATGAGTGTACAAAAAGGTTTGGGACTTGTTTCAGAATTGAGATATAACAATGGGACAAAATTAGAAGTGCAGAAACAGGTCAGAGAGAGAGGAAGTCTGTATTTTTTATTAAATTTAAACACTTTTTTCTGAAAGAGAGGAGGTAACATTTCAAATCTCAGAAATGGGATGGATTTATTAACAAATAATCCTAAGAAGACTGTTAAATTATTTGGGGAAAAAAACCTCTGGTACTTAATTCAAGTATCTACCAATGCAATTTCAAATTTAAAATATTACTAATATAATTTTAAAAGCACTATGAAGAAAATAAATAACTTTAACCAAAGGCTGGAGAATGCCTCTCTAAGAATAATACCATAGGGAAAAAATCATAAAGAAAAGTATGTCTAGATTTGATGAAATAAAACTATAAAATTGTCATACATTATAAGATATAAAATATTTAAAACCAACAGCAAATTAGGAAAAATGTATTTCAAACATGTAGGAAAGATATAGAGTTAATATATTTAAATGGCTTTAATAAATCAGAAAAGCAATTCCCTAATAAAATAAGCAAAGAAGAAACACTCACACATACAGACACACTACACACATACTTAAAATTTCATGGAACAAGAATGTATAATAAAAATATTAACAAGTTTCTAATTTAACTAGTAAAAGCAAATATAACTTAATTTTTTAAAAAATAATAATTGTTCTTATTGCCTACCAAATTGGTGAGATTAAACATAAAATACCTAGTGCTGATTCGGATATACTGTTCCTCCCACTTAAATTGAAAATAATCTACATTGTAGATTTTTGAAGAAAAATCTAAATTTAAAAATCTATTTTGAAGTTTCTTCTAGAAATTGGCTACTACCTAGACCAACTCTGCATTGCTGTCTCAGAAAATAAACTTAGCAAGATGAGCAGGTGAAGGTGTATAAATATATTAACCCAAGTAACCTAGCACTGTGAGCCTTCTGCAGTGAGCCTCCTGCTGTACCCAGTGCTGGGATGGCTCTAGAAAAAAAAAAAAAAAAAATGCCCGACCCATCCAGAATGCAAAACTGGGGCTATGGAGGCCTTCACCTCCTGTCTCCCAGTCTCTCAGTTCAACAGGCTGCCCTTGCTTCTCCAAGAGGCTGCCTTCATCATGCCACAATTAACTGTGTGAGCAGAGCATGAGTGTGCTTTGATCACTAGTTGATCCCTAGCACCAACAAGAATGTCTGGCTCTTTAGATGTGTTAAAAAAAATGTGTAGTGATTTCATAAATAGTTTTGGCCATTCTTGAGCATATCTGTAAACGGCTCAATTAGCTGAAAGATCAGGGCTCTTCAGAAGCATATTCGCAGAAGTTGAAGTTCTCCTGAATGTGGTAAAGACACAATCATGACCACTATTCGAAGCCAATGCTTAAACCTGCTCAGACACTCTCTGTTGCTCACACCTGTGTAAGGACAAAAAGAGGTATTAAGAAAAACATCCACAGATTGTTCATCTATTTCCAGAGCTAGGGAGCTCAAGTTAGAAAACTCTGTGGCAACCACTAAACAGTGTAAAAGGGCAGCCCTGGCGTCATCTCTGTTGTTTGTAGAATGAATATGTTCCTGAGGTTCTAGGATCTACAATTGGCATTGCCTTCATGATACTCAGAAGAGATGCAGTTGCAGTTGCTGTTAGAAGGTAACACTGCAGATAAAATAAAATAAAAATACAAAATTGTATCCTGGGAAGGACATTAAGAAGACTTTATTAAAATTTTCCTCCCTCTTCTAGTTTATATAAAAGAAACGAACAACCTTAGATTGAATGTGTCTTGACTAAGGTCACAGAGAAAGCTCCTTCCTTCCTTCCTTCCTTCCTTCTTCCTTCTTTAACAAAAACTCCTTGTAGTAAAGAGAAGGATCATCGAAGTCCCAAACTCCTCAGAGCTGGTTGGTGGAGGCACTGAAGGAGGCCAAGGGGGCTCAGACACTGATACAAATTTTGATGAGTGAACAGGGACCAAATATTTTCTTCACACCTGTGGAAGCTTATTATCTAGATAGGGGTAGAACAATGTCTACATTCTAATTTTGGGTAATTGACAGAGTACACACTTGACCATTTTAGAGGAATCTCCTAAGTATTTCTACCTCTTATAATGTAAGATCCAGTGGGAAAATTATGGCATAAAGAGGAGAGAGAGATCACAGCTCACCTTCAAATTATTTAACCAGGAATCCAACATGTTTAGGAATGTTTGTTATAATATATGGAGCACAACCACCAGTGGCAAATTTTGATCAGAGACAGAAAATCCACCTGAGAAAGAACTCACCCTGAGTTGGTTATTAAAAATGAAAATTATCTAACTCAAACTTCGGGCAGTTTATCACTGTGGACTCAAATTATGGATCCTTGGGAAAGTGGCTCACATTAGACATGAAAATACAAACTGCCCTTCCTCTCAAACTTCCAGGCACAAAAGAAAGGTCAAACTCTAATTGCAGCACAAGGCTCCAAGCTTTCGTAATGATGGTGGAAAATGACAGTGGTTTGGAGAGTTCTGGGACACACCTCTGAAGCACATGTCAGGCACTCTGCAGGAATTCTGAGATATGTCGGTAGTAACTGAGAATTGGCAGAAGATTCTTCTTTACCAGCACTCAAAAGGAAAGAATACTATGTTAACTGATCTGATACTAGGATGCTGATTGTGACCTGGTTCCAAGTATGTTGTATAAACATGTGTCAACATGTCTTATTCTCCTATCAGTCCTTCCAATTTAACCTCCTGATTCCAAGTTCATGGAGATGTCAGAACAAGACTAGTTTCTTTTATTTTCTTTCTTTTTCACATGGGTACTTGGAATGGTAACTACATAATCTTTCATCCAAACCATGATAGTTTTCAGAATGAAAAGGTAATCTGTGTAAAATTAAGCTAGAACAGTGTCTATGAACTAGAACAGCTCAATCAAAGGGATATATGTAGTCATTCTGGAATTTGGCGCTAGCAAGTTCTTAGAATTTTAAAGCAGACTCTGGCTGGTAGTCAGGCAGATACTTACGGGGATACATCATGTTTGTTTGTGTTTTGAACCTAAGACATATTCTTCAGCACAGTTTTGCAGAGAAGTCTACTCAGGGATATCAAATACTAACATCAAAGTACCTGTCACTAATATTGTTGAATACTTTTATATTATCCATTGTCACAGAAGGAGAAGTGGTTGGGAAAGCAGAAATGAAGAATACCTATGTTTTCTGGCCTTGGTATAATCTAATAGAATCCCAATCCCAACTATTCTAGTGTCTGTTGTTATGGTTAATTTTATGTGTTAACTGAGCCATGGATGCCCAGATATGTGGTTAAACATTACTTCTGGATGTGTCTGTGAGGGTGTTGCTGAAAGAGATTAACATGTGAATTAGTGCACCGACTCTCCCATCCAGTTTTTTGAGAGACTGAATAGAACAAAAATGTGGAGGAAAGTGAATTAACTTTGTCTGACTGTTTGAACTGGGATATCAATTTTCTCTTGCCCTCAATACTCCTGATTCTCAGGTTTTCATGCCTGGACTGGAATCTATACCATTGGCTCTTGGTCTATTAGGCTTTTGAACCCCTGCTGCTAGCTTTCCTGCCTCTCCTCCTTGCAGAAGGTAGATCTTGAGTCTTTTTAGCCTCCATAATTGCATGAACAGACACCTTATAATAAATCTCTTCCTGGATATCTATGTCTCCATCTTTCTTTTTCTGTATATCTACATATCCTATTGGTTCTGTTTCTGTAGGGCACCCTGACTAAGACAGTAATAAACTTGTTTTTGGTTTCAGGGTCCAAAGTCACCTGCGCATTCCTATTAAGCAATGGTACAGCTCTTCTGCTTGAATTTTCTCATTTGATGAACAAAATCATCCAACAAAATGTTTTCCTTTTTGTTTTCAAATACTTCTTATACTTTCTAGATGATATGTCTAATCCACATGTTTTCATTGACAATTGATAGTTATCAATCAGCAAAGAACCCAAGCATGAAAACGGCTATGAAAATCTGGTTCTGTCAGTGCTAGTGGATCCAATGGCGCATGCTCATCAAGGAGAGAGTACAGGGAATAAGCTCTAAGATGGCATGATTTTCCTGTCTGTCCTAAAAATATTAATCCTAACTTTTCATTATTTTCGTTGAGTGGTTAATGTATTTTAAGGGTGGGAGTTTCAGTGGGAGAGAATTGTATAATGCATCATGTTAGAAAGTGTTTCTTTGGAAATGTGTGTCTCATGTCAAAGGTATTTATCCTTTTCGAGACTTGACACAGTTTGGCCCATGTTGCATGTTGCACACTGGCTTCAGTAGAATGAAGAGAAGAGCAATTTCTTCAGTAAAATAAACATACGTACTTAGGAATTAGATGGAATTTGAAAGTGAAATGCGTGAAAACACCAAGTAAAATGACAAGCTATAACGTTCTTGTATTTTTTAAAAATTTTCAGTTATATTGGGATGGAGAAGAACATGCCACACAGTTGTAATTGTCTGTCTACATGACTCTATTTGCCTTTCTCTCTTTCTTCTAAAAAATACCCCTGTTAGTACCCCAATGACATATAAATTTAAGTTCCACCCACTTTGAAAATGGAAGTACTAGCCTTTTTTTAAAGAAAAAAATCTCTTGAAAGTTTTCTTCACTGATTAAATATGTGCTTTGGGTCTACAAACCTGGGTCCAATTCCAAGTTGATCTCTTGAATCTCTGTGTCCTCATCAATTTCCCTTAACCTATCTGGGCTTTGATTTCTTCAGCTGTTAAGTGGTGCGAGTGTTTACCATGGGCATCTTCTTGTGAATTTGTTTTTACGTGACATATATAAAATACTTATCAACATGTGTGACACCAAGTAGATGATCATAAATTTAATATAAAAGGCTACTCTCATACTAATACTGACCCTAGTAAAATCAATGTTTCCTAATGGAGTGCCCAGGGACATTGTGTATCAATTTATCAAAGTTCTCAATGAAAATCGAGATTCCTGGGTCTGACACTAAAGAATAGGCTTGCAGTCAGGAAGCCATGAAAATCTTCAGTTTAGCAAGATCTGTGTGTCTTTTTTACACACATAAATATTTTAAGAAGACTTGTTTTAGCTTTCCATAGTAATCTGGACTTCATCACTTTTTTTTAACTTCTAGTGATTTTTTAAACGTTTATTTATAATTCAATCTTTCAAACCTTTTATTTAGACTTCCATTAAAATAAACATTACATAAAGTTTTATAGCAAAACAGAAAAAAGCAACCATCCCAGCTGGGGAATGCAGCCAAAAATGTTATGTTTTCAGTCATCACAAACATGTTATCAAGGAAAACTACAGCCATGAAGCAATTATACAGAAAAACTAATGGAAAACATACTAATTATCTAAATTGTTCAGGTGAGAGAATTTTTTTCTTTCTGTTTAATTTTCCTTTCTTTAATTAACTGACAAATGGGCAGAAACCCTAACCTTGGTTTATCACATGATGTTAAAATCAAAGTTTAGTCTAACGCAAATACCAAAATGAAGTACTAGACAAATGCAACTTTGTCTTTCAAGTTAAGTTTTTGAGAACTAGTTAGATGCATTGTGCTCTTCCCGTAGAAAGAGTGTTAAAGTGTTGAGGATTGAATGTGACAGATTTTTTTAAATTGTGTTTTATTTCAATTTTTAAATAGCTTGATCAGGATATGATTGACATACAATAAGCAATGCATATTTAAAGCATACCATTTGATCAAATTTAAAATGTATCCATGCCTCTAAGACCACTTTCATAATTAATATATTTAATATATTCATTAACTTTAAGAATTTCCGTCTGCTCTTTTATAATACATCTCTCGTTCCTTATGCCCTTCCCTCCCATCCCTAGGCAACTATTCATCTTTCTCTTTCACGATAAATTAATTTGTATTTTCTTTTTCTTTTTTTTATTTTGTATGTGGTAAATGGAGAGATGAGTTTTAAAGAATTATTTTTGGGGTAGAGATCTACTGTAAGTGCTGACCACCCACCACAGAGAGAGAGGTACTTACTACCTTTCTCCCAAGTCAAGTTAAGGAGACAAGGAGTTTACTGCATGCCTCCTGTAGGCTGGAGGCCATGGAATTCTGGTGTTTGAGTCACACTGGAGAGAACCAACTGGTAAGAGGCTGAATAGAGCAGCTGAAGAAAGGGCTGGGTTTAGGAAGAAAGTATGGTACCAAACTTTTAAGCTAAAATGTTTCACAAGTATTCTCCCATGGGCCAGATATAGACTGCATGATCTAAAGAAATTCTTTACAGGAGGCTCCCCTAGAAGGAAGAGGTGCCTGAGCAGGGAAGCTGGAGTAGAGTCTTGCATGCCTAGGGACTGTGAGAGAGTGAATAAAGAGGGATGCTTTATCATGCCAAGAAAAATAGAGAGAAGGCATCTGAGGGATTCTGCTCCTGGGGTTTCATATGGTTTGGCTCTGTGTCCCCACTCAAATCTCATCTTGAATTGTATTGTACTCCCATAATTTCCATGTGTGGTGGGAGGGACTGGTGGGAGATAATTGAATCATGGGAGTGGGTCTTTCTGTGCTGTTCTCGTCATGGTGAATGGGTCTCACAAGATCTGATGGTTTTAAAAATGGGAGTTTCTTTGCACAAGCTCTCTTTTTTGCCTGCTGCCATCCACGTAAGATGTGATTTGCTCTTTCTTGCCTTCCACCGTGATTGTGAGGCCTCCCCAGCCATGTGGAACTGCAAGTCCAATAAACCTCTTTCCTTTGTAAATTGTCCAGTCTCAGGTATGTCTTTTTTAGCAGTGTGAAAATGGACTAATACAGGGTTCAGCCTTAAATATCTGCCACATGCAGAGTTTTGCCAAGTTCTAGATCACTACTGAAACGTCAGCCACATGGGAATGTGCATGTCCCCCTTCTTTGCTTTGTTTCCCGTGTTTAACCCAGGAGGAGCCTTTATTAATTTCCTGTTCCTGCTATAACAAATTAGCAGCACACAGTTAGTTGCTTAAGTGTGATTAACATATAATAAAAAATGCATAGTTAAAGCATACCATTCGATCAGATTTAAAGTGTATCTATGCCTGTAAGACCACTTCCATAATTAAGGTATTTAATGTATTCATTAATTCTAAAAATTTCCTTCTGCCATTTTATACTACATCTCTCCTTCCTTACGGCCTTCCCTCCCATCCCTAGGCAACTGTTGATCCTTCTGCTGTCCCTGTCCATTAGTTTGCCATATATATATATATATATATAAAAGGAAAGATTAGTTTCAAACAATCATTTTGGAGGTAGAGCTCTACTGTGAGTGCTTCTGAAGGTCAGAAGCCTGAAATGGGCCTCACTGTATTAAAATGAGCATTGGCAGGGCTGAATTCCTTTTGGCAATTTTAACAGATGATCTTTTTCTTTGTTTTTTCTGGATAGTAGAAGGCACTCACACTCCTTGGCTTGGCCACATTTTCCACCATGAAAGCCAACAATGCCAGGCCAAGTCTTTCCTGAATTCTCTCTAGAAGGTAGCTATGCTCACTACTATACCACCAACGTTCAGCTTATCTCTCTGGTTCTTCCTCTTCTCCTTCTATCTTCCACTTATAAGAGCCCATGTGACTACCTTGTTTCCACACAAGTAATTCAGGATAATCTCTTTATTTTAAGGTCATAAAATTAACAATTTTAATTCTCCTTCTCTATGTAATTTACATATTCACAGGTTCTGAGCAGTAAGACATGGACATCTTTGAGAGTCGAAGATTCTCCCTATCACAGGATCAAACACTGGACTGAGGTTACCAAAATGAGAAAAAGGAAGCCAAAGTTCTGAATTACAGAAGTACAAAGATGACTACCACACCCACTATCTCAGCTACAGGCTTCCTTCCACCTGGAGGCAGTGCTATGGCTGAAGATGGGTACGGTGGATAAAGTCTTGACTGCAAATTAAATTCTGAGTACTGAATATTATATAGTCCTAGATATTAGCAAGAAATTTTATTTTCTTTTTTTTTTAGTTAGTGATCAGAACAATCATGGAGCTGTCCAAAATTTCATCCAGGGCACTGGAAAAATTAAACTCATGACCAGATGTAAAGAAATAATGGGAGACAAAAATTATAAAGTTATTCTGCAATCATATCTCACCACTTGTGTATGTGATATATAATAGTTACATGTATATTTCCCATGACCCCATACAGACAAAGTAAAATAAGACCCTAATTGAATTAGCAAAAGACAGTTATCTCTATCACTGTTTGAAAACTGACAACATGTGGGCACACAGATGTGTTTTATCTGAAGGCCTACAACATTTACTTATTTATATATTTATTTATTTATTGTAACTTTTATTGCTATAGCATAGTTGTACATATTTTTGGAGTATATGAAATACTTTGATACATGTGCACAATTTGTAATGATCAAGTCAGTGTAATTTACCTTTTCTTTGTGTTGGGAACATTACAAGTCTTCTCTTTTAGCTATTTTGAAATATACAAAAAAAATTGTTAGCTATAATTTACCTACTATATTATCTAACATTAGAATACATTTGTTATATCAAATAGTATTTTTATACAAATTTACCAACTCCTCTTCATACCTCGTCCTCTTTTCTTTTCCAGCTGCTGGTAGCCATCCTTCTACTCTCTACCTCCATGACATCCACATTTTTAGTTTCCACATGTGAGCAAAAACAGAAGATATTTGTCTTTCTGTGCCTGGCTAATTTCACTTAACATAATGACCTCCAGTTTCATTAATGCTGCCTCAAATGAAAAGATTTATTCTTTGTTGTTGAATAATAAAATGTTGTGTATGTATACTAGAATTTCTTTGCCCATTCATCCATTATGGACTCTTAGCTTGATTTCATATCTTGCCTATTGTGAATAGTGCAGCAATATGCATGGAAGTGCAGATATATCTTTGATATACTAATTTCCTTTCTTTTGGCCGTATACCCAGCAGTAGGATTGCTGGATCATGTGGTAACTATTTTTTTTTATTTGTTTGAGAAATCTCCTTACTTTTTCCTGTAAAGGCAGTAGTACCTTTCTTTTTTTTTTGAGACAGAGTCTCGCTCTGTTGCCTAGGCTGGAGTGCAGTGGCATGATCTCGGCTCACTGCAAGCCTCCCGAGTAGCCCGCCACCATGCCCGGCTAATTTTTTTGTATTTTTAGTAGAAATGTTGTTTCACCGCATTAGCCAGGATGGTCTCGATCTCCTGACCTTGTGATCAGCCTCCCAAAATGCTGGGATTACAGGTGTGAGCCACCACGCCCAGCCAGTAGTACCTTTCATTCTCACCACAGGTGTACAAGCAAATCCCCTTTCTCCATATACTCTCAGTATTTGTTATTTTTTTGTCTTTTTGGTAATAGCTGTTCTAACCGGGGTGAGATGATATCTCATTGTGGTTTTAATTTACATTTCCCTGAGTATTGGTGTTGCATTTTTATATACCTATTGGCCATTTGTATGTCTTCTTTTGAGAAGTGTCTATTCAGTCAATTCAGTTCTGTTGCCCATTTTTAATCGGAATATATATATATATATATATACACACACACACACTATTTTTTATATTATATATATATATACACACACACTATTGAGTTGTGTGAGTTCCTTATACATTCTTGCTGTTAACCCCTTGCTAGATGGATAGTTTGCAAATATTTTCTCCCATTCTGTAGCTTGTCCTTTTACTTAGTTAACTGCTTTCTTTAATGTGGAGAAGCTTTTTAGCTTGATGTGTAATCCCATTTATATACTTTTCCTTTTGTTGCCTGTTTTTTTGAAGTCTTAGCCAGAAAATATTTTCTCAGTCTACTATTTTATAGCACTTCCCTAATGCTTTATTCTAGTAGTTTCATAGTTTTAGGTCTTATATGTAAGTCTTTAATCCACTTTAATTTGATATTGTAAATGGTGAAAGATGGGGATTTAGTTTCATTTTTCTACATATGGACAGCCAGCTTTCTCAGCACCATTTATTAAAGAGAATTCCCTTTCTACTATGTAGGTTTTTGGACTCTTCCTCAAAAATTAGTTAGCTCTAATTGTGTGGATTCATTCCTGGGTTCTCTGTTCCGGTCCATTTGCCTATGTGTATATTTTTATGCCAATACCTTGATATTTCATTATTGCAGCTTTGTAGTATAAAGTCAGGTTATATGATGCCTTCAGCTTTTTCTTTTTTCTAGCTCTTATTAGGTTCAGGGTACATGTGAAGGTTTGTTCCGGAGGTAAGAAACTCCTGTCACAGGGTTTATTGTACAGATTATTTCATCACCCAGGTATTGGGTCCAGTACCCAATAGTTATCTTTTCTTCTCCTCTCCCTCCTCCCACCCTCCACCCTCAAGTAGACCCCAGTGTGTGTTATTTCCCTGCCATGTGTCCACGTGTTCTCATCATTTAGCTCTCAGAAGTGAGAACATGTGGTATTTGATTTTCTGTTCCTGCATTGGTTTGTTAAGCATAGTGGCCTGCAGCTCCATCGATCTTCCCTCAATAGACATGATCTCCTTCTTTTTTTTAACTGCATAGTATTTCATAGTGTATGTGTACAACATTTTCTTTATCTAGTCTGTCACTGATGGACATTTAGGTTGATTCTATGTCTTTGCTATTGTGAATAGTGCTGCAATGAACATTCATGTGCATGTGTCTTCATAATAGAATGATTTGTATTCTTCTGGCTATGTTCCCAGTAAAGGGATTGCAGGGTTGAACAGTAGTTCTGCTTTTAGCTATGTGAGGAATCATAATACTGCTTTCCATGATAGTTGAACTAATTTACACTGCCACCGACAGTGTATAAGTGTCCCATTTTCTCTGCAATCTCATCAGCATCTGTTTTTTATTTTTTAATAATAGCCATTCTGACTGGTATGATATGGTATCTCATTGTGGTTTTGATTTTCATGTCTCTAATAATCAGTAATATTGAACTTTTGTTCCATATACTTACTGGCCACATGCATGTCTTCCTTTAAAAAGTGTCTGTGCATGTCCTTTGACCACTTTTTAATGGGATTGTTTGCTTTTCTCTTGTAAATTTGTTGTTTCTTATTTATGCTAGATATTAGATCTTTGTCAGATGCATACTTTGCAAATATTTTCTCCCATTCTGTAGATTATCTGTTTACTCTGTTGATAGTTTCTTTTGGTGTGAAGAAACTCTTACGTTTAATTGGATCCCACTTGTCAATTTTTAGTTTTGTTGCAATTGCTTTTGGTGACTTTGTCATTAAATCTTTGCCTGTTCCTGTGTCCAGGATGGTATTGCCTAGGTTGTCTTCCAGGGTTTTTATAGTTTTGAGTTTTACATTTAAGTCTTTAATCAATCTTAAATTGATTTTTGTATATTGTGTAAAGAAGGAGTCCAGCTTCAATTTTCTTCATGTGGCTAACCAGTTATCCCAGCACCATTTACTGAATAGGGAGTCTTTTCCTCATTGCTTACTTTTGTCAACTTTGTCAAAGATCAAAGGATCATAGGTGTGTAGCCTTAATTCTGGACTCTCTATTCTGTTCCACTGATCTATGTGTCTGTTTTTGTGTCAGTACCATGCTGTTTTGGTTACCGTACCCCTGTAGTATAATTTGAAGTCAGGTAATGTGATGCCTCCAGCTTCATTCTTTTTGCTTAGGATTGCCTTGGATATTAGGGATTTTTTTGGTTTCATGTGAATTTTAAAATCATATTTTTCTAGTTCTGTGAAGAATGTCATTGGTAGTTTAATAGAAATAGCATTGAATCCGTAAATTACTTTGGGCAGTATGGCCACTTTAATGATATTTATCCTTCCAATTTATGAGCATGGGACATTTTCCCACTTGAGTCTTCTCTGATTTCTTTGAGCAGTGTTTTATAATTCTTATTGTAGAGATCTTTCACCTCCCTCATTAGTTGTATTCCTAGGTATTTTATTCTTTTCGTGGCAACTGTGAATAAAACTGCATTCCTGATTTGGTTTTTAGCTTGGCTGTCATTGCTGTATAGGAATGCTAATGTTTTTGTACACTGATTTTTTATACTAAAACTTTGCTGAAGTTGTTTATCAGCTGAAGGAGCTTTTGCATCAAGATAGGCTTTCTAGATATAGAATCATGTCATCTGCAGAGGCAGTTTGATCTCCTCTCTTCCTATTTGGATGCCCTCTATTTCTTTCTCTTTTCTGATTGCTCTGGCTAGCACTTCCAGCACTATGTTGAGTAGGAGTGGCAGCTTTGTGTTTTGTGCTCAGGATTGCTTAAGTTATTTGGGATCTTTCTAGTTCTATATTACATTTCTCATTTTTTTATTTCTGTGAATACTGTCACTGGCATTTTTATAGCAATTGCATTGAATCCATAGATTTTTGGGGGGAGTATAGATATTTTAACAGTTTTAATTTTTCCAATCAGTGAACATGGGATAGCTTTATTCCAGTGTGCTCAGAGAAGATGCTTGATATAATTTCAATTTTTGAATGTTTTAAGATCTGTTTTGTGGCCTAGCTTATATTCTATCCTTGTGAATAATTCATGTACTGAAGAAAATAATGTGTATTCTGTAGCTGTTAGATGAAATACTCTGAAAATATCTATTAAATCTATTTGGTCTATAGTTCAGATTAAGTCCAATGTTTATTTGTTGATTTTCTGTATGGAAGATCTGTCCAATGCTGAAAGTGGGATGTTAAAATCTCCAACTATTCCTGAAGCCTATCTCTCTCTTTAGCTCTAATAATATTTTCTTTATGTATATGGGTGCTCCAGTGTTGGGTGTGTGTATATTTAAAATTGTTATATCCTCTTGTTGAATTGACCCCTTTATCATTATATAGTGACCTTCTTTGTCTCTTCTGATAGATTTTGTTTTGAAATCTGTTTTATCTGATATGAATGTAGCTACTCCTGCTTTTATTGGTTTCAGCTGGTATAAAATATCTCTGTCCATTCCATTATTTTCAGTCTGTGTGTGTATTTTTAGGTGAAGTATGTTTCTTGTAGACAACAGATCAATAGTTCTTGCTTTTTCATCCATTCAGCCACTCTATGTCTTTTGATTGGAGAGTTTAGTGTATTTACATTCAATGTTATTATTCATAATTAAGGACTTGGGGAGTACTGTTTTTTGATATACCTATTTATTGCTACAATTTTCCCTCTAAGTACCATTTTTATCCCATAGGTTTTGTTATGGTGTGTTTCCATTTGTATTTGTTTCAAGACATTTTTCAAATTTGCTTCTTAATTTCTTCATTGATTCATTGGTTATTTGGAAGCATTTTGTTTAATTTCCATTTATTTGTATATTTTCCAAAGTGTCTCTTGTGACTGATTTCTAGTTTTATTGAGTGTTGTCAGAATAGATGATAATATGATTTCCAATATTTTGTATTTTTTGTGACTTCTTTTGTGGCCTAACATGGTCTGTCCTGAAGAATATTCCAAGTGCCTGATGAGAAAAATGTGTATTCTGTAGCAGTTGAATGGAACATTTTCTAAAGGTCTGTTAGGGCCATTTGGTCTAGAGTACAGTTTAAGTCCAATATTTCTTTGTTGATTCTCTATCTGGATAATCTGTCCACTGTCAAATATGAGGTATTGAAGTGTTCTATTATTATATTGCAGTCTATCTCTCCCTTTAGATTTATTAATATTTGCTTTATATACTTTGTTGATTGGGTCTTAGTTGCCTACATATTTAGTATAGTTACGTCTTATTGCTGAATTGATACCTTTATCATTATATAATAACCTTTGCCTCTTTTCATAGTTTTTCAGTTAGCGTGTATTTTATCTAAGTATAGCTACTCCTGCTCTTTTTGTGTTAAATATACATGGAATATCTTTTTCCATCTTTTCACTTTCAGTCCATATGTGTCTTTATAGTTGAAATGAATTTCTTACAGACAGCATACAGCTGAGCATTATTTTTCAATTTATTAAGCCACTCTGTTGTTTAGTTGGAGGATTTAGTCAATTTACTTTCAGTGTTATTATTGATAGGTGAGATGTTAGTATTTTCACATTGTTACTTATTTACAAGTTGTTGTGTAACTCCTCTCTCCATTTCTTACTCTCTTCTTTTATGCTTAAGTGATTTTCTCTGATAATAGTTTTGATTTGTTGCTTTTCATTTTTAGTGTATCTTTTATAGGGTTCACTTTGCAGTTACCATGAGGCTTACAAAAATAGTTTATATTTGTACCAAGTATTTAAATTTCATACCAACTTAACTTTCACTACAAAAATGTTAAAATGTAAAACATGAAACAAAACTACACAATAACTTTCTTCTCTCTGCAGATTTAAAATTTTTATATTACTATTTTTATTTTGGTATTCACTATCTCCTTAATAAAAGGTTATATTATTATAATTTTTAGTAGCCTTATCTTTTAGTCTTCTCATTTAAGATGCAAGTCGTTTAAAGGCCATGATTCTAATATTATTATAACAATCACATTAGTGTTCAATTATTATTGTTTGAAGAAATTTCTTTAGCATTTTTTTGTAGGACCAGTCTGACAACAATAAATTCCCCAGATTTTGTTTGTCTGGGAAAGTCTTTCTCTCTCTTTCATTTCTGATGAATAACATTTTTGGGTACAGTATTCTTGGCTGACATATTTCCCTCCTCAGCACTCAAAATATATTTTCCCACTCCCTCCTGAAAAGTCTGGTGCCAGTTGTTTTGAATCTCCCTTACATGTTATTTGCTTCTTTGTTTCTCATTGTTTTCAGGATTATTTCTTTGTCATTGACTTTTGTGAATTGCATTGTATTATGTCATGCAATATTCTTCTATGGGTTGAATCTGGTGACATTTGAAGTTCCTGTATCTGGATATTTATGTCTTTCTTTAGATTTGGAAAGTTTTCTATTATTATGTATTTGAATAAGCTTTCTAGCCCTCTGTCTTTCTCAATTATCTCTTCAACTTCAACAAACCAAATATGTGCAATTTTCATGTTATCCCATAGATCCCATGAACTTTGCTTATTCTTTTTCACTCTTTTTTTCTTTACTCTTCTCTTTGTATTTTTAAATTGTCTGTCTTTGAACTCACTGATTCTTTTTCCTGTTTGATCAATTCTGCTCTTGATACTCTCTATTACACTTTTTATTTAATTGATTGTATTTGTCACCTCCAGGATTTCTGTTTTTTTTATTATTTCAATCTCAGTTAAATTTCCCAGATAAATATCTGAATCGATTCTCTATATTTTATTGATGTTTACTAAGCTTTCTTAAAATAGCTATTTTGCATTATTTGTCTGAGAGGTCATACATCTCCATCAATTTAGAGTTAGCTCCTGGTATCTTATTTTGTTCATTTGATAAAGTCATATTTCCCTGAACTTTTCTGATGCTCGTGGGAGTGGGATGATGTCTGCTCATTGATAGATTATTTTAGTTTTCACAGTCTGGCTTTTTTTGTGCCTCTCCTTCTCCAGAGGGCCTTCCAGCAATACTAAGCCTACTAATTGTTGTGTTCCCTGAGCTTGTGATCATCACAGCCATCTTAGCACTAGAGGACACTTTAAGCCCAGAGTTGCTGTGAGTTTCCCAAGGCTTCTGAGGTATGTGACTTTCCAGCCCAAATGGACATGGGAAAGACATGAAGAGTGTATTGGAGCTGTATGTGAATGCTAGACAGGAACCTGAGTCGAGAAAACTGTCCTAGTGGCCAAGCAGTCCTCGGCACAGCGATGAACATTTTAAAATTGGAGATCTCATTAAAGAATGACCAGTATTCTGACTTATCTTCACAATTAGAGATCTGGGCAAAGTGGTGTCTAATGTCTGCTGCTTGGCGGATATTTCTGGAGGTAGACTGAAATCCATTTAGATTCACCAACTGCCTGAATTTTGAATGAAGTGTTCTAAGATTTTATAAAATATATGTAGAATTGATGGCATAGCTACTTTTTATCACATAAACATGCACCCTTCCCCAAATAAAGCTCATATCTAGACTATCATGAGAAAAATAATTTTACAAAGCTTTTTAAAATCATTCATAATCATTTATATATTTTACAAAAAGAAAATAGGAGAGCTAGAGATAATGTGTTATTTACAATTACCTAGCAACTTAATGTATGAGACGATGTGCCTGGAATCTGCATGACCTACTACACTGCAAACTGTTTTACGTGAGAAACATAAGGGTGGAATACTAACAGTAAAAGAGGTGGTGATCCTAGTGAGACACAGACATAAATAAAAATAAGGGAGAAATGGGGTCTTTAAATGAAAGTATAGTTTATATTTACTATTATACTAAGCCTGGAATTTAGCTTTAAAGTATTGTACCACAGTGCTGTTTGTTATTATTCATGACATAGTCCCATAACCTTTAGAGTTTATAAATTATGTCTCCATGTGTGAACTTACTTGACTCTCCATAACTCAGTGAGATGCTCTTTATTAACCCTCATTTCACAGATGATGGAAAAACAAAGTTGAATAAAGGATTTCTGGAAATAAGTAACTCACTTTAAATATTAGAAAGAATATATCAGAGAAGTGAATCATGCCAAGGAAATGAAGAGACACAAGTGGTGGAATCTGCACTACAACCCCAGCACATCTTCTAAGTCTGAATCTCAGCCCATGTATTACCTGCTACAATTGTCTCTCTAATGGTATTGAATTCATCAAGGGGTCAATTTCACAATGGGCAAAAATATAGAACAAAATATCCATTCATTACTTGCGGTGTACTTACCACTTGCTGATCATTGTGCTTGTCTTATATCATCTTTCTAATCCTCAATTCTGCTTTATAAAGTAAGTATAATGGTTGTCGTTTTATATATAAGGCAAAAGAAGACTCCAGAATTATGCACTTCTTGGCAGACTCAGAGCTTGGATACTGATCTATCTGAATTTAAAGCTTATCGTCAGAGTCAGCTGCCAGTTTTGAGTTATATCTCCCTTAAAGAAAAACATTCGTCAGCCACCTACCAGGATGTGGTCAGGGCAATTTTATAAACAGTCTTCATCACGAGTGATTTCTTGCTTGTCTTTTCAGTCTCTACTGCATAGTTATTGCAGAAGATGTTCTGGTGATCCTTGAAGAACCTTCCTGTCTTTTCATGACTAAGACTCAAATTCCCCCAGCTTCCAGGGCTATAGTATGTTGATGACTCATAGCTGAGTCTCTACCTGGAATTGACCTTCTGCAGAAGGGAGTTCCATCAACCAAGGTTACACCCCTTGCACAGAAGCAAGCTGCAGCCAATGTCTAGTTGAAGCAAAGGTAAAATGGCCCAGGATACATATATCATTTAAGGACATCTCAAGGGCCTATTCCAACCCCAGAACTCTGCATGTGACCAGCTGAGCCCTTTGTTGCAGCTATATCACATTTCAATGCCTCTATACAGTTCTGCTTCTCTCACTACTTAGTGGCATTATTCCTGAGAGCACTTCCTAATGAACTTCTCACACACGAATCTTCAATTTAGAGCCTATTCCTTGGAGAATATGACCGAAGAGACTTCGAAATGTGAGTGGACCAAAGAAACTGAATCTAAATGGGATTTTGGAGCTGCATTACTTGTTGACTGGCTGGCATAAAGGCCCTTACCATTGGTGGTGGTTGGATTACTAATAGGCTCTTACAGGCTGTAACACTGCAAACACGAAAATTTTCTGGTTGTAACGTGGAATGAGAACCAGTAGAAGGGAATACACTCTTTTCTGCAATATCTCAGGTATTTGAATTCAGTGAAAGAAAGTAATTGTAAGAAAAATGGATTGAATGACTCTCACTAAGTACTTTGAAAGTGTTGGAACAAGTCAGTAAAAGGCTTGTGGTCATTAATCAATAATTCAAGAAAATATGTGGAAAACAGACAGCTTCCTTGGCACCATATAAAGAGATTCACCTCTCTTGGAGTTAGAGTACATAAAAATGTAAGGAATGGGATAAAATGTAATTATAAACATAATGGAGCCCCAAGAAGGTTGAATTTTCAGTCCCCTGTAAGGCTGCTATGCCAAGGTCAGAGGCCTGATGAGGAAGAAGAAATGCGACTCAGAGACTAGATAGAGAGATCTAAGTGATAGCACTCAAAATCCTTGAATATTAAGATTCTTCTGAACACTCTGAATGGATGCAGGCTAGTGATGCTCCTTTGCTTGGAGATAATACAGAGACATCTGACCTACATGACAGCACATGTGTCCCTTCAGGATTTACTTTTATTTCTCCCCCTAATGCCCAACAAATAACTAGAACCCCACTGACTCTGACCAAAAGTGCTGGGTCTGAAAAGAGAGAAATGAAGCTCCTATTAAACATGCTTCAAAATCTAAGCAACATGGACCTGTGACAACTGGGTGAGTGTGCTTTCAGACTAGATCCTTAATATGCAAAATTGAGTAGGAGCAGAACATAAAGTTGAATGAGTGAGTTTATCAACATAAGAGCACTCTCAGGACAAAGGGAATTTTATACCCTGGCAAAGTTCCCAGAGGTGGTGGGATCACATGGCTAGGATATCATGGAGACTTGGGGAAAGTGATGGTCCACACTAAATAAAGTGCAAACTCCAAATCTGCTATGGCAGGTCATAGAAAGAGGGATCAAAAGACATAGTAATGCTGGAGTGGGTATTCTTTATAAGGCCAGAAAGCCCATCAGTCAACTCTCCTCTGAAGAAAGGCCCTGAAGACATTGTTTACCAAAGCAATGGCAATGTGCTGGTGAGGGGGGCACCAACATCACTGGGAAGCTTATAGGTGGCCCTTGTCTTTGTAAAAGAAACTGTTATAGACTTGGCTTCCTGATAACAGTAGGGATAAGATTCCAAATAATAGAGACCAAGTGGTGGCACATAACCATTAAAAAAAACATGTAGGTGCAATTATCTCAATAAGTTGCAAGGCTGGTGGGGCAGCCAGAAAGATCTGACCCATTGGCTGAGCACAGTGGCTCACATCTGTAATTCCAGGACTTTGGGAGGCCAAGGCGGGCAGATCACTTGAGGCCAGGTGTTTGAGACAAGCCTGACCATCATGGCAAAATCCTGTCTCTACTAAAAATACAAAAATTAGCCAGGCATGGCGTACGTTCCTGTAATCTCAGCTACTTGGGAGGCTGAGGCAAGAGAATCGCTTGAACCCAGGAAGCGGCGGCTGCAGTGAGCCCAGATTGTACCACTGCACTCCAGCCTAGGTGACAGAGTGAGACTCTATCTCAAAAAAAGACCTGACTCACTGAGAGCTATTGAGATAATTAATAGAACAGGGTGATTTCAGGGGCAAGTGAGGTAAGTGGATGTCTGGAAAGGGTATTGCTCAATTTACATTATCAAAATAAATAAAGCTGGATCAGTACACAGGTAAAAAGTAAGAATCCTGCACCATTTCCAGATATGAGGCAGTTTTCAAACCAGAATTCTTAGACTGAAAGGAAAACCAGGTCCTCATGAGGAAGGACCCTGAAATACCATGGAAACATGTGTCAGTTCTTTTTCCAATCACTTACCAAAGAGATTGATGATAACTTATTTGGTTAACTTTACAGTGGAAGTAAATAAAAGCCAGGTAACACAAAGAATGTTGGCCAAGTTTTGGCTCACAAGGAATGCACTAGGTCCACAAACCTATCCAGTGATCATTACTCTTATTTCTACATATATCACTGGGATGGACATGCTTGGTAGTTAGAAGAAACATTATTTCCTTGACCTCTAGATTAAATAGTATTATACTAGAAAATGCCAAGTGAGAGTATCTGACACTCTCTCTCCTTAGTCAAAATAGTAAATAAAAAATAACATTTTATCATAGGAGGAATGGTGGCGATTACTCGCTAAAGCAGGGGTCCCAACCCCTGGACCATGGACCCATGCCGATCTGTGGCCTGTTAGGAACAGAGCTGCACAGCAGAAGGTGAACAGAGGGTGAGTGAGCAAAGATGCATGAGTATTTGCAGCTGCTTCCCATTGTTCACGTTATCACCTGAGCTCCAGCTCCTGTCAGATCAGCGGCAGCATTAGATTCTCATAGAAGTGGGAACTTACTGTGAACTGCATATGCAAGGGATGTAGGTTGTGTACTCCTTATGAGAGTCTAACTAATGCCTGATGATCCGAGGTGGAACAGTTTCATCCCGAAACCATCCTCCCCTCACCCTCTAACCCTGGTCTGTGGAAAAATTGTGTCCACGAAACGGGTCCCTGGTGCCAAAAAGTTGGGGACCACAAACCTAAAGTATGCAAGGGTTGTAGTCTTCATTACAGTCTCATTTAGTGAAGAACCAGAATGACCTTGCAGGATAGCAGGGACTACTACGAATGCTCACAAGTAGTCGATCCTATTGTAGCTTTTGTGCCAGATATGGCCTCCTGACTGGAGCATATTATAGTTAAAATTCAGGTACATGGTATGCAGTCATTGGTTTTGAAAACACATTTTCCTATACCTATCATAAAGGAGAACTACATGCTGTTCACATTCATACAGACAGTATATATTTATAGTCTTTCCCTAGAGCTATGTTAACTCTTGCATTCTCTGTTATAGTATACTCTGAAGCAAACTGGGACACTCAAATATACAGCAAAACATCACATGTGTCACTATAATAAAGGCATAATGATACTAGGACCAAACTTGCAATAAGTAAAAAATTTTTGAAGACTCTTGCACTTCCAAAGGTGGGAAAGAAATGCTACAAAGATTCTCAGACCTACTGCACCAGTGAAGTTTTTATCACTCCAGTCATGCTCAGTTCTGAGACATCCATTGCAAGGTAGATGTCAAATTATTGCATCTCATACCTTTCATCATGAAGAAAGAAACACAATGCCTGATAAACCACATTGGGCTCCCAGGTATCAGGGAATTCTGAGAATACTACTCAGGCTAATTTTCTGAACGACATGAAAGACTATAAACTTTGAGTGTGGTCAAGTGTAGTCAAAGGTTTTGCAGCAGATCAAGGCTCTGATGCAAGCAGTTTTGCCACTGAATTATATGCCCCTGCATACACTGTGATAGCTACGGATGGAAAAGATGTCATGTGTGACTTCTGGCAAGCTACAATAGGTGGCTCTTGGTCAGAACTGTGGTCATCTAAAGATTTTTCTGGGGTTTGAAAATTCACCTCAAATCTGTCTTCCATGGTTGTTAGTGTAACACACTTTCTCTCAAGCTGTTCAAATAAGGGTCTCAGGTATTTTATTTTTTTATTTTATTTTATTTTATTTTTGCCAGATAGGCCTCTCCGAAGGCTGAGTGTCATGAACACATGGGGGTTCATGTGTTTTATGTGTTCATGTGTTTTATTATTTCAGAGCAAGTAGTTCAAGAGCAAGGAGCATGGACCCAAGACAGAAGCCAATGCCTTTTTAGAACTCAATATCAAAAATTATGCCCCACCAATTCAACCATATTCTATTCATTTTTTCATCAAACATCATTAAGAGCAGCCCACATTCAAGAGGAGAGGATTATATCGGGACATGACATCAAGAGACAGGGATTGTCGAGGGCCATCTTACAGGCTGCTCACCACTGGAGCTGTGTCCCCAGTAGGTAGAATACACAGGAAAAATAAACCAAAAGGTAGAAATAGGAGTGGTCCTACTTATCATCCCCCTTGTGATCCACTTCGGAGGATTTGTGCTTTTCTCTTTCTACAACACTAGCCTCTGTGGAGCGAAAGGTCTGGATTTCTGTAGGAAGATTGCTCCCGTCAGGCAATTGTACAAGAATATCTTCAAACCTTAATCTATAGCTATTTTCTGGACATTGTGGGCTTCTTGTTCCCACAGAGCTGTAGGCAAGTGACAGTGTCACCAACATGGCCAAGGTAATTGACTGTGATTATCAGGGCTATTGTTCCACAGTGGTGTGGGAGTGAGAGAATATATTTGTCACTGAGGTGACCCACCAGTGTGCGTCTTGAACTGAGGCCCAGTTTTGATGATCGACAAGTACTAAAGCTACAGCCAAAGGAGAACATGATCAATAGTTCAGAGCCTTCAGGAAAAGGGTGTATGTTACCTCTACATGTATGCCATGTAGAATGGCAGAGCTGCTATCTGAGGGTAAGGGGTGCCTAGAATGAATAGTAAAGAAATGATAGGATGCGACTATTTGGGCTGCAGCTCATCCCACTAGCCTTTCTTTTGAAAGTTTTCACACGAAAGGAGACTAACATGATCCTGCAGGATATCTGGTGAAGTGGCCTTATTTTATAAAGAAAGTAGAAGTAAGTGGTGCAAGAGATAGATTGTAGTCATTGCTATGGTGTACTATAAAGAATCCTCTGCTGGGTGTGGTGGCTCACTCCTGTAATCCCAACACTTTGGGAGGCCAAAGTGGATGGATCACCTGAGGTCAAGAGTTTGAGACCAGCCTGGCCAACATGACGAAACCCCGTCTCTATTAAAAATAAACACACACACACAAATAGCTAGGCGTGGGTGTGCACACATGTAGTCCCAGATCCTTGGGAAGCTGAGTCAGGAGAATTGCTTGAACCCGGGAGGTGGAGGTTGCAGTGAGCCAAAATTGCACCACTGTGCTCCAGCCTGGGTGACAGAATGAGGCTCTGTCTTTCAAAAAATGCAAAAAAAAAAAAAAAATCCTCATACACTCTACAGGAGCAAGGCACCCTTTTCTCCAGCCACTGAAAGAGATTTTTGCTAAAGTGTCAGAGCAGATTTTCTTCCGTACAATTGCTAGTGACCAGAAGTTACTGACACAGATTTACTTCCCCTCCTTGGAGAGTAAGGGTCTTGTATCCAGTGACTTTCCAAGGTGGGTTACAGAGGCCTGAGCTACTTGACTCAATCTGAATTATTTTGAGGGCCCATCCTAGCTCCTGAGCTTTCCATGGGATCAGCTTAGGCTTTCGTTGCAACCATAAGGAAATTTAACTTCTTTCCATCCAGTCTTAATGAATGTTGTTGCTGAGTAAACTCCAGTAAATTTCTGGCATGCAAATTACTCTCTCAGTTTCTATTTTCTGAGGAAACCCAATCTGAGATAGGTTAAAATTTTATGGTTTTCTTTTAAATGTATTAAAATTAAATATCTTTAGAGCATTGCATTGTTCATGGCTATTCATCCTTCATTCAACAGGGTAACCCACCCAATAGGCAACTGGGAAACATTTGTTCAATAAATGCACGTTTTTGTTGTTTTTTTTTTAGTTTTTTTTTTTTTTTAAGAGAGACTTCATGTCATTTATCAACCCCTTGGGTTATAGTCCCTTTACTAATGTCCTGGAACCTAAGAAAGCAACACTTTTAAAAACAGAAACATATAAAAGCAAAATATTACATATGTATTCAAGGAGTAAATTGAACCACTTAAGCTTATCTTCGGTCCAACTAGAAGCCCTTTGATTCCAGGTTACTTAAAGATGATTCCAAAGTTGTGACCAATGAAATAATAATACAAAGATAAGGGGCAGAAACAGTGGACAAGACACGGAAGGGAATAGAGCAGATATGATGAGCTGCTTGCTGCTTCTGAGAGGCTCAGTGCAGCCTCTTTTTGTAGTTGTATTTGCAAATGTGCCTGGCAAAAATATCATTTTAAAACTCAGAGCACTATGGTCAAGACCTAGCTAAAATTTTCACAGGGGAAGACTTCAAATCTACATTTTAATAATATCTGGTGAATGTTATCATCAAGCATGTTGGAAACAACTGTTTTTGAAGAAGTCATGCTTAACGGCTGCCAATGAGATACTAAGAAGGAGGGAAAATACAACATCAGGGGCAGTCTTGGGAGGCAAAGCCAGATGGTCTTTATGGAGAAGTCTATGTGCATACACATGAAGAAAAGAAACAAAGGTTACTCCATGAGAAGTCTGGACAGGATATAAGAAGGCATAAGAAAGCCTGTGCTTTGTGAGGCTAGGAGAGTCAGGCCCTCTCTCTGAGTCTCATTTCAGTGGCCTCAAGGATGTTCTTGCAGTCATGGTTTCCTAAATGTTCTTTCATGTCCAAGTTTTTGTGATCCTCTCTTGAATGTCATTTTTTTCTAGGGGTTTAAAGGTCAGTATTGAAGAAAGGACCTGGCTATTCACTATTGTTTCAGATCCTTAAGAGTTGTTTCTCTTTTCTTTAAAATGAATTTAATATACCTATATGACACAAGTTTTATACTAATAGCTAACACTTAAATATCACTTGTGTGTACCAGGCTCTGCACTAAGGGCTTTACATATTACAACTCACTTAATGCTCACAAGAACTCCTGAGTTAAATACTTTTTTTTTTTTTTTTTTTGTCATTTTACAGGTAAGCAAACTATGTCTTAAGAGCAGCAGTCCCTGATCTTTTTGGCACCAGGAATCAGTTTCATGGAAGACAATTTTTCCACCAACGGGTTAGGTGGGATGGTTTTGGAATGATTCAAGCACATTTCGTTTGTTGTGCACTTTAGTTCTGTTATTATTGCATTGTAATAAATAATGAAATAATTATACAACTCACCATAATGTAGAATTGGTAGAAGCCCTGAGCTTGTTTTCCTGGAGCTAGATGGTTCCATTTGGGGGTAATGGGAGACAGTGACAGATCATCAGGCATTAGATTCTCATAAGAAGCATGCAACCTAGATCCCTCACCATGTGCAGTTCACAATAGAGTTCAGGCTCCTATGAGAATCCAATGCTCCCACTCATCTAACAGTAGGTGGAGCTCAGTGATGGGGAGCAGCTGTAATTACCCATAGAGCTTTGCTCGCTCACTCACCACTCACTTCCACTGTGCAGCAAAGTTCCTAACAGGCCACAGAGTGGTACCACGATAAATCATTTATTTCCATAATAAATCATGAGAAAAGTTCTTGTCATTGCACATACACTAAGCTAGGCACCTTATATATTTTAACTTGCTTCATATTCATGCCTACATGTAACTGGAGTGTCATTTATAATTTTTTTAGAGATCAACAAGTGATACTAAAAAAATAATGAGACTACACAAGTTCTCACAATTGAAACTAGAATTTGAAAACATGTCTTAAAAACCCCAAAGCCAATGTGAATTCTGCTATACCAACTTCTATAACATGAGATATGTAGTTTAGATCTGTCCAATTCCTGATACATTGCAGGACTCAGTAATCATTCATTGTTGCCTCTCTCCTATATCAACCCCCAATAGTAGACTCGGATCTACTGAGAAACTCTTGGCTGATATTTGAGACAATGTGTGGAAATGAGGTATGCAGGATCTCAATTACGTATGGGTTTAGAGGTATCTGGCAACTTAGGGCCTGTTTTACTTTGGATAATTATGAAGGTTGATTTTATTTTTTGCATTAATTACAGAATGTCATTTAGTTTTGGACCTATTCAGAAGCAGCATATAGTCAAGGAATAAGACTCAAATCTATTGATACATTTGGGGAAATACTCTTCATATAGTACACAGGGCAGAATTTTTGTAATTGAAAAGTGATTGTAATAGAGAATGAGTGGATTTTTCTGCTCTTCCAACCCCTTCAATATGTGGGCTTGCTGATATTAGAAAGGTCATTGACATTTATCAATTGTGCATGTTTCTACATGGCACATTTAGAATCTGTAAATCATCCTTGCCCTCTAAAATATATATTTTTGTTGTTCTCGATTAACAGGCATTTTCTTATCTCTAAATTAATATCGTCTTGTTAAATTTGTCCATAGATTACACTCACCCTTCAGGCCCCACTAGCCTATCAAAAATGTTTCCCCTTATCTGACCATAGGAAGCATTTTACCTGTGGCAATTTCTCCCTGGGAAATCTACTCACGATATCAAAATATTGTGGCTGTAACTATAGCTCACAAAAAACCATAAAAATGAATGTGACCTTTTATTGGCACAGCTTTCTCTGTTTGTCCTTTCTTTCTTCCCATATGTAATTACCGTTAGAGCCCTGTGCACATACATGCTGGGCATGTTGGCAATTAACTTTTGTCAAAAGCTACCCCTAGAAATAATATATAAATGAGCCAAATTTTTAATTCAACAGGATAGTAAATAGTAGTTAGTTTCATACTGCTTATGGCAGAGTGAAGCGGAAATAACATAGAATTTAACATGGAATTGAACAAATGTAAGATTAAATTCTAGTGTGATTTAGGGAGAAAAAGTATACCTTTTGAGAAGTAAAATGTCTCATTATACAAAGTCTTCTAAGCTTGTGTTTAGATAACAATTGGTCTAGATTTGCATAGTTGTATAGGTTTAATACTCCAACTATGTTCACTGTTGTTACCTGAGAGCATGATCAAATTTTAAAGGTACATCTTTGTGGAAATACATCCTTCTTAGGGACCTAGTACCCAGTCCTCAGCTTAAAGATTTTCTGTTTTGTGAGTACATCTTTCTGATATATTACATCATAAATATTGATCTGCCATATTGACTAGGTTTTAAAGCTAATATGATGCATTGTTAAAGTTATCAGGTAGAGTAGCATAGTAACTCTATAATAGTTAGACAGGGAGAAATATTGGCAGTGATTAAACATGCAATTGCTTTCATGAAAAAAAAAATGGTTTCATGCATGGACTTCTGCCTGAGAGTATCACTTCTTGTAGCCTTACCGTTAAAAACAAGCAAAGAGAATAACTTAACATTAACTAATATTGACTTCAAGGGGAGTGATATTTCTCAAAAACAGAAAGTTCAAAGGCTAGTGTCACACAGCTTAAAAATTAGTGTTGACAGGCCCAGATGTCTATATCTACATTGCATGTTCTCCTGCAGGAAATATCCATGGAAATCATCACGAAAACAGTATCATTTCTATATCCACTTGGACTGTGTGCTTTTAATAAACAGTGCATCTGTTTAGAAGGGTAAAGTGATAATAAGATGTATTTTAATGACATACAAGTTATACTTTTTCATAGTTTCATTTTAGAACCATAGCCAATACATCATTTAGATTCCTGCTTCATAAAAAGAAAAAAAAACCACATGTAAAAGTCTCCCTCAATTTCTCTTCTCTTTTCTACCATATCATCACCTATTATTCCCATCCGTCTCTCTCAGAGGGAAGATGTGTCTGATGAGAGTCAGTGTAGCAAAAGTCTAAGAACTTGAGGACAAACAGGTCTGATTCTCATCTTGGCATTTCTCTTTATAAGCTGAATTAATTTTGATTTGTTATCCAAGTTGGTGAACCTCATTTTCCTCATCTTTCAACTAAGGATAAATATATGACAGTGTAAAGACACTTAGATATGTGTCTTTGAAAACCACTTGCCATATATATAAAGGACTCAGTCATGGTAAGAGCAGTAATGCTAATGATTACATTAGGAGAGATGGCTGTCCAATTAACAGGTTCATTTAGAAGCAAGTCTCTAAATTGCATAACTAAGCATAACTAAGCATATTTCACTGAACCTATGAAATGTCAGTATGACCATATTATACTGACATTTATTATTCTTATGTCTTTAAACCTATTCTGTCTTAGATTCTTTGGGACTTCACAGTATCCATTATTCCTTCCCTCCTGTGACTTTTGCTTGTTTCTTCCTTTTAACTTTCAAACATTCTACACTCTTTACGTTACTTTCAGTTGATACCTTATCTCAATTCCTGCTAACAACAAAGTCTTTGAAAAAGGTCTCTGCTTGCTGCCTTTAAAAACAAAATCAGGTTTACATTTGTTTGCACCAAGAGATATCATTGCTTTCCAAATACCAACCACTTGTCTATAACTTCAAAATGTATATATTCATGCTCCCACCTCTACTAATCTCCAGCAAATCCTTTCTAATTAACTATATAGATTAGCAATTAACAATTAAAAAATGGATGTCTCCTAGGCACTTCCAACTCACCATGACCTACAAAATAAGCTATTGTCTCTGAGGATGATCCCTAACATGTCTGTCATCCAAACAATTACTCCTCAACCCCTCAACCTCTCTTCTTTTCTCAGCCTCAAAATTGTGGTCAAACACATTAAATATATTTCTACTTGCAGAATGTCTATAATGTCTCTCCTTTCCTTTTCATCTGTAGAGGTGTTGCCTCCTTTTCTTTTTTTAAATTGTAGTTTCAAAGGGTACATATACTGGTTTGTTACATAGATGTATTGTGTAATGCCAAAGTTTGGGCTTCTGTTTAAACTCTCACCGAAATCGTGAGCATAGTACCCAATGGGTAGTTTTTCAACCCTTGTTATCCTTTTTCTCTCCCCTCTTTTGGAGTCCCCAGTGTCTATTGTTTCTATCTTTATATCTATGCATACTCATTGTTTAGCTCCCACATATAAGTGAGAACATGCAGTATTGGATTTTCTATTTCTGCATTAATTCACTTAGGATAATGGCCTCTAGCTGCATCCATGTTGCTACAAAGAACATAATTTCATTCTTTCTATGACTGCATAGTATTCCATGGTGTATATATACCACATTTTCTTTATGAAGCCCCCAGTTGCTGAACACCTAGGTTGGTTTCATGCCTTTACTTTCTTGAATAGTGTGCAGTAAAAATACCTGCATGCATATGTTTGTCCCCCTCTTCCACCTTTGTGTTTTTGTTCAGTCTCCTCTCTGTTGTTATTTTCTTGCTAAAATCACAAGTCTTACAATTTGAAAATATCTCTTTCTTCTTAGCAACCTATATTCTCAAAGCAACATAGCATACTTATTTTTGTCTATATTTTTTCATTTTTTTCTAGAGCACATAGTTCTTTAATAATATTACAAATATATTTAATTACTATTATATATTTTAAATAGTTTGGGGTCAAAATGTTTGTTCAAAATTTCTCTTACTCCTGAACAATTGCACAAGTACAATTGTAAACAAAAAATCAATTATGATTAAATTGAGCATTTGTAACAAATAGTAAAAAACAACTTTAAATAGTCACTATATGTCATTTTAAACCAATTTCAATGTGATTTGGCCCATGGATAAAAGCTGCAGAGCTAGGGGGTTATATTAAGTGGAATTTCTGATCCATATACTCCTATCTCTTTGTTATTCTGTTTTTGTTTATTCATATTTATCTCTAGTATGTCACAACAATGTTCATCTAGCTGAAAACACATTAAATATATGCTGCAAATATTTATTTAAGGAGTTAAACTTCTATGATTTCCCAGTGGGGTACATGGAGGATCCAAAGGGCAAGCAAATTTGGTTGTGAAGAAATATCATAATTTTGGAATTCTCTTAGAACTGGGGGACAGGCGAGAATATCAGGCTTACAGAGGTCCCAAAACATGTTGCCACGACAAAGAGCCAGCCCACCTTGTACATGCAGGGAACAAGGGAGCTACCCCCAGAATATTCACAGACCTTCCTCTAGACTCTGTCCCTACCCCAGCCCCTACTTACTGCATGAATTTTATTATTTTTTCCTCGAGTGCATTAGACTGGTTGCAAAACATCTATTATTGTCTTGCTAAATATCTGGTGCATTCAAGTAAAAAGAGGTAAAAAAACATGTTGGCTTCGGTCTTAAATGGAAAGAGGCAGTTGTTAGGTTGCACAGAGCGGTTTGTTGTTAGGATACTATCCAGCCTTTCATAATATAGCTTTTCTATCTTGCATTCATTCATTCAAAATAATGTAATTAGCACCTTCTACGTTCCACCAACTGCACTATCCAAAGTGTCAATTTACAGAAAAACAGAATCTAGGCATAGGCTATATAAAGTGTACAATATGATAAAAGAGAAAGAAACAGCATTGCAGGTCTTTCTACTTGGGATTATATATTTGTCCACTTATTTGAATAAAGTCTGCCTCCCCCACTGGACATTAAGTCCATGAAAAAGGGGTTTTGTCTCTATTTTATTCACTTCCTTGCCTATTAAACAGCACAGTGTCTGAAATACAGATGTTTAAAATATTTGGTACATAAATCACGAATAACTAATTTAACCAATAATATTTTAGCTATTAATTAAAAAAATTCCTCTAAGTGAAGCTACCTAATGTAGTTATTGCTTTAACAGATAGTTACCCAATACTTCGCTTACTTGGAAATTGGTAACCAGACACTCCTGACTCAGATAATAATATTATTTTCAGGTTCCAGTAAGCACTGATCCTCTTCAGTCAGTCAATCGGCTTATCTAATTCTGCCATAGGATCCTGGATTTATCCTTAGAATAAATATGCCACCACACCCTCTTGTAACTAGAAATAGTATAAAAGGTGTCTGCACAGGATATGCACCTTGGATCTTTCCTAGGATGACATGACCCCATGAGAAGTTATCACCTAACAGCTTCATTGGCAGATATAGGTCAAGTTTATAGCCCTTAGGAGAGCTGGGAGACTGTGCCACATGAGTAAGCAGAGATATGGCCAGTCATCCTCTCAGACCCAGGTAAATGTCCTCTACCACATTTGTTGCTAGGAGACAAATAATAAAAAGTGTTCTCATCCACATCTGGTAGCAAGTTTTAAATGGAAATAACAATAAGAAGAATAATGATAATAATGATACCTAAATCAGATAGATGTGTAAGAGATTGTAAAACCATAATCTCTACAATTTCCAAGCCATTTAGTTCTCTGGCTGGATGGAACAAAAAGCAAAAGCATTTTCAAATATTGTTAAACATAATACCTATTTATATTATTAATATCATATTATATAAAATAAAACAGCAACTAAAAATTTATGCAGAGAAAATTCTTTCAAAAATCACGTTTGATTATGACCAGAATGTTATCTCACCCAACCATTTTTCCATGACTGAATCTATTCTGATCTCCCAAGAGACTATTTATTCTTTGTGGGAATCTCAGCAGGAAAGCATACTATTCATTTCAACTGACAGTTCTCCAAATACTGTAAAAACAAAAACAAAAAAACCCAAAACTGAAACCAAACCAAACCAAAATAAACCTATAGGATGGCTTCAGAACTCATATTCTTACCTCATACTCTGATTGCTTATCTGTTATTAAGGAAAGCAATCTATTGGAAGTTCAGAAGAAAAGAATGTCAAGCTTCTAAAAGTATGTATTATTAATGAATCCCCTGGATAAATTCACCAAATGCACTGTGGCAGATTTTAAATGGTAGAGAGAAACATAAGTAAGTGGACAACAAAGTGAAAATAAAGGTGAGATATTTAAGAGCAGTGGCAAATCCAGGGGTATGAGAGATAGTCAAAGGAAAGATCCTGCGGGTTGACACCATGGGAAAATGCAAGGATATAAACTTGGGAAGCTTCTTGTTGTTAAAAAAAAAACTCCCAATGGGCATATAAAGAATCCCTGCAACATGTGCACACACAAATACACATGCACACTCTTCCAAATCAAATCAAAAAGTGTGTACTATTCCTATCTCTTTCACTGTGTCGGAAACAGTTGTCCACCTCAAGAAGTACTGCCACTACAGCATTCAAAAGATGAATCTTGACATCTTCATACTGGATGAATTGGATGCTCAGGTATATTAAAATATCATGAAACTGTGTACCTCCATGGTTTTATGTAAAGCATTCTATTTTCTGGGTATCCACGGGTTGGGTACCATTGCTGAAATTTTCCTCTGTGTGATTTTAGCTACCTGGTCATAGCTACACATGGCTTTCACAAGACTCACTCTGCAGTTATAATATTTTGTCATCTTTTATTACTGAAGGGATAGAAGAAGGTTGTAGAACTGCAATATACAGCCCTTGGGTTCAGTGAGGATGAGCATGTCACACTTTGCAGCTTATGAACCTTAAGGACCTTCTGGTAAAGCGTGGGTACAAGCTTCATGTTGGTTCTCTAGCCCAACGCTTGCATACCATGATTACCTCCCACCATGGCAGGACAACTGAACTTGGCATGTAAACTCTAATGTTGATTCTGGTTCTATGACATATGTTTCAGTCACTGAACATAAAATCTCGGTTTCATCTTTTGATCAAAGAGGGAGAACGAAATTCTTACCTCAAAAGAATGTTATAAGAGTTGAATTATTTACTAGTTGCAAAACATCTTTTAATTGTTTGATAGGTAAGATATTATTATTCATACTACAGTTCTTTCTAGATTCTTGTCATGATGATAAGCTATGCTAGCCCACATATTTTAAGTAAGAACTAGAAAAATTGAGTCACTTAGCCATTGTCACTAATCATGTCTTCAGACACTCAACATAGATCTTAGAATTAGGTTTTCCATCTGAAGAGGAAAAAATAGTTAACTCTTATTCTCATAATTTTATTTTATTAAAACAATTGGGTATTTATGTATTTAACAAATGTTAACCAAGTACCTATTCTATCCAATTACCTGTATTAGATTTTACATAAATGTGTATGTGCACATGCATACACATATGTATAAATATGCATGTACATAAGACATAAATATTTATGTGTATTTAATATATGCATATTTATGGGTATATGTAAACACAAAAAGGAGTATCTGTGTGTTTGTATGTATTATTTAATATAGGGACCTCAACACAGCAAGTGTTCAATAACAATTGTTCAATAACAATTGTTATTTTCTCCCCATGGTTTGAGAAGATTTAATGCTTCTGGAGCTTAAAGCCAGGTTAGTTTTTGTGAGACAGGGTTACAATAAAGTCTCCTATAAATACAGAGACATCAAAAAAAAAAGTGACTGGTCACAAATTTACCTCCTTGTGGAGATGGGGGATAGTATGAAGACATATTCTGTACATCAAAAATAACACAGCTAAATATACAGAGGCAAAAAACATATAACACTTTTTTTTTTAGTTTACACTGAGATATTTAGCAAAATTGAGCATGTTTGCTTAGGTTAAATGTTGAAAAGGGAGCAAAACTCTTAGTTCTATATCAGCAAACGCAATATTACAGTGGCTTAACTCCTGTATAAACATTAGGAGCTCGGAAGCCCTGGGCTGCTGTGACAGCTTTGCAGTCATCAAGGATGGAGGTTCTTTGTACTTTTCTTTTTTAAGCATCAATTTGTATTTCAAAATTACCACTGGAAATCCGGTCATCTCCATATTGCAGGAAGGATAAAAAGCAGAAGGTCATAAGATGACTCCTTCTTGAATAAGCTGCTTTTGAGGGGGCTTCCAGGTTGCCCTTCGAATTATAGTCAGCCTATATTTAATAGAACGCACCTTACTGGAAGGCAGGAGTATGTCTATTTTAACTGAGTGTATTGTTACCTGGATAAAATTATGAATCTGTCATTAAGGACAATAAAAGTTGTTTAGGCAGTTAAAAGTTTTGAAAAAAAAAAAAAAACCTCAGGGATGACATTGTTTCCAATGGTCACCTACTATAGATGTTTTATGGTCAAAGTTGGAATCATTGACCTATGACGTTTCATATAGTCTCCACACTGAAAATAAGAAATGTCTTCATCATTAGAAAGATTAGAAATCTAAATTTTGGAGGTGTTTAAATATTTGTCCAAGATCACATCAGGAGCAAATGACAGCATTGATTTTTAACCTAGATCTTCCTGAAGCCAAACCCTCATTCTACCACATAACACAGTCTTGGTGAATTAATGCAGGAAAGACCGTCTGTTCCCATGAAAGGGGCAATACCTTTCAACATTGTTGCATAAGTAATAATTTAGATACTCTGTTTTGTCTGATAAATCATTGAATAATTTCACAAGAGGATAATAATGTATGTCTCCATTAAATAAACTTTGGGGTAATTATAATTTTACTTATAAGCCACTTAACTCACGTTCACTGGAGCATACTTTTCCTAAATTGCCACTGCATATTTTTATGATATTAATTCTGAATATTTTGGTGGTCATAAGGGCCTCAGATTTTCTCGAGAAAGCTGGAGTAATGGCTGTACTGGCACCTTTCAGAGCTTCTGGGTACTAAGGTGCCGTAGCAAACAATGTAAAAATGGACGCCTCCTTCAGCCTGTGGCTCGTGTCATCGAAATTTGCAGATACCGCCTCTTTCCTAGGACAAGGTTTAATTTCATAGAAACAAAACCATCTTTTCTCTTTCTTGGAAGTATTTGAAAGACCTGAGTCTCTGTTTCCTGCTTCTTATACTCTAAGATACCCTAATTATGACCCATAAAAATAAAAGGGCTGTCCCCTCCATAAGGAAGGCAAAGCTTCTCACCTATGCTTTGGAGTTCTTTCTCTTTCGTCCTTCTCAAACTCCGTTGACATTCTCTTCTCTCTCTGTTGTATTTAGCCCTTCCCTTTAACTTCCACTTCTTTCAACTAGCTATTACACACATAAATCTTTCCAATTTGAACACACGCACCTAAAAGGTTTTATTGACCTCATGTACACCTCCAGCTAGGACCTCCCGCTTCCATTTCACAGTCCACTGTTATTTTGAATAGGTGCCTCTAACCTCATACTCCATTTCTTCCCCTCCCAGTCTGACTCCAATAGGAATTCTTCCCCATTACTCAGATAACAGCTCTGCCAAGGTTGCTAATGACTGGTGTGTCCTTACTTCTTCAACCAACATTGTTTGGTCCTCACATTTCTTGAGCCCTAAGCAAGACTTAACCCAACTGATCACTTCCTCCTTTGAAACACTTTACTTTCCTCTGCTTCCATCTTATCCTACTTTTCTGATTTTTCTCCTAAGTCTCAAGCTACTTCTGTTTGTCTCACTCTAACCCTTCTCTAACAGCTTATTATTTATTGGTGCCTCTGCAAGCTCAATCATAGGCCCTGTCCTTCTCAGGATAACTTTATCCACAACCACAGCCTTAATTGGCATGTGTGCACAGGGAGGCCACATTTATAAGTCAAGCTACCATTTCTTTCCTATGCTTTCCTTAATTGTCTGGAAGTCATGTAAAATTCAAGATATCTAAGAACAAACTCAACATTGTTCATTCTCAAATTGGTCCTCTTCCAGTATTTAAGGAATGCTACCTCCATTTATTAAGTTGAGGAAATAGATACATTAGTGTTTCTCATTTTCACCTCTCATCAGAATTAAAAAACTAATTGTTTTATTAAGTTCACCTAAATATATCCCATCTTTTTTTTTCCCGCACCAGACCACATTGGTCTATGTTATCATTTTCTCTCATCTGGATGCCTGCAGTTTTCTCCTAATTGAACTACTCACATTCCCTCCTCTATTTGCAAGGCCTCCCTCCTCCTCACCCTTACCCTATTTCCATCTGTTCTCCATAACACAGCCAAGAGAATTTAATTTCATCACAAACCCACACACTGACAGTGGCTCCACACTGCTCTGAAGATCAAAACAAAATGCTGAATATGGCTGTGACTCTCTACTTTCCCTGACTCTCACTTCTCTTGCCCCATTTGACACTATCTTCCTATGCCCACTGGGTGTGTTTCAGACATGCTGAATTTATGCTGCAGGGTCCCTTCTATTGCAAAGCTACTGTGACACAGGAGTTCTTCTCCTTTCGGTGTCCTCTTTTCTAGTCCACCTCCAACTTCACCTCATTTATGGACTCTGCCTTGACCTGAAAGACCTTTGTTAAATCTAGGAAGTTTTTCCTACCCTCTACACTAAGTCAGATCTCACTGTTATACAAAATAATAACAAGTGACACTTGCCATATTGCAAAACAGGGAAAGGCAGCCCATCTTAACTGATAATGCATTGTTAACAGTGTGCAGGTTCAATGACATAAAAACCTCGCAAACAGGGCTACCTTTATTTATTTAACATTGTAGGTCTGGTGGAATCACCTTTCTGTTCTTCTCCTGAGGAATTATTGTCCTATCTGTTCCTTTTTCTTTTTCAACAGTTTCTGACCGAAATGGCTTTCTCAAATTCAGAGGTTTCCAAAAGGGAAGGGCTGCCTTACTTCCTTACTTGTTGTGAATTCTTCCTTACTGGCCATGTTTGTCACCCTGCTGTGACTGGTTCCAATGAGCAACCTCTTCTTCCTTTCTTTCTTTCTTTCTTTTTTTTTTTTTTTTTTTTGAGACGGAGTCTTGCTCTGTCATCCAGGCTGGAGTGAGGAGTGAGTGGCACCATCTCGGCTCACTGCAACCTCTGCCTCTCAGGTTCAAGCGATTCTCCTGCCTCAGCCTCCAGGGTAGCTGGGACTATAGGCACGTGCCAACACACCCAGCTAATTTTTTGTATTTTTTGTAGATATGGGGTTTCAGCATATTAGCCAGGATGGTCTTGATCTCCTGACCTCGTGATCCGCCTGCCTCGGCCTCCCAAAGTTCTGGGATTACAGGTGTGAACCACCACGCCCAGTGACTTCTTCTTTCATTCCAAACCCGGTGAGGCCATAATTAGTACTAGTTTTGCTTGCACCTTCTAAAGTGGAGCAATATTATCTTTAAAATGGCAAAAACTGGTCTTGAGGGGGGGAATTTTCTCTTTTTATATATAAATTACGGATATACATACAGTACATAAATGAAGATATAGTATATCTGTAATATCAAAGTTGGTAAGGTGAAGGAATAAGTAGAGAAAATGATGTCTAAGAAGACTTCTTGATGGGGACAATAATGAAAAAGATTGCAAAACACTGAGTTAGATCCTGCAACCACTTCCCTTCATTTCCATTCCCTGCTCCCAGTAGAAAAAATCCCACTACTTTTAAAGAGACGGCTTGCCAAGTCCCAGCACAGTTGAAAATTCTTAAAACTTGCTTGTGAGCAGAACAAAGTCTGATGCAAACCATTTTTTTATTTTTTATTTTTGTTTTTGGAGATGAAGTTTCACTGTCGTTGCCCAGGCTGGAGTGCCATGGTGTGATCTTGGCTCACTGCAACCTCTGCCTTACGGGTTCAAGTGATTCTCCTGCCTCAGCCTCCCGAGTAGCTGGGATTACAGCTGTGTGCCACCATGCCTCGCTAAATTTTGTATTATTACTAGAGATGAGATTTCACCACGTTGGCCAGGCTGGTCTCGAACTCCTGACTTCAGGTGATCTACCCGCCTCAGCCTTCCAAAGTGCTGGGATTACAGGCATGAGCCACCATGCCCGGCCCATTGTTTATCTTTCTAAGAATCAGTTGCACTCTTTTGTGATGAAAACCACAGCAATGTCCAATCCCAAAGATTTTACAACCCTTTTAACCTAGATATGAAACATCTGCTTAAATTATATCTACCATGATGAGAATTGACCAAGTCTGCAAAGATTTCAGATATTAAACTTCATGCCCATCTTTATACTCATATTTCTTTAACATAGTACCTGCCTCCAAGAAGAAGCTAAATGTCTGACAATAAATAAAACGGGAGGCACATTTTATTGAACATCTACTATACAGAGACACTGGGGTTGTATTTTAATCTTCTAGACTTAAAATAACCCTCAGGTGTTCGTGTTATTACTCCCATGCTATAGACGAGACATATGAAGAGGCTATGTAAACATGATCAAAGTTACACAGCTAGAACAGGACAGGCCCAGGAGTAGGACTAAGGTCTGTTTGTCTCCAAGTCCCCCCACTTTGCATTATAGGATCAAACACCAACACCTTCAAGAATGCACTAATTCTGGTGTATTAAACTTAACAGAGCCATGTCTTATCTGTTTCATGTGCTATCTCAGTTTATTAACATTTATGAAAAGCCATTTAGCAACCTAGCTCTGATTAAGAAAATCGACACCTGTACTTTAACTCCCTTCACAGGGATGAAAACTCTTCATCTAATGAATCAATAATCAATTTTTAATGCTCTGGCAGATTGAATAGAGAAATGCAGTAAAACTCTTAGAAGTTGGCTCTCATCACCCTGCCAATCCCATGTGGGCTAATTATAAAGGGTAAGGTAAAACTCGGTGAAAGATGGGAGGATTAAGCTGGGAATTTGGGGGGTGGAGGGAGCTTTGACAAGTCTGCCATAGCCTCCTGGCCCATTCCGTCTGTATCAGGTCAAAGGAAAGGATACCAACACACCAGGATAATTATGGACTCTCCACTGCTCTCTTGGAAATGCCAGAAAGGCCCAGTATCAGCAAAGAAAGACCTCATGCATATTTAAGCCAATGTGTTCTACTCTAGTGAGTTCTAGACAGATTTTGATTAAGGAACCAGATCTTCAGAAATGTATTTTAGCCAGAAGCACAAGATTTCTCCAGTCCATTTATTAGCATCAAAATAATACCACTGTGATGGTTAACTTTATGTGTCAATTGACCGAGCCACAGGGTGCTCAGGTACTTGGTTGAACACTATTCTCAGTATGTCTCTGAGGAAGTTGCTGGATAAAATTAACATTTAAATGAGCAGATTGAGTAAAGAAGATTACCCTCACTCATGTAGGCAGGTCTCATCCAATCAGTTGAAAGACTGAATGGACCAAAAATTCTGACCGTCCCCTGAGAAAGAGAGGATTCCTCTTGCTGATGGCATTCTAGCTGGAACATGAGTTTTTTTCCTGCCTTCATACTTGACCTGAAACATCAGCTCTTTTCGGTTTTCACCCTATAGATCTTGGAATTTGTCAGTCTCCATAGTCACCTGAGCCAATACTGTATAATAAATCTCTTTATGTATGCACGTATATATAAATAGACAGATATACATATTTGTCTATCTACATACATAGAGAACCAATTGATTTATATAGATAGAAATACATTTTATAGGTTCTCTCTCTCTCTCGCTCTCTGTGTGTGTGTGTGTGTGTGTGTGTGTGTGTGTGTATATATATTTAAATATGTTTGTCATATATTGAAATGGTTTGGCTCTGTGTCCCCACCCAAATCTCATCTCAAATTGTAATTCCCACGTGTTCAGGGAAAGACCTGCTGGGAGGTGATTGGATCATGAAGGCAGTTTCCCCCATGCTTTTCTCGTGATAGTGAGTGAGTTCTCAGTAGATCTGATAGTTTAAAAGTTGCAGTTTCCCCTTTACTCTCTCTTTCCTGACACCATGTAAGATGAACCTTGCTTCCCCTTAGCCTTTAGCCATGATTGTGAGTTTCCTGAAGCCTCCCCAGCCATGCAGAGCTGTGAGTCAATTAAACCTTTTTTCTTTTTAAATTACCCAGTCTCATGTAGTTTCTTTATAGCTGAGTGAAAATGAACTAATACAAATGTTTTTCTCACAGGTTTTACTTTTCTGTGAAATCATGACTAATACAGTCACCTTGTATTTTTGTGATTGTATTTGTTGTATATTCATGAATGCATGATTTATGGAACTTATTGTATTTTCTTCAAAAAATTATTTAGTCCTACCTAAACAGAATAAAATCATCCATTTTCTGTGCTGTAGTCTGTGCACTCTAGCCTTTACGTCGGAACTTCCTCTAAATGCAGATTCTCAAGTCATAGCTCAGATATATTAAATCAGAATCTGCATTGAACATTTATGTCTGATAAGCTCCAGCAAAGGAACTTGAACTTTAGCCTGGCTATATACTCTGTGACATTAAGTATGTCAGTGTAGCCATTTGGACCTCATTTTCTTTATTTCTGAGGATTTGGTCAATCAGGTACTTAGGATAGAGCTTGACATAGAATAGAAAATCATTATGATATAGCTAGTAACAGGAGGCACAGATAGTAGTATAAGAAGTAACAACAAAATATAAAAATAATAGCATACCAGAGAGAACCTTAATTTAATAAGAAAGGATCCTGTATCTGGGTTTGAGTACTAGCCTGGATGGTTGAATGACTTTACGTCATTTTAGCTCCTAAGCCTTGTGTCCCCACTTCTAAATTCATGCTGCTGGACCAAGTACATTCGTGTGTCTTTATACAGGGAGGTTTGACTCTGCTTAGAGAGCAGCTATAACCATTTCATCTCTCACTTAGTGTATCCTTCCTAATCTTAAATGTTCTGCTTTAGACAGTATCTACTTGGCCAACCTGTAAGCACCAGAAAATAATAATGGGCATTACTTGAGCATGGTTGACGGCAGTGAGAAGAGGAGAAGCCACCCACAGACCCCTTTGCCTCTAATCCATTTCTAACCTGTGGCAATAGGCAGACAAGAGGATGCTCACTCATCATAGTTAACATGCTATAACATCACACCACTGAAACAAATGTCATCTGATACTTCATCGTCTAAATTCTATTTCAGGATCACATTAGGGATACTCCTGAGGCATTGTCTTACTTGAAAAGTATTATTTCAATTAGTTGCATATCACTCTTTACAGGATTTAGGTCAAATGAGGGGCAGTACTAAATCCAAACCAAACAATATGTGTCTGCAATAAATTTCGATTCCTGAATTATTCATATGTAATGGCATAGGTGACTCTTCAAGCATTCTGAATTAAGTAGAATTGATTTCTCACTTTTTTACGCTCTGTTGTACAAGCCTTTTTGTACTTTTACTTCTTCTTAACAAATAAAGTATTGATTCATCTCCACCGAACATGTTTTATTTAAACTTTGGTCTTTGTCAGCAACTTTGTCATTGGTACCCACAATTCCCTTTTGTAACTTCCCAATTGTCTTTAATTCTGAAGGTGAAATCCATTAGCCTGGCTGCTTAGCGTGAAGTAACTGCAGAGTGGGTTAAAAATTTGGCAAGAACAATATCACAGTGACTTTTTTGCCTTCCCTTTGAGTTTTTACTCCATTACCACTCCCCACTCCCCAAAAATATCCTTCAAATTTTTATTCCATTTGGATGATTTAGGAATTAGCATCGGACTTGAATTGCATTGTGTTTTTATTGGAAAACCATCAAATCTCTTCTTTCTAAATCCTTGAACAAGCATGTCTGTAGGTAGATGGGTGTGGGAAACTGGTTACAACAGTAATCCCAGCATGAAGCACATAGCCTGAATCAAAAATAAACCTTGAAAAATATTTGTCAAGGAAATGAATAAATTTAATTTTTACTGGGGTTTGTTTTATGTATTCTAAAAACAATTGACAGATCATGAGTCAGGAAGCAGAGCATCTAGCTTATAATTATTAGTTAACTTCAGAGCACTCAAGTTTTATACAAAAATAAAATCTTGAACCATTGAATTAATTAAGAAAAAAGCTGAGATTCAGGAGAGTTTATGTCCAAACCCAGATCTATTTTTGTGTAACCTTGGCCTTTGGCCAAGTTTTTTCCTCTAGCATAGGAAAGTATTCTGGACAGTATCTTCCTTGTCTTCCAATGCTGGGACCGTGATTGTAACACACGTGTTCGCTAGTTTACTCGCATGAGCTAAGACAGTCATGTTTATTGCCCTCTTTGATTCCATGCTTCACCTGATACTTGGCCTTTCCTCCTCTCCTTGCCAATGTTCTGTGTGATCTGTAACAGATCCCTCTGCGTGAGTTTCGGCGAGCTTTTACTCATGCAGTCCATTGCAAACTGGCCACAGTACATGGCCTTCAAAGCAAATTTTCCCTTGTCAAAGTGGCTGCTGCAGATGCCCAGTGAGTCACACCCCCAGGTACATTGCATAGAGAATCCCAGGCCATTCTTTCTTCTGCAGAACACTGCCATGTATGTAGATCAATCCTCTGTTCTTTTGTCCTGCTCCAAATATATTGGTTATTCAGCATGTGGAAATCACTTTACTTTGTAAGCCAAAGGCCTGAGCTGCTGCACAAGACCATGTCAGCTTCCTGTTTTTTTCCTTCAGTAAAGAGTCAGATGCACATGTATCGAAGACATTCTCTGTAATCTGTGCTACTACGATAGGTGCTGATGATAGAGGGGTGAATTGAGCACGGCTCCTATGCTGGAGAACTTTTAGCCTGATAGGAGGCATATAAATGCAGGCATTTCCCTACATACAGACAATTGCTTTCCCCATAGATATTTCCTATACAAACAGGTAATTTCTCTGGGCAATCACCTATATCAGCTTTGGAGTGGAACACCAAGGCCCTCTTCTGCTTTGCATTACACTCTGAAATCAATGTTACTAAGACTGCATGACCTTTACTCTTATACATTTTGATGGGACAACTTATTTTCATTCCCTTCCCAGCTCTAACTTCCCACATGAATTATCTAGAGGCCAGACCATTAGCCAAATATGAATACTAAACAGTGGGTTCTACCCAAAGTCCTTCCTCTGGTACTCAACTTTGCATTGAGATAAGTTTCCACTGCCTGTGAATTTCTTTTTTTAGGATGAATTCCCTCCCTAATGGGTCCACAGTGTCTTTCTCAGAAAAAACTGACTCCCTTCTTTTTCTTGGCAATGTTCTAGTGAGGAATATGTACAAGCACTTGCCCTGTTGACATTTTCTCTTCCCTTCTCTATGTTCTTTACCTTTCCGCCTAAATTATCCCTTACATCTGCTTGGTCAAATACCTTGGACACTCTACCTGACCGTTTTATAAATCGATTTCTCCATTAAATAGCATTTGTAGCATGACATTCCTTGTTGTTCCCCAACCCTTCATCCCTACATACCGCTTCTACAGAAAGAAACTTTGATCCCCAAATCATCTTTAAAAAGATACTTCTGACCCCTTTTGTTAGAGGATTCACTTTAATTTCTAGTTTTACCTACTTTTTTCTACAAACAAAATACCTGTAAATGGATTTCAAAATATATATTTAGAGGAGACCTCCCAAACATGTCACCTACACACAAACAATAAAAACCCATATCTGATACTTTGGAAAAAATGCTTAAGTTCACCAAGTTTGGGGTTAAATCTTGTGTAGAATGCATGTGCTAGTCAGGTTTTATGGACTTTCTCTGCATTTGTATTGTTATTCAGAGCTGAAAAAGCTGACGAGGGACTGCAAACTACTAAGTTGTGGCCCATGGGCAAATCAAACGCTCCGTCAAGAGGTGAGAAATGTGAATGAAAAAACCAATAAAATAAAGTAAAATAAAATAAAATAAGATAAAAATTGGCAGCCTTTCATGATTTACAGTCACTGTCTTTGGTGTAGTAAACCTAATCACATTGGTTACTATTTCACTGCATTTGCCGCTAGAGTCCATTAGAACAGTCTAATTTACACTGCAGCGTAATTCATCTGTTTTATTAAGGTTGTTCTTGTATTTATGTTAGAAGTAAAAGCAGCCTCTGTCTCAATGTTATACAGTCATTCTAAGAAAATGCCAGAGGGCACAGCAGTTAATAACCCTGGGAACTAGATTACAGCACCCGTATTGTTGACATCTGACAAGTTTACTTGTCAAGTGTAGTTACGTTGATGCAGAATCTTATAAAAATAGACGTTAGCATCATCATTACAAGCTCATTGCAAATAATTGTAGATCCCGTTTATGGAGGTACTTAAAGTTCTTTGCATACACTTTATTGAAATGTTAGCATTTTATCTTGCCCCCGTCTTCTTCCCAGCAAAACCTATTTAGGGTTAGCTTACACCGATGGTAAGAAAATTACCTCATCATAGAATGATGACAAATTGAAGATCGGGAGATTTCTTGGAAAAGGCATGCCATCATTCCAGCAAGATTAGACATTTTCATAAATGTCAGCTTCAGCTATGCAAAAGCTTCTCTATTCTGTAGAAGGCTCAATGGTCAATTTTTAAACAACCTGCAGCAATCCCTGACAAGGCACCTTCCATTCAGCTCCCTTAGTGGCGCTCACAGACAAGACATTCTTATATTGCAGAATGCCAGTCATTCTCCGGGCATCTCCCAAGAACTTTGTTTCAAATAACTCATTATTTGCACTGGCATATGGATAGAGAATCTTAGTTTCTGAAAGGAAACAAACAAGAGGGAGTGTGGTAGAGAATAAGCTAATGCCAGCTATAACTCATAAGATATGGAAGAGGCAGAAGAAATATAAGAGCCAAAATATTATTGAAAAAATAAACTGAAGACAATTTTCAGCTGCGTATTTTTCTGCCTCACAGAAAGAATGTGAACTTTGGCATGAAATAGACTTGAACTTGCATGCAGATAATAAAACACACTCCATGAGAAGAATGCTTTGAATAACACTTGGCATGCAACAGACATCTAATGAAAGATTTATCAATAGGATTGAGGCCACAGAGGACAATACAAAGAACTACCTAGCACAATGCCTTCTATAGTGTAGATTACCATCGATATTTTTTAAAGGAGTGGATAAATTTTCTCAGTATCATTTTCACAAGACATTTACATGAAATACAGAGGATGGCACAAATGAAGGGAAAGACATCAGGAAAAAAAAATTTGACGAGTCCTGAAATCCATGACTACTTAGATCTCCTCATGATGTAGGAGCCATGAAGGATAACATGGCATGGCAAAAGGAATAATTTAAATTCAGGATACCCAGGTTCTGGCATTGACTCTGTCTCTATCTGTTCAGTGACTTCAGAATGTAATTTTGCCTGTCTCTAATGTGTCTCTTCATTGCTAAATGAGGACATAGAATGAGAATATTTGTATTATCCATTCTAAAACTAAAATTCCATGCTTTGACATTCACAGAAAAGCCCAGCATTTCAGATTTGTGACTCCCATAATTTGGGGGTAACCCTATTATTTCAATCTTCCAAGTCTTTTAAAGTTTTTGTTTGTTTGTTTGTTTTCTTTGAGGTGGAGTCTCGCTCTGTCACCCAGGCTGGAGTGCAGTGACGCGATCTCGGCTCACTGCAAGCTCCGCCTCCCGGTTCACGCGATTCTCCTGCCCTCAGCCTCCCTAGTAGTTGGGACTACAGGCGCCTGCCACCATGCCCGGCTAATTTTTTTTTTTATTTTTAGTAGAGATGGGGTTTCACCATGTTAGCCAGGATGGTCTCGATCTCCTGACCTCGTGAAAAAGTTTTTTTACATTAATCCTTACCACCTAAATTCAACAAGCCACCAATTCTTATCAGTTCTACCTCCCAATTATTTCTCAAAGGTATCATCCCTTCTGAATTCCTACAGCTGTTTCCTTAGTTCGGTCCCATATTATACCTTGCCAGGATTACTAGTGTCTTTAAACTGATTCTCTGACTGTAACTTCACCGTTTTCCAATTTATGTTCTGAGTTTTCTGAAGTTCAGATAATTTAAGCCTTTTTTACATAAACTAGCAGTTTTGGTATTGACTCATCCATCTATTTTTTCATTTATTTACCAAATATTTGCCATCCGTCTGACCTTGAGAAATTAGTAATACCCTTGATGCCTAAGTTTATTCATCTGTAAAATGAGAAAAATAATAAAAATGTCTATTTCATTGGCTTTGTATGATTATTAAGTAAGTCACTATATGAAGAAAAAAGAGCTTAGAAAAATGTCTGGCTTGTAATAACCACTCAAGGGTACAGTTTCTTGTAATACTGATACTATCACTCAACTAATAGTACCAGGCACCATGATGAGCACCAGAGACAGATGAAATGCCAACAAGAACATGTGGCTCCACTCCCATATGTTTGACAATGCAGTAATCACCTCCTTTAGTTTTGTCTATTAGTTGCTTAATTCTTAGGAATAAAAAGCTATGGAGTCCACTCTTCTGTTTGAATTTCATATCAAATGTATCATCAAAACTTGTCGGTTTTAACAATTTTAAACAAATCACCACTGTATGTAGCTGACACCACCATGTTTTCCCACTTAGAGTTCTGCTGGAACTTTCTAGTAGGTTTCCCTGCCCCAACTATTGCCCCATGACAGACTTCTCTGTCGCTGTCAGAGTGAAAACTATGGCAGCAGCTCAAATCCAGCAGAAGCTGGAGAAAAGTCGGACCTTGAGAACATTAACCAGGTCACATTAAAGTGTGTAAGGCTATTTTTTTTTAAGACAGCCCCTCAATTCCAATAGTACTTTACAACAAATGATTAAGAAAAATCTATACAAAACAAAACATCATGTCACACAATTATTCAATAAAATGGAGCAGAATGGAGAAAACTCACCAGAAGTGGCCAGCATGCCCAGAACACAAACTAGAAGAAAAGAAGTATGATTAATTCAATTCATGTAATTTGGTTAGCATTAGAAAATCAAGTAGTAGAATTTGTCATAAGAGAATAAAAGAGAAATATCACATGGATATCTTAATAGATGCAGAAAAAATATTTGACAGATGTCAACACTCAATTCTGACTAAAAAACACTCAGCAAATTAAAATAGAAGGGTGCATCTTCATCCTTATGAAGGATATCTATTATAAATTAACATTATTTAGCCATATGTTAAAAGCCTTGCCTATAAATTTTGAAAAAAAGGGCTGCTTTCTATTTAACATTGCATTGGACATTCTGACCAGTGAAACAAGACAAGAAAAATAAGAATCATATGAATCAGGAAGGAAGAAGTAAATGTACCTCAGTTTACAGATAAAATAGTTTCCACAGAGATTGTAAGAAAACCTGCATAAAGGATACTATAATTTGAAAATAAATTAAGCAAAGCTTAGAATACAAAATTAATATGCCACAATTACTTGTATCTCTGAATTATTGTAGCAAGCCACTGGATAGTAGAAATTAAAAAAAATAAATTCAATATACATAAAATATATTTAATTTCTATATGTAATGTGATAAATATATGTATGCATAACAGCTTCAGACATATAACTTATAAATAATTTTAACAACTGACACACAAGATCTATGCCCTGGAAACTATAAAATATTTCTGAAAGAAATTAAGAAAAATCTACATAAATGAAGAGACAACATGTGCACAGATTACAAATATAAATATTGTTAAGATGCCAAATTTTCCCAAATTATTCTACAGTTTCAATGAAAACATAAAGAAAATCTTGACCTAATTTTTGAAAAAATAGAGAATGTAAATATAGATTTTATAGAGGAATGCAAAGGGCCTTGAAATAGGTAGGGCTTATACTACCTGATTCAAGACAGTGAGGTTCTGGCATAAGAATAAGAAAGTAGATAAGCCCAGTAGAATAACAGTACAGAAAAGGACCCACACTTACATGGTCAATTAAAAGACAACAGAGTATTTAATGAGAAAAAAAATATTTTCGACAAATGGTGTTGGAACTACTTATCCATATTAAAAATATATATAAAGCCAAAATTGAGGTCTTGGCCATGCTTTTAAACCATACACAAAAATCATTTAGCGATAGATTATATATTTGCATACTAAAGCTAAGTTTATAAAAATTTTGGGAAAATTACATAGTACAATATCATTATCATTGCAACCTAGAAGTAAGCAAAATTTTCTTAGAATGGGCATATAATGTAGGAAATACATTATCTAGAAAAACTAGAAATGACACACTAATCTAAATCAAAGTTAATTTTTTTCTCCAACAAAATATGTCACTAGAAAAATGAACTGGCAAGTAGTAGATAAGAAGATATTATTTATGTAAAAAAAGATCTGTATCCAAACTATATTAAGAACTCACACATATGAACAGACACTTCACAAAGGAAAATACATGAATGTACAAACACCACACAAAAAACACTCAACAACTGTGATCAGAGAAATTCAAATGAAAACCATAATGATATTCCAATATACACTCACTGAAAAGGGTAAAATTAAAAGACTGATTACACCGAATAATGTAATTTTACACTGAAGATGTGAAAGAACCAAAGCCATATGCCTTCTAATAAGTTCCATTAAAAAACATACATCATTATTTTGATTTTATTCCTAGCAAAAATATATAACATGAGTTTTATGAGAAAAGTTTAGACAAACACAAATTCAGTAATATTAAATTACTGCGCTGTACTTTAAAAACATCAAGGTCTAGAAACTCTAACAATGGCTAAGAACTTCCAGTTTAAAGGAGATTAAAAAATGACCACTACATGCAATATGTGATCCTAGTCCTGAAAAAAGTAAATAAACATGAAATTATTATTTTAACAGTTGTAAAACTTGGTAAATGTTAGCAGGATTTTATAGTACTAGGACTAGTTATCAATATTAACTATTCTGATTTTGGTACTGTATTTTTTAATGCATTTTTCTTATTCTTATAAAAGGACTTTATATCTCCAAGTTACTGTTAAATAATTCAGAAATATGTGTGTGTGTGTGTGTGTGTGTGTGCATATCTTGAGACATATGTGGAGAACGAGATAAAGATTAATAAAGCAGATTGGACTATGTGTTAGTCTGTTCTCATGCTGTTAATAAAGACACACCTGAGACTGGGAAACTTATAAAGGAAAGAGTTTTAATGGACTCACAGTTTCACATGGCTGAGGAGGCCTCACAATAATGGCAGAAGGTAAAGGAAATGCAAAGTCATGTCTTACATGGTGGCAGGCAAGAGAATGTGTGCAGGGGAACTACCCTTTATAAAACCATCAGATCTAGTTAGACTTACTATCACAAGAACAGCACAGGAAAAACTCATTACCATAATTCAATTACCTCTAGGAGGTACTCCCCATGACATGTTTGGGTGGGACACAGCCAAACCATGTCATTTGCCCCGGCCCCTCTCAAATCTCATGTTTTCACATTTCAAAACCAATCATGCCTTCCCATCAGTCTTAACTCATTTCAGCATTAATTCAAAAGTCCACAACCCAAAGTCTCATCTGAGACAAGGCAAGTCTCTTCTGCCTATGAGCCTGTAAAATGAAAAGCAAGTTAATTACTTCCTCGATACAATGGTGGTTCAGGCATTGGGTAAGTACAGCCATTCCAAAAGGGAGAAATTGGCCAAAATGTAGAGGCTAGAGGCCCAACGCAAGGCCAAAATCCAATGGGGCAGTCAAATCTTAAAGCTCCAAAATGATCTCCTTTGATGCCATGTCTCACATCCAGGTCATGGTGATGCAAGAGGTGGGTTCCCATGGCTTTGAGCATCTCTACCACCCCTGTGACATTTAAGGATACAGCCTGTTTGGCTGTTTTTTCACAGGTTTTTCCAGGTGCACAGTGCAAGCTGTGGGAGGATCTACCATTACGGGGCTGGAGGATGGTGGCCCTTATCTCACAGCTCCACTAGGCAGTGCCTCAGTGGGGACTCTGTGTGGGGGCTCCCAACCCCTATTTCCCTTCTGCACTGCCCTAGCAGATGTTCTCCATGAGGGCTCCACCTCTGCAGCACACCTATCCTGGACATCCAGGTGTTTCCATACATCCTCTGAAATCTAGGTGGAGGTTCCCAAACCTTAATTCTTGACATCTGTGCACCCACAGGCCCAACACCACGTGTAAGCCACCAAGTCTTGGGTCTTGCATCCTCTGAATCAATGCCCTGAGCTGTACATTGACACCTTTTAGCTACAGCTGAGATGCAGGGCACCAAGTCTTGAGACTACACAAAGCAGCAAGGTTTTGGACATGGCTCACTAGCCCATTTTTTCCTCCTAGGCCTCCCAGCCTGTGATGGGAGAGGCTGTTGTGAAGACCTCTGACATGACCTGGAGACATTTTCCCCATTGCCTTAGAGATCAACATTTGCTCCTTGTTACTTATGTGTTTTTCTGCAGGGGGCTTGAATTTCTCCTCAGAAATGGGTTTTTGTTTTCTATTGCATCATCAGGCTACAAATATTCTAAACTTTTGTGTTCTGCTTACCTTTCAAAATAAGTTCCAATCTCAAAACATATCTCTGTGAAGAAATAAAACTGAATGCTTTTAAGAGCACACAAGTCACATCTTCAACACTTTGATGCTTAGAAATTTCTTCCACCAGATACCTTAAATTCTTTCTCTCAAATACAAAGTTCCACAGATCTCTGGGGCAGGGGAAAAATGCTATCAGTCTCTTTGCTAAAGCATAGCAAGAATCACCTTTGCTTTGCCTGGATTTTATTGCCCATATCACTATCAGCATTGTGGCTAAAGCCATTCAACAAGTCTCTAGGAAGTTCTAAACTTTCCCACATCTTCTTGTCTTCTGAGCCCTCCAAGTCTCTAGAAAGTTCCAAACTTTTCCACATTTTCCTGTCTTCTTCTAAGCCCTCCATACTATTCTAATCTTTGTCTGTTATCCATTCCAAAGTGACTTCCACATTTTCAGATAACTTTACAGCAGCACCCTACTCCTGGTACCAATTTACTATACTAGTTTTCACTCTGCTAATAATGACATACCCAAGACGAAGTAATTTCTAAAAAAAAGAGGTTTAACTGATGCATAGTTCCACATGGCTGAAGAGGCCTCACAATCAAGATGGAAGGTGAAAAAAAAGCAAAGTCACATCTTACATTATGGTAGGCAAAAGAGGGTGTGCAGGGGAACTGCCCTTATAAAACCATCAGATATCATGAGTCTTATTCACTATCACAAGAACAGCATGGGAAAAACCCACCCCCATGAATCGATTACAACCCAGTGGGTCCCTCCCATGATAGGTGGGGATTACAGGAGCTACAATTCAAGATGAGATTCAGTTGGGGACACAGCCAAACCATATCAGACCACATGTCAAAAGTGAATGATTCTAGGTAAAGGGTATATACTTGCTTTTAGTACTATTTTTGTAGCTTGTCTGCAAATCTGAACATATATTTAAAAATAAACATATGAGTTCATGCCACTTTCTTGATTTCAGCTTTTTAATGGTATTTTATCACAATTATGATAAAATCCAATAACCTGCCATGATTTATGAGGCCTTATATAATCTTGCCTAAGAATTTACCTCTTCAATTTTATTTTTATTACTTTCCTTGCTCACTCTACTCAGACGACACCAACCTTTTTGCCATTTCTCAAGCATTCCAAATGGAGTCTCTTCTTATGCCTTTTGTATGTGGCAGTCTTGTTCTGCCTGAATCATTCTTTTCTCAGATGCTTCCCTATCATCTCCCTGCACTTTATATGGGTCTCTGACCAAAAAAGAATCCTTTGGTCTTCCCATGTTAAAAAAAACTTCCCTGTTGCTCTCTGTCCCCACTTATCCTGTGTTTCATTTCTCCACAACACTGAATGCTTATTAACATATTATTTTCTATTTATTAGTTATCTTTTATTCTAGAGTTTATGTGCAATTTTTGTTCTTGTTCATATCCATGTAGCTAGAACATAGAGAAGCATTTGGCATTTGGCCTATATTCATAGTCTTGTAAGTATTGGAGGAGCACACAAATGAATTAATAAGATATTCAAGTACAGTTATGTGCTACATAGAGGTTTTTCAGTCAAAGACCACAAAAACAAAAGTGTTCCCATAAGATTATAATACAGTATTTTTACTGTCTGTTTTCTATGTTTAGATACACAAATACTTATTATTGTGTTGCAGTTGCCTACAGTACTCTGTACAGTAACATGCTGTATAGGTTTGTAGGCTATGAACAATAGGCAATACTGTATAGCCTAGGTGTGTAACAGACTACACAATCGAGGTTTGCATAAGTACATTCTATAGCAGTCTCACAACAACAAAATACCTAAGGACACATTTCTCAGAATACATCCCTGTCATTAAGCAACATATGACTATAATTGTTTGATTATGATTGGGATAATGAATACCTCAAAAAAGGGATAATAAACCTCTAGGCTATCATAAAAGCAAAGATCAGAAAAGCTTCCTTTATTGTGCGTGTCTGTAGCCTCTCTCCATATGCTGTGTTTGTTGTCCTTAAATATATTCAGAGAACCTGAGCATTGTCAATGATGTGCTGTAAGTACCACCCCATCCAGAATATGAAATTCGCTGGGACTTTGTCCAAGTTATTTTTTTATGTTCATGCATAATAAATTTTTATATATACCCCAAAGAGTGTTTAGAGTTGTGAGAAATTTAATTTTATACCCTAACTTTGTGCAATTTGTGAACTCGATAATCCTTAGTTTTCATTTCTTCTCTCAAGTTTGTGTTGGCCTTATTGAAGGTAGTGTCAGGATCATCTACTAACCATAAATCATAAATCATAAATCATAAATGAAGATAACTAAATAAATACCATGTATTTGAAATATAAGAGTCAAGGTAGACTTCCAAGTATTTTGTCCAAACAACTGTCAAATGATGTGTGGCTTTTGAAAATAAGAGAGCTCCATTACATAGCATGGTTGGTCTCATTAATAGGAAGTTATTAACAAATTCTAAGTGAATAAATGTTTGCTGTTGTTCTTGAGACAGGGTCTCACTCTGTCTCCCAGGCTGAGTGCAGTGGCATGAACACAGCTTACTGCAGCCTCGACTGCCTGGGCTCAGGGATCCTCTTGCCTCAGCCTCCCAAGTAGCTGGGACTACAGTTGTGCACCACAATGCCCGGCTAATTTTTGATTTTTTTGTAGAGACAGGAACTTGGTATGCTGCCTAGGCTGGTCCTGAACTCTTGGCTTCAAGAGATCCTCCTGCCTCGGCCTCCCAAAATGCTGAGGTTACAGGTGCAAGCCACTGTGCTTGGCCAATAGATGGCTTTTAACAGCTGACAAGAAACGCTTACCACATAGAATTAAAACTCTGAAATGTGATATAGTGACGTGGGAACTGATTCTGGAGTGTGGGGAATTGGGTTCTGTTCTAACCTCTGTCACTTTCAGACCTACCACCTGCTTGGACAAGTTTTTACTCTTTTGAAACCTCTGTGTCTTATAACCAAAACAAGGAATTTGGACTAGATAAAAACTAAGACTCTTTCCTGTTATAATATTCCATGATTTTAGGCTGAGCCAATTCAGGGACATTATTTTTTATAAAATGATTAAGCGGCAGAAGCAGCCAAGAAAACATTTGTAAGACTTCCACATTTTTAGGGGAAATATAGAGCTTACATCTCAGAGGGCACAAGGTTAACCCTCGTCCATGATGATGAGCTTTTATAAGGTGTATGTGCCCTTTCTGTGATTCCCAGCACTGTACTGTATTTAAGTCTAATTAAGTCTTTTTGTACAAACTTTAAATACACTTAATTAAAACAGGTAGACTAGGGATGATAAATCCAAAAGTAACTAGGTTAAAGTGCAGGCTCATTTCTTCTGCTAATTAGTTGAAGGATGATCTTCCTTGCCAAGGGGCCAAATGACAGGAGATTCATTTCTTCATTTTAAATCTGTTTTTAAATGTCTTTCTGAAGCCTTTAGGCTCTGGAATTTGAATTCTATAAAATTGAATGCTGGGGATTATCTCTTTTTATTTCATACTTAGTTAAACCCTAAGCAGGGTTCAATAGAGATCCAAGCATTATAGAGCACCCAGTGGTCATTGAGTCCACACACTTAGTCAGGAAAACAGGCCTCATGGTAATTTTATCATCTCTCCATCACTCTTGAGAGACCGGCCTAACTTCGTATATTATGATAGATTTTGTGAAACTGTGACTTATTCATTAAATGTTCGATTCTTTGAAATACTTAGCTTGGCACTGAAGTGATAAATTTGATTTCCCAGCACTGCAGCCATAATCATCCTGTGTGTTTAAAACTGCTCCTATTCAAGGATCAGTAGTATGGCTGGGGAGGCATAGTCCCAATTGGTTTTGAAAATCATTCTCACAGTCCCCCAAGGTGGTGACTGCAATTTGGATTTTGTTTCATATTGTGATGACAATGTAATCATTATACTATTACAGAAATTAAAGAATTGTGGCATATATTAGGTTGGTGAAAAAAATTGCAGTTTTTGCCATTACTTTCAATGGCAAAAACCACAATCGCTTTTGCACCAACCTAATACAATCCATAATTTATGTTGCTGATTGCAAGTATTGTCTGCATTCACATCACTGTATTTTATTTTCTTTTGATGTTGGGGCATGATGTGAGGAAGACTCCTTTTGACATGCTAAAATGTTTCTATCTTCTTAAAACCATATTCTGCATAGGAATAAACATTTTTTTCTATGAAATTTCACCAATGCAGAACGTGCTTGACATGAACCTGGAGGAAGGTTTGGGGGCCTCGCAGAGGACTGGCGCACCTGCTGACATGGGTGTAGACAGTCTGTGGTGCATAACAGAACTACTTTCCATGGAGTGTCTTCTTATCATGTGAGTAATAAGTGCTAAGCATTCAAGCTGGCCTCACCTTCCTTCTATTTCCTTGCTATTATCTTAGAACACTTCTAATATTCCTCCTGTAAGAGTGTTCCAAGAACTGTACCAGCAAAAAGGGATCTATGACCTCTATAATAATTTTGAATTTTAATATACTGACGAGCTAAAAAAAATCCAAGCATTTTTTTCTTTCATTTATTTGTCAAGTATTTATTGAAATCACTCTTCTAGGCTCTGAGAGGAAAAACTGCCCTAGTGGAGTTTTATTTGTTTGTTGAGTCATAACTGAATTTATAGTTCTTGGCTCACTTTTTAAGACATTTTTAAGACCAATTTTGGGTTCACAGCAAAATTAAGAGAAATATAGAGAGATTTCCCATATACTCTCTCTCCCTACACATTTACAGACTTTTCAATTACCAACATCCCTCACCAGAGTGGTACATTTTTTACAATTGATGAGACTACATTAACACATCATGATCACCCAACGTCTTTAGTTTACATTACGGTTCATGATTAGTGTAGTCTATTCTGTGGGTTTCGACAAATGTGTAAGGACATGTACACATCATTATAACAGCAAAAGAGTATTTTCACTGCTCTAAAAATCCTCTGTGCTCTTCGTATTCATCCTTCCCTCCCCTCAAACTCTCTGGAAAGCACTGATTTTTTTAGTGTCTCCATAGGTTTGCCTTTTCCAGAATGTCATGTATATGGAATCATGTAGCATGTAGGCTTTTTAGACTGGCTTATTTGACTTAATAGTATGCACTTAAGGTTTGTCTATGTCTTTTCATGGCTTCATACCTCATTTCTTTTTTGGTATGAATAATATTGCATTGTCTAGACGTACCATAGTTTATCCATTAACTAACTGAAGGATATCTTGATTCCTTCCAAGTTTTGACTGTCATGAATAATACTACTGCAAATACCTGTTTGACAGTTTTTGTGTGGACATAATTTTTTAACTAATTCCAGTAAACACTATGGAGTGTGATTGTCAGATCTTAGGGTAAAATTATAATTAGTTTTGTAAAAAATTGTCAAAATTTCTTCCAAAGTGGCTGTACCATTTGCCATTTCCATCAGTAATGAATGAGAGTTCCTGCTGCTCCACATCCTAGCCAAAATTTGGTGTTGTCAGTGTTCCAGATTTTGGTCATTCTGATAGGTGTGTAGTGGTATATCATTGTTTATTTATTTATTTTTATTTTTTTAATTTTTTTTGAGATGGAGTCTCGCTCTGTTGCCCAGGCTGGAGTGCAGTGGTGCCATCTCGGCTCATTGTAAGCTCCACCTCCTGGGTTCATGCCATTCTCCTGCCTCAGCCTCCCCAGTAGCTGGGACTACAGGCTCCCGCCACCACGTCCGGCTAATTTTTTTTTTTTTTTTTTTTTTTTGCATTTTTAGTAGAGACAGGGTTTCACCGTGTTAGCCAGGATGGTCTCAATCTCCTGACCTTGTGATCCGCCAGCCTCAGCCTCCCAAAGTGCTGGGATTACAGGTGTGAGCCACCACACCCGGCTGGTATCTCATTGTTTTAATTTGCATTTCTCTGATGATATATGATGTGAAGCATCTTTTTATATGCTTATTTGCCATCAATAAATCTTATTTGGTGATGTGTCTTTTAAGGTCTTTAGCCTATCTTTTAATTGGGTCAGTTTATTTGTATTGTTGAGTTTCAAGAATCCTTTGTATATTTTAGATAACAGTCGTTTAGCAGAATTTTTCTTTGTTTTTTTGCAAATATCTTCACCCTGTCTGTGGCTTGTCATCTCATCCCTTTGACAGAGTATTTTTCATAGTAGAAGTTTCTAATTATAATGAAGTTCAACTTATCAATTGTTTCTTTCATGGATCATAACTTTGGTGTTTTACCTGAAAGGTCATTGCCATATCCAAGATCATCTAGGTTTCCTCCTATTTTATCTTCCAGAAGTTTTATAGTTTTGCATTTTACAGTTAGGCCTGTGATCTATTCTAAGTTAATTTTTGTGAAGGGTATAAGGTCTGCATCTAGACTTTTTTTGTTGTTGTTGTTGTTGATGTCCAATTGTTCTATAACCAGTTGTTGAAAAGAATAACTTTGCTTCATTGTCCTGCAATTGCCCCTTTGTCAAAGGACGGTTGGTTATAATTACGTGGGTATATTTCCGAGCTTTCTATTTCATGCCATTGATCTGTCTGTCTATTCTTTCACAATTAGCATCCCGTCTTGATTATTGTAACTTTACAAGACTTGAAAGCAAGTAGTGTCAGTCCTCTCACTTTTTTCTTCTCTTTCAAGATTGTCTTTGCTATTCTGAGTCTTTTGCTCCCCTCTATAAACTTCAGAATCAGTTTAGTGATATTAGTAAAATAATTTCATGGAGTTTTGATTGGGGTTGCATTTAACGTATACATCAATTTGGGAAGAACTGATGTCTTGACAATATTGAGTTTTCCTGTTTACAGACATGAAATATTTTTCCATTTAGTTAGTTCTTTTTTGATTTATTTCATCAGAGTTTTATCATAATCATATAGATCTTACATATATTTTGTTAGATTTATACATAAGCATTTCATTTTGGAGGATGTTAATGTTAATGATCCTATGTTTTTATTTTCAAATACCACTTGTACATTGCTGGAATATAGGAAAATGATTGACTTTTGTATAATACATTATTCTTGTGTCCTGAAATCTTGCTGTAATTCTTATTTCTTCCAGCAGTTTCATTTTTTGTCAGTTATTTTGAATTATCTACAAAAGTGATCATATCAGCTGTAAATTATTTTTTTTAATTTCTTCCTTCCAATCCATAGACATTTTCTTTTCTTGTCTTCTTAACGATGATGTTGAAGAACAGTGGTGTAGGGGACATTCTTGTCTTGTACCTGTTCTTAGTAGGAAAGCTTGAATTTCTCACTATTTAGGAAGATGTTAGCAGTAGGTTTTTCATATATATTCTTTATAAATTTGAGGAACTTTCCCTCTGTTTCTAGTTTGCCAATAATTTTTATCATAAATAAATATTGGAGTTTGTTAAAAATCTGCATCTATTAATATATGTTGTAATTTTCTTTTTTAGCATAGTAAGGCAATAAATTACAATAATTGATTTTTGAATGTGGATCCAGACTTGCATACCTGAAATAAAACCCACTTGATAATGGTGTATAATTATTTTTATTTATTTTTATTCATTGTGCAAGTATTTTGTTAAGGATTTTTGTATCTTTGTTCATTAGCAATATTAATCTATAGTTAATGTATATTAATCTAATAGCTTTGTCTTGTTTTTAGTATTAGGGCAATGCTGGCCCTTTTCAATAAGCTAGGAAGTATTCCCCATTTCTATCCTCCAAAAGACATTGAAAAATGGTATAATTTCTTCCTTAAATGTTCAATAGAATTCACCAGTGAACTCAGTGAAGATTAATGCATTCTTCTTTGGATTATTAAATATTGTCTCAATTTCTTACTATATATAAGCCTATTTAGATTGTTAGTTTTTCTTCTGTGAATTTTGACAGCTCATGTTTTTAAAAGAATTGGCCTGGCTAGGCACAATGGCTCAGGCCTGTAATCCCAGCACTTTGGGAGGCCGAGGCGGGCAGATCACAAGGTCAGGAATTCAAGACCAGCCTGACCAACGTGGTGAAACCCTGTCTCTAATAAAAATTCAAAAATTAGCAGGGCATGGTGGCACATGCCTGTAATACCAGCTATTCGGGAGGCTGAGGCAGGAGAATCACTTGAACCTGGGAGGCAGAGGTTGCAGTGAGCTAAGATGGTGCCATTGCATTCTAGCCTGGGCAACAGAGTGAGATTTCATCTCAAAAAAATAAAACAAAAATAAAAAAAGAAAGAATTGGCCTATTTAATCTAGGTTATAAAATTTGTGGGTGTATTATTGTTCATAGTATTCTTTCTTTGTAATTATTTTATTTTCTTAAGTTCCAGGGTACGTGTGCAGAATGTGCAGGTTTGTTTCTTAGGTAAATGTGTGTCATGGTGGGTTGCTGCATCTGTCAACCCATCAACTAGGTATTAAGCCCAGCATGCATTAGCTCTTTTCCCTAATGCTCTCCTTCTTCCAACCATCCCCTGACAGGCCCCAGTAAGTGTTGTTCCCCTCCCTGTGTCCAGGTGTTCTCATTGTTCAACTCCCGCTTGTAAGTGAGAGCACACAGTGTTTGGTTTTCTATTCCCGCATTAGTTTGCTGAGGATAATGGCTTCCAGCTTCATCCATGTCCCTGCAAAGTACATGCCTGGCACAAGACAAGGATGCCCTCTCTCACCACTCCTATTCAACATAGTATTAAAAGTTCTGGCCAGGGCAATCAGGCAAGAGAAAAAAATAAAGAGTATTCAATTAGGAAAAGAGGAAGTCAAATTGTCTCTGCACATGACATGACTGTATATTTAGAAAACCCCATCGTCTCAGCCCAAAATCTCCTTAAGCTGGTAAGCAACTTCAGCAAAGTCTCGGGATACAAAATCAGTGTGCAAAAATAAGAAGCATTCCTATACACCAATAACAGACAAACAGAGAGCCAAATCATGAGTGAACTCCCATTCACAATTACTACAAAGAGAATAAAATACCTAGGAATCCAACTTACAAGGGATGTGAAGGACCTCTTCAAGAAGAACTATAAACCACTGCTCAATGAAATAAAAGAGGACACAAACAAATGAAAGAACATTCCATGCTCATGGATAGGAAGAATCAATATCATGAAAATGACCATACTGCCCTAGGTAATTTATAGATTCAATGCTATACCCATCAAGCTACCACTGACTTTCCTCATAGCATTGGAAAAAAACTACTTTAAATTTCATGTGGAGCATATTATTTATATTTTTCTTTTACTTTTTTTGTTGCTTTACAGTTTTCAATGTGCATTTACAGCTAATCCATGTCCACTTTCAAATAACACCATACTGCTTCACAGATTATATAAGTATTTATAACAACAAAGTGATTCAAATTTCTTCCCCCCGTCTTTGTACCATTTTAATTCTATTATAAATGAAATGAATGGCAGCAATAATACAAAGATGAGTGAGCAAGAAATTACAGTACATTTATATACTACATATGTATACACACATATATACACTTACATAGAATATATATACACATACACACACATACACACATACATAGAATATGTATACATATACACATACACACACATATAGACACATACATAGAATATATATCAAATAGATTGTTGCTCTTATTGTTTTGCAGAAACTTCTATCTGTTAGGTTAATTAATAGGAGAAAAAAGGTTTTATTTTACCTTCACTCATTGTTTTTCCATGTTCTTTCTTTCTTTAGGTAGGTCAGAATTTCTGATCTATATCATTTTTTCTTTTCCCTCAATAACTTTTAAATTTTTTGAAATGCATGTCTACTGGCAATAAAGTTTCTCAATTTGTGTTTGTTTGAGACTGTCTTTATTTCTTCTTCACTTTTGATTGATAATTTTTCAGGGCACAGAGTTCTATGTTGGTGAAGTTTTTCTCTCTCAGCACTTTAAAGATTTACTCTACTCTTTTCTTGCTGTATGTTTTCTAAGGAATTAGATGTAATTCTTTGTTCCTCTATAAGTGAGGAATATATATGTTTTCCTCTGACCTTGTCAAGATTTTTTTCTTTATTGTTGATTTTTTTTGTATTTTTCTGTTATGGTGGCTTTTTACAAATATCTTTAGCATTGTTTTTTCCTTAAGATTTTCATCTGTGTTTACATTGCCCTTCTGTTCTTGTATGCCTTCTATTTTACCCATTAAAGCTGTTGGGATATTAATTATAGTTGTTTGAAATCCTGTCACGTCTGATTTTGATATTGTTCTAACTATATAAATTATGCTTTTGGCCTTCTTGTATGCCTTGTAATATTTTAAATGGAAGGACAAAATGTACTGGGTAAAAGAAACTGCCATAAATAGGCTTTAGGTAATGCGGTGGCAAGAGGGAGGGGGAGGGGCAGTGTTCCACAGTCCTGCGATTGGACCTCAGTCTTTTAGCGAGCCTATGCCTCTGAACTGTTAACTTCACAAGTGTTTCTCAGGGCTTTTTTTTTTAATTTTTAATTTTATTTGTTTACCCTTCCAAAGATGGAAGAAGACGGGTAGAGTAAATTGAAGTTGGGTATTTGCCTTCTCTCACATGAAAGTTAGAGATAACCAGAGTTGTGTATTCTATTTCCCCCACATCAGTTTGGTTCTGATAGTATCCCAGCAGGTTAGGTCCTGGTTAACTACTTTCTTCTGAGAGCAGGCCTTGTTAAGAAGAACAGAATGCTCTGGAATATTTTTAAATGGTTCATTTCCCCTCCCCCTGCTGGAAGTATGAGGGGATTATTCTCCACTATTTACTATAAGAACCTCATCAAGCTCCTGGAGGTAAATATCACAATATTGTTGGAGTCACCTTAAGACTGTGTCCCCCCTGGGGTTTTTAACTCTCAGACTTGTCCTTACTAAGCCTTCAGCAATTCCTCAGTTATAGTACAGGTTTTCCTACTCCAGCACTGGTTTTACTCATGAGTCTTCACTCTGGGAAGCCCTGACTCTCTGTATTGACCCATCTATCTCTTCAATCGTGGGGGTAGCAGTTTGTCCTGTGTCCTCAACTCTTTTCTTGCTCCAGGAACAATTATTGATGTTTCATTCTGTTCAGCTTTCTACTTGTTGTTAGGGCAGAATAAGGAGGAAAACTCAATAAGTTCCCCTACATTCAATTTGACTTTTTGTCTGCAGACATTTTGCAAAACACAACACAGGTAAGTAGATACAAAATAGAGATGAGGTTAAGAATAAAATGAGAAAGAAAGGAAAGCCATGAAAGGATCAATCATAAGAAACCTGGTTTGGATATGTTGACGTCAGACAAATAAGATTTCAATAGAACAAGTATTATCAGGGATAAAAAAATAATATTTTGAAGAAATAAAAGCTTCAATTCATTAAAAAGATATAACAATGCTAAATGATTATGCACACAATAATAAAGCTTCAAAAAATGAAGCAAGAACTGACATAGCTAAGGAGAGACACAAATCTACAAATTTATTTGGGGATTTAACACTCATGCATTAGTAACTAACAAAATGAGTAGACATAAATCAATACAGAGGTATCTCAACCAATACAATATAATTTGAATTTATAGAATAATATTAACCAATTTGATATAGTTAGCAAATGCAGAACAAAATACCTAACAATGGCAGAATGCAGTCTTTTCAAGTACACCGAAGACATTCACCTAGATGAGCCATATAAGAAATTATAATCAATTCCTAAAGATCAAAACAAAACCAGACAAAGTATTTTTCTAACAAAATTGTGATTAAATTAGAAATTGATTAAAAAACATAGAGCTAATAGTATACTTAATGGCTAAAGGTTGAATGTTTCCTCTCTAAGATTAGAAAAAGGTAAAGATTATTTATTATTTATTATTCTTATTTATTCTATTAATCTTGTACTGGAGATCTTGGCCAGCACAATAATACAAGTTTAAAAAAAAAGTAAACGTTATGAAGATGGGAAACACAAAAATAAAACTTGTTTTAAAAATTCTTGGAGGACATGTTTGTGTACATAAAAAATATTAAGCAACCTACACCAAACCACTGCTATAAGGAATAACTGAATCTAAAAATCTAGCAGGATATAAAACCAATTATACAGAAATCTATTTTATTTTCATAAACTTTTTATGACAACTAAAAAATTAAGTGAAAAACATTATTTACAATAGCATCAAAATTACATAATGAAGAATAGAAAATTTGAAAAGAAGCTGGCAGAAAGGGGCTGATTAGATGCATCCAGGCGCAACATCTGCCACCAAGGGACCAGGACACTAGGAAGACTGGTGCACTCTGAGCAGATCTTTGCAAGGAAGGGATTGAGAGTGGACAGAGGGAGGACAAAGATGCTGGGCTCAAGGGGTAGGAAGCTGGGTAAACTTCATGGGCCTTACATGAAGCAGGACTCATTCCTGGTCCCTAGTGACTCCTGTGATAGGGATGAGTTGAACAGACAAAGAGCAACACACTCTTACCATGGACGCCTGGAATCCTGGGAGCAGGAGACCCACGACCCCAACAGACACTTGAGCTAGTAGACACAGATGCTAGTAGACACAGATACACAGGGGACTGCCTGTGCAGAGCCTAGAGTGTTTGATTTGGGAATGTCTTCAGGGGAGCACAACCAATGACACCCATCCCCCAAGGCATGTCATGATCCCATAGGAGATTCTAGCCTTAGGGAACCTGTCAGACCTGAACAGAGCAGGGTAGTCTTGCCTGTGAGATGGGGCCAGTTTTACCTGAGTGCCCTACTGTCTGCTGGCCTCTCCTGGGGCCCCAGCTGGCTGTGTCTACTTGCAGTGCAGTCTTAGATGCCCAACTGAGGCACCTCCTGGGGGCCTGCATCATAGTTCTTACACTGGCAGGCAATGCTTGACTACATCAGAGAGTTCCAGTAGAGCAGCCTCCACCAACGTGCACCAGCCTATCTCCCTCAACTGCATCTTCCTCAACTGGGATCTCCCTCAACTGCAATCTCCCTTGTGCCACTTTGCCAGCACACCCACACTCACCTAAGGCTACCTGCCACCATAGTTTTGCCAATAAGTATGTGCACAAGCAAACCTCACCTCCCCTTCCCTGCTGGAGCAGGGGTGTACGTGCACCTTATTGTGCCATTGTTATTGGTGTCTGTGCACCCAACCTTGCCTGCACTTCACGTTTGCTGTTGCTGCTGGTACAAGTGAATAAGAATGGATTCCACTGCTACCAGCCAACAAAGCATGTTGGCTGGCACCACCTTTTGGAGTGTGGTGGCCTCCAGCCAGGGAACACTTTGGGCCTTCTAGGGCAGCAGTTTTCCAACTTCAAGGGGCCAAAGAACAAAGCTTGGCTTCACATACCAGTTCCCCAGTGTTAGAGAATGAAGCCCAGGAGTGCTGAGCTAAGCCATGGTCCCCCTCAAATTTACCAGAAATGTAGGCCATTGATTGAACCCACCTTATACCACAATCAAACTCCTAGGGATATCAAAGAAGCTAAAAGAAAAAAAAAAAATCCCATCCAAAAGACAAACTTCAAAGATAGAAGAACATCAGCCCATACAGACAAGAAAGAACCAGCACAATAACTGGTGTAACTAAAAAAGCCAGAGTGTGTCCTCTTATCTCCAAATGACCATACTGGTTCCCCAGCAATGGTTCTCAACCAAGCTGAAATGGCTAAAATGACAAAAATCGAATTCAGGATATGGATAGGAACAAAGATCATTGACATTCAGAAGAAAGTCTAAACCCAATCTAAGAATTCTAAGGAATATAATATAATGGTACAGGAGATGAAAGGCAACATGGCCATTTTAAGAAAGAACCAAACTGAGCTGACAGGACCGAAAAACTCACTTCAAGAATTTCAGAATACAACTGCAAGTATTAACAGCAGAATTGACCAAACCGAGGTCAGAATCTCAGACCTTGAAGACATGCTCTATGAAATAACTCAATCACACAAAAATAAAAAAACAATAAAGAAGAGTAAACAAAACCTGCAAGAAATATGTGATCACGTAAAGAGACCGAATCTATGACACATTGACATCCCTGAAATACAAGGAGAGAAAGCAAACCACTTAGAAAACACATATTTCAGGATATCATCCATGAAAATTTCCCAACCTTGCTAGAGAGGCCAACATTCAAATTTAGAAAGTGCAGAAAACCCCATGTGAAATACTGTACAAGAAGACCATCCTCAAGACACATAGTTATCGAATTCTCTGAGGTCAAAACGAAAGAAAAAATGTAACTGGCAGCTAAAGAGAAGGGGCAGGTCATCTCCTAAGGGAACCCCATCAGGTTAACAGAAGACCTTTCAGGAGAAAACTACAAGCCAGAAGAGAATGGGGGCCTATATTCAGCATTCTTAAAAGAATTTCCAAGCAAGAATTTTGTATGTAGCAAAACTAAGCTTCATAAGCGGAGATATACAACCCTTTTCAGACAAGCAAATTCTAAGGGATTTCATTACCACCAGACTTGCATTATAAGAGGTCCTGAACAAAGTGCTAAACATGGAAAGACCATTACCAGGCACAACAAAAAGCACACTGAAGTACAGAGACAAGTGGCACTACAAAGCAACCACACAAAAAAGTCTGCATAATAACTAGCTAAAAACATGACGACAGGAGGAAATCTACAAATGTCAATACAAACCTTTAATGTAATTGGGCTAAATGCCCCTATTAAAAGTCACAGAGTGGCAAGTTGGATAAAGAAGCAAGACCCAATGTTGCCCTGTCTTCAAGAGACCCATCTCACACGCAATGACACCCATAGGCTCAAATTAAATGAATGGAGAAAAATATACCAAGCAAATGGAAAACAGAAAAAAGTAGGCATTGCTATTCTAACTTCAGACAAAATAGAATTTCAATGAACAAAGATCAAAAAAGACAAAAAAGTGCATTACATAATGGGAAAGTTTTCAATTCAACAAGAAGACCTAACTATCCTAAATTCCTATGCACTCAACACAGAAGCATCTAGATTTATAAAGCAAGTACTTAAGAGACCTACAAAGAAATTTAAATAACTACATGATAATAGTGGGAGCCTTCAATACCCCACTGATAATATTAAACAGATCACCAAGGCAGAAAACTAAAAAAGATATTCAGGACCTGAATTCAGCACTTGACCAAATAGACTAAATGAACACTTACAGAACACTTCACTCCCCATGACAGCAAGAAAAAAAACACACACACACAAAATATACATTCTTCTCATCTGTGCATGGCACGTACTCCAAAATCTATCCCAAAATTGGACATAAAACAGTACTCAGCAAATTCAAAAAAATCATACCAACTGCATTCTGGGACTGCAGCACAATAAAAATAGAAATCAATATCAAGAAATTTGCTTACAACCAACTAATTCCATGGACATTCAACAACTTGTTCCTGAATGACTTTTGGGTAAATAATGAAATTAAGGGAGATATCAAGAAATTCTTTGAATGACATCAAAGATACAACATACTAGAATATCTGGAACACAACAAACACTGTGTTAAGAGAAAAATGTATAGCACTAAACACCCACATCAATAAGTTAGAAAAATCTCAAATTGACAACTTAACATCAACTGAAAAAACTAGAGATCTAAGAGCAAACTAACCCCAGTGCTAGCAGAAGATGAGAAATAACTCACATCAGAGCTGAACTGAAAGTAACTGAGATGAGGGTAACCATACAAAAGATCAACAAATACAGGAGTTTTGTTTTATTTTTTTTCATAAGATATCTGGACTGCTAGTAGAGTAATAAAGAAAAAAAACAGAGAAGATCCAAATAAACGCAATCAGAAATGACAAAGAGGACATTACCACTGATCCCACAGAAATGCAAATAACCCTCAGAGACTGCCGTATGTACTCCTATGTACATAAGCTAGAAAACCTAGAAGAAATGGATAAATTCCTGGACACATATAACCTCCCAAGACTGAACCAGGAAGAAATTGTATTCCTGAAGAGACTAATAAAGAACTTCAAAATTGAATCAGTAACAAAAAGCCTGCCATACAAAAAAGCCCAGGATCAGATGGATTTACAAATTCTACCAGATGTATAATAAAGATCTGGTACCATTCCTACTGAAACTATTCCAAAAAAACTGGAGAGGAGGGACCCTAACTCATTCTATGAGGCCAGCATCATCCTGATATCAAAACCAGGCACAGCCACAACAGAAAAAAAAACCAAAAAAAACTTCAGGTCAATATCTTTGATGAACATAGATGCGAGCATCTTCAACAGCATACTAGCAAACCAAATCCAGCAGCATATGAAAAGCTAATCCACCACAATCAAGTAGGCTTTATCACTGGGATGCAAGGTTGCTTCAACATACACAAATCAAGAAATGTCAACACAGAAACAGATCTAAAAACAAAAATTTTATGTCTATCTCAATAGATACAGAAAAGGCTTTCAATAAAAGTTAACATCAATTCATATTAAAAACTCTTAACAAACTAGGCATTGAAGGAACATACTTCAAAATAATAAGAGCTATCTATTGCAAACCCACACCCAACATCATACTAGATGGGCAAAAGCTAGAAGCATTCCTTTTGAAAACCAGAAAAAGACAAGGATGCTCTCTGTCACCACTCTTATGCAAAATTGTACTGGAAGTCCTGGCCAGAGTAATTAGTCAAGGGAAAGAAATAAAAGGCATTCAAATAAAAAGAGAGGAAGCCAAAATATCCCTGTTTGCTGGTATGATTCTACACCTAGAAATCCCCATATTCTCTGCCCAAAAGTTCCTTCAGTTGATAAACTTCAACAAAGTTTTGGGAAACAAAATCAATGTACAAAAATCACTAGCATTCCTATACACCAACAACAGCCAAGCCAACAGCCAAATCAGAAAGCTAATCCCATTCACAATTGCCACAAAAGAATAAAATATTTAGGAGTACAGCTAACCAGGAAGGTAAAAGACCTCTACAATGAGAATTATGAAATAGTGCTCAAAGAAATCAAAGAAGTTGCAAATTGGAAAATATCTCATGCTCCTAGACAGAAAGAATCAATATCATTAAAATGGCCATACTACCCAAAGCAATTTACAGATTCAATGCTATTTCTATCACACTACCAATTATATTCTCCACAGAACTAGAAAAACTATTTTAAAATTCATATGGGACCAAAAAAAAAAAAAAAAAGCTCTAATAGTTGGGGCAATCCTAAGGGGGAAAAGAAAAGCTGGAGACATCACATTACCCAACTGGAAACTATACTACAGTGCTACAGTAACCAAAACAGCATGGCACTGGCAAAAACAAACAAACAAACAAACAAACAGGCACAAGGACCAATGCAACAGAATACAGAACTGAGAATTAAGACTGCACACCTATGACCATCTGAACTTTAGCAAAGTTGACAGAAACAAGCAATGGGACCAAGAGAGTCCCTATTCAATAAATGGTCATGGGATAACTGGCTAGCCATATGCAGAAGATTGAAACTGGACCCCTTCCTTATTCCATATACAAAAATCAACTCAAGATGGATAAAGACTTAAATGTAATGGCAATAAAGTAGTCAAGGCTGAAAAATACACCTATCTCCTATTTCACTCTATGTTCCAAAATTAAGATGGATTATAGGCCTATGCATAACATTTATAAAGTAAGATTTCTCAACCTCTGAAGGATTGACATTTTTGGCCAGTTAGCATCTCTTCTTTTGTAACAACTAAAAATGTCTTCAGATTTTACCAAATGTTTTCTGGGAGGCAAAATAGCCTCCATTTGAGAATCATTTCTCTAGAAGAAATAATGGAAATATATGTTCACATCCCTATAGTAGGATATGCCACACACACACATGCACACAATAAAAACAATAAACCACCGATGAAATATATTTTATCAAATTTAAAATTTCTTCTCACCTAAGGACATCATTAAGAAAACACATAGAATAGAAACTAAGAAACATATTTACAGCAAATAAATATAACAGCTTATATTCAGAATATAAAAAGAAGGATTAAAATCAATAATAAAGAGACGTTATTGCTTGGGCTTACCTTCACTCACTCTTTTGAACTTGACAAAAAGGGGAAAAAAGATCTATACACAAAGTCTTTATATGTAGAGTGTCTGTTTTTTACTCCTGAAGAGCAAATAAAATTTACTCTACTTTCTTGGTAATATTCCTATAATTAGCATTATAATATTGAGTGTACCAATAATTACATCTTTCCATCCTTGCCAATGAAGGAGATCATCAGCAATCAAGGTCAAATTTGTACCCCCTGGCAACTACCTTCCTGACTGTCTCAGGTTACCAGACACTCCCATAAGCATGCTGTGGCCCTTTGTAAGGACATCTGGGATTTCCATTGAGCTTCCTGCTACTAGGTTATACACCTGATGATTCCATTGCTCCTATTAAGATGTAATTTAATTTTCCATTTAGCGTCCTAACTCCTGAGACCATATGTTTTAGAAGGCAAAAAACACATCTTTCTGATTTTTGCATCCTCAGTTCTTGGCCCAGTGATGGTAGCACAGCAGTACTCAGTAGACATGTACTGAATTAGTAAGTAAAGAATACTCTTTTAAAACTAGTTTGTCTGAATAGGTTCTCAAACTCCTGCTGTACCTTAATTTTACATAGGAGCAAAGCTAGAATCATAAACGGTAGGGATGAGCATTCCCATCTTCATTAACCTTATGATGACATGGAATTTCAATGAGAATGATTTATTTAGCCAGTGTTACATGCCTCATTCCCTTTTACCTCCTCTTCCCTCTTTGGCACTTTTTTTTTTTGGTCCTTTCTCTGCGTTATCTTGTCAAGGATGGAGGAGTTTTCAGAGCCCCCCTTTGTTTTCTGACATCATATGCAAAGCACTCCCCAGGGAGAAAACCATAAGGCAGCACTAGTTCTCTGCAGCCTTGAATCTGTCAAGAGCAATGAAAATGTCCAAGGAGATATCACTACTCAAAAGTCATCTAGGAGTGCATATTTGTCCAGCTTATTTCTATAATAAAAATTATTTTTCTTTAAATGTTGACCCTAAATCATGAGTTAGAACCTAAAATTGCATCCAGACCACCACAATATCAGTGTACTCCAAGGGGCTTTTCAAAGGGCCTCAGGTGTGTATTCCACATTTGAGAATGACTTTAGTTCTCAATGTACACACCTTTCTAACCACACCCCCTCAGCACCCTATAAAGTCAAGTCTGAACCCTCTTTAGTTCTAGGGTAGCACCTTCTCTGCTTAGGTCCTACTTAACAACATTTGCATGACAGCTTGGCATAGTGGTAAAATGGAAATATGCAGAATTAGCAGATAGAGATCTAGGTGCATGCCTCAGCTTCACCACCTGTTGGCTTAAGGAAATTGGGGATTAATTAAATTATTTGAGTTTCAGTTTAATTAAAGAAAATGTGAAAATTTTAATATAAATGGGGCTGAGGGTGGTGACTCATGCCTGTAATCCCAGCACTTTGGGGGGCCCGAGATGGGTGGATCACCTGAAGTCAGGAGTTCTAGACCAGCCTGACCAACATGGTGAAACCCAGTCTCTACTAAAAATACAAAAATTAGCCGGGCATGGTGGTTGGTGCCTATAATCTCATCTACTCAGGAGGCTGAGGCAGGAGAATGGCTTGAACCCGAGAGGAGGAGGTGGCAGTGAGCTGAGATTGTGCCATTGCATTCCAGCCTGGGCAACAAGAGTGAAACTCCATCTGACATGAAAAAAAATTAAAAAAGGGAAAGGAAAGATGGAAAGGAAAGGAAAGGAAAAGAACAAAATATGAACTTAAATAGGAGAATGTGATAGGGCCCTTTAAATTATAAAAGCATATATGCATTGGTTTTGTGTTTTCTTTTCCTTTGTATGTTTTTATTAGCTATGAACAGAATATGTATGTCTTTTTTTTTTAAGTTCTGGGATACATGTGCTGAACGTGCAGGTTTGTTACATAAGTATACATGTGCTATGGTGGTTTGCTTCACCTATCAACCCGTCATCTAGGTTTTAAGCCCTGCATGCATCAGATGTTTGTCCTAATGCCCTCTCTCCCATTTCCCCTCACCCACTGACGGGCTCCAGTGTGTGATGTTCCTCTCCCTGTGTCCATGTGTTCTCATTGTTCAACTCCCACTTACAAGTGAGAACATGCTGTGTTTGGTTTTCTGTTCCTGTGTGGGTTTGCTGAGGATGATGGTTTCCAGCTTCATCCATGTCCCTGCAAATGATCTGATTGCTGAAACAATTTTTTTAATGGCATGTTCAGCAGAGGTTTCACTAAAGAATCAAGAAAACAATTGACAGAAATTCAGGCATTCAGGAGTGTTAGGAGACAATCTAGACAGGACTTACACAGAAAGAGCTGAAAAACAAACTGTGATCCCTCCATAACACATAATTTGAGGGCAAAAATGGGTTAACATTGAGGACAAGAAGTTCAGATTTATAGAATACCTGTCGGGAGAGATATAGAGTTACTTTGTATCCTGCCACTATCAATGGGGAGATATGTTGGACACAGAGTTCTATCATGCAAAGTTAAGTGAAAGAGGTTCTAAGGAGATTGTTCAGACAGCCTGATATACTGTTCCCCCTGTGCTTTCAAACTGAGAGATCAAAGTATATTCATAATGGACTTAGACCTAGGAAACGCAAGGGGCAGTGAGAAGATAGAAGTGACTATGGCCATACATAGCAGGTTGAAACTGCACTCCCATGAATTAATGGACACAGATTCATGATTCTTGTTAATTTCACATACATGGAGGGTGGGTCACATACACATGCATGAGATACACAATCTGGGTTGAAACCTACATTGGTTGCAACAATAATTGGGGCTTGAATTGGGAGTTTTAAGCACCAATAGCTTTTGCATCATTGAGGATAAAAAATCCCTAGTAATGTGAGTCTCCAAGGTTACCATAAAAATGGTGCATTAGAAAAAAGTGTAAGCTTTGACTCCTTCCCTAGGCCAGAGAGGATTTTATTAATCACCCGTTGTGGGCATTAGAATTTAATTCCACCTTCAATAGAATGAGAATTATCTCACTTTCTTACCTTTCCTCCCATCCTCAGCTTTTATTCTGTAGAAGATGCAGTTAAGAGTTTCCTCTCCTACTGCAGGCTGATTTCTTTCAGCTGACCAAGGCTGGAGAAGAAAAGAATCGAGGATTGTGTATGAAGTTCAGAGTTTGAATGAGACCCAGGTCATGACATATTAGTAACAGAGCTAAGACCATTCTTGTGATAAAAGGTCATTATTTTATTTGAAGTGGCCATATGTGTGGTGGAAACCACCTTAGTTTTTATCCAATTGGATTAGGGAAAAGAAGCAAATAGAAAAGGTTGTAGGGGCAATTGTGAGAAAGAATACAATTGGTTTATGGTTTTTTCTAAAATTGTGCTCTTTCAATCTAACATTGACATTATTATTTTTATCTTTACTATAATAATGATCATTATCTTCATCATTATTATTCTAGATGCTTGGGAAACTAAGCTAGCTTTCTAATGGCTCTTTTTTAAAAAAAACTTAGAAAAAAAGCTTATTATGGGATTGGCTCACAATTAATCTTATGGGAAGGCTAAACCGAGGAATTATGTCTGACAGAAGGGAAGAAATGACCATGGTGGCCTTCTTAGACCCTGTGGGAAAGGCGTCTACCTATCCAGTGACAGTGTCTACCTAGACCAAGAGGTATTTTATAGTTTCCTGACTCGGGGCATGTTGAGTAAAGCCAATTTGCCAGTCCTGGGCAGGGGTAAATCCTTGAGCTTGATGTGTAGGGAAGGGAGGGGCCCTGAATAATCCTCGAAGAGTAGTAGAACAGCAGATAGAACACTGAGAAATTATTTCCTTGAGGATAGATTTCCATGATGGAAAGGAAATGAGAGGTTCTAAGAGGTGGGCTAGTGGCTTGTACTATAGCATAGCCTGCCTTTGCTGGTGTGTGGCGATTAGTCCTGGTGGAACTGCCATCAATAAACTAAGTGTGATCAGGGTGAGAAACAGGGAAGAAGGAAATGTGGGGAAATGGGGTGAACATCAGGTGGATCAGAGAGATGCAGTCATGAGGGTCAGGTGTGGTATCAGGAATAACGTGGGAGGCCGGATTGATGTCTGGGCCAGGAACAATGGTAATTGTGGGATACTCAACAAAGAGTGAGTACAGCGGAAGGAGCCAGGGAGCAGAAAGTATATGTGTCAGGTGTGAGGAAGAAAATAGATTATGGAAATTAGGAAAGCTGTAGAGAGTGAGTTGAGCATAGTTTGTGATTTTAAGGGCCTCTAAAAGTATTAGGGCAGCAGCAGCCGCTGAACGGAGACATGATGGCCAGCCTAAAACAGTAAGGTCAAGTTGTTTAGACAAAAAGGCTACAGAATGTGATCCCAGTCCTTGCGTAAGAATTCTGACTACACAGCCCCAAACTTCAGCTGTGTGTAATGAAAAGGGTTGGATGAGTCAGGGAGAGCTAGGGTGGGGGCAGTCTCTAAAGCTGTCTTCAAGGAACAGAGAGAGGAGTGGGGAAAGGATTTAGGATCTATGGGGTCAGCTAGGCTTCCTTTTGTGAGTTTATATAATGGTTTTGTTAGGATGGCAAAACCAGGTATCCAAAGGTGAAAGTATCTAACTATGTCCAGGAAGGAAAGGAGTTGTTTTGTAGAAGGGATTGGGGTTTGGGAGGTTAGCTGGACATGATCAGCAGGGAGAGCACATGTGTTTTTATGAGAATTATGCCGAGATAGGTAACAGATGAGGAAGAAACTTGGGCTTGACTGAAGTAATGGGGGCTGCCTGTGAAGCTTTGCAGCAGTACAGCCTAGGTGATTTGCTGAGCTTGATAGGTGTCAGGGTCAGTCCGGGTGAAAGCAAAGAGAGGCTCGGATGAAGGGTGCAAAGGAATATAAAGAAAGCATGTTCGAGATCTAGAACAGAATAATGGATTGTGGAGGGAGGTATTGAGGATAGGACAGTATATAGGTTTGGCACCATGGGGTAGATAGGCAAAACAATTTGGTTGATGAGGCATAGATCCTGAATTAACTTGTAAGGCTTGTCTGGTTTTAGGACAGGTAAAATGGGGGAATTGTAAGGAGAGTTTATAGGCTTTAAAAGGCCATGCTGTAGTAGGTGAGTGATAACAGGCTTTAATCCTTTCAAAGCATGCTGTGGGATGGGATATTGGCATTGAGCGGGGTAAGGGTGATCAGGTTGTAATGAGATGGTAAGGGGTGCATGATTGGTCACCAAGGAGGGAGTAGAGGTATCTTATACTTGTGGGTTAAGGTGGGGGGACACAAGAGGAGGATGCAAAGGAGGCTTTGGATTGGGAAGAAGGGCGGTAATGAGATATAGCTGTAGTCTGGGAATAGTCAGGGAAGCAGATAATTTAGTTAAAGTGTCTCGGCCTAATAAGGGAACTGGGCAGGTGGGGATAACTAAAAAGGAGTGCTTAAAAGAGTATTGTCTAAGTTGGCACCAGAGTTGGGGAGTTTTAAGAGGTTTAGAAGCCTGGCTGTCAATATCTACAACAGTTATGGAGACAAGGGAAACAGGCCCTTGAAAAGAAGGTAATGTGGAGTGGGTAGCCTCCATATTGATTAAGAAGGGGAAGGACTTCCCCTCCACTGTGAGAGTTACCTAAAACTCGGCATCTGTGATGGTCTACGGGGCTTCCAAGGTGATCGGGCAGCATCAGTCTTCAGCTGCTAAGCTGACAAGATCTGGGAAGGAGTCAGTCAGAGAACCTTGGACCAGAGTTCCAGGGGCTCTTGGAGTGGCTGCCAGGTGAGTTGAACAGTCCAATTTCCAGTGGGGTCTTGCACAGATGGGACATGGCTTAGGAGGAATCCTGGGCTGCGGGCATTCCTTGGCCTGGTGGCCAGATTTCTGGCACTTGTAGCAAGCTCCTGGGGGAGGCGGTTCTGGAGGAATGCTTGGCCACTGCGGTTTAGTTCTTGTGTGCTGTTTGAAAGTTCTTGTGTGCTGGAGATGTGGCTGGGGTTTGTCTCACAGAGGAGGCAAGGAATTGAAAGTCAGAAATATGTTGCTACTTGGCTGCCTCTACTCTATTATTGCACACCTTGAAGGTGAGGTTAATTAAGTCCTGTTGTGGGGTTTGAGGGCTGGAATTTAATTTTTGGAGTTTTATTTAATGTCGGGAACAGATTGGGTAATAAAATGTATATTGAGAATAAGACGGCCTTTTGACATTTTAGGGTCCAGGGCTGTAAAGCATCTCAGGGTTGCTGCCAAATGAGCCATGAACTGGGATGGGTTTTTTTATATTTGATGAAAAAGACCCTAAATGCTATCTGATTTGGCATAAAGAAAAAGGAGGAGCATTAACCTTGACTCTGCCTTTAGCTCCAGCCACCTTTTTAAGAGGAAATTGCTGGGCAGGTGGGGGAGGGCTAGTCACCAAATAAAACTGTAAGCTAGACCCCGTGTGAGGAGGGGAGGTGATAAAAGGATTATAGGGTGGAGGAGTGGAGGCTGAGGAAGAATTGGGACTTAGCTCAGCCTGGCAAGGAGGGGACAGGTCAGATAGGTCTGTAGAAAAGGAAGATTAAAAAGACTCAGCGATGCTTGGGGTTGGGACTGAGGGGACAGGCAGGAGGGAAAGAAGGAAGATTTGGGATGAGTTGCATTGGGAACAGAGACTAGGGAGAGCCCGATGTGTAAAAGAATGCCTGGATGTCAGGCACCTCAGACCATTTGCCCATTTTACGACAAATAATTATTTAGATCTTGTAGAATGGAAAAATTGAAAGTGCCATTTTTCTGGCTATTTGGAACTATTGTCTAGTTTGTATTGGGGTCAAGCAGCATTGCAGAAGAAAATAAGACACTTAGATTTTAGGTCAGGTGAGAGTTGAAGAGGTTTTAAGTTTTTAAGAACACAGTCTAAGGGAGAAGGAGAAGGAATGGAAGGTGGAAGCTTGCCCATAGTGAAGGAGGCAAGCCTAGAGAAAAGAGAGTAGAGACACGGAGAAGGGGTGGGGAGTTCTTGCTTTCCAGAAAAGCAGAGAAGGGGTCAGGGCATGGAAATAAGGGGTTGGGGTGCAGAGATAAGAGGTTGGGGCATGGAAATAAGGGATTGGGGAGCAGAGATAAGAGGTTGGGGCACGGAAATAAGGGGTTGGGGCATAGAGATAAGAGGTTGGGGTTCCTGCTCCTCCCCCAGAAAAGTAGTACTTGCTGCTAAGGGTGAAGGAGAAGGGGTTGAGGGGTTCTTGCCCCTCCCCCAGAAAAGTGGAACTTGCCGCTAAGGGTGAAGGACCAAGGCAGGCATCCCTGTGTGCTCTGACACCTCTAAAACCTGGGTGAATAATCAGAGAGGCATCCCTGCAATAATTAAACACCAAGGGAAGGCTGCCTTCCCTAGTCCATGACCGGCATTGGAGTTTTGGGTCCATGGATAAACATGTGTCTCCTTTGTCTCTACCAGAAGATGAAAGGAATTGAAATTAAGAGTAGGGAGAGATTGAAGTGTGGCACCAAGACTGAAAGGAGAAAGAGGTTGAGGGATAGTGAGAGAGGTTGGAGAAGAGAGTAAAAAGAGGCTGCTTACCGGATTTAAAATTGGTGAGATGTTCCTTGGGCTGGTTGGTCTGAGGACCAGAGGTCATAGGTGAATCTTTCTCATGGAGCAAAGAGCAGGAGGACAGGGATTGATCTCCCAAGGGAGGTCCCCCAATCCAAGTCACGGCACCAAATTTCATGCGCATCCCTGTGAAGAGACCACCAAACAGGCTTTGTGTGAGCAATAAAGCTATTTATTTCACCTGGGTGCAGGTGGGCTGAGTCTGAAAAGAGATTCAGCGAAGGGAGATAGGGGTGGGTCCATTTTATAGGATTTGGGTAGGTAAAGGAAAAAGGGGGGTTGTTTTCTGGCAGGCAGGAGTGGGGGTTACAAGGTGCTCAGTAGGGGAGCTTTTGAGCCAGGATGAGTCAGGAGAAGGAATTTCACAAGATAATGCCATCAGTTAAGGCAGGAACAGGCCATTTTCATTTCTTTTGTGGTGGAATGTCATCAGTTAAGGCAGGAACTGGCCATCTGGATGTGTACATGCAGGTCACAGGGGATATGATGGCTTAGCTTGGGCTCAGAGGCCTGACAATAGTAATCTATAATTTTAATTGAATATCATTAGGGAAACACAAAATGGACAAAATGAGAATTCTCTAATAATATGTTTAAAATTTTATAGGTAAAATCCATTATAATCAACTTTAAAGCATTAAAATAAAAATTCACAAGAACTTTCACCACAAAAGCAAGGAAGGTCATAATATAGGTACATAGATACATGCATATATATAATACAAGTAATTGTTAAAATAACACAAATATTCCAATTAAATAATTGGTAATGGAGCTGCAATATAAACAAAATTAAAATGCATATGGTCAATTATTGTATGGAATATGACTGAGGTCATATAAATAAGAAAGAGAAATACGAAATGATAGTGACATATCAGTATGCTCCTCTACATTTAGAAAATATTTAAATAAACAAAATGTGTATTGAGAGCTAGGCAACCAGCAATCATACAAACAGGTATTGGCATTTATATGAAGGGATGGGTTGCCCCTCTACACCTGTGGGTGTTTCTCATTAGGTGGAATGAGGGACATGGAAAAGAAAGAGACACAAAATATAGAGAAAGAAAAAGGGGCCCAGGGGACCGGCGTTCAGCATACGGAGGATCCACACAGGCACCAGCCTCTGAGTTCCCTTAGTATTTATTGATCATTATCGGGCATTTCCCAGAGAGGGGGATGTGGCAGGACAATAGGATAATAGTGGAGAGAAGGTCAGCAGGTAAACACATGAACAAATGTCTCAGCATCATAAACAAGGTAAAGAAAAAAGTGCTGTGCTTTTGATGTGCATATACATAAACATCTCAATGCCTTAAAGAGCAGTATTGCTGCCAGCATGTCCCACCTCCAGCCCTAAGGCGGTTTTCCCCTGTCTCAGTAGATGGAATATACAATCGGGCTTTACACCGAGACATTCCATTGCCCAGGGAGGAGCAGGAGACAGAAGCCTTCCTCTTATCTCAACTGCAAAGAGGTGTTCCTTCCTCTTTTACTAATCCTCCTCAGCACAGACCCTTTACTGGTGTCAGGCTGGGGGATGGTTAGGTCTTTCCCTTCCCAGGAGGCCATGTTTCAGACTATCACATGGGGAGAAACCTTGGACAATACCTGGCTTTCCTAGGCAGAGGTCCCTGCGGCCTTCCTCAGTGTTTTGTGTCTCTGGGTACTTGAGATTAGGGAGTGGTGAAGACTCTTAACAAGCAGGCTGCCTTCAAGCATTTGTTTAACAAAGCACACCCTGCACAGCCCTTAATCCATTTAACCCTGAGTTGACACAGCACATGTGTTAGGGAGCCCAGGGTTGGGGGTAGGGTTATAGATTAACAGCATCTCAAGGCAGAAGAATTTTTCTTAGTACAGAACAAAATGGAGTCTCTTATGTCTACTTCTTTCTACACAGACATTAACAATCTGATCTCTCTTTCTTTTCCCCACATTTATGTAAGTTGGATTTGAAATTTACCAACATTTGTGCATTTATACATTCATTCCATAAATATTTATTGTGTTTGTGCATGGATGAAGTACTATTACAGGTACTGTAAGTGTAAACATGAATTTTTTAGGCAGCTGTGTTCTGTGGAAGCTTTCATTCTGATTATACAGTCTATAACTGTGCTGTTCAATGAGATAGCCACTAGCCACATATGGCTATTGAGAACTTGAAATGCAGCAAGTCAACTGAGCTATGATTTAAGTGTAAAACACTTATTCAGTTTTGAGGGCCAAGTACCATAAAACCTAGAAAATGTAATATATTTTTAATTATTCTTAAATAATTATACATTGAAATATTTTAATAAATTGGGTTAAATAAATTATTACAGTTAATTTTACTTATTTCTTCACTTGATCTTAGCCAAAAGGCCAAGAAATGATTAACTTCATTTATTCCTTTTTACTCTTTTTAGTGTGGCCACTAGAAAACTTAAAATTATATATGCAGCTTGCATTATATTTTTATTAGCACAAATACAGAGCAGATTGAAAGTTTCAAGATATTAATTTCTTTTACTGTATTCCAATGAAGTACTCAGAGATGCATTTAGAAATCAATTTTAAAGAAAATTCATTTTCATATTGTTTATGGGACAAATAATTATAAACAATGTAAATACTTAACAATTGGAACTGTTTTCTTTTATATGGTTTAAATTGGGAATTTGGTAAACTATGTTATAATTAAATACATGAAAAAACATTCAAATTAATGTTAGAAAAGCAAAGTGAGATAAAATTTATATTGTTTTTCTAACATTTGTCATATGTACAAATATACATATAACATATTGAATATATATTTTGACTATACATATAGGCACACACACATATTTATATAACAGATTTGTTGAGAGTCTACTAAAAGAACAGACTTTATCACTGCAACGTAGCACCTCTACTATGGACAATCTATTTTGTTCGTCTCTTTCTGAAATGCCTAACATTTTTGACAGCGTAAAGAATAAATAAGTGCCTGTTGAATGGCACTCATTTGGATGAGATACCATCCAGTGGTATCTATTTTTTAATATTTGTCAATGTAAGAATTAAAGAAAGAGGGAAGGAACACAAAAGGTGGCATGCCAGTTAATGCAGGTTTATTTTAGAGAAAACAAACCTGAGAAGAGCCTTCTGGCTGAGTTAGGTCAGAGGCACACTGTCTTACAGACTAAGAGTTTTTAAGGATTTTGGCAAGCCACCTTTCATGTTTCTTTCCACTTTCCTTAATTCTTACAGTATACTCTCTGTACTTTTAGTACATATTTTATGTCCAATAAACAAGAATGAACTGAAAAAATTAGTAAACATAAATGGTTTAGTTTCACAATTACTTTACCAAAATAGAAAGTGGAGGCTTTAGAATGTAAATAATATACTAAAGGTTTAAATCTTATCTCTGGCTGAACTTAGACTAATCTGTCTCTTGATCTAGTCATCTTTTTATTACAGTGCTATTATCATTGATGTGAACTGATTGTATGTTTAGAATAAATCAAAGGGGAAAGTGATATCATGGAGACTGTTTAGGAAATTAGTCAAGGGGCAGAGGAAATTAGTAACTGAATTAGAAATGTTATTTATTAGTTGAGAAAAACAATGTAGAGGGGAATGAAAAAAAGACTACTGTACATACATTAGAGTCTGAATAATAGAAGTTGTGATAGTGTCATAAATTGAACAAGAGAGGGGATTAGGCAGGCAAGGAAGATAAATCCAACTTCAGACACAATGTATTTGAGAAACTGTAGAACATTCAGTTTGTAAGTTTCATCAGAAATTTAAGAACACAAGGGGAAAATGTTAGAGCGATAAAGAAATATGGGAGTCAGTTTATAGAGACTAATTTTAGTAGGGTCCTCCTGTGAATCTTTTAAATTGGAAGATCTGAGTACTATCATCTGCTCACTTGAGCACAGGACAGTTTTGTAGTGTTGCGAATAGCACAATTCAACATCTTACAAAGGCATTTAAATTCTGGCAGAAACTTAGGGGTTGAAGAGAGTAAGGTATTTCTAGAGCAACTCATAAACACAACATCTATTTTTCTAAACATAATGCATGCCAGCTATAATGTAACTTTATAATCTAAGGTTCTTCCTATGCCCAATTATAGCTGGGTAATTCCTCCTGAGTGAATGGCAAAGAAAGTGTTGTATTTTTTTTTTTTTTTTACAAATTCTAATTAATACTTCTTATATATCGTGCTACTTGCATTCAAATTTTTGAGACATGTGTATATATATATATTTACACATATAGTTGCTCCAGATTTCCCACTAAAACTAAGTCATCACTAAGCAAGCATACATACACACATATATGCAGTATGGATATGCACACACACACACACACACACACACATATGTGGTCTAGGTGGCTGTATTTGTATTAGTCTATTTTCACACAGCTAATAAAGACATACCCAAGATATAGTAATTTACAAAGAAAAGAAGTTTAACTGACTCACAGTTCCACGTGGCTGGGGAGTCCTCACAATCATGGCTGAAGGCAAAAGAGGAGTAAAGTCACCTCTTACATGGCAGCAAGCAAGAGAGAGCTTGTGCAGGGGAACTGCCCTTTATAAAACCATCAGATCTCATGAGACATATTCACTACCACGAGAACAGTATATGGGAAACTGCCCCCCAAATTCAATTATCTTCACCTGGGCCTGCCCTTGGCACATGGGGATTATTACAATTCAAGGTGAGATTTAGGTGGGTACACAGCCACCTAAATCTACACCTGGCCCCTCCCAAATCACATGTCCTCATATTTCAAAACCAACCATGCCTTCCCAACAGTCCCCCAAAATCTTAACTCATTTCAGCATTAACTCAAAAGTCCACAGTCTAAAATCTCACCTGAGACACGGCAAATCCCTTCTGCCTATGAGACTGTAAAATCAAAAGCAAGTTAGTTATTTCCTAAATACAATAGGGGTACAGGCATTGGGTAAATACACCCATTCCTAATAGGAGAAATTCTTCAAAACAAAAGGGCTGTAAGTCCCATGCAAGTCCAAAAGCCAAAAGGGCAGTCACTAAACCTTAAACTCCCAAAATTATCTCCTTTGACTCCATGTCTTACATCCAGGTCATGCTGATGCAAAAGGTAGGTTCCCAGAGCCTTGGACAGCTCAGCCCCTGTGGTTTTGCAAGTTATAGCCCCCCTTCCAGCTGCTTTCATGGGCTGACATTTTCCACCACATGCTGCAAGCTGTTGGTGAATCTACTTTTCTGGGGTTTGGAGGACAGTGGCCCTCTTCTCACAGCTCCACTAGTCAGTGCCCCAGTGGGTTCTCTGTGTGGGGATTCCCACCCCACATTTCCCTTCCACATTGCCCTAGCAGAAGCTCTCCATGAGGGCTCCACCCCTGCAGTACACCTCTACCTGGACATCCAGGCATTTCCATACATCCTCTGAAATCTAGGTGGGGGTTCTCAAACCTCAATTTTTGACTTCTATGTACTGGCAGGCACAACACCATGTAGAAGCACCAAGACTTGGGGCTTGTACTCTCTGAAGTCACAGCCCAAGGTGTACCTTGACCCCTTTTAGCCATGGCTGGAGTGGCTGGGTTGTTGGACACCAAGTCCCAAGGCTGCACACAGCAAGGAGGGGCCTGGACCCAGCCCAGGAAACCATTTTTCCGTCCTAGGACTCTGGGCCTGTGATGGAAGGGGCTGCCTCAAATGTCTCTGCCATGCCTTGGAGACATTTTCCCCATTGATTCAGTGATTAACATTTGGCTCCTTATTACTTCTGCAAATTTCTGCAACTGGCTTGAATTTCTCCCCAGAAAACAGGTTTTTCTTTTCTACTGCTTTGTCAGGTTGCACATTTTTTCAAACTTTTATGCTTGCTTCCTCTTGAATGCTTTGCCACTTAAAAATTTCTTCAGCCAGATACCCTAAATCATCTCTCTCAAGTTAAAAATTCCACAGATCTCTAGGGCAGGGGCAAAATGCCACCAGTCTCTTTGCTAAAACATAGCAAAAGTCACCTCTGCTCCAGTTCCCAGAAAGTTCCTCATCTCCATCTGAGACCACCTCAGCCTGGACTTTATTGTCCATATCACTATCAGAATTTTGCTCAAAGCCATTCAACAAATCTCTAGGGCATTCCAAACTTTCCCACATCTTCATGTCTTGTGAGCCCTCCAAGTCTCTAGGAAGTTTCAAACTTCCCCACATTTTTATATCTTCTCCTGATTCCCCCAAACTGTTGCAACCTCTGCCTGTTACCCAGTTCCAAAGTTGCTTCCACATTTTTGAGTACCTTTACAGCTGCACCCTACTCTACCAGTACCAATTTACTGTATTGATCTGTTCTCATGCTGCTGTGAAGACATACCCAAGACTGGGTAATTTATAAAGAAAAGAGGTTTAATTGACTCACAGTTCCACATGCCTGGGGAGGCCTCACAATCATGGCTGAAGGTGAATGAAGAACAAAGATACATCTTACATAGCAGCAGGCAAGAGAGCTTGTGCAGGGGAACTCCCATTTATAAAACTATCAGATCTCATAAGACTTATTAACTACCATGAGAACAGTGTGGGGGAAAACACTCCCGTTATTCAAGTATCTCCACCTGGCCCTGCCCTTGATACGTGGGATTATTACAATTCAAGGTGAGATTTGGGTGGGGACACAGCCAAACCATATCAGTATTATAGACTATATATATGTACACACACACATATATATGATGTGTATATATAAATGTGTATATATATTTATATACATATATGTGTGTATATATAAAGTATATGTATACATATGATGGGTTTGTGTGTTCTAAAATTGAGACCCAGTGATATCTGAAGTGCTAAGATAGTCCACATGCATATACTCATACCAATAGGTTCCTTGTCTGAGAATTCCTTAAGAAAAACATAAACATCAGCACAGGGGAGAATAAACATTTGATGCATGTAAATGCACATGTAGATGATGAGATTAACGTCTTTAATCACCATAGAAATCAGAAAGCATGCACTCACTCACTCTCTTTCCCCATCCCCCCTTTCTCTCTCTCTTTTCCAAGTGATGACACAAGGTGGTCATCAGCAAACTAGGTAGAAAACCATCATCAGAACCTGACCATACTGGCACCGAGATTGCAAAATTGTAGCCTCCAGACAGTGAAAAAAAATAAATTTCTATTGTTTAAATTGTACAATCTATGGCATTAAAAAATGTCAGCTAACACTTACTAAAACACCCTCTAAGAAATGGAAAAGTAATAGCAATCATTTGTTTAGATTATTTAATGATTCCTAGAATGGAAGCCATTGAAGATACTGCCTGTATTGTAGTAAATTACCTGGTTTAAATGCTGGAGTTTTGCTTGTGGTCAGGATAAAGTAGTTAATCACAACCGCTGAGATGCAAATATAAATTGCTATAGAAGTGAACACTGTATTTGAGAAAATAGCTACCAGGCTTTGGACAACAGGACAAGATCAAAGTCCTGTAATTCCTAGGAGAATGGAAACACACTAGAAGAGTCCCATCCTGCCATGTCTTTTTATCTGAGGGCACTTCATGGATTGTAATGTAATTAGGTAACACCCAAGCAGAGAATGTCAGTTCCACTGAACTAATGAGGCAGAGACAAGAGTTTAATGATACTGAAGCAGCTTTCACACGGTGAACTGGGCACAGGAGGGGAGAGAGATGAGGGTAAAGACACAGGCATAGGACTTCTCCACAGGTTCTTGTTCAAGACTTGGCCTGCATTTTTGTAGAATAAACTTTGCAATGTCCAGTAAAAAGTGGTAGCTGCAGGGAAGAGAGCTAAACAGATATGTTGAAGACATTGCAGAGCTAGTATATACTATATTTCTGGCCTTGCAGTATGTAAAATACTCTTAATGAGCAACTCATTCAGAGATGAGGTCCTAAAAAAGTCACACATTAAGGGTAAAGGATGACATCCTAAAGTAAACATCATAATATAGGATGATGGAGCAGATTGATATAACAAAGAATAATACCAAGCCAGACATTCAATATCAAATATAATTAATTTAATAATATTAAGCCACAGTAAAACATCATGCCCTATAAGGGAAGGCATCATCTAGAGCCCCTACAATCAACCACTCACAGCATTCAACACAATTTTAAAAGATTTCCAAACACGAAAAGAACTATGATCAAGAGAAAATATCAATCTGCAGAAACAAACACAAAAAGGACACAAATGTTAGACTTAACAAACAAAAGCATTACAATAGCTATCATAAATGTGTCGAAGAACTTAAATGAAGAAAATAGACATAATGAGAAAGGTAAATTTTTAGAAAAAAAAACTAATAAAAAACATCCAAAGGAAATGATAGAACTGAAAATCAAACTATTTAAAAGGAAATGTTCAATGAACAGGCTGAGCAGAAAACTGAAGATTATAGAAAAAAAGATCAGTAGACTTGAGGACAGATCAATACAAATAATCAAATAGGAAAATAGAAAAGAAATCGCCTTTGGGGAAATATCAAGTGATGAGCCTGCATGCAGTTAAAGTCCTAGTAGGAGAAGAGAGAAAGAGTGGAAAAGGAGAAATATTGATAAATTAATTGCCAAAACCACCAAAAATTTGTTTTAAAAACTCAGTCTACAGATCTGAGAAAAACAATAACACCACAGCAGTAAAATCACACTCAGGCACATTTGAGTAAAACTGAACACAATAGATAAAATTTTACAAGCAGCCAGAAAAATAATAAAGGCCTACTGCATGCAAGGAAAATAAAATAAAAGATAATTGACAATTAATCAGAAGCAATGAACAGAAGGCAATAGAATGATATTCTCAAAGCAATTAAAACAATATATCAACTCAGAATTATGTGTCTAGTAGAAATATTATTCAAAGCATGTAGACAAAATAAAGACATATTGACTTGAAATCTGAAAGAATTTGTCATCATCAGAACAACGCTATATAACATGTCAAAAGAGAGTTTTATTTGTGTAATGGAAATTATACTGGGATTGGAGGGCAATCAAATCTACAGAGAACTAAATGCTTGAGGAAGAGTATCTATGGGGATAAATATTAAAGCCGACCTTCATATATTGTTCTTACTTAATATCTTTAAAATATATGTTGCTGCTGTAAGGTAAAATGTTAACTTGCAGTTTGGAATTTATAACGTCTGAAAAAATAAATTGTGTGGTGAAATAGCAGAAATATAGGGTAAAGGGAATTTTAGTTTGTAAGTTTATTATAGTTTACATAATGTAGCATAATATTAACCTAATTAGCTTTTAATTAATGAGGAATATTCATTGAAATAGCTGAATCAAACATTGGGGAAAAAGTTGTAGAAAAAAGTTGATAAAGTAAATGAACTAGATCATTTTTTAGTTAAACCCTAATTCCCCAAAAAATGGCAAGATTAAGGGAACCAAGAAAAATAAAAAGCTAATAAGATAAACAGCAAATGAAGAGATAATGAATGATAAGAGAGGCTCAAGCTCCACCACACAAATTTTTAAATTAAATGGGAATCGACTAAATATCCAATTAAGAAATGAAGACTGGACTAAAATTCAAGATTTAAATCTGTGCTGTCTTTAAGAGGTGAATTTAAAATTTAAACATAGCTAGGGTAAAAGATAAGAGGATGGAAAAACATTAACCATGCAAACAGAAACCATAAATGAGATGTGTGAATCATACCAAATTTGGGAAATGCAGACTTCAGGACTTGGATTTTATAGCAGATTAGAGGAAATGTTTACCATAAAGAATAGCAGCAAAATGATAAAGTGAACATAAAAAAACTTTTAAAAATTCTGTTTGCATGCATAGTTTACTTTTGTGCTTCTTCCCCATCTCCCTCTTTCCCTTCCTTCCTCTATTTTTTTTAAATGTATTATTATTCTTTGACCAGGAACACTTTTTATTTTTAATTTACTTATGTGTATTTTTTAAAATGAGTTTGGATATTTTTGGTTTTATTTATGCTAACACATGATGTGACATAATGTGTTTAAAATCTATTTATTTCTATGTATTTAGGGGACACAAGTGCAGGTTTCTTACAGGCGTATATTGCACAGTCACGTTTGGATGTTGCTAAGGCGAAAATATTGTCCTAAAAAAACGATGTTTAAAATCCAGGAGAGATATGTGAAATAAGATTGGCAAAATGGTCATATTACTGAATCTGAGTGATAGGTGCATAGGGTTTAATAAATATCCCTTCTAATTTTATGTATTATCAAAATATTCTATTAAGAAAGAAGGAAAGAAAGAAACAAAGAAAAAAAAGAAAGAAAGAGGAAGGAAGGAAAGAGGGAGGGAGGGAGGAAGAGGGAGAAAGCAAAACATTAAGTGAGCCTTTTTAGGCTATTTAACATAATATGCTCAATGTTGCATTGTCAAAGAATAAACTGGCACACACTAAATGCTATATAAATGTTTAAATACCTGAATTAAACTGATGCTGATTCATATAACCATCTCAAATTCAGCTAATTACATTTTCTACGTGCAGACAGTTAATTAAAAAACAAACCTATTGGCTCTACTATATATGCTACTGGTAAAATAAATAAATAAATAAATAAATAAATAAATAAATAAACAAACATACAAAAGCTAGGTAGCAAGGATTAAAGGTGAGAACTGAAATGAAAACATGACAAGGAGTGACGTTTTGTTATCAAATGAAAATCTGAGATTTGGCATCAAAAGTTCTAGTAATGAAGACTGATTCTATTTTGGATGGGTTATATGACCTCTGCCAGTTTATATAAAGCCCATCAGAGACTCACTATTTCATCTTTCATATGTGGAAAGTCAACATCTGCCTACTTCATAGGATTGTTGTAAGGACTGAATGGAAATGTATATCAAAAACACTCTAAACTTCTGTATGTATAAAAAATATCATTACTTTGTAAAATTCAAAGATGGGCACTGAGGTATATCTTTAATGCAGAACAGCAAGTCATGCTAGAATATGGTATAGAATGTAGGAGTGAAATGATTAAAGTATTAAAAATCATAACAGCAATAATCTTTATTTAATTTTTTTCTGGAAAATAAGGTTCTGTTTTGTTTTGTGTATTTGTAGCTGTAGCTACAACTTGGAAGCAAAAGGGAGGGTGGGAAAGTCCTGGAAAGTCAGGGTGTCCCTTGGCCCTCAGCAAGCAGAGTACAAAGGCTGCTCAGGGGCTGGCGAGGATGTGGGTGCAGTAGCCATGGCAGCAGCACTAAACCTGGTACCCCTCTCATGTGGGGTGCCTGGTGGACCATGGGTGATCGCTGTAGCATGAGCGAGGACCAGCCGCCAGGGCTGGGACTCTGCAACTCTAGGCCATGTCAGGGCCCTGGATCAGGGAACTAGGGGTGCTGAGGTGGGGTTGGGAATGGAGTAACAGATGTGGGAGTGGGTGGTCTAAGGGTGGGTGGTCCAAGATGGGGCATAGACTACAGTCTGGAGAGGACCCATCCTCACTCGGGTCGTGGGTCCAGCAGGAAGGCAGTTCTCACAGACCAAGTGGCCTTCCAAAGGGAAGCAGCTGCTGTCTTCTGCCTCAGTTGACAGGGGCTTCCCACACTCCTCTCACTTGTAACACTTGAATTGATTTGACATCCTTATGGAAATATCCCTGAAATTTGAATACCTGAACTTAAATCTCTGATTGACTGCTGATTATCTGTGAGCTTCTTAGTGGGACTAACTTCTCTGATTATCTTTCCTTTCTTGCCTATAACTCCCCTTTGAATATACACTAAATCCAACTTCATTTGATTTAGTGTGTATCAATCGCCATAAAATATTTATATTAAAAATAAATGACCCACTTGATGACAGCTGCCTTGAAATTGTCCATGGGGCAGTACAGGAAAAAAGGAAATAGAAAACTATTAGATACTGAATTAATATGAATAAATTACATAGAATTAACTCATTAAAATTATTGATTAAAATTATATGCTTAACATATTGGCAGTTTTGAATAGAGGTCTTTGGTTGTCAGTCTCCAAAATGCCACCATGTGCCTGGCTTCCTGGTACCCAGGTCTTTGTGCAGTTCTCCCTGGGTGGAGAAGGCTGACCTGCATGACCAACAGTATGTGGAGGAAATTGCAACTGTGACTTCTGATGCTAAGACCCAAAAGACCTTGTGGCTTCCACTTTCGTGTCTCTAGAATTGCTTGCTCTGGCAGAACCAGCTACCACGTCATAAATATGCTAATGCATCCCTTTGGTCTGGTCCTTTTGGCAAGAGACTGGGGTCTCCCGTAAATGACCAGCACCCATTTCCGGGCATGTTCATGGATTGCCTAGAAAGTGGCTCCCCTGCTCAGAGAAGCCCTCAGTTGACTGTAGCCGTGGCAACCACTTGATACCTTAAGATCAAACCACCCAGCAAACGTACTACCAGATTTTGAACCAGAGATGTCAAGTGTGTGATATTATCAATGCTTAATGTTTTAAGACACTAAATTATGATGTAATTTGTTATGGAACAACAGACAAGTCATACAAGACCTAAAATATGAATGACGGGCTGGACACAGTAGCTCACATCTGTAATTCCAGCAATTTGGGAGGCCAAGGTAGGCGGATCACCTGAGGTCAGGAGTTCGAGATCAGTCTGGCCAACATGGTGAAATCCTGTGTCTAATAAAAATACAAAAATTAGCCGGGCATGGTGGCAGGCGACTATAATCCCAGCTAGTCAGGAGGCTGAGGCAGGAAAATCGCTTGAACCCAGGAGGCAAAGGTTGCAGTGAGCCAAAAGATCACGCCACGGTACTCCAGCCTGGGTGACAGAGCAAGAATAAAAATAACATAAAATATGATTCACAGATGTATTCTGTGGCAAACAGTATCATAGTGCAGTGCATTTATATAAATCAAAGTTATTGCGTATAATTTATATACGACAAAATGCATGCATTTAAATGCACATTTTAGTGATTTTTCACAAATGAATCCACCTGGATGACAGTCACTATTATCAAGATACCAAATATTTTTATCACTCAATAAAGTTACTTTCTACCCATTTCCGACTTCACTTTCCACAGGCTCCAGGCCAGTCTGCTTTCTCTCATTAGAGAATATGTCTAAATTTTCTAGATCTTCATATAAGTAGAATCATATGATATACTACTTTGTATCCAAATATTGTGGGTAGTTTACTCCTCTCAAAGTAATGTGTTTGAGATTCATCCATGCTGTGTGTATCAGTAGCCAATTTCCTTGTTTTGGCACACAGTATTTTATTGTATGCGCATATCCCATCTTTTCTATACAGCCTCTTAGTGGACAAGTGTGGTTTCCAGGTTTTAGCTACTATAGGTAAATGTACAATTTGTTGTGCAGACATGTATTTTTATTTATCTTGTGTAAAATACCTGGGAGTGTAATTGATGGGTTATATGGTTAAGGTATGTTTAACTTTAAAAGAAAGTGCCAAGTTATTATCCAAACATTTCATTTTGAATTCCCTCTAGCAATGTATGCATTCCAGTTCCTCTGCATTCTCACCAATTCTTTGTATTGTCAGGTTTTTTTGTTTTGTTTTACTTTAAGTTCTAGGGTACATGTGCAGAATGTGTAGGTTTGTTACATAGGTATACATGTGCCATGATGGTTTGCTGCATCCATCAATCCATCATCTACATTAGGTGTTTCCCTTAATGCTATCCTTCCCCTAGCTCCCCACCCCCTGACAGGCCCCAATGTGTGATGTTCTCCTCCCTGTGTTCATGTGTTCTCGTTGTTCAACTCCCACTGATGAGTGACAACATGCGATGTTTGGTTTTCTGTTCTTGTGTAAGTTTGGTGAGAATGATGGTTTACAGCTTCATTCATGTCCCTGCAAAGGACATGAACTCATCTTTTTGTATGGCTGCATAGTATTCCATGGTGTGTATGTGCCACATTTTCTTCATCCAGTCTATCATTGATGGGCATTTGGGTTGGTTTCAAGTCTTTACTATTGTGAATAGGGCTGCAATAAACATACTTGTGCATGTGTCTTTATAGTAGAATGATTTATAATCCTTTGGGCATATACCCAGTAATGGGATGTTGTGTCAAATGGTATTTCTGGTTCTAGATCCTTGAGGAATCACCCTATTCTCTTTCACAATGGTTGAACTAATTTACACTCACACCAACAGTGTAAAAGTGTTCCTAATTCTCCACATCTTCTCCAGCATCTGTTGTTTCCCGAACTTTTAATGATCACCATTCTAACCAGCATGAGATGGTATCTCATCATGGTTTTGATTAGCATTTCTCTAATGACCAGTGATGATGAGCTTTTTTTCATATGTTTGTTAGCTGCATAGATGTCTTCTTTTGAGAAGTGTCAGTTCATATGCTTTGCCCACTTTTTGATGTTTTTTTTCTTGTAAATTTTTTTTAAGTTCTTTGTAGATTCTGGACATTAGCCCTTTGTCAGATGGATAGATTGCAGAAATTTTCTCCCATTCTGTAGGTTGCCTGTTCACTCTGATGATAGTTTCTGTTGCTGTGCAGAAGCTCTGTAGTTTAATTAGTTGACATCTATCAATTTTGGCTTTTGTTGCCATTGCTTTTGGTGTTTTAGTCATGAAGTCTTTGCCCATGCCTATGATTTGATTTTAAAAGTTCCAGGATACATGTGCAGGATGTGCAGGTTTATTACATAGGTAAGCATGTGCCATGGTGGTTTGCTGAACCTATCAACCCATCACTTTTTCTCTCTTTTTTTTTTTTTAAGTTTACTCTAATGAGTGTACAGTGGTATTTTATTGTGGCTTTAATTTACATTTCCCTCATGACTATTGAAGTCAAACATCTTTTCATGTGTTTAATCTTCTGTTTTGCTAATTTATAAACTCTTTTTTCAAACATTTTCCATTTTTAGAGGATTGTTTTCTTTTTCTTGCAGAATTGTAAGTTTTGTATATATTCTGGAAACAAGTCCTTTGTAAAATATATGTGTTGTCAATAATTTCTCCCAGTCTGTGACTACCAATTTATTTTTCTGATAATGTCTTCAGATGGGGCAGAGATTTTAATGTTGATGTAGTCTAATTCATCTTTGTTATTTTATGTTTATTGCATTTCATATCCTGTCTAAAAAATCTTTGTCTACTCTCACATTGCAAAGGTATCATCCTATGATTTCTCCCAGTGGTTTATAAGTTTATTTTTTATGCATGTATGACACTAACTAATGAGTTCTATAGTTTGAAGTTTAAAAAAATAAACGTAGCTCATGTATTACTTAGGTAGCCTTGGGAAGTTGTTTAATATTCTGAAAGTGAGACGTTTCATCTCTATAACTGAGATTATAGTATTATCCATTTCTGCCTTAAGAGTTGTTAGAAAACTGAACATTATACAGACCATACAAGTTTTGGTAACTTACGTAAGCTATAACACACATGATATTATGATAAGCAGTATCAATAACTAGAATATGTTATTGACTAATTAAAATATAAATACCATTTTTCCCCTGTGCTCACATCTGTGCCCACTCTCTCTCTCTTTCTGTTGCTATTTATATATCACAGTGTTTATTGTTTGATTCTGAATTTAACCATGTATGAGATACAATAAAGAGCACAGATATATTGTTTTATATTCCATATAGCTGTAGACATTTTAGCAATCATTTCTTGAGTAACTGTATGTGTAAGTACCACAGTTGATGATATGTCTTACTAAATTATTTTAGACTCTCTATAAGTGAATGTAAAAAAAATTTAGTGACATTACTTCAAAATAGTGAAATAATGTCCATTTAAATGACCCTTAAGGATGTTGCAATTTTTACTTAAATTTTTTTTTTAAAAATATTGTATCTGAGAAATAAAGAGTAAGGCCAGTCTTTAGAAGTTGAGCTTTGTGACATCTGTTTTTAAAAAAACTTTCCTACTCTAGGATTTATGCTAATGCTTCATAAATCCTTCCAATATTTTAATTATTTGGGAAGCTGGAGCTGTTGCATTTGCAATCTATTTTTCAATTCTCAGGGAAAATTTTATTTATTTTGTAAGACTTATTAAACTGCATCAGATCTTAACAATGAGATAAAATTCTTCACCAAAATCTTAATATGACTTTGTGCTTTTCTTTTTTTTTTTTTGCTTTTTAAATATTTATTTGTGTAAATATCAGAATTACACTTTTAGATATTTATTATGGGGAAATACAAAGCTAATATTCCCCAAATCTAGTTCTCTGCTGTTCCAAATGCTGTCAGATGCTCTAGAATATCTGATGAATGCAAATTAAAGAGTATATAAATCAAACTAAAGTTGTTAATGACTTCAGATTCCAAGGGATCTCTCACCTATTCATTCATTGAAGAGAAAAAGGAAAAATTCCTGTTCTCTCTTTGAGAGAGACATAGGGATTGGGTTTCTATTGACAACACTCAGTACATTAACAGAAAAACGCCAAAGCTGAGATTTTTAAAACAAGTAGTCCGTTTTGCACTCACCTCTTAATAAACTGTATCTCTGCTATCAGCTCAATACTACTGAGGGTTCCTTTGATCAGACTTCCATGGAAAGGCATTTTGAGTAACCATAAGTCTCGTTTCTTGGCCAGCTCCCTAATTACTGCAACTAACTTGGCTCTCTATTTCTTCTTTTTATGTTCCACTCCATTAGGAAAGAAGATCATATTTTCCGGGCTGATGAAATTAAATTCGCCCATATTTTCCCAGTCATCATAATTTTTACAAAGAGTTCATCTAATCAATTTTTGGCATGAGAATGACAGTACTACACTAGATAGTGCCATTAAGATGAAATAGTCATGCTGTTGAATTAGAGATACTTAAATTAGGTAGACTAAAATTTAGTTTGGCTTTTATTGTACTCATTCTTCTAGCCCTTAAATACATGTTTTGCAAGGCTGGTCATTTAACTCACATAAATATTTCTCTTAGTGTGGAAAAGAAATCTTATTTTCCAGGAGTCTTCAAACAGAGATGTTATATAAAAACTGAATTTATATGCTTAATGTAGAGATTGTCAAAGGATGCAATGAACACTTTCTACCTAACCTAGCACACAAAATTCCAAATGCAATAGTCGAGCACTAGCAATCTACCTCACTGATGCATACCTAATATTGACAGAGCCCAAGGCATGTCCAGGGTCATTTCTAGAGCTCCAACCTCCATTTATTTTTTCTAGTAAATGTGGATTAAATACTTACTGTGCATAGGCACCTACTAGATGTTGCAGGGTCTATGGAAATGCATAAGACAGAATATTTGCCTATTAAGAGTTACATCTCAGTAACAAAAGCAGGATTGTGTACAAATAAACCACTGTGCCATACGCAATTGCCTAAATCCAAAGAATAATTACTAGACATAGTATTCTGGAACAGTACCAGTTCGGACCCAGCCTGTCTATAAGCGAGTCATCAATCAAAGGGGGAAGATTAAAGAGGTAAACCAGGCAAATCTGGAAAAACGATCACAATCCTAAAAACTAGGACCTGAGTTCTTTGGCTTAATTCTTTTGGTTTTATTCAGTAAAGGGCAGAACTTGCACATCACTTATCTGTAGGATACACTTTGAGTGCTAAGTTGGGAGACACAAAAGATACTGTATGTAAGAGAAACCAAATACAGAAGCCAGATCAAGAAGTGAATGTAAAAAAGAAAATGAGTTACCAATGCAAATGAATTAGGAAGAGAATGTTTGCTTTGTCATGAGGAAATGAAAAAGAAATTTAGGAAACCAACAAACACAAGGAGATTCTGTGTAAACATTCGGATGAAGAACCCAGAGAAAACTCCTGTGTATAAACAGAAAATTGTAGAGTATTTTGAAAAGTTGACTACTGCTTCACCATTGATTATAGAGAGATACTGATTACACAGCATACAGAGATACTGATTATGCAGATACAGATTACACAGAGATACTATACTATAATAATTCGTGAAGCAGTAGTCACCTACTAAAAGCCAAGATTCATATCACATTTTGTGAAACTGTTGGAGACAAGTGAGAAAAAAATATTTCATAGTAGATATGGAAAGTGTCTGAACCAAAGACCCTATCAGGATAATGAAGCTGCTTATTGATTTTTGGTTTCTCATAAGACTTCCTGTGGCTCAGCTAGATTAGGTAATAATTGTATTACTAAGTTTTATCCATTTACTGAATATAGAAATGTTAGAAAACCTACCTTCTGCACAACACTAACTAGATTTGAGGATAAAGGCATTAAAAAAACATAGACATGCTACCCGCAGAGCTTATGGTGTAGAAGACAAAACAGACTTGCCAAACCATGACACAGTTAGAATTGTGATGTTCATTATGAAGAAGTGTGAAGCATTGTGCAAGCTTATAAAGTGAGGAGGAACCAGAAGGATTTAGAAAGACCAGCAAGAATTGTTTGAGGATGTGATTTGAAGCTGAAGTCTCAGTTCTTGGAAGGACTTGAGAAGTCAAATGCCCTCTGTCTATAAGGATAATAGACATTTGATCAACGAATAAGAAGGGCACTAGTTTCTGTGGGGAAGTGGTCAGAAATGGAGCTGAGAAGTAGGTAGGATTCAGATCACTAGGGCTTTATATGTAAAACCAAACATTTGGTATTTATTCCAAGTTTTAGGGGAAGCTAACTGAGGTTTTTAAATTGGGTATTTGCATGATGCAATTTATGTTTTGCTATTATCATACGGTCAACGTGTACATAATGAACTAAAAAGGCTCAAGAGAGTTTGGTGATAGATCACACAGGAGGTTCATACAACACAGAAGAGAGATAATAGGAGCTTGGGTTTGAGTGTTAGGGGTGAATATAGGGAGAAATAAATGCATTAAAAAGTAAAGCAGGAGTTAAATTGATTAGAAATGAAACCTGAGGGAGGGAGGACAAGTTATCAAGAGGCATGTCCTAGTTTCTGGCTTGTATGACTGAAGGATATTGGTATATCTTAATTGTAGCCGATTTGCAAAATATGGAAGATTATAAATAACCAGACAAAAATTAACCTAGATTCTGCTAGACTACCACTGTAAACATTTTTCTATCCATAAATATGTATTTTTTTTATCAAATTGAAAGCTTACTGTAATTTTATATTTTGGTTATTTACATACTGTGAAGCTTCTGAATATCATAAAGTATACCACAAAATCATGATTTTAATGGCTCATGCTAGCTTATGAAAGTATCATAATTTACAACAAAATAGTCGCTTTTTATTAGGCATTCTGAGTATTTCCAAATTTTTTATACTTATAAATTTTAATGTTACTGTAAACATTCTTGTGTACCTACTTTGTAAACACCTCTGAGTGTTTTATTTTTATGAAATCAGGAGACAAATTATTGGGCTAAGGACATTTACTTTATTATATTTCTTTTTATGTTGCAAAGTTGTCCTCAGGAAGTTTTGTTCCAAGTTGCAAGTCCACCAGCAAAGTACAAGAGCATGCATTACAATGAGGTCATCAACACAGGCTTTTAATATATGTATATATTTTTTGTCAACTCATAAGTAGGTAGTATATCCACAGGTCAGGGGTCACGTTTCAGGGAGAGAGACTCTCAAGCCCACCTTGGCTCAGGTATTTGCCCCTGTACCTGTTGTCCATGGGTAGGGTGCATAGCCAGGCCTGTGATACTCACTCCTGTAGGTGGAAAAAGCTTTCTGAGAGGAGGAAAAAAATGTGTGAACTGGACAGAAAATCCTTTTAAAAATGTTTAAAATGGTTAATGTTAGTAAGAAACTACAAAATCCCAATATACCTTTCTATATACTCCATAGTGGAGAAAAAATAAATACAAATTATTGGAAAATGCTTTTTTCTCTTGTTATTACAAACTATGTGGGAAAAGCAATATAAAAATTCCAAATATGACATTTTTTGCTAAATCACTCTTTAAAAATAAAGTCTGCTAAGACAAAAGAATTCTGTATATAACATAGACTATTTTAAAAATTTGTTCCCTATAATCATTATGGTTAAAAAATATTCTATTTGATGGCAACTCCCACTTTATTGAATTTACAAGTAAAAGAACCACTGATTTTTTGGGTACCAAAATCTAAGTTAGTTTTCTTAATTAAGAAGTCAACAGCTAGTTTATGTATGCTCAAATGAATGAGGTTATTCAGAGAATGGAGGATTTAGGATATTAAAAATATAGATTGAGGAGGTCAAGATATTATTCAAGGTGGTCTCAAAAATTATTTTCTCATGTCCTTAGAATCTGCTTCCCCATTAGCTATTTCTTGCCTTTTCTCAAATCTGTTAAATACCCATGAAGAGCCCTTCTTAGACTCTGGATCAATCCTAAAAATAGACTCATCTGCCTGTTTTCATCTCCCAGAGCTGCAGTAACAAATTACCACAAAGTTAATGGCTTAAGACAACACAAATTTATTATCTTATGTTCCTGAAGGTCACATATCCAAAATGAATTGTATAGGGCTACAATCAGCATGTTGGCAAGACTGTGTTCTTTCTGGAAACTCCAGGGAAAAATTACATTTTATTTTATTTTGTTTTATTTTTTGCCTTTTCCAGCTTCTAGAGATTTTCTACATTCCTTGGCTCCTGGATACACCTCTACAATCTCAGCTTCCATTGCCACACTGCCCTTCTGACACCAACTTCCTGCCTCTCTCTGCATAGATGTTTGTGATTATATTGGACATAATCTATGGTGATCCAGGATAATCTCCCCATCTCAAAATCTTTAACTTAATCACACCTGTAAAGTCCCTTTTGTACTATAAGGTAATATATTTGTAGGTTCTAGTGTTTCAGATGTAGACATCTTTGAGAGGGGATATTTTTCTACCTTTCTCACTGCCAATGCACTGAGCAGCCAGTCCTTCAAAGCAGGGCACAGATCCCCCAGACATGGGCATCCTCATCCAGGCCCATGCTGCTCCAGCTCCTGGACATCATGCTGCTGCTGTGGTCATCTTGATCTTGACCACTTGTTTCTCCCACTTTCGTGACTTTGTGATAATTATTTAATTTTTCCACTTTGGTCATTGGCTTATCTCTCCAAACTGGCTGTTGCATTTCTTCTCAGAATAAATCTGTAGCCTGTACCTGCCCCAGCTAATCTGTTTTGAACTCCCTGATCCAACCCAGGCATTCACCTGTGTAAATGAGATAAACATCAGGGCTCATCTTGTTCCCTATGAGGGTAAGTGGGGGCTCACACAGATTGCACCCAGGGTACTCATGGGCCCAGAAAAACTTGTTGACCCATAAGTTCCACCACCGGACGTTTTTCTGCCTTGGCTCCGTATTATTTTGCTCCAATTTCCCCTTTTGGATATCATTATCTGGAGTCTTGAAACCAACCTGTCCTTTCCTATCCTCTGCAGTTACCAGCCTGGAGTCTGCTTAAACTGGAAAACAAAAAAACAAACAAACTAAAAAGCATAAATTTAGCAGCAGCTTCATTTAGAGTACATAGAAGTATATATTGGAAATCTCTGCTTTTATTTCCCACTCAAAATATCAAATACTTGAGATAGTTACTCTTGCTTTTAACTCAATTGTGGTCTAGTATATCTCTGTCTTTGGGCGTTTTGAAACCCTCTCTAAAGGTTTCAAAACTACTAAAGGTTTCAACCCTTTCTAAACTACTTTAATATATCAAATTATGCAAATACTCATAACAACCCTCTGGGTATTAAGGCAAATGTTATTTATTACACTTAAAGTTAAGAAAATTGATTCAGAAAAATTAAGTGACCAGTCAAAAGTAGCACTGCTAATAAGTACAGTAGGAAATTGGTTAAGAATTTCCATGTATTCTCTAATTTAAATCAAGTATTTACTTGTTTAAAACCTTCTGCCTAAATTCTTATGTACATACATGTATAATTAGCAATGTAGTTATGTGTGGTAGTGGGGTTCAATCAGAGTTAATCTACATCCAAATTTAGAGACACTTCATATAAAAACACATGATGTTTGTTTTAGTTGCTATTATAGCTGTAAGAATAGTATACACATTTTTTCTATTGTTCAGTTTGCATTGAATGCACATTTTTATAAAGTGCTGTGAAAATGAAATAGTGCAAACATCCAACCTAAAGCGAAGAATATTTCAAAGCAATACCTATTTCTGATCAATGCTGATACACTCCATCTTAATTTTTCTCCAGTATACATTGAGAATCTCCTCTTCTGTCAGCTGTTTCTGTAGCTATTCTAGAGATTCAGATCTATGTGTTAATACTATTGACCTGGTGTTCTGATTCCCAGAATCTGATGCTAACATAGAAATATGAGAAGCCAAACCCCCCTGCTTCCCGGTACTGATTCTACCCATGCAGATGAATATCAGGAAATGGCTTGATCACATTTTATGTCCCCAGCCAATTACAATTACCACAAGCAGTCCTGCCCAAGTGACAATTTACAGTTTACATGGGGCTGGCATTGACAACAATGTCGATATTGACCAGAAACATCAAAGCTGTATTTCAATTCTGGGCTATCTGAATGCAATGTTAATGTTTGTTCACCCTCCAGTCTGCAACCATTGGCAAGTTTCTAAAATTTATTTTTCTGTTATCTCAGCAGTCATCGTGTCTCTTCAGCTTTTATATTGAAGATGGGCTAGTTTGTTGTCATGTTTCTTTCTGATGTAATTGGATAGTCATTTTACGTCAGGATCAGTGTGTTATATTTGCAAGAATGTTGGCCTTGGAATGAGAAAAAAAGTTTGGGATCTGACCTCACCACTAACTAGAAGCCTGCTCTTCCACTAATCGCTGCCTCCCTGAGCCTTAGATTTTTAATGTGTCAGATAAAGAAAATGATAACTATCCTCCCTATTTTAATAACGATATCATGAAATTCAAAAAGATCTATGTATCATTCGTTTATAACCCATAAGATCTTGCATATGTAAAAAACTGGGAAAGAACAGCTAATTAGGAAAATTAAACTTGGCTTCTAGAATATTCTTTGTAACTCTTTGGGGTATGCCCTCGACAAAGTCCCTTGGGCTTTCTCTCCTTATCAATAAAAAAGGAAGGAAATATTTAATAGTCCCCAGATTGGCTTTCAGCTCCAATAATCTAGTTTCCTAAGTATACATGTTATTTTTGTTAAATGTAAGTTCTGCATTATGTATTAATACTTTTGCTGTTCTCTTCTAAATGACTGTTTTCCAATTATTTCACACCTCCAATGCACATATGTTTTATCAGTTTTCCTCCAGCATGTTTTCTGAGACATCACATTTTATAAGCATCTGTTTTTTTGCAAAATCTATTCAATCCTCTTCTATCATTTTTTCTTTCTTTATATTAATAACCCTTCCAAACTAAGTAACATTGGAACATTTAATTTAGTAGGCACCTACTTTATTCTTGGTAAGAAGCTACATGAAAAGAGGTACAGTACATGAGATTTCGAAGCGAGAGTAAATAGCATATTAATGTAATTCACAAATTATACTGAGCTATAAGATATAGCAAGCTTTAAGTTAAAGTATAGTAATAATAAAATAAAAGATATAGCAAGCAACAGAGTGAATAAAGACATAATACAAATGGATTTTGAGGGGTTAGAGACTCAGAGAGATAAGAGCAACATTGGATTTAGTCAAAAACAAATTCACTAAGGGACAAATGTTATAAAAAAACTGACTATAGGGGAAGATAGGGTGAAAGGGTGGTGTAGGGAAAAGTGTCATTATTTACATTAGTAGCCTGTAAATATATGAGAAAACTTTATAGGTATGAAGGAAAAATTGGAGTATAACACTGTGTTTCTCTCACTGCATTAATTTACTAGGACATTGAGCTAACAGCCATCAGATGCTCATCCTCTGCCTAGCACTACCACTACTCTAAGTACTGGAAGTAAGAGCTAAGTAGGACACAACCCTTCTTTTCCTAAAAAGCTCACAGTCTCCAGGGGCTGGTGGACAGGCACACAATTATTGTACTGGGCGATAAAGGCAAAAACAGAGGCATTTATAACATGTATTAGAAACATGGGTAAATAAGTGAATTATTGGTTTTCACATGATCCTGGAAACTTGAGTTGAAGCTTGCCAGTCGGACAAATTGCTCAGGAAGAAAGAAAGCATTCCAGATGGAGCAAAAAACAGAAACCAGCCCAACCCTCTTCCTTTCTTAGCCCCATCCCACTACAGACCTTCACCTTTTTAAATTGGATCTAATCACTGACCTCCACTAAAAGGCAGTTTCTGAATTAGCAGTGTTTATCTTTCCTCCATGATGGATCAATCTTGTTTGGAGACCCTCCCCCTTTCTACTTGTCTGGAAAACTCTTTTTTTTTTATTTAAGGTATGCTGCCAACAATTTTCATAGAGGTCTATCTGTCTCCACCATCACACACACCTGAATCAGGCTGGGTAGGTTTTCTACTTTCTTCTCCCAAAATATTTACATTTCTTATGCCCTAGGGTAAATCACTAACTCATTACTTCCATTCCCACATTTTCTACTAGTTGGTGATATTTTGAAGTACAGAAGCTGGAATTTATTACAAGGCATCTGGAGGTGTGTAGCCTCAGACATAATCTGTAGTAGGAGCTCAATCAATGTTTGTGAAATAAGTGGGAGAAGAATAGGCACATTCAGTCTAGCAAAAACTAAAGAGAAACTGGGGGGATGCTGAGGCAGGAATGTGGTTTAGTGCCTACACCTTGGGCAGAGCATGTGTATATGAGGGTACCCATGAATCAGGTAAAACGGTAACCTAGTTCTGCCATTCTATTTGTTTTTTTAAAGATGGACTCTCTCCCTGTCTCCCAGACTAGAGTGCAGTGGTGTGATCTCCGCTCACTGCAACCCCTGCCTCCCAGGTTCAAGTGATTCTCCTGCCTCAGTCTCCTGAGTAGTTGGGATTACAGGTGCAAGCCACCACACCTGGCCTCTGCCATTCAGTAATTATATAGTTTTAGGCAGTTCGCTTTATTTCACTGATCAACAATAACATGGAGATAGCCCCTCAGAGTTTAGTTACAGACTAAATGGGATACTGTATTTTAAAATGGCACAATACCTGGTGTGTTACAGGTGGTCTGTAAATTTAATTTCCTTACCTCTTTTAGTCTTGACCCTAAGTTGGCCAGGCTTCTAAGACACTGTTTTTAAGTGACTGAGCAGATGCTTGATTGTAGCAGCCATGTGGAGGCAGTCTTAGAGTTACCAAAAAAGCAAGACAGGATAGTGAGGTAGGATGCTGTGAGCCGTGTTACATTTCAAGGACTGACAGATACTCAGCTATAGTAGGATAGGAAAGCTACTATTTGGGAAATTAAATGAGTTAATATCATTTGAATTTCCCATGATAACATCATCTTTTGTTCTGTCAGCATTTCTTTTTGAAAATGCCACTATGTCTTAACTCTTGTAAGTAGAACTGGAAGAAGGGTCATCTTATATCCATTGATGGACAGAGGTAATTATTTTATTAGGCTGAACTCATGGATGAAGGCATCCGAATCCAAGGGCTCCCAAAAGAAAGAAGTTTTTGTTGTTGTTTTTAGGTGGGGCCATTAAAATCCAGTTCATTTGCTTAGTTTTCTCCAATGGTAAGAAGAGTCACTTTCCAGAGCATAATATATGGAGTTGAAATTGGAATTTTTTTTCATTAAATTATCAGTAGAACAAGAAAACGGCACCTAATTGTTCCTGATGTATCATCAAGTAAATTAAATTTCGAAATTAAAAAAAGAAAAAGTGCATTTTGTAGAGCTATTCCAATGGCTTCAGTATCCCCATTTGGAAAGTATGTGATTAAAAGAACAAAAATAATATATGTTATGGCTTCCTTTATTTTATTATGACTGTTTTATTAGAAAAGGCATTAGCTATTCATCTATGAGTGATAGATGCTTAATAAACTGAATTAGGGTTATTATTAAGGCTTCATTAAGTCAAGAAATTTCAATCATTCATTTATGCTCTCTTTAAACTTGCCATGCCAACTGCACTAAAGGAATGTTTATATCTGAAAACTCGTCTGGCTTTTGAGACCCAGCTCAGGCCCCACTTCTTCCAAGAAGTCTTCCTTGTCTACTTTAACCTCTCCAGACTGGGTCAGTACCCCTACTATTTCTTCTTACCCTCCCTTTGTCTAAGGGGTTTAACATACTCTAGAAAGATATTCCAAGTACTGTTTCATGAGAAATTTGTAATAATAATGGTGGGTTTCTGCTTCCACCTAAGAAAGAGTAAAATAGTCTGGATTTTCACTCTTGTCAAGCACAAACAGAAAATAGGACAAAATACAAGAAACAACATTTTGTGTGTGTGTGACATTGGACAGCAAGCAGCACAAGACTGTCTTGTCTGAGAAAGCAAAACAAGAATGGAGGGCCCAAACAGCACCCCTGCTTTCTGGATCCAGAAGTAATCCACAAATTCCAGCACAGAAGGAAAACCCAAACAGACTCCAGCCACCTTGCTGAGTTGAAGTCAAAGATGGAAGTTTGAGGAGACCAGGACAGCTAAAACCTGTTGATTCTGCAAGGAACTCTTAAGTCTTTGTCTAAACACTAATCTGTCCCTGCATGGAAAGAAAGAAAACCCATAAAGATGAACTAGAACAAATTCCAAAGAAAAAAACAATTGCCAAAGAGCAATAATTTAGTACTTTGATTACACAATTCACATGGAATACAGTGAGCAGTAAGATGCACAAAACCCAGGGTTCACACAAGACTGGAAATGATTTGAATTTCTCTCATCTAGAGGAGAGACACCCTGTTGAATCCATAGGACTTTCAGTAGTGAGCCAACATAACATCCATAGTGGAACTCATAAAGCTCTAGAATAAAGGCTCATTTTGATTTTCCCTAAAACAGCTCAAAAGCAAAACTCAAAAGGATCAAACTAATACACAAGTAACTTGACCTTCTGCCAGTAAAAGGTCAAGAATCTTTAAAGAATGCAATAAAATGCTTCACAGTGTAAAATGTACAATGCCCTACATCCAATTGAAAGTTACTAGGTAGTAAAAGAATGAAGAAAAGGTGACCCAGAAAGCAGAGATGATGAGGTTTATGGAAAATACTATTATAAATATGCTCTATATACTCAAGTGTATAATAGAAAACATAAATATAATGATTAAAACATGAAAAATATTTTAATAAATACCAACATTTAATTTCTAAAAATGGGGAAACAGTATTTTTTAGCAGCAGTGACTACTACTATCATTTATTATTTGCCTTTTTCACTGATTCATCCAGAGGTATGTTAAGAAACTGGGCTCTGGAATCAGAGGTCTGAATCTGAGTACTGAATTCACCATTCAGTGATAATGTGACCCTTAGCAATAAACTTGGTATCTCTGTTTTCAAATGTCTCATATGCAAATTTGAGATAAAGTAATAATGATTAAATAGATTTGTTGTAAACTTTAAATAAGAAAACACATGTAAAATACTTTGAAGAGTGGTTTCAAGATTAAGTACTCACTTGATGCTAGAAAATTGAATTACAGGGGTGAAAGTGAGGGTTAGAGAGTACAGTATCCTTTCCAGGGAAACAGATCTAATAAGAGACAGGATTCAGATTTGCACATTTATTCCTGACTTCAAATCCCAGGTTCCCACAGAGGATACATGTGTCTTCATGCTGTGCTTCTGCCTCTTTCTGGTCTTGGCTTGTTGAATTGGGTGTTGACTTTTGTATTGCCAGATTCTCTCGAGATATTTTTTTTCCTTTTCAGTTTCTTCACTTTGACAGTTTAATTTGAAACATTTGATGAATGAGTCTATGCACATTTTACCTTAGGTTTGCTTTCTTTGGATACAGAATTTCCAACTTAGAGGAAGTGTAGGAAGCCATGTCTTCTGTAACCCAGGCTTCTGCCCAGAGCAACTCAGACTAGGAGAAGTTGTCAGAAGAAGCAATTACCTTTCACAATAGTCTCAGCTGTCAGGATACCTAGATTACTATGGTACAACTTTGGACTTAATTATATAATTTAGGTGGAAAAAGACAAGTATTAGGCATCCTGAGGGATGCTTCCTTTTAAGCTTTACTTCAAAGATGAGGAGAACATGCTGGCTTGTGGTTGTGTTGCCCTGTGGAGAGGGTGGGACAACTAACTAGGCTCCATAACTCAGCTTCACCCTTGGTGAAACAGTCATCGAATGGACTTCCCTTTCTCTGCCCTAAGAAAACAACAGCTGAAACTGGAGAGTTCCCTGACCCCCCTCGCAGGACATGTGATGGGGTGTGACTCATCTGTTTGGCCACCAGAGACGCTCAAACCCTTTACAAGAAGTGGAGCATGTAGACGGGCAGGTGCAGGAGGCAGGGTGAGCATCCCTGGGCTCTAGCCCCATGGCAACGTCCAGGGGTGAGAGCCTGTGACTCCTGAAGCCCAGGTGGGTGTTTGTTACAGTGCACTCTTTTAGCCTTGCCGTCCATGGACTGCTTAAGTGTTAGCCAGCTCAGTGCCCTTTTGGTACCCAGGACCTTGTCTGGCATCCAGGAAGAATCAGATTGCACACAGACTTGAAGGATGAATGTGGGGTTTCATTGAGTGGTGGAGGTGCCTCTCAGCAGGATGGATGGGAAGCTGGAAGGGGGATAGAGTGGGAAGATTATCTTCTCCTGGAGTTTGCCAATTCCAGTTGCCAACCTCCTCTCTGACCATCCCCAGATGAACTGCTCTGGGCGTAGAGATGCTCCTCTGTTCTCTCTGCCACACCATTCTGCCATTCTTCTGCTCTTCTGTTAGTCCTCTCATCTCCTTGTGAAGCCTGGGGCTTGGGGTTTACATGAGTACAGGATAGGGGGATGTGGTAGGCCAAAAGCAACATTTGGGTGCAAAAACAGGAATGCCTGTTCCCATTTATGGTCGTGGGTTTCCAGGCTTGTGGGTGGGGCCTTTGCTGGGAGCTGCCCTCTTCTACCCAGTATTTCCCTTTCTCCTGTCCTTATTAGAGCTGCTCAAGCTGTGAGATGAGGTGACCCCAGCACCACTGAGAGCCACAGCAGGTGAGAATACTAAGCATGGCAAGTCCTCTGAATCAATCTCGGGGTTACTCCTCCTTGGTTCTAGAGGGTCATGTCTTCTTATCACTGTTCAGACAGCTTACCTATACCTATCTCCGGTCCAGACACCAGGGAGCTTGTAAATGAGCTTTGGGTTAGAAGAGTTAAAGAAATTATGTAAGGATAAGGAACTTGTATTTGGGAAAACTAATACTTTTAACAGTCTTTTTTACTTTTTGGTAAACATACACATGTAAATTACTTTTTGCATCCTGAAAATACTAATTCAATTACATCCTTGGATCTTCTGAAATCTTTCCTTGAACTAATAAAAACTGGTAGAACCTAGCTTTCTTTATAGAAATGCCCTTAAATTGTATCAGGACAACTATACTATTTTCCTTGACCCCTTAACGTTACAACTTTGTGAAATAAGCTTGCCTTTCTTCATATGGATGGTGGTTTGCCTTGTCCTCATTTCCTCCATGGCCGTTACCTGTCCAAGGAAATGAACAAATGTTTTATAATGAGCAGATTCTACTAAATGTAGTGAAACTCAGATTATTTTCTTAAATTTATAATCCAAAACCAAAGAGATTTTGCCACATTCCAGTATATGTCACACCTCTGCTTCAAACTCTCCAATGAGCTCCTGTTGAGTTAGAACATGCCCAGCAGCTCTGGCTGTGACCTATAAGCTCAGCCTAATTCAGTTTCTATTTCTTACCCTCCACCCCCAATTTGCACCATTTTTTCCTGCTCATCTGCACTGTAGCTTTTTTATGCCCTTTTTCAGTCTTTCAAAAATTCTATTTTCTTTCTTGCTTCAAAGTATTTACATTTCTGCCTAAAATCCTTCACGTTATGCTTTTTATATAACAAACGTCTTTTCATCTTGCAGGTATTGGGTTCAACTTTAGAGGAGCTTCCCTTGAAGATACTATGTAGACAGACAGCAATCCCCCTCCCCATTCGCCAGACACCCTTCACCTGAAATCAGGACATGTGCTTCATTGCACTTATTATAATTTATACTTGTTTTATGTATGTGTCTTTTTTTGTTAATATCATGTTTTTCATACTAAATGAGGGTTCTATGGTAAGAAGAAACATGCCAATTGCTTTTACCAAAGTCCAGATACATTCTGGCCCAGAAAAGAATCTCAGCAATATTTGCTGCAAAGCATGCTGAAAACAAAGCCCCAGAGGAGGACACAGGCTTTGGAGGCCAGCAGAATGTGGCTCTAATCCTACTCTTTTACTGATAAGCTGAATGACTTCCTTTTCCTCATCAGTAAAATGGAGATATTTTATAGCTTATAGGGTTACAGTAGACATTCAATGAAAGGTATCTGTTACTAATTTTATTCCTCCCAGTTTTCTCAGCAATGGCACTAATTAGAATCTGACTCATTTTTTTACAGTGAACTTGGGTAAAAATGTTGAAATGTGATAAATTAAAATGATTGCGATATAAAAATATAATTTGTTAATTTGTGTGGCTTCACGTACAATAGAAATATCGTGTCACAGAAAGTGGTATGGTCTTAGGTAAATCCAAATAAAATGACTCCTAGTCTCAGTCCATCTAGAGCAATTAGAAAAAGAAATTGGCCAAGGAATTGTTTTGATGCTCCAATTAGATATGGTTATTTGATTGCCTTCCAAATTGAGAAGCATTAATCAGAAGCAACATGACATTGTTTTTAAATATAATAAGGGTGCAGTGGTTTCCAGGCGTGTGACCTCCCTTTCAAATGTATATATTAACATCCTCATGCCCCATGTGATAGTATTAGGACATGGGTCTTTGGGAGATGATAAGGACACTGCTCTCATGAATAGAAATCTAAAAGAAGCCAGAGAGAGACCCTTCACCCCTTCCATCATGTGAGGTTACAGAGAAAACACAGCTATCCATAAGGAGCCATGCCTTCACCTGGTGTGGCACCTGCTGGTGCCATAAACTTGGACGTTTCTTAGCCTCTTGAACTGTGAGAAATAAATGTTTGTTTTGTATAAGTCACTCAGTTTATGGTCAAACAAAGTAGGACAAAAGGCAAAAAATGAGTGTAATTTCTCAAAACCCACATCCCCTGGGAGAAATGAGACACCTCAAACCATTCTTTTTTTTTCACTGAATTCAAATAATCATCAGAAAAGCTAAAAATAAGATCCCATGTTTCTGTCAATATCTGACTTCAACAGCGTCAGGTACATCTTAGCTGCAAGATTCTGTGTTTCATGGGAGAAATCTCTACACTTTGGAAAATGACTTTATTGGATTTATTGGCTGAGTAGCTCATCTAGACAGTGCATGATAAAAGCCCAATGCTGGAATGGATAAGATTATGGTTCAAATTAATGGACTGAGAAGGAAATAGGAAGGTTGCATATTAAGTGCTTTCCTGTGAAGGATCTAGAGATCTAAACTGAATGCGGTGACACTAATAAGCGACTAATGTCAGCCTACAATGCTTCAGCTTTGTTAATGATTTTCCTCTTAAAAACCATAGTCCCTCCACACCTTGAACCCAAACATCTTCCCATAGAAAAATCATTTTTAACATGCAGATTTCATAGTAGAGTTAGATTTAGGACAAAGCAAAAGAATGGAGAACAAAAATAATCATAATCATTTTTATGCACACCTCATGGGCTTCATAGAAATGAGGATTTTGTTTCAGTAAGTTCATCAAAACTCAAAAATAAAAAGGATTCTTGTGATTGTAACCACACAGAAGAACCTGGAAGATATAATGCTAAGTGAAATAAGCCTGGCTTAGAAGACAGATACTACCCAATCTCACATATATGTGGAATCTAAAAATATCAAACTCATAGAAGCAGAAAATAGAATGGTGATTGCCAGTACCTGAGATATGGGGAAAACAGAGATGTTTGTTATAAAGTACAAACTCTCAGTTACAAGTAAACTAAGTTCTAGGGGTCTAATGAATAACATGGTAACTATAGATAATAATAATGTATTGTTTACTTCAAACACACACACACAGTAATTTGTGTTAATTTAACACAGTGTTAATTTGATTTTGGTAATCATTTAACAATGTATACATATATTAAATATGTTAATATTTTATACATATATTAAATATGTATATATTAAATAATCATGTTGTACATCTTGAATAGATACGTTTTTAAATTTGTCACTTATACCTCAATAAAACTGGAAAAAAAGACCTAAAAACAGAATCAGAGCATTTGACAACATGGCACTATGGGAGAGTTTCATTTTTTTGCTGGGAATATTGAAAATCTTCCTGTACATTTCAAGGTTCTCACTTTTATCTTCCTATGCAGAATAGCTTTATGGATAGGCTTTTCAGACAAAATGCAGATATCCAACTAAATTTGAATTTAGCTAAAGAATGGATTTTCAGTATGAATGTGGCACAGGCAATACAAAGAATATACTTACAATATACTATTATTGGTGATTTACCTGAAATTACACGTGAGGTTGGCAACCTATATTTTTATTTGCTGAATGTGGTATTCCCTATGCATGGATGGTGTACTGAGAATTAATATCTCACTCTCTGCTGGTAGTTTTCAAGTGGGAAATGTTGCTTGAGGTGAAAAGCGAGTGACTTTTAGAATTAGAAGACTCAAAACATAGAGAAAACTGCACAAATATATTTTGAAAGAATCAGATTTGTAGATCCTAGGAAGGTTTTTTAATAAGAGCTATCTGCTTAACAATATTGAAACCTAAAATCCCACCAGAAAAGATAAATTTATTTGAACCATGTGTTATAATATCTTACCTTTAAAAAGAAAGATGTTTTAATTTGTTTTATCTATTATTCAAAGAAAAAGCAATTGTGTCAGGAACTATAAGGGCACATCCAGATCCAAGATTCTGCCCCCTTTTACTTCTTGTTCCTTTATGTAACTTAGGATCTTCCACAAAGATTTTCTAGAAATCAATTCTTATTTTTTTAACTTCAGAAAATTTTGCATTTTTCAATCTATGAATTATACTCCATTAGTAGATTCTGAAATCAATTTAATGGTTTAGGACAGGTACTTTTTTCTTTTAATGAAACAAAATATCAGGTATAGAAGGATTAAAGTATTTTCTGAAAACCTATTACTAATCATAAATAATATAGATACATATAAATAGCATTCTATGGTACCTTTGGGCTGTGGCTAAAATAAGAGGAAGAGACTCCCTTGAAAGAAATGGAGTAGAATCGTGACATTTCATTCCTCAGGCCAAATTCAACCTACTGCCTATCTTTACATATCGGTTTATAGTGGAACACAGTCACTTTCATTCATTTACATATTATGTGTGGCAGCTTTAGTGAGGAGCTGAGTATTTTTGACCCAAGACTGTATGGCCTCCAAAGCCTAAATATTTACTATTTGACTCCTTTCAAAAATGTTTACTGATCCCTGGTTCAGAATACAAGGTCATAGTGACAGGTTGTCCTGAGTACCCAGTGGTGAGAATAGAAACACTGATTATCTGGCCATTATTAAAGAAAAGAATGAAACATAGAATGTAGACTGGAGAATAATCCCACAATGCTGGTGTGTGTCATGGTTTAGAATTAGTAACACTGAATACTTAGAACAAGTATTCCATCATAGAAAATATTATTATCATAGGCTCCAAAGCTGTGGTTAGGAACATGGACGAGAATCAGACAGATGGGACTGGCTTTCTGAATATTTGACTTACTTGGTATATATATTAAAAGATTAGTTAATAGTTGTGAACAACAATTTCCTTGTCACTAAATTGAAGATAATAAGGTAGGACATAGAAAATAAAGAAATAATGCATGCAGACGACATGATTGTATATCTAGAAAACCCCATTGTCTCAGCCCAAAATCTCCTTAAGCTGATAAGCAACTTCAGCAAAGTCTCAGGATACAAAATCAATGTACAAAAATCACAAGCATTCTTATACACCAATAACAGACAAACAGAGAGCCAAATCATGAGTGAACTCCCATTCACAATTGCTTCAAAGAGAATAAAATACCTAGGAATCCAACTTACAAGGGATGTGAAGGACCTCTTCAAGGAGAACTACAAACCACTGCTCAAGGAAATAAAAGAGGATACAAACAAATGGAAGAACATTCCATGCTCATGGGTAGGAAGAATCAATATTGTGAAAATGGCCATACTGCCCAAGGTAATTTACAGATTCAATGCCATCCCCATCAAGCTACCAATGACTTTCTTCACAGAATTGGAAAAAACTACTTCAAGGTTCATATGGAACCAAAAAAGAGCCCGCATTGCCAAGTCAATTCTAAGCCAAAAGAACAAAGCTGGAGGCATCACACTACCTGACTTCAAACTATACTACAAGGCTACAGTAACCAAAACAGCATGGTACTGGTACCAAAACAGAGATATAGATCAATGAAACAGAACAGAGCCTTCAGAAATAACGCCACATATCTACAACTATCTGATCTTTGAAAAACCTGAGAAAAACAAGCAATGGGGAAAGGATTCCCTATTTAATAAATGGTGCTGGGAAAACTGGCTAGCCATATGGAGAAAGCTGAAACTGGATCCCTTCCTTACACCTTATACAAAAATCAATTCAAGATGGATTAAAGACTTAAATGTTAGACCTAAAACCATAAAAATCCTAGAAGAAAACCTAGGCATTACCATTCAGGACATAGGCATGGGCAAGGACTTCATGTCTAAAACACCAAAAGCAATGGCAACAAAAGCCAAAATAGACAAATGGGATCTAATTAAACTAAAGAGCTTCTGCACAGCAAAAGAAACTACCATCAGAGTGAACAGGCAACCTACAAAATGGGAGAAAATTTTTGCAACCTACTCATCTGACAAAGGGCTAATATCCAGAATTTACAATGAACCCAAACAAATTTACAAGAAAAAAACAACCCCATCAAAAAGTGGGCAAAGGACATGAACAGACACTTCTCAAAAGAAGACATTTATGCAGCCAAAAAACACATGAAAAAATGCTCACCATCACTGACCATCAGAGAAATGCAAATCAAAACCACAATGAGATACCATCTCACACCAGTTAGATTGGCAATCATTAAAAAGTCAGGAAACAACAGGTGCTGGAGAGGATGTGGAGAAATAGGAACACTTTTACACTGTTGGTGGGACTGTAAACTAGTTCAACTCTTGTGGAAGTCAGTGTGGCGATTCCTCAGGGATCTAGAACTAGAAATTCCATTTGACCCAGCCATCCCATTACTGGGTATATACCCAAAGGACTATAAATCATGCTGCTATAAAGACACATGCACACGTGTGTTTATTGTGGCATTATTCACAATAGCAAAGACTTGGAACCAACCCAAATGTCCAACAATGATAGACAGGATTAAGAAAATGTGGCACATATACACCATGGAATACTATGCAGCCATAAAAAAGGATGAGTTCATGTCCTTTGTAAGGACATAGATGAAATTGGAAATCATCATTCTCAGTAAACGATCACAAGAACAAAAAACCAAACACCGCATATTCTCACTCATAGGTGGGAATTGAACAATGAGAACACATGGACACAGGAAGGGGAACATCACACTTCGGGGACTGTTGTGGGGTGGGGGGAGGGATAGCATTGGGAGATATACCTAATGCTAGATGACGAGTTAGTGGGTGCAGCGCACCAGCATGGCACATGTATACATATGTAACTAACCTGCACATTGCGCACATGTACCATAAAACCTAAAGTATAATAAAAAAAAAAAAAAAAAAAAACTTCCGGGTAAAAAAAAAAAAAGAAATAATGCATGCTGAGGCTTCGCTTATTGACGGCTCAAAATAAGTGTTGAATGCATGATAAAAATTAAATATGGGAGCTTATTGAACTAGCTGAACTCCTTTGGTTCATTAATTTATTTGATAATTATATGTTGGATACTATCTCCGGCATACAATTCTTTTGCTCGGCATACCTGTTGCTTTATGCTCTTCTTGCCATCTACAGATCTTTTCTCTCCTTTGGACCTTGTCTCTCCCATTCCAGTTGGATTTACACACAGGTTTCCTTTGCATGTGCTCAGCTACAACTTGTGTTGCATTTTCACATTTGTCTCTTCTACAAATTTATTCAAGGCATCGGTCTTTAAGATACAATAGTTCCTAAAAACTAGGACAAACGTAATGCACTTCTGGATGATAAGTTAATATTTTGAAGTCTAATATGTTCTCTATTCAATAGTAATTACTTTTAAGATAAATATATTTCACATCTCAAGAGTAAGTTTCATATTCCAGAGGCATCTTCAATTTTGTACTCTCAGATCACTGAAAATAACAAAAGATGTTAAATGTGTTTTAAAGTAACTAGAGAAAAGATATGGTTGGCCTCTCTTACTGTTTCTTGCCAAGTTGTGGGTCATACATAGGCCAAGGGTAAATAGAGGTGAGGATGCCTACACCAGATGGTTTCTGTTCCTTCCAAAGGAGAGTTGGAAGGGAAGATGTAGGACATCTCTATGCACTGTCATTTGTGGAGGCATTTTACAGTACACACTTTATTCCTCTGATACTCATCTCACAACAATCAAGTAAGGTAAAGAAAAATAATAGTTTCCCTTGAAAATAAGGTTGAGGTCAAATTTTTTTGTTTGTTTTTTTTTTACCTGGGTACAGCTATTAGTAACCCTGGGACCAGGTAGCAGTTAGGGAGGGCATGGGTCGTTCTGTAGATATGTTAGCTGGAGATTTTAACTCTGTCCTTATCCAGGAAACTTTTTGATATAAATCTCAGTGACAAAATGTAATTCCACTTGTTTAAGGACTCTAAGCATGTCCTGGGAAAAAATGAAAGATCACATTTACCTAGTCAACAAAACAAAATGCACTGATTATGTCTTATTTGCCAGTTATCCTATTAGCTACTGGGAAATACAAGAATCAACAAGATATATCCCCTGCCCTTAAGACCATGGCAGCTAAGTAAGTATGGTATTAAAATACAAGGATATAAGTGCTGAAATAAAGGTAATTTGAGATAATATCTGGAGCACATAGAAAAAGCACCTATTTAAAATAGGACTAACCCTTTACTCGTGAGCCATGTGACCTGAGAGCAGTATTAGGTATCAAGGAAGGCTTTCTGGAAGTGGTGATATCTAAGTTGAAACCTGAAGGATGACTGAGCCGAATAAAGAACAGGCACCAGTGCCTTCTACACAAATGGGGCAATACATGAGAAGAGAACAATTCATAGAATGATACAACACAAGAGAGTGAACTTTCAGACAAACTATGGATTTCAGCTAACAATAGTGTATCAATGTCAGGTCATCAGTTGTAATGTACTACACAAATGTAAAATATCAATAATAGGGGAAACTTGGCGGGGGCTAAGGTGTCAGGAGAAGGAGTATCAGGGAACAGTGCTTTCTGCTTAATTTTTTTTACAAATCAACAAACGATCTTACCAATAGAGTTTATAAATTTTTTTAAGACTAATGCTACATATGACTTATTGTTTAGAGAACACAATACACTAATGTCTGGCTAGAATTGTGCAATGTTGATAAAGAGGATGGAGGAAGGCTTGAGAGGTCAGCAGGGGCTGCACCATGAAAAGCTTTACAAGGAATATAAAGGATTTACGGCATTAACCAAGATGACATCACATTATTTCATCTGTGGAAGTAATGTAATTAGATGTTGTTCGTGTCTATTTGTTTGCCTGCTTGCTTGCTTTTGAGACTCTTTGAAGAACTCTTAGGAAAACAGATTGAAGAGAGGCATGGCTCAGCATGAGTGATCATTTAGGAGGCTATAGATGCACTACGGTAGATGAAAGTGGAGTTGGTATCAGGCCTTGTGAACTCTGATCAGAGTTGTGACAGACAGATGAAAAATGAGCATTTTGCCACCTGAAGGGCAAAAGGACATCCTGTGTAAACAAGGCTTCTCTTTTTCATTTTTATTTTTGCTTTGTAGAAGACCATCCATATAAGTCACATGAACTTATGTCCTGAGCGGTGCCTCTGTCATGTTCTCTGTTTATGATCAGGAAGGTGTGGCCTCCATCTCTACTCTTTCAGGCAAGTGTGGGCACTGGAGAAATAGTTGCATAAATTGCATGCAGGCTGTGGCAGACCTTTTAAGTTTTATTTGTACTTTCAATAGAAATGGTTTCCCATGCCCTATGCTGGTGATACCAAGATCAAAACAATGAATCTTTCTGTTCAGACACTGGCCATATGGTGAAAACACAAACATAGAAACAGGAACTGTACTTTATTAATGGATAACTGGACCAAGTGCAAACCCGAGAGGTTTTCTCTTTTTTAGCAAAAAAAAAAAAAAAAAAAAAAAAAGGACCCATAGAGGTGTCACCTGAACCCAGTATTGAATGATAAGTTGGGAGTCCCCTGAGGTGAGAGAAGGACATTCAAAGCAAAGCATAGAAAATGATATGAATGGAGACAGACACACCTGCTAAGTGGCATGCGTGGATTAGCTCTAGAGTAGAAGATCGAAGATAGGCAAGATCCAAATTATTGCACACTCTGACTGGGGCAAGTCATGCTCCAGCTTCAGGATCGTGAAACCACTGTTAGAAAAAGGATACTGGGTAGACCAGAAGGGCTCAAAGGGAAGTGTCAACAAGAATGAGGAAGACAGTAGCTATCTTGTGGCATTCAGATGAAAGAGACACTGAGGAGAAGAGAGATCCACATGGCCCCTAGATTAAGAGTTGATGTCTGGTAGTGCCAGCAATCCAATTAGAGAATTTAATCAAGGCTGAGAACTGATTTCTTAAGATGGCAGTCTCTTGTGCTCAGGTGAAGAAGGGACAAGAGTACAATATCTGCAAAGAAGTCTGCCTATCCTAGTGGTCTATAGGTATGTTTTGTAATATGCATGGCCTTGGGAGTCAGATGGCTCTTTAAGTCCTTACTTGCCCAATTACTCATGAATTACGTGACCATGATCAATATCTACCTCAAATTTTTTTATCTGTTAAGTTTTATTAGTAACATTTAACTTTAAGTTGTTGTGGATTTTTGGAAAGGACATGGAGTAAGAAATATTATAAAAGTGGCTGACCCCAATAGTCCCTAAATCTGAGTTATCCACCCTCTTATGAAGAAGCACATCTAACTTATGTTAAATCTTCATTTCAAAGACCAGAGGCCAGCTTATAGTGTAGGTGTTCAATGTACATGTGTTGACTAAAGGAACGAATGAATTTAAGAGTAATCTTGGAAGAACTGACTTTTGCACGAAATGACTTTTGTTTTCCCCATTTGTGTCCTTCTCTTGACATTCCAACTGAGTTTTTGAATTCTTCAGATGTTCACTTGTTTCACACTGTCACTTCATTAGCACCATGTCTGTTTGTGAGGAAATTTGGCAAAGTCGATTTCTCTAGGCAACCAGTTTGTACTTTTTGTCCTTTGATTGCAATTAATGAGATTGTTTATCTACTTCCCTGCTATGCTTTGATGAGGCCCACATGAGAACATTTTCCAGGAATATGTATATGGTATTAGTATGTTGTCTTACTGGGAGAGCAATGTTATTATACTGCTTTATTAATGCCTGTACATGTGATTTAATTAAGATTTACAAATTAGGTTTAATTAAGGTTTATAAGCAGTGAGGTGAACTCCTGGCTGTGTTCATACTGCTGATTTTCCTTCTTTATTTTCTTACATAGTCCTAATTGTGATTAGAAAAATCCAGTGGGCACTGAAGCTGGGAAATGAAATGACTTCTCCAAGCATCTGATTCCGCCTGCTGTCCCTATGTTCCCTCTGTAAATGCACCCAGCACCTAAGTGCCAGAAAACACACTGCATCTGGGATATAGCAACTCATTCGTGCTACCTAGAAAGAGTCCACCAATATTGGAATGAAACTATCCACATCAGCTGCATGACTTTAAGGTGGTTACTTACCACCTCTGATCCTCAATTTCTTCATCTGAGTGCGTGTGTAAGAGAGAGAGAGGTATTTTCTTTGATGTATTATCATGCAAAGCTATTAGATGACATAATTTTAGTAAGGGTATCTGGCTCATAAGTTTAACAAATAGCTATCATTCATAAATCATGTGTAACTGAGGCAAAAATGAAAAGATGGAATAAGTCAAATGGAAGCTTGGCCAATATTTGATTGTTTGTTTTATGTAATTACAATGTATCAGGATATCAGTGTCCTGGTTCCCCATTCTAGTCAAACCCAGAAAGTGTCTAATGAATACCTACAAAGTGTCAGACACTGAGCAAAGTAAAAATCAAAACAAATAAGGCAAAACTCACACTTTCTGTCCAGAAGGATAAGGCCAGATATGAAAAACACAAGTGAGTGGACTCCATGATAGAACTAGGTACAAATTTCAGTGATGGCAGAAAGGATGGAGGAGATTCTTCTATATGAGTAAGTCAGGTTTCAGTTCACTTGCTGTTTCTCCTTGAATGCTGACTCATCCCTTGTTCTTTATGCAGAATTCTGACTTGTTGGCTGTAACCCTTGACTAGATTCACATGTTTACTATCTTTTAAATGATCAGTCATGACTGGTTCTGGGTCTATGTTGACCTGACGCATATATCAACCTGAAAGCACTTGTCTAGAGTGAGATACCCCCTGTGTTCTTTCCTGAGTTATGAAATGCCATGTAGAGGCAAAGTAATGGTGAAATGGGACCTTTAGGAGCAACTCAGCAAACACTGGATGTCTAACTTCCAAAGAGACAAAGCAACTTCCAATATTCCCAAGGCCATATAGAGACAGAGTCAAATAATGAGAATGCTTAGAATGTAGAGACCAATAGCCATTTGTAGAGACCAATGGCCATCTATCTCTGCACACTTGACCACACAACTAAAAAGTTTGAGATCATTGAACTGCTATTTGAGGGAAAAACAATATAATAATAATCCTATAATAAGTAAATTTAATTAAACTTTTCTGATATTTAATTTACTGGTTTTCTTCACAATTGGAAGATAAAGTGGTGTCATCAACACCTTTTTAATTAATACTATTCAGGGAAATTATGTACATTCAACTTAATAGTTAAAGGTAAAACCTAAATTCCCAATCATGTCTATCCAATTCCATACTCTTTCTATAAGTTTCTGCTTTCAAAATAATCTACACAATATAAGATAATGACTGCAAAGAGCTAGCAGAGATTTCAAAACTCTATTATTTATATCACACTGTAATAACAGCTAAGCATGTCTCTAGAAAACGCTCTTGGTTTGAGACTAACTTACAAAGGAGAGAGTCATATGAAGGATTTACATCCATTTTTATTTAAATAAATGAAGAGATGGTTTTGACTAATATTTGGATTGTACTTCAAGTTACACCATAGACGTATCTGGTCATGGAAAAGTAGGAAAGCCAGCAATATTTGTATAAAATTGCAATAAATGACAGGTAGAACAGCATCAAGAATAGAACTGTTTTGAGAAACGTGACCTGGACATGGCTTTGCCCAACTCAGAACCTCATAGTCTAAGAGACTAGAAACATCATCACAGACCCAGCTGTGCCCCTCTCTGAATCTTTACTTTCCTCTCTTAAAACAATAATAAATGTGGGGACATTTCTTCCTGTCTTGCTTTCCCCTAAGAATCATTAACAAAATCCAGAGACATGGTGGATATAACATTGTAAAGGATGGGAAAATGCTTGGTAAATTGTATATGGCTACATAAACATAAGGAGTTATTATTATGTTGATTATCATTGATGACAGCATGGACAAATGTGCTAATTATACTCATAAAATGAAGATGCAAATGCTTTACTCTGGACTTTCAAGAGAGGCTTATTCTTCTCCTAAAAAGAGTGATTATAAGCACAAAATATTACTTTTTATTAGTACTGCAATAACTGTTCCATGTAATATTAATAACAATAATAAAATGTAAGGCACTTCTACATTATTTCCAGGGAGAAAAGAACACAAGAGCTAAAAAGTTGTATGAGTAGGAATTTGTCCCTTTTAATGATATCTGTAAAAATGCAATAGATGTTGCAATAAATTTCTGTCTCCCTCCAACATTCCCTATTTTGCATTTTCTCTCATTCATATTTGCCCACTTTTGTTTGGCATCATTTGTGACCTCGGTGGATATATTAATAAAAGTAGCCGCAATAAGCCCTGTAGCTAATTTTCTCTATTATCCAACTGACACATTTCCCTCAAATTGTCCCAGACCTGTCCATTGATATTTATTACTGCATTTGGCTGGAACCCTTGGATATATTTTGATTGCATATGACAAGGTTCCCTTCAAGGGTCCTGTTTAATTTGGGTTGCACATGCACCTACCAAAACTGCTACCTAGAAAAACTACGAGAATTCCATATTTCTACACTGTTTGTCACAAGCTATGCTTCTGCAGCTGGGAGAAATTTGGTAAGAAAACATATCTGCCTTATTTTCCGATGACCATTTCTGATGGTCATGTTGGATATTGTATTTTTTGGTTGGCCACAAACTGAGTGTCTAATGTGTGTCTTGTAATATTCTAGGTACCAAGGATGATACAGTTAAGAGGTATCTTTGGTTTTGTCCAAATAACTCCTAATTTAGTTGAGTGATTATATATTAATAGTTTCCTGTTGTTGTAAAACATTACTATACAATTAGTGCTTTAAAGAAACACAGATTCCTTATCTTTCAGTTTTGAAGGTCAGTTGTTCAAAATGGGTCTTGCTGGGCTAAAATCAAGATGTTAGCAGGGCCGTGTTTCTTCTACAGCCTCCAGGGGAGAGTCTATTTCTCATCTTTTCCAGATTCTTGAGGTACATGACCCCTTTCTCTACCATCAAAGCCAGTGGTTTTGTATTTTCAGATCTCTCTCACTTTGATCCTCACTCTTCTGCCCCCTTCTTCCACTTCTAAAGACCCTGGTGATTACACAGAACCCATCTAGATATTGCAAAATCACCTCCTCATCTGAAGGCCAGCAGATTACTGATCATAATTAACATCTGCATCCTTAATTTCCTCTTCCCATGTAACATGCCATATTCATAAATTCCTGAGATTAGGACACGGACCCCTTTGGGCCCATCATTCTGCGTATTGCAGTGAGGTTACTTACATTATTAAACAACTAGTATGTACTAATAGAAATTGTATGGTGACATTCAATTATGTGTGATTCACACCATCTGTGTAAAGGGAAAGTCACCAACAAGATACAACACAGAAGGGAAAAATAAATCACAATACTCACAAAAGAATCGGAGTGTAGAAGTTGAAAAAAAAAAGGAAAACAGATTGGTTAGCTTTCCTAGTGCTTCGCTTTTGAATCATACATTTATTAGAATGGCTTAGCAATTAGTAACATTGATTACTAAGATAAAATGGAAGCAGTATAAAAGTTTATTTCCCTCTGTCAAACTGCACATATCTAATATTTACATTAGCAAGTGGCTTTCAGGAATTCAATCTGTTTCCATCACGTTTGTCTGACCTCCCCTAGAGACTTGCTCACCGCGCCTGGCCAGTGAAAAGAAACCTTGGAGGACACACCCTTACTCTCTTGAAAACTTCACTCCAAAACAGCACATATCATTTCTGCTCAGAGTCCATTGAATAGGTCATAGTTACTTGAGTACACAAATCTGCAAGGAAGGATGTGGAATGAAGTACAGCCAGGCCTCACCATTATCCTATGATGGAGAGAGAATGGATTCTGCTAGGATGTTAGCAGTCTCTACCACAGATCAGCAAACTTAAATACCATGGTTCCACTTTCAGCTTTCTGACCCTCTCCCTTACTTTTAAGCTCGTTTCCCCATTACGTATTTGTTTCCAATTGGAGGGCTCAACGAATGTGCGTTGTTGCTACTTTGGCACTTGTAAAGCCCACTGACCTCAAATGGGGTCCTCAGACCTTGGCCCACACCAACCTTATATGATAGATACTTAAGACAGCAGGGGAATATTAAGGGAGTAATATTTGGAAAGGATCATGACATAAACCACAGTAGCAAATGAAAGAGCAAAGACACTGGAGTCTGACCGACCTTTACTTTGTTACTTTTTTTTTTTTGAGACGGGAGTTTCACTCTTGGCGTCCAGGCTGGAGTGCAGTGGCACAATCTCGGCTCACTGGAACCTCCGCCTCCGAGTTCAAGTGATTCTCCTGCCCCAGCCTCCCAAGTAGCCTGCCACCACACCCGGCTAATTTTTGTATTGTTAGTAGAGACGGGCTTTCGCCATGTTGGCCAGGCTGGTCTCCAGCTCCTGACCTCAGGTGATCCGCCCACCTCGGCCTCCCAAAGTACTGGGATTACAGGCGTGAGCCACTATGTCCGGTCTACTTTGTTACTTTCTAAAACAAAGAAAGAAAATTAAAGAAATTTGTTATCTGTTTTTGTCTTCACCTGTAAAGTAAGCATGATCAAACCTATCTCAAGAGGTATACTGGATGGATTATTACATGGTATATACAAATGTCTAGTGCTTTGCATAGCAAATGATAAGTCCTAAATAAAAGATGCTATTAGCATCATCAATATTTTTATTGTTTTGTTAAGATGGTAATTCATCCTTTACAGTCTTCTTTTTAAAGGCAAGAAAATTAAATTTGAAAGATTAATGAGATCTAGCTAAATATTTTTTTCTCTTGAGTTAAATTGTAAGTTTTATCTGTGACTTTGCTGCTTATATTTCTTAATGGATTTTTTGTCACTTGGACTATGAGAAAACAAATCAATGCAGCATTAATAATTAAGCAGAGAATATTACTTTCACAACCATCTTCTTAGCAAAATGAAAGATTGAGAAATAGCTCCTAACATGATCCATTAAGCAATGGGCATGAAAACATACATTTCTAAATCTGTATACCAGGGTTTATAAATAAACCTCTTGCTAATGTGATCCCCAAGTGTAAATTATATCAATATTATACTGTTTCATTACTTCAGAGACAAATAAAATCACCTCTCTAAAAGAATCTCAAATGATGCTGAATTTAATTTTCAGCGCATGGGATCACAGACACTAAGGTTTGGGCAAGACTGAATCTATACTTTCACAAACTATCATCTGGTATAAGAGTAATTGTTACATGCTCATCAAGTGGGTATCTAGCCTCTCCTTTACTAATGATAGGGAGTTTTCTATTTCACAAGAAAGTGTTTTTATCTATGGAAAGGTGTGAATGTTAGTAACCTATCAATTAATTAATTGGTTAATCAAAATTAATTGATTCAAAATGAATGGTATTGGTTACAAACATGCAGAAAGTAATTGTCTTCCAATTCTAAATAGCTTCTATAAGTCAGGCACTGTATGCCAACTCATTTAATCTTCAAGAAATGTATAATTAGATTTTATTATTAGCTCCATTTTAATATGAGAATACTGATGTTTAGAAAAATAAAGTAATTGGAGACTGGGACAGAACCTTCACCATTGTTTTATGCTAACTTCTAAAATAAGTGGTGGTCAGAGTTCTTGAGAATGACAGAGTCAAGAATAAGACATTAAACAGTTGAATTGACATGGAGGTTAGAAAGGGCTAAAACTGACATATATGTACCTGTGATGGGAACACAGAAGAACATCCTATTAACATTTATTTTTATTTATTTTTCTCAAATCTATCTCCTTATAAAAATCAAGATTAAATATTAAAATTAATTATTTGGGGCTAGCTAAAAAAAATATAAATTCTTTAAGGGCACACCTATATTTCCCTGGACTTTGAATTTTAGATGCTAACATAGTGATGCTTCAAATTGGTACTCAAACAGTTAGAAACTATACAATTACAAGGATTCTTCTCACCAACTCCCTTTCACCTATGTCAGGCCAAGTTCCAAGTGCCGTTCACTAGGATTCATTTCTTCAATCTTAGTTTCTTCATTAATTTCTTTCTCACATGCTGATGTAAATTAAAAAATTCCAGAAAGTCAAGTGGTCAGACAGAAGCTGTGATGATACCAATTAGCAAAGGAAAGTTGCCTGGATATTCTCAGAGACATAACAGCCTGTGCTTAAGGATTTGGATTCTGGAGTTAAACTAGATTTGGAATCATCACTTTCTGCCTTTGTAACCCTGAGAGAAGAATTTAACCCCATTAATCCTCATTCATTTTCTCATTGGTGAAGTGAGCCTCATAATATCTTCCTCAAATGTTTTATGAGGATTACATACAATAATCTATCTGAAGTGTTTAACATTGTACCTAGCACACATCATTATTAAATAAAAGTTGACTGTTTGTGCTTGTTTGTGTAACTTTGATTACTGTTTCAGAAATGCAAAGTGAAAGGTATACCATACATTTCCCCCAGCCAGTTCTATCTTGCCTGTTGGAGTAACAAGAAACCACTCACAATTTGACTGATTATGGATGATTTTCCATCAATGATCCCGTTTAATCCACTACTAACATAGGACATAGGCCCTAATATTACCATTTTGAGGGTGAAAATTGAGATTGAGGAAAATGAGAAAGCTTTCTTGGGATTTTCTTGTGATACTTCCAAAGGCTAATGAAAGCACTGAATTATATTAATAACATCTTCTTGAAGTACAAAACTTTTTTTATTTTGCAGGCTTAAAAATTTTAAAGAGTAAGTTTTACTATCACTGATTTACTAAGATTGATTTTTATTAATTAATACTTCAAAATATTTGCTTCATTTAATCAGACAAAGTCAGCCCCATTGCACTTTAATGTTAGCTATAATTAATGATGATATTAGGAAAATTAATGCTTTTCCATTATCCATTATGACATCATCAGTGCTAATGATCTGTTTATTGCTTCTCTACAATGGCAGTTAAAAGAGGCCGATTTTGGAGAGCAGAGAAAAAGCCTAAAATATTTTCCAATCAGTAAAACCCTTTGCATTTAGAGGATATTTGATTTTGCAATCCACCAGTAAACCTATTGTGAAAAATAACCAGTATTCCAAAAGCCTATGGTGTATTCAGGCAACTAACATGGAATAATTGATGCCATGAAGCAATATTGTCTAAGCATATATTTTCAAACTTCCCACTGTGACATTAGTTCTAACATTTAAGAGCCCTTTCTGAGTAACTTGAAATGGGAAATTGGAGAAGAAAAAAAAGTAGAGAAAATTAGGTTTGTATATATTGATTATTTAATATCCACTCAGCCCACAAAAAGTAAAATGCAACACCTTCATTTAACAGACCTGGAAACCAGGACTCCAAACATCAACCTTATGTAGCTAACAAGAGAAGGAGCCTGGACCTCTTAAATGTAATCACAGCTGGGATGTTAATAATGCATACCTTGTCAGCTATAACCTAATAGGAACATTACCTGAGATCGGTGGGTAACAAATACTGCCCACTTTTTTTGTGGCTTTGGCCAGAGAACTGGAAGATTTTTGCTTATACAGGTATTGATTTGAAAATATTTTATGTAAATAATTGATGGATAAGACAATGACTGCTTTGCCAACAAACTAGATGGAATCAGAATGTTAGATGTGGGGACTGTCTCATGAACTCTCCACAAGCAGAAAACTCAAAACATGAATATTTCAGGGGCATATAGAGTATGTTCCAAGTCTGTACTAACACTCAGACGTCCTGACTTCTCAAGTCAACCCTCATCTTTCCACCAACTCTCATGGGCACAAAAATAAGTGCTCATTGGGAAATTAATAAAATGAAACGATTGTGTAAGGGAAAGATTTTGTCTTTCTCAGATAAAGGGAAAAAAAATAGAAGGGTATTAACTTTTTTCTTTCTTGCAGGAAGATTATAGCCTTTGTCTCTTTCACTGCATGGAGTCAGGGTTGATGTGTCTCATCTGACTGTGTCTGTATCCCCTCCCCACTCACTACTCCTTGTTAGTTATCCTCAAGGGTAAAGTCTCAATCCATTAAGGCTTCTCAGAGAAAGGAAATCTGCTCTTCAGTCACAGATATTGTTTCATGGCTCTCCTATTATAATGTGCAGACACACACCACCAAGATCTCTTTGTTGGAAAGCATAAGCTCCTAAAATATCCAAGCCTTCAACCCCACTCTAAAAATTCCCCATGAGGGGAACAAAGTCCTTCGTTTATTCTGGGATATTCCTTACCAGCCATCGGTACAATAATCTGAAATGTCTACAGCCTCAAATTTTCAAGATAAAATTTTCAATTTCCCAAAAGACCCCATGTATAACAAGTATAATAGGACTAAATAAAGACATTGCTTTAGCTGGCTTTTGCTGACTATAACCCAGGGGTTTGACCCATGGATTAGATTTAAAGTGACACAGTTCCAGTTAACTAGTGAATCATGGAGAAGGTTTTGAGAATGAAAATGTTTCAAGTAATAATTCTCTCCTCCATCCAAATACTCAGGAATTAATAAATAAATAAGAATCTCAGATAAAGAGTCTTAGAAGTACAGATTTCTAGGCATTCACCCAAGACATGTTAAAATATAATCTTCTTAAGAATATTTTTATTTTTTATTAATTCCATAGATGATATAAAGTGTAACTAGTGCTGAGAATCATAGTTTTATGGGCATGCAACCCTGAACTGTGCAATTTCTTCTGATTTCAAAAGCCAGATGGAATACAACCTAGTTAATAAGCATCAGGATTTGGGGAAAGACAAGGGGGATGATAGGTCAGCTTCTTTAGCTTTCAACACATCCTTTTTATTTTAAATAATACGGAAAATCTTAGCCAGATGACCCATTTAAGTCAACGTAGAATGTGCACATTTGATGAGTCAGCAAAATCCAAACCATAACCAAAAATAACGACAAAGACATGCAATTGTCATGCAGCATTTTATATTTCACAAACATTTTTATGAGCTTTGTTTTGAAACATCATCTTAACAATGATTCTGAAGGTAGGCACTATTATACTCCTTTAAATGCAAGCAAAATTAATCTCACATCGTTGCATTATTCAAAATTATTTGGAAACAAGTGACGTAATTGCAACTCAACTTCATAGCAGCAAAAAGAGAAATGTAGCGATGTAGTGACCCCAAGAATTTATGCTCTGTGTAGGTAGAAGTTGAGTGGTAACATGCGTCCTGGTGCTGGGATTATAGGGCATTTTCTCTCTTTCTCTTCTTCCTTCCCCTCTTTCTTCTCCTCCTCTCTTTCTCCCTCTGACTATCCTGGGTCCATGGATAGAAGTGAGATATAATATTTTCAATAAAACACTCCAGAATCCAAGAGTGAAAGTGTAGTATAACAGCCTTCCAGTGTTTAGAGGCAAGACACACAGATCACTGGAGAGGCAAATATAACAAATATGCATTAAATTTTCAAAAAGTTTATGTGTGCCAGAGTCCAGATTCCCACTTAAGCATATCTGATACCCAACATTGCTATACCGAACACTTCAATACCCTTCCAATGTCAACCATACTAATTTTTATTTTTAGGTCTAACAAAGAAAATAAGACCCTAAACAAGGCTAGTCTGTGGACATTTTCTGGGGCCCAAAATGAACTTTTACTCAAAGTGATCCAGGGTGCTATAGTTCAATGTGATTTAGGCTGGCAAGTTATAGTTGGTTCTAGATAGAATTGGAATTAAAACAGAGTACAATGAAGTAAAGAATAAAGTAAGATGTCATGAGAAACTTGAATTAATAGAGGACACTGGATGTGAGGAGGCATTAAAGTAATAAAGAGAAAACGCTACATAGAGACCAGAGGGCCAAATCCAAAATCTCAGGGTCTTGGTGGCACCTTCTTGTTTTGTCTGTGAACAGAGCTGATGGAGCCCTGTTAGAGAGCCTTCTAGTACTAACTTTGTCCTAGCATTGTAGCAGGACAAGCCACAGACAAAACCCCTCAGACACTGAGTTAAAGAAAGAAGCGGTTTATTCGACCGGGAGCATCAGCAAGACTCCTGTCTTAAGAGCCGAGCTCCCCGAGTGAGCAATTCCTGTCCCTTTTAAGGGCTCACAACTCTAACGGGGTCCACTTAAGAGGGTTGTGATTGATTGAGCAAGCAGGAGGTGCGTGACTGGGGGCTGCATGCACCAGTAATTAGATCGGAACAAAACAGGACAGGGATTTTCACAGTGCTTTTCTATACAATGTCTGTAATCTATAGATAACATAACCCATTAGGTCAGGGGTCGATCTTTAACTACCAGGCCCAGGGTGTGGCTCCTGGCTGGCTGCTTGTGGATTTCATTTCTGCCTTTTAGTTTTTACTTCTTCTTTCTTTGGAGGCAGAAATTGGGCATAAGACAATATGAGGGGTGGTCTCCTCCCTTAGCATGTCCTAGTTTCTTAAGCCAAGTTAAAAATGGTAGACATGCATTATCATTATTTTAAACAAATGAATGCACATAATCCCTTGCTTTTATGAATTTCTCATAAATTTAACAAGACGCATGATTTAACAAATATTATCAAACTTATGGTGTATGGGTGAATTCTGTTGAAAGAAATACAGGATTGAGGCAGAGGCATCCATGCTCATTACTCACAGTTGGGAAAATTAAGATCAAGGTCTTTCTTCTTCCCTTCTCTGGTTCATTGAAAAACTAAGCTTTATTCTTGCAACTTCTGAGAAGATTTCCAAGCTTTTTCTTTCGTTTTATATGTTTCTTAAAACACAATTGGCCAGGGTACTGTTGGGACTTAGACTGTCTTCCACTATATATTCCAGGGCTGTTCCAAGCTGAAAGATTTCTTCTGGGTGGGCATGTGGGATGGACCTCAAATAATGCTTCAACATTCCTTTAATACACTGCTCATGCCACTGCCAGGTATGTACTGCTGCATGATTGCTGTTTCTGATGCTGCATGATATCTATCAGTTGTTTTCCATCCATCTCAGAAATAATGCAATTAATAGTGATGACTTTGCCTTGTCTGTCTAATGTATATCAGACACTCAAGAAATATTTTGATTAAATAAAGCGATACCTTCCAGTCTGGAAATAAATAAATGGCTTATCTGTGGAATTGTGAGCCCTGGCAGAGTTCACATTGAGTTTTACTCTGCACTCATAATGAAGTGTTGAGTCAGGAAGAAAACATTAAGAAAGACAGAAAGACAAGAAACAGACAGATCAGGAAACAGAAGGCACATGCAGGGAGGTGGTGGGGGTGGATTTTTAAGGAAATATTTAAAAGAAGAGATGCTGTAAGAGGTGTGGGCCTGATAAAGGGAATTAGCAGTTGACAATGAGGTGCTAACTGGAGAGGAAGCCATTATTTCTCTTAAGCCTAACAGATCAATGGGGGCAGAGACGGGGTGATGTTACTGGATGGGAGCTGGTGCACTGAAAATGAGGTGCCCAAAAGACTCTGTAGACGTTGGATAAGCCACAGACAGAAATACACCAAAGCTGGGAAGTGGTAGAAAAAATACATACCTTGAGCATTCACCTTCCACCATCCAATCCTCAGTTAAATCCCCAGTTAGAAGTGCCTATTTGAAGAACCATTCTGGACATCACCTGGGAAAAAAGCCCAGATGATGAAGTACAGAGGACTCCACAGGCAGAGAAAGCAGAGGAAGAACTGGGGATGAAGAGATAAGTGGGAATAACCAGTATGCACGTATCCTTCCAGGACATTGGGAAAGGGGTGGGTGGGGAAGCAAGTTACTTTTGCACCTGAGTTTAGCCAGCAGGTCACAGTTGGCCTCAAAGTTTCTATAAGTGGCCTGTAGCTTGGCTATGAAGAAGCATTGTACCTAAAATACTTCAAATTTTAAAGGAAATACTGCAAGAATGTTTTTGCAGTCAAGTTAAAGATCAGATCCAGCAACAAAGTCATCCCAGTTATTTACTGGATTTCTCTCTTTTGTCAGTTTGTAGTCTTCATCATTGATGAGATATGGTCATGAATCAATTTTCAATACTATTTTAAATCCTTTTTGGAAATTAGATTAGTATATGATTATTCAGTACTAACGTTTTAACCAAAATGTATTGAATACTGACTGTATGCCAGGTTCTGTTTTTATTTTTCTGGGATAGATCATTAAATACATTAGATAAAACAGCTGTCTTTCAGGGTGCATATATTAGTGGCTAAGGACAGACACTAAATAAATAGTGTTTTTTGATGCCCGGTGTCTCAGTGAATGGTTATTTGCTATGGAGAAAAGCAGATGAGAAAAGGAGGTAGGAACAATTGCAGGAAGGTGTCTAAACTACCCTAGGGTAGTTAGGGAAAGACCCGCTGAGAAGGTGCCTTTTGAGCTCAAAACCGATGGAGGTGAGGAAGTGACCCATGTACATCTGGAGGAAGATGTACATTCCTATTAGATGTACATTAGCTGTACATTTCTATTCCTCCAAGCAGGAGGAATAGAAAGTGAAAAAAAATTCCTGCAGTGAAACATTCCTGGAAATTTTATGAAAAACTTAAAACAGGTCAGTGCAGCTGGAGCAATGTACAATGAGGAAAAGATGGAGGAGACAAAGCAAAGAATGTAAGAAAGGATATTTGGGGTCTTGGTGATGCTGATGCAGACTGGAAGCCTTTGGTGGGCTTGAGTGGCAGAGTTCCATGATGCCTCTTCTTCTTTTTGTTTTAATCACTCTCATTCTGAATTTCAGAATAGATTTTATGTCCTGATGTGAATGACCTTGTGCAGAAGTGAAAACTGATGATGCCAAAAGAAAGAGAGAAGAGTTGGAGGGGCAGCACCCTTCACCTGGTAGCAGGAACTTGATTCAGGCATCAACAGAAGCTCCAGACAGGAGCTCAGAGATCCTTCCTGAGCCGTAGTAGGGAAGGTAGCGTGAGGGTCCCAGAAGCCTGTGGTTGTAAAATGAAGTGGTGGGATTTCATGGAGCTTCTCCTCTTACTGCTTCTATTTTCTGAGGAGAGGAAGGCTCTCTGCTGAGAGTAAAGATGGTAGAAGGAGCTTTGGGGATGGCAAGAGAGGTCAAGTTATTAAATTACTCCCTATGACAGAGAGTAAGCACCAGGAAAATGCTGAACTAGTAACAAGGAGAACAAGAGGATTCCTTGATGGCAATGAGTTGAAAGCTTGTCTAGTTGTCTTCAGTGTTATTAAGCTGTGAACATACAGGGGTAACCAAGAAAGAGTGTTGGATTCAATTACTTTGAGAATTTGCCAGGCAAATTGAGAGAGAAAGAAGTGACTCTGGCTTTCTTTGACCACTCCCTGTGGATGTTAGATAAAAATTTCCAATGCTGTAGGCATGAAGGGTTAATTTCTGGAATGAGAAATTCACCAGACTGGAGCTTTAGTGGGGGGGCTCTGCAATACCCACAAGTCATCTTTTCACTTTGAGTTCAGACCACATGCTTCATTCTCTTTATAAGGCTTAAACACCATAGGAGTTCAACTTAGACTTTCCTTAACTTCTCGTGGGTCCATTAAAATGTTTGCAAAAAAAAAAAATTAAGCTTGGACATTCCTACTTTCTGCATGGGTAAGTTTGCATTTTTTATTGATGGTTCATCCATCTCTAATTTTGTTAGATGGTGATTGCATAGGCTTTGTAAGGAAAATGAAGCAGAGAATTCCTGTCATGTAATTATATTTTAAAACCCAAGTAATAGTGGCTACTTTTGTTAGCATTAGCAATTATTGGACCTTTTAACTTCAGCTGTGATAAAGAAATCCCTTGTAACGATCTTGCAGAGGCAGTTTTACATACCTGTCATATTAACGTGAATAATAGAATTAATGTCAAGGGGAATTGATGCAGGCATTCTTCATTTAAAAATACACAGGAGAAAGGAAAACATAATTTGGTAGGTAATCACATAAACGCCAACTGAGGCTCTTAGTTCAATACTCTGGATTCTTAGTACTCCAAATAAATTTTTTGATTGATTGAAAATACATTTCTTAAAGATAGGGGTCATGTCTTATGCTCAGAATCACAAAATTTTCAAGTTGAAAAGGAGCCTAGAAATTATCTCAGCAGCCACAAATACTGAAGCCTTGGGGGTTAAGCAGATACCACAAATGAGTGAAAACTACAGACAGGGGGTATGGCAAGTTAGGAAACACAAACCAGATCAAAAGAAAACAGCAGCTACTCACGTCCGTGCTAAGATTTTCTGTGAAGGCAGGCAGATCCTCTCACTTCTCAGGACAGCTTTTAAAAATAACTTTTATCAATGTGCTCTCAATAGTTTACTCTGGCAATATTTGATGTTTGAATGCTAACACAAACGAACTTTGACACACACACACACACACAAAATTTACAAGACTAAATAAAACATGGATGCACTTTCAACCTCCATAAAATATAGAAAATAGTAGATATATGACGTGTTTTTGTGTGCCTGTGTGTGAATTATGTGTGTCTAGCCTGCAGGGCATCTAGCACACTGCAAGGGTTTCCTTGAACTAAATATCAGTTTAATTATATTCTTATGGTTGTTGTTTTCTCTTTCTGGTTGCTCTCATTCCCTTTTCCTCCTATGGTGTCTCCATTCTTTGCACATCTCTGTTTGGTTTGCATTCTCTCTTTCTGTCAATCTTAGCTCACAGAAGAACTTTTTCTCTCTGTTTCTTCTCCTTTTTCTCCTCCTAGAGCTTTGGGTAGGTTATTTTTTGTCCTCTCCCTGTTCCTCCTCCCTTCCTTGGTTTTTCCGTTCTTTCTTTACTTCTTATAACACTGCCGTATTTCTCCTTCTTTGCCCACTGTGTATTCTTCCTTCTCTCTCCTTCTTCTGCCAAATTTTCTCTTTCGCTTTTAGTCTTTTGATATAGTGTGCTCCATCTGTCATGACTGTTTTTGCCTCTTTTGAAAATGTTACTTTGCTCCTTCATATCTTACTTTTACAGTCTCTGGTCTGTGCTTTCTGTTCATTTGGTGCTTACCGCCTTTCATTGTTTGCCTCACACTGTCTATATTTTACAATTCTACTTATTTCTCTTCCTTTCAGACTTAGCCCCTTCCCATTAAAATGCCCTAATACACTCAATCTACATAATGAAACTGGGGCTTTGTTTTTCAGAGAATGACACATGGTACCTTTTTATAGTTTTCATTGACCTTGATTTGCCCTTGGATGATCTACAAGCTGCCATTCCATCTGCATGAGTCAAGTCTCTGTTAGTTTGATGCTCGTGCTCCACAACATTGCTTCTCAGTGCGATTTCATATTTTACGCGCTATGAATATCATGCCCAGAAGCTCACAATCTTTCATTGCAACAAAGCAAGTGACACAAATAGAATTTGCTACAAAAGAAAATAAACCTAAAAGCAGGTCACTGTTGAATTAATAACAAAAGGTCAGAAATCTTGTGAGAGAAAGAGAAAAGCATGTAGGCTTGGAAATACAAAACATTACTTTGCACCTTCTTGATGAAGTTCACATATCTAATAAAATATCAACTTCATTTTGTTGATGAAAAGACTAATACTCAGAAGTACTTTGTCCAGAACCTCATCAATTGCTGGTAAGTGAATAAGTTGGAATTCAGATCTATACTTTTCTCTCTTCCCTTCTGAGCAGATGGACTAATTGTGGCAGGCCAGCGCTAATACTGAAACACATGTAGATATATAGAAATAGAGACAAATTATAAAATTCATATTTTTACCATTATTCTAAACTTGTGGAAGCAGAGCAACGGGAATGAAAATTCCAGAGCAGAATGAACCATTTTGAGATGAGCTAAGTCCTTCTGCTGTTTTTCTTGAAGGCATGTGCTGATGTTGAATATGGGCTAAAGATTGGGTTTCCATCAAGCAAGCACATCCACTCAATTTTTTTCTTTATTTTGTGAAGGATATTTTGTGTCTTTTGTGGCCTAATCCCTGGGTTGTTGTCAGCACATGGGACAGGTCTCTAAGGAGAGAGTACAGAGTCTTCTCTTTTATCAAACCTTCACTTTCTGTCTTCCCCAAGAGGAATAGATACAAGTGTGGTCTGTCAGATTAAAAGTACCAATTTGGCCACATTTAGAGTTACTGGAGTTTCAGTAATTGAAAAAGTGACACATGTAAATGAGCCTTTTCTTCTTTCTTTTCCAAGATTATTTTTTGTCCTGCACCTCAGCTGAAAAAGTAGTGTGTAGTCTCAAGACCTGCCTTCTGAACAACTGAGCACTCAACTCCTCCTTCCTTTCTTCCATGTTGCCAGAGAGAGGAGAGTACATTCTAAATATGTTGGGTTGGTGGCAGAGTTCAGATGTCCCTTCTGAATCTCACGTTGAGTTATAATCCCCAGTGTTGGAGGTAGGGCCTGGTGGGAGGTGTATTTGTCATGAGAAAGGATCCCTCATGGCTTGGTGCTGTCCTAGCGATGGTGAGTGAACTCTCACAAGACTTGGTTGTTTCCAAGTATGTGACACCTTCCCATCTCTCTTGCTCCCACTCTAACCATGTGAGATACCTGCTCCCCCTTTGCCTTCCACAATGATTGTAAGCTTCCTGAGGCCTCATCAGAAGCAGAGCAGATGACAATACCATGCTTCCTGTAAAGCCTGCAAAACTATAAGCCAGTCACACCTCTTTTCTTTGTAAATTACTCAGTGTCAGATATTTCTTTACAGCAATACAAGAACCTAAAACAGTTGAATGTCTTGAGTAAAAGATATGCATTCCCTTCACAAACAAGAAAAATACAAGCAAGAAGAAAAAAAGGAAGGTAACAAGCATTACAATCTCTCATGGAGGAACTTAGAAGTTGAATTGTTTTCCTTTGCAAAAAGACTCACAAATATAAATATTCGAATTAAGCCATCAACTTCAGTTTCAAAGAAATCAGCAGAGCAGGGCACAGAGCTGGAAAGGGGAGCTGGGACTTACAGGAGCTAGTGGACAATTGAGATTAATTCCCTAGCTGAAATGAGAAAGCAGGTTGAGTACCTGTTTCACCATGTGTGGTGTGCACAGTAGGGACATTCCAGGCCAAGGCCAGGGAGACTCGCCACCTCTCAGGGACTGTGATTGGCAAGATCTATTCAACACATTGGGATTTTTTTGTGTGTAGTATATGGGATTGGTCTCCCAGAAGAAAATATAGACTCTTTTCTTTCATTCAATACCTTTTTTCAGTTTTAGGAGGAAAGTGTTTCTAAGCATTTCACTTGATTGTTTGCTTCTTTGTGTTTTCCTCAAGGGGAGGGATAACAGATAAAATCTATATATAAATGATCACATATTTTATTTTGTAAACCTCTTTCTATAACTTCATGTTAAGATTTCTTCATAGGAGAGGACCATGGTGTGTTAATATTCTAATAATTGTATATTTTCATATAAGCTCAATGTCTGTGCCAAGTGATGTGGGATTTTCTTCGTATCAATGTGGCCCTTTCACAGGGTTTAGTTTGCATGTGTTACCTCTAAATGATAAGCTGGGATGAAGACACAAACATTCACTGAGGGACAGTAGAATCAAGGGAGGGAATGGGATTGGAGTATGAGTATATGAGAAAATCAGAGAGGATCAGGGAGAATCTTGGAAGGAAGGCATTTATTAGTGACAGTCTGTCATCTATTCAACACAGCCACAGAAACAGTCTAGTTATAAAGTCAGATGTATACTTAGAGAAAACTAAGACCAAAAAATGCATCAAAATTAATAATTTCCAACTCAACCTCTGAAGCCTGAATCAAGTGGGATCATCTGAACTATGTGGGAATTACTATATAACAATTTATTTGGCCTGCTATAGAAAAAGACCAAAGTCTTTATTCCCACTCTTCTTTCCTTTAGGCCACCGGTCCCTGAGTTGACTTAAAATAGTGAAGAAATACATCTTGCAACTGGAAGAAGGCTTCAGCCCTAATAAGTACATCAGCTCTTTGGAAAAGAGAAGTCAACATCAGGATTGTGTGGAGTATGTCATACAGATGCAAAAGAAGTCAAACTTTTCTAGGCCTGCCAGAAGCCCTATTATCCCAGAAACCTGGCCTTGGCCAATATCTGTGTTTGTCTCTATCATTGATGGAGGAAAGCAGACAGGAACTCTGAGATCATTGAGAGGTCAGCATGTGACAGCTTGTCATGACCTTAGGGACATACCCGTTTCTCTTCCTTGGACTTTAGAGCACTTTGAATTTGTATTTTACAGACATCTTCTCCCTTAGAGTTCCTTGTTTTTTCACATGTTCAGCATAAGTGATTTTAAACATGGTGGACTGTGAGGTTACTTTCCAGTTCTTTGACGCTACAGATGCAAAATAATTTGGTGTGGAAGAATTTGTGGTATCTCTAGAAGGGGTATGCGGAATGGAAGATAGAATTTTTCTCCCCAAAACAGAATTTGATAAATTGCTGAACCAAAGAAACAAAATGACAGTCACACTCAAATAGCACTGGGAGCATGAAATTCGAATCAAGGTTTTCTTTTTAATTTTTCATCTCCAAAAGATTAATCAGTACTGCAGATAGGTATTGATTGTGAGGTCAGCGAAGATTATAATTCTCTGTGTTCTTATTTGCCTGTGTTGCAGAGACAGAAAAAAATATCTTCAGTGAATATCAGTGAATTATGATAATATATAAGATGTTATCTTTTTATCTATTTTCAACACTTTAGTGAGCCCATATCTATGTTTATTACTTCCTAGGAGAGCAGTGCATTCATATTCCTGTGTACAATACACATCTTCTCCAGGCTATTTGTTCACCACCTCTGCAACTGGCCTTAGTTTGCCGAAGTCCAATAATGTGGCCAGAAATGAAGGTCTTTATCTATTAGGACTCTCCCTTACCTGGTCTGTGAGCAGTTCAAAATAATCCTTCTAGTATATTAGAGTAAGATTTGGCATTAGTCTTCCTGTCTCAGACCATTTTTGTCTGTGGTAAAACATTAAGTGTGCATATGCCCAGAACAACATTCTTACCCTATAAATCCCAGATTTGTCATTGATTACAGGATTTGGTCTCCCCCTTGGATCTAAAATTGAACTCTAATTGCCCACAGGTAGAGGAGTTCTGTCCTACATCTCAGTCTACATGACTGGGGCTTTAATATACTGCAGTGCAGTGCCTAGGATCTCTGCTTAGGGGGTTGGATGTCCCAGGATTGGCAGTTCTGGTGGGCTGGGTGGGTTCCGTGTTAACTTAAACTGACCTCCTGATGTAGAACCTATGGGAAATTAGCTACTAAGTTGTAACAAATATCTTCACCCTGACACTCCTATTGCTAAAGCCTTCGTTCAGCAGAGCATACCCATCAAATACCACAACCAGTCTCAACCAATTAATTACATTCTATTGGTTACTACTATCCATTCTTTTGGCTCTGTCTTTGTGAGTCAGCCTCATCACTAACCAAGGGTGTTCAGAATGCCCCATTTTATCCTAGAAAATCAACATCAGCTTGTGAATACTTTATTCTAGGCTTTACTTATCATAAACCTTGAATCTACATGTATTATAACTTCAAGGTTTATGCATGTGGGAGTATGTTAATCCTTTATCTTCATTTATCTTTCTCTGGATGTGTTTCTTTGACAAGATTCTTCATAACCACATAAAAGTCTCACTTGCTGTATGTCACTGTAATTTTGGAAATCCTAAATATGGGGATGGCTTCAGTGATGCCAGTCCTTAAAAGATATGGAAGTTCTCTGGAGACCAATAACCAAACTATAAGTTTACTCTTTCCCATCTGGACATCAGGCATTTCTATTATGTTGCCTCTTCAGCAACTAAGCCTGGAATTCTCAGCCTTTGTGCTCGGAAAGTCTTATTGATACTGGGGATGCATTTGAGCATTATTGCTAAGAGATAAGGAGATGTCAGTGGAGTGTCCTTACTGAGTATTAGGATTAGAGGGAGAGGATGATGGTTGTTTCTGATACTTCTTACGTGAATTAGCTAAGACCTTAGGTTAATGATATCATTTCATTGGTCTTTTTTTTTTCAGATATAACTTAAAAATAAAATATGTTTTCACATAGCTATTTTTAAGATCAAATGAGGAAATATATCTGGACACACTGAAAATTCTAAAATTCAGCCCCCAAATGAATGACATTAAACAGTTATCTCATGTTAATTTGCATTAAAATGTCCACTTCAGCCACTAAATTGTGAGCTTCTTAAGTACAGAGATAATGTCTTATTCATCAACACATCTCCAATACTTAAACAGTACCATACTGTTAATATTAATTTATTTGTGTATTTATTAATCAGTTAGCAGGTATCATATATTTACTATATTCCAGCCACTTTGATCATCCAATCAATGCTTATTAGATATATAGGTGTAATTGAAAATATTTTCCAAAACTTTTGAAGGAGAAAGGTGAGAAAAGAAGTTTGGGATTTCTGAGCAGTGCATATTGATTTTGTACTTTTATTTTTGTCTGATCTTTCTATTTTCTGACACTGGAATTCATTCTCCTCAATCACCCACAGCTGGGGATACTTAGTAAATAAGCAACTCTAACTACATCATTTTGGTGCTAGCATGAAGATCCAGATCTGATATTCCTGCTATTTACCCGACAGAAACTAGGTGCCCTAGTTCTGATAACTAAGCCTCTCTCTCCCTGGCTCCCTCCCCGCACCCTTTTTTTTTTTTTTTTTTTTTTTTTGCCCTTACATGCCCCCAAGGATCTTGGTTATATTACTGTTTTGCTGCCTTGGGTTTTATTCTCAGTTATATCTGTAGTAGCTTACCATTATGCCTACAAGTGAATGGAGTTGGTTTTGCTATTTCATCTTCCAGCTGAGATGTCATTGCCTTAAACCTACAGTTTAAATGTGCTCCTTTGTGATAACAATAAAGTGGAAAAAACAAGTGTAGTTGTGTGTTTTTATTTAATTTTTATTATTCTAACTGACATGTATTATTCCTATGTGTACCAGCCACTATACTCATATGTGCACTATTTCATTTAATCATCCTAATAACCCTAAGAAAATGTAACTAGGGACTATCATCATCAGCAGCAGCAGCAGCAGCTCATCCTCACCTTTTTAGGTAAGGAATTCAGAAAATTTAAATACTCCTAGTGTTCCAAGGCATTTGAGTGAAAAAGCTACACTTGAGGTCAGATTTGCCTAAATCCAAACCCTACTCTTTTGGCCATTATATGTTTTATTTTTAAATTGTTCATAATCTCTGTCTCTGAAGCTCTATCATCCTGTTGCTTGAATGAGACATCAATTTCCCTCTAAACAGGCCTCAATCATTGGCCAAGTAAAGAAACAAAGCCATCTTTATGTATCAGGTTATCAGTCTCTGTCACTTTGCCTACAATTAGTTCCTTCTTGTGTTCACAGTTGGTTTTGTCTCGCGCTGCTAGAAGATATGGGCACAATCAACCAAGTTCTGAGACATAGTCTTTTAGTTAGCCATTATGTAAAGAAGAAAAAGAACAGAACATCCATTTTCCCTGAGTTTGCTGGATAAATTACTAATAAAAGTAATTCTATCAAAATTGCAGTCTCAGAGCTGAATTGTATCTGGGAAAAAGTGAATAATCACAAAGAAAGGCTGAATTGCATGATTGAAATCCACGTGATCATTCTATTTTAGGTCAGAGTTTAGTAAATTTCATCAGCTCTTTGAAACTGAAACTGTTCTTGTCCTCTGTGCCCTCATGTTTTTTTTAGAAGATGCAGACTTTCTGGATGCCAACAAAGAGGGGGTGAAAATAATAAGGATGAATAGTTGTATGAAGAAGAAAGAAGAACTTGCATCAATCAGATGGAGCACTTGGCCAACAAAGCATTTGTATCAGCAAATGAAAATCTTATTCAGGATCCAATAGATGTAACTCATAAATGTTTAATCCACAAAGAAGAAAACAAATTTGATGTGAATTGGGAAGGATTTTTTTTTTGCCAAGCGCAGCAGTCTCTAGACATTCACAGATAAATTCATAGTTAGCAAGTTTAGATTTTCATAAATTCCCCATGCAATTTATAAATCATTCTAATATAATGGTATCATCACCACTTACATCTTTATTCACCAGTCTCCTCAACAAGAAGATCTACTTTCCAGTGCAAGCTACATATCTGATTAGTGGTGTGTCTTTAAGTAAAGCACAACTTTTCTGGAACTCAGCTATAAAATTGGTTCATAATTTATGTATAGATATATGGAAACCTTTTAAGGTACTTTAGAGAAGGGATTGACAAACTTTTTCTATAAGGGGCCATATAGCACATATTTTAAGCTTTAAAAGACAGGCAGTCTTTAGCACAACCACTTAACTCTCTCATTATAACATGGAAACAACCACAGATAATATGTAAATAAATAAGTATGCCTATGCTCCAATCATGCTTTTTTAAAGGAAACTAAAATGTGAATTTTATATAATTATCATTTGTCACAAATTGTGCTTTTCTTTTGATTTTTAAAAACATTTCAAAATACAATGGTCGTTCTTATTTTGTGAGGACCATGCAAAAAATGTGGCAGGCCATATTTATCCAGTGGGCCATAGCTTACTTACTTCTGCCGTATAGGCTTATATTTGTAAATGTACATGAAACTTAGATGTATGTAAAAAAAAGATAAAATTTCAAATGAGAAATTAAAATAAAATTAAGACGATATTTTATAATCACAAGTAAAAAAACCATCTAGTCTGGTTTGTTTTTGGCTGAGCCAATTTTTAAAAATTAATAGGCAGACAAATATTCTGACAAGGGCCACTCTAAAAATATGTAGTACAAACATTATCTAGCTGCAAAAATATCTATTTTTATCAGGCAACAAGTTGAGGAAAAAATCTTCATCACCTATTTAACTAGAAATATGATTTTCTTACTCTTATATGACAAGGAAAGTCATAGATCATAATGGAGTATGCCTCAGGAAGTAGACATGGTGTTTTTTTTCAATCTTTTTTGCTGATTCTCTTCTGGTATAAAATGTGTTGAAAATATGTAATTCAAGAATAGATGTGGAATTAATTAATGAACCTCTATAAAAATAAAAGTATATATTTATATATTTTTTCTACTATGAAAACTACTCAGTTGAACTCAAAGAAGAACTTTCTGTTTTTAGCAGTTAGGAAGAATACATTCTAAATTTGGTAACCCAGAAAAAATGTGAATCTTAGATGATTCAAATTTAATCCATATTTACTGACTGCTATTGATCAGCCAGATGATATGCTAAAGTCTTATACCCAAAATCTTATTTAATCTTTATAACGCCTTTTGTTGTAGATTCTAATGTTTCAATTTTATAGATAAACATTAAGTCCAGAAAGTTTTATTAACTTGATTGCTCCCTTAATTTTTCACTTTCCTGCCCACAACATAAAGAGCCTACACACAAAGATGAATGCCTATAAAAAGGTATTAGATGAAAAAGGAAATGAGGGAAACACAATTTGTGGATGCCCACTGCAAGCAAGGTATTATGGGAGCATATTCATTCATCAATTTACTCCTTCACTCATGGAGAATCTTCGCTGTGGCAGTGCACATAAAATTTGGTTTGACCCTCACAATGTAAGTATATATTATCCTGATCCTTCAACAGCCTCGCAAACTAGGGGTTATTACCTCTGTTTAACAAATGAGAAAACTAAGACATGGATTTAGGAGCTCAAGGTCATAGTGCCAGTCAGTGTTGGATTCAAGATTTGAACCTTCGTTTGTTTGACTTAAGAGACCGTTCATTTCACACCACGCTGCCTCTAATGCCAGAGAAATAACAGACTCCTTTCATCAAATGTCTTCAGTTGCTTCTCTACACTTTTAGCTCTCTGTTTATTTGTGCTCTGACAATGAAAAGAAAGGAGGAAAATTCCACCATGCCTAGAAGGCACCTAGTTTCCTGATAATTTTGCAAATAGTTTTCTTTGTTTCAGAAGTGTGTCTATAATGGAGAGGCTATGGATGCTTGACATGAATTGGAAACAGGTTTTTATTTGTTTGAAATTATTACACCAGTCTTTCTTGACATTTGCTGTTAATTATTCACTAGGAAATAGAGAAATATGTCAACACAACATTTGTCACTGGTTATTTAGAGGCTCAGGTTGACAGATCTTGGCAGAATCTTTGAAAGATGTATCTGGCGTAGTTGCTTTTAGGCTCCTTATTTATTTTACGTTCTCAAGACTGTAAAATAAAATAAAATCTTCTGAAGTGAGATAGCTACTCACAACAAAGACACACGTTTAGGACAAGGTTAGCAGTCTTGCAACTCTGATTGGAAAAGCAGGTGGTCATCAAAAAGGGAGTGAAACTGGTATGTTTCAGGGCTGATGGAAATTTAAAGAGGAGAAAATTAGAGGATAAATGTAATCATTACATATTTCTTTACCATTCCCTACCAAGAAAGAATGGCCACCCTATATCAATTTGTCCTATAAGTGATGGGTTATATCACAAAATGTAAAATACAGTTTTAAAAATACTACCATGACATTATAATCTCTCTTCTGTCACAACTCCTATCTTACCAAGCTTGGACTTTCCCTCCTTCATTATGTTTCTTGTGTCCTGCGTCTATTAAAGCTACTCTATTCTGAGGCAGCTGTTGAAATCACACTGTTTTCAGTGCCAGCTTTGAATGCAAGTTCTGGTCCTACTCTTACTGACTGAGTGAAATTGGTCTACTCATGTAACCTCCCAGATTCATTTTCTTTCTTACTTTTTTGAATTCACAAATGGGTGTTTAAGTAACTTATTCCTCTCCTCAAAATGACCTAACCTATTAAAAAAAATCAAAGTCCTAATCACCGTCCCTAAATTCTTACATAATCTTTTTTTCTAATTTACCCTCAGTCTATCACCCCCTGTTTTTGTTTTTCTCTGCTCTACCAACGCTGGCCTTCATGCTATTTCTGGAAAACACCAAGCACGCTCTGTCTCAGGGTCATTAGAACAATGACCTTCTCCACTGCCTGGAGCTCTCTTTTCTCTCACATTCTCATCATGTCCTCTACTAACTCTATGAGGGGTCTGTTCAAATGTTACCATGTTAGCGAGGCCATCCCCATCTATCCCACCCAAACTGTTCCGCTACCCCACCTGGCAGTTGTCAGCATCCTTGGCTCCTGACAATGGAAGTCCATGACAGCAGGGGCCATTGGGAAAGCAGATGCACAGGGGAGGAATGGTTTTTAGTGGGAACAGTCTGGTCATGAGTGCAAGGTGAAGATAAAATGGAAGAGGGAGGCTGAATAAATTTACACAGGTCCTCATTTATCACTATGAAGAGTTTGAACCTTGCTAGGAGTGCAATGAGAATTTACTGAAGAACTTTAGGCAAATGAATGGTATAATATGATTTGCATATTAAACAGATTGTGCTGGTACAGGTGGAAAATGGATCAGAATGTGCAATATGCAAAGACATTACTTAAGAAATTCTGGAAGGTTGAGCTTTAAGTATGTCTGAGCCCACCAGATTCTATTAATACCTCAAGTCCAGGTGGTGAGATGTTGAAACATTTCAAGTCAGACAAATAGAAATGATGAAGGATGGCAATAGGATACTCTGTCTTTGGGAAGTGGAAACTAGAATGAGCTAGGGGTAAAGCAATAGAGGTTTAGAGGACTAAAACTTCCCCTAAGCTTAATTTTAATTAATTCATATTAGATATTTTCTTGAGGGAGCAAGGGAACTCCAGCAGAAACACAGTCCAAGTAGTTAATGCCAAAATCTGGCCCCACGGTCAAGACTTGGTGAGTTTAAACGGTAATTCAGCCAGTAATGAAAGCAGACAGAGGTACTAATCCAATGAAAGAAGATAGATATAGTTTCAGATTTTCCATTTGTAATAGAGAGTGATATAGTTCACCCAGGGAAAGTTAATTCTGCCTAGGAGTGACCATGAGTCTTAGAATGAGAAATAAGTTCACATACACAGCAAGAGTTTGTTACTGCAAGAAGAGTAGCAGTCAAGGAGAAAAATCAGATTCAACTAGAAGGATTAAGATTTTGGCTTCTATTTGTTCTTCTGGACACTGAACACGGGGTGTAGGGGTAAGAAATAGGTAATATTTTAAGTGCCTTGTATTTTAACATTGTGTGTCTCCATGTAGTTGGGCCAAAGGAGAATATGTGTTCCAATGAACTGTGCTTGTCTGAGCTTGTCAAAAATCAAAAGAGGAACATGATGATATGTGAGGTCAGGATGGTTACTTGGAATAATTTCAGCTTTTCTTGATAGAAAAAGCCTCTTGTGACCAGGAGCCTGATGTCTGTGGCCCCAGGTCTGCTTCAGCTTATGTTTTGTTAAGAAGTCTTTTTGCCTTCCTGTGTCTGAAAAGCTACCATCTGTAAGATTCAATAGGTTATTTTAGTAAAAACACAGAGAGCAAAGAGAGGTAAAATAAGTGAACATTTGGAAAGAGAAGAGTTGCACTTATCACAAGGAATGTCCTTCCAAATAAGAGCTAATTGTGAAAAATGTTAGTTTTTCTTCTGTTACTGGAAGTTTCATATAACTGAGTGACTGTTGCAGAGAACGTTATAGACGATATTCAACTATCAGGTTGCTGAGCTGGAATTCATTAATTTAAGATGATCTTAAGGCTCTAGTTGTGTATATTTTCTCAATTATTTAATTTGTTTATTTGCACGTTCAACCAATATTTATTAAGGACCCTCACTTAATCAGACTAGGATGCTGTAACAAACTACAATAGGCTGGGTGGCTTAAATGATAGAAGTGCATTTCTCTCTGTTCTGGAGGCTGGGAAGTCCAAGACCAAGGTGTAGGCAGATTCGGTGTCTGCTGAAAGCTGTCTTCCTGGCTTATAGACAGCAGCCTTCCTAATGTTTGCTCACATGGCCTTTCTTCGGCTTATTCTTACAGAAAGAGAGAGGGAGAGACAGAGAGAGAGAGAGAGAGCATCTTTCTTTTTTTGGAAGGACATTAATTCTATCATTGAACCCCTACCATCATGACAGAATCTAACCTAAATTATCTCCCAAAGGCCTCATCACCAAATACTATCACACTGGAAATAGAGACTTCAACATATGAATTTTTGGGGGACAAGAACATTTAGTTTGTGGTGGGCCCATGTATACTTTAAATTTTTGCCAAACTTTAAAGATATAAAGAATTAAGCTTCACTCCATCTCTTTAGCCAACACCCTTGGGCTTGTTGAGCTTGGGATGTCTGTAAAGCAACCAAATACTATGTAGGCATTCAGATACTTGATTCTAAGGTTTGGAAAGATGGAATAGGGAGACTTGTGAATTGTCAGTACCTAGATGCCCAATATGCCATGGGAGCATATGATACCACCTAAGGGTCGGGTGCAGAGAGAAAAGAGATAGAAAGAGAGGAAGTACAATAACTGAACTTCAGAAAATGCAAAATCAGGACATTGAGGTGACGTAAGTTGAAATATTGAGAGGACCCCTGTAGCAGAAAGGAAGAGACAACAGAGCAAGGGATGACCGGAGAGAGCAGGAGAGAGAGACTAGGAAATAAGTGAAGAAAATTTTCAATCAGAAGGTAGTAGAGAGCTTTCTTGACAGGGATTCTGATAGTTTGAGTAAAATGAGGACTAAATATTAACCACTGAATTTGGAAACATTCAGGTTAACTATGACCTTGACCAAAACTGCTTCTGTGGAATGGTAAGGACAAATGCCTGAGTGCTTGACTGGCTTGGGTTTAAGGGAAATAGAAGTAATGAGGGAAAAGGAATATAAACTACTCTGTGAGGAACTTCGTGGTAAAAGCAAGTGAAGAAGTTAGGCATCAGCTGGATGTGGGAAAATAGCACAGATATTGTGAGATGGTAAATATTTTAGGATGTTTATATGAATACAGAAAAGTTACATTACAAGAAAATAGCAGGCATGAAAAAAACAGGTAAATTGCAGAAGTAGTGTCCTTAAGTACACGTGATGCAATGGGATCCATTACACAAGTGGAACCTTAGAGTTAAATGCAAGCACAGGCATTTCATTAATTACAATAAAAATTAAAGCAGTATATATGTATTTTTATGTAAAGATTCTAGGATTTAGTGGTGAGAACATGTAGAATTTTTCAGGTTGTTTCTATTTTCCAAGGGAGGATAGAAGCAGCATCTTCAAACCCAAATTGTGCTGTAGAAGAGATGTTAATATTTGAGGAGAGAGAAGGTAAAGAACAGAGGTCTTCCAGCTCAGAGATTTCCAAGTGGAGTTCTGCTAATGGATTATGAGTGTGCTATTATTGATCTCCTCAGGATTCAGGGCAGGTGGGTGATTCCTAGGGTTGTCAGAGGTCCCTTTCCTCCCACCCTTTTCTTGTACCAATTTCGTCATCATTGTATCACTGATTTTTTGTTTGTTTGTTTTAAGTTGGGAATTGTAGAGCTAGGACATTGAGAGAATGAACTGGAAAATTGAATAGAATTGCTGGGAAGATCTAAGGAGATACATGAGAACAGCCAGTAAGATTTTGTTTTTATTTTTTCCAGTTACCAAATGAGTTTGCTTCTTTTGGTATAGTCACAGAGTAAGCAGTGACTGAGACTTAATCAAGTTTACATAGAGCCACACACATCCAGTAGTTGAGGGTAATGGAGTGGGGATATGTTTTGATGCTGTGTGTAAAAGAGTAAGCAAACTGGAGCATCTGTGGCAGAGAGTGAAGGAAGTAAATAGGGCATGGGCAGGGAAAATGTGGTATACCATTGAGTAGAGGTTCAGGACAAGTCAAGAAATTGTTGGAGTCAAAGTTCTAAGGGAAGTATATTAGTCAGGGTTCTCTAGAGGGAAATAACGATAGGATATATATATATATATATATATATAATATCCTATAATTATATATTACATATATATATAGGGGAGCTTATTAAGTATTAAATCACATGATCACAAGGTGCCGCGATAGGCTGTCTACAAGCTGAGTAGCAAGGAGAGCCAGTCCGAGTCCCACAGTTGAAGATCTTCGAGTCCGATGTTCGACGGCAGGAGGTATCCAGAACAAGGGAAAGATGTAGGCTGGGAGGCTAGGTCGGTCTCATCTTTTCACATTTTTCTGCCTATTTATATTCTAGCCATGCTGGCAGCTGATTAGACGGTGCCCACCCAGATTAAGGGTGGGTCTGCCTTTCCCAGCCCACTGGCTTAAATGTTGATCTCCTTTGGCAACACCCTCAGAGGCACACCCAGGATCGATACTTTGTACCCTTCAATTCAATCAAATTGACACTCAGTATTTACCACCACAGGGAGTAATAAAGAAAAAGTCAGAGATGGGCTGCTTGAAATTAAGATCATAAAGAGAGAGCATTTTAGTGACAAATTCTAAGGATGAAGATAGGTTGAGTTGAGAAAAAATTGGGGAAAGCCAGGGAAAGGGGAGAAAATAAGATAACAGGGTGTTGAAATGATTGTCTGTGTAGCTAATGAAGGGTTTCCCATGAGCATTTTGAAAATTAGCCTGGAAGCTCTGGTGGGAGATGACAAGGAGTTTAAAGCTAGAACTCGGATGAGCACCGGCATTTAAACTCACGTCAGAGAAAGAAGCAGCTATGAAAAAGCCTTGAGATAGTACAGCAGGGAAGATTTAAAGAACATGAGGATAACATGGTGTACCTAAATCAAGAGCGAATTTAATTCCTGGAAGTAAAAGCAGTAGTATGAGTTAAACACTTAACATAAACCACAATATTCTAAATAAGAGCTTATCATTCTTGGTTTTCTCAGAAGGTTGTGTTGTTTTATAGAAGACCAGGATGGTAAGAAAAGTGAGTTTTCCCTCTGTGACTTGAGTGTGAATCTTTCATGCAGCTATTTACTAGTTATTAAAAAAAACCTTAATATTGTAATATTTTCTTCAGTGTGCTTATTGTGGGAAATAAAATTAAATAATAAATGTATAAGCCTAATGCATGGGTAAGCATTGGATATCTAGCACCCTTTGGGTCCTTTTCTTAGCAGTTCAATGTATTTCCTAGCAAGTAAATAGACCCGGATGGAGACACATTACAAATTCTGTCATTAAAAGGAAAACAAATACATCCATACATTTGTTTCCACAAGCTATGTAGAATAGTCACCATATATCATGCCTATACTTGGGCTCTGAATACAAAAATCTAAATATAATTAAGTTTACAGCCCCAAGATCACCAAATCTAGTGAAGATTTCTTGCCTTTAGGATAAATAAGAGACTTTATAAATTTGAAACTGAACTCTTGGTATGCGACTAGCCCAGGATTCTACAGAGAGTAACTAGTGGTACTGGTTCTAGAACAGCATTGCCCAGTGAAAATTTCTGTGATAATGGAAATTCCATGTTTAACATCTTGCTAATGAGGCTAATGAGGCCAAAGCTAATGAGGCCAAAGCCAGCACTAGCGCAACTGAAAACCAGATAAACTTTATTTTACTAATTTAAGTTGTATTGTCAACAATCACCTGTAAGTAGTGGTTGCCATATTGGACAGAGTTGCCATATTGGACAGAGTCGCTCTATAGCTTGAGTCACCTGCGTCCTGACACACTTAATATTGCTCATCTTTATCTAAAAGGAGGAAGAAACAAAACGTGACATCAGATGAAGAAAACTGACCATATCTTTTATCCATATAAATTGCTCCCAGAGACTTCCCAACCTCATATTTGTCATTGTTTGTTTCTTTCCATGATATCTTAAACAGAGTATGAAGTCATAAGAGGTTGTAAGAGCCTTGAGCATTTCAGAGGTTTTGCTTAGTAAGCAGCTTCTACCACAAATTAATCAGAAAGGGGTTCTGCCTGGAAGTCATTGATTTTTATTTTCTCCTTTACCCCTTTCCTCCTTCCAAAATTAAGCTAAACTGTTGATAAACACGTTCCCACTTGCTTCATTTGTAGGCTTATAAAGAAACTCTGGATAAGTAGGTCTGAGCTATATATTGAGTTGGAATATCTAAATTCAAGTCCTTTATTTCCAACCTGAACAAATCAGTAAGCCTCAGTAATTTTATTTTTAAAATGGGGACAAAAACATCTACCTAAGTGAAATAAGTTTTGTAATAATGCACATATAAACACTTAGAAAAGTAAGAGTTAATCCTTATGTAATGAATGGAATAAGTAAAACAAGCCCTAAACTAGAAGTCAATTATTAGAAATTAAACTTTTTTCAGAATAAAAGAAATGCACTGTAAAATTCTATCCTTTCAAGTATTTAAAGTGGAAATTATGATGTTTTCAGAAATAATATCACTTTTTCAATTTACTCATGTTTCATGGCAACACACGTCAGCTGGGTGGATAGTGTCAAGCTTAAATGTCAGTACTTTGCAAATATAGAAAGGCCATGTTAATTCAACCAAACCTAGAACTGGCGTGCAAGGCTCTCTGTAACTTGCAAATAGTGAGTCTCATCAAGTAAACCATTCAAGGTAAAAATGTCAACTTTAGTAGATGACGTTTTCTGTTTTGATAAGACTAGCAAAAGCCATGGCTTTCATAAGGTGTGTATTTAATTAAAAATTTAAATGTTCTTTTTTGTTGTAGATTTACCACATATTTCATCATGAATAGAAATAGAATTACCTAATTCAAAACGAAGGAAGTTAAATAAGAATTATATTATTTTGTTTTATTTCACCAGCAAAAACTTATTGATCATCTACTAAATGCTGGATATTGCAAAGTCTGCAGATAGAGATGTTTATAGTGCATAGTTCCTGTTCTTTAAGAACTGCTAGTGCAATAGAGGGAAAAAGATAAGTAGATGACTATAATCTAGTGAGCTTTATGTGCCAGAAATGTGAAAGCTCAGAGAACAAAGTCAGGTGCCATGAGGAAAGATTTTCCAATGAAATGTAATTCCTCAGAATATTCTTGAAGGTAGAGGAGAGCCTTGCAAGCTGCATGGGATTTAGGTAAAGAACTCAGCAAAGGCATGGTGACATGGGGACCAGGACCTATCTCTGTTTCATCACATAGTCTGGAGTGTATAGCCAGAGATATTGTGGAGCCGTAGGACATAAAACCACCAAGGTGAGAGTTGGGGCATTGGGGTATATGGGGCATGCTTAGAAATCTTGTATTTGTATTGTGGGAAAAGAAATAGCACAATAGCATGGGAATTGATGTATTTACTCCTGAGTTTTGGAATAGATGCTGCAGCAGAGCAGAAAGAGACCTGAGACAGAAAGTGCAAGTACTAAGTAAGAAGTGAAACACACTTGAATTAAAAAAATACCAAGAATGAAGGAAAGGGGGGTAATTTGAAAAGAAGTTGTATTAGTTTCTTCTCACATTGCTATAAAGAAATTACTGAGACTGGGTAATTAATAAAGAAAAAGGCGTTTACAATACAGCCTGCTCATGGTTCTGCAGGCCGTACAGGAAGCATGATGCTGGCATCTACTCAGCTTCTGAGGAGGCCTCAGGAAACAGAATTATCGCGGAAGGCCAACAGGGAGCAGACACATCTTACATGGCAGGAGAAGGAGCAGGAGAGAGCGAGGTGGGAGGTGCTACACACTTTTAAATGACCAGATCTCGAGAGAATTCACTCACTATCACGGAGAAAACAGCATCATGTGGATAATGCTAAAACATGCATGAGAAATCCACCACCGTGTTCCAATCACCGCCCACCAGGCTCCACCTCCAAGATTGGGGATTATGATTTAACATGAGATTTGGTACGGACAAAGATCCAGACCATATCAGAGGTATAGAAGGTAGTAGTGAAAGACTTGGTGACTACTCCAGTTAACAGGAATTTTACAAAGGGAGAAATTGAGACAGATGCTCAGATTCTCAGTTTTGTCAATTGAATTTAAGATAAAAAATATCGGGAAAAAAACCTATTTATAAGAAACATGTATGTTTCCTCTTTCTTCCTTTTCCTTCTCTTTCTCTTTTTAAACTTTCTTCTCCCCCTGTTCTTCCTCTCTCTTTTTCTTCTTTGCCTATCCAGGGACCCATGGTTTGAGAAATAATTAGTTTAATTTTGTATATTTTTGTTGAGGGACCCATAGTTTGAGATATAATTAATTTAATTTTGTATACTTTTGTTTGAAGTATCAAGGTAAGGTCTTTGTGATATTTGTTTAGAGGGCCTCTGAAACTTGAGCCTGGGGCTGGGGAAGGATACTTTGACTAGAGATGCATTTGAGAAAATTTCAAGGTTGCTGAAACTATGTGAGTATTTTCACTTATCCAGGGAGGATACTGGGTGAGTAGAAATATGATTGGATGGTGGAAGCAAACATGTATGATATCTAGGTAAGTATGAAAAGGAGCTCGAAGAAGATTAATAATGAGTTGGTCATAGACAAAGAGGAAATACCTGAATGAACCAATTCACAGACATAGTTTCATGTCTGTTAATATGACACGAGCATGTGTCAGTAACACCTGATCAATGCATCATGCACGTGTATCACACGTCAATGGACAGTCTGAGAGCTGATCGACTCAGGAAGGAATAATTTGAAACAATGATCAAAGGCTAGAGAGAGGCATGCACAGGATTTTATGAACTATATACAATCATGGCACAAAATTTAAGACCAAAAAGCTGGGAAGTAAAGGAATTGAGATGTGTATGAAATGTGTGGGGTGAAGAGAATTGCTCATCAGTGGGACAGTTTGCAGAAGTCATGTAAAACATGGGAAATTAGACATTTCCATAGGACTTAGCAAGTGAGCAACCAATAGCAACTTTGGCAGAACAGTTCCAAGAGCGGTGGCATCAGAAATGAGATTAGATAGGACAGAGTATGCAAGTGTGTACAGCAGATTGTGCTTGGAGGCAAAGGATCTGAGAGTGAGGGGCCAATACCTAGCAGAGTCACAGGGTCAAGTGAGTTTTTTGTGGGTTTCTTTTGTGTTGTTTTGCTGTTCATTTATTTTCAGCTAGGAGTAACTGGTATGTTTCTGCATACTTTATGAAAGGAGTCAGTAAACAAGAAATATAAGAGGAAAAAAAACAAAGTAAACATATAGGGGGGCAAAAATGTTTGAGAAGACAAGAGAGGAAAGTAATAAAAGAGATGAGTTTATCACAGTGGCTCCCAGACGAGGGTGATTTTACTCCCCAGGGCACTTCTGGCCAGGTCAGACATCAGTTTTGATCCTCTGAGTTCTGCAGGGTGCTATTGGCACATAGCGGTGCAGGCCAGGAAGGTTGCCACTCCTTTTATAAAGTACAAGGCAATCCCTCATTACCAATACTGCATGAAAGCATGGCCAGAACACGGGCAATGAGAGCTGCATAAACCAACCTTGCTACCACGTGATAGGAACATGCATTGTTGGGAAACAGCAGGCAGGAGAGGCAAGTGTGCCCCAGGGCCTTTATTTTCTGTGAACAGATGAAGTTGTCAGAGAGATTCCAAGGGAGACTGGAAGGAAACGTGAAGCTGAGCGGAGAGGTGAGGGTTTGGAACGTGCCATGGAGAAGGTAAACAGGTTTTGATGGAAGAATTAAAGGATGCCAGGTATTTGAGAGTTTCATGGGTGATGGCCAAACAAGCCACTGGAACTGGCATCTTACTTGACCAAATCTAAACCAGAACCACTATGCATATATTGTTGAGTAATACACAGAGGCAGTGTTCCCATTCTGCTGTGTTTTACTTTGATCCAGGCCGTCTCACCCCTGGATGTCTCTAGAAGGGAAGGCTGTGAATTTTCCAGAACATGTTTCTAGGCTGTGCCCTTAGAGGAATCCCCAGGGTCCCGATAAACCAGCTTTTCCGCTGTATTGCAGAACTGCAACTCAGGGATGGGGAATTGCATTTCTTGCCACTGCTTACTGAACGACACCTTATGAACTTCCTTGGAGTGGAAAACCAACAATAACATGCTCTTCCCAATCCCCTTAGTGGGCTCTGGGTCAACCTTAGCCTTGAATACAAATCACAAGATGGCTTAGACAGTGCAGCTGGAGCATGCTGGTAACTTAAAAAAGGAGATGGTCTTAAGAATGTGCTTGTCTTGTTTTTACAGAAGTTTTATTATTCACTTGGTGAGGAGCAAGTCATAAAGATGCCAAAGCCAAGATCTCCACTCTGAATCCTAATACACGTCATTTCAATTCAAATTTCACTGAGCTTGAGCCCTCTCTACTATCCTACATTATTACAACAATGCTACAATTGAGAAGACTTGGTAAAGTATAGAAAGGCTGTCTCTGGTTTGTTTGTTACAACTGTATATACACCTATAATTATGCCTCTAAAATAAGTAAATAAATACATACTCCTGCCTTGAGTTAATAGACAGTTTTAGACACTAATATGAATTGTTTATTCATTCAATAGTTCAGCCAGTCAAAAACCTTGAATTAATAACTTTATATTACAGGACCTTGGAGATAAAAATGTATTCAACTCTTTATAAGAAACTATGAAGTTGGTACTATGGCTATGACCCTTAGAAAGAGGAATAGAATGAATTTCATCCTGCCCACGGTTATGTACCTAATAAGTTGTAGACTTTTGTGAGGTTTTCTTTTATATTTTTACTTGTTGCATGTTTTTGCTTTTCTGTATCATGCTGCTATCTAGCAAGGCACAGCGTAGCATCAAATTGCTCAATGTCAGGCGAGGAAGGCAGCATTCTTATAACTGACTTCAGGGCAAGTGAAGCTACAATATGGTTTATATCTGAAATAAGCCAAGTTCTCTAACGAAAAAACTAATTCCAAAAGGGGGTCACAGACAACTTCATGAAGGAGATAGCTATGCGATTCCTCTCAGCTCTGTTGAATATAAAAAGGAAAAAAGCATGTGTGATCAGGCTGAAATAGTGAGGAGGGAATGGCCACCCACCGGGGGGTGGGTGTGATTACAAATGGCAGAAGGAATCAGTGTTAAAACCGCTATACTCAACCCAGACCCAAAAGGAAGCTGAGATTGGAGCGCTGGTGTGAGATGAATTGTCTAGTCTCTGTTGAATCTCCTCTCCATTATAAACCGTAGCAATTTGGAGTATGATTTGAAGGAAGCTGTTTTCTTTTACATTTATCAACCATGCAGAAACAGAAGAGACTCCCCTTTCATCTCCTTTCCCCCAAAATATCCATATTATTCATACTGATCAGACTCTAGTACACTGATTGGACCACATCTGCAAGTGGCAGAAATTGTGTGTGTGTGTATGTGTATTTCTTCTATCCACTTATCCTGAGTTTAAACTGACCTAGACCTGGTTCTAAGAATCCCAAAAACAGCCTGGTAAGCTCTTGAGACTCAAACCTGTATTTTGAAGTTCAGCTGTTAGGCTTGCTAATAATGATATGGTCTTTGATACATTGGCCATTCTTCCTGCTTTATGTACATCCTTTAAGGAAGCTTCAAGCAGGATTGGCTGTGGATTTACTGAAGATCAAGGTTACTTCTGCAATCTATATTCCTAACTCCAGTTCAACTCTCATAATCCTTTTGTCCCCAAAAGCCTGTTCTCTGGTTTGGCTAAATTAATTTCAATCCTATTAACAGTTAAGGGATCTGAGCAAGTCACTCCCTTAAGGTTTATAGGGAATTCAAGATGGACAGGGCAAAGTGAGTGTGTGAGTTTTTAAAAATTCCATATGCTTGGGCTGAATTCGATTTCTCCCGTCTTCTTTTTACAAAATAAATTTAAAGTGCCTTTTATCCACACTCCAGAAAACAAAGTGTCTGAATATGGCATGCCGAGGGAGCATTCCTTTGATAAAAATTGGGATGGACAACATTTCTATATTCAAAAAAAGAGAATATCTTCCATTCAAATTTCATTATTTTCTGAACTACAGTTAGAACGATTTCATTATTCTGGGCAAGAAATTTAATAACACAGCTATCTCAGCACCCATGATGGTGAGCTCGGTATATGGGTGCTCAAATGTTCCATATGTTTGTCCTAAACTCATACACAGCTAGATTCAATTTAAGGGAAATGGGGAAAGATGCCTCTCCCTGCAATTCTCTCCATTTATGACAAAGCCCCATTACATGCTGAACCTCAGCAACCAGGAAGTAATGTTGCATATCAAATATGATCGTAGGGGAAGAGCAGTTTCACAAAGCAGCTTCAAGAGGACCTGTGTGGTTCCTAACATTGCCACTTGAGTTAGCAGCATTCCCACTCCAATTCCTGTCACCAGAACTTGTGCAAACTACTGCATTTTTCTGCAATAATATGTCATCATTAACCATATGTCTTTCTTCCACCACTTTTTTTTCAGCAATTCATCATCATTAATTTTTAGTACCGTTTCCTGAAGACAGTTGGCTCCTATCCAAATGTAATGAGGTTGAGATTCGTAAAGTTCTGTAATTGTCAGGGGAAGAATATAAGTGTAATAAAATGCAAGTTTCTTTTTTAAATGTCTCTCAGTAATAGGAGATGAGCTGACTATGGCCGTGTCTGAGCACTCTGTTTGAGTTGAGATTACTGGGGTCATACAGAGACCTTACTGAACTCAATACCAATCAATTAGTAATTATTTTTGATAAATGCCAGGAACATATTAATAATATTGAATTTTATAATTTTCACAGAACATATTATATCTGTAAAGAGTTTCATTATTTAATTCAAATCAAAAAGTATTTATGGAATTCCTGTAGTGTGCCATATATTGGTCTAGAATCAAGAAAAATAAAATGTTAATAAATGTAGGGCATCTGCTTCCAAAAGATGCCCAGTTATGTTTAAGAGAAGAGCTATGCCAAAGGTACAATAGTTCTCAGTTTAGCAGATTCCCTAGGGAGTTATAAAATGATTGTCTTCTTTTCTTTATAGCAAGATCCAATGAGATTACTTTCAGCATGTCATGGTGCCTTAAATCTTAAATACAGCAGCCTCGAGCCTCTCCTGGTTATTGAGTATTTGATATGTGGCAAGTCCATCTGAATAGCTGAAATTTTAGTCTTACTTAAATTGAATTAATTTAATTTAAATTACAAAAATAACCAATACTTAGTGAGTTATTGGAAAACATTTAATTATATTTGTGAGATCTTGGGTGTATGGATCTACTTTTGCAATTGCAACTTTTATGAAGTCTAAAATCAGATCATGTATTTCCTATGAAAATATAACATCCAGATTGAGATGTGCTAGAAATTCAAAACACAAATCGGTGTCTAAGGGTTACAACGAAGAAAAATAATGTGTGATCTATCTCATTAGTAAGTTTCTATGTTGATTGCATGTTGAAATAAAATTATATATATATATATTAGTTTACATAAGTATATTTTAAAAATAATTTACTATTTTTTATAAATATTACTAGTAGAAAATTTTAAATTACATACTTGCCTCACATAATCTTGGTGTTGGAAGCACTACTGGAAACGAAGGCCATGTACTTGCCCTTTCTTCCTTATGGAAGAAAGAGATGGCATCTGGCCAAACCCACTGACCCATGGCTCTGTTAGCAAGAAGTTACCCCAGACACAGGCACACTGGCCCCCAGGCACACGGGGCCAGCAGCAAAAAGAGGCGCAGTAGCAGAGCCTAAAGCCTGACTGCAGGTTCTGCAGGTGACAGCTGAAAGGTCAGTCACCTCAGATTTACATGCCATCTTAGCAAAAATACATTCCAAACCCCTCGTCTGTACTTACAGCAAGACTGAAACCCATATAAACATATAAAATACCCGACTTAGGATTATAATAAAAGTGAATGAGAATGTAAAGGCCAAGAGATCTGTGTCAAGCACCACTCTTCACAAGATAGATTAAAGTTTTATGAAAAATAAATCACTGATATTTCTTGGTGGGGGGTGTGGAGGGGAAGTATTTTCCATAGGAAAAATTTGTGTACTTCATTTGGCAAGGATAAATATCTATCATGTCTAATATTCTTTGTAAAAATATGTGATCCTTATCAGAGTGGAAATTACTGATCAACTCACCTGCTTAGACAAGAACTCATGCACCTGTTTGGCAAGGCTTTGTCGGTTTTGCACTAACAATAGTGCAATGGATAATCATGGGAAGGTTTCTGGCCCTAGAATGCAGGGCAACACCCCCACCTAGTGGCTCCTTTGCCAAGTTGTGCACAGTTTGTCAGATAATCAGTGCACATCCTGAGTGTACACATCTTTGCACATGTATCCTTGCCTGCTATTTATACTGCAACTATCATCTTGCCGTCTAGAAACATGCAGTCAAAAAAAAAAACTGCTTAAGAGTGGATAATGGACTCACAAGATTTAGAGAGTCACAATACCCTTAGAAATCATTTTAAATTAAGACGTCATGTGTTTGGAAAATGCCTATGGTAAATCCAGGCAGGCTTCTGAGAAAGGTATCCTTAAGTCGTGATTTTTAAGATGGGAGCATGGAAGGTATAAAGAGGATACATTGATATGCCATGTTTGCCTTTGCTTCAAGTTAAACCCCAAGTTATTTCTGGGCGAGGTATCTACCCCATTATATCATATTAGGATGTTGAACGTATTCAGTATGGGAAAGTCACGTGGAATTATAAAAGATTTGTTATTTTCAGGTTATTGGTTTGAAGAAGAAGAAATCTGCTAGAAAATCCAAAAAAGTATCTATCTAGCAGTAGAATCTAGATGTTTAATGGGAATATTCAAAGACTTGTCAGATGTTGAGATAAGAGCTTAAAATTTAGACTTTCAGGGTGTTAAAATTTAGACTTTCAGGGTGTTAAAATTTTAGAATAATACACTGAAATTTTTCATTTTTATTGTCATAGAATTAGAACCTTAGAGGCATACAATAGGATGCTCGTACCTTAAAATCAGTTACTTACAAAGCTAGTCTTGGAAGGCTCTGGAAAATAGTCCCTTTTCCTAACATCAGCTTCAGGGACAAACTTGAGGGACTTACTTCCTTTTGAGAGTTTCACCAATAAATAACTCAGGAATGTTTTTAGGAAGATCTGTTTCTCTTGGAATTGGTCCCTGAAATATTCTCTATCATATAGATAAGTTAATGTTGGGGGTTCTTTATGGGTAATTTCAGTAAGAGATAGCCAGACTAGGATAGCGTGCCTCATGGAGCTTGAAGAATGTAAGAAGGTCAGTACTGTGGGCATTATTTTGTTAAATTTGGGGAAAAGGGGTGTTTGGATAGCTAGTCCTCCCAAAAAGAAGTGGATTGGCACTCACACTTACAGTAATAAGATCTACTTGCAGAGAAGAGCTTTCTGAGTATTATTCACTGCACTGGACCTTTTACAAGTTTATTAAGCTCAACTTATCTGTATGTAATAAAGAAATGAGGAAGGACATTAAAAACGCAAGGGAATATGTGAAGGTTATGGTGATGACTGTATACCAGAAATTTCATTCAGTTTCATTAAATTCATGACAACCTCTAAGCTGAGATTTGTTATTTTTTTCAGACATGAAAAATGAAGCACAAAATGATGAAGTAAGGTCTCCAAGGTCAAATAGCCAGCCAATGTAGATCAGAGTCTTAATATAGATCTATTTTACTCTAAAGTACTTTCTCTTTCTAAAATACTAGGTAGTTTTCAATGACAAAACTACCCATTAAACCTCTAGAACATGCATTTACTCTAGATTACAACTTTGCATGCAATAATTAGTTGTATTTCCTCAATGATGTCATCTTGAAGTGGCTATTATTTTTCTTATTTCACTGATGAGAGATGTAAGGGTCACCTGAGGGACATATCAAGTGGTCAAATCACTATTCAGTAGCTATCCTTCTTACTTCAAAACTCTGTGGTCTGCTCAAAATCCTCTACTAAGTAAATATGCTAAGAATGAGTTCTCTTCTGTTACTGACCTCTTATCTTGGTCCTTGTTAATTTCCCTCATTTTCTTCAAATCTGGCAAATTAATTCAAAAGAAAACATAGTTAGGAATAATCTCTCTCTGATGCAGGTCTTGAAAGCCAAAAAAAAAAAAAAAAAAAAAAAAGAAAAGAAAATGGAATTAGAAATAGGATGACTGTGGTCTCTGTTCTGGTTTTCTTTTTCCATATTCACACAGCCTTATCAGAACCCCTGTGACATTGTACAAAACGCTGGCCTTATTTCCACTAACCGTTGTTGGTTTTGTTGTTTTCTTCCAGATACCTTAGTCATAGGTAATTGGATTTCCTTACTACAGAAGAACTGGCATTTTTGTGATAATGAAGTTGAGAACAGGGGTTTGTTTGACATTAAAGGTGCTTCGCAAATATACTATAAAAACCTGGTTTAGAAGGGTACATTAAGGAATAGAGTGAGGGTTTAATCTTCAAGAAATATACTGAAATATCCAGAGGATACTAGGCAATGGCATGTGAATAAGCTCTTAAAGCATCCCTGCATTACCTGATACTCAGGTATGTTTCTTAAGTGTGGCCCTTGTTTTAAATTGCAGATTCATTTCCCATATTCTTTAAGTCTTCCAGAAAAGTGGCAAGGCTACTGTCAAAAACAAACAAACAAAAAACCCAGGAAACAAAAACTGAAAAAATATAAAATTGGAATATGATTGTTTTCAAAGGCAAGAAAAAGACTGATCAGCTAGAAGGAAGAGGATCCATACAGACACGAAGGTAGAAAAATACATAATGTATAATACTTTGATTTAAATACATTATCACAGATGTCTAACATTTTCAACAAAAACACATACCTAACCAGTCTGAATTGAATATGATTTGAGGTTATTGATTTATTCATATATTCATATGTAAGTTCGAGTCTCACTTGAATGAGATCTTCAAAAATAGGTATAATGTGGATAGAAATAAAATCAAGGATATTCATTAGTTTAAGTGAGCCATTTTTAGTACATTTATCACTGTTAGAAGTAAATGTTGAAGTCTAGATGTTCACTGAGAAACCCAAATGCTAGAGCATTTTGAAGGATTTTAAATGGTTTCATTTAATAGCACATGTGTATGTTTGGAAGGAAATTATTGGGGATAATATAGAGAAAAGTCTTAATGAGACTGTCAAAGAAGAGAATGTGAATTGGAGATCAAGAAAAGAAAAAAAAAGCCATACATTCACATTTTACAATTTACAATTCTGCAATATATAAATTTTTGCAACAAAAAACACAAGAATTATAATGTGAAACAATTTTAATTTTTGAAATATTAAAAAACTTTTTAAAGCCTATCTTTTCCAAGTGTGCATATTTTCCTAAGCCAGGATCAATAAAATACCAACGTAAGGGCACACAGTGGATTCATTTCAGAATCAGACCTGTAGCTAAGGTTTCCTGAGACTTAGTCAAGTGTGTTTAATGGTACAATATTCAAAATGGGTGCAGGATCAAGCACAGGCTAATATTCTAATAAGCTAGAGTGGCATTTTTAACACAGAGATTTTCTTAATAACATAAAATGGACTCAGATGTGTATCTTTTCAAATATTAAAATTCAGTCATTTCTTTAAGTATCTGATCCACTTAAAAACAAAATATGTTTTAAAAGTATGTTAATGAACAAATAATTCTTTGAAAATAAATTAATTCAATTATAGATTCACTCACTCCATCTTTCATAATGACTTGGGCAGTTTAATTGCCAGCATTTTAATTTCCAATTGTTTCCTGCTACTCTATAAGAATGGAATTAATTTTGAATTATTAGCCTTGTGTATCTAAATTCATGAATAATGTTGAGTAAGCTTTTGGTTTCTTGTTTTGTTTCATTTTTATTTTCTTTTAATTTTTGATTCCTTGGGATTTTCTACATAAACAATCATCTCTTCTGCAAATAAAGGCCATTTGGCTTCTTCCTTTAAAATTTTTAAGCCTTTTCTTTATCTTAACTCATTGAAATCTCTAAGACCACCAATGCAAGGCTGAATAGAAGAGGTTTTTTATTTTCCCCAAAACAAGAGGAAACAATTCAGTTGCCTTATTTTTGAAATCAGAGAGAAACAATTGTCTCTCACTGTAAGGTTTGCTGTCAATTTTCCATTTGTGCTTTTTTAAAATTTGAGGAAGTTCCTTACTATTTTTACTTTAGGTGAGTGTTAAATTCTGTCTAATGTACTTTATGTACCTATTTAAAAGAACCTTTTTATTCCCAGAACGTGGCAAATTTTATTGACTGAATTTTTGTTAACATTAAACTAACCACACAATCCTGGGTTAAATTCCACTTGATCATGAAATATTAAATTTTAAATATCTATTATTAGGTTCTATTTGGTAATATTTTGTTTTGTGCCTATAAATGTAAAGAACATTGGTCCGTAATTGTCTTTTTTGAATGCCTTTGTCAGATTTGGTATTAGGGTTGTGCCGGTCTTTTAAAACAAGTTAAGCAATGATCCCTCTTGCAATATTTTCTGAAAACGTTTATAGAAATGTGTGTAAATCTTCCATATGCACACACTCAAACACACACCTACAAACCTCATTAGTTTTCCTTCATCTGAGAAGGTCTATTTTTCACTCTCATTCTGAAAAATATTGTTGCTGAATGTAGAATTCTGTTGTAACATGGTTTTCTTTGATTCTTTTAGTTATTTCATTTTCTTCTGGCCTCATATTTCTGACGAGAAATTCACAATCATTCAAGTCAGTATCTCCTGTGTGTAATATATGATTTGTCTTTTGTTCTAGCTATTTTCAACATTTTATACTTACATTTGATGTTTAGCAGTTTAATATGTTGTATCTAAAAAATGGTTAACTTTGAGTTTATTGTGTTTAGATTTACTGAGCTTTTTTGAAACTATAAATGTAAAATTTTTAGTGATTCTCTAAACATGTTTTTCATAGCTACTATGTTTTCTCTATTTCTGTTACCTCAATGGTATGTATATTAGACATGTTGAAAATTTCCCACAGAATTTTTAGATCTGTTTCTTCCCTAATATTTTTGTCTATTATTTAGAATGGATAATGCCTATTGATCTATCTTCAAATTGACTGGCTTTCTCTTCTATTATCGATTCTGCTATTGAGCTCATTTAGTAAACTTCTCTTTTAAATTCTGTATTTCTACACTCAAAATTTTCACTTAAAAAATACATCTCTTGACTCCGGACCTCTTTCATATGAATTTGAATGCATAGCTCTTTACCTCATAGAACATGGTTTTAATAGCTGGCTTAAAGTTCTTCTGTTTTTATAATTATTTTAATACCTGAGTCATATTGAGGTTAGCATCTATTGATTATTGATTGCTTTTCCACCTGAAAATTTGTTTTTTATTTATTTATTTAATGTGTCTGTGTGTGTCTGTGTGTATGTATGTGTGTGTGTGTGTGTGTGTATACATATATATATATTTATTTTTATTTTTTGAAATAGGGTCTCGCTCTGTTGCCCAGGCAGTGGTACAATCTTGGCTCACTGCAGCCTCAACCTCCTGGGCTCAAGCAATTCTTCCACCTCAGCCCCCCAAGTAGTTGGGACCACAGGCATACACCACCATGCCTGGCTAATTTTTGTATTTTTTGTAGAGCCAGGGTTTCGCTATGTTAACCAGGCTGGTCTCAAACTCCTGGGCTCAAGCAATCTGCCTGCCTCGGCCTCCCATACTGCTTGGATTACAGGCATAGGCCACCATACCTGGCCTATTTTTTGTATATAAATAATTTTGAATTTTAACATGGGTATTGTGAATGTTACCTCGTGAGGATGCTAGGTAGTATTATAATCATATAGATGATGATAATGTTTTGTTCTAGGAGGCAATCAGCCCAGATAGGTTCAGATTGCGAATTCCATCTCATCTTCTCTTTGTGATAGCTCAAATCTCAATCATATCTCTAACTCTACTATGCTACTTTGCATCTGATTTATGCCTGCATAGCTCAGGGAATGGCGTGAGACACGGGTGTTTACTTTTGATTTTACTTCTGTTCTCTAAGCTTTTGGTACATTGGTTTGGGTGTCTTCCCTGCATGTGTAATCCTGGAGTAAGTTGGAGACTGAGCAGCAGTCCAAATCTCAGTTCAGCTTGCCAAACCTCTGTTATACTTGTTTGGGTCTCTCTCACACATGCATAGCTCAGAAATAAGTCTGCAATTTTGGTTCATTTATAGATTTAGCAGACGTATGTCTATAGTTATCAATAATCTCAAATTTTTCCCACGTGCTCCTGTTCGCCTCTTTCCTCTGGGCAGATATAGGTGATTCCTCTTTTTGTTTATCCAGCACCACGGTACTTTTTCTCTCCAAATGGGGGTTGATCGTTGGACCGAAGTTGAGAGAATTTTTTTTTAGAAAGCAAATAGATATGAAAAATTACAGAACCTCACCCCTAGGAGGTCACTTCTCCAAGTTTTGACTCCTCTGTTTTTGCATACTTTACAGAGTCCTCATGTACATTTCCTTGGTGTTTGTATGTTTTAGTATGTAAGTCCAAATGCCTGCTTCTGAATCTTATATTGTAATTTTATATATGTTTGTATATACACTTATCCATATTAAATTTCAACTCAACAGCTATTTACCAAGCAACTACTATGTAAAAGTACTGTATCGTGCATTGCTGATACAGATGTGGATATCTCTAATCTTGAAGGAGCTCAACATTTAATGATGCATTTATCCTTTTACATGAATGACCATGACACAATATGGAAACTACTATCAGCGATAGATTTGCAAAGTATTGTGATCACACAGATGCCAACTTGTTTGATTCTACCAAGAGGCTCAAAAAAAAAGCTCTAGATGTTTGGTTGTTTTTCCTTCAGTTCCAGAAGTAAGGAGGAGAGAATTTTAGGCAAATATGAATGAGAGGTGGAATGATAGGAAGTTCTTTCATGTGGTTATGGAATTAACTGGGTAGGGATAGAAGGTTAATAGAGAGCAAACAAATCTCAGAGTATGCTCTAAAGGAGTTTCAGTTGAATGGGTTGGTGATGCTGTGTTTTTAAAGATGAAAGTTAAAGCAATAGACCTTTTGAAATAAAACATATAAGTGTATTTTTGGTTTATTTCCTAAAAACTTAGGAAATGTTTTCTAGGATCATTCAGCAAATCTGTATGCTATAATTTGAATGTGTTCCCCAAAGTTCAGGTGTTGGAAGCTTAGTCCCCAATTCAACAACATTGAAAGGTGGGACCTTTAAAAGGTGATTAGATAATAATTCCTCTTCCCTCATGAATGGATTAATGTCTTTACCATGAGAGTAGGTTAGTGTATTAGGCTGTCCTTGCATTGCCATAAAGAAATACCTGAGACTCGGTAATTCATAAAAAAAAATAGATTTAATTGGCTCATGGTTCTGAAGGCTTTATAGGAAGCCTGGTGCTGGCATCTACTCAGCTTCTAGGGAAGCCACAGAAAGCTTATAATCACGGCAAAAGGTGAAAAGGGAGCAGGCACATCACATAATGAAAGCAGGAGCAAGAGAAAGTTGTTGGGGTGGGAAGTCTGCAAAAATGCCACACACATTTAAACAACCAGATCTTGCGGGAACTCACTCACTATTGCAAAGACAGTACCAAGCCATTAAGGATCCCACCTCCATGACTCAAACACCACCTCCCACCAAACATCACCTCCAGAACTGGTGATGACAATTCAACATAAGATTAGGGTGAGAACAAATATCCAAACTATATCATCTAGCTATTATGAGAGTGGTTTCCTGACAAAAGGATGAATTCAGCCCCATTACACACACACACTCTCTCTCTCTCTCTGTCTCTCTGTCTCTCTGTCTCTCTGTCTCTCTCTCTCCCTCTCTCTCTTGCATGTCCCTGTTTGCTGACCCCCCATGGGATGACTCAGCGAAAAGGCCCATACAAGATGCAGGCCCATTGACCTTGGACTTCTCATCCTCCAGAACTATGAGAAGCAAACTAATTTTATTTATATATTATCCAGTCACTAGTATTCGGTTATAGCAACAAAAATGAACTAAGAACTCTGCTAGCTTCCTGCCAGGTGCTAGGTTGACTCTTCATAAACATACCTTCTTTTTTCTTTTTCTTTTTTTTTTTTTTTTGGAGACAGAGTCTCGTTCTATCACCCAGGTTCGAGTGCAGTGGTGTGATCTTGGCTCGCTGCAAGCACTGCCTCCTGGGTTCAAGCGATTCTCCAGCCTCAGCCTCCTGAATAGCTGGGACTACAGGGGCATTCCACCACACCCAGATAATTTTTGTATTTTTAGCAGGGAAGCGGTTTCACCATGTTGGCCAGGCTGGTTTCTAACTCCTGGCCTCAGGTGATCCACCTGCCTCAGCCTCCCAAAGTGCTAGGATTACAGGTATGAGCCACCTTGCCCAGCCATAGTTTTATTTATAAACTGACATCACCAATGTATAAAGTAGAAAAGGAAAATGTTGAATTCATAATGAAGGGCTTGTAATGGGTGCTATAATGATATGCTTTTGAATTACCCTATTTGTTGACTTTATACGTTTATGATACAAAGCTCCTGCTTTGCCTTATTTCCTGCTATGAAATTCAAACTTATTTGCAGAAAAAATAAAGAAAAAAAGTCCTAAGAATATTAATGTATTCAGTAAAGGCCTGAGCATTTCCTGTGAAGTACACAATTATTCCTAGAACAGAATCTTGACCAGAGAGCTCTCCTCGAATTTTGCAGGAGTCTTCCTCTCATTTGGACATCAGCCTTCCTGTCGTCTTTGGCCTTGGCACATGTGGGAGTGTGTGTATGTGCAGGGAAACTGTGTCATTCAGTGCCATTCCCAAAGACTTTCAAAGACCCAACAGAGATTTAAAATAGTTCTTTTTATCCAGTTCTGTTATGAAAATGGAATTTTGAATCTGCAGATAGCAAATTTGAGACTCATTTAAAATTTAATAAATAACCATAATATATTAAAAGTCAAATTATAATAGTGTGATGTTGTTGAATTAGGGCAAATACACTACACTGTGAACTCCTTCATAAATTTTACATGAGGCTTTCTGAATTGTTTACCTCAATTTGGACGATTTCAGAGATTAAAGAGTAATTTAGTTTGTAGTTTTAGGGTGTAATGGAGAGAAGAGAAACATAGCTTGTATTTGTTCTGGCTTATTTTTGTATTAGTGTCTTTCACAATTGTGTTTGAAAACATTTATTTATTTATTTACTTTATATTAATATTGCTTATCGTTCAATGTTTTCAGAAGTAAATCAACTTCAATAGAAGTTAAAAATGAAAGCTTCTTTTGGAAATGAATGTGGTTACTCTCACAAATCTTATCTATCTCTTGACTCTTTGTAAGACAATTGTCTACTCATATGTTTATTTTCAAAATCATCTACTTCAAGCTTTAACATCAGATCAAAATGTTTCTTGCTCATGAAACAATGAGAAATAGTAGTGTGTGTGTGGTGTGTGTGTGTGTGTGTGTGAATTTTCCCTGGAGGAAGAGTTGAATGTCTAAAATAGGCAAAATAAAACACAATAAGGTAAATGTTTTCATAGAGATACTTAATTATTTGATGGGTCTTTGCTGCATATGAGGAGAGTAAGCATCAGGGTCGAGAAATATGAACTCCCTCTGCCAAAATAGAACAGAATTGCTGGTGGGAACCTGGGAGCAGCTTAGGCATAGGGACTCAGAATTGGAAGCACAGAGATACTGTAAACAATTGCCTCAAGAAAATATATTTTCTCTTCCATCAACTTGACTTCGTGGTAAGTTAAGATGTAAGTATCAACCCAATTTTTCAGTCCGTCTGCATCCTAATATATATGTTCATGCACCAGTGAATCGCAATTACTCTCGTTCACTTTCAGAGCTGAGATGAGTCCCAGCTTTGTGTTCTGATTCACCAGGTATTAGCACTTCTCTGTCAGCAATATCAGTGTGCTTCTCTGAGGGGTGTACTGCACCATGAGTTTTGCCCTGGTCCTCTCCTAAGGAGAGAACATAGTTTTATGGTACAAAACTATCTCAAGAGGGCTGGTAATTGTAGTCTTCCTGTGTGCGTAGGAAACAGGGGAAAAAAAAACACAAATTGATAAATAGTATCAATCTCTGCCATACCCAGTCCCTTCAGTTTGAAGCTTTGACACCTCATTTGGCAGAGCCAATATTGTATGCCCATTAAATTATTTCCTTTTTGTCCTTAACAAATAAGAAGACTACATTTCTCAGAACTCTTACATTTTCTTGGGATAATATGATGAAGTCTGGCCAATGAACATGGACAGGCATCATGTACACCACAAAACTCTCCAGAGAGATCACTGATATCTCTCTCTCTCTCCCCCAACTCCCTGAGTTACAGTAAAGGCAGTCTGAAGATTTAAGCCACTATAAATAAATTTCTCAAGGCTCTTTCTAAAATGCTACAGATGGCCCTTCATGGTGAGTGGATTTGGCATTGAAAATAAAGGCAAAACTTTGCTAAGCACACATCTGGTGATGTAAATTCATCACAGTCTACTGATAATCTAAAAAGCAACAGCAACAACAACTCATCCTCGTGTCCTCATTCATTCCTGTGTTCATTGCAACTGATACAATCCATGATACCTTTTAGGCTCTGGGTAAATATTTTGGTGAAAGGCAAAGGCAGTCTAGATAGAAAAAAATAAAAGGCTCACTCTTGAGCAGATGTTATTTCGGAGGATAAAAAAAAGGTAGAGAGATAACATCTCTGTATTTTTACAAAGGTTTTTTTAAAAAAAACAAAGGTTATTTCTGCCTTTCCTATTTGTGAGTCAGCAAGGGTTGGTTGGTCTAGTTGAACACGTCTCCAGGCTATGAATTAGAACCAGGTCTGGCCCACTTCTCTTATTCTTCTGGGCTGAAGGGAAAATGTTGCATAACTTTTTCATGGCAATGACAGAAGTACAAAGCAGCAGGTGAAATCACACAAACACATTTTAAGCCCCCACTTGCATCATGTTTGCAATGACCCATTGGCCAAGTTCAAAGCCATAGACAAAAGAAGTAGCCTTCACCTGCTACCAGACCATGGCAAGGAGGTGAATGTATAATGCTTCATATTATAGGAGAGTTAAGAATGGTGACTAGGCCAGGCATGGTGGCTCATGCCTGTAATCCCAGCACTTTGGGAGGCCGAGGTGGGTGGATCACGAAGTTAGGAGATTGAGACCATCCCGGTCAACATGGTAAAACCCTGCCTCTAATAAAAATACAAAAAAAAAAAAAATTAGCTGGGCGTGGTGGTGGGCGCCTGTAGTCCCAGCTACTTGGGAGGCTGAGGCAGGAGAATTGCTTGAACCCAGGAGGCAGAGGTTGCAGTGATCTGAGATCACAACACTGCACTCCAGCCTGGGTGACAGAGTGAGGCTGTGTCACAAAAAAAAAAAGAAAAAAAAAGAAAAAGGATGATGACCAATAACTTAATCTACAGTATGTATTGAGAACTTAATTTATAAAACAAAATATCAAAAAATGGAAGGTATCGGGAAATAGAATAAGACAATAATAAGAAAAAAAACCAAAGAATCAGATGGTGAAATGTGGCTTCACTCTTTATTATCTTTGTTTTCTCAGAAAATTTATTTAACTCAATTTCTACACTTAAACAATAAAAGACTTAATAATCTAGACTTAAAAAAATAGTTTTAACACTTAAAGTTCCTGACTTTAAGCAGAGGTTTGATAGTTGCTAGTTCCCCAAACTTAGCACTGAGAAGCAAATCTATATTTGACTCCAAATTTCAGTCTTTTAACCAGGATGCAAAATTCATGCACTTGATGGGCCCATCATTATTGATAGGGCCAGCCTCATTCATTCTTTTTTTTTTTTTTTTTGAGACAGATCTCGCTCTGTCGCCCACGCTGGAGTGCAGTGGTATGATCTCGGCTCGCTGCAACCTCCCCCTCCCTGGTTCAAGCAATTCTCCTGCCTTGGTCTCCCGAGTAGCTGGGATTACAGGCACCCACCACCACGCCCAGCTAATTTTTGTGTTTTTAGTAGAGATGGGGTTTCATTATGTTGGCCAAGCTGGTCTCAAATTTCTGACCTCAGGTGATCAGCCCACCTCAGCCTCCCGATGTGCTGAGATTACAGGCATGAGCCACCGCGCCTGCCCCAGCCTCATTCTTGTAATGGATATGTTTATCAATGTAATAAAATGTCAGTGGTTTAATACAAAATTAAAAAAATCCTGTGGTGGTGCATTCTACTTCTGCACTCATTTTCAAACCCATTTTCAGCACGTAGATTGTGCCATTTTCAGCACAAAGCTCAATCTCAGTTTTATGGTACAAAACTATCTCAAGGAGGCTGTCAAGTGTAGTCTACCTGTGTGCTTAGGGAGGAGGGGAAAAACACACATATGGATAAGTAGTAGCAGTCTCTGCAATACCCAGTCCCTTCCATTTGAAGCTTTGGTGATAGCCTAGACTCCTCTTTTGGCAGAGCCAATACTGTACGCTCATCAGATTATCTCCTTTTGTCCTCAACAAATAGGAAGACTACATTTGCCAGAATTCTTGCATTTTCTTGAGATAGTATGAGGAGGTCTGGCCAATGTGCATGGACAGGCAGGATGCACACCACAAAACTCTCCAGGAAATTCACTGATCCTTCTCTTTCAGCTCTTTGGCTGATTGGATGCAGAACCCTGTGGAGGATTTTAACAAGACACAAGATAAGAGTGATGTTGCAAAGTAGAAGGGCTCAGGATCTCTAAATAACTACTTGGTGAGTGGAAGACCACTCACCAAATATTCAATTAGACAGGCTGTGTCAGAGACATCAAACACATTTTTATTTTTTTAAATCATTGATGTATGTGTGTTTGTTACAGTAGCTAGTATTAAAACAATAGAGAAAGCTACCTTGAATTAGAAGGTGGCAAAAACAAAATTCTAACAGTTTCAGTCTCAGCAGTCACCACAGTAGACAGAAAGGACACTAACATCAGAGGCTGGGAAAATGTCAGTGCATGATATAAACTAGCAAAATATTTGGTAAGCACATAGGCCCTGTTAACTTGAGAATCATACCATATAACTGTTGAGCTTGTGGTTGAAAAACAGAATATTCATGGTCAACATAGGGGGAAAAAAAAAGCAAAAACAAAAACCAGGTAATTTGTAAACTGATGCAAAGATAAGTAAAGAAAATCCAGACACTCAGGACCTTGTTGAATTAGAAAACCTGACTGTTTCTAGAATCAAAGAGATGGTATCTTCAAAGGACATGAGTGACATGTGAGTGAGAAAACTCTGGCAAAACTTCTCTGTTAAACAAAGTGACTCAGGGCATGGATGTGATTGAAGTGTGACCTTCTCACGTGCTCCTCCTGGTGTTCTCAAGGTTACTGCCATTAATTTGAGAGAAAGTAAGATGTAAAAAAATATAAAACAAAACAAATAGCCAAGTTTGGGAATCATGCCCAGGAATCATGCCCACTTTGATTGTGGTTAACTAAGCATTGGACTGATGGCTAGCAAGGGGATCACAAACACACCATGTGTTTGAAAGGCCTGTGTTTTCAAGCAAAACACAAGCAAGGACTTAAAATGTTTTTGATTTTCCAAACGGTAAAATAATTTCAGATTGCAAACCTCCCAGAAGCAGAAAGCAGACTCCACAGACTATAAGTTTCCCAAAGAAGGCATATTCCTTAAAATCCATTTCAGACACGGCCAACAAAGAAAATGTATTCCCAGAGCTAAGAACCAAATGGAACAATAGACAGACCAGTTTTTCTTTGAGAAAGACCAGAGTCTAATGAATGAATTTCCACAGAGCACAGGAAAACTGGACCATTCCATTGTCCCTCCACAAGGTACTTTAGAGATTCCATGGAACATCAAGTACTATATATATATCAACTACGTCAACTGCTATATGTTTCCTATTTTCCCTAATTTGAAGGCAAGTGCCAACTATGGGGTTCCTTTTTGGGTTCTGCCATCATGTATCAAGTAGGAGTCTGGAGGCGAACAACTTGTATTATTCTGTTCATAGGTTGAGAACCAGGAAAGTCATATCCAAATCTGATAGAGGGCACTGCATTTCACCAGGAGATCCTGGACTTATGATTGGATGAATTCACTGAATGAGATTTGAGGTTGTAATTCTTGAAGAGGAAGTAAAGAGTTCTATAGGAGGGAGGAAAATGAAACAGAAGGAAAGATCATATAATTTATTTCTTCCCTGTTCCCCTCATGCTATTTTCTTCACGAGAAAACCTTCTTCCCCAAATTTCTGACCACATCCCTCTAAGTTTTTTGAGTTAAGACTAAATAACCATCCCTTCCATAGAGCATTTTCCCCTACAACAGGAAAATGTTATCTGTCCTTCCACTAGAAGCCCACAACAGTCTATCTGTATCTTTTTACAGCTCATTGACATCAAGATTGACTATCAAGAAGTGGTGTGGTTTAGGCCTTATTCTCTCACTTTTCTGAACTTCAGTTTCCCCAACTATATAACATGAATATAAACATCAGGATAATGGGAATATAGTGAGAATTAAATGAAATAATTATGAAATTACTCAAAGGAAGACACCCAGTTACTATGTTTCACCTCATCCCCTGCTTTTCAAGACAGAAAGATCTCTAAGATTTTTTAAGAGACGTAGCACATATTAGCTCTCAATAATGTTATTTTAAGAAAATTAGGCTGGGTGCGGTGGCTCACACCTGTAATTCCAGCACTTTGGGAGGCTGAGGCAGGAGGATCACGAGATCAGGAGTTCGAGACCAGCTTGGCCAACATGGTGAAACCCTGACTCTACTAAAAATACAAAATTTCGCTGGGCGTGGTGGCACGTGCCTAAAATCCCAGCTACTTCAGAGGCTGAGGCGGGAAAATCACTTGAACCTGAGAGGCAGAGGTTGCAGTGAGCGGAGATCATGCCATTGCACTCCAGCCTGGGCGACAGAGCAAGACTCCATCTCAGAAAGAAAAAGAAAAAGAAATTTAATTAAAATGTCTTCACTAAAATATATTTTGAACTATGGTTCAGACTTAATAGTCTTTTATAGCATTTCTCAGGTAGACAGTCCTTTGGTCTCCTGAGCACAGCTGAGACTGTCTCAGGTGCCCCAGGCTTAATGAGAAACTCTGTCCCCCTCCTGCATATATGGTGTGATATCCTCTCATGATGTTTAACAAGACAAAATAAATCACAGAAAAAAATGCTGAAGTTTCAGGGAAATGGTAAAACAAGGAAAAAAGAGAACAAAATAATTTATTTCCTCTGTGTGTGTGTGTATGTGTGTGTTTTCTAGCAGTTCCATTTACTTATTTTTAAAGGTTATCACCTGCTTCTCTCTGGCTAAAAATAAATTAATGAAAAATTTTTCCAGAAGGCTTTTCTTTGAAAACTCTAAAACTGCAGTGAATGATGCCTAGACTGAGGGTTTTGAAGCTGAATAACAACCAGAGAAAGGTAAGACTGGTTGAGGAACGAGGAGGAGAAGGACATCATGTCTATCTTGGTAGCAAAGTCACATTCTTATCACAGCCCTGACAGCTGCTCTGATTCACACGTAGATGACAATGAAGCTGTGATTAAACTCATTGTTTTTGGTTTGGTTTTTATTCTCATCATTTTTTTATATACCCAGATGTTTGGCATCTTGGAGTGAAAGCCGACAACTAAGTTTTTATGGATGCATGTGTAGAAATATACATGCAGGCATTAGAGAGATTTCTCCCATATCCTGTGGAATGGCATGGTCATGGAGATGTCACGGGGACCACTTCTGGTGTACTGCAATCTCCTGTCCACCTCCACCTGGGCTTCCAACTCAACACACACATGCACACACACACAAATCAGTACATTTCTCTACATTTATGCATCGCAACTTGTGTCTGTAACCATAGAGCAGGAGAGATTTTGTAGTGTGACAGATCCAGAAATAAAATGGAGGCAGATTAGGATAGTGTAACCTCAGTTTTCTACCACATTCTGGCGACCTGGGTAACATGGGACAGCCAGTGGAAGTCAGAAGCTATTGCAAATATTCAAGAGATATTTTCAGGGGCTCTAGGCATTTGCTAAATTTTTCACACCAGGAGGATCAAATGAAGCATTAAGTAAACTAAAAAATAGTTCTCCATCCTTCAGCAGGGAATTCAGACAGGGGCTGCAACCCTACAGAAAGGAAACTTAGGAGCAGTCGTGTACCAGTCCAGTCAGTGGGAGTGGTCTGTCCTGCGGGGCTGGTCATGGGTTGTTCATTGTCTGTGGAAATGTGGAAACAATGACACTGACCCAGAGTCAGTCTGTTGGTTACAATTACAACGTATCAGACTTTCTAAACACCGTCAGTGATAAAGCACTCTCAAAACAAAACAAAAATAAAACTACATGTTTTCTCCAAATTTTACGCAACTCCTGCTGCTGTTGTTGCTTTGGAAGTACACATACACAGTCACAACACACATTTGCTTCAAATTAGTGCATTTTTCAAATTACTTTTCTTTAAATAAACATGATATTCTCCAAGGAGGTTAAATTCTTAGAAATCTTGGAGAGTCAGGTCCTGATATACATGGACTGAGATACACATAAGGGATTCAAGAGTGAGTTTGTGAAGATTCAAAATCATTGAGCTTGCTCTGGGTGTACTTCATGTTCCATCCCATGTGTCACATGACAGCCGAGGATTCAAGGTGAAGTTGATAGCACAGAGATTGCAAAGAAAAAGACAAAGAAATGAGATAATGAAAAATGCTATCTTTTTTTTTTTTTTTTTTTTTTTTGTGACGGAGCCTGGCTCTGTTGCCCAGACTGGATGCAACCTTGGCTCACTGCAACCTCCACCTCCAGGGTTCAAGTGAATCTCCTGCCTCAGCCTCCCGAGTAGCTGGGATCACAGGTGCGCACCACCACACCTGGCTAATTTTGTATTTTCTAGTAGAGATGGGGTTTCACCATGTTGGTCAGGCTGGTCTCAAACTCCTGACTTCAGGTGATCCACCTGCCTCAGCCTCCCAAAGTGCTGGGATTATAGGTGTGAGCCACCACCCCTGCCCTAATGCTGTCCTTCTTAGTGACCCCTTGCCAGTTTCATTTATGCTTAACATTCACTACAGTGAAGCACTGTGTGAATTGTGAGGTGTAAGATTTCTGTTTGGTGAGTGCAGATTTTAGTTCATATGTAAAATATTTAATTAAATTTATAACATTTGAAAATTGCATTTTGATCTCCTTTAAGGTTATTTTAAAACTAAGGCACAATACAGAAAATAGTGATTATAATGAAAAGCAAGTTTGCCAAAAAGAACCAGGCTGTGCAAATGCCTTCTGGACTCTATGGCTTGGGAACACCAGAGCTGGTTTCATCGGCTTAGTCATACAGCTGTCTAAGCAGATAGAAGCAGTGAGGCTTGCCCACTCAACTCAATGAGTGGGAGAAAAGAAGTGGGAGGCAGGGCAGGAGAGGAAATGTAGGGGGATTGATGTGTGTTGCCTGCAGGTGGGAGCCGGGTTTGTGAAAGCCATGACTCCTTTGGGTATTTCGCAAAATAACTAAAGAGTTCTTTGAGAAGTGCTTTAAGTCCCGATCTTCCAGTGATGTGCTGCCAGGCAATGGGTTTAGATCCATCAACCTCCTCATTTATAAAAACTATAGCCTTCATGTGTCTGGACTTCCTCTCTTTCTAGTACTCAGCCATACATTATCTCACAGGCACTTACAGCAAGTTGATCAGGCTCCAAGAACCCAAACTTCTGAGAGCAAATAAGGCCTTGAAAAAGATTATTTCAATAAACATAGCTAATATATATTGAGAAATACTCTATTTCAGGTGGACATTCTTCTAATTTAAAAAGTGAAAAAACCTGAAATACGGAGAATTTAAATAATTTGTCAAGGATGTATAAAGTTATTCATGTAGGAAGTAGCTGTGTAGGATTTTATCTCAGGAACCCATTCAAGGATGTGTTCTCTTAAACAAGTAATCTTTTTGATTATTGATATGATTTGGCTGTGTCCCCACCAAATCTTATCTTGAATTGTAGCTCCCATAATTCCCATGTGTCGTAGGAGGGACTCTGAATCAGGGGGTGGGTTTTTCCCATGCTGTTCTCGTGATAGTGAATAAGTCTCATGAGAACTGATGGTTTAATAAAAGGGACATTCCCCTGCACACGCTCTCTCTTGCCTGCCACCATGTAAGATGTGACTTTGCTGCTCATTCACCTTCAGCAATGATTGTGAGGCCTCCTCAACCATGTGGAACTGTGAGTCAATTAAACCTCTTTCCTTTATAAACTACCCAGTCTCAGATATATCTTTATTAGCAGCATGAGAACAGACGAATACAACTATCATAAAAGTGCTGCTTTTAAAAATATTTCCCTCCATGTCTTTCCCATTTAAGATTTACATTTTATTAATGCACCTATAATATCTTCCCCAACACTACATTGGTGCATCTGCATTCCATAACCTTTTGTTCAAGTAAGGTCATAGTATTTCCTTAGTCCCAATATACATGGCTATGTAGTATACTAGGCTAGATAGTGCCAGTCCTAGCCATAACAATCCACAATTCAGATCACTTCATTTAGTAGTCATAGTCTTCTCAGGGCTGGAAACACAGAAACACTCAACATGGCACTCAAGTATCATAGTTTTTGATTGATTGATTTTCTACTTGATCTAAGACAAACCAAGGGAAATAACAGCTTACTGCCTCCTCCAATCCAGGAAAATGTTGCAAGCAACCTAGTGAACTTGATAAAAATATAGGTATTTGCTTCTCTTTGCCTTCCAGATGATCGTATGTCAGTGTTAATTCCTGGGTCCCATCCCATGCCCCAAAGCTCTCTTTGTTGTATAACTTTTTAAAATTTTGTTTATTAAATTTGCTTATTTCAGTTTGTTCTCTTTCTCTTAAACATGAGTATAATATTTACATTTTACTATCCCATCATTCTACATTTGAAATTTTTCAATCTATACCAAAATCCTAATGTTTTCCATATTTCTGTCTCCTGATCTTACCTGACAACCCCTATAGTAGTCAGGGTAGGCCAGTTTATGCTGCAGCAACAAATAACCCTAACCCCTCAACCCAGTGACTTATGAAAACAAAATTCCTTTATTTTCACCCCCAGGCCAACAGGGACGTCCTCTTACTCTAGTTGTTTATGACTCCAGCAGATGGAAGCATCATTCAAAAATGTAAGAAGCAAACAAGGTGAAGAGGGAAAGATACATTATTCACTGACTGTCAAACCTTCATTACTGAAGTGACTGATACAAGTTCTCTTCATTTTTATTGGTCAAATTAAGTGACATGATTGTGCCTGATTTCAGTAGGAGCGAGAAAGAACAACCTATATTGTGTGCCATTGTGAACAGCCCTCACTGCTGGGATAATCACGTGATTATAAACCAATGATAGAAAGGGAAAGTGACACATCACTCAACTTTAGTTAAAGCCTTTCAGTAACCTAAATTCAAAGAAAAACAATAGAAACATAAACTTCAAAATAAACATCCCAGTTCTTTCTGTAATACTATATCCCAAGGTAGCAAACCTTTTTGGATTTATAGTTTGCATAGTCCATTTGATATTCTAAGAATTATAATAATATTTTAAAACTATACAATGCTTTACCTGCTTCTCAAATTTTCAGGTTTCTGCTCTTTGATATCAATATGACACAGCTCATAACACACCATATGTGTAGTCAGGATTGCACATACAAGGTCCAGGCTGTGTAGTAAATCAGGTGTGATATCTGCCCTCTCCTTAATTAAGTTTTCTAGTTTTTACTCTATTAAAGCATCATCAGACTATGGCTTCTGAGGTTTGAGAATCTGCTGACACTGCATTACTGAGGGAAGCAGGTGATACTAATGGAATAAAGATGGGGAGGGGAGGAAGACTGTGATGTAGAGAGAGAGGCCTTGATGATAGAGATGGCATTAACACAAAGGGGATGGGAGAGGATATGGTGGATGGTGTAACCTTCAGAAATACAGAGCAGGTGGTTCCAGGAAGGAAGAGCAATCAGTGTAATATGGGTGTTTCCATGTACACCTGGAGATAAAGCAAGGGAGGTGGGGGAGCACAGGCACAGCTTCCTCTGTAGACAGTCACGTTTTTATCTAAGCAAGGAGGTAAGAAGACCATATATGGCGAAGAGCAGGAAGATGTAGGCAAGGTACTTGCCCTCTTATCACTTTTTGCATCTGTGAAAGCGGAATCTAGGACCCGTTTCCTTCCTCCTTCTTTCCCTCCTTTCTATCTTCTTTCCTTCCTTCCTTTAGTCCAATGAATATTTTGAAAATCTTGTATTTACCAGGTTCTATTTTGGGGACTTAGGTCCAGCAATGAACTCAACAGACTATGTACTTGCTTTCTTGGGATGGAGATACACACACACACAAACACACACACACCCTGATACGGTTTGGCCGTGTCCCCATCCATATCTCATCTTGAATTGTAGTTCCCATAATTCCCACATCTTGTGGGAGGGACTCGGTGATCTGATGATTTTATAAGAGGAAATCCCTTTCGTTTTGTTCTCATTCTATCTTGCCTGATGCTATGTAAGACGTGCCTTTTGCCTTCCACTATGACTGTGAGGCCTCCCCAGCCCCATGGAACTGCGAGCTCTTTAAACCTCTTTTTCTTTATAAAACACCCAGTCTCAGGTATGTCTTTATCAACAGCTTGAAAACAGACTAACACACCCCAATACATATATGTTGTAGTCTCATTTATCAATTGTGAAGAAAAGAACAGGATAAAAGGACATAGATGATGGGGATGGGAGTTGTCTCTGGAGATGGCAGGTCAGCGGACACCTAAATGAAGTTACAAAGCAGCTGTTATATAGACATCTGGGGGAAGAGTGTTTCAGGCAGAGCAGGCATCATGGAGAAAAGTGGGGATGTGCTCTCTGTATTCAAGGAAGAATAACAGGCCAAGGATATCTGCAGCCAAAGAAGCAAGGAAGTCATTAAAAAAAAAAAGAGTAGGACTGGCAAGGCCATGCAGAGCACATTAGGAATCTTGGAGTTTGTTCCCACTGTAATGAGAAGACTTTGGAGAGCTTTGAACAGAAGAATAATATTATTTTCAATTACAAAGATGAAACTGAATGTTGTGTGGACAGAAGTCACCAAGAAGAATCAGACAATTCTGAAAAATCTTCAACACATTTATAGGTACCCAGTGAATATTTGGTGAAAAATAAATAAATGAATTATTTATTCCCTTTATTCTAGTTACTTAAAAGTGAAAAAATTATGTAGGAGCCTGATGCATATTTGCTGTGTGTGCACACGAATGAGTAGGCAACACTTGTCACTGTCTGGCTCCCAGAATCTAGTGCCAGGTTCTCTATTCAAGATGAGCCAACTGGAGGGAGGACAGACATGTGACTTGGGTGGGGGCAACTGAAGCCCCCTCTTATTTCTTTGAGTCAGTAACACAGTGGCAGTGGCATGTAGCCCAGTCCAATCCAAAGATGTGACCTCTGCCAGCTTTCAAAGAACTTCATCCCCTGTTGGCAATTTGCTGGAGCCTCCAGTTTTCAGTCCACACTATGAGTTTCCAAGAACATTTTAACAAATGTCCATCATGCTTAAGATAATGTTGTGGACACTGTTATTGCCATAGCTATTTCCCTTCCTGTCCCTTTTACCAGATCTGTACATTCATCCATCTTCTTCTGCCTGAAGTGATACTGATTGCACCTGATATATTCAAGAAGGTATGTTGGACGCTGGAGCTGCATATCAGCTGGTAGGAAGATCCCAAGGTCTGTGAGTTGAGAGTTTTACATACATCCCTACCCTACCCCAAACATACACAGAGCCTACTGTTAATTCTTAATAGCCAACTCATATAACTAACATGGAAGCCCAGATGCCCAGCTCCTTTTGCTTGAGGCAGGACTAACTGAGGTGTCTGGCACACTGAGAGCTTCTTTCGCAATCAGGCTGAACCTGGAGCTTCTTCTGAAATTGCAGCTGTGTTTGTCTCTTTTCCATTCCCTTTCATGCTTCAACCACCCCTTTCTGTTTTCTCTTGGTCAGATTTAGAAAAAGCATATATATAAGGCACCCAGTAGAATTTGAATTTTAGTTAAATAACAATTGTTGCTCTTGTTGCTGTAGTTCTTGTTTTTGTTTTGATTTGTTTCAGTACAAGTATATCTGATGCAATATTTGTGATACAGTTATACCGAAATATTATTTGTTGCTTATATAAAATTGAAATTTAACCAGATATTCAATATTTTATGTGGTATCCCTAGCTGGAAAGTCTTCCACCCAAAAATAACCTGCACCTTTATTCTTTGCTCAGGATCTGCTTCTGGGAAAATTATTTCAAAACAGGCAGTTGGAGTCCATTTCTGTTGTCTACAACCAGTAAAACTGAGGAAGGCAGATGTATTCTGTTTCCAGAGTTACACAATAAGGATAATATATAACCTTTATGGTCTTGTAACAACCAACTATAAAAGTAGATATTGTGTTGGATATTATTTATTGGCTCCTCCAAATCCATTTTCTACCATTTTCCACCTTTGTCTATTCCCTAAGGGCTGAATGGCTGAACCTTGTGTCAGGCATAACCTGTCCTATTCTGCCCTGTGACCTCTGGGGTTTTGGGGGTAGGAACCACGGAAAACCCCCACAGGAAGTCTGAGTATGGCAGGCAGAAGATACATGTTTCGGTGTTCATGTACCTGATCTTTTCCCTATCAGGCCAAGGGTTTAAGCAGCTATACTTCTCCGCTTAAGGCCCCAGCTCCTGTCTGTGGCCTCATCTCCTGCTCTGTTCTCTGTTGATTTTAGTGACTTCTCACTCCTCTTGAGCTCTCAAGCCTAGGGGTAATAACCCTCTTTATTTTGTCTAGCCCAAGGGTGCTTCATCACCCCTTATTAATTTCCCTTACCTTGGCCCACACCTTTGTAAGTATTCCTACATTAATAATCATTCTTCAATCAACACTTTGCCGTGTTTCTGCCAGGGCCCCAACTATTCCAAATATTAAAGCATTAAAAACAAACAAACAAACCCACCCAAAGTAGTAGTAGAAATTATTCTTATCTTATTGTAATAACATTTTTATTAATAATATCTGGGATATTACTAATATCCCAAATTTAATTTATTTAATAACTTAAATTAATTCATGATGATGTGATAATTTATTTATTTAATTAATTTTTTTTTAAGACAGAGTCTTGCTCTGTCACCCAGGATGGAGTGCAGTGGCATGATCTTGGCTCACTACAGCCTTAGCCTCCCAGGTTCAAGCAATTCTTGTGCCTCAGCCTCCTGAGGAGCTGGGATTACAGTCATGCACCACTACACATGGCTAATTTTCATATTTCTAGTACAGATGGGGTTTCACCATGTTTCCCAGGCTGGTCTTGAACTCCTGACCGCAAGTGATCCACCCACCTCAGCCTTCCAATGTGCTAGGAGCAACTGTGCCTAGCCTGATAGGTTAATTTAATTAATCTATTATTAATTTATTAATTTAATGTAGATATTATTTTACATTTAAGCCAATGTTTCCAATTTATCTATAATATTTATATTGCTTTAATGACAATATTGGAAACCTAAAATATGAAGTTTATTTAACAATTAGAGGAGTTATTTTAAATGTTGCGCTTCACTGATGGTCAGAACATGGACTTTGATACCAGAAAAACGTGTTTGTTTCTTGGACCAAATTCATAATAGGTATAAAACCTTAGTTACTTTATCTTTAAAGATTTCAACTTTGATATCCGTTAACTTAGAATCATTGAACTTACTTTGTGGAAAGTAAGTTGTGAAGAAGAAACTGAAAATGTATGTCAAGTTCCCAGCACAATCTGGTATTTGTGTTATAGATAGAATAATTGGTGGCCATTTGTACCCATTTACATATTATTGGATTTAACCTGAAATTTTCTCTAGTTTTGTGATAGTAGTAATTTGCAAAATTTTTAAAGAATTATAAGCACTCTATATGCAATGTATGACCCCATAAATGTAGGCAATCATTAACACGAGGGAGAGAAGAGATGGAAGCCAGACCAGGTACAAGAAATGTTTTCTAGTCTTTCTCCAGGAGTGTAATAAATTATGAGATCAAGTACAACAACAAAAAATAATATTCTTGTGGGAGTTTAGAAATAATATTTCTAAGTAAAGAAAGTTTTTGTGGCCACTCACCAGTAATGACCTTAATCTTCCTGATTGCTAAGACCTTTGCTCTCTTCCCCATCTGAATCCTAATATGTCTTCTTGTTCTAATAGGATTAAGACTGGAATAATTCTGAGGCCAGTATCTGAATGAGGCACACATATTACCTGCATCCACGTTCCTAGAGATGGGGTGCAGTGGCTCATGCCTGTAATCCCAGCACTTTGGGAGGCCAAGACAGGAGGATCACTTGAGGCCAGGAGTTGCAAAACAGCCTGGCCGACATGGCAAAACCCTGTCTCTACTAAAAATACAAAAATTAGCTGGGCATGGTGGCAGACACCTGTAATCCCAGCTACTCAAGAGGCCGAGGTAAGAGAATTGCTCGAACCCAGGAGGCAGAGGCTGCAGTGAATCGACATTTTACCACTGCCCTCCAGCCAGGGCGACAGAGTGAGACTCTCTCAAAATACATATACATATACATATATATATATATATATGTATATGTATATATATATACACATATATATATGTATATGTATATATATATACACATATATATATGTATATGTATATATATACACACACACATACACACACACATTCTGCATCAAATATATATATACATATATGTACATATATATGTATATGTATATATATACATATATGTACATATATATGTATATGTATATATATACATATATGTACATATATATGTATATGTATATATATAGGGAGTATATATATGGAGAATATATATACACATATATGTATATATATATAAGGAGTATATATATGGAGTATATATGTATAGATAAGGAGTGTATATATATGGAGTATATATATATGGAGTGTGTATATATATATAAGGAGTGTATATATATATATAAGGTGTATATATATATCAGGAGTATATATATGTGTATATATATATAAAGAGTGTATATATATATATGTATATATATATAAGGAGTACCAGGGATTCCTGAGCCAGGAAGCAAGGATGCAGTTCTTTTTTAAAGTCATGATTTTATTACATCAAAGGCAAGTATGTTCTGGGGTTAGAATCCAGGACAAAGGATGTATTTATCCTTTTTCACTTCTCTGTGCTCACATTATCCTTCTAATATTGTGTTAACCCTTTCATCATACAGATTAAGAGAGAAATATAATTCTCACATATACCTCCACCATCATAATATGTTTTCTTAGCTCTGTTGCCTTAAAGATGATGTTCAAGCAATCCACCATGGCACACATTTACCTATGTGGCAAACCTGCACATCCTGCACATGTACCCCAGAACTTAAAATTAAAATGAAAATAATTTAATAAATCAATAAAGATGATATTCAGACTCATTTTCATGACAAGAGTAGAGCATCTTTGATGTAGAATTCCTGTCTACCTTTCCGGTTCCCTTTTTTAAATCAATATCCCAAATGTCTTCATGCCAACCTGACTAGTCATTGTCACTCTCCAACCTCACAAGCAGCTCAATCACACAGTTGGTGACGATGACCACCTCTGCATCCCCTCATTTCTCCTCCATGAAACAGATTATTGGAACTGTTTTTTTTTTTTTTCTTTTGAGATGGAGTATTGCTCTGTTGCCCAGGCTGGAGTGCAGTGGGGTGATCTCGGCTCACTGCAGCCTCTGCCTCCTGGGTTCAAGTGATTCTCCTACCTCAGCCCCCCAAGTAGCTGGGATTACAGGCGCACACCAGTGTGCCTGACTAATTTTTGTATTTTTGGCAGAGACAGGGTTTTGCCATATTGGCCAGGCTTGTCTCGAACTCCTGACCTCATGTGATCCACCTGCCTCAGCCTCCCAAAGTGCTGAGATTACAGGCATGAGCCACTGCGCCTGGCCTGAAAGTTTTTTTTTTTTTTTTTTTTTAACAGAACTTACAGGGAGTCACATTCTTCCTTTGGTTCAGTTTCCCATGCTTCATATCCCCACCAAAATAGTAAAGCCTCTACATCCACCATCAGGGCCTAGATAGAGGAAAGACAGGAAATTTGTTCCCCTATTAGGCCAGCTGTTTCCGGTGATCCCTTCAAGCAGCATGCTGCAAGCGTAAGCAGCCTGTCTGCTCTGTGTCATCTCCTTCAAAAACTTCGGCACACCAGTTGAAAGGCACGGGAATCATCTTCTTGCTATTTTGTCAGGTGTGAAATATCATGAAATAAGTTGAAAATTATGTTCTCTAGGCTTTCAATGAACAAACAAAATGAATCCTGGAAGTTCATCTGTGGTCTTGCGTAGCTCACCAGCATATGTCTTCAGCAAGATTTAGGTGTGAAAAGCTTACACGGGGAGAGTTTCCATGAAATTGGAAACTTTATGGAAGCTCAAAGTTGCCCAAGGAGTCAGAGGTCATGCCTGCCTCCCATATCTGCATTTTTAATGTACACACACCTAAGAGCTGACAGAGATCAGCAAATTAAGAGGTTGGTGTTGGAAGCAAAGATCAGTAAGATGAGTAGGAAAACTCCAGTGACAATGCACCTGGGTTTTTGTAGACAAAACGTTTCGTTGGAAGAAGGTGGGGACTAGTATCGGCTCAGAAAGCAAGGTCCGGTTTTGATGGGGAAGAGGGATCAGTTCTGGAGGCAGGAAGGTGTCATCTCCGGATGAAGAGAGCTCTGATGTGTGGGCACTGATGGAAGGTATGGCATTCACTTCTCCAAGTGGATGTGGGGCTCCCTTTGTTTCAGTCAGAGCCCCAGAAGGGATTTAGTATTATTGGGGAAATTGCTACTGGTGAGAAACTGGCAGAAAGTATGTTTCATGATGCTTTTACAGTAGTCAAGTTTAGCCAAGTCTTAAGGAAGAATTCAGATATTAATGCAGAAGAAGGTTTGAGGTGGGACGAGGGGCCACAGGCACTCTCTGGACTTCGGGGCCTTGGAAGCAGCTCTGGCAGCAGCCTCTCCTCCCATCTCTCTTTAGAAAAAGTAGCTGCTATTGTGAATAATGCCGCAATAAACATACGTGTGCATGTATCTTTATAGCAGCATGATTTATAGTCCTTTGGGTATATACCCAGCAATGGGATGGCTGGGTCGAATGGAATTTCTAGTTCTAGATCCCGGAGGAATCGCCACACATGTATACATATGTAACTTCCCTGCACATTGCGCACATGTACCATAAAACCTAAAGTATAATAATAATAATAATAATAATAATAATAAAAAAATAAAATTTTAAAAAAAAAGAAAAAAAAAAGAAAAAGTAGCTGCAGATCCAGGGAGCTTTTGTCTCCTTAACATACATACAGGCGTCTGTAAATTAGATGTTCGCTGTTAAGTTTGCAGATGGAGGATTCTAGATAGCCAGCAGGGATTGAATAGCGCATGCGATAAGTGCACCCTAAACGTCTTTCTTTGGTACTTCCTTTTAACTCCGCAAAATAAGATAGCACTAGTAGGAAAGAAACCAAGGAATCTGCTTGGTAAGTTTTTAAAGTAAAGAGAAAAACATGTTTTAGAGGTGAATACATGGCACATCAGATGGGACATAGGACGAAAACTCTCCACAGTAATGAAGAGTTCACTGAGTCTATATGCCTCCATGGAAAGAGACAGTGGAAGAGCTGAATGCCCGGTAGAGTATGTGTGAGTTGAAGAACCAAGCCACTTCCATCACCTTTTATCACAGACATGACTTAGCAAAGGCCTGGTATCCAGGTCCCTTTCACCTCTCTGGGTCTTGGCCCTGATGCCCTTTGCTGTTTTTCTTTCCACCTCCTTTTCTGTCTCCCAAACTCTAAGTCATTTTACAGCTTGTTGGCTTGTGACCGTAATCTGACCTGCAATTTTTGGATTGCTTTTAAATTGAATTTAAATGTTTTTAGTTACTAATATGCTCTCTCCAGTAAAACATTCGATATTACATGCTTTACTTCTGCTTTATACACGTTCTTAACTTCCTGACGGCTATTATGAGTCTGTGCCTACCAGTGAGTCCCCCTTCACCTCATCCAGGAAGGCTTTCCTCTCCACCGTGTGATGGTTAATATTGAGTGTCAACTTGATTGGATTGAAGGATGCAAAGCATTGTTCCTAGGTGTGTCTTGGAGGTTGTTGCCAAAGGAGATTAATATTTGAGTCAGTGAACTCAGAGAGGCAGACCCACCTTCAGTTGTGGTGGGTATCCTCAAATCAGCTGCCAGCAAGGCTAGGATAAAAGCAGGCAAAGGAACGTGGAAGGACTAGACTGCCTGAGTCTTCCGGCCTCCATCTTTCTCCCATGATGGATGCTTCCTGTCCTCGAATATCAGACTCCAAATTCTTCAGCTTTTGGGCTCTTAACCTTACACCAGTGATTTGCCAGGGGCTGTTGGGCTTTCAGCCACAGACTGAAGGCTACACTGTCAGCTTCCCTACTTTTGAGGTTTTGGGACTCAAACTGGCTTTCTGGCTCCTCAGCTTGCAGATGTCCTGTGGTGGGACTTCACCTTGTGATCCTGTGAGGCAATTCTCCTAATAATCTCCCCTTCAGGTATTCACCTATCCTAATAGTTCTGTTCCTGTAGAGAACCCTGACTAATACATCCTTAATATAAACTGAGTGATCTTGTTATGAGTTCCCACAGAGAAGCATTCCTATATACAGCATAGCTCTTATTACACTGCATCCTTCTTGAAAACAGGGGTTAGTATTTTATCTGTGTCACCAATACTTATTATGGTGCTTGACACATATACATACTCTTTTATCTATCTATCTATCTATCTATCTATCTATCTATCTATCTATCTATCTATCATCTATCCATTCGTCCATCCTCATCTCCCTCTCTATTTAGTTTTAAGGATTCTGAAAACAGAATATTCAGATAATGCTGAGAAATTGTGCCATTCAACAGATGATGAAAGAAGCTGAAGCCTGTTAATTTAGAAAAGTTAAACCATTTGAGGACACAATGTTTTTATAATGCACCATTTCATAATAGAGCAAACTATTTTACTTTTTCCCCCTAATTGCATGCACTGCATTTTTTATTGGACCATGCACTCCTTAGGAGCAGAGAGCCTGCTTGCTACTTCTGCATTATGAAGTCTCCAGAGCCCTGCAGATGGTATATGTGCAGTAAATCTATTATAAATGAATAAAATATCTGAAGCCTTGGGGGTAAGGAAGCATGTTTATTTGCTTTTCAAAATGTAGAGCTAGATCCCATGGGTGACACTTAAAAGGAAGAGGACTCGAATTCTCTGAGAGAGGGGATGAAATGACTGGAGTGGCACAAACATCTGATGGACTATTTAGTGAGAGTCATGAGTGTTGGGGTTCATGGCCATTTGAGATCCCTCTTCAAAAGTACACACTTCCCTTTGAGGCCATGTGGTTTGATGCTCTCATAACTGCAAGTCCCTGGCACTCTATCAAGAAGAGATTTATTAAATGTAACAGACCAGAATATTATTACATAAAGAACACTTTCCCTTAGCTGAAATCAAATTACCCAGCCATCTGACGGTTTCCCTCATTTCCTGAGCAGTTTATATTTTCTATCGCTGCTATGTGGTGAGGACCAGATTTGTGCCTGTCCACCGTGCTGGACACAGCCGCATTGGAAATTGTATCTCCAATATCAATTGAGTAGAAATATCAGAGGACTCAGTACCAGGTGGTTTTTTAGTCTGTTGGATATTTACTGTTATTTTGCTGCTTATTTTTTGGTACAAATTTCTCTTTGGTGTTCCAACAAAAGTTAAAGTAGCCAGTTAGTGACCCTTGATTTTTATCCCACCCTATTGCTTCTAGTTTCTGAATAGTTTTTGAAAATCTTTTAAAGTGTTATGTCCAGTGATTTACATACAAGTAGAAGACTGTGAAGTTGATAGTTGGCTATCACGATGATGGTATGATATAAGAACCCAGGGATACCTGATATGACTCTTCAGGCAAACATGACTCCACAGGTGTGTGAAACATGAAGACATTGAGACATCTGCAAGTTGGAAGCAGCCCAGGTGACAATTCACTCTTAGGTAGGGCTTTAGACACAACTCCCGATCAAACTTGAGTAAGCTGTCATGGATACAAATGAATTGCAACTCTCACATGCTGTATGAGTCATCTGTGAATTTGATTCCTTTTAGCCTCATCACCAAAAGCCACACTCTTAAGCTGTTGTCAAGACATATTTTGTTCTCTGGGCTAATCCAAAGCTATATCCGGTGTGTCAGGCAAGTATTTAACAACACCCGTGAGATCCTGGGAAGTCCTTCGTCTAGCTGAGAGGGTCTACCAGGCATCACCTTAATTATTTATGAATTCTTAAATATTTAAACTCTGACTTCAGGTTTAATTTCACTTAGAGAATTGTATTTCCTAGGGAGACTCTAGCTCAGAAACAGCTTTAGTTTTTACTTGGCAATTTGGATATCTTCTCTATGTATGTCCTGCTTGTAGACTTATACTATGTACAGTTGACCCTTGAACAACATGGAGTTGAATTGCACAAGACTGCTTATACACAGACTTTCTGCTACTCCTGCCACCCCTGATATAAAAGACCAACCACTACTCATCCTTCACCACCCCAGGCTACTCAACTTAAAGATAATAAGGTTGTAGAGCTATATGATGACCCACTTCCACTTAATGGATAGGACATATATTTTCTATTCCTTATGCTGTTCTCAATAAAATTTTCTTTTCCTCTAGCTTACTTTATTGTGAGAATACTGTATATAATACATATAACATACAACATATGAGTTAATCAACTGGTTATATTATCAGTAAGGCTTCCAGTCAACAGTAGGCTATAAGTAGTTAAGTTTGCAGGAAGCCAGAAGTTGTACACAAATTTTAAACTGCATGGGGGGTTGGTTTTCCCTCACCTCCACATTGTTTAGGGATCTGCAGTACCTAGGACAACTAGCTGTTATCTATAGCATACTGACTACAGATTTGTTCAGTTAAGCCAAAAGTTTATTTGATACTTCTTTTTTAACCTTTCAAAATGCTGTAGGCTATGTTTCTGCCATTTACTTTGATACTCCATGAAAAGGACTGCCATTTACCCAGCCAGCTCGAAAAGTTACCTCAATGTTTTCCCAGCCTCTGGTGTTTCCTCGCTTTTCAGCTTCTTTTTGCCAGTCTTTATCAAAGCCAATGAAATACACTATGTTAGTTCCCGAGTCCTAGATTCCAACTTCTGTATCAGTTAGCTATTACTATTTAACAAAAATGTCAAAACCTAATTACTTAAAATAACCATTTATTTAGCTCATGATTCTGTATTTTGGAAAACGTCTGGGTTCAACCTTTGCTAAACTTTTGGCTTTGCTCTCTTTTGTGTCTGTGGCTTGTAGTGGGAAGTTATTCTAACTTGTCCTGGCTCATGTTGTCTTTTATTTTCCAGCAGGCTAGACCATGTGGCCTCCTGATGACTCAATAGCTGATTGCACATACATGAGTGAGCGAAGCTGGGAAATAAAAATCACCCATTTGAATTCAGATAAAATTCCCAACTCAGAATTTTAAAGCTAAATATGTGGTTGTTGTTTTAAGCCCCAGTATTTAGGGGTGTAAAAGCTAACTCTTATTACTACAGGACATGTCAAAAACCTATAGTACGTATATTTCCCAATGTCTGTGGAATTAAGGCAGAAAGGCTACTGATAAATCTGCATACTTAAAAGTCTCTTGTGTATCTACATGGAAACAAGTAAAAATAAATGAATGATAAAAAATAAATAAATAAATGGGAAGAAAGAATAAGTCAGAATTGGTTAGGAAAAGACTAAAAGAGTAAGAGAAGGCCGGAAGTGGTGGCTCACACCTGTAATCCCAGCATGTTGGGAGGCCAAGGCAGGCAGATCACAGGGTCAGGAGTTTGAGACCAGCCTGACCAACATGGTGAAACCCCGTCTCTACTAAAAACACAAAAATTAGCTGGGTGTGGTGGTGTGCACCTGTAATCCCAACTACTCAGGAGACTGAGGCAGGAGAATTGCTTGAACCCAGGAGGTGGAGGTTGTAGTGAGCCAAGACTGTGCCACTGCACTCCAGCCTGGGTGACAGAGCAAGATTCTGTCTCAAAAAAAAAAAACCCCACAAACAATAAGAGAAAAATGACTTGGACATTTCCAGGTCTCAATAGAAAAGAACATGGATACAGTGTATGGGTAGAAGCAGCAGATAACTTTAATTTCCTTCTCCAGAGATCAACATTGATTTTTGGTTGCATGTCAGAAAGTGTGTATGGGGTTGGGACCTCCATTATTGTTTGGTTGGCTTAACAGAGGTCTTGAGGAGATGGAACTATTAGGACAAGTGTTCGGAAATAAAATTGCATCTAAATTAATGACGACTTTCCCTTGCACGATGGGTCCTTTTTTTGGTCCTGGAAACTGGACTCTTTCCATGAAAACAGCGACACATGGCCCCATTACTACAATAAAGGGCAGTCTTCAGGTACAGTGATCATATCCCCCCATGCACACAAAATTATGTTCTGCAGGTGTAAGGGAAGTATAGGAAAAATACTGCGACAAGATTTTCTTACTACTCCAGAGAACATGTTATCCTTGAAAAACCTAAATTACAGTTCAGATCATAGGCCTATCAGTCAAGTTAATCCCTGAACAGAATGAAAAGCTGAACTTTTAATACAATCATAACTCTCTTCACTCTATCTCTTGCCCTTTCTCTCTCTCTTGGTTATGACTTTGTTGAACGTTTACATAATGTAACAACTAATCAAATAATCTGTCCTATAAACATTTAAACTTTCTAAAGTTGTTACTAATTACAACCCTACTTTTGCTGCACTAGAATCAGATTAAATGCCATAACAATAATCCAATGCCTTATGATAAAGTAGTAGGTGCATTAGCAAGAAAAATGTGGTTGTGTTTAATTTAGATTCTTCTTGTATGCTCATGGCATATTCTAGCATAAAACATTTACCTTTAAGCCCTGGAAACTGGCTTTATGGATCTAGGCTTTTACATTTAGTGGTATGTGTCAACAAGGAAATCTTGTATTTTCCCTCGTACCCAACATTTGCAAATCAGTGTAGAGGTCATATTTAATAAGCCCTACGTTCCAAGTTGGAAAACAATAAACAAAATTAAGTTAAAGTTACCAGATGGTGGGTTAATAGATGCTGAGTAGCAAAAATAACATTGGCCACTATAATTAACATTTTCTCTTGCTGAATTATCCTATCTATTAAAGCATGTGATAACCAGTGCTCTCTTTTGGTTTAATTATTGCCAAGAGGGACCAGGGATTCTGTAGACACTTGGATTATACAGCACTGCAGCTGTTGTAGCTGGCTCCCTGCAGTGGGTGCAATAGAGTCCCTGCTGAGGGCTGATCCTCCTCTGGAGGAATACTGAAAAAGACAAAAAGACAGTAGTTGTAGAAGACCAGGAGACAGACCTGTTGGAGCTCTCCATTGAGGAGGTGGCTCAGGAGGCACATGGGGCTAAATAAATCTTGGAAATGGAAAAAACTGGGTTTGTTACAGTAAAGAATATTTGTTTTAATTTCAAACTACAGGATCTTAAAATATATTTCTCCCTTTCATCATATATCCCCCTGCTCCATGAAGATTCATTGTATTGTTTTTATTGATGTAACAAACCTCACTGATATTTACTTACATACAGCTGTAGCAATATTTATTTTAATTATGAATGTACTATTTGGAAAGGAATTGACAGTAGGTCATTACTGCTCCATTTGGCTTCAGCTGGCTCTGGGGGTGAGAACAGCTGGGACAATGTCTCCAGTATCATTTGCTTTGTGGACTCCCTAGCACGGTGGCTTCAGGTAGCTGGACTTCCAGGATGGCAGCTCAGGGTTCCAAAGACACATTCTGAGAGAGTTAGAGAGAGAGAGAAAGAGGTGGAAGATGTAGCCCCTTTTCTAATTTAGCCTCAAAAGTCACACTGTATTGCTTCCACCTCATTCTATGCATTATAAAAAAGTCACTAAAGCAAGTTTATATTCAAGGAAAAAGGAATTATTCCTCACCTTTTTATGGGAGAACTGCCAAACATTTAGATGTAAGGTTTAAAACCCTCACTCTTTGAATCTTAATATGTTAAAATTCTGTGCTTTATATAAGTTTTATTTATCTTTAACCAGATCTTTGGACAGATGCTCAGAACTTATTCTTTAATAATGTCATTTTTAATTGGTATACCTCTTGGTATAGCTGGATTTTTGTTGAACTAAACAATGTGTATTCCACTGTCCCTCTGACAGTCGTCTCCAGTGATCCTGCCAGTAAGATAATTGGGAGGTCATGCTTAAAAAAAAAATTAAAAAAAAATAAATAACAGGAGAATATATCAGGCCACAACTTAAGATACTTTCCAATTAAAAACTTTTAAATGGAGGGCAGTCCATATATAATTTCTATATAAATAATCTCAAGATGAGTATTTTATTGAAAGGAGCCATGTCTATTTTCTAATAATTTAGCATGCCAAGTACCTTGGGATATACCCCAAACACACTAAAGAAATGGTTGTTAGCAGGATGTATAGTCCTCTCAAGATAACCATTATAAGGAATGTAACCACTAATATCTATTGAACGCTTCCTATAAGTCAGACATTGGTACCTAAGTAGAAGTCCTTAAATATTTTTGAATGAGGTGAAACACAAAACAAATCACATAAATAATAATGTATTGTCATTATTTGACCTTCCTGAAGCCTCTTCAGAAGAGCTCCTAGCACAGTGCTGAGCTCTAGAGCCATTTGTGTTTGTGTGGGGCGGGTGGGGGAGGCAGATCCCCATGCCACAGCCACAAGGAAAGGCAGAGGGGGTTCAATAGAGGTACCTGCAGTGCGCCATATGCATGGAAATGGTAGTGAGAGTCCAGCTGTTGTTGCTGGGGGAGACCATTTCATGATGGAAAAATCAAGCCCAGAGAGAGTAAGAGTCTTCCTGTGTCCCAGAACTAATTGATGGAGGAGCCAGGATATGCCCACATGGTCTAATTCAAGCCTTTATTTAGTAAGTGGTCTCCAGAGTGGCAAGGTCTCATTCTATGGATTTACAGATTGATCTACTGGGGTGTCAAAGTAAAATAGAACAATTCTCATACATATTTTTCTCACATTTTAAAAATAAATTAATATGGTTAAATGTGTGCACAAACACATATATAAAGACATTAAGATATATACATATACGTACACACACACATACCTATAGAAAAAAATATTCGTTTTTTAAATTTACATGTATATGTGAAAACGTTTTAAGGTGATCGCTGAATTAAGTCATAATTGGTGCTGCCCACTGGTGTTCTTAAAGTGAGAACCACTTGTTCCAATATTTACATCAAGAACACAAAGGCCGGGCACAGTGGGTCATGCCTGTAATCCCAGCACTTTGAGAGGTCGAGGTGGGCAGATCACCTGAATTCGGGAGTTCAAGGCCATCCTGGCCAACATGATGAAACCGTGTCTCTACTAAAAATACAAAAATTAGCTGGGCGTGGTGGCATGCGCCTGTAGTCCCAGCTACTCAGGAAGCTGAGGCAGGAGAATCGCTTGAACCCGGGAAGAGGAGGTTGCGGCGAGCCGAGATCATACCATTGCACTTCAGCCTGGGCAACAAGAGTAAAACTTCATCTCAAAAATAAAAAAATAAAAAATATAAGAAATAACATTTTTCTGAGTTGAAATATGTGTTTGATTATTCTGAGTAGCTTTCCAGTTGATAGTCAAGTGGCATGATTATTTCAAAAGCTATTAGTTCCTATAGATTAAATTATATCTAACACTCACCACCCTCAACCCCATTAAAACATCAGGACATTTTATACCGTTCTCTCAGCTTTCTCAAGGGCTCCATTAGCATCATGAGAAACTTAACACTGAATTGGCAAGTAATTAAATGAAGCATATGATGAGCTTCCAAAGCCCTGTTTCTTTTTGGAGGAAACCCAAGTGTCTCACCTGAGTGGAAGTATCAGAAGATTTCTGTCATCTGGAAACATTATTCCTGGAGCAGGAAAGATCATATTCTATTGTTGATGAGGGGGATAATAGAAAATGTGCTTATCAGGAAAGACGAAGTTATGTTACCTGGCATGGCTGAGCGTTCACAACCTTTTGTAGCAGAGCTAAGACAATTCACTTCCTTTCAAGACACTGTGAAGCACTTACAATGTGTCAGATCCTATGGAAAGTGAAGAAATAAGTCAAACTCTCTGTCTTGAGGGTCTCATATTCTAGCACAAGAGTCATATAAACAAAAAAAAACTGTATAATGCTGTGTCATAAATTCAAGAATAAATCACTACATAAGGTACGTAACTGTTTCAATTTCAAACGTGACCTACACTTTTTCTGACATTCCCCACTGTTCTGGCATATAAATGTCATCAGAAGACTCAGACACTGTCTTACATAATTGCATCAAGCAATTCATCAGGTGTCCTATGGGTTACAATAAAAATATATACAGAAAAGAAGAGGGAAAAATATTATAATATTATGCTCATCTTCATCCCACATCTCCTAGAATTAACCACTGTTAGAATCTAGGCATTGTTATTTTCATTTTAAATTTAAAAAGTATATTTTGTCATAACATCATACATGGTTATTAAAAATTGAAAAGCATTAAAACAATGAAATAAATCACTGCAAACCTCATTACTTAAAAGTGACATCAGGTGCTACTGTAATGGGTATCTTTCACTAAGCGTGAACAAATATTTAGGGGATTGGATATGTTGAAGGCATGGAATATTTTATAAAGATGGAATTGTCTTTTCATTCTTTAGCTACTCTTTAGTTGGTGCCCTCTTTATTGTCTTTTTTTTTTTTTTGGCTAAGTAATCTCACTCATTTTACTACATTTTGCTTATTTCCTTAAGTATTAGATGAGGGGTTCATTTTCTAATATATGTTCCACACAAGAGAGGGTCTACTACATGTTCCACTCACGATAGGGTCTACTACATGTTCCACTCAAGATAGGGTCTACTTCATTTGTTCTTACCAGCTTTTCCTTGTTATTTTTCTAGGCAATACTTATATTTTTTCTAAGCAATACTCATATCTGGCTAGGTTGGGATAATAGTTTTTATTTGATTACTTTTAAACTCCTTTTTTTAGTTCATGTCGTTCATTTTTTAATACTGATTGGATAACTTTGATTTGTTGAGCGCCATGCCAAGTTCTGGTTTTTGTTCTCCATGAGGGAGAGAGATATAAAACAAATAAACATACAAATAAAATTATTCCAAATATGTACAAAAAGCACAAGCACGGTGCTAAGGAAATAATCATGAAGAGATCTTGTTTATATTTGAGGGGAAGAAAATGCTTCTCTGAAGAAGTGAGAATTGAACCAAAATCTAAATAATGGTACTCCCAACACTAGAATAGTGCCTGTAACGTACTAGCTGCTTAATAAATATTTGATGGCTTGTAACTCAAAGGATAAATGCTTGACGGGATGGTTACCCCATTCTCCATGATGAGCTTATTTCACATGGCATTCCTGTATCTAAACATCTTATATACCCCCATAAATATATATATCTAGTATGAACCCACAAAACTTTAAAAAATGTTTAAAAACAAAAAAAATTTGATAAATCGATGAATGGATAAATACCTTAATATGAGTATTAGAAAGAAGAACTTTTAAGGAGAGAGGTCTACAAGTGCCCAGAATATTTTACTATACTCATATTTACTTATTAATTCTTCTTTTAGTTTTGACATCTTTTATTACTAGAATGATAATGATGATAACTGCTATCTTCATAGCTATTATGTATGTATTGACACCATAAAACAGACACTGAAACTGTGCCTGGATCTGTGTCCCCACCCAGCTCTCATGTTGAATTGTAAACCCCAGTGTTGGAGGTGGGGCCTGGTGGAAGGTGATTTGATCATGGAAATGCTTTCTCATGGTTTAACACCATTCCCTTTGGTACTGTCATAGTGACAGTGAGTCATTGTGAGATCTGGCTGCTTAAAACTGTGTAAGACATAAGACATGCCTGCTTCTCTTTTGCTTTTCACCATGATTATAAGTTTCCTGAGACCTCCCCAGAATCAGAAGCCACTGTGCTTCCTGTACAGCCCACAGAACTGTGAGCCAATTTAACCTCTTTCTTTATTAATTACCCAGTCTATGATATTTCTTTATAGCAGTGTGAAAATGGATTAAAATAGGAAATTTGTGCCAAAGAGTGGGGCATTGCTATAAAGATACCTGAAAATGTGGAAGTAGCTTGGGAAATAGGTAATGGATGGAGGCTGAAACAATTTGGAAATTTGGACTCAGAAGAAGACAGGAAGATAAGGGAAAGGTTGGAACTTCGTAGAGATTTGTTGAATGGTTGTAACCAAAATGCTGGTAGTGATATGGACAATGAAGTCCAGGGTGAGGAGATCTCAGATGGAAATGAGGAACTTATTGGGAACTGTTGTAAAGGTCACTTTTGCTATGTTTTAGCAAAGAGCCTGACTGCATAGTGCCCCTGCTCTAGGGGTCTATGGAACATTCAAATTCAGAGTGATGATTTAGGGTATCTGGTAGGATAAATTTATAAGCAGCAAAGCATTCATGCTGTGGCCTGAAGGCTTCTAACCACCTATGCTTATATACATGAGCAAATAAATGACCTGAAGGTGGAGCTTATATATATATTTTTTATTTTTATTTTTGTTTTAAGTTCCAGGGTACATATGCAGGATGTGCAGGTTTGTTACAGAGGTAAATGTGTGCCATAGTGGTTTGCTGCACCTATCAAACCATCACCTAGGTATTAAGCCCAGCATACATTAGCTATTTTTCTTAATGCTCTCCCTCCCCTCATTCCACCCTCCAACAGGCCCCAGTGTGTGTTGTTCATCTCCTTGTGTCCATGTGTTTTCATCAGTACTTATATTTAAAGGCAAAGCAGAGCACCAAGATTTGACAATTTGCTGCCCATCCATGTGATTGGAAAGAAAAGCCCATTTTCAGGGGAGGAATTCAGGCAGGCTGCAGAAATATTCTATAAGTAAAAAGAAGCCAAGTGTGAGTAATCAAGACAATGAGGAAAAGGCCTCAAAAGCATATCAAAGACCTTTGTGGCAGCCCCTCCAATCACAGACTGAGAGGCCTAGGAGGACAGAATGGTTCTGTGGGCCAGGCCCAGGGCCCCACTACCCTGTGCAGCCTTGAGACACTGCTTCCTGCATCCTAGTTGCTTTAGCTCCAACCATGGCTCAAAGGGGTCCAGGTACACCTGAGACCACTGCTTCAGAGGGTACGAGACTTAACCTTGGCAACTTCTACATGGTGTTAAGCCTGCAGGTGCATAGAATGCAAGAGTTGAGGATTGGGAGCCTCTACCTAGATTTTGGAGGATGTATGGAAAAGCCTGGATGTCCAGGCAGAAGCCTGCTGCAGGGGCAAAGCCCTCATGAATAACATTTACTAGGGCAATGTTGAGGGAAAATGTTGGATTGCAGCCCCCTCACAGAGTCCCCACAGGGGCACTGCCTAGTGGAGCTATGAGAATAGGGCCACCAGCCTCCAGAGCCCAGAATGGTAAATCCAATGGCACCTTACATCCTGTACCTGGGAAAGCTGCAGGCACTCAATACTAGCCCTTGGGAGAAACTGTTGGGGGCTGAAACCTGCAAAGCCACAGGGCCAAAGCTTCTCAAGCCCTTGGGAACCTGCCCCTTGCACCAGCATGCCCTGGATGTGAGACATGGAGTTAAAGAATATTATTTTGGAGCTTTAAGATCTAATGACTGCCCTGCTGGGTTTTGGACATGTGTGGAGCCTCTAATCCCTTTCTTCTGGCCCACTTCTCCTTTCTGTAACCGGGTTATTTACCTAATTCCTATACCTCCATTGTATGTTGAAAGTGACTAACTTGTTTTTGATGTTACTGGCTTATAGGCAGAAGGGACTTGCTTTGTCTCAGATGAGACTTTGGACATTTCAGTTAATGCTGGAATGAGGTACGACTTTGGAGGACTGTTGGAAAGACATGACTGTATTTTGCAATGCGAGAAAGACATGATATTTGGGAGAGACCAGGATGGAATCATGTGGTTTGAATCTGTGTCCCCACCCAAATCTCATGTCAAATTTTATTCCTCAGTGTTGGAGATGGGGCCTGGTGGAAGGTGAATGAATCATGGTGGGGCAGGATTCTCATGGTTTCATACACCATCCTCCTTGGTGCTGTCATGGTGATAGTGAGTTCCCATGAGATCTAGTTGTTTAAAAGTGTGTGACACCTCCTGCCTCTTTCCCTTCCACCTGCTCCAGCCATGTAAGCCATCTCTGCTTCCCCTTCATCTTCTGTCTTGATTGTAAGTTTCCTGAGGCCTCCTCAGAAGCGGAAACTTCTATGTTTCCATTACAACCTGTAGAACTGTGAGTCGATGAAATTGCTTTTCTTTATAAATTACCCAGTCTCAGGTGTTTCTTTATAGCAGTGCAGGAATGGACTAATACAGGCATTCTGATCTCTTTCATTGATATCTCAATTAACCATCAGAAAATTATAAAGTAAAGCTTTGTATGTGTAAGATAATGTTGCGTCTTGTTTTGTTTTTTCCAGATGAGGAAATTCAGCTTAAAGGAGCTAAACTAATTTAGCCAAGGCCACAAAGCAATAGGAAATAACCCAAAATTGAAAACAGGCTCGACTTTCTGCAAATCCAATGATTGACATCTCCAAGCCTAATATGAGGTCCTATGTGGACAACTGCTTGTCTCAGCCCAAATGCCACAAAATATAACAGGTCTGAGTAATTTATCCACCTATATCAAAGGTGGGTAAAAGAATTATGAAAAAAGGTAAAGCAGGGTCAGTTTGAGATCCAATACTGGGGCCAGGTATATCTAGATTCAAATATAGGTCCAGACACCTGCAAGGTGACTTTGGGTGAATAAGTGAATCTAAGTTACCTGGGTTTCAACACCTGTATCATGAAGACAATAATACATTGAGGCTTATGATGATTACATTATATAATGTAAATAAAATGCTGAGCTTTTGGCTTGACAAAGGGTGGTTGTTGTTTAGAGTGCACATATCAAGATAAAGGAAGTAGTTAATTTTTATGTATAGAAAGCGTTTGGGTGACTTTTTAGATGAAATGACAGATAAGCTGAGATTCAAAAGGCAAATGAAAGTTTGCAAGGTAGAGAGAAGGGAAAAATATTCTGCATATAGCAAGTGCTATGCACAAAGACAGGAGACAAACTCCTTATGTGGAAACCACGTATCAGTAATCACTTTTTTCTTTACATTTTATAGCAAGTTGGGGGCACTGGAATGCAATGTTTCTGCTTAACAGAAATGTTGGCAATATTCTTAAAATAGTGTTCATGATGAGAAGAATTATAATGAAAGGACTTCCCAGAAAAGAACAAAAAATTCCTCCATGAATTGTGTATTCATGTTGTATTTGCAAACGGGACACTTGTTTTATTTTCTAAACCAACTGGGCCCGAAGGATTTATTTTTGGCTACTTTTTTTAAGTACCAAAATGTCTTCCTGTATCTTCCTATATTTATTGTCCAGAGTATAAGTTCTCCTAGGCAGAGAGTTTTCAAAATTATAATGTTCACTGAGCATTAAATGCTAATAATTTTATTCTTCCTTTCCTAACACTTTGCAGTTCCAGCTGGGCCCAGAACTCAAGGTGTGAAGCTAAAGTACAAAAGCTGGTATGAGAGGTTTTTCAGGAAAGGAGTACAGGCTGAAGTATTGCAAATGTCTTTGAAGAATACTGGTGCTTTGCTGTTTCCAGCTTAATTTAGCAGCCTTGAGAAATTAGAGGAGATTTTTATTAGCATCTTATCCCTCTATGTTCACCAGCACCATTTGGTAGGAATAAAATTTAAATCTTGCTAGCTATTATCTTTGTCAGAATCATTAAATACTTTCACTTGGGAGGAATTATTAAAGAGAAAAGGGAGTATCTCTTCCTGACAGCCTGCTTGGTGTCACTGTATTGCTTAATCCTCACAATGTTGTAATAGTTAGTGTTGTCCCCATTTGCAAATACAAAATGAATGCACAAGAGGTAAAACTGCTAAAAACAGGCAGCACCAGGATACTAGTACTTCTCACACATTAAAGGCCAACTTTAAAGACATCACCATGGATCAGCTTAGGCTGATCATTAAATAGATGTGCTTTACTGCTAACAAATTCTGTGCATCATAATCATGGACAAATGCACTGATAGATAATGAACAAAGGACACTCATACATTAGTTTTCTTTTTGTATACATTATGTCACCATGTGAAACAGGATTTGGAGTTACATGCTTTAAAAATCACATGCATTTTTGAAAAATAAAAGGATACAAATGCTAAACTATGTTTTTTAAATAAAGAATTGTAGCAGGGGATGAGAAATAAATCAATTCAACACCTAAAGCAATGGAAAAGCACAGCATAAACTATTTCAGAAAGTCTGGTAATTAATGTAAAGAAGCAAATTGCATTATATCACTCATTACTTAATAAAAACTTGAGCATTTGTTTTCCAGGGAAGATAAATGTGGTTGGGGTTCCTACTTTATAACATTTGGTGTGGATTTTTACAAGATTATTATGTAATCCATCAATGGACTGTGGGCGGTGCGGGGCAGCACGGATTCCAAATATTTACAAATCACATGCATTACCTTGAATCGTGTTATTACGGCCTCCACAACCATTGTGCCATCAACTCGAAGGAAGAAATAGCTTCCTCAAGCTCTATTTGAAGGCCAAATATATCTTCCCACCTTTGTTTCTACCATTCTAATTTATCACCTGGTCATTTTCTGACATCTCCCTTTAACACAGCTTCATTTTACACCTCTAGGTCTTTTGATGCATGCTGTTAGGCATCTCTGCCTTACTGCTGCACACATCCACCATGTTATTTAGACTCACATTTTCACCTACTCTTCCAGCTTCTCTCACACCTTTTCTCAATGTGAGCCCTAGAAGTCATCCTAACTACCAAGCTTGGTTAATCTGTATTATGACAAAGAGAGAAAGTCACTCTCTTCCAAAAGCCAAGGCTTCTAATGATCACGTAGGTGGATAGTCACCTGTTTATATACTTGTTAGTCCCACTAGATTGTGCGTACATTTCATGGGACAGTGCATGAAGCTTGTATTATCTTTGAAACGTTACAAGGAATGCCACAGGTCCGTGTGATATCTGCAGAGGTGAGCAGGTAGCAGATGCATGTGGGTGTGAAGGCAAACAGGCAGGACCCTGAAGGTTGTGGAAGGTGACATTTCACCCTAGTGGAGGAGGTATCACAGGGTGGAGAGCAAGCCTCCTGTGCTCCAGCTTGCCTGGTCACATCATCTGCTGTTCACTATCCTTTCATGTCTCTTTTTCCAAGTGTACAGACCTAGATGCTCACACAACCTGAAAACTCTATCATAGTTTTGTACTTTCTAGCTCTGTAGCCCAATATTGACTTTCCCCTTTTTTTTAATCTGCTCAGCCACTCCATCTCTCTTTCATTTCCTTCATGCTGCCAGGCGTCTGGCTGACTCAGCGCTTTTGCTCATGATGTACAGAACAAGTTTCCCCATTTTGCCTCATTCTTGCTCTTTCAGGTTGCAAGGATCACCTGAGGGCAGGCGCGGTGGCTCATATCTGTAATCCCAGCACTTTAGGAGGCTGAGGTAGGAGGATTTCTTGAGCCCAGAAATTCGAGACCAGCCTGGACAACATAGCAGAACCTTGTATCTACAAAAAACAAACAAACAAAAACCAAATAAAAATATAAAAGCCTTTGCTGTGTGCAGTGGCATGCCCCTGTAGATCCAGCTACTCAGGAAGCTGAGGTGGGAATATTGCATGACCCCAGGATGTTGAGGCTGCAGTGAACTGATTGCACCACTGCACTCCAGCCTGGATGACAGAGTGAGACCCTGTCTAAGAAAAAAAAAAATCTTCTCACGAATTGCTTCTTCAGGGAAATTGTGCTCACCCTACAAGCCTCTCTCCATTTTTTTTTTTTTTTTGTCTAATAGCAATTTATAATTTTCTTAATAACATTAATCATAATTTATAATCATGTATTATTTGGGTACATATTTTGTGCTTAGTAAGCTGAAGCAATATTCTCATCTTAGTCTCTGGAGTAGCTGGGAATACAAGTGCATGCCACCACACCCAGTGAATTTTTTATATTTTTATATTATTATCTTTTTTTAGAGACAGAGTCCCATTGTGTTGTCCAAGCTGATTTCAAACTTCTGGGCTCAAGCAATTATCTCACCTCAGCCTTCCAAAGACTTTTGGAAACCTAGGTGGATGTGTTTTTTAAACTCATCATTTTATCCTCAGCACCTAATAACTAAAAGCCATCTTAAAAATACTTTTGAAGAATAAATTAATATGTGTACTTAGTTATAGAAGGAAAACATTAAAGTTATTAAGGGTCCAAGTGAGCTGAAATACATGAAACACCTTGGAAAGATTCCACCTCTCTATTATAAGAAATTAAATCAGGCCGGGAGCTGTGACTCACGTCTGTTATCCCAGCACTTTGGGAGGCCGAGGTGGGTGGATCACCTGAAGTCAGGAGTTTGAGACCAGCCTGGCCAACATGGTGAGACCCTGTCTCTACGAAAAATACAAAAATTAGCTGGGTGTGGTGGCAGGCGCCTGTAATCCCATCTACTTGGGAGGCTGAGACAGGAGAATCACTTGAACCCTGTAGGCGGAGGTTGCAGTGAGCCAAGTTAGCGCCACTGCACTCCATCCTGAGTGACAGAGCAAGACTCTGTCTCAAAAAAAAAAAAAAAAGAAAAGAAAAAGAAATTAAATCAAGTTCTGAATATTCTACTTAATGTAAATCAAGGAACAAACTTAATCATCATCTATAAAAGCTGTTGATAATAGAATGTACCTTACAATTTTGCCATGATGATTAAATAGCACCATACCTGTCACAAAACAGGTACTTAATATTTATTGAATGTATGAGCCAAAGAATGTATGAAAACCTGTTGAAATATATCTATAATGTACTCAAATGGTGAGGGGTACGAATGTACTGATGGCATTAATAAAAAGTAATACAAGAAGAGAGCAGGGAGGGTGGGCGCGGTGGCTCATGCCTGTAATCCCAGCACTTTGGGAGGCCGAGGCGGGCGGATCACGAGGTCAAGAGATCCAGACCATCCTGGCTAACAAGGTGAAACCCCGTCTCTACTAAAACATACAAAAAATTAGCCGGGCACGGTGGCGGGCGCCTGTAGTCCCAGCTACTCGGGAGGCTGAGGCAAGAGAATGGCGTGAACTCGGGAGGCGGAGCTCGCAGGGAGCCGAGATCTTGCCACGGCACTCCAGCTTGGGCGACAGAGCGAGACTCCGTCTCAAAAAAATAAAAATAAAAAAAAAGAGAGAGCAAGGAAATAAAATGGAGTGGAAAGAAAGACCACTTGGACAAACAAAAGGAACTGATTTTTCTTTCATATTCCTTTATTTGAGGATATGAGGCTTCAATAGCAGATTTCAGAATCCACAGATCTCAGCAAGTAGCTTGAGATATGTTATTTGAATGTTTCCCTTAATACTGCCATGGGAACCCCCCAAAACAAATAAAAGTCTCCAGACTTCCACTTAAAAATCTTCCTTGTATTAATAACTCACGGATGGTTGGCAGAATCTGTATTATTGACCAAGATCCATAGTCTGTTTGATGATGGGTCACATGGGGGAAATGTTTGGGAAGTGTTTTTCTCAGAAGAAGGCACAGCACTATACCACTTAAAAGGAGAGGGACCTGTAAAGAGGAATTTGTACACCATAAGGCCATTTGGTTTCTATGTAAAGATTGATTTTATGTTCACCAGACCTCCCAATAAAAAGCAAAGCTCATTAAAATATCTGAATTCCATGCCCTTTCTACACTTACTAACTATTTAACTTCAGGCAGATTACATAATTGTTCTCCAACTCTATTGTACTAGTTATAATTCTCCAGAGAAACAGAAAGAGGAAATTTATTATGGGAATTAACTTACATGATCATGGAAGCCAAGAATTCCCAAGATCTGCTGTACATTAGCTAGAGACCTAGGGATCATTTACCATCACATCTATTCCTTAGGTAGAAAAATAGGGTAATAATTTCCATTTCACAGTATTCTTTTAAATACTATCTAAAATAATCTGGACAAATAACTAAGGACAGTATTGATAAACACATAATAGATGATCCATAAAAGCCAGCAAAGAAAAAGAGGAGAAAAGAAAGGAGAAGAAAAATACAGATGAGGGAGATAGGGAGTACTTTCTTCTATTGTTTCCTTCGCAAATGCTATATAGAATTATTTTTCAGAAGTTAAATAACAATGAAGAGCATATAACCCAGCCAGCTGTCAATGAGAAATTTTAACCACATATGTATTTATATATTTAAGCTACATGGCAGGCCACGTATGTCTATTGATTTCCCTGCTCTGAAATAGATGGTTTTGTTTAGCTCTGAAAAGTGAACAATTTTCTTGACACCAACCACTTGTTTAATAGTTTTGGAATAATCCATATTTCATTAAGATGATGACTTATCATGCCCAGCCTTCTGCTGTCTTGCAAACTATTGATTTAAGGCAGTTTAGCACTTGTATAACATCTAATAAATTGGTCCCAATTGGCAGTGCTGTTATATACTCATTCCTCACTCTGTAAACACTGGCATCGCATATTTTAGAACACGTCCATAGATTTGTTTTCTCGACAAGATCTTTCCCCTCCAAACCCCTCCACTGAAACAGTCATTGCGTTTTTTGTTTTTTGTTTTTTTTTTTTTTGTAAAACACACAAAACTTTTAGACAAGTAGAGGGCACCACAATCAATATTCATAGTGTGATTTATTGGAAGAGGTAGTATTTCACTAAATCCTCCCTGTAAATCCAGTGTGCAAAGTAGTTAGTAAAGTAATCCATCTCCCGGATATTTTAAACAGGGCATTAATGGGCTTGGAAGATAGACGGGCTGTGAATCATTTGCCTGTGATGGAGGTAGTTAGAGACTTTATTAGCTCAAATGCTTCAAACTCAGCTCTGCCTTCTGCCCCTTCCTCCCATCCTCCAGGCCCAAGCCCATTAATCTTCACTCAGCTGCTCCTTTTCTCTGAATATTTGCCCCTAACTTTCTTGGGCATTCCAGTTCTCTTTTGTATGGATGCAATATCCTTCTGAAAGCCATCAAGGGTACTAATTTGACTTTTATAGTTCTATTCCATTTTTAAGGCTTTCTTTTTCTCCAGGGTCAGTTTTACACCCAGATTCTTGTTTTTTCAAATATCTATTGATATGGTTTGGCTCTGTGTCCCCACCCAAATCTCATGTTGAATTCCAATCCTCAATTTTGGTGGGGGGGACCTGGTGAGAGGTGATTGGATCATGGAGGTGGATTTCCCCCTTTGCTGTTCTCGAGATAGTGAGTGAGCTCTCATGAGATCTGGTTGTTCAAAAGTGTGTAGCATTTCCTCCTTTACCATCTTTCTCCTGTTGCCATGTGAAGACATGCTTGCTTCCCCTTCACCCTTCTGCCATGATCATAAGTTTCCTGAGGACTCCCAGCCATGCTTCTTGTACAGCCTGCAACGATAAGTCAATTGAACCTCATTTCTTCATAAATTAGCCAGTGTCAGGTAGTCCTTTATAGCAATATAAGAACAGACTAATACATCTGTGTAAGAATTTGTTTGGCACACAGGTAACTTACATGACTTGCCTATTATCTTTCTAGAATAGTTGCACTTGCAAAGTTGTAGATTGTTTGTAGGAATGTAACAAAATGCACATTAACTGCTTTAAAACATCTTAGGTAATGTCATGAATGTAAAACTCAAACAAGATCTTAGAAATGATTTGGTAAATCCTATGTAGAAAAATCAGTATTACAAATGAGTATATACTTGGCCATTTAGAAACAGAAAAGGGCACTGTGGTTTCCAATAACTGTAATTAGTTCAGTGTTGTTACAATATAAGATGTACAACTATCCATGATAAAAGTGTAGGAAGAAAATTTGAGGCAAATTTGCAGATTCACATATTCAATAACCATTTGTTGAGTAAATGAATGTATGAATTAATTTCTCAACCAAACAATATATCAACGGATAAACTATTTCTACCTTTCCATTCACATGGTTGTGTTCTTCTTCATAGACAAAGTGCTTTTTGTTTTTTTTTTTACTAATTAATATCTCTTTTTTATTTGTATCATGGCATTTTACAAAGAATCCAGAACAATTGTCTTACCCTTTGGGAGGTTTGCTGACCTTAGATATAGAATCAAAGTCTCTCACTGTTTCCTTTAAAGTATCTGATAGCTTTTATGTCCTTGAAGGTGACAATAATTAGATCAGAAATATTGCCACCCTTACTTCCAACTCTTCCCACCTTACAGTTGATAAAAATACACTGAGCCAACACATCAGCTGGTCTTTTCAATTTATTAATCCAAGAATCCATCTGTTCAAATTGAGGCTCTAGCAACACGACTGTTAAGGCCAGATGGGCTAGTTGTCCTTACGCTGCAAAACAACAGCATCCTCAAAGCCTAGCACAAGGACTTTATGCTTGTTGTATTAACAGATGGGGCGAGTGGCATTTCCTATCTGGGAGCTCTGCAATTTGCAATTTCTACCCTGAAGCCATTTAGCAGGAAAATACAGTAAGAAAATAAAATACTTAGCATTTTCACTTTCTTTTATATTAATGCTTTATGGAACAGAAAGGTGTAGACAAAGAAGTCCTAAGATTGAGAACTTTTATTTAGAGAAACTTTTCAGAATGACGTACAACTTAGGCCATTCTTGGGAATACTGGAATATATCTATTGGGCTTAGTGTTCCAGTTGCAGTATCAGTGGGACATTTAGGGAATAATGACAAATCATGTCAAATCCACTGCAAAATCCTTGTGATGGTAGTATAAAATTCAGTTTCGGTGAAGCTGCCCAAAAAATGTCTGCCTGGACGTCCATCTGATGGCCTTTTCAGCTACGAGTTGAATTGATTCTTGGGGGTATGAGGAGGTAAGAGGAGGAAATGTAACTGAAGGGGAGACACCAAGGTGTTTCAATCCTAAATTCAGAAATTCAGTCCCTATTTTGCTAATATCTCAAGATTCTTGCCCGTAATTTAAGTGACTTATCTGACTAGTCAGAGACCTAGAAATATTTTATAGTTTGTATTTGCATTCTATTTTTGGTATTTTACTTGGGCTTTAACTTTTCTGTCCTCAGACCCTTTCATATTTTGTTGTCACACAACCTAATATCAGGTCTGGTGTTAGTTTCTGGAACTCATACCCATGGTAATCACCCAAAAAGTAGTAAAATAATAATAATTATGAAATTATTACACACAATCCTACTTATTCTATTATAAGCCAATTACACACAATGTTTTATAGATTTTAGTGTATGTCTTGCACGTTTGTTAAATTTCTAAGTATGTTATTCTTTTGTATGCCATGTTTTTTCAATGTCATTTTCAGATAATTCTTTGTTAGTATATAGAAATCCAACTGATGTTTTATGTTAATACTGTATTCTACAACTTTGCTAAGCTTATTTATTAGCTCTAATAGGTTTCTTTTTGTCTTGTTTGGTTTTCTTTGGTGGGAGAGAAGTAGGTCCTTCTTATATATAAGACAATGTCATCTGCAAATAATAATAATTTTATTATTTCTTCCTATGCAAATGAATATTTTTTATTCCTTTTTCCTGTCTTTTCATTTTTTTTCTTTTTGTTACACCCTCCAATGCAATGTGAACAGAAATGGTGTGAATAAACATATTTGTCTTACACCTGACCTTAGAGAAAAGACTTTTGCCTTTCACATTTAAGTATGATGTTTGTTGTGGAGTTTTCACAATTGTTCTTTTGTTCTTTTTCAGATTCAGATATCTTTTTCATTTTTTTTCTTTTTCTTTTATTTTTTTGAGACAGAGTCTCACTCTATCGCCCAGGTTGGAGTGGAGTGGTGCAATCTCAGCTCACCACAGCCTCCATCTCCTGGGTTCAAGTGATTCTCATGCCTCAGACTCCCACGTAGGTGGGATTACAGGCATGCACTACCATCCCCAGCTCATGTATGTACTTTTAATAGAGACAGGGCTTCATCATGTTGGCCTGGCTGGTCTCAAACTCTTGACCTCAAGTGATCCACCTGCCTCGGCATCCCAAAGTGCTGAGATTACAAGTGTGAGCCACTGCACCCAGCCAAGAAGTCTTTTTCCATTCCAAGTGTATTAGGTATTTTTACTATGAAAACATGTTGGATTTTGCCACATGACTATTTAGTGTGTGTTGAAGTGATCACATGAATTTTATTATTTTTTACCTATTGTTGTTTACATATAATATACATATTGTGACTTATTAGGCTGGTGCAAAAGTAATTGCAGTAATTGCAGTTTTTGCCCCTATTACTTTTGATGATAGTTGGTATATGGTGCTGTTCACATCTTCTATGTCGTCATTGACTTTCTGTCTAGTGATTCTATCCATTACAAAAAGTGAAGTATTGCAGGCTCCAACTATAATTGTTGATTTGTCTACCTTTTATTCTGTTAGTTTGATTTTATGCATTTTGGGGATCTGTTCTTAGGCGCTTCTATGTTTATAATTATTATATCTTCTCGATTGATTGAAACTTTAATGCTACATAATGTCTTTCTTTGTCACTCCACAATTTTTATTTTAATGTCTATTTTGTCTGATAACACAGTTACTTCAGCTCTCTTTTGAGTACTGTTTGCAATTAATTTTTTTATATTTTTGCTTTAACCCTATTTGTATAATTGAATTTAAAGTGAGTCTCTTATAGACTATGTATAGTTGGATTATGTTTTATTTTTAATCTATTCTGCTAAATTTAAATTAGTTTAATTTATTTATAATTAATGTAATTACTGATAAGGCAGAAGTTAGTCCTGCAATATTACTATTTATTTTCTGTATGTGTTATGTCTTATTTGTTCTTTAATTCCTCCATTGCTGACTTTTTAAATTAAATAGATATTTTCTCATGGATCATATTAATTATACTTTTTTCTATATTTCCTTAGATACTTTCTTGGTAGTTACTATGAAGATAAAAATTAAAATTTTAAATATAATAATCTGATTAGATTAATACAAACTTAAGTTTAATAGCATACAAAAATGTTGTTCTTATATATTTTTTTCCTAAATTTTATGCAGTCTTTTTCACAGATTGCATTTTTATACATAGTTTGCCCGTCAACCAAAATTAAGTATGATTGCTTTATGCAGTTGTCTTTTAAATTAGATTTTTAAAATACAAAGAAAAATGCATGTATAATGTCTTTCTTTCACCTATGTAGTTATCTTTCCAGTGTTCTTTTTTAAATGTGATTTGAGTTACTGTCTAGTGGCCTTTCTTTCCATCCCACAGACTCTCTTTAGCATTTGTTGGAGAACAGGCCTTAGAGTAACAAACTCTTACATTCTATCTATTGATGTCTTTATTTCTTCTTCATTTTTGAAGGACACTTTTGTCCAATATAGAATTCTTTGGTTCCCATATATTTTCCTGTCAGAAATTAGAGTATGTCACCTCACTGCTTTTCGGCTTCCATAAGTTTCTGATGAAAAATTTGTTGTTTATCTTATTGAGAGCCTTTTGTAGTAATGATTGCTTCTGTCTTGCTGCTTTCTTGATTCTTTATTCTTGTTTTCAACAATTTAATAAAGATGTAATTCCATGTGGCTCTCTTTAAGTTTTTTCCTACTTGGACTTTGTTCAGCTTCTTATATATGTAGATTGATGTTTTGTGTCTAATTTGATAAATTTTGAGTTGTTATTCTTTCAAATATCCTTTTTTCTCTTACTTTCTCTCATCCTTCTGGAACTTCAAATTTGTGAATGTAATTGTGCTTCATGGTGTTCCACAAGCCTTTTAAGCCCTCTTTATTTTTCTTTATTCTTGATTTTTTCTGTTCCTCAGAATGGATTACCTCAAATGACGTATTCAAGTTCACTGATTCCTTTTTTCTGTTTGCTCAAATCTGCTGTTGAGCTCCTCTAGTGAATTTTCGTATCAGTTGTACTTGTCAACTTCAGAATTTTTATTTGGCTAATTTTACAAATTTCTATCCCTTTATTGATATTCTCTATTTGTTGCAATATCGCTCTCATACTTTCTCTTAATTCTTGAGGTGTGGTTTCTGGTTCATTTAGCATATTTAAAATAACTGGTTTAAAATCTTTCTCTAGAAGTTCTAACATTTGGGCTTGTTCAAGCGTAAGTTTTTATAATTTATTTTTTCCTACGTATGAACCATCCTTTCTATCTTTTTTAATCCCTTGCAATTTGGGGTTGAAAATTGGAATTTGCATATTATAATTTGATAACCCTGAAAATCATATTACTCCTGTTTCTCAGGATCTGTTATTGTTATTGCTTATTACTGTTGTTGTTCATTTTGTTTAGTTACTTTTTTGAAATAATTCTGTTAAGTCTATATTCTTTGTTGTGTGCGGCCCCTGAATTTTCTGTTCCATTATTTTGGTGGTCAATGTCATATTGGAGAGAGGTTTTCTTAAATGCCTTGTACCATAAATCTTCCAGTCTTTCCATGAGGCTATGTTTGTTTGTTGCGGCATGCCTTCATCATTCACTGGGCAGTTTACAACTTTGCCTCATCTTTCACTTCCTGCTGCCAAAGACTGTCAATATCAGTAGGAGGTGAGAGTATAGGGTCTTTTTAGATCTTTCCTAGCATGTGTGTAGCATTCTACATTCCTGGAATATGTTAGAGCTTTTCAAACCTCTTAAAGATATCTTATTCCCTAGATGTTTCTGCTAAGCTTTTTGGTTAGTCTATTGTTATCTATAGCCCACACACAGCAGCAACTGAGACAACAGCCTGTAAATGTTTTCTGCAAATATTCCCCATCCAACCTAGGAAGCAACTTTGGCATTAAGCCAATTTCAAGTTAGGCAAAATTATAATAATCCGTTTGAGCCAGTCTATCAGGGAGCCACAAGCCAGGTTAAAAACAAATAATTAATTATAATTCTTTATGAATAAGGTCCATTCATCTCTATCCTACAGAGAATACTGGATTGTGGAACTTGGGGCTAGGGTAAGTTAAAACAGCACAAAATTTACTGTTATTACCAAAAATTAGCCTTCTGTAATGAACAAGTGTTTCTTACTGGATTATAGAGGATAGGGCTGGGGTAAATTAAAATGCCACGAAGTTCACCGTTATTACCAAAAATTAGTCTTTTGTAATGAACAAGTGTTTCTTTGGGTGGCTGCAAGCCTTTGGTTCATTTCCAGAATTCAGAGAATTTGATTCTGACAGTTTTCCAGTTTTTAGTTGTCTTTGTGGAGGGGCAGAATTTGAAGTTCCTTATACTATCATTTGCACTAACATCCAGTCTTCATTTCTTGGCAGGGAAAATAGTTATAAATCATGAGAAAAATACATAAGAATATATATTTACTAAAACACTTGTATATATGTTTAGAGCTATGCTACAGACTGAAAGCACAATTTTCTCCTTCCTGTTTCTCTCAGGCCGCAGTGTCTAAGACCACAGCTGACCCTAACGGACCTCCACAAGTGATCTATTTTTTTTAACAATTTTCATTCTTATTTTAATTAAGGAATTTTATTATATTGTTGTAAGGGTCTAGCATCATTTCCTCCTTACAAAATTAATACAAACTCATTATAGATATTCTGCAAGATAGACAGATTTGAAAAGAAATAAAAATAATGATACTGAATAATTGACTATTATTTCTAGTTAAGGACCATTCTGTGTATACTTCTTTTCACATAATTATGACATTCTTTGGATGCAAGTGTGCATACTGCTTATTTTCACTCAAGGAAGTGTTGGCCAGAACATTTTCCTATGTTAATAATATCGCTTAATTTCCAACTGGCATCTGTATACGATGTAGTATTACATAGCCATTGAAGTGCAGTCACCATAAAACAAATTATCTCATATATGATGGTTGTATAATAACTAATCTGTAGATCTAATATAAGCATTTAATCATTCAGATTTTATTGAATATTTAGAACATCTCCATCATTTTAATTATTAAAAGTATCATTGTTATGGGATAAATAGTGTCCTCACAAAATTCACATGTTGAAACCCTAACCTCCAGTACCTCAGAAAATGACCGTATTTGGGAAAAGGACCTTTAAAGAAATGATTAAGTGAAAATGAGATCAATAGTGTGGACACTAATCTAATATGGCTGGTGTTCCTCTCAGAAGAGAAAATCTGGAACTATGTAAAGACATCAATGACGTGTGGGCATAGAAGAAAATCCATGATAGAACACAGAGGGGAGCCAGCCATCTATCAGCCAAGGAGAGGGAACAAGGATAAACCAAACCAACGAATACCTGGTCTTGGACATCTAGCCTCCAGAAAATGAGAAAATACATTTCTGTTGTTTAAGCTGCTGCTTCTGTGGTAGTTTGCTATAGAAGCCCTAGAAAATGAATACAAGCATTGTGATGTACATTTTGATAATTAGTAGCTCACTCATGATGTACAGTGATGACACTTTTTGGAACAAAACTACTAAAAATGGCACTTGCTAAAAAGTTCAGAATGTATTTTCATTAAATATATTTCCCACGATAGAATGCTTCATAACAATTGCTTCACACAGTCCTTCCTGAAGCCCCATGAGTAAAGCAGAATATCTAATGATTAATTGTGAAAGTTATCTATACTGCAGAGCTTTTCAAATATCTGTGTTTACTACCTTTTAAATGCCCAGTGGATAATATTTTACTTCCAAAGATATGAGAAGTGCTTTTGCTAATTGTATTTGGGTAGGGCAAAATGGACCATTATCTTTTTTGGCAAGTCACTCCAACATAAAGACCAAAAATCCTCCTGTTGTAAGACAAAAGAAAATTATTTTTTTACTTATTTCTTTTTGTTCCCCTAGTGTATTAAACATGTTCTGATATATTTGACCAGTAAAAAGTCAATAGAATAGACCCAACAGCAGATGGCATCTGGGTTAGAAAGACATCTTGCTGAAAAGAGAGTTCAGGTAATCAATTATTTGTGATGGAATTGTGGTGAGGAAGGAAAACCTGATAGTCCAAAGGTGATTCTTTTTGAAAGTTGTTATCCATATCATGTGTGCAGTTATGTCCGTATACTTATACATGGTACATATTTTGATATAAATTACCCCAATATATCTTTGCACCCTGCATGTCACAATGTCTCAATTTATATTGTTAGAAACATTGGGTGCCAGGCACAGCACTGGGTATTACGCATACATTCTATTTCATTCTCAAAATTTCTCTGTGATACTCTCATATAAGAAATTAAACCAGAGTTCTCTCAGTCTACATAACTCCAAAAATCAGACCATTTTCCAAAATTCTATGCTGTTTCTTAATGAAAATGTGATGGTGAATATAAGCCAAGGTGCACATTGCCAAAACTATTTGTAATGATAAAACAGTAATTAGAAAAAGAAAAATATGTCTATGAAATACATTTATAATACCCATTTATTTGCACATAATGCAGCTCTAGAGAAACAGATCTATATGTGTTTTTATGGAAAGGTATATTGCTTTATTTTAAGTTAAACAAGTTGTAAATTAATACGTAAAATTGTACTAGTACAAAATTACATACATACATGCAAAATACATGTATTTACTCATTTTTCTATGATATATATATATGTATGCATATACATTTCTCAAACTTTAGTGTGCTTAAGAATTACCTGTAACCTGGAGAATAAAACTCTAAAGTAGAATCTAAAAATTTGCACTTTTAAGAATTTCCCAGGTGATGTTAACATTGCTGGTGTTCAGACATTGCAGTAGAATTGTTATATAAAATGTAGTATGTATGCATGAATCAGATTCAAGCACATATATCTATACACATATACATATATGTGCGTGTATGTATAATTATATGAAAGTTTGAATGGTAATTAAAAAGTGTAGAGACATACATATGAAACTCAAAGTCATGCTTAATACAGGAGAATAGAAATGTGTCTATAAAGGGAACAAGAAAATCCCTTTTCAACTTAATATACACTGTATCTATGTATTTTACATATTTATTAATAACTAATTAAATTAAAGCAATATATTTCTGTTGTACTTTTTAACAATATATCAAAGACATGCAAATTAAAACAATGAGATACCACCTCACACCTGTTAGAATGGATATTTTCAAAACGGTGAAAGATAACAAATGCCATGGAGATAAGATGTGAAGAAAAGGGAACACTTGTACATCATTAGTAGGAGTAAACATTGCCACAGTCATTATGGAAAACAGTATTGTTAAGTATAGTTTCTCAAAACCTTAAAAATAGAGCTACATTATAATACAGTAATCACACTTCTAGGTATATATCCAAAGCAAATGAAATTGGAATAGCAGAGATACCTGCACTCTCATGTTCATGGCAGCACTATTCACAATAGTCAAGATATGAAAGTAATCTAAATGTCCATTGGAAGATGAATGGATAAAGAAAATGTGGCATATATATGTATCTATATATATCTATATTATATATATCTATATTATATATATTATATCTCTATATCTATATTATATATATCTACATAGATCTATATTATATATATATGTATGTATATATGCAATGGATTACCATTCAGTCTTATAAAAGAAAAAAGAATCCTGCCATTTGAAACAATATGGATGAATCTGGAGGACATTATGCTATGTAAAATAATCCAGGAACAGAAAGACAAATACTGTGCAATCCCACTTATATGTAGAATATAAAAATATCAGGCTCATAGAAACAGACAGTAGAATGATGGTTTCCATAGGCTGGGTGGAGGAGGATATGGGGAGATGTTAACTGAGGGGTCCAAAGTTTAAGTCATGCAAGATAAGTAAATTCTGGAAATTTAATGTACAATACGGTGACTGTACTTAGCAATACTGTACTGTGTAATTAAAATTTTCTTACAAGTTAGACGTCAAGTGTTCTAACCAAAAAAAAAAAAGCTTACTATGTGAGGTGATAGATATGTTAATTAGCTCTATTGTTAATATTATATATGTATATACACACACAATATATCAAGTTGTACATCTTACATATAAATTTTTATTGTCAATTATACCACAATAAAGTGGGGGAATAATCCTCTAATTTATTTTCACAAGCCCCTAATTATCTTATTTTCTGGGAGTATTTTTTATTTAACCCCAGCCTTCCACCAGAATCTGGGGACATCTTTCTTTTGAAGAGTACATTGCCTCCCTTTGTCAGCTTGATAGCCACAATAACTCACAACTGATATTTGTTAACAATAGCCATATGACATAGCAACCCAGAGCTCCACAAATCTCTCAGTTTAACAGTGTTCTAAAACATTTATTTTCATTTTTTGTACACAAATAAGTTTTTTGCATCCATCTGCGACTGAGTGACATGATGTGCTGTAGATATTGTCAACTCACCCTTCTCTGCTAGCTAGTATTCACATATATAAGTAGTAAATATTCAGTATGTATTAATTAAATGGTAGATGGATGAATGAATGAATGGTTATGGTCTCTATTTGTTCAGAAGCTGATAAAAACTCACAATTTACTTGCTATGAACTGAAGTGTAATGGAAGCATGAGCATTTTAAAAAACATTATCAGTAACTAAAGTCTATGCTTTTTCCAGATTTTCTCAGTATTCGCTTATATGTTTCTTTTTTATTATCCCATCCAGATACCACGTTACATGTAGGTGTCATGCTGCTTTAGACTCCTTCTGATTGTGGCCACTTATATGACTTTCCTTGTTTTTGATGAACTTGACAGTTTTGAGGAGTATTTATAAGGCATTTTGTAGGATGTCTCTCCTTTGGAATTTGTCTGTTGTGTTACCCTGCTTACACTGGAAGATCACAAAGGTAAAGCACGACTCTTATCTCAGCATGTGAAGGGGATATACTCCCATGTGGTTTGTTGCTTTTTATGTTCACCGTGATCACCTTGTCCAGGTAGTGTTTGTCAGGCATCTCCCACGCAAAGTTATTCTTTCTTTTTCGCCTTTTCATACTCTAATATTTGGAAGGAAGTCACTCTCTACCACAGTTTAATGAATGAAAAGTTATGCTCCACATCCTTGAGGGCAAGGAGTATCTACTTACATTATTTGGAATCCTTTTGCATGGGAGATTTGTCCTTTCTGTCTATATTTTGCTAAACATTAGTTTCTACCAGTGCCTCCGACTCGTATCCAGTAGCACAGGGATAATTTCAGCCTCCTCCTGTTGCTTGTCTGTAACCTCCTGCACCAACAGTGACAGCTTGATCTCACCTCTTGACATTCACTTACCTAATTGTTCAATTGAAGTAAACTTGTATAGCAGTTTCAAAATTGTAAACCCTTGCCCTCCCCCACAAGGAATCAACTTTATTAACTAGAGTACAATACTTATATACAATTCCTTTTACCTTTAATCTTTCAGACTCCACTCTTTTACAAAATTGATTAGACCTTTTCTCCTCTCCACTTCAGTGATTCCATATGTTTATAATAACAGATTCTTTTATTAAAGTATGGGTTCATCCCTCCATCCTCAGACTTCCTAAAAAATTTCATACATCAAAGTATGCCTTAAATGTTATAGTAAGTTCTGCATACTTCTATGGGTTTTGACAATTGCATGGTGTCATATATCCTCCATTACATTATGATACAGAATAGCTTCAATGCCCTTAAAAGTTTCCTGGATTCTAGCTATTCTACTCTTTCCACAAACACTTGGCAAACAGCATTCTCTTTACTATCTATAGTTTTCCACTTGATGTCATATAAATGAAATCTTGTAGTATGTAACCTCTTTAGATCGGGTTCTTTCACTTAAACTGTGCATTTAAGACTAGATTAGTCCATATTTTCGCATGACTTGATAGCTCATTACTTTTTATTGCTGAAAAGTAATGAATTGCATATAAACGTATGACATTTTGTTTACATAGGCATCTACTGAAAGTCATATTGGTGACATCCACTTCTGAAAAACTATTTTTAAAAGTTATGAATCCTTAATACAGGTATTTATATGAATATATAGGGCTCCTAGGTGATAAAGACAGCCTGGAAAGGGGTGAGTGAGGAGGAATTTCCTTCCCCTAGCTTGGATAATATTTTGGCAAATTCCTTTCCCCTGAAGAGTAGGCTTTGTTATAGACATGACTCTGAATATATCTAATAATGATGGTTTCCTCTAGTCCACAAAGGGATCTTTGTTAGATCCTCCCATGGAAGTGTGGACCATCCCCTAATACTGTGTCTTCGAGGAACTTCTCCCTCTGGTAAGCAGATCTTGGCTGTAACTCCCTGGATTCACCTGTGGCTCCACCATATGGGGGTCATGATTTGCCTGGTGGCCTCAGTTTTCTGATGAACCAAGAAAATTAATTAGTTTACAGATTTTTCAGCTTTTTATTATGAGAAAAAAGGAGAAATGACTTCCAAGTTCCTTTCATATCAGAGCTGACTCATATTTATCACATATTTTTCAATAATAATTTTCAGATAGTAAGACTCTGAGATACTGAGTTTTCATTTTTTTCTCTTTTTTTCTAAGAATTTGCCTATAATTTACCAAAGTCAGGAACCTGACTTTTAATCATTGTACCATATTAATATTACCCAAATTGTATTTGTTTCCAATTTATTTTTAATAGCACATCTGCGTACCATCTAATATTATTATAATTAAACCACAATTTACTATAATATAATAATTTATGTAATTCACCAAAATACTAACAATGTATATCTCTGGGTGATAACAATATATATGCGTATGTGAAAATATATATTTTAGTTATATATATAGAGAGAGAGGCATTTTTGGATTTACAAATAAATATATATTTACTACAACACTTATATATTCACTATTAAGATGGTTCAGATATTTCTCTTGCCCCTCAAGCCTAGCAATCTGTCTTATCAAGTGATTCTAAGACTTTAGTAGAAGAACTACTGGGATGGCATGGTAAGCAGACTTTTGGGGACTTATCCTAGAGTTTCTGATTCAGTTCTTGAGAATTTCTAGCAAGTTTTCAGTTGATGTTGATGCTAACTTTCAGGAAACCAAAACTGGGGAATCATTTAAATATGTTAAAGTTCTAGCACCAGTATTTATTACTTATTGAAAGCTCCCTACCTCATTGCAATAGATGGCTTAGCCTAAGAGTCACAGGAAAAAAAATTCTCAAACCCAAGTCCCCACAGTGATAACCAATATGAGCTAATTTGCTTTTTTATGTTGGATGTAGCCACCCCTTTATATAGCTTGCAATGTGTTTTGGGAAAGAGAACCCTATAAATATTAAGATCAATGATATTGACTCAGAATCTCATTATAAAAGCATTTAGCTTGTTATCATTATAGAGGACAAAAGGGTAATCTTTATAACTGAATTGCTACGACAGCATTGTTACCTGTTGAGTATACACAGGGCCGTTATGTGTTCTAGGACTGAGGGACCACTATTGAATCTAGTCAGAACACAACAAAGTAAACTGTAAATTTGTATATGAGTAAATTTATTCATTCATTATGTTTCTCCAACATGGCTGCCAGACCATAAATTAAAATTAACCTCTATGACTCGTTTTGGTGGCAGTGTATCAAATTTCTTCAAAACCAGCCAAGATTATTAAATGTTATTGTGAAACAACAAGCTTTCAAAACATGAACTGTCAGAATGTAGGCCTTTTGTTCACTAATTATTCATGTAGCAATTGTTTACCAATTTATTGACATGTGCTAAGGAATAAAAATACTAACCCTGCCCTGGATTTCCCCGAAGTTTGAAATAATCATGGTGCTCTGGGATTGATGCCGACATGAACAAATATGAACAACTGGAATCCATTTTATGTTTGGGAACTTTTATCTTTCTTTAAACATCTATTTCAATTCCATTTTGATTTGTTAAATCGACACATTTGGAAAACAATTTTAATTTTATATTTCTGTGATAAACATATTTTTGAAAATGCCTTTGAGATGATATAGAGTGGTGGCAAGAGAAGTGTAGCTACCAATTCTAAAAGGTCGAGATTTAAATACCCCGGCATACACAGATGATGCTATAACCCACTTTTGAAAGGAAATGATATCATAATGTTTCTTGGTGAGGCTTGCATCATTTATTTGCTGGTTAGTTACTATTATATGATTATTCATGAGCTGTTGCATTATTGAATATACTATTGTTAATATCTTGTCTCTGAAATTTTAGAAAGTACTATATTATATAATATTCAATAGTCTTATGAATTGCTGTGTCTATATATATATATATATGAGTGTACAAAGTTAAAATTAATTAAGTGATAGAAAATTACTTAGCATCTGTTATGGGTTGAGTGGTGTCTCGTCCTAACTGCCCACTTCAGGATTTGATTTTATTTGGAAATTGGGTCATTGCAGATGTAAATTATTTAAAGTGAGGTGGTACTGGAGGAGAATGGAACTTACTTGTAGTATGACTGCTGTCTTTCTCAAAGGGGAACACTTGGACACAAGACACGTGAAACCCATGTGAAGATAAAGGCAGAGATTATGGTGAAGATTTTACAAGTTAAGGAATGTGAATGCTTTCCAGCAAATCACTAGCAGCTTGGAGAGAGGCCTGGGACAGATGCTTCCTTGCAGCCCTCAGAAGGAACCAACCCTGCCAACACCTTGATCTCAGCCTCTAGAGCTGTCAGACAATAAATTTATATTATTTATTTATCTACTTATTTATTTAATTTTTTTTGAGACAGGGTCTTGCTCTGTTGCCCAAGCTGGGGTGCAGTGGCACAATCGCCAATTGCTGCAACATCTGCCTCCCATATTCAAGTGATTCTTGTGCCTCAGCCTTTCAAGTACAGGTGCATGCCAACACACCCAACTAATTTTTGTATTTTTTAGTAAAGATGAGGTTTCACTATGTTGGCCAGGCTCGTCTCAAACTCCTGGCCTCAAGTGATCCGCCTACCTCAGCCCCGCAAGGTGCTGGGATTATAGGCGAGAGCCACCGTGCCCGGCCAATTTATGTTATTTAAGACATTTGATATCCTGTATTTTGTTAAGACAAACTGAGAAAACAACAGCAAATCACCAGCAGCTAGGGGAGAGGCCTGGGGAGAGATTATTATTAAATCACATCGTTTTATTATTTTATGTTATATATCAATAAATAAAAATATAAGTACATACATTTGGTCCTTTTGAATGTCAGAGTTGGTCTAAATATTCTGGTAGCCTTGTAAAATGAGGTGAGAAACTTTTCTCTCTTCAGCACTAATATTTTATTTTTAACCCAAATATTTTATTTTTCTTGAAGATTTGGAATAATTTGCTTGTAAAAATTTCTAAGGCGCTTTCCATTTTTTGTTTTTTCAATCAATCTCTAGATTTTCAGCCTATTGCCAAACCAATATTGACAATTTATGTTTGAAACACATCTTTTACTTTTTTTCTAGATTAAATTATGTATGTGCTCTTATATATTTATTTAAGCTTCTCAATATTTCTAGTGATTTATGTTCCTCACCGTCAATGTTTCATTAGAATGTCTCTTTCTAGAACACGATTTAAAAATTTTGTTTACTCATGCTTATTTTCTCTCACACTTTGTTTTTCCCTCTTCCATCCTACCTATATAATACTTCTGCTAAATACTGTAATGTAGCACCTAACCATTTCAATAAGCAAGAATAAGAAACTAAATGATTAAGTTTTGAAACCAAAGACAAAAATCTCCTATTTTTAACATATGAGATGATTTTGTGTGTGAAAAATAGAAATAAATTTAAAAATATAATACTAGAAATAAAAACATCCCTTAAATTTGTCAAGGTCAAATATAAATTTTAACAATAAAAATCAGTTGCATAATGATTGTAACAAACAATTGGAAAACTAAACTTAAAATATCACTCACAACAGCGTTGTAAAACATTGAACACCTAGGAGTAAACTTAACAAATACTTGCAATATATATACCATGAAAACTACAAGTAATTCTGAGAGAAATTAAGAAAGACCTAAATAAAAGAATAGGCATATCATTGTGAAAGACTCAATATTTTAAAGATGTTGATTCTCCCAAAATGGATTTACAGAGTCAATGCAACCCTAATCAAATGCTATCTGTCTTTTTTCAAGTTTTGAGCTGATTAGAATATATATGTGTAAATACAAAATGCCTAGATAGCCAAAAACATATTCAAAAAGGAGCAATTTAGATGATTTATACTACCAGATTTAAAGACTTTCTTCAGACGTTAAATTTCATATAGTCCATGGCATATCTGTATAGCAGCACCAAAGAAGTCTGCTGACTCTGTTATTGTTTGTGGTTCTGCTATTTTGGTTTTTTGGTTTGTTTGTTTGTATTTTTTAGCTAATCATTTCTTCAGCAGCAATTATGTTTAACAAGCTCTTCCTCAGAGAGAGAGAAAGTATTTCTCTCTTTGTACACCCCCCACCCTCATTGGACTTATACTGTCTTCCAGGGTAACACAAAATAACTTAGTCTTAAAATGAGGGAGTGAGATGAGAGTTTCCAGTGTATTATGCTTTATCTTAATGTTATAGTATGACTTGCACATTTCATTATCAAAGTAAGATGCAACTGCAGGTGGGTGGATGACCCTGTTCCAATTATTTTTAATAAAATGGCAGAAGGCAGAATCCAAACCCATCAAAAACACTAAAATAACACCATCACATCCAACACACCTTAGACTAGTTAGTTACATTCCCTCATCCAGCTTCCGGAGCTACAGAGGAAGAGATGAACATCCATTTTATCCCTCCTACACAAGGAAGGAGCCAACATTTATTTTACTGTTCAGGGCTACTGGCAAAATTAATATCATGACACACAACAAAGTTGAATTAGCGCCTTAGGGATTAATTAATGTTTGAGAAAAATTAACTCCGAAACAGTAAGGTTTCTTTATTTTTCCTTTACAAGTTTTTCTTTCATTTGAATGTAACCTCAAGTAATTATTAAAGTGGCATGTATTCTTCATTTTGTATGTAAAAAATTTAGACAGAAAATGTCAAATATGAAATTTGAAAGATTCATTTAAAATATCATTTAAGAAACATATAGCTTCCAAGGAAGTGTCACTTTAATTCCACTGAATAATGTCATCAGTACTTGATATACTGCATTTTCTCTTTCAGGGAATTTTGCTATCTTAGGAATAACTTTTAAGACCCTATTGCATCATTTAGAGAAAAAAAGTAACAGGCTAACTACCTTAGGGTTAAACGTAAGGTTATTTCACACTTTTGGAAGTGGCCCCATGAGTATGGATCTGAAAAAATAAAATGAAATAAGATAAAATAAAGCGTGAAAATATATCTAAAAATGTGTAACTTCTGGCAAAATGCAGTTACTTTGCTTGTTCCCCTTGGCTTCTCACATGATTTAAGAAATGTATAGCTTGCAAGGAAATGTCACTTTAATTCCAATGAATAATGTCATCAGTACTTGATACACTGTATTTTCTCTTTCAGTGAATTTTGCTATCTTAGGAATAACTTTGAAGACCCTATTGGATCATTTATAAAGAGAAAAAAAGTAATGAGCTAACTACCTTTGGGTTAAACCTAAGATTATTTTGAACTTTTGGAAGTGACCCCATGAGTATGAATCTGAAAATATAAAATGAAATAAGATAAAATAAAGCACAAAAATATATCTAAAACTGTGTAACTTCTGGCAAAGTGCAATTACTTTGCTTGTACTCCTTGGATTCTCGCTAAAAGCCTGTTTTGTTATAATTACAGAAAGTTTGATTATCTGGTCTTAGTAATCACTAATTATTTAATATTTACTTGTTGCTTAGTTATTGTTCAGGCACTGTACCCTTAAATACTAAGATGAAGAGATACAGACTTTGATTCTAAGCAATGCAGCTGAAGAAAGGACATTTCATGAGAGGAAGAAGATGTAAGAACAGAACTGAGAATAGCATGTGGCCATCAGTAAGGCCATTTTTTTAAACAATTTTTATATAACAAACTATAAGAGTTATGGAGATAAGAATGAAGGCCATTTGGAGTAAGGTTGTACCACTATGTAGAACTAGCATATACACAGTTTAATAATTCATGTTCATAATACCCATGATAAATCATTCACAAAAACATTTACTATTATAATCAAATAATTATTTCTGATATTAACAATGCATTCTTAAACTATAAGTGGAATATTTCTTAAATTATAAGTGAAATATTGTATTTTATTACAATAAGCAATTATTACATTTTAAAATAATTTCCAACCATAGGTTTATATGTACATATTTTAGATAAAATTCTCAAAATGTATCCTGAAATTTTGCTTAAAATAAAGTATTTATTAATAAAACCAGTATGTGGCACACTATTTTACAGTTATAATTACAGAAATTATCTTTTAATATTTGATAGAAATTATTTTTTGGATAAATTATAAAAGTATAAATTATTTTATATTTTTTCCCTTTTATACCTTTATTTCTTTTAGTTTTAACCCATACACACATAGAAACACACAAATATTACAAGTAATTTGTCACACAAAAACACAAGTTATGTGATTGATATGTCACTCATGAATCAGCCACACATATTTCAGTATTGTTGTGTGCTTAAATTACATTTTTTTTTTTTTTTTTCAGACGGGGTCTCACTGTGTCACCAGGCTGGAGTGCAGTGGTGTGATCTCGGCTCACTGCAACCTCCACCTCAAGGGATCCTCCTGCCTCAGCCTCCGAAGTAGCTGGGACTACAGGCAAGTGCCACCACGCCCAGCTAATTTTTTGTATTTTTAGTAGAGATGGGGTTTCACCATGTTGGCCAGGATGGTCTTGATCTCTTGACCTGGTGATCCACCCACCTCGGCCTCCCAAGGTGCTGGGATTACAGGTGTGAGCCACCGCGCCCAGCCATAAATTACATTCTTGTCTTTACCATAGCTACCCAAGACAAGTTTTTTCATCACAGTGTATTACACCTTGCTTTTATTACTCCTGATTATATTACATTAATTTCCCTTGAATCCATATAGTAACTAGTATATTTTCATGTTTTTATAATATGTTAGCAGAATGATGTATCATAATGATTCATATGATATTGATGTTTTGCATCGTTTATTTGCCATTTATAGGTAACACTGTGGTAAATATCCTAATACATAGTGTTGCTTGTGTTTGGATTTCTCCCTTAGGTTAAACTGGAAGAAACAAAGATAAAAGCTTTGAATATTTCTATGATTATGTTACACATCTTTTATTTTATAGTTTAAGTTTTTTATCAGACTTATTGTATCAAGGGTTAGAGTCTTATCAGCAATTTTTCTAGGGTCATTCATTCTTGCACGTATTCAGCACATTTATTTGATGATTCATTCCACTTTCATTAATAGCACCATCACATTTTAAACTAGATTCACATTTTTAAACTAGACTACTTTTAGGTTGTGAAGGGTATATCGCTATAGTTTTGCCTTTTTTAGTACTGGCAAGTTTTGACTACTTTTTTCAAATATCATTTCAACTTTGTGCAAATATACTTGATAAATTCACTATCTATCTCTTTATCTCTGTTTATCTACCTAATTGCTAGAAATAATTTTGCATATATTGGTAGCAATATTTCAATTTTATTTACAGAATTTCTAAAAGTGTCTAAATTACAACTCAGGAAAAAATGGAAATTTTAAAAAAGCCACCAAATGAGATAAAGTAGGTGAAATTATTTGCAAAATATAAAGCAAAGTCAACATATTGTTATTCATATTTATCTTCTGATGATCTTCATAAAATTAGTTGAAGTTTAAGGAATTTAGTTGTATGTGCTGTAATAAAAATAGAAGACTGTAGCTTAAAGTGATTAAGTTACAGATCCAAGAACCTGAAGAAGAATAATTAAGCTAATGAATCTAATCCCAAAACGACATTCATTAACTAATATCCTATTGGAATAAAAAAAGCATTTGCAGTAGAATATAAAAGTAAGCCCTAAAAAAGCACAGGGAATGAGTATTAAATATGCAGCAGCTTTCTAATTATTAGAAAGGACAAACTGCTTTGAGCTTTAAAAACCCACATTCTTGGATAGCTGGGTAACCAAGGCGGTACTAGAAATTGACAATGTGCATTACTGAGCAGTACGTTTTGAGCAGTTATGTCTCTAAGCTTTATTTCTCAGTGTGTTTGTTTGTTCGTTCCGTTTTGTTGTTTTGAGAGGGAATCTCCCTCTGTTCCTCAGGCTGGAGTGCAGTGGTGCCATCTAGGCTCACCGCAAGCTCTGCCTCCCAAGTTCAAGAAATTCTGCCTTAGCTTTCTGAGTAGCTAGAACTACAGGCACGTGCCACCACACCTACCTTTTTTTTTTTTTTTTTTTTGTACTTTTAGTAGGGATGAGGTTTCACCATGTTGCCAAGGCTTCTCTCAAACTCCTGACTTCAAATTGTCCTCCCATCTTGGCCTCTCAAAGTTATTTATCAGTTTTTGAAAATCATTCTCAAACCTATAATATCCTCTCCTATCCAATATATATGTCAGAATGAATGTAGCAGATTTGGGAATGTAAGCTTTTCCCAAGAATATTAACCAGACCCATAGTAGGCATTTTATAAAATTTGCTACCTAATTAATAATGTACTCTGAGCATGATACTTGGCCATGCTTCAAATTAAGTAATTTAAAGCCAGAATATTGGAATTTCAATTACAATTTTGTCATTTGTGAGCTTACTTTAACACCAGTTCGCTTTAGTTAATTTTAGTTTGGCAACAACAATAGAAGAGCTATTGGGCATCTGCTGTGTTCAGGACATTGCTGGGACATTGGTTGGGGTGAAATTTATGGATATTACCATGTAGATGAACATTTTGAATAGCAATGTGGTGAGTATGAGGATAAGAGAAGAGTTTCGATTTTCGCAACCAGAGGGAATTCAAGCAAGCTTCCTGAAAGGGTGATTTCCAATATGAACGGAAGAGATAAACTGGGGCAGGGAGTGGTGGCTCATGCCTGTAATCCCAGCACTTTGGGAGGCCAAGGCGGGCAGATCACAAGTTCAGGAGATTGAGACCATCCTGGCTAACACGATAAAACCCCATCTCTATAAAAATACAAAAAATTAGCTGGGCGTGGTGGTGGGCACCTGTAGTCCCAGCTATTCAGGAGGCTGAGGCAGGAGAATGGCGTGAACCCAGGAGATGGAGCTTGCAGTGAGCCGAGATTTCGCCACTGCACTCCAGCCAGGGTAACAGAGCGAGACCCCATCTCAAAAAAGAGAGAAAAAAAAAGATAAACTGGGAGTTAGATAAATAAATAATAGAAAGTAGAAGGATATCTAAGTAGAGAGAAATATGCAAAACACAGAAATATATAAAATTCAATTTTAGGTTCTTTTTTTTTTTTTTTTTTTTTGAGACAGGGTCTCACTCCTGTCTTCCGGGCTGGAGTGCAGCAGTGTAATATCGGCTCACTGCAGCCTCAACTTCCCAAGCTCAGGTGATCCTCCCACCTCAGCCTCCCACCTCAGTCCCATCCTTAACTGGGACTACAGGTGTGCACCACCACGCCTGACTAATTTTTTGTATTTTTAGTAGAGACAGGGTCTTGCTATGTTGCCCAGGCTGGTCTTAAACTTCTGGGCTCAAGCGATCCTGCTGCCTCAGCCTCCCAAAGTGCCTGGGATTACAGACGTGAGCTGCCACTTGGCTGATCATAGATTTCATGCAGAAAATGGAAAGTCAGTTGATATAAGTGACGTGAAGAGCAGAGAAGATTGTATGAAGATGATGAAGAGGAATTCAGGGGTCTGTTGAAAGTAATTCAGGCTTTTTTCCCATACTTTAGAAAGACTTTGTTGAATTGTAGGCTGGAGAGTCATATGCAAGGTGGTTTGTTTAGATGGATTGCTCTGGTATTTGCGCTTTTACAAATACAAAAATTGAAGATATAAATAATACTTGAGATATTGGATTAGTAGCTTGCTAAAAACATAAGACATCCTTAAGCTTGGGTAACAGTAGTAGATATTAAAAAACTGGAGTGTTCTGGGAAATATATAGGCAGTAAACATGAGACCGCCATAGCTTACGACTGCTATGAAGTGATAATTAGGAATGGAAAGCATCCCCTGGTTTCCAGCTGTGGTCTGAATGGACAGTGATGTCAACCCCATGCAGGGAAATACTGATGGAGGAATCCATGTGATGTTTGGAAGAAGAATATAGTAATCTGATTCAGATGTGTTAGGGTTTAAAAAGTCTAAAGAATATTCTAGTGGATATATTATCTTTAAAATTAGGAGATATATATACACACACACACATATATATACACACATACACACATATATATATAAAATAATTGCAACTGTCATTTTATTAGACATTGTGGTCAAATACCTTTCTAATTATTTTTCACCCACACCCATGTATTTTATCTTTGTGAAGCCCTCACAGTGACTCTGGGCTAGGCCTTGTGATTTGTTTTGGCCAGTGGGATGTAGTAGACATCACACAATCAGAGGCTTGAAAAAAGTCAATGTGCATGTTTTTATTTGTAGTCCTTGCCTCTATCATCACCATGGGGAAGAACAAACCTACAATAGTGGGATGCTCCCAGCAGGAGTCCCATGGGAAGAGCCAAGCTCCCCCTAATGTCTCAGCCAAGGGCCATCTCAGATCAACTAAAAGGCAGCTGATGTTAAGATATCTGGATGAAGCCAGGCAAGATCAGCAAACTATCTAGCTAACCACCTCAGAGTATTAGCAATAAACACTTATTTTTACATGCCACTGAGGTTTGTGGTTGTTTGCAACACCACAAAAGTTGTATTGTAGCCAATGTTAATTATTATTATTCTCCTTATGGTTTTTGTTTTTTCAGTTTACTGCTTGAAATCGAAAAAGAGTATCAGATTGGTGTGAAATCTGTAGAGTCTCAAGACATACTATAGTAGAATGTGATAATCTGTACTGTTTTAAAAAAATCCCTACCTCCCTATATCATTCAGCATTCCTGCAGAAAATAAATGACACATTTAAAAGGACAGTTTAAACAAAAGATAACAATATTTGAAAAAAATATAGGCAGGTTTGAAGGAACCAACAAGGAAAAGTGAGACACATGAAACAGTAATAGCAGGAAGCTGTTAGCACCCCTGGACCTGAAGGTCAAAGAGGTGGAGCTGTTGCAGAAATAGGACCAATAGCCAATTGGAGGAACTGAGGACTTGAGGTGGGCCAAACTGTGATCCGATACAGATGAACAAAGATGGTGCGTTTCTGAATTCTTTATTCTCTTCTCTCAGTGGGGAAAATACTATGTAGAATTTGATTAGGGCATAGGAGGCAAACATTAAATGGGGGAAGGTGGCTAACAAAAATGTCTAGCAAAGTCCACAGCCTCTTTCCTCTATATCTACTTTTGCCTTTTGTCTACATGAAAAATCTGAAGCCTTAACACAAGCCCCCCCATTTGATTATGGAATGATATTAATTCAGTGACATCACCACCTAAACATGTTAGCCCTTACCAGTGCTCTTCATAAAAGATGGCAATCAAAACTGAGGACAAAAGAAATAAATGACATACAACATACAACTTTTAACTTGTGCATTTACAAGTAATTAGATATCAATAAAATCAGCAATCAGTTATAGAACATTTACCATTTTGCATATAACAATACAGAAAACAAATATTTCTATTTTATCAAGTTCCTCAGTTTGAATACTGCATCCAAGGCCCACAGGTATTAAGAGATGCTCTCAGCTGTGTCTCTCAGTAATATTCTATCTATCTATCTATCTATCTATCTATCTATCATCTTTCACATATATAAATAACACATGCATCTTGTGTGTCTATGTGTATGTATGTATATATATTTCTTATATATGTTATATATATATTTATTGTATATGTGGGGTGTGTGTGTGTAAGCAAGAAATCTACAAAAACCAAATATATAGAAATATTCTTACAGGTTGAAATTATTTTATTTATCTCTATGTATTATTTAAATATAATACAGAGAAGTACAAATACAAATATTTTACTTGCATTTCAATAAGTTTAAATTCTTGGATGCAAGAAAAGCATACAAACCTTGAAATAAAACAATAAAGAAAATTATATTATTGATCTGTTTGAATAATTTTTAAATAAGAATTTTACTGCCTTCTCAGTTTTAACTTGTCTTGAAGACTTTGTAAAAAATGAATCTTCCTGTTTTACATAATAATAAAACTTAAAAGTTAGGATGGTTTTCATCTTCAAAACCTTTTATAAATGGCTACAAATATTGCTTTAGCGTTAATTTAATCTGTGAAAGTACCCACTAGAGAACACCCATTATTCCTGATTTATGTCAATTTTATTAGCTCCAGTTACAAGAACACACAGATAACAATCTTTTAAACCAGTGTTTCTAACCCCTGTAAACTGTAAGTGCAATCTCAATTTATCTGTTGGTATAAACTTAATATCTACTCTACTCTAGAAGTCTTAATTTGATGAGCTATAAGAAACCACAGGCAATGAGAAAGTGTTTCATGACCAAGAGTTCATCAGACATCTGGACTTGTTAAGAGAGCTGTGCCTATAAGCAATATAGATTTTTCATTGAGGGGACTGAACCATTTTCAGTTAGAGACTAGTATGTCAGCCAAATAGAAATATTCATATAACATGCCAATATTTTTTTCTGACTACCCTTTTATTTTGCTTTCCTTCGCCCAGCAAACAATAACACATTAAGACCTGGAGCAATAACTCTTAGGAGAGGTCCTTCTATGCCTATTAACTCTCCGCAGGTCTTCTTGCAAAGGGACATTAAGATTTCAAGTTCGGACTTCACACTGCCTACATTCAAATGTGGGATCTTGAATTATAGTGATGCGATTTGAGCTTGGCTCAGTAACCTCTCTGTACCTCAGTGTTCTCATTTAAAAGGATGACTAGTAACCTTGCTTTACACTTAATATTACTCAAATGGAGAAAGAATTTACCCAGCACTTAGAAATTCCTAGGCCCTCAATCAATGTTTGCTCTTAATGATTATTATTAGAATTATTAAGGTTTTTTTGTAAGTGTTAGGTTTCTTTTTCTTTCTGGTTTTTTTTTTTTTTTTTTTTTTTTTTTTTTTTTTTTTTTTGAGACAGAGTCTCACTCTGTCGCCCAGGCTGGAGTGCACTGGGGTGATCTCGGCTCACTGCAACCTCCACCTCCTGGGTTCAGGTGATTCTCCTGCCTCAGCCTCCCAAGTAGCTGAGATTACAGGTACCTCCCACCACTCCTGGGTAATTTTAGTATTTTTTTTTTTAGTAGAGATGGGGTTTCACCATGTTGGCCAGGTTGGTTTTGAACTCCTAACCTCAAATGATCCTCCCACTTCGGACTCCCAAGGTGCTGGGATTATAGGCGTGAGCCTCCATACCCAGCCAAGTGTTATCTTTCTAAATATAAACCTGACACTTAATGGCAATTCAATAAATATTCATGGAATAAATGAATGAAAAGCTAAAGAATAAGGACTCACACAGCCTGTATATAAAGCCCTCTGCTATCTCTCTGTTGTCTACCAAATTATATCTGTATTCTAATTAGCAAGGGCAGTCTGGCATGGGCTCCACATCCACATCCCTGACCCCTTTCAGCTGCCCTCTACCAGGCACACCCTATGCTTTGCCTAAGGAGCCTGTCCAGCGCTGTCCTAACACGAGCTCCTCTAGTGTTTTCTTCCCTCACACTGCAAACTGCTTCTCATCCTTTTAGAATCAGCTCAATTATGGCCCCACTGGAAAAGTTTTTCCTCATTTCTTGTGATGATGGTATTTATCTCCTCCTCAAGGCGTGGGAGATGCTACCTATTGTTGTTATATCCCATATTGTCTGCCTGGTATGGTTTCCCAGTCAACCCAACCCTTCTTGACAATGACTATTTCGAACTCTGCGATCCTGTTACCCTTCGACCACCAATACTCCATCATGTTTCTTGTATTTTCACCAGATAATCTTGACACATACTTCACGGTCAAAACAGTCTCCAACAGAAAATAACTTTTGTCTTTTCTCCACCAAATCTGTAACTTACAGACATTTCTTCCATCCCCTCGATCTAGCTAACTTTTCTCTCAGATCCTATTACATGCTAAGTGAATGATTCAGAAGGCTATACCTTTGACTCCAGTGCTCCAAGCCCATAAATAATTTTTCATTTTACTTAAAGTAAATGTGTCACCGATCATGTTAGTAACATTACATTAGAGCAAGCCATATTTTCCTTAGCTGACTGTGGCCTGGTCAGTCCCACTAGTGGAAGAGGGTGACGTATAATTGCAGTCAGAATGGGTTCGAAAGAACAAAGAAAACAAAAATAATAAAATACATAATTGTGTTGATATATATTTGGAAGACCTTGGGAAACTAAACTTGCCTGCCATATTTTGTATTGGTCAAGTGTGACGTACCATTTGAAAACAAACTTACAAGTTTGCATGACTTACTGTGTCACATCTCTGTTACTTGTTGTCAGCAGTGAACATTTTTGCAAACATTATCCATTTAACCCTTATGAGAAGCCTATGAGTTAGCCTATAATTCATCTCAATTGTACAAATTTTATAAAATGAGGCTCACAGAATGAAATGTCTACCATACGGGGTAGCCTGGTCTAGAATCCAGGCATACTGAAACCAGGGTACAGTTCCTTAAACACCAAATTGTTATTTGATGTTGGAAAATTGTAATTGTGTCAAAACAACTTAGGCATAGGGCGTGTGTTTGTTAATAGAATCCTTTTAAGCCAGGATAAGTAAATGGAGATGATATAGCAAGGATATAGGGGGATCTCATTAATACCCAGAGCAGGAAGTGCTTCCAAGCTTCAGGAAGGGTTTGAACTGGGGACTGAATTATTATCAGGAAGCAATCGGCTCCTCTCAGCATCCCTGTCTCTGCCTCTGCATCTCTGAGTCTCTCTCATGCTCTCTTTTCCTGAAGTAGCCAGGATTCTAAACATTCCTCCAAAGATTTCAATCCCCTGGATATTTAATTAAACATGAACTTAAGTATTGCTATAAAAGCATTTATATAATTAAGATCAGGGACCATAAAATGACATTATCCTGGATATCGGATGGCCCCAGTCTAATCACATGAGCTCATAACAGCAGAGGAGGATTTCTTTCTGGACCTAATAGGGGAGATTCAGCTACAGGAGAGCGCAAGGAACAGAAGAGGCATAAGGGGAAGTGAGAAAGATGTGAATCATGAGAAACATTCGACCCACCATTCCTGACTTTGAATAAGAAGGAAAAAAGCCACAGTTCAAGGAAAGTAATTAGCTTTTAAAAGCTGAGAGGGATCCCTGGTTAATAGCCAGCAAGCCAACAGGGGCTCCAGTCCTGCAATCACATGGAATTGAATTCTGCCAACCACTTGAATGAGCTTGGACGTGGATGATTCCCAGAGCCTCCAAAAAGGAGTGCAGCCCTGCCAGCACCTGGATGTTAGCCCAGTGAGACCCGTGTCAGCCTCCTGACCCACAGCACTGGGAATTGTAACTGTATGCTTTTCTAAACCACCTAATTTGTGGTAATTTGCAACAGCAGCAATAGAAAACTAACACATTTGTATACTTTTAACTATGCATCTCCCATATTTGTGCATTTTATAATTTTTTCTCTACATACAGGTTCCCTCATCTTTTTTGTGTATTCCATTCTGGCAGCCTCTGACTTTGCCTGCAGTCCTGAGTCACATGAGCCTTTCATCTAGTCTGGAACCTATGATTAATTAAACCCATCTCCACATTTCACTTCCAATTTCTAAGTGAGGGAAAATCAAATTTTGCCAACCCAATCACTGAGTTAATCCCCCTGGTCAAGACACCGATTCCCACCCGGTCACATGGAAAAGAGTCATGAAGAATGTTGACAGCTCATTCCAGGACTTGGAAAGTCAGTTTCCTGAAGAGGGTCAAAGTGAAGAGGATAAGATGTCAGGGAGGGAAGGAAGAAGCCTATCTGTAGTAGAGATATTTGAAAGACATAAACTGCATGGGATAAATTCAAACTGATGACAATGTAGAACAGATTAAGATGCTGAGAAAAGGACATATGGGAAGGAATAGGACTGTAATTTTTTTCTAAATAACAGTTAGTTTTACATCTATTTTCTAAATCCAGGGAGGACTAAAATCAACACCAGACCCTCATTAATGCATATATAGGGGTTAATTATGAGTCTTTTGTGTAAGTATGTGAGCTTGTGCTAAATGTATACGAGTATGTATTGATCACTTAATTTTGCTGCTCATCAATTTTTTCCCTATTTTTTCAACCCTATAGGCTCAGCAAAATAAAATGGCAAGAGGCACAATGAAAAGCACAACCAGCTGAGATTAAGTTCTGCAAAGATTAGTTCTGGCATAGGTTTTATTTAATGTTGTAGGATAGTGACCTGGGGAAATAAAAATGCATCCATTTGAGAAACTGTTGACAAAACAAGAATAGAAATGCAACAAAAATCAAAGTGCAAAAGTGGATTTGGAAAATTCTATTCTGTGCAACTCAAGTAAACACTGACTTCCTAAATCCAAATGTCCACCTCTGTTATGTAAAGCTTCCCCTTCAGTGCAGTTAGGGTGCTTGGCAATGCATGAGGTCAGTATGACTCATGCTGGATAGGCAGACACTGAGCAGACATTTATGAATCCAATTTTTTATTTTTTGTCTCTTCACCATCTATTGAAAACCCACATTTTGAGGCCCACTTTCTGTGAAACTTTCTTGGCATTCTCGGACATATTCCTCTTAGAAGGGTGCATGTCTCAGTGAAGAAAAGCACCCAAGAAGGAGAGTGGCTTAAACTGAAGAACAGTTTGATAACTTTTCATCAATGCATTTGCCATCAAATATAAGCATCAATGTGACCGTGAAAGACATAAGATAGTATAGTACCTAATTTTTAAAATTCAATTAACTCAACAAATTGTTACTTGTTATCGATTACATGTCAAGGGCTGTTCTGAATGTTGGTGATACATGAGTGTGTAACTAAAATTGAGTTTTTGTCCTCCTGGAACCTTGAACTGTCAGATAAAGAAATTGAAGTCCAGATAGCAGCTTGTCAAAAGCTACATGTTGTATTGAGATGGGGCTACAGAGTCGAGCTTCTGTCTCCAGATTCCTACTTCAACTGTGTTTGAAAGAAGATGGAATATACAACATAAATAACAACATAGAATGGAGCTCTTGTTTTATTACACTATGGTACTACTCTGTCATTTTTCTTCAAGAAAGAATTTGGCCACCTCGAAATAGTTTTTACCACTTTTAATAATATGGAAATTAAATTGAATTGAATTATAAATAAAGAGCAAGCAGTTGCTATTTTTAATTTAAAAAATAAAACTAGGTCAATAGATTTAACCACATGTGAGCTTGAGACCCATAAGGACAAATACCTACTGAACAACTGCAGCTGGAAATTACAGTTGATATTTTCAAGACTGAACTCATTACCTCTGTGAACATAAGTGACTCTCATATTTAGCATTTTGTTGAATAGCACCCTTCTCTTTCAAGCAGTGCTAGTCAAGAACCAAGAGAATCATCCTGGATGTCTCCATCTGTTTGATCATTCTCCCTCAAGCCATACCACACTGGCCCATGCAATGAATGAACTTCTAAGTTAATTTCATTTTATTTCCTGTGATGAATTATATTTTTGTTCTCAAACATTCCCTCCCCTTAAAGGATTATATATCTCCATTCCTAGGGGGCTTGGCCATAAGAGTTGCTTTATCCAAAGGTGTATGAAAGGGCATGATATATGCTACATCGGTGCAAAAGCCTTAGTGTCATTGAATATTGGGTCCATTCTCTTTCCTTTCCTCTGTGCTATAATAATAGATGTCCTGTATAGGGCTGTTCCTTCAGTTTAAGCCAAAGCATGAGAAGAGACATGAGCAAAGTCCCAATGACCTAGAGAAACCAAAATGAGTGAGAAATAAGCCATTTTTGTAAGCCACTGAAAATTGGAGTGGTTTGTTACTGAAGTATCTCCTAGAAGCAAATGACTATAACCTCCTAACCTTTCTTATAACTGACATCTTCCCTCCAGTCTCACTGTCACATCTTCATTCAGTCTGTAGTCATTTCTTCCTGGAACCCTGGAATATCATTAAGACTATTTACCTTCCTACCTTCATTCACCTCCCACTTACAATCAATTCTCAATATGGAAAAAAATAGTGATGTTTCTAATTATAAATCTTTTTATTTGAAGTCATTTAAGATCTCCCAATCATTATTGTAGCAAAGTCCAACTCCTTCTCATTCAACAGATATGTCTTCATAATCTCTTATGTAATTACGTTACCATCCTGACCACTGGATATTTTAATGTTGAGATTCTACAATGCAGCTACATTGAAGAGTGTAAAGTTATGCAAAGACAGCTTAGGCATTCATGTACCTTCACATATGTCCATTTTTTTCTGAAACATCTTTTATATCTTCAGCCACGTAGTAAATTCTGATTCATCCCTTAAGAATGATCTCAACAACACCTGTCTTTCCTTATGTGTCCCCTTCTCTGTTCCTATAGTACTTTGTATATATGTGTGTTATCACATGAATTACACTTTGTACTGAGTGCTATTTTAATTTTCTGTCTTCTCCTCTGAACGATGAGAAATTTGAGGAGAGGTGCATGTCTTACTAATTTGCACATTCCAGATGGCAAGCATAGTGCTTGGAACACAGCAGATAATAAGTGTTTGATGAAATGAATTTATTAAGTTATGAAAATATACTACATTGAAGCACTTAAGGACTTATCTATGTTTTGTTTAGGTCTAAAATTAACCAAACCGCAAAATTTAGTGTTTGGGGCTTTCTGCCAATATTTCAATATTTAACAAAATCTGTATTTTGGAACAGAAATAATTAGTTGGTTTATCTGTGTTAGCAATGAAAAGTGTTTTCTGTTCCTCATGAGCAGAACTTCATTGCCACCCTTGCCCCATAAGTGTAAGCTGGAAGGGTTTTTGTTTCCGTGTTGGTTTTCCAGGTGTGTTGTTCATCCTCCTAGAGGCCTTGGAAAGATTTGCATGCCAACACTGACTTGCCTCTTCACCAGGCATCTTGATCCCACTGGATAATTTTAGTGAAAATAAATATTCCAGTCTCACTGAAATAAATATTAACATAACGGTGTGGTACCATGTGTCAACTGCAAACAAGCCAAAACAAAAATCAGTGTTTGTAATGAGCAAAGGTTGAAATGACTGCTCTCATGCACTACTGGTAGACATACAAAATATCAAATACTTTCTAGCCTGCAATTTCACAATACTCATCAGCAGCCTCAAAATAAACTTAGTTTCATCTATATTAAGGAATATTTCTTTAAAAAAGTCAAGTATGATTTTGATGGTCTCCCAATGTTCTGAGAACTGTCACTCAATTATCCCTCTGTACTTATTAATGAAGATATTTATTGATGATGGTAGTATTAGTAATTTTGAAAATGTTGAAGGCATTTAAATTTCTCTACTTCAGAAATTAGTTCAATAAATAATAGTATGGCCCAAGATTGCGTGTTATGCATCTATTTTCATGGTGTATCAAAGAATGTTTAATGCTATGTTAAAGCACTCTTGATGATAACGTTAAGTAAAAATGTAAGATGTTCAGCCTTATAGAAAATACAGTCCCAATTATATAAATATCCATTAATCCAATAAAGGTGTTTTAAGAACCTGCTATATGTGCCAGGCATTATGTTAGAAATCAGAGATATAGAACTGGAGAAGGGAGTTAGGGACAAAAACCAAAAACAAACAAAAAATCCCACGTCCTTAAAGAGAACGCCTAGAAAGAGTGACTTTCTCTGAATATGAGGTCATCATTGATTTATAGTTTGCCTTCCTTATTTGTTTATTTGCCAAATTTGTAGCATAAACATATAGTACTTTTATCATGATTTATTAAGAAGAAAAATTATCACAATTATTCATCTCTATCAGCCAGGTCTAATTCAGCCAAAAAAAAACCCTGAAATCATAATTTATAACTAGTTCATCCTGAAAACCTCAGCAGGCAGCAAAGTAATGTACAATCAGATTAACTACATTGTGGTTCTCACACTCACTGCGGACATTATTTAATGCTTCTGTGGACACAGTCCAGTAGGAACCCCTTTCCCAGGACGAATTACAGAGTGAAGAAAAGACGTGCATGCTGCCCCTTGCAATGTGCCTTCTCCTAGTATTTTCATCCTTGATTTTAAAATATTCTCAAAACAATTATTGGACACGGTGTTGTCTTCACTGCACAGATACAGAAAAGGAGACTCGGAGAGTTAAGTTGCTTCCCAAGGTCACACAGTGTGTGAAACCAGATCTTCCTAATACCGAAATGTATTCTTTCAACTGCATTGCATCGTTCTTTCTTTGTTTCTTTCCTTCCCTCCCTGCCTCCATTCCTCCTTTCGTTACTTTCTTCTTCTTTTATTTCTTCCTTCCTTCCTTTCCCTCTCTGTATGCTAGACACTCTTTTCACTAGGCATATAATAAAGTTCTCAAGTATTCTGTGAGGCATTGCCCCCCACTTGTAGATTTCTAGAAACAAATAAATCCATTGGCCGAAGTGATGGAAAAAATAAGAAATAAAACATGTAACTAAACGAACAAGGAAAACCATACATTTCTCCAGCCTGAAAACACTGAAATGGACTAGAACCAAGTTCATATTAGAAAGAAAAGGTAATACATGGGTGAGTTTGGGGATACAGATGGAACAGAAGCCAGCCAAATAAATATTTTTGATTCCTCTATTTGTATATGTTAAAATATGATTACCAAGTTGGCCAAGCTATATAAACTCTCTCAGTTAATGTGTTTTTACCTTTAAAATATCTACCCATAGGTTTGTGCAAAGATCAATGAAGGTTACTCACCTAAGGTACTCAACGTCATATATAGCAAACTCAATAAGTGAAGCCCTCCCTATCCTCAGATATTACCTGCCAGCCATTAAAAGTCCCTGAATTAAAATGTTTATACTCTTGGGACACAGATTACTATACAATCAAGTTATTACAAGGCAGCACCATTGACCTTTACTCATTCATTCAACAAATATGTAGAACTTGCTCTGAGTCATTCTTTATTTTAGGTGCTAGAAGTACAGTGTTGAGCAAAATAGCTAAAATTAGAAATGCAGATGAGTGGTTAGGAAAACACTGCAGAGGTAATGATTTGTTCTGCCTAAAGGTGGAATGTAAAGAAAGATTCAGAGAAAGTGCCATTTAAGGAAACTGAAGAATTGGGGAAGTTTGATGAGGCAATGCATTCGCTGCAGTCCTCCTTGCTTGAAGCTGTCTAAGTGCTTGCTTCCTCCAGTGTGGTTTAATATAGTATTCACAAGCAAAGGACCATTTGAAGACCCTCAAATAGCCTCTCACCATGACCCCATGTAGCTTAAGAGTTGACAATTTTATGGAAATCTGTTTTTATGATTGTATGTTTTTCCTATTTGCAGGTGCCGTTGCTTGGCTTTTCCATTCAGGTTTTAGCTTGCCCTTCTTTGCAAAAGATCCAACTAATGGATGGAATTAGAAAGAGACTTTTTTTTTCTCAGAAATTAAGAAACTATCAAGAACACTCAAAAATAGAATGGGTGATCCGGAAAGGCAGGGAGGTTTTTGTCCCAGACATATTCCCCTGAGGAAGAGTAGATAGCTGTCAATGATATGCCATTGACACCTACGCCAAATAGAATGGGGCCTCCCTCTGTACTTCATTTTACTGTCAGCAAAATGGAGACAAAAAAACCCCACCTACATCACAGGGTTATTGTAAAGATCGCATGTAAACAATGACTTGCACATAAATAAAAACCTCAATAAACATTTAACTCATAATAATAATAGTAATAGATGGATTAGTTGTAGCAATGCTACATCATGACAATTAGAACTAGTATTATTAATATTATAGTTCTTCTCGAAACGCTGGATTAAGGTTGTAATTATCCCTTTGCAATTTGTCTTTCTGATTTTTCTTTTCCCCCTCATTTTGCTTCTAATAAATATCAAATCAGTATTTTCTATATAATGGCACAGTTTGGGACACTTTGGATAACATATAGTTAGATCAGGGAATAATCACGTGCTTAAGATATTTCAGGACTGTCCCCTTAGTTCAGCTAAAAGCGGGGCTCTTGTCACATGGCCGTGAGAGATTAGGCTTGCAGACACTTTGAAGGGTGAGAAAAATGGAATGTATTGGGCAAAAAGGAGAAAAAGGGAAACAGGGACTCTCAGCAAACCTAGAGTCCTGCTAGCCAGTTTCCCGCCTCACAAATTGAATTCCAGTTACCACCCCAGGACAGGAGAGGCCCATTCTCCCAGTGCGCAGGCCAGTCGGAGTTTCTCTGGGTACCCCTTTATACTTCGCTGTTTCAAAGAGACGTCTGTGGGACAAACTCTAGAACTGGGGAGTCCATTAGGAAGACATCAGTCGCATCAGTCTTTGTATATCTGAAATAATTAGAATTAAATGACATCAAAACTCAGTCTTTTGTTCATAGGAGCTACCTGTGGTCAGTGGCTAGCAAATTGGAAAGTGCAGACATGGAACATTTACATGACGGCAGAAAGTTCTGTTCAACAGTGTTCTTCTAGAAGAGCTTGGATGTGCACACACATAAAAATGAGAAAACAACAATCACAAGAATTTGGGGACCTTCCCTCTGTGGCCACCCTGCCCCCTTACTTCACCATCTCAGACACATCATGTTTCTTTTGCTGCAGGGTCTTTTCCCCTTTCTGAAAACTCCTAAAATGCACCTGCTGCCCTCAGTACACACCTAACACCCATAATCTTTCTCTAAACACACAAAAGCTTACATCTTTATCTGCCAGTCATTCTCTCTTGTTTCAGACTTTAGCTCAATGATGGCTTCCTCAATTAGCCTCTCCCACTCTGACTGACTTACCTGCCATTTCTCTGTTACATACCCACATTCCATTATCGCCTCCTCTTTGCAACACATTATGTGAGTGTGTCTTTACATTTATTTATGAAATCACTTTATTAAAATCTGACCCTCCTAACATACTGAAATCTTCATGAAAGCAGATATTATGCCTGGTTTTGCTCACCATTTTATTTCTGTACCTGACATAGTTCCTGGTCCATAGTAGGGTCACAGTAAATATTTAGTAAATGAATAAACAAACCAGAGTAGAAGAGATCACTTTTTCTAGTGGACCTCAGCAGGCCTCAGGGAGAAACGGATGCTTTAGCTACACTGCGGTAAATCTAGATTCTGATAGCTTATCAAGATAGACATGGCCCTTGTTAGGCAGAGAGATGAGATAATTTCTAGTTACTGAAATATGGCTGGACAGGATAACCATTGACCCATAGCAGGGAGAAAAGACCAGCAGGTTTTTCTTTCCAAAGGCTGTATTAGTTATGCAACGAGCATGCTGAATTACATCACTTCAACACAACTTAGAAATATAGGAGGAATGCTTTCATTATAGACGTACTAAAAGTAGAGTCAGCCTTCTGTTTAAAGCTTTCTGTTCCAGGCACATCACTCTTCACTTATTCTCTGCTATACCCTTTGTGCTAATAGTTAACGAAAAACCACCGCTTTCTTACTCTGTTTCACTCTGCAAATGTTGAGATAATAAATGGCCAAGGCTTAGTGAGCAGTTTACCCAGTAGCAGACACTAAATGCTTTACTTGTGTTATCCCATCTAATCCTAAAAGCAACCCTATGGGAGAGCTACTATTATTATTTTAAGTGAGATTTTAAGATAAGAACTTGATGAAAAAGTAAGTTTAATAGTTTACCCAATGTGATACAGCTCTTCTTCCCTAATGGGATGCCCCAGCCAATGGTAAATGGGGCTACTAGCTGACCTAGACTGTTGGAACTCTTAGGTCGATTATTGTAATACTATATGATAACAATGGCAAGGTATTCTAGATGCTGGGAGGAAGCATAGTGAAGGCAGCCTGCCAAAAAGACTTTGGAAGAATGAGGGTAAGTGTTATGCTCTGCTGATAGAGCTGGGTTTTTATTTTAGTGCAATTAGTGCCCTCACCTAGAAACACACATCTGACATGATGTGTCATGTGTGCTGTACATGATGTGTACATGATGTGCTGTAATCTCAGCACTTTGGGAGGCCAAGGTGGGTGGATCACATGAGGTCAGGGGTTCGAAACCAGCCTGGCCGACGTGGCAAAACCCCGTCTCTACTAAAAATATAAAAATTACCAAGGCATGGTGGCACCTGCCTGTAATCCCAGCTAATCAGGAGGCTGAGGCAGGAGAATCACTCGAACCCAGGAGGCGGAGGTTGCAGTGAGCCAAGATCATGCCATTGTACTCCAGCCTGGGAGACAAGAGCAAAACTCTGAAAAAAAAAAAAAAAAAGAAAGAAAGAAAGAAAAAAAGAAGAAAGAGAAGAAAGAAAGAAAGAGAAACAGAGAGAGAAAGAAAGAAAGAAAGAAAGAAGGTAATGAAGTAGGTAGTGTTAAAAATGTGCTTTAGAGAGAAACTACCATCTTTTCAACTACTTAACCTTTCTGCGCACATTTTCCCATTGACAAAATGTGAATACCCACCAGCATCACTACATTGATATAAGGATTAGATGAGAATGTATCCGTAAACCCTTAGAAGCCACTCAAGGCACACTATTATTTCAATTACAGTTAACTCATTGGCTGCACCGAGAGTCACATTTGCCCTCTGATGGTCCATGGGCTTGCTGTAAAATCACCAACTTTCACAGCTGAAGGAGGTTTCAGAATCTAGAAGGTCATTTCACTGCATCTCAAGATGCACCTCAAGTAGGTGTGACTGGTATAAGGGGGTATCAGACTGTGGCATCTGCCCCCCAGGGATAGCACTGAGCATATCACATGTGAAATCTGATTTCCTTTTCACACAGTCCCCTAGGAGGTGTGAAAAACCTGACAGTTAAAGAAACAGGCTCAGGGAGATTATATAAATTTCTCAATGTCATGCAGTTAATGAAGGAAAGGAAATTCCAGCACTTTATTAGGCAGCATCATATATTTTTATCTGTGTTCTAATTAATGAGACGTGTCTAAGGAATTTAATAATTGTACTTAGTAAATTGGTTTCAATTATTTATATTTTTAAAAATTCATTTTATTTCCTTATTGATGAAATACTTTCACTATTTTATCCTAGCCTACTTTTGGAGGTGTGATAGCAATAATCCCAAATCAGATAATACTTTTCTGAAAAAAAAAAAAAAAAAAAACACATGCAAAAACATGTTTCCTTTAAAACATTTAAAAAATAGAAATCAGACTTTCTATATTGTCTTACAAAAACTGTTTTAAGTTTATCTGTAAAATATCTTTCTGTTTTACTTTCATGAATTTAATTTATTTTTTTATAGAGACGTAGTCTCACTGTGTCACCCAGGCTGGAGTGCAGTGGTACAATCATAGCTCACTGTAAACTCGGACTCTTGGAATCAATTGATTCTTCTACCTCAGCCTCCTGAGTAGCTGGGACTACATGCCTGGCTGATAAAGATCCATTAAGCTGTGTTAAGCGGCTATTTTTTTTGTTTTATTTTAAGAGCCTCTGACAGGTAACACGTTCACATCAGCCAGAGCATTGCAGTGGCAGCAGAAGTCTCATAGGCCATGTTACACACAGAAAACTCCAATCACAACAGAAAAAGTGAAAATAAAACCATAGCAGATGGTCACTACGTATATGTTTAATATTAAACTAATACTTAGTCATCAGTTAGTTTAACAAATGACTATTGCACACTACTGTCTTTACATGCATGATACATGTTTGTGTTCCAAAATAACATGAAATATAGTGTCAGCTGCGGCCGGGTGCGGTGACTCACGCCTGTAATCCCAGCACTTTGAGAGGCAGGAGATCGAGACCATCCTGGCTAACACGGTAAAACCCCGTCTCTACTAAAAACACAAAAAATTAGCCAGGTTTGGTGGCGGGCGCCTGTAGTCCCAGCTACTCGGGAGGCTGAGGCAGTAGAATGGCGTGAACCCGGGAGATGGAGCTTGCAGTGAGCAGAAATTGGGCCACTGCACTCCAGCCTGGGCAACAGAGAGATGCCATCTCAAAAAAAAAAAAAAAAAAATATATATATATATATATATATATATATATATATATAGTGTCAGCTGCGCTTTCCTCATTTTAGTACCTCCGCATTACATTTATATCTACCATGCCAAATGTTCATTGGTTTTAGTGAAACTGACCTTTTATTCAATCCTCAAATTAATCCTTATTTGGACAGCATTTAATTGCATCTCTATTATATAAATAAAACAAAAGCAATATACAAAATTAAATACTCTCTTACTGTCTCCAGAAGATTAGAAAATTTGGATATGCTTAAAATCTCATAGAACCTAAATCCTATTCTGTGTTTTAGACTTCAAACCCCACAAATTCAAGCTACAAAACTCCCTTGACTTAAGAGGTCACTGAAGGCGGTTGAATAGTATCCTCCAAAATTCATGTCTATCTGATTGGGAATAGGGTCTCTGCAGATGTAAATAAGGTATGAATCTGAAGAAGAAATCATCCTGGATTATGGTAGGTGCCAAATCTAATGATTTGTGTCCCTATAAGACACAGAGGACACATAGATACACTCGGGAGAAGGTCAGGTGAAGATAGAGGCAAAGATTGGAGTTTTTGCTCTCATAAACCAGGGAAGCCTGGAACTATCAAAAGCTGGAAAAAGTAAGGAAGAACTCGCCTCTAGATTGTTCACAGGGAGAGTAGCCAGGTCAACACTTTGATTTCCGACTTTGGGCCTCCAGGACAATGAAAGAACAGTTTTTTTCTGTGATTTGAAGCCACCTAGTTTGTGTTAATTTGTTACAACAACCCTAGGAGATCAAAGAGTCACTGTCCTTAGATCTCCCTGGAAACATGGACCTACTGGAATGCGCTCTTCCCCCTGAAACCACAAGCTCATGCAGATGCTCTCTCTTGAGGAGCAGCCTTGGCCATATTCCACAGGGCAGTTCTTTCTCCTCCAGGGCCACATCCAGATGCTAGCCCAGAAAAAAGATGCTGTGCTTCATGTTTCAAAGATCAAAGTTTCCAACCTTCCATTTTACTACAAGGAGCTTGGTTTTCTCCAGGTGCTCATTCCCAAGCAGGTGGGCGGAAGCCCCATGGAGTGCTTAGACTCTTTATTGTTATTAGAGGCAGTAGAGAAAGAGAGTCAATTAGACAGAGAGGATGCGTGTGACTACTTTGCATGCTGTTACATGCCTCTACTAAACAACTCTGGGGGAGATTCTGCTGACTTGCATTTACTATTTCTAGACATAATTCTCAAGGTTTTGTGCTGTACAAGGAAGGCAATGTTAGTGCTTTTACTCATCAGGCTTAAAAAATATCTTCATATTTTTATGTAGAACCACCTAAGAAAGGGAGAGTTCAGGGGGATGGGGAAGATGGATTTGGCTTTTCATCTGAAGGAGCTCACTTTCTCTCTGGGGAGAAGCACAAGAGCTGTAAGAGTTTCTAGTCTCACATATAGAGCTTGGTATGCACATCTGCTCTTCTTTCTCCCCTCTCCCCATCCTCATCACCTCAGTTGCCATAGGTCATCCAGTGCCTTTTCTTTGGGATACTGTACAGACTTTTGCACCCTTAGCTTGTGGCTCAGCCCAGTTGTCACATTTCTAAGAGGGCCTCTGATGGCCTAATCCAATGCCACCCCACCCTTCCATCGCTCTCTATCACATCATTTTTCATTTGTTCTTGGCACTTTTTTATTATTATCATGTAATATATATATTTTTTCCTTTGTTTGTACTGTATTTTCATTTTGTATCCCTGTCCCATCACCACATAACTTGATAAGGGTAGATGAGTCATTTTTTTCCTCTGCGGTGTCCCTAACCCCTCGAAAAGTGACTTGCTCAGTGAATGTGTTCAATAAATGAAAAAAAGAAGGGAAGAGTATATGTTTCACAATGCAATCCTACAGAATTCTGTAACTACTCAGCAGGTTCTTCCTGCGTGCTGTGCAAACAAAGATCATGACACTACAGTAGAGAAAGAGTTGAATTGATGTGAGGCTTGCTATACTATACGGAAGACAGAATTATTACTCAAGTCAATCTCATAGAAGGTTTGGAGGTTAGAGGTTTTTCAAAGGTAGTTTGGGAGAAGAGGCGGGAGCAGTTTGGCAATGAGTGCTTGCCACTGATTGATTAGGTCAATATGAAATCATAGAGACTTGTAGCTGTCCTCTTGTGCTGAGTCACTTCTGGGTGGCGCAGTAGGAGCTGTGTCAGGTCCAGGTGGAACCATGGGTGTCAGACATGCAAAAACCCTAAAAAGATACCACAAAAGGCCAATCTTAAGTTTCACAATAGTTGTGTTATCTGCAGAAGTAATTGGGGAAATGGCATATCTTGTGACCTCTGCAATAATGGATGCCAATTCTTTATGTGTATACCTTAGCAGAGTTCAGATTCCTCTATCCTCGTATCCCAGTGGTCTCTCATTAACTTGACAAAGGCATTTGAGTTTTGGGGAAAAGTTGTGATCATTTAAACTATAAAGTCAACATCTGGCAGCTTGAAGGTTAAAGGCACGATGGAGATTGGCCAGATCAAATCTCCCCCACTGCCATAATTTTCTTACTGATGTAATTTTTGCAAAGATGGTTTCAATTCCAGGACCATCTACTGCAGAGTGGCACTACCCTTCATGAACTCCCAGGTCTCAGCTGGTAGTTTTCCTATAACCTGAGACCAACATTTCCAGGAAGAATCTTGACGTACCATTTGTAAGTGGTGCCTTAGAGTCTTAATGAGTGAGTCTTAATAGTCCACCATGAGCCAAGGCAAGAAGGTTTAGACAACGGAATGTGATTAGCTAAAACTTGCCTCAGGGCTTTGTTCTACCTCTAACAAAGACTTCCAAATCTAATAGACAGAAGTGTTAGTTTTATAGCTAGGAAGCACTTCGTGGGTGCTGAACATGTCCTAGGTATTTTTCATCTATGCATGAACTCGGGGATAAATGTAACCCTCTTTTTATGGCTGCTCAGAGAAATAAAAAAATGCTCAAGACTACATAGTTTGCAAATGAAGTGAAGAGCTGAGGCCAATCTTTAATGCCTTATCTCTCACTTTCTCCACTTCTTAAAGTCTTGTAACCCTATCTTCGGAAAATTGCGTCTTATTATCAAGTCCAAAAGTTAGGGGTTTCTTGGGGCAGTTTTTAAGACAATGACTCCCTGCCAGTTCTAGCCAATTCCTAGGATGACGAATAGTGGCAGACTCTCTTGAAAACAGTAGACCAACAGCAATGCCTAATGGCGAGGGGCCTGACTCTGTGGAGCACAGCAGAACCAACCTTTAGCTGACCCAGGCCTGGATAAACATGGCAAGCACCTCTGGAAACAAAAAATAAAAAAATAAGAAAATCCATTTTACCTCTCATTTTTATTAAGAGACACTTTTGAATAATTACTATTCATGGAGGTGGACCTTGAATTTGTGTGGCTGGTTATTGTCTTTCCCTAAGCTGCTGACATTTGGAAGACACTGCTTAAGGTTCTTTGTGGAGGCAAATCAGCACTTGGCATTTTCTGTGAATGTCCTGCTCCTGTGAAAAGGGCCTCCTGATCATCCTCTCTGGAAAACTTCCAGTCTCCAGAATGAGAGCAACCCTGACATAAAATGTCGCTCCTCTTGGCAGGTGGAAGAAGTGACATCGTTTATCACAAGCGGAACTTCTAAAGAGCACGCACTGGAAGTGCTCAGAATGGGACCTGCTCTGCGCGCTGCCATCTCCCAGCTGATCCTGGTCTGGTCATTTGTTCTCTAGGTCACCACTATTTTTATGTAGAACAAAGAGGATGGTGACAATGACAATCACTAATGTTCTCTTAGCAATAAAATTCAGCTTCTAAACAAGTCCATGACCCTCTGTGTTCTACAGCATTTGGGACTTGTGAAGGTTTAATCAAGGGTAACCACACACTAAACAGTATCCTAGATTTGTGTGTGATTTCTTGCCAGAGTAAACATTGTATCTCTCAAGAGTCAGGTTCATTATTTTCTAACACTAGTGAGAGTACCTGGATTACATGGCACCTGGTACTATGAGGCTAGAGGACTTGCCCAAGGGCACGGGGAGTTAACTGTGAGGCACGGTTAGCATGCAGTATCCTGACTGAGATGGTCAAATTCACTTTTTGCCAAACTGTACTCATCCCCTGGTGTTATCTTTAGATTGTTAAAGCTGATCTAAATTAAACAAATCTGCATTGCTGTGTTTGAACAAAGAATAGAATGACTGCACTAGTCAGGGTTCTCCAGAGAAACAGAACAGAGGAAGAAAGGGAGATTTTAAAGAAGTAACTCACATAATAGTGAAACCATCTTTGCAAAAATTATAACAGTAAGAAAATTATCACAGTATAACAGTAATAAAATTATCACAGTAAAAGAGATCTTCTTCATCTTGCCTTTCACCTTCAAACTTCCCTATCATTTCTGGATTTGGGCCAAGTTAACTTTAGGATAAACTTGGTTTCTAGTTTAAATAATCATAGCCCTCCCCCAGAACTATTCCACATATGTAAAGCTAATGAGAGACCACTAATTTAGGAGGATGAGAGGAGCCTGGGTTCTGCTGAGGTATAGATGTAAAGAGGTCACACGATTTGTGCCTTCCCCAGTTACTCCTGCAGATGATATCACTATTGTGGAACCTAAGATTGGCCTTTTGAAATGTCTTTTTTCTGTTTTTTGCATTTCTGATGACTGACCCACCAACCTGTCCTGTGGCCCCAACCGGAAGAGAACTCAGCATGTGGGAGGACCATTTTTCCACATGCCTGTGATTGTACCTGCAACTGATCAGCAGCACCCATTCCTTATCCACCCTACTCCCCCCAGCCCCAGAATATCTTTGAAAAATGCTAACTCCAAATTTTCAGGAAGGCTGATTTGAGTAATAATGAAACTCCAGTCTCCTATCTAGCCAGCTCTAGGTATGTACAGATCTTTCTCTATTGCAATACTCTGTTTTGATAAATTGGCTCTATCTGGGCAGTGGGCAAGAAGAACCTATTGGGTGGTTACAATAGTAGGGCTGGCATGTCTGAAATCTGCAAGATAGGCTGGCAGGCTGGAAATTCAGGTAACAGCTGAGGTTGCAGTGTTGAGTTTGAGTTCCACAGAGCAGCAGGCAGGAAACTCAGGCAAGGGTTCCATGTTGTGGTCTTGAGGAGAATTCCAGAACCCATTCTTCTTCACGAAAACTCAATCTTTTCTTATGGTTGTAAATTAATTTGATGAGGCCCACACACATTACTAACAACTTTTCTCAAAGTTACTACACTTAGTTACATCTAAAAAATACCTTCACAGCAATATCAAGACTTGTGTTTGACCATACAACTGAGCATCTTAGCCTAGCCAAGTTCTATGTGACACACAGAACATCACAGTGACCATATTTAACCTCTCAATGGGGAGGAATTATTGGGTGGCATGGACTTCAGATTCTGACAAACTGGATTACAAAATTGAATTTGCTATTGACAAGCTGTGTGATTTCAAACAAGCTTCTTAACTTTTCTGAACTTCAGGTTTCTTGATCAGATGGGATATTAATAGGATTCCTTGAGATAATTTGTATAATTCCTTAGCAGAAGGGCACCTGGTTTGTACATATAATCTGTTGTCTTTTCTCTAAGACACCTTTTCTAATTCTGTCTAAAGCGGCTCTATCTCTTTTTCCCCTGTAGAATGTAGTTTCAATTTTGATTACATGACATCCAGAGTCTGTATTAGGCAACACTTCTATTACTTTTTCTCCATATTTACTTATTAATTCACTCATTCATTCATTCATTCATTCATTCAACAAATGTGGTATATAACCATAAAGATGGCCACTAGTTACTGACCAATTTATTATAGGCCAAGAAGAGTACTCAACACTGACCATGTATTAACTTATTTAAACCCAGGAATAACCTTAGAAAATAGGCATTATTGTTATTACTTTCATTTAACAGATGAGGAAACTGAGGCCCAGAGAGGCTGTTAACTGCCCAAGGCCACACAGCTTAGAAAATGACGAAAATGGTGAACTAGAATTCAAACCTGGGACTTAAATTACAAATAAATATGAACCTAATAAAAGGAGCTGGTGTTTTTCTTGTTTACAACTTCTATCCACCCTAGCTCAGTAACTGTTTATGGTCAGCATTATAATAGCCCCCTCCAAATATGTCTATGTCCTCACTCACAGAACCTCTGAATATGTTACATGGCAAAGGGAAATTAAAATTGCAAATAGATTAAAGTACCAACAAGCTTACATTGGATTGTCTGGATTCCAAATGTTACCACATGGGTTCTGATAAGTGGAAGACAGAAGCAGAATAGAGAGAACGAGAGAGATGGCCATGTGAGAAAGACTTGGCCTGATGTTGCTGGTTTTGAGGATGGAAGAATGTGGCCACAAGCCAAGCAATGCAGGTTGCTTCTAGAAGCTGGGGAAGGCAAGGAAACAGATTCTCCCTTAGGGCCTCCAGAAGAAGTACAGCCCTGCAGACACGTTGATTTTAGCCTGAGGAAACCTATTTCAGACTTCTGGCTTCCAGAATTGAAACTTATTCTGGCTTCCAGAGTAAGTTTGTGTTGTTTTAACCCACTAAGTGTGTGACAGTCTGTTACAGCAATGATAACAAACCAATACGCCCTTTATTCCTTCATTGATGCAAGTTCCATATTAAAAAAAAAAAGAGCTTCATCCATGTCCCTACAAAGGACATAAACTCATCAGTTTTTATGGCTGCATAGTATTCCATGGTGTATATGTGCCACATTTTCTTAATCCAGTCTATCATTGTTGGACATTTGGGTTGGTTCCAAGTCTTTGCTATTGTGAGTAGTGCCAAACTATCGCAAGGACAAAAAGCCAAACACCACATGTTCTCACTCACAGGTGGGAATTGAACAATGAGAACACTTGGACACAGGAAGGGGAACTTGGGGGGAGGGGGGAGGGATAGCATTGGGAGATATACCTAACGTAAATGGCACATGTGTACATATGTAACAAACCTGCATGTTGTTCACATGTACCCTAGAACTAAAAGTATAATAAAAAATATATATATATAAAAAGAATGTAAAAAAAAAGAGCAGACATATTCACTGCGCTTCCCAATTTCCAAAGTACATTATATGATTTGACCTTCACTCTAACCCAGGGTCCTGCCCTATTTTCATACCCATTTTATGAGAGAATATTGATTCAGAGCAGTGTGGCATTTTCTTAAGGTTGTGTACTGAGTGAGTGATGGAGCAGCCCTGGAGTTCAGCTTATGTCTGCAGAGGCGATCTCTGCTCCCTGCACCAAGAAAATACTTAATTCAAGTTTGCTGTGAATAAAAGAGTAGGACAAGACATTTTACTTAGACTGTGCCACATGCCAAAAGAGGATTTCAAAGGAATATCTGTGTAAGACAGAACTCATCACCTAACTCACCCCCTCAGACTTCTGTGGCCCCATTGGTGTCACATGTGGCTGGCTGCTTTCATTACTCTGATTTTCTAAATCTTCTAATCAGGGCTGATGCCTCGAGGGGGCTTAGACAGACCCCTCAGGGCTGGGAGGGAGCTGCAAATGCGGTCTCTAAAATAGCATTCTGTTTATGTCTTCATATCACACACTGGCTGACCAGAATGCCAGAGTACATATTGTACCCTCCCCCCTTGCTTTTATTTTTATTTTTTCTAAATCAGGCAAATGACAGAGCCATGTGACTCTACTTCAGAGTCCACTTAACTTAATTGAACAGAATGTGATTTCTGTGAAGCACAGGTGGCTGGCAATGGAGGCAGCACCCCAGCAGCTTATTATCTGATTGAGATGATGGCCTCCAAATGAATGGCTTGCAGAGTATATTTTAATGGGCAGAGCCTGGGGGAGGCTGGGAGGCAAGGTGTGGAGTGCTATTTACTGATAAGGACTGCAGTGAGCCAGGCTTTTAGAAGGAACTATCCCACTTAGTGATCCCAATAATCCCCAAGTGGAAGTATTATCCTGAATAAGAGATGAAGAACTGAAATTCAGAGAGCTTGTGTACATTCCTCAAGGTCTCACAGCAAAAAAAGAATTTGTCTTTGTCTAAATTCCCAGCCCAGCTGTCTCCCCTAGAATCCCTAGAACATGCCACCTTTTTGAAGTACTGTATTCTTCAAGGGCTGGGTGATAATGGGGAATTGTGAGGAGTAACAGGTCAAGTCCTGTTTCTGATGGGCAGGTCATTGAAAGAAGAAAGCTGGCCATCTCTGTGACCCCAATGCCTCATATTGTGCATATAGTCACAGGCTCTACTCTCAGCAGGGCTGGGTTGAATCCCAGCTCTGCCCTTTCAAGCTGTATAAACTCCAGCAAGTTATTTATTCTTGCTGATCCTGTGTTCTTGTCTCTATGTTAGAAATATTAACAGAGTATTTCTCTTTTATTTTTTATTGATACATAATATTTGTACATATTTATGAGGTTCATGCTATATTTTGTTACATGCATAGAATATATAATCATCATAGCAGGCTATCCGGGGTGTTCATCACCTAGAGTATTCATCATTTCCATGGGTTGGGAGAATAAGTTATCTCTTCTAGCTATTTTGAAATATGCAATACATTGTTGTTAACTATAGTCACCCTACTCTGCCATCAAACAAATTATTTCTCATAACGCCGTTGTAAAGATGAAATGAAATAACACATGTAAAATTGTAGCCTAAGACATACAGCACGTGCTCAGACACTGTTAGCAGAGCTGACTATTATCAATAGTGTTGTTCTCCTCTGTCCTTGTTGGAAAGGCAATCACTTAGCTGGAAGTACTTTAGGGGCAGTGGGATAGGCCCATCATCTTTTCAACAAACTTTCCTCTTTTGTTAATAAAACTGACTCTAAAGTAAAAGTGTGTTCTCCAGAGCTGTAGGATCCTGTGATGGTTCTGCAATGATCCCTGTGACAGGAGTAAACAGTTAAGAAGTAAGTTGAGATGCACAGTTTGCAAACACCACTGCTACTTTAAGTAGAGGAGCTCCACTTTTATTTTCATCAAAACTGGCATTTCCCATAAGATCGCATCTGAATACAAACAGAGGTGAGCTTACAGGTCCCTCTCCAAGAAGGCCTCCTTGGCCATCTCTGACACATTTATTCTTCCTCTGACCTCCGCATTCCTCACCACTTGATATGGTTTGGATGTTTGCTCCCTCTAGATCTCATGTTGAAGTGTGAATCTCATTGTTGGAGGTGGGACCTGGTGGGAGATCGTCAGATCATGAGCATGGATCCCTCATGAATGGTTTAGTGCCATCGTCGTGGTGATAAGTGAGTGGTGTTTTGTTTTGTTTTTAATTATACTTTAAGTTTTAGGGTACATGTACTCAAGTTGTTATTAAGATGTGGTGATAAGTCAGTTTACGTGAGATGCAGTTGTTTAAAAGAGTGTGGCACCTCAGCCCCCTCTCTGTTGCTCCCACACTGTGACACATTGTCTCCCACTTCACCTTCCACCATGATTCGAAGCTTCCTGTGGCTTCACCAGAAGCAGGTGCAGGTGCCATGCTTGTACAGCCTGCATAACCATGAGCACATTAAACCTCTTTTCTTTATCAATTACCCAGCCTCAGATATTTCTTCATAGCAACACAAAAAAGGGCTAATACACCACTGTTTCACTGACCTGTGTCACCTACAAATTCCTTTTTATAAATCAAACCAAGTCATTGCAGTCTACTCCAAAGTATGAACCACTTTCATATCTCCCCATTAGGAAATAGGCTATTCCTGTTCCCAGAAATGCCTTCTCGTCGTGCCGCTGGGAGTCTCCTACCAGTCTTTCCAGCTCAACCCTTATCTTCTCAGTATTTTCTGACTTCTACTTCTTTGAACAAGCAAAATTACCCTCCACACTTTTAATCCTACAGATCCTCAGATTCTCCCTTATCACTTCATTTGATAGCTAAAATACAGCTTTTAGAATTACTGCAAATACTGACTTCTCTGCAAGAATCTGGGACATATTCCACAAATCACCTTTGCTGTAAACATCTTAGCAAAGAGTTATTACAAAGGGGTTTCCTGAACAATCATACACTATATAACACTACTTGAGCATTAAGTGTTATATAAGTTAGGATTTACTCTAGCTCTTTGTAACAGAAACTGAAATATAATAGCTTGAACAAGAAAAGAGTTTATTTTTTCTCATGTAGAAGTCCAGAGTTAGATGGTCTAGGGCTGATGTGGTGATTCTATTGTCTGGGACCTAGCCCGCCTTTATATTTATAATTTTCCATCCTTAGAAGATGACTACCTAATACAATATGGCTGCTGGAGTCCCAGCCCTCATGTCCACTTTCCATATAATAAGAAAATAAGAAACAAAAGAGAGGAGTAGTGCAGAATGGCTTCTATCTTAAAGCTGAATCACTCATCTCTCTGTAATTGTTTAGTAGAAAACCCTTCTTGTTGGATTATTTTTATACACAATTGGCCACCTTTATATGTAGGACAGTTTGGGAAATGTGACATACAATGTTAACCCAAAGTTCCCTCTTAATATAGGAATCTGTTACAAAGAAAAAAAGGGGGTCTATTATATACTAGGCAGATAAACAAGAGCATATAAACTGAGAGGATCCCAGCTTCCCTGGTAAACAATCATCAACATGTTTCTCTGTTCTGCCTAATAAAGCTTGGGGTGCATGTTTCTCTCTAATGGATGCTGGAGATGTACAGTGACTTCCAAGAAGTTCACAGTCTACTGGGGCAGAGTAGACTAGCACACTTCTTACTATAATAGGATATAAAAACTTATATATTAAAGGCAAACACATGGAATTTGGGCATTTAACTCAGGCACTGCGGATCAAGGAAGCTTCCTGGAAGAGGTATGCTTGAGCTTTGTTTTGCAAGATGTGTAGGCAGTAGCCAGATAAAGAGGTACTGAGAAGCATAACACCATGATACGGTATTCCCACATGTGGGTGGACATTGAAGTCATTTCTCATCTTTTCCATGCTCTGATTCCAATGCAGTCATGCACTCAGTATTTATTCAACTAAAAATATTTATGTCATGTATATATTTGTGCCAGATGATATTTAAAAGATTGGGTTGCAGAGGAGCACAGGGTAGCTTACACCGTTGTTGCAGAGAAAGGTAGAAAACAGGCAAGTAAATCAATAGTTATAGAGTCTAATTATAGCAATGAAGAAAATAAAGAACGGTGACAGGAAAGCGTAAGGACTATACATATATATCTATACAGATATATAGGTGTGTGTATATACATATATACACATACATATATAACATATAGACACATATGTATAAGATTTATATATGCATACATATATAGCATATAGACACATATGTATAAGACACACACATATATACCCTTTGTATGTGCATATATATACACACACGTATATAAGTATATGTATATGTGTGTATATATACATGTATACATATATACATGTATATATACATATATACACACACATATATACGTATACTTATATACGTGCGTATATATATACACACACACAAAGGGTATATATACACACATACAAATATATATACACACACACATATATATGTACACACACACACATATATATACACTCACTACAGTTAACTGGAATTGAGGTTGCACACTGTGATTTTTACACTGAAAAGTCAAAAGTTGCTGGCCACCCAGGGCCTAGGGAGGCTAGACTTCCTCAGACATGCTTGCAGAAACCAGCAGGATGCTTTAAAGAGCCCTGCTCCATCCCTCATTGCATGGATCTTTCTCTTGGTGTGGACTCTGAAGGGTCTGTCTTTGGAGAAGAGAGGTGGGTGGAGCTATCAGCATCCCAAATTAGAAAATAGAGAAGTCTGTAGCCAGCAGCCTGTAAACTGGAAACACTGGTCTCAGCCAACCTCCTCAGGGTGCCCTGGCTTCTCCCCAAGGATGGATGCTGGCGTCATCTATCCATGCTGGGTGACGCCAACATTGGGATGTACAGGGCCCTGAAAGGGCTGGTGCAGATTGGCTCCACGTGCAGAAGAGAAGTCAGGGCTTCCAGGGAATTGCAATATTGTGACATCTGACTCACATGTCACATTTGTGTAAAATGGTCTGTTCTTTAAAATAGTGTTGATAACTGGAATAGCATATGTTTGCTTGGAGGTATTTGTGTGAATCTACGACTGTTACCAAACAGATGTTGGATTGGGAAAAATCCAAAACACAACTTCAAAATAAAATACCTTTTTAGGTTTCAAATATTCATATATTTGAAACATTCATACATAATAAATAAGTTGCGCCAACTTAATAAATCCAAATTTATATATATATATATATACACACATACACATGATATATACACACATACATATACATGCATTCATATATATGTAGTCTGGAGTATGGTCTGGAGGTCATCTATTTACAAGAAACACAGGAAAAATATTGCTCATCTCCATCTATGTTTCATATCAAATTAAAATTCTTCAAACCTTTGTTTCTGTTTTGCTAATAACCCCTTCTCCAGGAAACAGAACTCAGGCAATGAGTCATTGCCAGGCTTTCAGACTAAATTGATAAAACATTGTAGTCTCTGCCTGGCACCCAGTGGTCTCTGTGCTATGATCTTGTCCCATCTAGATACTGACTAGAAACAGAAGTGGCCAACTGAGAGCTGAGAGAGAGAGAAAAGGGTCATGTTTGTAATATAAAAACAAACAAAAACAAAATGAAAATCAAAACACAACCAAACAAGAGAAAACAACACACGAAAAACCTAAACAGCATTCAAAGAACACTTTGATCTTTTGTCTATCTTTTTTATTATGGAAATGAATGTATATATAAATAACAAATATATATGTATATATACGAGAGAGTAACATAGTATGCTAAAACCAATGTACCTGTCAGCTCCAAAAATTATTGCAAAACCACCAATCTTTTTTATTAATATTCAAAATTCCTTTCTTCACTTCAAATTATTTTACCAAAGATCCCATACAGAATGGCATTTTATTTTGTAAATACCTAAGTAGGTTTCTTTAAAATATAAGAATTCCTATAAACATAGCACAATATCAATTTTATCTTTAAAATGTATTCTGTCATTGATAATTCTAAGATATAGTCTCGTGTCTTCCAAGGCCCCATATTTTATTTAAAAGTTTGTTTATTTGAAGTACAGTATAAATAAGCTACATACTCTATAATTAGTTGATATGCTTCTTCATTTTCTGTATATAAAGTTGCTCCCACACAGATTCCCTCCTTTGGCAATTATTTGGTTGATGAAACTGACAGGCCCATTGTGTAGAGATGACCACAGTGTGGATTATACTGACAGCAATGCCGTGGTATTACCTACCATGTACTTCTGTCCCTGGTATTTCCTGTAAACTGATCAATTGATCTAAAGTCTCAATCAAATTCAGGTTTTTTTCTTTTCTTCTTCTTTTTTTTTTGCAAGACTACTTTAATAGTAGTTTTGTGTAACTCTCACAAGAGGCTCATCGTATCTAGATGTCTCTCTTTCTGTGATGCTAATAGCTATTGACAGTCATCCATTAGTTAATTAGGGGTTTCAGAATAGTGCTATTCTAATTGTATAATTTCTTCTTTCATTGTTAGATAGACTACTTCTAAGAAGAGAAACTTTCCAGGGGAACATATTGCATGCACATTTCCCCCGCATTAACATTATTATAAGCATTAAAGCATTCCTGGTCTGGATTCCCCTCTGAAGCCTGGTCAGTTTGAGTTTTGATAATTTGCATTTTAGTGCACAGGATTCCCATTAATATCTCCCTAATTACTATCTATTTTGAACACCTTCCTCTCTGAAGTTTTTTGTTTTTTCCCATAAAGACATTTCCAATTGTTCCTTTTGGATTTGTTATTTTTCTTCTTTCTTACCACAACAGTAATGACTCTTTCCTCTATTCAACTTACGCTCAGCTTTCTTAATAATAGTTGAGGATTACAACCCTATCAATGAAAAGGGGAGCAGAAAAAAGTGTCAGTTGAAATTATATGCAAAAGGGTGAATTATTAAGAGAACATCTGGCATTAGCATCACTTTTCTTCCCCACTGCCCCAGGAAAAAAAATTCAGCATTGTATTTACAAAGGCCTATTTCCCACCCTGGGGAGGAAATCTAGAACCTCTGTATTTTTTTTTTCTTGTTTCAATTATTTATTTTTAATTAACAAATAAAAATAGTATATATTTATCATGTACAGCATTGCTCTTTTGAAATATGTATATATTGTGGAATGGCCAAATTGGACTAATTAACATATGCATACTTATTTTTTTGAAATCTGAATTGTAAAATCTTTAAAGATTAAACTGGTGACCTCAAATGGGGGCTGCTTAGTCAGCTGCACAGAAAAAAAGTTGTCTATCAAAGAGTTTCAAAGGCCAAGAGAGCTGATGGAATTATAGGTTTTAAGACAGCTGTAATTTTCTTTAGAATCCTTGTGCATGGACAGTATGACATCATGTATGTGATAGTTTAAGCTAAACTGCAGAAGTTATGGCTTGTTTTCATCAGAAATACATACTCCACAGATGGCAAGGAGGGGTTTCAGTTATCTTGAACTCTGGTCAACACCAGATGTTTTGCTAATTAGCATAATTAACATTAGAAATAAGTAGTCAATGGTGAAATTAAGGAGTTTATAAATAGCATAATGGACTTTAGAAATAGATGCTCAGTGTAATTAATAGTACTCAAGATAAGTGAACTGGCTAAAATATTTTAGAGACAGTCTCAACTTGGCATGGAAAGGACTACAGATCTAGGAGTGCTTTTTCTGTTCAATACCATACGGATTGTCATTAGAGGTATAATACAGTAAATGTCTTGAGTTCACCTTGAACTTTGAGGATTTCATTTGCTAACAATAACTAGGTCTTACTGAATCCTCCTCTAGAATAGTGCTGTTTTTCCACAAAAGGATTTTTCATGCAAAGTGCCCTCAGAGTACCTAAAAAAATAGTGAGTTGAGATTTTTTTTCAAGCTATATGACTGTCTTTTTATTTGCTTGATAACAAATGTTTGTTTTCAAAATGTCTTATGGAGCAGTCCTTGTATGATTGTACCAGTCATTTGCAGTAGGAATGACCAATTAATAATGCCCCAGCTCCTCGAGGCTCATGATCTGCCAAGAAGAAAACACTAATGGATGCATGAATAATTACATAATTTGTGTCCATGATATGGGACGGACCCTTCTGAAAGGGGCAGAGCCAGTCCCCTCCGGGCCTGTGGTCCTCACTGGGAGCCACTTCCTTCTGCTCCCTTGTTCCATGGTTCACCCTCTTCATCCTCTGGTTTTGATGGCGGGCTAACACTCTTCAACTCAAGTTCTCCTGGCTATTCTGCTAGACCCAGCCCCAGCCCCATCTCTCAGGGGGTGCATCTGGTACACAAGAAGAATAGCTTAGCCCAGGAGACATCTTTGGATGTTGTGGGTGGGGGTGGGGTAGGATCACCCAGGGAGAAGATGTGGGAGTAGGGGAAAAGAAGACAGTTGCAGATCCCTGCTATCAGGGGCTGAGGGCTGGACATGGGCTGCCAATATGTAAGGAGCGAGCTGGGGAAAGTGTGCAGGGGTCACAGGGAAAAGCAGAGGGAGGCCCAGGAAGTGAGGGGAGAAAAGATCTTCCAGAAGGAGAGAGCAGAATAGCCATGCTTCCCTCTCTGTTTCCTGTTCTTGTCTGGTTTCAGTTTTCCCAGGGGACTTTGTAAGAGTATTTTTATGGAAGTTTTCTCCTTACCAAGGTGGGCTGCTGCCTTCTTTTAGAGCCAGGGAGGAAAGACACCAAGCTTTGAAATGTTCATACACATTACACTTTTTTCTAGTAATTGATTTCTCATCTTATTTTATCCCAATACCTGCATATTCTTTTCTCTTTCCCTGTCAGCCTCATTATATTAATCTCATTCCCTCACAGACATCGATTAGCAAGTGTTCTCTGAAGAGCTCCACATGCTGATGCTTGATGCCAATATCTGGAAATGGAGTAGGTAAGGACTGTGCAGAGGGACCAAAAAACACAGCAGGGACAAGAGACGCCAATTGTCAATAAGAAGGGGGCTTTGCACCGCTGAACGTGGCTTATGCTGTTGCCTGGAAAAAGAACAAAGGTTCATTATTTGTGATGTGGAGCAAGGTTGTGCTTGATACCAACAGCCTGTAATCACTGGCTGAGATGATAGGAAACCCTTTTATTCCGTGGGCTGTGTAAACAGGGCATGAGGTGAGGATTGTTCTGTGTCTTTGAGAGAGAGGATGCTTCAGAGACCGACTCTTCCTCTTAGCTATTTACAAATAATTTCTACTAATTGGAGACATTTTTAATTTACAAATTATGCTGTAAGTTTTTTGTTCGTTAATCTTAACCAAACTCTGGAAGGTATTATTGGTGTTTTTCTCCAGTTAAAAACAATTAGGCTAATTTCAGCCAAGTTTGGCCAGCTGGATAATTGTGAAAGGATGCTCAAACAAGGGTTTCTACTTTCTAAGCTGATGTTCTCACCACTGCAACATGGTCTCTTCCTTATAATATCCAAGGTCTTTGCTTTCTTGCTAGGCAATATTGCCTAGTATTATGTGAGGCCAGCCAATATGATAGGTATATTTGATCACTGGCTCAGTAAATAGAGCCAATGCCCTCTTGTGAAAACTTCTTATAATTACATTTGCCTTTAAGATAACAATATGATTATCAAATATTTGACAGGATTATCAAGCGTTAGTGAAAATTATTTACAAATTAAAAACTTCAGGAGGGCTGTCCTGAGTGTCAAGAGAACAGAAGTAGGTATGGGGAGAAGAGTAGCAAGAATAGAGCCTGCTGCATGTGTTCCACACTGTGCTGGGGTTTTATGCACATAATTGTTTTTGCTTCTTTTTTTGTCAATTTCATTAACTGGATAAAATAGGTGATATTTGACCCAATTGATAAATATGAAGTATGGAGCAGTTTTATATAGTTGAATAGCTTATGAGTAGCAAAGCTGGATTTCCTTGGTTAATTTTTGTCCTGAGTCTAGCTGTTAGAATTCCCATTCCAGTGATCTATCTGTCTCACATGCAAGGTTGCCTGCCCATTCTCTGGCTCCAGGAAAAAATTAAGTAGCTCTTAATTCATCAACCTGAAACTATTCTTCAGACATCAAGGTCTAAGTGTGATGTTACAGATAAAATAAATAGATAAATAAAAGTATGGAAAAGATCAAGATACCTATTTCTGCTTGTTTTGCAGGGATCCATACACTTCAGCTAACTGCAAATCCAGAATTTCCAGCCCTCACCACTGTACACCCCAGAATCATTGCACACATGGCATCACACAGAATGGTGCTCAGGGGCTCCATTCAGACCCTGACTGTCTTTTCTCCCCAGTAACTCTGGTGTGTACTCTCTTCCTAGTGGTCCCTTGCTTGATGAATTTAAATGATGATGGATCCATTGATTCATTAATTTCTACTAAACACATTAATTGAGTCCTGGGATTGCTCTAAATGCTTTAGAATAAAGATTCCATCTTTAAGTGCTTTAAGTCATTGAGAGATTATAAGGTTATGAGTTTAAAGATTGGAAAGCCAAAGAGAAAGTGATGAACACCAAAGTATAGACAAAGTGATCTGACATTTAGAGGATGAAGAAATATATTACAGATGGGGAAATAATAGTAAGTTTAACACTGATAACCATTAATTTTGCATATATTATATGCTTCTCTGTGGGTCACATTCTTTATGTAAATGGATTCATTGGATATGCCATTATAATATAAGCAGCATTCAGCTGTTCATAGAGCACATATTTATTGCATGTGCTAGGCACTGGGTAAGCTTGTCTATATGTGAAAATACCATGAAGAAAGGAGAGCTTCAAAAACTTTCCCAAGGCTCCACAATCCAGAGTTAACTCATATCTGTTTGACACCAAGTAGATCTCTTTCTCTACAATTGGAAGACACCCAGAAGTCTTTGTGAAAGGGACACCTCATCTAAGCATATAGGATGAATAGCAATTAAATTTGAATTCAAGAAATAAACGTCCACCAGATGCAAGCAGTGAGCTTCGCTTCTGAAGGCTGAAGACTAGGAGGGGACCATATATTTGAGATAAATATATAACTATATGCAAAGAATCAGGGAAGCCAGAGTAATACACTATGGGAGAACTTTTTTGTTTTTAAATCACAATCTAATTTAACTGAATAAATAAGGAAAGATTTCTCAGGGATCTTCTTGTTTATGCTTAAAAAGCAAGGAGACAGGGCTGTGCAGGTAGAGGGAACTGAAAGAATTAAGGATGGAGATAGACAACTTGAGACTGACAAAATGATGTCTCATTGCTTGCAGCATTTATTATGTGAATGTGATGAAAATCATTTAAGATTTTATTGGAAGAGAAAGCTCCACAGACCAAAAATGATTAAATATCCTTGAACTAAAAATCAGGTGTTGGCAAGTGTGAGCCTGCAGGTGAAATCCAGCCAACTGTCTGCTTTTGTGAATAAAGTTTTATTGGATTGCAGCCATACTCAATTGTTTATGGATGATTTATGTCCCCTTTCATGCTATAACAGCAGAATTGACTAGTTGCAACAGAAACCTTAAGGTCCACAAAGCCAAAAATATTTGTTTTCTGGCCCTTTACAGAAAAATTTGGCAAATTCTAGAATGACATTTGATTTTGGAGTCCTGGAAATCTAGTTAAAAGTTTTGATTGCACCTTTGTTGTGATTGTCCTCATTTTTGTTTGTTGGCTTTTTGGTTTTATTATTAGGAGGATTGAACATGTAGCAATCTGTGGCTCAGAGAGGCAGATAGGGTGAAAACATCTGGACAGATAAACTCAACCATCACCGACTGACAGAACTACTGTACCTTGCTGAGCTCTGACATAGGCAAAGCTGAATAACACACACTTTTCATGCATAAAGCAATGTCGTGGGAGACATGATTGTAACACTGATTAATTGGGCTAACAAAGAAGGAATGCAATACAAACAAGCATAATACGTGTATGTCTTTAAAAACACGTGGAGTCACATTCAGTTAAGGAGAATCTGAGCCAGCTTCTTGGAGGAAGTAGCATTTGAAAGGAGATGGAAGGGGTGGTAGCATTTCAGCAAGCACAGATTTGGGGGAAGGCATTGCTTTGTTGACAGGATTGAACTGGAAGCACACGTTTCTGACTCTTAAGTATTGCTTTCATGTCCTCATGGAAATTTATCAATGCTGTAGGAGCTTTCATGCCACTGCCAGTTTCTATTTATACCTTGCCTGATTTCTTTTTGGCCCGGAGCAAATTTCCCCATGTTAATTTTTTACATGTGCAGATATCTTATGACTAATTCTAATAATTAGAGCAGAAGAAAGGAATGATGATGGAAATATTTTATTCAATCCATTCATCTTGGTTGCCCCATTCAGCAACTTACTGACTAAATTAAATCTTAGATTCATTGGAGATATGTTGGAAGCAGATAGAAAACTGAAAATGTATTTCCACTACATTAAGGAAATGGTCATTTTCAAAATGAATCTCTTTATGAGAAGTAATCAGAATTAGATAAGGATAGAGAGCAAATGCCTGCAATATTTAGATGGTTGCAATATTAAGGGTGATTAATTATCATCTTAAAATATCACAGGCAATGCTTACCTCATCTGTTTGCCTGAATTGACCTCTTCTGTACCCATTATGTTTCTCTGCAGTTGAAATGAGTTTTTAAATGGGCCTTGCACAGGCTGGTGCGCTCACGTGTGTCTGTGATGAATGGGACGGTGTGGGCGGGGATGAGCCTGGCCTGTTGATTCGTTTCACAATGTAAAAGAAGGATCTGGGGTGCGAGAGTCAGGCAGACCTGAATCAAAAATCTGGAAATTTACTTCTCTTTGACTTATTTTTCTGGATTGTTATAGTAGTTATTTCATTTGGTGTTTATAAGAACTAAATGAGAAAATAAATACATTAGAAAGATAAAAAGAGTGCTGCATCCAACCATGCAGGAGCTCAATAAATGTTTGTCTCTACTCTCTTTATTTATTCAAATTGATTTTATTGTAGAAACAACACCAGAAAAGACTTGTGGCAAAGCGGGGACTGTTTTCTCAAATGTTGAAACTTTGGCATCCCAGGAAGGAACAGACTCCTTATGTTATCCTTTCTTTGAAGATGAGTAAAAGCAATTGAATGAAGCCATAGTAAGCAGAAAGACTGAAAGCCAATTACCAACAATGGTTAATGCTAGAGAGTAGGAGGATATGTTCATTAAACATTTATCATATGGCAGGAGCCACTCTAAGTGCATAATCCTCACAGCAGCCTTAAGATACAGGTACTTACTCTTTACAGACAAGGAGAAAGAGAAGTTGCCTTGATGAAACACCAACACACAGACACATCTGCCCAAAGAAATCAGGCCAGAGGAAAATAAGTGCATCCATGCACTCTAGGTTGTGTTATACTAATCTGTAGTTCATTCTAAATTAGATATGGGCCAGGATCACACAGGGGATATATTTTTTATAATGCAGTAAATCATCAGCTAAACAACTGGCTTTATTATGTCTGGGAGGATGTATTTATATGTGTCTATTTATATATCCCTGGAGATTTTGATGATCACTGGTTGTCTTTATCTGGGAACCACTAATAAAATCGTTAAAGGAGATTATCAGACTGGACAAGATAAAACCACTTGGAGTGAAGATAGGTGGATGGTGGGCAGTTGACCGTGGAAGGTGTTTTCAAACCTATTTAAAATTGTTCTATCTTTTCCTAGAAGAACTACCTAAGGCCAATAGCTCTAATCTAAATAATGGCAAGTCATACATGAATTTAGGCCATCTCATGAGCAAAAGTACTTCTGTCTGAAACAATAACGTACCTTGGAGCATTCAGGTGAAGACATAGAAAACACATTCTGGGATTATAGTAGAAAAATTCCTGCATGAGGCATGAAGTATAGAAATCAAACAGGATGACTGTGGAGGTGACTTCTTGTTGAGCAATTTCATGATGTCCAGGCATTGACACAGAACAACATCACAGTCTGCATAGTTGTTTCTCAAGCAAGCTGGGTGACTGAAAAACAATTTGAGCACATAGATTATGCTGTGCTTATCCTCCTTTCTTTTCAAAACCAAATTATTCTAACCACAAATATAACATTGTAAGATATAATCATAGCCAAATTGGCCATGTGTTCTCATAATGATGTACATTTTTAGCATGAAGATGCTAATTATCTGGCCCCTCTCAATGAGAGAGTCAGTCTATCTGTGTAAGCTTGAGGACATTTTAGAGGCTGCCGTACAACCTGCCTGGGGCAAGCCACTAGGAATGGCCCCCCGACATAGACTAAAACCAACGTGTGGTGGGAACCTTAGCAGTGAATGAACATTTGGTGGAGAGGAGAGCAGCCTGAGGTTCCAAAGACAGGGTGCTATTTCAATAAGAACAACTTTTTTTTCTCAGCTCAACTAAAAAATAATCATATCCCTTTTGGACATCTTTGGATGTCAGTGATGGATAACCAATTCTAACTAGCATAGGCTAAAAGGAGAACTTGTTCTCTTCTATCTAGAAGGGAGAGGTTCAGCAGCTGAGTTCAGGAGTGACAGCAAACACCTCCAGGAATCACTTGTTCACTCATCATCCTTTCCGGTGTCTTAAGACCTCAGCTTCATTTCCTCCACCCACTTTTCTCCACTGGGATTTCCAGCAGCTCATCTCCAAGAGTTGTCACTAGAAAGGGATTGGCTCTTATCATTTCTAGTACCAACTTCAAATCTTATCAAATATCTCTGACTGGTAGTAGCTTCTCACATGGGGCATGAGAAAAGGATGCAATGGATATGTCCCAGAAGCAATAAGGAGGTATGCTAAGAAAGAAATGAAAACCAGAATGCATGCTCAATATTGAGTTAAATGTTTTAGAGGTGAGATGATTCTTCTGAAACAGTGAAATGGTGTTAATAAGGTGATAAGGTGAGATATGAACAGAGGTGGAAAGTGGCTTGACTGAGATTCATTTGAGGATGTTTCTAGGCTTTGTTTTAACCAAGGAGGCTTGAAATTTCCAACCCTTATCACCGTTGTTCCCTGCGATTTACCATTATCTGTACTTGGTCTTCTTTCGCTACGCATTGTTCACAGAGACAAGAGAAGATAGGAAGAACTTGGCTGTGGAACCAGGCAGACTTAGTTTATCAGTCGGGATTCTTTTGCTTTCAAGTAACAGAAATTTAGCTATTGCAAAAACACCACCACAAACAACAAAACATGAAAAGTATATGTGTAGGACTGTTTCCAGTTGTTGCTGGACATCACCCAAAAACTCCTGTGAATCTCTTTCTCTACAATTTTAATTTCTTCTGGCCTGGCCATACTCTGTGGAACCCCTTATGGTAATAAAGATGGCTCTAATCGGTGTCATGATCACTCGATGTGTGCTGCTTACCAACTCAGATACAGAGAGTTTTTTTGCATGGTGATCCCTACCCTTCTTTCTGAGTCACACCTGCAGAACCTCACATACCCCCCTTGGAAGTGGTCAATGCATCCCTGATGGTAGGACACATTGTCTTGCCAGACAGGATCTTGTGCCTGCCACTCAACTGCAGGAAGCAGAGTCCCTTATATGAAGAGAAAGAGGCACCTCACATAAGATAGGCCTAATGGGATTTATCTCCTGGGAAATTTGAAACCAAAACAAAACTTCAAAGCCAAAAAATGGTCATCCTCTAGCCTAAGAAAGAAACATGTTCAGGCAGATGTTTAGACAAAAACATAGAGGAGAATCTCTCCAGATCACATGTCTACAGTCCTCCTGTCACTGTGTCCTTGGATTCCAGTTGACACCACCTTATATTTATAATGAGTTGCCTATCGTTTGCTTAAGCTAACTGGAATAGCTTTCTACTCCTTCCAACAAGTACTCACAAGTAATATCATTGCAAGTCAAATCTGGCCAATTATGTTAACCTCTCTAAGTCCTAAATTTCTTACAAGAAATACACAACTTAGAGAGTGGAAGTGATTTGATAAGAAAATATCTATTCAATTTGAGACACAGTGGCCATTCAAAAACACTTATAAAACCTGTATTATTGAACTCAGGTTAAACCCTGAAAATACAAGAATGAAAAGACAAGATTCTTGGTCTATAAAAGATCATTATTATAATTGATACCCTTAGTCTGTGCTGAATAAATACATGAGTGCTCACATATGTGTCAGTATTTGTGGAATGAGTTTACTATATATATCTGGAGAATAAATGCTGTCTCTTTCCCATAAAGTTTGTTTTGGTTTCAGACACACAATTGTCTGTCCATTAGTACCAGCTCTGTACCATCAGCAATCAGGTAAATTAATGGTTGACTACTTTGATTAGTAGGATTCCATTAGGGTTATTTCCCAAACTTGGTAGAAGTCTGGCTTTGTTATCTGTTAGCACCGACTGTAAATCTTTCTCTCATCTCCTACTCTTTTTTCCTGGGGGCTTAATGATTGCCCCACTCTAATAAAAATAGCATAGACTGGTTTCTCCCTGATATGAACTGTATTGTTGCTTTTCTCCCGTTCCTTCAGGAACTACTTTGAGATCCATGCATCCTTAAGAACAAATAAGCAGCTCAATTGATTTTTAGAAAGCTGAAAAAAAAAAAGATAATTGATTGATAATATTAGAAAACTTAATAACTATATGGTCTAACAGTTTAAACACTTTGTGGTTTATAAATATAGCCTATACATATTGGCTCACTTAAAGGAGTATAGGGAACTTGTTATAACATGGGCTTTGATATTAGAGAGATCTGAGTTAGAAATGTGACCTTAGGGAAATCATCTGAGCTCTTATCGCCTAAGGTTCCTCAGCAGAAATAAATACATACATGAATAGAATGTATATGTATATATATACTGTATATAAGTATATATATATACTGGCTCTGTATGTGTATAGATAGATAGATAGATAGATAGATAGATAGATAGTACCAGCTCTATACCATCAGCAATCAGGTAAATAATAGTTGGCTACTTTGATTAGTAGGATTCCATTAGGGTTATTTCCCAAACTTGGTAAAAGTCTGGCTTTGTTATCTTTTAGTGCTGACTGTAAATCTTTCTCTCATCTCCTACTCTTTTTTCTCTTTCTCTCTCTTTATATATACATACATTTGCAAGACTCACAAGCGAAAGATGGAAAGTGTCCGCACACTGTTCAGCACTGGATGAGCTGTCTGTCATTGGTAGAGACACTCATGAAGTCAGCTCTTCCTTTACTGGAATTTAGGGGAAAATATACACAGGATATTGAGAGGTAGATCGAAGAGAGGGAGCCCCCTTCTTTAAAATAAAGTTAAATACATTTCTTTATGGCATGGATTCTTAGGCTTATTTTCCCTATGTGGTTTTAAGAGCTTTAGCATTATTCTGAATGCGAATTTCTCTTCATTATTTTCACATCAGGCATCACGAGCCATTTCTATCTAGATGGTCTCTATGAACAAAACTTTCTTTTCTGCATAGGGAATGTTTGTCATTTTTTACAACCATAATGTTTGTTCCTCTTCCTTTCCAGCCAGGAAAGTGCCAGAGTTTGCAGGTTAGGTTTGATCTTCATTATCGACTCAACTATACCATCCATCTTCATTCCCTTTTCAACTTCTTATCTCTTTTTCACTTCCTTCTATATGAGATGAATGTACCTTAATTGTACCCTAGTTATCACTGATTCCAGGGCATTTTCAAATTTTTACTGCCTTTAGTAGATATCATGATTTCATGTTTTTTAAAATCACTCCAGTACCAAACATTTCCCTTTTATCTCTTCCCATTACCTTCATCTCAAACGCCTCCTTCGCATTCGTTTCTTTTTTCTTTTTTTTTCCAGATGAAGTCTCTGTCTGTCCCCCAGGCTGGAGTGCAGTGGCACAGTGGTGCGATATTGGCTCACTGCAACCTCTACCTCCCAGATTCAAGGGATTCTCCTGCCTCTGCCTCCCGAGTAGCTGGGATTATAGTCACGTGCCACCATGCCTGGCTAACTTTTGTATTTTTTTTAGTAGAGAAGGGGTTTTGCTGTTAACCAGGCTGGTCTTGAACACCTGACCTCAAGCAATCTGCCCACCTTGGCTTCCCAAAATGTTGGGATTACAGGCATGAGCCACTGCGCCCGGCCCATTCACTTCTTTTATGTACAGTCACGTGTCACATAATGACTCAGTCAGGGACAAACTGCATATACCATGGTGGTCCTATAAGATTTTAATACTGTATTTTTATTGTACCTTTTCTGTGCTTAGATGTGTTTAGATACCCAAATACTTACCACTGAGTTACGACTGCCCACGGTATTCAGTACAGTCACATGCTATACAGATTTGCAGGTTGGGAGCAATAGTCTATTCAGTATAACCTAGGTGTGTAGTAGGCTCTACCATCTCGGTTTGTGTAAGCACACTCAGTGATGTTCTCACGATGACAAAATTGCCGGATGACACATTTCTCAGAATGTATCCCCACCGTTAAGTAATGCATGACTGTATACAAGACCCAATATCTTTTTATTTCTTTTCTTTTTTTTCCTTTTATTTATTTATTTTTTATTATTATACTTTAAGTTCTAGGGTACATGTGCACAACGTGCAGGTTTGTTACATATGTATATATGTGCCATGTTGGTATGCTGCACCCATTAACTCGTCATTTACATTAGGTATATTTCCTAATGCTATCCCTCCCCCCTCCCCCCACTACACAACAGGCCCCAGTGTGTGATGTCCCCCTTCCTGGAAACCATCATTCTCAGCAAACTATTGCAAGGACAAAAAACCAAACATTGCATGTTTGTTTCTTTTCTATTGAAGAAGTCAAGTAGTTTATTCTTTTTTTCTTTGGGTTCTTGTAGAGTACAAAATTTTGAAAACCATGTTCTATATCTGAGTTTTTGAATGATATTTCATTTCATCTTGGACAAAAAAAAATGATTAGAATTGAATTTGATAAAGGGGACCATAGATAAAAAAAACTTAAATATATATGTTATAAGTGTATTTCTCTTAAGTGTAAAATTCTGGGAGCAGGCAATATTGGCCTGCATAGTAGTTGTGTTCCAATGAATCCTCAGGGCCCAGCTCCTTCTGTCATTGCCTCATTGGGCATGGCCTCGGTATTAAGATGATGTAACAAATTGCCACAAACATAAAGTGGCTTAAAGCAGCACAAATGTGTTCTCTTACAACTCTGGAGGCCAGAAGTCGAAAATGTGTCAGCAAGGGCAGATTCCCTAATTCTTTCCTTTTCTAGCTTCTAGAGGCAGCCTGGATTCCTCATGGACTCCTTCTCCATCTTCAAAGCATCAGTGGAGCCTCTTCCAATTTTTCTCTTTCTGTTTCTGTCCTCATATTGCTTTTTCTCTGACTCTGAACCTCATCCTTCTCTCTTATAAGAACTCTTGCAATTATATTGGGCCCACCAAGATAATCCAGGATTATAGCCCTCAATTTTACTTACACCTGTAAAGTACCTTTTTCTATGTAAAGTAACCTAACCTATTCACAGACTTCATGGACTAGGATGTGGACATCTTTGAGGTGTCATTATTCTACCCACCACAACTGTCACTTCTGTTTTTTTTTTTTTTTTGAAATGGAGTTTTGCTCTTGTTGCCCAGGCTGCTAGAGTGCAATGGTGCAATCTCTGTTCACTGCAACTTCCACCTCCTGGGTTCAAGTGATTCTCCTAACTCAGGCTCCCAAGTTGCTGGGATTACAGGCACGTGCCACCACACCCAATTAATTTTTGTATTTTTTTAGTAGAGATGGGGTTTCACCATGTTGGTCAGGCTGGTCTTGAACTCCTGAGCTCAAGTGATCCACCCACCTTGGCCTCCCAAAGTGCTGGGATTATGGGCATGAGCCACTGCACCTGGCAACACAGGCTTCATTTCAAACTTCCTGTCCTAGTCCAAGATAACTGCTCCAGCTTTCATCCCCCAAGAAGGCAAGAGTGGTGGTGAAGAATAGTCAAATGCTACATCATTTGGCCTGTGAATGAGATGTCCTGGAAGATGCCCCATGAGCCTTGGGTTTACATCTTATTCGCCATAAGTAGCCTCATGACTACACCCACCTGCAGTGGAGACTGGGAAATGCAGTCTGTATTCTCAGAAACATGAGCCCAGATCTGACAAAAGAGAAGGCATATATGTGCTCAACTAGAAGGCTTCAGAGAGCAGTTTTTCTTTGATAACGTTCCTTTGTCTTCTACCATTTTATACTCACTCGTAGAGCTGTGTGTTAAAGAACCCACCATGAGGGGCTTTTTTCTTGCCTCAACTTACTGATGTTCTAAGGCTGAACTGTTGGAGTCTGGGAGAAGCTTTGATCTCCACTGTGTCTAGGACTCTTCTTTCCCTGACCCCTGTTTCTAGGACAGTTGGAGCAATAAGGCATCTCAGGGTATAATGTGTTATGTACAATGTCCTAGATACCCTTTTTCTGAGCAGCACTAACGGACTGCTTTAATAAATGAAGAAAGTCCAGTGAGGTAGTATTCTGGCCATCTTTACATATAGCCCCTGCGTAGCGAATGGATGAATATCTTTCTTTTTCTGCCATTACTGCATATATAGCAGTTTAAGCAGTCTGGATGTACAATAGACATTTAATAAATATTAAGCACAAAGAATATTTAATACATATTTGTTTTATAAAATGAATATTTAGGTTGATTCAGTATGTTGTAAGTTTTCATCTTTTGAGGCACATTGGAAATCATTTTATTTGAAAGAAGAGAAGTAAGGATATTAAATTTCTAATTTAGAAAGCATAAAAGCACAATTTGAGTATCTGTGGAAATGTTTAATCTATTTTAAATGTTACATGTGGACATCTAAACATAAACTTCTTTGTTAGTAGGTCTTGAAACATTCAAAAGACTTCCTCGTTCATTTTCGCTTTTGGTCACAAAACAGTCTGATCACTGAGTCTAATTCCCTAAATGGGATTTTAAACAACTCCAGTTTCTTCTTTTGCCATTTGGTTAAACGACTTGGCCAGTGTCACAGATAGAGAAGGGCCTACCCAACAGATGTTCTAACCCTGACTTTCTGTATATAATGCACTCTTTTCTACCGGACAGCATTTATCATCATAGTGAATAAATTCCCTCAAACAAAACTTACAAAACAGAGATGAACTACAAACAGATCTACCCTTGTTTTTTTTAGTACACTAGACCAGATAATTCTATAAACATGAAGGTAGAAATGTGCCACCTTATACTAAACCATGTATCAACTTTGAGGGAAACAACAAAGAAAAATAACATGGAGGTATAATGTTTTCTGTCTTCCATCGATGTCCTATCCTATTTTACAATTGGGTGATTTTTTAAAAGAAGAGCAGATAATGAAGAGAGATAGAAAAGTCCAAAGGTCTGGGTCCTTTACCATGTAAAATGAGAATATCATTAAAAAATAAAAGAACATTTTGTATACAATTTGACAATTTATAGCTATAGCTTTAAAACATCCATATATCCCATATCAGAGACTCTTGATAATGATGAAACATCAGAATAACCTTCACAAGGTTTTTAGTAAAATATTATGTGTGACCCTGATCAATTCTTTTATAAGTTCATCAGAATTGACTGACTTTCATACTTCTGAAGGAAGTATGAAATACTCCTTCAGTTTTATAGAGTAACCAGACATCTGGTAATTAAATAACCCAAAATGTGTGTGTGTGTCTAAATAACCCAAAACGTGTGTCTGTACATGTGTGTGCACGCATGCAGGCAGTCACACATGTGTGTATCTCAGGTTATTATTTATAATAAATAACAAAAATTAAGATCTCTTAAAAGGAGTTATTGAATAAAATAATTTTCTATAGCATAATGTGTGGTCATTAAAATATAATCATATGATTGGAAGCTACTTACAAAATTGCAAAACATGATATTTAATGAATCATGAAAATATACAACTCAGTGTGGCATGACAATGAAATTCTTTTTCTTTCTTCTTCATCTAATTGTCTTTAAAACTGATATATGGGGCTGGGCACGGTGGCTCAAGCCTGTAATCTCAGCACTTTGGGAGGCCAAGGGTGGCGGATCACGTCAGGAGAGCGAGACCATCCTGGCTAACACGGTGAAACCCCATCTCTACCAAGAATACAAAAAAAATTAGCTGGGCGTGGTAGCGGGCGCCTGTAGTCCCAACTACTCTGGAGGCTGGGGAAGGAGAATGGCGTGAATCCGGGAGGTGGAGCTTGCAGTGAGCAGCTATCGAGCCACTGTACTCCAGCCTGGGTGACAGAAGGAGACTCCATCTCAAAAAAAAAAAAAAAAAAAAAAAAAACTGATATATGGATTACTTGACTTCATATGATCTAATGAAGAGTGGGGTAACTTTTTTCATCTTGATTTCTACCTCTAGAGCCAGTGTTGCCTGCTTCCTGTTCCCCTTTCTGGCTTTTAAATGTTGGTGTTTTCAGAAAATTATCTGTGTTCTATGCACATCCTTCTATTTTCTCAAAGATCTCATCCATTTTATGAATTTAAGTGCATCTTTATGTTGATGACTATAAATGTTTGTCATATCTTTTAAAAAGTGTAACTGTAATATTTGTAGGCCCTTCCTTGAACTTCGACAGCCACTAAACATACTGCATGTCAAACACAACATTTATTCCTCTTATGCCACCCTCTCCACCTTCTAGATTCTTTATCTTGGAGGAATCACCATTCACAAGTTTTCAAATCACCCAGACTACCCTACACCCTGAATGCCATCCTGTTGACTAACCTTCACTAGCCTCTTCTGAACACTGTAAATCTTTTTTTCAGATATTAATTAAATAGCCACAAATCTGTTTTGCACCCAGTAACTAGGGGATCCTGTGTAGAATTTGAATTCATCTGCTGTTTACAACTCTCCAACAGTGTCCAATACCTTTTGGATAAACAAAACACTAGTTGGCAAGGCATGAAAGATTCTTCCAACCTGGACTTTCTCTGAAATTTAGAGCAAAGTTGCCTGAGATAATTGCCACAACACAGGACTATTTGTATTTTTCCACAAGCTTTGAGTTCTTCTGACATATATGAAGTGAGCTTTGTCAGACATTATATGGTTTAGATTTGTGTCCCTGCCCACATCTCATGTCAAATTGGAGGAGGGGCCTGGTGGAAGGTGATAGGATCATGAGGGCAGATTTTCCCTTGCTGTTCTAGTGACAGTGAGTGACTTCTCATGAGATTTGACGGTTTAAAAGTATATGGCACCTCCTCCTTCACTCTTTCTCTCTCCTGCTGGCATGCGAAGGAGGTGCTTGTTTTCCCTTTGCCTTCTGCTATGATTGTAAGTTTCCGGAGGCTTTCCAGTCAGGCTTCCTGTACAGCCTGCAAAACTGTGAGTCAACTCAACTAAACTTCTTTTCTTCATAAATTACCCAGTCTCAGGCAGTTCTTTATAGCAGTGTGAGAATGGAAAATACAGGCATTCTGCTTCTTTTCCCTTTTCACCAATTTAACACACCCATGCCCCTAATAATTCAGTTCCTGAGTTGCCATGTACACAGAACATGCTGTTAAATCCCTGATGCATGAATGTATTAGTCTGTTTTCATGCTGCTGATAAAGACATACCTGAGACTGAGAAGAAAAAGAGGTTTAATTGGACTTACACTTCCACATGGCTGGGGAGGCCTCAGAATCATAGCAGGAGACAAAAGGTACTTCTTACATGGCAGCAGCAAGAGAAAAATGAGGAAGATGCAAAAGCAGAAAGCCCTGATAAACCCATCAGATCTCTTGAAACTTATCCACTATCACAAGATTAGCACAAGATAGACTGGCCCCCGTAACTCAATTACCTCCCACTCGATCCCTCCCACAACACATGGGAATTCTCCAAAGTCTCATCTGAGACAAAGCCAGTCCCTTCCGCCTATAAGCCTGTAAAATCAAAAGCAAGCTAGTTACTTCCTAGATACAATGAGGGTACAGGTATTGGGTAAATACAGCCATTCCAAATGGGAGAAATTGGACAAAATGAAGGGGAGAAATTGGCCAAAACAAAGGGCCCATGCAAGTCCAAAATCCAGTGGGGGGTATTCAAATTTTAAAGCTCCACAATGATCTCCTTTGACTCCAGGTCTCACATACAGGTCACACTGATGCAAGAGGTGGGTTCCCACGGTCTTGGGCAGCTCCACCCCTGTGGCTTTGCAAGGTACAGCCTCCAACATGGCTGCTTTCATGGACTGGCATTGAATATCTGTGGCTTTTCCAGGCATATGGTGCAAGCTGTCAGTGGATCTACCATTCAGGGGTCTGGAGGATGGTGGCCCTCCTCTCACAGCTCCACTAGGCAGTGCCCCAGTAGGGACTCTATGTGGGGGCTCCAATCCCACATTTCTCTTCTGCACTACTCTAGCAGAGGTTCTATATGAGGGCCCCACCCCTGCAGCAAACTTTTGCCTGGGCATCCAGGAGTTTCCTTACATCTTCTGAAATCTAGGCAGAGGTTCCCAAACCTCAATTCTTGACTTCTGTGCGCCAGCAGGCTCAGCATCACATGGAAGCTGTGAAGGTGTGGGGCTTGCACCCTCTGAAGCCACAGCCTGAGCTGTACCTTGGCCCTTTTCAGCCATGGCTGGAGCAGCTGGGACACAGAGCACCAAGTCCCTAGGCTGCACACAGCATGAGGACCCTGGGACTGGCCCACAAAACCGCTTTTTCTTCCTGGGTCTCTGGGCCTGTGATGGGAGGGGCTGCTGTGAAGGTCTCTGACGTGGCCTGGAGACATCTTCCCCACAGTCTTGGGGATAAACATTAGGCTTCTTGCTACTTAAGCAAATTTCTGCAGCTGGCTTGAATTTCTTCTCAAAAAATGGGTTTTTCTTTTCTACTGCATTGTCAGGCTGCACATTTTCTGAACTTTTATGTTCTGTTTCCCTTTTAAAATGGAATACTCTTAACAGCACCCCAGTCACATTTTGAGAGCTTTGCTGCTTAGAAATTTCTTCTGCCAGATACCCTAAATCATCTCTGTCAAGTTCAAAGTCCCACAAATCTCTAGGGCAGGAGCAAAATGCCACCAGTTTCTTTGCTAAAACATAACAAGAGTCACCTTTGTTCCAATTCTCAACAAGTTCCTCATCTCCATCTGAGACGACCTCAGCCTGGACCTTATTGTTCATATCACTGTCCATTTTTGTCAAAGCCATTCAACAAGTCTCTAGGAGGTTCCAAACTTTCCCACATTTTCCTGTCTTTTTCTGAGCCCTCCAAACTGTTCCCAGCTCTGCCTGTTACTCAGTTCCAAAGTTGCTTCAACATTTTTGGATATCTTTTCAGCAATGCCCCACTCTGCTGGTACCTATTTACTGTAATAATGCATTTTCACGCTGCTGATAAAGATATACCTGAGACTGGGAAGAAAAAGAGGTTTAACTGGACTTAAAGTTCCACATGGCTGGGGAGGCCTCAGAATCATGGTGGGAGGCAAAAGGCACTTCTTACATGGCAGTGGCAAGAGAAAAATGAAGAAGAAGCAAAAGCGGAACCCCCTGATAAACCCATCAGATCTCATGAGACTTATTAACTATCTTGAGAATAGCATGGGAATGACCAGCCCCCATGATTTAATTACCTCCCTAGGTTCCTCCCACAACACGTGGGAATTTTGGGAGATACAACTCAAGTTGAGATTTGGGTGGGGACCCAGCCAAACCATATCACATGAGTGAATGGACACAGGTTAGGAATTGAGAAGGTGCTTTTCTAGATATGGAAACTGAGGGTAATAAGAGGAAGATGCTGTGCTTAGCATGGTGTTAGAATCTAGTATGTGCCAGACCTAAATGCTTTATGGGCATTGAATCATTTCTTTCTTGCTACGATTTGAATGTGGCCCCTTTGAAATTCAGGTGTTGCCAATGTGGTATTAACAGGTGGAACTGTTAAGAGGTAATTTAGCCATGAGGGCTCCTGGCTTGTGAGTGCAATTAAGGCCCTTATAAAAGCTGCCCCCATAGCATTCAGAGAGTTCACCCTCCAGCCTTCTGCCAGGTGAGGATGCAGCCATCATCACTCCCCGTGGAGGATGCAACAGTAAGGCACCGTCCTGGAAGAAGAGAGCAGCCCTCACCGGACACCAAACCTGCCAGCGCCTTGATCTGGGACTTCCCAGCATCCAAAACTGTGAGAAGTATGTTTCTGCCTTGTATAAGTTACACAGTTTGTAGTATTTTGTTATAGGAGCACAAATGGACTAAGACAATCCTCATAATAACCCTCTGTAGCAAGTTTCATTGTTGTCCGCGTTTGAAATTTAAGACAGCTGAGGAGCAGGGAAGTTTTTTATCCAGTTACAAAGACACTGTGCTGTAGAGGCAGGAATCGATGCCAGGCTTCTTAATACTGGACAGTTGTGTCTTAGATAGACACAACAATATCAGATCAAGAAAAAATGAAATGAAACACAAAATCAGTAACCCACATAGAACTAAAATCATCAAGATTTTATGCCTTTTTTTCTCTTGCATTTCTGCTTCTGTCTTGCAAATGTATTATGTATTTTTGACAAATTGACAACAACAATGCCACTGGTTTGAATTGCCTTTATTTAAAGCAGTGATGTCACACTTTCTTTTATGTCAGCTGCACAGTATTTCTCTCTCCTTTTTGTCTGATCTATAGACCACTTAGGCTACTATAAGATCCCATGATTACCATCTCTACCCTTACCCAATTTTGATGTAGGAGGGGGAAAAAAAAACAGTAACTCAGGCTGGGCGTGGTGGCTTATACCTGTAATCCCAGCACTTCGGGAGGCCAAAGCAGGTGGATCACAAGGTCAGGAGTTCAAGACCAGCCTGGCCAACATGGTGAAACCCCATCTCCATTAAAAATACAAAAATTAGCCCAGTGTGGTGGTGCATGCCTGTAATCCCAGCTACTTGGGAGGTTGAGGCAGGAGAATTGCTTGAACCCAGGAGGCGGAGGTTGCAGTAAGCCGAGATTGCATCACTGCACTCCAGCCTGGGAGACAGAGCGAGACTCTGTCTCAAAAAAAAAAAAAAAAAAAAGGGTAACTCAATAATGACACAGACATAAAAAAAAAGTGAATGGGACAGAGAGCCTTTGTTAAAAAAAAAAAACAAAAAAACAGTAATGGTACAAGAAGAAGATGATCAACAAAATTAAACCTAACCATAATCTACCGTATGTGTTAATGACTACCAAAATAGCAACAATAAAATTTCTCAAGAAACTCAAGACAGTGCAGATGACGTGCTTCAGAACAAAATTATGAGAATCCCAATTATCTTTGATTATGTATGCACAGTAGGAAGTTTACAATATTGCAGACAAAGTGTTGCATGGCAACCATTTTTTGTTAGAATACTAAATTATGATCTTGAGGAAATTCTAGTTATACAGTAATTTCAGTTTTAAAATATCTAATATTAGTCACCTTTAAAGACAAATTTTATAAGGTTGCTAGAAAATTAATCATAAACACGTTAGAATATTAGTTTCTGGAATTGTCTGTTGGCTTCCTGTAAAATACATAAACAATGTGTGCATTTTTGAATTTTTTATCAGTGCATAAGAGAATCTAGTATCATGACCCACCAGCGGACATTCACAACATCATTTAACTCCTAGTGTTAAAATAATTGTTTTAGAAAAACACACACTATATCTCTATCATATTGTTTTTATTTGATCTGACTTCACTTGGGCGGGACCAGAGTTTAGCTGGAATACTATCAGACCTGTTTTGGGATTGAGGGTTGAACCTCTACCTAATGCCCACATAGTTTCTTATCAATGATGTTCTAAAGTCTCTCATAGCCATGCCTGTTATTTCTTATGCGTACTCTCTCCCAGAATAGACTGTAGGTGATTTAATTGAGCTCAGTTCTGTCTCTGTTTATCTGATGATGTGGGTGGAAGAAAGGAGGAACGTAGGCTTCTTCATATCTCATAAACTGGATCTAAATGCTTCAGAGTCCAGAAAACAAGTTACTGGCATGCTATGTAAACTCTAACTCTGCAGCCAGACTGTGTTCAAGCCCAAGTTCTAGCCGGGTGTTTTCAGAGCCCCTGGGTAAACTGGGGTTCCAGCAGCAGAGCAGCTAGCAGCCCTGCCTTAACAGGAAATGAAGGAGAGCTGGACATGGCAGTTACACAGTACCTTTCATGGGATACTTCTTTTACCTAGTGGGCAGCCAAACGCCTAGTTGTCCAACCTATGCACAGGTGTTCTTCAGGTGAGAAACCTATTGATACTGGCAGATGCTCTTGGGGCTCTTGTCTGATCCCTGTCCAGTGTCTGCCTGCTTTACCATGGCTCTAGTGCTGATTGCTCAACCTTGCATTGTCCCTGGTGTCATGGGGAAAACCCAGCCTAGGGCAGCCCCTAGTTCTTCAGGTGGAAGGTGCACATTTAATCCACAATAGGAAACAACTTCAAAGACTTTTACTTAAAGATCCTGGACTAGGAGGATATAATGATTTGGGAGGGCAGTCCTTTCATGGAGCAAAATTATCTTGGTTTATTGTGTGAATTTGTAGTTGGTTTCTAAACAGTCATGTTGACATCTCACATTATTCAACTATTTGTCTCATCAGTCATCATCTTCCCTCCCTCTCTCTCTTCTTCCCTTTCTTCTTTCTTCCTTTCCGTTCTCTCTGCCTTCCTGCCTTCCCTTTTTCTTCCCTCCTTCCCATCTTTCCTCCCTTTCAGGAATATTTATTGAGCACCTACTTTGTTTCAATACCGTTGTTAGATATCCATCATCATTTAGTGACTCAGTGGTTGTTGAGAATTAATCAGAATACTGCTGGCTATCAATTATACACATAGAAAATATAATATAAATTCAGAAAAAGTTACAAAGTCATTTATCTCCCAGAACATTAATAAAGTAGAAAATACAGAACACTGGTTTGGGGGCAAAGAATGATGATTTTAAAATGCTTTCATTGAAAATGGTAGCAAATAAGAGAAGATGCTCCTGGGGAAATAGTTTGTATTTTGTTGAATTCCATTTTGAAAAGAGTAAGTGGTGATATGAAAGTTCCTATGTTTTTATCTTGCTGTATGAGAAAAAAAAATAGTAGGCTAGTATGAAAAGGCAATATCATCACTCTGTTGGTTTTGCACAAAAAACTTTTATTAGCTTTGGTTTTGTTTTTCTTCCTACAAAGAATATTATGTGTAATTTTTAGAAATTTAGGGAAAATCAGAAAAGCACAAAGAAGGAAACAATTTATTTACACCGAGAGCACAGAAGTAACTACTGATAACGGCCCAGGCTCAATTCTTCTGTCTTGTATCTATGCATATTATGCATGGGAGGACTTTTTTATGTCATGACATTTTAAAGACTTCGTGTCATGTTCTATACTTTGAAATAAGCTGTTCCTATTTAATATTATAACTTAGAAAAAATAATATTTTTTAATGAAATTTTGGGTTGCTACACCCTTTGTTGTAGTGAGCTGGCTTTAGAGGGCTCTGGTCTTTGGTTCTGGCCATTTCTGTCCTGGTCCCAAATCCTCTATTAACCATTTGTATTGCTTTGGGAAAGTCCCTGCCTCTCTTTGGATATCTATCTCATCCACCGTATAAAATAAAAAGATTGGAATTAAATGATGTGACTTACAAGCGCTAGTGCTCTAGAATTTTCTAATTCTTCATCAGTGCAACGTCTCCCCCCATTGCCATCGGAATCCTGGGAGCCTGTGGAGAGGAGCAGGATCCTGTCCATTCCAGTGATCCCTGAAGGCACTGAGGAGGAGGAACATTGGTCCCTCTGTGGCTTCTCTTTATTCATTACTTTTTCTCTCTGCTCAAAACATCCCCAGATCCTGCTCAGGCCCACAGAAAGGGAGTAAGCCACTGCACCTAGCAACATTTTTAATCTTAGCATATATTGCCTGTAGTGCTTCTATGAAAATAAAGTCTTTTAAGACAAAACAAAAACAAAATCTCCATTTGGGAAAATAACTGCCTTTTTTCAGGACTTTAAATTTTGCATAGAGAAGGGATATAGCCAAATTGCACCAATGCAATGACATGTTTTCCATCAATGGCTCTTTGGCTTTGATGAAGTCATCAACCTCCTGAAGGGCAGCATCATCCTAGGAGCACAGAACTAGTCTGGAGTTCAGTGGATGTAGGTGCTGTGTGAGTTTGAGAAATTCGCTGAACATCTCTGAACTAAATCGTGATGTATCATGATATAATAAAATGTCTTAAGTACATCATTCTTATTATTTTACTTGGATCTGGAAGGCAGAGGTTGAAATGAGCCAAGATCATGCCACTGTACTCCAGCCTGGGTGACAGAGTGAGACTCCCTCTCAGAATAAATAAATACATAAATACATAAATAGTACAGTGTTGCCAAGTGTAATGTGAGAATTTTTTAGGAAGACGGACTGAGGACATTTCATAAATATTAAGCATGACTTAATATTAGGAGCTAAGTTAGGTGTTAGAGGCACAAGAAACACAAGATAAATATGATCCCTGTCTTCATGGAGCTTGCAGTCTAGGGGAGGGTGAGTAGTAAGATGACCAACAACAAACAATTAAAAACAACTATAATTACAAATTGAATTTTTTCTATGAAAGAAATAACTAAGACTAAGAGTTAAATGGGGTAGTCAGGAGATGTCTCTAAGGCGATAATATTTGACTCATAATCTCTGAGGAGTCAGCCACAAGAATAACAGGGGAAAGCTTCCAAGTAGAAAGACAAGTATGTGCAAATGTCCTGAGATGGAAAGGAGGTTAAGGAAGTGTTGGTGGTTGGAACTTCATGAGGGAGTGTATGGGATGCCAAGGCACAAACAGCTAGGAGATAGGTCAAGGATGGCCAAGATTCCAGGTTTGATTTAATTATAAATATTATAATAATGATATTGATAATGATAATTGTAAAGATAATTAGAATTAACATTTACTGAGTTTTACTCTGTGTCTGAAGCACTTTACATTCTTTAACTTATTTATTTGTCACAACTATCATATGGGATGACTGCTACCATACTCTTTATTTTACAGACATGTAAACCGAGGCACAGAGGCAGGAAATAACTTGCCCTAAATTACATGCATAGTTATGTAAAGTTAGCAAAATGTTTTATACAACAATAGCCTAATTTGATTTACTTTTAAGAGGATAATTTTGACTGCCATTTGTAAAAATATTAGAGGACAGCAAACATATAAACCATAATTTTTAAGAGCATATTACAATAGTCAAAGAGAACAGGATGGCTTATACTAGGATTTTGGTAGAAAAGATAAAAAGAAAAGGTCAGATTTTAAATATATTCTGAAAAAAAATTAGCAAAATGTTTTAAAGGATCAAATGTGGGAGATAAAAGGAGAGAAATTAAAGACAATTTGAATATTTCTCACTTGACCAATTAGACGGAGAAAACAACAACGTGCATTTCTTGAGTTAAAGAGTTCTGGGGTAGAAACAAACAAGGGGCTAAGGCAATCAGAGTGCAGACTTAGACTTATCATTGTCCTGCTGTGGTTTGCAAAAAGGTGGCTCCTTTGTTAACAGAAAGTAGTTGAAGAGAGTGAGCCATCAAGAACATGATTCTAGATTCTCTTCCATGTAAAAAACAGGCAGATGCTAAGACAGAGGAGGGACGAATAGATGCATAGCAGGTTATATTAGATACAATGTCTCAAAAGTACAGTAGTCTCAGCCTCTCCCTGCAAATCTTTCTATTTTTTCTCTCTTTTAAACACATATGCGTACACACACACATATGCAGTAGAAATTATTTACGGTGTGTATCAGCATGTCTGGAAGGGAGCTGTGGGGTTTAGATCAGCTGGGTGAACACAGCGTGAGGCATCTAGGAACTGGCATCCACTTTTGTGCAAAAGTCATATAGAAAACCACAAAATTGGTCCAAGTTCAATGAGGCCCTAATCAACAATCTGGGATTTGGGCCAGGGCTCCAGTCTGCCACTGAGAAACTGAAAACAAGACAGAGGCTAGAATCAAAGCAGCTTGCTCTCCTTTGGAATGTGGCATGTTGAGGTGGAATTCAGCTATGCAGGGACACATTGCTCAGAGGTCTTCCCTGCAGCATTGGAACCTGGATCCAGCTGGATGTCACCAAGGCTCTGGCCTGAACGCAGGAGCTCATCTTGAGTTTTACGAGTCTATTTATCAGAGATGCCTTCCTTGAATCGAATTGATGTGTGTCCTCAGAGCTCTCTCCCCACTTTTTTTCTTCCCTGAGAATGGCACTCGTCACATTTTGCTGCAACTACATAAAACCTAGTGAAAGTATAACATTCATTAAAATAGACTTTTCACTGTTATCTCTTCAGTTGATAGCACAGCGTCTGAAACATGCAAAACCTACAAAATGTGGGTCGCTGAGTGGATGTTACCTCTTATCCAAATTCAGTATAAATAAGTGTTGGTATCACATAAACATGAAGACTTCTCCGAGTATCCATTTGAAAATATTCATAATTCCATTAAAATTATACAGCCTGCAAAAAACATTTCCTAAATTCAGATGAATGTCCCAAGTTATCTTTATCTGAGTTTCCCAGGATGGCCCTAACAAGCACCACAAACTAGGTGGCTTAGAGAAGAAGGAACATTTTCTCTCACAGTTCTGGAGTCTGGAAGTCTGAAATAAAGATGTTGGCAAGATCGGATTCTTCTGGAGACTCTGAAGAAAAATCTACTCCATTCTTCTTTTGTATCCTCTGGTGGTTGCTGGCATTTTTGTCATTCCTTGGCTTATAAATGCATCACTCCAGTCTCTGCTTTTATCTTCCCTCTGTGTCTGTGTCTCCCCTGTGTCCAACTATCCTTTTACGAGGGCATTTGTCAATGTATTAGGGTCCATCCTAATCCAGTATGACTGCATTTTAACTTGATTACATCAGCAAAGACCCCTTTTCCAAATGAGATCACAGGAACCAGAGATTAGTACTTCAACATATATTTTGGAAGAACACATTCAACCTACAACATAGTTCTTTCAAATGGCTCTGGGATGGTGTGGGGTGAGAGTTTTTGTAATGAGAGGCTACTTTAAGAAAATGTTTATCTTTTTTTCTACCTTTGCATGAGACTAGCCCCCATGCTGACCTTTTGCATAGTTGGTCTTTATTAAATATCCAGCTCCTTAGAATAGCTGAAGAATTTTGTTTGTGGGAGGTTCTTCTTCAGGTGCCATAGTTTAGAAAGCACCATTCCCTGTTCTCCGCCCTGGAGGAATAGAATGTCCTCCTTTCCTGAGGGCTTCTGTATTAGTCAGGGTTCACTAGAAGACAGGACTAATAGGGTAGATGTAAATATGAAAAGGAGTTTATTAAGGAATATTGACTCACATGATTGCAAGGTGAAGTCCCACAATAGGCCATCTGCAAGCTGAAGAGTAAGAAAGCCAGTCCAAGTCCCAAAACCTCAAAAGTAGGGAAGCCGACAATGCAGCCTTCAGTCTGTGGCCAAAGGCCCTGGCAAACCACTGGTGAAGGTCCAAGAGTCTAAAAGCTGAAGAACTTGGAGTTCCATGTTTGAGGGCAGGAAGCACCCATGGCCCTCCACGTATCCTTCCTCATTCCTCTGCCTGCTTTTATCCTAGCTGCACTGACCGCTGATCAGATGGTGTCCACCCAAATTGAGGGTGGGTCTGCCTCCCCCAGTCCACTGACTCAAATGTTAATCTCCTTTGGCAACACCCTCACAGACACACCCAGGAACAATACTTTGCATCTTTCAATCCAGTCAAGTTGACGCTCAATATTCACCATCACGGCTTTCCAGACCACTGGCTTCTGCAAGTCGGCAGAGGGAAATCCAGCTCTAATCAGCAGGAGAGGGGCTGTGGAAGGGCCCCACACAGTATTTAACCCCGTTTCTCTCCTCCATTATCAATTAGGCCAGTGTCTGGTTAACTGGGAGTCTCAAGACAGCATTTTTTAATAGATGCATATTTTATCTCACCCCAACTAGCTCTTTATTATGCAAATAAGCACTGTGTACTTTATGTTTCCGCTAAATCAAAGAATCTTCTGGCGGGAACTGCATTCTTCCAGCAGTCATATGCTGTTGATTAATCACACATAATAGGGAGTTACTGTATGGAGTAAAGCAATTTCATACCAATTGCTACCCATTATTTAAGATCTTGTTGACACATTGTCTCATTTTATTATATCATACCTTTGAGAGTAGTGGGAACAGAACAGAGAGAGAAAGCGAAGGGGACGGAAAGTGGTTTAAGGAAGGATGAGGGGACTGCAGGGCAGAGAGGGAGAAAGAAAAGCATCCAAAGTTAAAACGGCAGGAAGAAATCAGAAGTATGTTAACATGGGTTTGAAGGAATTTCATAGCTGAACAAGTCGTTCAACAAATAGCGCTACCCTGTGGATTAGAGTTCTATGACACCTGAAACAATAAACATGATAGGCAAGGCAGAGCAAGGCGCCGGATTACTAATGTTGTTCTTAGAAGCATCCAAATGAAAGTGACTCCCCTACCTGAGGATGGAGAGTGCGGGGAAAGTGTCCAGCACAGGAGACATTTAAAATACATTTTGCAAGGCAGGTAAGAATCTACTTCTTTGCAGGCTAAAAAGAGTTCCTCTGTATCCCACATGGACTGTGCATGACACAGGGCACAGGACAGCCATGCATTGTTTAGTTTGTTTGTTTGTTTGTTTTGGAGATGGAGTCTTGCTTTGTCTCCAGACTGGAGTGCAGTGGTACAATCTCGGCTCACTGCAATCTCCGCCTCCCGGGTTCAAGTGATTCTCCTGCCTCAGACTCCCGAGTAGTTGGGATTACAGGCACATGCCACCATGCCCAGCTAATTTTTGTATTTTTAGTAGAGACGGGGTTTCACCGTGTTGGCCAGGCTAGTCTTGAACTCCTGACCTCAGGTGATCCACCCTCCTTGGGATGGATCAGGCGTGAGTCATCGTGCCCAGCCGCATTGTTTAGTTTTTGCAGATAATTGTTTAAGGTAGGTATTATTGTTCCCAGATGAGACATGGAGAGTTTAAGTGACTTGTCCAAAGTCACATAGCCTGTAGGTCACAGATCGATGCAAAGCCATCCAAGCCTGGATGCTTTCCAAACTCAGCTTCCTCATCAGTGTTCTTTCAAGGGTCCTCTGTAGTAGGTTTTTCTTGGAGAAAGCCAGGTAAACAGGCTGGTGTGCCTTCAGCTTGAAGCTGCAGACCCTAGGCACACAGAGCCCTTGCTGAGTAAATGTATATGAAATGGGCTATGGGGATGTGTGGCTTCTAGCACACAGACTTGCCCTTCCGTAGTCTAAACTCAGTCTCGTCTTCCCACTGCCCACCCTTTCTTACACCAGTGCCAGTTAGTTCTTTGAGAAAATAGTTCAAATCCTATCAATCGTCTTCTCAAAAACATCAAATGCCTTGGAATTAGTGGGTTGGGGCAATGCTGGTGGAAAGGAACTCCTCCTCAGTGTGCAGTGGAGCCCCTTTATAATGCAGCTTTCATAAACGTGTCTTTCACTTTTGCATTCTCACTCCAATCTCTTCACTCTAATTACTCTGAGTGCCCTGAGAGTTCCCATTTCTGAGCCGACACCTTCTTTCCCAAAATTATTATTTTTCCTCCTAGTTTCACTTGCTATTGACATTTGTCTCTTCTTTTGAGCCTCACATCAGATGTCTCTCCCATTTAAAAGATTTTTTTCTAATCTCTCTGGAGTTAGCATGGTGTTCAGGTGTTAAGAGGACAATAAATAGTAAATGAAGAAGATGGGGAGAAGACTAAGAAGAAAAGACAATGGCTTCATTAATTAGTTTTATTTGGATGCTTTTGTTTGGTTTCATTTTTTTTCTCTTATAAGGAATTCTGAGATAGAGAATATAGGATTGGTGCAACAAAACCACGTCATCCTGGATATTGAAGGATGGAGACTTCTGTCTAATACACTCAGTATGCTCAGTGTGTAGCTTTGGTCTACACAGGAATCCTTTGAACTATGTCAGATCATGTCACTTCTCTGCTGAAAACCCTCCACAAGCTGATCTTCACTTGCTCAATCACAGGAATCCCCAGTGTTTAATACAATAAATGTGGGGTATGTGGGAGCTCTTCTTAGCAGGCAAAGATGTAGAGTCTCACTCATTGGCAGCCCCTAGCATCCTGCAGTCCCCTGGCCTCCCTCACTCATCCACTCCAGACACATCTGCCTCCTCAGAGAACCACAACTCTACTAGCAGATATTCTCTCAACCAGCCTAATGTCTCGTATTCTTCTCATTTCTCATGTAAGTTCATTCTAATTCCTTATTAACGTTTCGTTGTGCATCTAGGAAAAACACTAGATGCTTTATGAAAATGGTTTAGAAAGATCCAGAAAACAGCATATCAATCTTTTGATTGCTCTAAATAATATTATCATTATTAGCACAGTTGAGGCCATGTTTTCTAATAAAAAATTTGAGGTATGTATCAATAAAAAGCTCAAAGAATGCTCTGGAATTTTGGCGAGCATTCTGAGTTGCACTCCTTTTTCTTTACCAACATTTGAACTCAAAATACTTTTTAAATTGTGTAAGCAATTTATTGTTCATATTAATATCTGTTCACATTAATATCTGTTCAATTGTTACTTTCATTTTAAATTCTTCATGTTAGAGAAGGATCATTGTTTCATTTTTTTTTTCTTCTCTCACTACTCCCCATCTTACAGGTTTAGCCATTCTGACATTAGCTTTTAGAATTCTACTGAACTTGGGAATTTTAAATTGTTCTCTATAAATATTAGACCATCAGTGCCATGTTACCCTTGTTATGCACCACTAAATATTATTTTTCTTCAAATTATTCAAAGTTCTGGATAAGTGTTCACTTGTCGTGGTTGAGTAATATTACCGGCTTGTGATTTATTTTTTTTTCTGTTCTTGTAATCGCATGGGTGTTTTATTGGGTATAAATATTTAAGTGTTGCTAATTATAAACTCTTCATTCATGAAAGTTGATATTAAAGATGTATTGTGAAATATGTAAGAGTAATAACAAAATACTGTGTCTTCAAATTTAGTATATAAAATCCACTTACTTTCTAATCTGAAAGACTTTTCTTGTAAAATTAACAGTAATATGTTTTATATTTCAAAATAACTAGACAAGAAGATTTGAAATGTTCCTATTACAAAGAAATGATAACTCTTTCAGGTTCTGGAGATCCTAAATACCATGATTTCCTTATCCCACATCATATGCATGTATCAATATATCACACATACTCCACAAATATATACAATTATGTATAAAATAATAAAATTTTATTTTTAATAAAAATTAAAATTAAGATATAATAAATATATGAAAGTATCAATATAATCCTAAAAAATACTACTTTCTCTCATAACCTTCCAATAGAAATTTTTTATTACATACTAACTAATGTCAAAATTAGATTTCTATTCCTAGAAACCTTCTTATAATCTGATACAGCTGTGATGAACATTTTCCAGAACCATCATTCATCACAATAGCAAAGTTCAAAGTGTTTTTGTCTTTCTTGTTCAATTTAAGTGTAATTTTCTTTATCTTACAATGGGAAGGCCAGCCTTATGAGTAATTCTCTGTAAAGAATGTGTAATATCGTGTAGGCGTATAAATTAAATGTAATATCCATTTAATGGAAATCTGCTAATTTTTATTGTTTCAAATTTCCTAAAAATTTAATCAAAACGATCTTAAGAATTCCTATTTAATTTTAACTATTAGTTTTTCTTTTCTTAAGATACTTTTGTGGCCGGGCGCGGTGGCTCATGCCTGTAATCCCAGCACTTTGGGAGGCCGAGGCAGGCGGATCACCAGGTCAGGAGATCGAGACCATCCTGGCTAACAGAGAGAAACCCCATCTCTACTAAAAATACAAAAAAATTAGCTGGGCGTGTTGGCAAGCACCTGTAGTCCCAACTACTCTGGAGGGTGAGGCAAGAGAATGGCATGAACCCGAGAGGCAGAGCTTGCAGTGAGCTGAGATCGCGCCCCCGCACTCCAGACTGGGCGACAGAGTGAGACTCCGTCTCAAAACAAAAAAAAATACTTTTGTATCTATTTTTCTCAGTATCCAAACTTTTCTTATTATTATCTATGAATCAAAAATTAAATGTAATTATATTAAAAGAGTACATATTTGAACATAATCACATTAAAATTTAAATTAAATAGAAGAAATCAAAACTTAACATTTAATAATATATTATAATGGACTTACAAAAGATTACTAACATTATAATACAAAGTACAAATTATATCAAATAAAATAAAAATTTATACTTTTAATATATTTTGAAGTTGTGAAGCAATCTGGTACTTACAAAAAAGCTGCAAGTACAGTACAAATAATGTTCTTTGGCTTATCTTGATGCTTCATCACTTCAAATCATTTAATGTAATTTCTTACAAAGACTTTCTCCTACATACCCACAAACCAATCATTAAAATCAGGAAATTAACATTGACACGTTGCACATTTAATTGACCCCTGTAATCTGCAGACCCTGTGTAACTTTTGCCAATCTTGTCAAAAATGTCAAACTTATTAAATGGAATGGTGGTTGTGAGGGGATGAGAAAAGTGAGAAATGGGCAGGTGTTCAATGGGTATAAAGTTAGAGGTAGACAAGATGAATAAATTCTAGAAATCTGCTGTGCATCATAGTGCCTATAGTTAACAATATGCTACTGTGAACATAAAATATTGTTAGCAGGGTAGATTTCATGTTAAGTGGCTTTATCTTGTCAATCAATCAATCAGTCAGTCAATCAAAGGCTCACTAGGATTCTGACCAATTTGTGTAATTCACATTTGAGGAACAATCAACAAGACCAACCATGTCACTCCCAGCTTTCCACCGTCATTGACCAAGATTTCTCTCAATAGCTATTTCTTTGGCTAAGACTATAAATGCCAATTTGAAATGAAAATATTTTGTTAATGAAACCACCTGATGGCCAGTCCTAAGTGTCAAGGCAGCAAGCAGGATGCAAAGGCAAAGACCTAGTGAAGAACAATTTTAGAAAATGAAAATGGAGTCCAGGTGCAGTGGCTCATGCCTGTAATCCCAGCATTTGGGAGGCCGAGGCAGGTGGATCACCTGATGTCAGGAGTTCAAGACTGACCTGACCAATATCATGAAACCCCGTCTCTCCTAAAAATACAAAAATTAACCAGGCATGGTGGCATGTGCCTGTAATCCCTGCTACTCAGCAGGCTAAGACAGGAGAATCGCTTGAACCCAGGAGGTGGAGGTTGTAGAGAGCTGAAATCGGGCCACTGCACTCCAGCCTGCGCAACAAGAGCGAAACTCTGTCTCAAAAAAAAAAAAAAAGAAAAGAAAAGAAAGAAAGAAAAAAAAGAAAATAAATGCTCTGGCATGTTTCTCCACAGAGACGTGAGATTCAAGGTGTTGAGTGAGTACAGATCCACATTCCTGGGTGTTTTCAGTCTGTACGTGGACAGTAGCCTACTTGCCATATGTAGTCATGGCTAATCCAGCACTAAAAATGACTATTGACGCATTGTGTGTGTTTCTTTCCTCCTTTAGGTAGGTTTATTTCTTCCTTTCCAGATGGGTTTGTAAGTGGAAGTAGGTTAAATTTAGAACCCTGCTTTCATCATCCCACTTCCACTCAACCCTTTTCTCTTGCCCTGTCTTGCCCTCCTGCTTTCATTGTGCTCTCTATTCATTCAAATCCTTTCCATGCGATCTATGGGGATTCTGAATCACCAAATATAGGAAATACAATGATAATTATCTTCTATTGTAATACTCCTGCATAAAGCAATCTCTGTGCCTGGAGAAATTCATTTCTCGTCCACCAGTAATACTCATCAGTAAAAGAATGCTGGAGAAATACCCTATTGTGTACTCCAGGCACTGTCACAGATACTGCCCCTCCACAGCCCCTCTCCTGAGCACCACAAAAACTGCAGTATGCAGTCCAGTGCCTGCTACTTCGTAGATTCCAAAAAAATATACTTGGTGAATGGATAGTCTGCTGATTGCACACTTCAGTAATATTCATAACCAGTCTTTGAGTCATGATTACTGTCATTCTTTATAGATTTGAAATCAGAAACTCAACAAAGTATAGTAACAAAGACACCAAATTGGAACTCTCATCTTAGGACTCCAAGTCCAGCACTGTCTCCATTACCCCTTGGTTGTCTCTCTATTGTAGGAAAGTCCTAGTATTTTTTTTTAACTCAGTTTAAATAGAGCAAAATGTTTCTATTTTCAAATTTTCCTTCAACTTGGACACTTTAACTTGACGATAGAATGGTTCAAGCTCCGTCTCTCTGAGGGAGGGATCTATAATTTCTCATCAAGGACCTCAGAGATAGATGCACAGGATACACCATAAAGATGCACAGGGTGATGGGCAGTATGGATTATCTTGTTGCATCGATGAATGTGAGATTGAAATGTTTGACCTATTAGATTTTCTTCACACTGATGAAATTTTGGATGGCAGCTTCATTTAGAAACTAAATTAACCAAAAGCCTCCATCCTGTTGAGGAATAATTTGAACTCTGGATGGACGATTTGCTTTTCTGCCTAGTCAGACCCCTTTGCCATCAATAAGTGATTGGGGAAGAATCTGCAGCCTCATCAGTTTGGGAGTCTGCATGAACTAAGTACCAAAGTCTTGTTTGGTTCCTGTGGCAGGGAAAAAAAATCATCATCAATTTGTTACTTTATTTACTAATTTGTTTATTGAACCATCTAATAAATATTAGTGTCATAGAATTCAGAGTTTAAAAATGCAGGCATTTACTGCTTCCCAAAATCAACACACATTTCTCAAGAAAGTAGATAGAATGGGACCTGTGGCCTCTAAAAGACTATGTTTAAGGAAGTTTCCACTTCCAAAGGAAACACAATCCAAACTTTCTTTAAAGTTGATTATGTGGGTGCCATACTCAAAGCTCCAACCTTCTCTGGGTCAAATGTATAGGCATCAAAAACAAAGTAGAAGCTCCTTAAAAAGTGCCTGCTCATAGGTTTTCCAGCATATGGGGAGACAACTCCATGGCTAAATGTGACTGGGTCACACACTTGAATAGGTACTTCTTCTGTTCCTGCCCCATTGGGAAGCTTCAAGGCTAACCCTACCTTCTGCTTGGGAGGTACCCCCATACTCAAGACAAAGAGGAAAACAATGTGGAGTCCACAGGAAAAGACACATTATTGGATTAATTTGGGATGATATATACTGGGAATTACTCATTTTAATTTTATTTATTATCAAACTATTACATGCTGTAATGAACATACCAGTTAGAGCTAAAGGCTTATAACACAACAGATTCAAGAAACAGTGCTTTTTCTCTATTTCCACTTCCATCTTGCTCCCAGAGGCAAACTTCTCTACTTTTAGTTTTATTTTGCTTATACTGTATTTTTATTTTTATTTCTGCTTCAGTTTATCTCCTACCTCCCACTTTTAGGATCTTAGTTCATTTATACTGCCACTTGCACTTTCCAAATACAATATAAATATGTATCAATGGAGGCAGGGCGTGGTAGCTCACACCTGTAATTCCAGAACTTTGGGAGGCCAAGGTGAGCGGATCACCTGAGGTCAGGAGTTCGAGACCAGCCTGGCCAACATGGCGAAACCCCGTCTCTACAAAAATACAAAAAATAGCTGGGCGTGGTGGCAGGCGCCTGTAATTCCAGCTACTCAAGAAGCTGAGGCAGTAGAATCGCTTGAACCCAGGAGGTGGAGGTTGCAGTGAGCTGAGATTGCACCACTGCACTCCAGCTTGGGCAACAGAGTGAGAAAAAAAAAAAAATCAATGGCCTTATCTACTGTATGCTAATTTCAATATTCTGACTATAAAAATGCCCACTGCTGAGTCAGTGTACATTTAATAAATTACTCTTGTTCAATTTTGCATTATCCTTGAGAATAATCATAACTTACTTTTTTGGTTGTATATTTATTTGATATCCGTGTCTTTCTATATCCTTTAAAAATCTTTAAAGTATCTCTCCAATACATTTTCTACACAGTCTAAACTGTCAAATTGAGTTACATTTTACCTCCAAAGAAACATTTCTAAAACCATGTAAACTATCTAGATGATTGGTCTTGGGATCTGCTTTCCAGTTATAATCTAGGAATTTTTTTCCATATCATGCTGGCACTTAATTTGTTTTGCATCTGTACTGTTGCCTTTCAGTGCCTGTATCTCCATCCCACTGCCACATTCCTTTTTGTTTGTTTATACCATATTTTAAAATCTGCATACTTGATCATATGTTTGGCTTTAAAATTCTAAATTGAGTATATATTTAGAAGTTTGTCTGTGGAAAATGATTAACTAATATGACTAAGAAGAAAGGACAAAAGAGGCAGGAGAAAATATTGAAAGTATCACAGACTAATGAAAATAGTGTTTCATGGCAAAAATGGTGATTATTGCTACCTAGAATTCAATTAAAATGAGAACTTCAAATTTCTACTAGATTTTGCAAAAACAGATATCACTGGTATGTCTTAAAAGGAATATTTAACAGAGAGCTAGGATAAAATCTGACTGGGAATGTTCAAGGGGGAAGTGTGCTGTGGTGAGTGGAAATGGGAGTGGAGGATACTCTTTTTGGGAATCTTTGCATAGATGGAGTTGGAGAAAAGAAATAAAAATAGCTAACATGGGGCCAGTAGTTAGAATACATTACAGGCTTGTACATTTGCATGCTGAACTAATAGAGAAGGACAAGAAGAAGAAAAAGAATGACTGAAGAGCGAAGAGATAACTTCAGAAGCCAAGCCATTGATCAGATAAGATGGGATAAAAACCACAGAATAAACAGAGGGTTATCTATAGGTAGAAACAAGACTACATTTTCAGTTTTAAGGTGAGGGCAGGAGAGGTAGATGTGATTTCATATAGGTAGAGGCGAGAGTAAAAACTACTTTAAATAATATTATCTGACAGTGGGAATTACAAAGAATGGCTTTTAAAGCCATCTTAGAAGGAAAGGTCACTTCTCAATCATGATATACTCAGAAAACAGAGGCAGATTCTTTCTAAACCTATTACATATCTTTTATAAAGATGTGTACTAGATGTACTTTTATAAAGATGTGTAATAGCAGAAAAGCTCCTCTTAGCAGAAAGCTAGGAGGCCACTCCTTAAAAGCGTATAACACACAGCATTTTCAAAATTATATAAGTTGGGAGCTCAATCACGTAACCAAGAAGAAAAACTTGTGAATCCATCTTCAAATATCTATTAAACACCTACTCTCTCTATGTCCTAATAAATCCTTTCTGAGGTTTATAAAATACAAAAATAAAGTGTTTGCTGTTTTTTTGCTAGGATTGAAGAAAAAGCCTTCCAAAGTAAGCAATTCACGTGAGAATAACATTTGGGTAATGAGAAGACCACTCAAATAACAGAGGAAAAATCATTCCTGAAACCAGCAAACTGAAAGGCCATGAGATGAAAATGAGTTTGGAGAATCATAAACTGAAGGCAGGACAGGAAATCAGTTCCTCTTGCATTTTATTTCCAGGTTATTTCACTGGGCCAGAGTCCTGCTGTACTTACTCCATAGAGACATTCACATAATCAGAAAGTCCAAGGGGTGTGATGTGGTTTCCAAATGTTCAACAACCATGGCCTGCATTAATAATAGTATAACTTCCAGACCGAGCACTAGAGCTCCAATTTATTTTTTATCCTCTGCAAGTCCCATTTATGTCATCATCTTATGGCATTAACTAAGAACTCCATGCACAAGGAATAAATTTCCCCTTTCCTCAAGAGGATAATATATGTAGAAAATGACCATGTCACACTTCTCCACACAGCTCTGCTGACCTCAGCTAGATCCACACTTCTATAAAATTAGCAGTCTTTTTTACATTCTCATGATTAGTATTGACCTATCTCTTTATTATTAACATGTTTTTTTAAAAATATATTCATCTGGCCGGGCGCGATGACTCACGCCTGTAATCCCAGCACTTTGGGAGGCCGAGGTGGGTGGATCACGAGGTCAGGAGATCGAGACCATCCTGGCTAACACGGTGAAACCCCATCTCTACTAAAAATACAAAAAATTAGCCGGGCGTGGTGGCGGGCGCCTGTAGTCCCAGCTGCTGGGGAGGCTGAGGCAGGAGAATGGCGTGAACCCGGGAGGCGGAGCTTGCAGTGAGCCGAGATCGCGCCACTGCACTCCAGCCTGGGTGACAGAACGAGACTCCGTCTCAAAAAAAAAAAAAAAAAAAATTCTTCTTTATTAATTTTATTCTGGATGCACAGAGAAGGTATTTTGGATCACAGATCGGTCTCTTACTAAGTACCTTGCAAGAAATAATAAGCACACCATCTCCCCTTGCCACCTGAGTCAAGGAAATGAGAAGAAAATGGTGACACCTTCTACAAGCCTGTTTGGACATTCCAAAGGCAGAAATGAAGAATAGGTTCTCTCTCTCTTTATATGCAGGAGAGTGACAGCTGACCTCCTGCCTTTCAGCAAGGAAAGCAACAAACTTTTGCTCAACTGAGACATAGTAGAAGGGATCCCAGGTTATCACCCTAATGTTTCGGAAGGTAAATCTGTCTCCAACAAGGACCAGGTAAACCCAGGATTCAGTCTTTTAAATCCTAAAGATGTCTTCTTCAGTCTGCCCTTCACAATGTTTTGAAATGCAAGCAGCTGGAGAGATGGCAATCTTGTCTTTCTGGGTCTGCAGGGCTTAATTTAGGGGCCTAGTTGGAACTGTAGTTTTTTAGCCCTCTGGGATCAGAACAGTTAACCAGGAAAATGACTACAGAGCTTATTCTCGTGGGATATGAGGAGTGAAATGCATCAAGGGGAAGTGAAAGCAACATTTTCTATCTTTAACCATAGTCATTTCCATATCTCAGGAGGTTAGGGCTTTTTATAGGAGTACTGAGAAATCCAAAGGAGTTTATTTTCGAAGAGGTAACTCAATACCTTCCAAGGCGGTTAGTTTCATGTTTGAAATGCTCTTATGGAAAAATAACGGGAATAGCAGTCATTATAATCAGCATTGGTAATCACTTACTTATGGGAAATACATTATACTAGCAGTTTCACATTGATTTGATTCTCACCACAACCCTATGAGATTGAGACTCCTATTATACAATTTTAGAAAAATATAAACTGTGGTGAAAACTGATTATAAAACTTTCCTGAATATTCACAATTAGCGTATCCTTGTACCCTCTTTACACTGAAGAAATGAAGCTATCCCTAATGGCAACATTCTGTACTCTCTACTAAGCTGGTTGTAACACACACCTTCATCCTGCACTGATAACTTTCTTACTATAACTTTCTCTCATCCCATTTCCAGGACCTCAGTTCTTTAAGATATTTATTCTGTGAAGATTCCCAGATCCTCGATAAACCTTATCACTGTCCTCTAGATGCACTCTTGTTTTTCAAAGTCCTTTTTAAAATGAAGTGCTCTGAATTGGATCCAAGTGCTTTTGTGTTAAGATAAGGAACTGAATTTTCTTCTTAAAGGTGATTGAGAGGCATTGTAGGGGAGTACAATAAAGCAGATTTGCATTGTTTAAGGTCACATTCACAAGACAATGGAGAATGACCAGGAAGGCATCCAACTAGTGGAAGAAAGGCAGGAGTTTGATAGCCATTGAGTCAATGTGGTTTAGAGATGAACGTAAAAGAACGTCTTAGCAGTGGGAATTTCCTCCTGTATTAAATGAGTTCTGACCTACTCATTCTAATTACTGTAGAACACGTTTCACCTTTCAATAAATAAAATTAAATCAATTCTTGGTATTGGTACTCTTGATGTCTGGATTTTTCATTGCATTTCAGCAAAGAGGTTTATAATCTCAAACCACAAGAGGGGTTTGTTGAAGGAAACTCCCCAAGACTGTAGGTGATGCCATTTGGGTCTAGAATTTCTAGTATTTTTAAATAACATTCCCTCAACTTATTATTTTTCAACCCAGATGGTTACCACATTTTATCTGGAAGGGGAAAAACTCTGAAGGCTATAAAAATATTACATTGGGAGAAAAGGGTTTTTCTGGTCTATATAAATTTTGGTCATAGGTATTCTTTTTTGAGATATATTTTGGATACCACATTCTCAACATTGTAGATGTTTCCCAAGCAACTCAATATCCAAGAATATAAAAAAGGGATTCTCATGTTATTTCCTAATGAACATTCATACATACACATTCATGTAGACACATAACATGGAGTAATTTGTATATATAAATTACATGTAAGGAGTCGATGTCTGCTCAGACTTGCTTCTACATATAAAGACACCAGTATATGCCTGTAACATATTGTGGCCTTTATGGAGAATTGGGGGACATCAATCAGGCCTTTCATGTCATCTCCAAAGGAGAGAGTTTTAGTAGTTACAAGGCAGAGACAAGCCTGGCCACACAGCTTTCAGGTTGAAGAATAAAGCTTAAAGGTTCTTGTTCCATTCAGTTTTGAAAGGATAATCTTTTTGATTTATTAAAATGTTTTATTTCTTTTTAGTTTGAAATCACTGTCTTTTGAAACTGTAAGACTAATGCAATAAGATATTCTTAAGCTGGCCATCACTTTTCAGGAAATTCTGTATACCAAGGTGGAGCGAAGATGGAGTGAGGATGGAGCCAGGTTGGGGCAACTTAAAGTTTCTTCCACTGTAGGTAGAAGGAGGGCTTCTGCCTCCTGTATGGTCCAGCCCAAGCCAAATAGACTGTACTTAATGCAACGTCTTATGTGATAAATGGCATGTTTTGCCTAGCGTGTCCCTCAGGAAGTTTCAGTCACTTGGGATTTGAGGATTTGCCCATCTTCACTTTTCTCCCTTTGCCTATTTTTTTCTCACACTTCTTATTCGATCAACCAACCTCTTCCCCTGCCTTAGACTCAATGCACATACCTCTGATAGGACTCAGCTAATATAGAAGAGCCATTGCCTACAAATCCTGGAACCATGACATTGGTCTAAATTCTCTTTTGTGAATCAACTAAATCAGGACAACATATTGGACAGTTAGGGCACACATTTGCAAGACCTTTCACAAACTGAAAATATGTGGGAGAAATAGCTAAATCACAGACTAGTAAAAGGTTATTATCCTTTTTTTTTTCTGAAGAAAACATCCCTAGACATTTTCTGTAATACCCACAAACTTAATTATAAAAATGCCTATAAAACTAGAATTACATTTTGCAGGACTTGACAGGTCTTGAATGAGATACTTAATAATTAAGAAAAAATGAAGTTGTATAAGTAGACTGTCAAGGAAAGCAAGCAATGTAATTCCGATATTCTGGAGAGTTTAAAAGAACAAAAGTTTATAATACAATTGTTTCTTGTTAAGATGTTTGCTAAAAAAAAAATACTATGTGGTTGCTAAAAAAATAAAATAAAATACATTTGAAGAAAAAATGGTTTGGAAATCCAGCTCTGATGAGTATTAGTCTATGACATTGGATAATTCCTCTAAATATACCAGTTTCCTTTTAGTAGAATATAGATAATTTTTACTTACATCAGTTACAACAATGAAACATAATATTCATATATATGAATATAAATTATGTGAAAATATCAACATGTTGTAAATGATTATTAAATGTAAGTGAATTTAAAAGACCAAATTCCCATGTCTCTTTAATGTTAATACAATGATATTATTTTCCATTTGACAGTAAGCCTCAATAACCTTTAAAGGAAGATTTGACCATAGTAAAATAACTCCATTATTACCTACAAAATATGTTTGACATGTTGCAAAGTCACACATAACTTATGACACTCATGTGAGTCTATGCAATAAAAGAGGAAGCTTTCATTGTGATTTTGCTGAGGAGCAGAACAAATTTGGCCCACATTTTCATTTTGATATAAGTTTACATTAATATATAATTTCCCCCTTGAGAAATACTGTTATAAACTTATAGAAGGGATTATGGGTAATATGGACATTATTGGAATACAAATGTTGGTATATTGCTCACTTTCCCTCCCTCATTTCTTTCCCCAGGCCTCAGTAAGAATGTGGCTATTTGGTATTCATAAGAAATTCATAGGGAAATAAGTTTTGAACCATTTAAAAAGATTCTATAACAAACCACCTTTAAAAGTATTATTTTATTTTTTAAATTGATAGGTGACATTGTATGTATTTATTGTGTACAACATGAAGTTTTGAAGTATATATACATTATACAATTAATAAATCTAGCAAATTAACATGTCTATTACCTCACATAGTTATCATTTTCTGATGAGAATTGTTACCATTCGCTTCTTAGCATTTTTCAAGATTGCAATATATGGTTATTAACTATAGTCACCATGGTATATAATAGACCTCTTGAACTTATTTCTCCTATTTAACTGATATTTTGTATCCTTTGACCAACATCTCCTTCAAGTACCCCAGCTCCTAGTAACCACTATTCTGCTTTCTGTTCAAGGAGATTAACGTTTTTACTTGTTTAGATTACATCTATGAATGACATCATGCAGTGTTTTGTCTTTCTGAGCCTAGCTTATTTCACTTAATGTCCTCCAGATTTATCCAGGTTGTGAATATTAAAATATTTTCTTTCTTTCTATGGCTGAATAGTATTGCATTGTGTGTACATACCACATTTTCTTTTCTTTGTCCATTTATCTGTCGAGAGACACTTAGGTTGTTTCTATCTCTTGACTATTGTGAATAATGCTGAAATACACAAGCGGATGCAGACATCGCTTTGATATACTAATTTGATTTCTTTTGAATATTATCTAGTAGTGGAATTGCTGGATCATATGATAGTTCTGTTTTATTTTTGAGGAGGTTTCATGCTGTTTCTCACAATGTCTGTACTAATTTATATTCCCACCAACAACAATGAATGGGCAAGGGTTCCCTTTTTTACACATCCTCAACAACACTTGCTATATTTTGTCTATTTGATAATAGCCATTTTAACATGTGTGAGGTGAAATCTCACTTTGGTTTTAATTTGCATTTTCTGATGATTAGTGATGTTGAGCACTTTTTCATATACCTGTTGGTCATTTGTATGTCATTTTTAAGGAAATGTTTATACAGTCCTTTGCCAATTTTTCAATCTGTTTGTTTTCTTGCTTTTCATTTGCTTGAGTTTCTTATGTATTTTGGATATTAATCTCTGGTCAGATGTATAATTTGCAAATATTTTCTCTCAGTCTGTAGGTTGTCTCTTCACTTGGTTGATTGTTTTCTTTACTGTGCAAAAGCTTTTAGTTTGATAAAATCTCATTTGTCTATTTTTCTTTTGTTGCCTGTGATTTTGGGGTTATAGCCAAAAAAATATTGCCCAGATCAATGTCATGAAGCTTTTTTCCCTATATTTTCTTCTAGTAGTTTCACAGTTTTGGGTCTATGAAAGTATTAATCTATTACTATTAAGTATTTAATCAATTTTGAGTTGATTTTGACATATGGTGTGAGATAAAGGTCTAATTTTATTCTTCTGCATGGTAATATCTAGTTTTCCCAACACCATTTATTGAATAGACTATCCTTTCCCCATTGTGTGTTCTTGGCATCTTTGCTGAAAATCAGTTGACTATAAATGTGTGAATTTACTTCTGCACTCCCTTTTCTGTTCTATTGGTCTATGTGTTTGTTTTAATGCTGGTACCATGCTGTTTTGGTTACCATAGATTTGTAAGATATTTTGAAGTCAGGTAATATGATGCCTCCAGCTTTGTCCTTTTTGTTCCATATTGCTTTGGCTATTCAAAGATTTTTTTGGTAGTTCTGTATGAATTTTAGGATTGTTTTTCCTACTCCTGTGAAGAATATCATTGGTCTTTTGATAAGGATTACATTGATTTGCAGATTGCTTTGGGCAGTATGAATGACAATATTAATTTTATTAGTAATATATTAATATGGATTGTAATAATCATTAATATGGATATTAATATGGTTAATAATATCTATACACATGGGAGATTTCTCTTATTTGAATCTTATTCAATTTCTTTATCAATCTTTTATAGATTTCAGTATAGAGATATTTCATCTCCTTGGTTAAATTTCTTCCAAAGTATTTTATTTATTGTCATACTATAAATGGGACTGTTTTATTTCTTTTTTAGGTAGTTTGCTCTTTGATATGGTTAGGCTTTGTGTCCCCACTCAAATCTCATCTTGAATTATAATCCCCATAATCCCCACATGTCAAGGAAGAGACCAGGTGGAGGTAACTGACTCATGGGGATGGTTTCCCGATACTGTTCTCATGATAGTGAGTAACTTCTCACTAGATCTGATGGTTTATAAGGGGCTCTTCCCCGTTTTCCTGGCGGCACTTCTCCTATCTACTATCTTGTGAAGAAGATGCCTTGCTTTCCCTTCACCTTCTGCCGTGATTGTAAGTTTCCTGAGGCCTCCCCAGTCATGCTGAACTGTGAGTCAATTAAACCTCTTTCCTTTATAAATTACCCAGTCTCAGGTATTTCCTTACAGTAATGTGAGAACAAACTAATACACTCTTAGTGATTATATCACTAATATCACTGATATCAGAAACGATACTGATTTTCATATGTTGATTTTGTACCCTACAACTTTACTGAAATTATTTTTAGTTCTAACAGGATTTTTTTTTTTTGATGGCATCTTTAGAGTTTCCTATGTATAAGATCATGTTATCTGAAAATGTATAATATAACTTTTTCCTCTCTAATTGTAATTCCTTTCTTTCTCTTGCCTAGTTGCTCTGCCTAGAACTTCCAGTACTATGTTGGATTAAAGGGCAAAACTGAGCACCCTTTTCTTGTTTCAGTTTTTAGAGGAAAAGCTTTCAACTTTTTTCTGTTGAGTATGATGTTAGCTATAGATTTGTTAAATATGACCTTTCTGTGTCCAGGTACATTTAAACCACGTATTATATTTTCTTAAACCTTGACATCTAGTTATAGCAAACCTTCCTCATTTATCCTCTTTCTTTTTAAATATAATTCAGTATTTTTTAACTTAGACATAAAAAAAGCCTTAAGAAAGTAATGGATCCACTTTTTAGTTGTTGAGTATAATTACACCACTGTAAATGCTATGCAATGCTCTGAATCCATCTGGGTCTGTGTGCATTTCTAGAACAGTGAAGCATCCATCAAAACAGCCTTTTCCTTTGTGTGTTTCTATGGGTTGAGAACATTTAATAAACCCAGTCTCTGTCATCAAGCAGCAACAATTTGAAATTATAATTTACTCACATAAACAAAAAGCTAATGCAAGAGGACATTGAGGTTTCCAAATAGGTATTCTTAGAGTAGTTTATCTTTTATAAAAGTGACTAAAAGTAATCTAATTCTGTTGTTTTTTCTAAATTTATTAGATACCATTGAGTTATAAAGCTATTACCTGGCAAGGGAATTTTGTCTCAGACTAAAATATTGTCAAAGTAATACCAAGTTGAAATAGGATTTACAATTGAAATTATCCATATGGAGGCTACAAGGCTGGTTTCTAAAGAAATGATTAACAACATACCCTATTGCTTTAGAAATAGATTTAAGAATATACCCTTGTTCTCAACATTTGCAGATGTAATATTCGACACCACTTTTATATGTATAAACTTTAATAAATGTCTGTGATTTATTTCACTCATTCACTTATTTATTAAATAGTAATTGAAAGTCTTTTCACCCGTATGCAATGTTGCTAAGAACATAAAAGTACGAAGATATAATTCGGGCCCTCAGGGGAGTCGTGGAACATTTGTAAAGACAAATTTTTTAAAGACTGGTATGAGAAAGGGAAATACTGCTATGGTAAATATAAAGTCTTCTTCCTTGCAGCCAACAACTTAAAATAAATTTTAGGTCAATATAAAGGGGACTTTCTCTGAAGGGTCAAGGAAATCTTCTTACAGAAGGTGGTACATGAACTATGCCTTAAAGATAACTGATGAAAGGGAGAGGGCAAAGTCCTTATTTGGATAAGTAATTCCAGCTCCCCTACAAGTACTTTAATTTCAGGGAATTAGCACAATAAAGGTTTATATCTTGCCCACTTCACCTTATATCCTCCACTTCACCCACAGGTGAGCTGGAGAGGGTGGGACTATGGTTTGGCTTTATGCAGTAACCCAGATGTGAGGCACCTTCCTGACACTGACTTGCCCCTGGAGTTCTCAGCCTGTTCTTCTGGATCTTGCCTATTGATAAGTGGTTTTAGACACTGGCTCTGCAAGCCGCAGCACTCACGTCTGTTCACATAAAATTCCCCGAACTTCCTCCTGTGGCGTGTCTCGAAATAAAAGCCTAGGAATCGTAGTTTGGTATTAGGCCAAGGGAAAGTAGGGGTATGAGTTATTGATGAGTAGAGACAGTGCCTCCAGAGTGGATAAGGGGGATTCAAGGAGAGGAAACAGGACTTCTAAAATACAGAGAGGAGAGCATTGCATGATGAAAAGGAGTGTGGAAGGGGTGCAGGGAGCCCAGACTCAGAACACCAACCACATTTATGTTGGCTTTGTTGGCAAGCTTAGATTTTATTATGCAGCACTGAGAGCCTACTATCCAATTTTAAATGGAGGAATATGAGATGATATTTGCATTTATTGAAGGGAAATCTGATGATTACATGGAGTGTGGATTGGAAAAGATAAAAGGAAGTGGCTCATGATAGGCATAAGGAAATATAAATAAGGAATATCAAATTCTTGCCTCACTGGGTCTCAATGTATACTTGAAGACTTGCATTTGTACAGAACTGTGTTTTCAAAGCACGGCTTCACTGATCACTTTTTATCTTCATGGTAAGAATGTGAGATGAAAAGGGTGTATGTTCTTCTTTTCATTGAGGAATAGGTTCAGTTTAAGTGAAAGTGATAATATTTTGCCTTAAACAACTCATCTAAAAGAGGACAGAGAAGATATTAAACCCAAGCCTTCTTCCTTGTAGCCACCAACTTAAAACACATTTTAGAAAAGAAATCTTTCAGGAATCTGACAGCCATTTCATGCTAAGCACAGTCATATCAGGTCTGTGCCCCACTAACCTTTGAGATTTTGGGGAGAAAGTCTGGGAGTCCATCTAAGGGCCCATAAAGCTAACTATTTCTGAGACAATCAAAGCGTTCTCTAGAACAGCTCAGTGGCATTTTTGTGAGAATTTTCAAATGCTTAATTTTCCATCAGTGTTATCACTTATCAAATAGTGAAACCCAACTTGTCCTTGGGCATGTTAGCCACAAATAAAACATAAAATAAATATAATAGCCACAGTCGGATGCATGGTAATACATTTTAGATTTTATTGGTCAGAGAAGTAAAATCGTAGATAGATTTAATCAAGTTAACAACATCAAAAAATGCGTATCTGAGTCTACTAGAAAAGCATAAGAATATTTCGTTTTCTGTGTTCTTCAAGGCATCTGGACAACAGGATTGTGATAGTTCTATGTGCTTTTAAGTAAACCTCCCTAATTCTTGAGGAGGAGAAAAAGGTAAAATTCCTTGGAGCATATAGGGTACAAACATTGGGAACTTTTGCCAATAATTGTTCTTCTGAAACAAACACAGACAAAATGGTGAATATAAAAACACTGAAAGCGGCCAAGATGGCCGAATAGGAACAGCTCCGGTCTACAGCTCCCAGCGCGAGCGACGCAGAAGACGGGTGATTTCTGCATTTCCATCTGAGGTACCGTGTTCATCTCACTAGGGAGTGCCAGACAGTGGGCGCAGGTCAGTGGGTGAGCGCACCGTGCGCCAGCCGAAGCAGGGGCGAGGCATTGCCTCACTCGGGAAGCGCAAGGGGTCAGGGAGTTCCCCTTCCAGGGGTGACAGACGGCACCTGGAAAATCGGGCCACTCCCACCCGAATACTGTGCTTTTCCGACGGGCTTAGGAAACGGTGCCCCAGGAGAGTATAGCCCGCACCTGGCTCAGAGGGTCCTATGCCCACGGAGTCTCGCTGATTGCTAGCACAGCAGTCTGAAATCAAACAGCAAGTCGGCAGCGAGGCTGGGGGAGGGGCGCCCGCCATTGCCCAGGCTCGCTTAGGTAAACAAAGCAGCCGGGAAGCTTGAACTGGGTGGAGCCCACCACAGCTCAAGGAGGCCTGCCTGCCTCTGTAGGCTCCACCTCTGGGGGCAGGACACAGACAAACAAAAAGACAGCAGTAACCTCTGCAGACTTAAATGTCCCTGTCTGACAGCTGTGAGGAGAGCAGTGGTTCTCCCAGCACGCAGCTGGAGATCTGAGAACGGGCTGACTGCCTCCTCAAGTGGGTCCCTGACCCCTGACCCCCGAGCAGCCTAACTGGGAGGCACCCCCCAGCAGGGGCAGACTGACACCTCACACGGCCGGCCAGGTACTCCAACAGACCTGCAGCTGAGGGTCCTGTCTGTTAGAAGGAAAACTAACAGAAAGGACATCCACACCAAAAACCCATCTGTACATCACCATCATCAAAGACCAAAAGTAGATAAAACCAGAAAGATGGGGAAAAAACAGAGCAGAAAAACTGGAAACTCTAAAAACCAGAGTACCTCTCCTCCTCCAAAGGAACGCAGTTCCTCACCAGCAACGGAACAAAGCTGGACGGAGAATGACTTTGACGAGCTGAGAGAAGAAGGCTTCAGACGATCAAATTACTCCGAGCTACGGGAGGATATTCAAACCAAAGGCAAAGAAGTTGAAAACTTTGAAAAAAATTTAGAAGAATGTATAACTAGAATAACCAATACAGAGAAGTGCTTAAAGGAGCTGATGGAGCTGAAAACCAAGGCTCAAGAACTACGTGAAGAATGCAGAAGCCTCAGGAGCCGATGCGATCAAATGGAAGAAAGGGTATCAGCCCTGGAAGATGAAATGAATGAAATGAAGCGAGAAGGGAAGTTTAGAGAAAAAAGAATAAAAAGAAATGAGCAAAGCCTCCAAGAAATGTGGGACTATGTGAAAAGACCAAATCTACGTCTGATTGGTGTACCTGAAAGTGACGGGGAGAATGGAAACAAGTTGGAAAACACTCTGCAGGATATTATCCAGGAGAACTTCCCCAATCTAGCAAGGCAGGCCAACATTCAGATTCAGGAAATACAGAGAACGCCACAAAGATACTCCTCGAGAAGAGCAACTCCAAGACACATAATTGTCAGATTCACCAAAGTTGAAATGAAGGAAAAAATGTTAAGGGCAGCCAGAGAGAAAGGTCGGGTTACCATCAAAGGGAAGCCCATCAGACTAACAGCGGATCTCTCGGCAGAAACCCTACAAGCCAGAAGAGAGTGGGGGCCAATATTCAACATTCTTAAAGAAAAGAATTTTCAACCCAGAATTTCATATCCTGCCAAACTAAGCTTCATAAGTGAAGGAGAAATAAAATACTTTACAGACAAGCAAATGCTGAGAGATTTTGTCACCACCAGGCCTGCCCTAAAAGAGCTCCTGAAGGAAGCGCTAAACATGGAAAGGCACAACCGGTACCAGCCACTGCAAAATCATACCGAAATGTAAAGAACATCGAGACTAGGAAGAGACTGCATCAACTAACGAGCAAAATATCCAGCTAACATCATAATGACAGGATCAAATTCACACATAACAATATTAACTTTAAATGTAAATGGACTAAATGCTCCAATTAAAAGACACAGACTGGCAAACTGGATTAAGACTCAAGACCCATCAGTGTGCTGTATTCAGGAAACCCATCTCACGTGCAGAGACACACATAGGCTCAAAATAAAAGGATGGAGGAAGATCTACCAAGCAAATGGAAAACAAAAAAAGGCAGGGGTTGCAATCCTAGTCTCTGATAAAACAGACTTTAAACCAACAAAGATCAAAAGAGACAAAGAAGGCCATTACATAATGGTAAAGGGATTAATTCAACAAGAAGAGCTAACTATCCTAAATATATATGCACCCAATACAGGAGCACCCAGATTCATAAAGCAAGTCCTGAGTGACCTACAAAGAGACTTAGACTCCCACACATTAATAATGGGAGACTTTAACACCCCACTATCAACATTAGACAGATCAACGAGACAGAAAGTCAACAAGGATACCCAGGAATTGAACTCAGCTCTGCACCAAGCGGACCTAATAGACATCTACAGAACTCTCCACCCCAAATCAACAGAATATACATTTTTTTCAGCACCACACCACACCTATTCCAAAATTGACCATATACTTGGAAGTAAAGCTCTCCTCAATAAATGTAAAAGAACAGAAATTGTAACAAACTGTCTCTCAGATCACGGTGCAATCAAGCTAGAACTCAGGATTAAGAATCTCACTCAAAACCGCTCAACTACGTGGAAACTGAACAACCTGCTCCTGAATGACTACTGGGTACATAACGAAATGAAGGCAGAAATAAAGATGTTCTTTGAAACCAACGAGAACCAAGACACAACATACCAGAATCTCTGGGATGCATTCAAAGCAGTGTGTAGAGGGAAATTTATAGCACTAAATGCCCACAAGAGAAAGCAGGAAAGATCCAAAATTGACACCCTAACATCACAATTAAAAGAACTAGAAAAGCAAGAGCAAACACATTCAAAAGCTAGCAGAAGGCAAGAAGTAACTAAAATCAGAGCAGAACTGAAGGAAATAGAGACACAAAAAACCCTTCAAAAAATAAATGAATCCAGGAGCTGGTTTTTTGAAAGGATCAACAAAATTGATAGACCGCTAGCAAGATTAATAAAGAAAAAAAGAGAGAAGAATCAAATAGATGCAATAAAAAATGATAAAGGGGATATCACCACCGATCCCACAGAAATACAAACTACCATCAGAGAATATTACAAACACCTCTATGCAAATAAACTAGAAAATCTAGAAGAAATGGATAAATTCCTCGACACATACACCCTCCCAAGACTAAACCAGGAAGAAGTTGAATCTCTGAATAGACCAATAACAGGAGCTGAAATTGTGGCAATAATCAATAGCTTACCAACCAAAAAAAGTCCAGGTCCAGATGGATTCACAGCCGAATTCTACCAGAGGTACAAGGAGGAGCTGGTACCATTCCTTCTGAAACTATTCCAATCAACAGAAAAAGAGGGAATCCTCCCTAACTCATTTTATGAGGCCAGCATCATCCTGATACCAAAGCCTGGCAGAGACACAACAAAAAAAGAGAATTTTAGACCAATATCCTTGATGAACATTGATGCAAAAATCCTCAATAAAATACTGGCAAACAGAATCCAGCAGCACATCAAAAAGCTTATCCACCATGATCAAGTGGGCTTCATCCCTGGGATGCAAGGCTGGTTCAATATACGCAAATCAATAAATGTAATCCAGCATATAAACAGAACAAAAGACAAAAACCACATGATTATCTCAATAGATGCAGAAAAGGCCTTTGACAAAATTCAACAACCCTTCATGCTAAAAACTCTCAATAAATTAGGAATTGATGGGACGTATCTCAAAATAATAAGAGCTATTTATGACAAACCCACAGCCAATATCATACTGAATGGGCAAAAACTGGAAGCATTCCCTTTGAAAACTGGCACAAGACAGGGATGCCCTCTCTCACCACTTCTATTCAACATAGTGTTGGAAGTTCTGGCCAGGGCAATTAGGCAGGAGAAGGAAATCAAGGGTATTCAATTAGGAAAAGAGGAAGTCAAATTGTCCCTGTTTGCAGATGACATGATAGTATATCTAGAAAACCCCATTGTCTCAGCCCAAAATCTCCTTAAGCTGATAAGCAACTTCAGCAAAGTCTCAGGATACAAAATCAATGTGCAAAAATCACAAGCATTCTTATACATCAATAACAGACAAACAGAGAGCCAAATCATGAGTGAACTCCCATTCACAATTGCTTCAAAGAGAATAAAATACCTAGGAATCCAACTTACAAGGGATGTGAAAGACCTCTTCAAGGAGAACTACAAACCACTGCTCAAGGAAATAAAAGAGGATACAAACAAATGGAAGAACATTCCATGCTCATGGGTAGGAAGAATCAATATCATGAAAATGGCCATCCTTCCCAAGGTAATTTACAGATTCAATGCCATCCCCATCAAGCTACCAATGACTTTCTTCACAGAATTGGAAAAAACTACTTTAAAGTTCATATGGAACCAAAAAAGAGCCCGCATCGCCAAGTCAATCCTAAGCCAAAAGAACAAAGCTGGAGGCATCACACTACCTGACTTCAAATTATACTACAAGGCTACAGTAACCAAAACAGCATGGTACTGGTACCAAAACAGAGATATAGATCAATGGAACAGAACAGAGCCGTCAGAAATAATGCCACATATCTACAAGTATCTGATCTTTGACAAACCTGACAAAAACAAGAAATGGGGAAAGGATTCCCTATTTAATAAATGGTGCTGGGAAAACTGGCTAGCCATATGTAGAAAGCTGAAACTGGATCCCTTCCTTACACCTTATACAAAAATCAATTCAAGATGGATTAAAGACTTAAATGTTAGACCTAAAACCATAAAAACCCTAGAAGAAAACCTAGGCATTACCATTCAGGACATAGGCATGGGCAAGGACTTCATGTCTAAAACACCAAAAGCAATGGCAACAAAAGCCAAAATTGACAAATGGGATCTAATTAAACTCAAGAGCTTCTGCACAGCAAAAGAAACTACCATCAGAGTGAACAGGCAACCTACAAAATGGGAGAAAATTTTCGCAACCTACTCATCTGACAAAGGGCTAATATCCAGAATCTACAATGAACTCCAACAAATTTACAAGAAAAAAACAAACAACCCCATCAAAAAGTGGGCGAAGGACATGAACAGACACTTCTCAAAAGAAGACATTTATGCAGCCAAAAAACACATGAAAAAATGCTCACCGTCACTGGCCATCAGAGAAATGCAAATCAAAACCACAATGAGATACCATCTCACACCAGTTAGAATGGCAATCATTAAAAAGTCAGGAAACAACAGGTGCTGGAGAGGATGTGGAGAAATAGGAACACTTTTACACTGTTGATGGGACTGTAAACTAGTTCAACCCTTGTGGAAGTCAGTGTGGCGATTCCTCAGGGACCTAGAAGTAGAAATTCCATTCGACCCAGCCATTCCATTACTGGGTATATACCCAAAGGACTATAAATCATGCTGCTATAAAGACACATGCACACGTATGTTTATTGCGGCATTATTCACAATAGCAAAGACTTGGAACCAACCCAAATGTCCAACAATGATAGACTGGATTAAGAAAATGTGGCACATATACACCATGGAATACTATGCAGCCATAAAAAATGATGAGTTCACGTCCTTTGTAGGGACATGGATGAAATTGGAAATCATCATTCTCAGTAAACTATCGCAAGAACAAAAAACCAAACACCGCATATTCTCACTCATAGGTGGGAATTGAACAATGAGAACACATGGACACAGGAAGGGGAACATCACACTCTGGGGACTGTTGTGGGGTGGGGGGAGGGGGGGAGGGATAGCATTGGGAGATATACCTAATGCTAGATGACGGGTTGGTGGGTGCAGCGCACCAGCATGGCACATGTATACATATGTAACTTACCTGCACATTGCGCACATGTACCATAAAACCTAAAGTATAATAATAATAATAATAATAATAATAATAATAAAAGAAAAAAAAAAAGAAAAAAAAAACAATGAAGATTAAATAAAAACTAAAAAAAAAAAAAAAAAAACACTGAAAGTGCTTTCTTTAAACAGAAGACTGAGACAAGAAGATAGATACCACCACTATTTATTATTGGACTAGAAAAATTGATTAATGCAATTTGAAAAGGAAAATAGATGAAGGATAGGTAAAAATAATTAGTAAAACTATCACATTTTGAGGGTGATATAATAATATCACTTTAAAACTCGAGAACAAACTAGAAAGCCATTTAAAACAATACAAATATTCAGTAAGATAGTAGAGTATAAAATTAGTTCTGAGAAATCTATAGCCTTCACATGTACAAGCTGTAGTAGAAACAATATAGATCAGAGAAAACACTTCAGTTATAATAGTAAAAAAAATGATTTAAAAAACCCAACAGAAATAATAAATGTTTAAAGAGACTATGGGGGAAACTAGAAAATAGTATGGGTGAATACAAAAGAAATCCCAAAGGTATGGGTAGACTTAGCTAAGAATAAATGCGTGAAAGAGTCCTGTGTTCTTGAGAACATCATGAGAGTATACACTCAAACTTTCCTTGCAGAAAGATTGTGCCAGTCACCTTCGAGAAGCAGTAAGCTAACATTCTCTAGCTCAGCAAGCTCAGGATCCACTACAGTGTTGGAGCTATCCCACACACTTCCCAGGCAGTCCACAGATAATGACTGAAGAAGGTGGCAGTGACTGAATTATCTACTACCATGTAATAGATTATCCCCAAATGCAGCAGGTCAAAAGAAGAATTAATTATTATTCCTTTGTGTATGAAATTTGAGTATGGCTTACCTCGGTAGTCTGATTCAGAGTCTCTTCAGGCTGCTGTCAACATGTTGCTCTGGCTGCTATCATCGGGTGGTTGATGAGTCTGGAGGTTCTGCTGCCAGAATGCCTCACCCACTTTGCTATTGGAAGAAGCTCCAGATCCTGGCAACCTGGAGCTCCCTCGGGACTGCTTGAGTGTTTCACAACATGGCAGCTGGCTTTTCCCTCTGTAGGTCACCTTTGCTCCATAAGCTCCCATTAGGCAGGCTAAGACTCTCTCAGTTGCACCACAGGCTGTGGCTCTTCTACTCAATTCTCTTTCCATCTCTACTATGGGCCGAAGCTCCCGCTGTCCCTGCTTGCCCAGTCTTTCACAGTCAGAAGTCTCCAAACATTGTCACACATTCTTACTTTATCTTGGATTCTGCTTCCTAGAGGACTAAACACACTCAATAATTTAAGTTATAAGTGCACCATGATCACAATAAAAAACATCATACATGTTTCCTTTGAAATTCATATATATGTGAAATAAAAAACAGCAATATGAATAAAAATTTGAAATTTATATACATTCATATTCATATACAAGTGTTGTTGGATTTACATAAATACAGAATATAATAATCAGGGAAAGTCTGTTTAAGAACTACAGCAGAAAACCATCCTGAACAGGTCATAAGGCATATTATATTATAATGCTTCAAAACAATTAAAACTAGAAATAATAAGATAAAAAAACAAAATATGAAATCTAGAAATATTTTGAAATCAATATGGAGTTTTAATATATGACAAATGTAACTTCTAAAGTTGAAGTGGGAATGTTAAAAGTTTAAATGTTTAAAATGTTAAAAGTTTTTTAACAATTGGGTTTGAACAACTGAAGAGTTACATTGATAAAACTTAGCAGGATACACCAGTAAAATTTCAAATGGATAAAAATTTCACTGTAAAATATGAAGTCATATAAACATGAAAATAAAACAAGATTAATTCCCTTATAAACTTGAGGTAAAGAAGATCTTTCTTAAACTAATTCAAAATATAGAAGTTGTTAAATTGATACATTTAATTCTTTTGATCTAAAAACAGTAAATACAAATGAAAAAAAAATCACCGTAAATAATGTCAGATAAAAAAAGAAAAAACTGATACGAAATATTTTCAACTTCAGGATGACCTGAAGTTCAACAACTGAGATTATCACCTTGATTTCTAAGAACTAGAGAACAATTTTAAAAATCCAAAGCAGGATAAAGACAAACACGTATATACACACTTACGCACAAATTACAAATTGCCTGTACTCAGATGAATGAATCTATATTCACTTTTCTCTAGAAGAAAGAAAAGCAACTTAAAAATACACTGAGATACCCTTTCTCCATTATCAGATTTTTGGTGGCAACGCTGAAAAAACAAGAACTTTGCCACCTAGCTGGTTAGAATGCAAAACGGTGTAAGCCCATGGAGGGGAGGTTTACAATACCTGTCAAAAATTTGTTTTTCATTTGTCCCCACAATCCCATTTCTGTTGCCTTATCCCACGTAGTCACCTGTGCATGTGTGTGTACAGGTGTGTTCATTGTAGCATTGCTCATAATCACAGAATATTACCATCCACCCAAATGTTCCTCTACACTCAGTCAATTCTTACTGTGCTTCTGTTAAAAACAAACCATAAATACAATATAAAATCAAAAACAAGGCATTCCTTTATGTACTATTACACAAAGCATTACAAGATACTGGCTGGGCATGGTGGCTCAAGCCTGTAATCCCAGCACTTTGGGAGGCCAAGGTGGGCGGATCACCTGAGGCCAGGAGTTCGAGACCAGTCTGGCCAACACGGTGAAACTCCATCTCTACTAAAAATACAAAAAATGAGCCGGGCTTGGTGGTGGGCACATGTAATCCCAGCCACTTTGGAGGCCGAGGCAGGAGAGTCACTTGAACCCGGGAGATGGAGGCTGCAGTGAGTCAAGGTTGCACCATTGCACTCTAGCCTGGGCAACAAGAGTGAAACTCTGTCTCGAAAGAAAAAAAACAAAAAAAGAAAGTATTATAAGATACATTAAGTGAAAGCAGCAAGGTTTAGTACAGTATATATAAATTACTACCTTTGGGGTAAAAATGAAGGGTGATAAGAACATGTACTCATATTTGCTTATGTTTTTATGAAAGGACAATGCAAGAACACACAGAGAGAAACAAATAAACATGGGGACTTTCACAGGAGAGGAAAGACACTGCATTGCTAGGGAGAAAAGCAGAAACAGAGACTACTGATTCTGCCTGTACCTTCCTTACATTGTTTTGGGTCCTTAATCATATAAATGCACTCTTCCTTTAAACGAGCAAGCTAAGTGCAGGAGGGAATTGTTCCTCTTCATCCTCTCAGATCATACCCATGTATCCACACACCCATTACACAGATACTTATCACACTCTTAGAGAGCTCCCTACACAGTACAAGATGCCATAGAATATATCTATGATGAAGACATGCACAGGTGTTATGAAATATCTCTGTTTCATAAAACTAGTGGCGTTTGCCAGTTCTGATACTTGACTTTGATTTACAGCATGCTGAATATTGATATGGGTCTTTAGGCCTTTGCTAGGAGTCTCATCAGACCAAAGGAAGGCAACAAGAGGAATATATCCACCAATCCTGCTTCTATGGTACAGTACACTTAGCAACACAAATCTGGAACTTTTCTAAACAGGAGAGAGGGAAACCATTCAACAGTGCACCATCAAAGGAGCTAAGGGCACGTGGGTGAAGGAGGGACATGAAAAGGTGCACAGAGGATGTGATGTCAGAAGGGAGCGTGTCCTTAAAGGGAGAGATGCCATTAAGCCAGGAAGAAAGGATACAGAGTGTGTTCTGGGCAGAGACCTGTGTACATAAACATACCCAGGCTTCAAAAAATTACCTTAGTTAATGGAGCTCTACAAGATTTTACTGGTTTTAAGCCTGAAAAACATAAAGAGAGGTGATGCCCATTTCTAATGAAGAAATTTGCCCAATGAGGTGAAGAAGTTTAGAATTACAGGAACTGGGAAATTGAACGAAAATATTAACCAGGGAAAGAATAGAATTGTATTGGAGCTTTAGAAAGAGATATTGGAAAAGAAAAAAAAAATAACTCAGACTAAGGAAGGAAATTTAGTAAAAGTTTACCAGCACTCAAATATACATAGCTTTAAAAATAGGAAACTGAGTGAGCTATTTCTGTGTTCTAAGACGGGAAAACCAGAATGCATAAATGCAGCAGTGTCAGCTGGCATTCTTCCAGGAGGCCTTGCCGAGGTTTTGGTCAATCCACAGCGACCGAGTCCATTCCTTCATTGACCTTCCCCTGTGCTACCTCATGGCCATCCTCTAAAAGTCACTTCATTGTCTTCCAACTGCATCTCCCCGGCCTTAATCAGGAGCAAGGCAGCAATTTTAAGAAAATAGAAAACGCTTTGATGTCTAACTTCATGCCTGTGTGAATTTCTTAGAATGCTTTTAGTGGAGAATTCCATTTGACTGAAAGAGACAAGATGAGATGCTATGAAATGCGGGGTTAGGGTAAGTAAATTGAAGCTATTATATTTCCTCTTCCCTTAGTATCATCTTAGCATTAATAGATCCTTGACCTTGAAAATTGGGGGTCTTGTTACTTTTTTTATGCTCATTACTATTGTTGATGCTTCTCCATCAGTCAAATTTATTTGGGAAGGGAACTTGAAAAAGCTTTCAATCAGCCTTCACAGCAATGTTTTCATATATGTTAATTCATTTTTTCCATGTCCTTTGTTGCTATGAGATTTGTATTTTTGGTTTAAAGTGGAAAATCACCATGCATTGCAGAGCTACTTTTCCTCAATACCAACACTTACCAGCTGTGGTCTAGTGTTTTTTTAAAAAACTATTTTCCAGTCTGGTTTATCTACATTTTCTGGAGCCAAATATTTACAGAGTGTCTCATTGGTATGCATATCTTAAAATTTATTTTGTATCTTATCTGTTGACTACCGGATAATATTTTAAAACTTATTTTGTTGTTTTCTAACTGTAAATGTAATTTTAAAAACTGGAGATTCAGAAAATAGTGATTCAGAAATGTAATGATGGAAGAAAGAAGGAAAGGAAAGAGGAGATGGAAAGAAGGAGGAAGGAAGGGAGAAAAGAAAAAAGAAAAAAGTGCTAACTGAAGAATGCTGGGGTTCATTAATTTGGAAAGGAGGCTTTTATTTGTCATAAAGGGTTGCAGCCTTCAGAGTGGCCATTCTGACAGTCTGGGAAGCACAGCCTCTGGCCAGAAGCCAGAAACAGACATTTTGAAGGAGGGGCAAAAAGAACAGGGATTTATGCTGAGCAGGATGGCCAAATATACATCTTTAGTAAATTATAGGAAGAGTCATGAATATTTATAACAGGAGAAACATGCACGTGTACAATTGAGCTTCATGCACCTTCATGAGACCCATGTTTTAAAAAGGCAGTGTTAGCATCAGCATAATCCAAGGATGGTGTTTTCGGTCCTCTGACGTCAACACATGAAGTAGATGACACAAAAACCCTTAATGTACATTCTTCATAGACTGGCCAGAACCAATCCATGGTCCATGGCATTTTATCAGGTCAAAAAGGAGAAGAAGCATCAGGCCTTTGGTTGATAATTATATCAGTGGTAGAGTCTTTCGGAAGGGCTGGTTTCCATTAAGCCCTCCGGGAAGGAAGGCCAATCATGGTTAAACAGGGAGGAGCTATACAGAGGTGTGTCTGATCCCCCATCCTGTCCTGGCTGAGGACTCAGTTTTAAGGTTATGTTGCTGTCCTCTTGGCCAAGACTGGTCTGTTCGGTCAGTTGAAGTGCTTAGAATTTTATTTTTAGGTTACAAAAGGAAGAATATACGGAAGAAAAAGAAATAATTAACCTTACTCTCACAGGGATGAAATTACTAGTAACATATTAGTGGACATGCTCACAACATTTGTGAGGCTGGTACCTTAGGTGCACATGGAAGCCCATATAACATACATTTAAATATCTAAGTCATACGTCAAACGAACCTACTGACAATAAATGTACATATGATTTCTTTCTACCTTAAAAAATATATCTAAACAATGACCACAAGTTCAAATATTGAAATGCCAGGTCCTAGAAGTTTCTCACCTCAGCATAGCACCATGGAGGGGGCCTTGACCTCCTCTGGTCTCAGCATTGACCTATTCCACAAGGGGCCCCATGGAAGCCTTTGCCCATTCCACTTAATCCAGCCAGCAAATTCAAGTCCTGATCAGAGCTTCCAAAATAGCTACGTCTAGGTCACTTTCTAGTGGTGTGATTCACACTTGAAAAGACAAATTTGGGCAAGAGGCTAGAACCCTTGAAGTAGGGACTTCTGGAGTCCTGGGTAACTAAGGTGTTATAAAGAAGGGAGGATAAGGGGGGCTCCAGGTAGGTACATCTCCTTGGCCCCACAGACACTTATGGGGGCAGAGGTAAGGTTTGAAGAAAGCCCAGGACCGGGTTTCTTTTCCAAGAGTCTGATGCCTGCTAGTATTGCATGGTGGTATATTGTTTCAGGTTTTCTAAGCATACTTTATTACATAGTTTTGAGCATATTACATGTACAACCTGCATGTTGCTTTATTCAAAATCATTTCTGATAGCATTACATATTACAGTAAGCATTTATATGGCTGCAAGGATGCAAAGACAACCCCGATGTGTAATAATTTAATTCCCCCAAATTGTCTTGTAGAAGATTTAAATTTTACACATAATTTTTGTCTGGTATACATAGTGCCAATAAAGTATATATAGGATGCAAACTTTTTCCCCCATTAAAAATATGTATTTAACAGATTTCTAGTCATTAACTTCAAGAATGTGTGGAAAGTAGAAAAGTTGAAATTGTGAAGATTTTGACAATTATGTCAAGAAGCATGGCTATGAGGGAGCAGGAAACTACTTGGTGTTATTAGGAGAGAAACTTGGGGTAGAAGTAGGCATTTGGGGTGTGTGTGTGTGAGAGAGAGAGAGAGATTGCTTATATGATAGTAATGAAAAGACACCATTCACCACTAAAGTTGAAACCCCTCTAGATGTGGGGACCACGGAGGAGGCAATGTGAAGTCATGGAGAAGGTAAAATGTGATCTGATCCAAGAAAGAATAAAATGATAGGGAGGACAAGCCCTTAATCACTCCACCATTCCAAAAGTGGATGAGGAAATGCCACAGGACCTGAGTCCTGACACATTTGGATATTTGGTCTCAGTTAGTCAAAGCAGAATCCCAAGCACGGACACAATTCTCTGTAAGACGTTACATGGTCATTAAACTGTAGTTTTATTTTCTCTGTGAATTGCAGCTGACGTCATCAGCTGAGACTGGGTTGGAGCAGAGAGATGAGAGATCTGAATATGGGTGAGAATTATTTTCAAATACATTGTAGAGAATAGGATAAAATGCTGGTTAAGGACTTTTTCTTCTGAGTTATCTGGACAAGATCAGGATTTTATTCCATGTTGGCCAAGGTTTGGAGTAGCATGGAGGGCAGACAGGTGTGAATTTTTTTTCAGTACAACTCAGTATTCTGAAAGTAGCCAGGGATCCTGGAGAGAGATGGCATAATACAAGTTGATGTTGTCCCAGTTTGTGAAAAACAAAACAAAACAAAACAACACTGAAATAAGGAGTTTAGAGAATGGCCAAAGGAAGTTACAGTTATGGACCATAAATACTAAGCTAAAAGCAAGTGAAGACAAGGCATTTTATAAACAGATAAAAAGGATTAGGAATGAGTAAAGAACTGAGGACTTTTAAACAAGCTTTTGTATTGATGCTCTGAAAAAAATCTCATCCTAGTCATGTTTCTTTCTCTCATTGCTTGTCTCTCAATATTTTTTAGTCTCTCATGAGATTCCCTATCTCCCTCGAAACTCTATTGTGTCTATATTATGAAATCCTCTATTTTATAAAATCCTCTTGTGATCACTGTCTAGGCTAAAATTGTGTTTTTCTCAAAGATTCTGTGTCACCTGCCACCTTAACAAGTGGATACTAGCCATTCTTCTATTGCCTATAAATTGCTTACTCAAGAAAGATGACATGAGATTTTTGTTCTCATACAATAGCAAAGGCCAAGGCGTTTGCTTTACTTGTAATTTTCCACAGACAAAGGCACTATTTAAAGAATAATGTTGGTGCAATTAAAAACCTATACTAGAAATGAGCTGATCCATCTCTATTAACTCCCCATCCCATGAGAATCACATCATCTGGGTAATTATTAAACCATGAATGTGAATTTAGTTAATGTCCTCATCCTCCACGTAGTATCTTATATGAAATCACTTCTTGGTCCTTGAAAGTGGTTTTTAAGCAATCTTTGAACCTTGCAATGTGGGGATGGCTTAAATATCAGTAAATCTCAGGCATGTTTTTATGCATTATTGATTTTCTATTGTCATTTACTACTTCATTATGTTTGGGGAGTTTATTATTTATAATCCCAGCTAAGCAACTCAACAAGGTTGCCACAAATCAAGCTGATGCCTCTCCAACAAGCTGTCACAATTCTTTATGACCAGACTGGGAATTTACATGATCATATCACCTTCCTAACTTAATTTCAAAGTACACTACAGATAAACTACCCAGTAACGTAAGAGGTGCTTAGCACTTCTCATTGAATATAAGCCTCCAGGCATTACAGTAATGCATTATGAAACTACAGGGTGCCAAGATCCTGTTCTCTAAGTGGTGAGTCCATAAAAGCCTCAGATTGTTTCAAGCTACATATCTTAGAAGAGGGGACACATTTGTCTTGTCTAGAAAAATGTCTTGGGATTGTTCTAAAGCACTCAATTTAGAGTCCAGAAAATTTAAAAGTTCTGGTGAAATTAAACATAATACATGACCCAGGAAGAAAATAATAAACACTCTAGGATTTATGAAGGTTTAACATTTTAAAAGGTGTATAATTATTATTTTGTATTTCAGAAAAGGCACCAAAACCATTAGATGCAAGTTTCAGAACATGACACTTCTAATCAGCATAAGAAATGGAGTTTTTAGTTAAATAGAAATGCAAAATTAGTGACCTTTTTTTAAGCAAGTTTTTGGGTTGCTCCAAAAATGCTTATTCTTAGACTAGATCGTGAACATTCACCCTTTAATACCTGTAAACTCAGTAGAGAAAGATGTCGAATTTTTGTGCTTGTTGCTGTTTTTGTTGTTATTTCATTTATTAATATTGAATAGAATGGATATGAGAATTGGAAGGAGATAATGAAAACTGAGGGGACTTGTGATTATAAAAATGTGACTAAATAGTAATTAAGAGACTTTTATGACTCTTTATTCTATATAACCTTAATAACATAGAAGATAAAAAATGTATCCATCAGGATTCGTCTACAGAAGCAGAACTACTTTATACATTTGTGTATGTGTGTTTGCATGTGTGCGTGAGAGAGAGAGAGACACCCCACAGTCTGCCCTCCGTGCTGTTCTGAACCTTCATAAAAATATAACAGATACTACATTTTTACCATGTCCAGATAAACTGGAAGAGATTCCTTAGCTAGGTTTTCTCCTATTCTCCACTATACATATATATATATATATTTTTTTTTTTTTTCCACCATTCTTCACTCCGCTCATCTCTCTCTGCTCCATACCAATCTCAGCTGATGACTTACTCTCCAGTTCACGGGGAAAGTGAAACTATAGTTCAATGACTACATAACTTATCATTGAGAATTGTGTCAGTGTTGAGGACTCTGTTTTAACTTCCTGAGATTGAATATCAAATGCATCAGGAATCTGTGATAGATATAAAGATAAATTTGTCAAAAGAATTTTGACTTACACAATTGTTGAGTTGCTTGGGCAATCTCTGTAAGCTGACTTTCTGCAGATGATGCTAGAGCTTGGAGACAACTGGACAGATTGTCAGGAAGGGAATGTAGACGTAAAGTGGGAGAGAGCTAAAGCAGGGTGGAATCTGCAGGCATGAGCTGGAAACCCATGGAGATGGAGTGAAACCCATATCACTTACTTCTGCCTCTACCCTGGGTTACACATGTACCCTGCAAGATTGGGACCCCTTCGTGGAACACCTAAATACACATACTCTTGACCCAAGAGTTGGAGAAGCAGAAGGAGAAGACAAAAGAAGGTAGAGAAGTTGCTCCTTCATACCAATGAGGTAAATCAGTAGATCAACAACAAAACATATGGCTGAATAGGTTGTAGTATCTTTTCTGTCCTACAAATCTCCCAAGAATTTTGCTTGTAGACCACATTATGTGAAAACATGAAAGAAATAGGATTCTGAAAAATGTAAGTCAGCCTTGCTGTGAAGTGGACATATCACAAAGTCACTGAAAACTCATATTCCTTTTCAAATATGAAAAAATTGTTGTGAAGGATAGTTACAATTTTAAGAGTTACACCCTCTCTTAGAATGTGGATAGACCTATACTACTGCATGTATCAAGAGCAAGAAAATTGGAACTTCAAGCATACAAACACAGAAACTAGATTTAACCAGAACATTTTATTTGTCCTCTCTTACTTTAGACTAAAAATGCAGGCAGTCGATCTTCAGTTTCTGCTGTGGCCTGTATGCAAGGATTAGCTAGTGTAATTGACCTGCTTCAAGTACTTAATCACATAGAAAATATTATCAATCTTGTCAGATAGACCTGCTATGCAAAGCCTCATGTCTTCTTGGGATTTTGAATCTCTGGCTTCATTCTCAGATTATAAGAATCTACTTAAGTTCTTCATTACATCTTGATCTTGCATTTTCACATTCTCTTCCTTGTTTTTCTCCTTTATCTCTGTATTTCATGGTCTCTTATTTCTGATGCTTTCTTAGATTTAAAAAGATACTGTCCCCTCACCAAATTAAAACCCATAGAGACTTCACCAGCTGTATCAGACCTTTGACCACTCAGCTAGAGGAGAAAGATCAGACATTTGCCTTTCCTCCATATATTATAGTATTCTCTTAGGTGTGGTAAAGCTTCTCCTGTTTTTAATTGTCTTTTATGTTTTCTTTTACCATGGCTATTTCATAATTTATTTTTTATTCATTGATTTATTTAACAGACACACATCGAGTGTATACCATGCATACACACTGAGGATACTAAAATGAAATGTCCTCAAGAATACACATTAGATGGGAGGTAGATGAGTAAATGAATGATACAAAACCGGTTACCAAGCTAAATACAGCGCTATTAAAACAGAAATCAGAGTCCGGGCACGGTGGCTCATGCGTGTAATCCCAGCCCTTTGGGTGGCTGAGGCAGGTGGATCACCTGAGGTCAGGAGTTCTAAACCAACTGGCCAACATGGCAAAATCCTGTCTCTATTAAAAATATGACAATTAGCTCGGCATGGTGGTGCACACCTATAATCCCAGCTACTTGGGAGGCTGAGGCAGGAGAATTGCTTGAACCCAGGAAGTGGAGGCGGAAGCTGCAGTGAGCTGAGATTGTACCTCCAGCCAAGCAACAGAAAAAGACTGCATCTAAGAAAAAGAAAAAGGGTCAAATGGTATTTCTAGTTCTAGATTCCTGAGGAATCGCCACACTGACTTCCACTATGGTTGAACTAGTTTACAGTCCCACCAACAGTGTAAAAGTGTTCCTATTTCTCCACATCCTCTCCAGCACCTGTCGTTTCCTGACTTTTTAATGATTGCCATTCTAACTGGTGTGAGATGGTATCTCATTGTGGTTTTGATTTGCATTTCTCTGATTGCCAGTGATGATGAGCATTTTTTCATGTGTCTTTTGACTGCATAAATGTCTTCTTTTGAGAAGTGCCTGTTCATATCCTTTGCCCACTTTTTGATGGGGTTGTTTGTTTTTTTCTTGTAAATTTGTTGGAGTTCATTGTAGATTCTGGATATTAGCCCTTTGTCAGATGAGTAGGTTGTGAAAATTTTCTCCCATTTTGTAGGTTGCCTGTTCACTCTGATAGTAGTTTCTTTTGCTGTGCAGAAGCTCTTTAGTTGAATTAGATCCCATTTGTCAATTTTGGCTTTTGTGGCCATTGCTTTTGGTGTTTTAGACATGAAGTCCTTGCCCATGCCTATGTCCTGAATGGTAATGCCTAGGTTTTCTTCTAGGGTTTTTATGGTTTCAGGTCTAACATTTAAGTCTTTAATCCATCTTGAATTAATTTTTGTATAAGGTGTAAGGAAGGGATCCAGTTTCAGCTTTCTACATATGGCTAGCCAGTTTTCCCAGCACCATTTATTAAATAGGGAATCCTTTCCCCATTGCTTGTTTTTCTCAGGTTTGTCAAAGATCAGATAGTTGTAGATATGCGGCATTATTTCTGAGGGCTCTATTATGTTCCATTGATCTATATCTCTGTTTTGGTACCAATACCATGCTGCTTTGGTTACTGTAGCCTTGTAGTATAGTTTGAAGTCAGGTAGCGTGATGCCTCCAGCTTTGTTCTTTTGGCTTAGGATTGACTTGGCGATGTGGGCTCTTTTTTGGTTCCATATGAACTTGAAAGTAGTTTTTTCCATTTCTGTGAAGAAAGTCATTGGTAGCTTGATGGGGATGGCATTGAATCTATAAATTACCTTGGGCAGTATGGCCATTTTCACGATATTGATTCTTCCTACCCATGAGCATGGAATGTTCTTCCGTTTGTTTGTATCCTCTTTTATTTCATTGAGCAGTGGTTTATAGTTCTCCTTGAAGAGGTCCTTCACATCCCTTGTAAGTTGGATTCCTAAGTATTTTATTCTCTTTGAAGCAATTGTGAATGCATCCCATTGCTGGGTATATACCCAAAGGATTATAAATCATGCTGCTATAAAGACACATGCACACATATGTTTATTGTGGCACTATTCACAATAGCAAAGACTTGGAGCCAACCCAAATGTCCAACAATGATAGACTGGATTAAGAAAATGTGGCACATATACACCATGGAATACAATGCAGCCATAAAAAATGATGAGTTCATGTCCTTTGTAGGGACTTGGATGAAACTGGAAATCATCATTCTCAGTAAACTATCACAAGGACAAAAAACCAAACACTGCATATTCTCACTCATAGATGGGAATTGAACAATGAGAACACATGGACACAGGAAGGGGAACATCACACTCTGGGGACTGTTGTTGGGTGGTGGGAGGGGGGAGGGATAGCATTAGGAGATATACCTAATGCTAAATGATGAGTTAATGGGTGCAGCACACCAGCATGGCACATGTATACATATGTAACTAACCTGCGCATCGTGCACATGTACCCAAAAACTTAAAGTATAATAACAAAAAAAAAACCAGAACTACCATCCAACCCAGCAATCCCATTACTGGATACATAACAAAGGAAAACAAATTCTTCTACCCAAAAGACTTACGCATTTGTATGTTCATCACAGCGCTATTCACAATAGCAAAGACACAGAATCCACCTAGATGCCCATCAATGGTGGACTGGATAAAGAAAATGTGGTATCTATACACCATGGGATACTATACAGCCATAAAAAAGAATGAAATCATGTCCTTTGCAGTAACATGGATGCAGCTGGAGGTGATTTCCTAACAAATTAATGCAGCAGCAGAAAACCAAATACAGCATTTTCTGACTTATAAGTGGGAGCTAAACATTGAGTACACAAGGATATAAAGATGGCAACAATAGACACTGAAGACTGCTAGAGGGAGAAAGGAAGGATGGGGTGACAGTTGAAAAACTAGTTGGTACTGTGCTTACTATCTGGCTGAAGGGATTATTCATAACCCAAACCCAAGCATCACACAATTTATTCATGTAACAAACTTGCACGTGTGCCACCAACCTTAAAGTAAAAGTTGAAATTTTTAAAAAGGAAAAAAAAAAAAAAGAAAAAGAAAAAGGAAAACAGAAATCAGAGATGAGTTCAGAAAAAAATGATCATTGGTAGTAGGGTTAGAGTTAATGTATCAGAGAAGGCTTCCCAGCGTTGGATAACTTAAGCTGAGAGTGTCATGGAGGATAAGATTGGCTTCTTGGCAAAAGGAAATATATATGCAAATCTATAAAAATATAAGAAAGGGAGGGACATTCAAGAACATAAAGTTGCACTTAGGAGAAAAGTTAAAAGTAATAATAACACTTACAATCTTTGATAACTTTTATTATAGTCAAGCAATATTCTAAGTTCTTATATGTGTTAACTAATACTAGCCAGAAATATATGCTTATGTTCTATTAGTAATTTTCATCATCCTCATATCACAGATGAGAATACTGGGTGACATTAAGTATGAGAAAAGCTTAAAGAGAAAATCCAGAATAGGAACTCTTACTTCTTGACTCTATAACTTGAGCTCTTAACCTTTGTTCTCAACATTGTGTGCCCATGAGTTTAGAAAGAAAGGCAAGTGTGGCTTATAGAAGCTATAAAATCAATAGGCCGTGAGTGTCAACTTTGATAACAAATGTCCAAGTAATTGCAAACTGCAGAAAAGTGTGATCATATTTTTATTTCTACATTTTCTCCTTAAGGCAGAGTGTATTTTAAATGGAAAGGAACTAAAGACAAGAACTCCGGATAGGAAAGTCTTAAAATTTAAGCAAACAGCAATGAATAAGATCCAGGAAAAAAAAAAAAAAAAAAAAGAAAAAAGCCAGTTACTGTAATAATCACAATGAAGGAAAAGATTAACAGCTATTTCTGAGAAAGAATGAACAAGGTCATTGGAAGTTAATAAATAAGCAGTAGATGAGATGACACGGTTTCTGACTCTTGAGACCAAGTGGTATCACTACTCTATGATATAGGGAAGACAAGAAATGTAGACTTTAAAAAAGCATTAATTCAGTTATGGCTGTATTGCCATTGGGTGTTCTGTATTGCAGGTAAAGCCAACTGGAGATATCTTGGATATTGTGAAAAAATGACACATCCAAAGTTCAGGAGAAGTTCGATGAAGAAGATGGTTCCAGATTAATCAAAGGTAACAGATAGTGAACATATCCTAATGATCGTCAATTGTTTACCTGATTTTCCCTTATGACCTTGGCTTTTCTTCTACAAATGAAAACTTCTGCCTGATTCTGAAGCTGGTTTCTGCCCTGCCTAACCCCATCTCATGCAGAGTAAACCCATGACCCATAACTATAAGCATCGAGCTGTCAAATTAGCAAAAGTAATAAATCCTCCATAGGAATAAAGTCTGCCACTTGTTCTCTTGAGAAATTCACTGCGAGTGGAGAAGCACTTAGCTAATAAAGTTATAAACAAAATTATTCATTACTCTTATCATACATAATTCAATCTCATGTCCCAATTCCCCATGCATTATGCTCTGACAACTGGATTGGAATTACTGTTTGTGCAGTTATAAAAACATTTCTCTTCATTGGCTATGTATGTTTTTGTTCTGTAAGCTTCAGGTCATTTTTTTTTCATCTGTAGTGTCTTAATGAGCAAATCTGTTCTCCTTTTTGATAGGTTTTGGGGTAATTCTGTGTGTTTTTGCCCATTATGAGTTGTCCAAGGAATGAACAGTGCTACTTTATTACCACTCTGAATTATACTTTTGCAAAGATAAAATAAAGTAAGATTTGGTTACCTAATTTATGGCTGTGCATTACCGTCCCAGGGAGATGCAAAAAAATATGTATTCCTTGTCTTGCTACCATGCCCTTTTTGGAGCTCCTTAGGTAATCTAATTATAAAGAGAGTTTGGGAAACTATTAGTTTAAAATATATCTTCATATAATGAGAAAAATTACTTTTGAAAAATGCAACAAAATTGTGGTTAGGTCCCTCTCTCCTCCATAAGCCCTGAAGGCACTTGCCCTTCCTCGCATATCACTGAGATTATTCTTCCCGTCGCTTGCGCTGACACTACTTCCTCCAGCTTCTCTTTTAGTTGGAGGAATTCCTCGTGGTTCTGACCCTTGATACTTCTTTTCTTTGTAATGCCTACTGTTGGTTGAATAGCTATATGGTCTTGGGATGCCACTGATCACCTCTAGGCTGATGGTTTGGGAGTTAAAAAATAAAGATAGTACCAAGCATTTATGTACCAGGGCAGAGGTCTTTACTCAATGAAATGGCAAACTCTCCTTCTTCTGAATTCTTCTACCCTTTTATTTCCCTGTAGAAATGGAAAAGTCCATTTTAAAATTCCACATTTCTTTAATCCTAGAACACTTGAAAATATGTACTTGTTAATTTGTGTTCACAAGGCAGATCACAGGGCAGCATGATGCTTCAAGAATTCATATAAGGTTAACTTAAAGAAAGGCAAATGAAATTATAAATAATTAATCCGGTGACATAATATTTGAATTCCTCATTCCTAGATCAGATAATGAGACTTCCAGGGTTGGGGCAAGGTTGATTGCCATAAGATTCTGAGGTTTTTTAAAAAAAATAATGATAAGATCACTAAAGGACATCTCAAACTGAGGATGCGTCCACGTTGTGGTGAAACCTCTGGATAACATCTATATAGTGGGCTTTCCAAAACATAGATCTGAAAATGTCATTCCAGTTAAACATAAGCACTACAAGGGCAGGGAATTTGCACTAATGTATCCTGTGTACCATGAACAGCACCTGGCACAGAGTAGATCCTTAATAAACATTTGTTGAAAAGTGAATAAATCCCCTGGCTTAAAAATCCCCTTGCAATAGGATAAGCCAACACTGAATAGCATAGCATGCAAGATACTTCCAAATTTTTCTCAACTAATTTGGCAGTGTTATCTCCCTGTACATCATTCCATAATCCCAACTAATTTCCAAAGACAATTCACATTTCTCCAAAGTTGCTTTTTTAAAAAAAAATTAAATCTAACACTTTGTGGGAAACATATTGTGTTGAATTCACTATGTATTTTTTCAAGAAATGAGCTTTACACTCCTTTCTAACCGGGTATATAACCGTGAAGATGACATCACCCCTTGCCTTGAGGTGTTTGTAGTCTGTAAGAGGATAGAGACATGTAAAATAGAAATGACTATAAGGAAACACACACACAAATGTGCATGCACACACACATACATGCATACATACACACATATGCACATGCACATGCACACACAGACACACACACAGGAACACACATGCACATGCACACACAGACACACATGTACACACACATACATGCACACACATACATGTACACACACACACATACACACACCCGCATGCACACACACAACAGAAAAGGGGCCATAAAGAAAGAGCAACAGAATAGGCTGTAATGTCTAAGAAATGCTTCCTTGAGGAAGTCACAAAACCAGAAAAATGCAGAATCCTTTTGCACACAGACACAGAAGTGGGGCTAGCTACACAATTTGTGGGATCAAGCCAAATAAAATGCAGGTCCCCTTGTTCAAAAAGCAGAAAAAAAATTCTAATTAAGGTACTAAAATACAAAGCTCTTTTCTGTCTTCCACAGTTTCTTTCTCAACTTGGCTTGTCATAGTATTTTTATTTACTATTTAATGTCCTTCTAGCTAAAGAAAAATTAATATTTTTAATGATTAGCATAACTATATTATTTCATCTTCATATTGTCCAAGTTTAACTCTACTATAAGAACATTTAATTCACAAAAATATCATCAAAATTACACAATTTGTATTCCATTGTTGGTACATGTATGTGTATTTAGTTTTTACCAGAACAGTGGAAATACTGTTTAAAGCTAACTCAATGGTTTTTATTTCGCTTCTTGAAAAATGCTCATTCTACCAACACTCTCTACCTTCAACTTACTGATGAGTAACAAAGAAAAGAAAAGTAAATATGTGTTATTCTATTTTTCCCTTTCCTCTACACCATCATTTCCAGTAAGTTCTGCTTCTAAAGGAAACCGGGGCCTCCTTTAGAAGCAGAGCTCCTTGCACCCCTGCTCAGTCACAGATGAGCTGCTTTTCTACACACTTGGAATCTTGCTGAATCCCCATGCATCCTGTCCATCAGAACACTGTGCCCACGAAGCATCAGAATGACCCCATACGCCTATGGGGCCTCACAGACATGCATGTTACACATACCTCCTCGGCTCACATGCATGCTCCATTGTTCCTTCGAATTTCCCTTTCAAAACACAAGCTCAAAGATACAATTATTTAAAATTTCACAACGGGTAACAGTAGAGAATTAAACAGAGGTTGGCTTTCTTCTGAATGTGGGAGCCATTGCTAATGCACCGTTGACACCAGCTCTGACAAGAGGCAAAAGAGAGTAGGGCACATTGGGGAAAGTTACTTCATCTACGATGGTTAGAGCATGCAGTGTAAGAAGAGCTCTGTGAGACGTGAGATGAAAAGTATCTTAAGATGTGCCACCAAGTCACTAATGGTATCTAGGACTCTCTTCAGCCCTAGATACACTTTTTTTGTAGAATTTAAAAATTTTGATTGTTTTCCCTTTGAAAGATTTGTTCTAACTTCTATGGGAATATGCTATTCTGCTTTCCCACCTTAACCTCCTAGAAATGTTTGTTGAATCCCAGGCAATCTCAGTTGCTCATTATTTCTATTATGATCAAACCTAGATACTCAGCTCAGATTTCATGCTAAAGCACCAACAATTTGTCAGACCACCTACTGGACATGTCTCACAAGTATCTCAAATCATCTGTCTCTACCAGACCATCCCCTTCCCAGGGTGCCCTTTCTCAGGATCCAGTTCTTTACTCTTGAAATATAAGAATCTTTTCTTTTTTTAAAAAAAATTTCACTCTATTGAATTGCTGGCACAGTAAAAATAATCTTTAAATGTGTACGTCTGTCATCTCAATTTCTACCTCCCCAGTTTACGTCTTGGTTGTATTGTCTTTTGTTTTTATCTGGAACCTTCTTTCTTCCTTCAATTCATGCTTTACACAGGGGTTACAGGGTCATTATAAAGCCAAATCTGATCACATCGCTCACCTCTTAATATTTCTTTAATGCCTTGAAAGCTCCTAAGATGAAATCCAAATTTCATAAGCTGGTCAAAAGACCAGCATTATCCGGGCTTGAAAAACATTTTGAGTCTCAGTTTTTCTCACCTTGATAGGTTGGGAACTAGGCCCTCCTGCTGAGTTCAGCAAGAGACTCAGATATTTGTGTTTTAGATTCCTCTTCTATAAAATCAAGATAACTTACATAATTTTTCATAGGGTTGTTAGGAGGAGCAAAAGAGCTAATATATGCCAAGCATACAAAATATTAAGCACTATTTCAGTATAAGTTGTTGAATTAGCTATTTCTAGTTAATAAATAAACCCAAAATCTCAATGGCAAACAGCAATAAGCAATTATTCCCCACTCAAAAGTATGAAGGTTGGCAGGTGGTTTGATCTGGCTGTGGAACACCTGCTGTTGGATCCAGACCACAGATCCAGCCCATGCGCTCAGTCTGGAACTGAGACTGTAAATACAGCATTTACCTAAGCATATTCTTCTCCTAACAAAGGTGGGAAGCTTCTAGGTAGATGAGTGTAAATACAGGATGCTCCTACATATTAGGCTCTGGATTGTCACTGGGTCATTTCTATTCTTTACATTGAGCAAGGCAAGGCCAGGGCCATAGCACGGGAAGTATAACAGAGTATTGAGATTGGGGTAGTGGTGGAGTCAGCAGTTCCTGAAAAACTATCTAATTTGCCACTGTAATTGTTGCACATTCCTATTTCCCAGGGCTTATACTCCAGCCATACTCTATTTATATAATTTATGTAATTTATTAAAATTCTCCATGATGTACTTTGCATGGGAAGCATCCAACATGCTGCCTGGAGAACTGTCTCTACTTTCCCCATTTAGCCAAGTGTCTTGTTGATGGATTTGGATAGATGATTAGATATAGATACAGGTATTAAGAACAGTGCCTGCCTTGAACAGAGTAGGCTCCCAAGATATATTGGTAGAATAAATAAAAATGAATGATTTCTGGAAATATGCATTTGTGACATTTAAAGACAGACGAGTAGCAGAGACTTGGTATAATGTGAAACCAGGCTGTACTGAAATAGTATCTGAGTAACAGACGAGAGAACCCAGTGCAGAAAGTAAGGTAATAGCAGGCACTATGGAACCCTTCAAAGCCACATCACCGTGGTTGATATTTAAGATAAATCTCTAATAATATCAGAAGACTCTCCATGTTCTATTATTAAAGCTGATGCACACTGAGATGCAACACAGCCCATAGGGTGCTAACAAAGGAATAAGAGACATTGAAAACCAGGCCATATCAGGATAGATTTTTATTATGGAAAGTTGAACATAAAATACAAATCATAGCTCAAAGAGGCTCAATATAGTCAAGCCCCAAACTAGTGGTGGCAAAAGAATAATAGGAGGGCAAGAAAATAAGATTGAGATCAAAGCAGGTCACAAGAAAGTCAGGGTGTCAATGTGAGTACATCACATAACAGTAAGTGCAAGAACCGTAAGAGAATGCTAGAGGCCAAGTCCCTTCCATCCACGGGGATGTAATCTAACTGAATAGCATGGCATCAAGAGAAGGACTGAGAGCCTTGGGAATTAAGTACAGACAGGAAACAATAGGGTAACACCTTCCTAACATTTCTGCCATTTATTGTGAGTCCATGATGTGCCAGGCAATGACAAAAGGACTTTGCATGTATTATCCCACAGAAGCCACATAACAGCCCCCATGAAGTGTGTGTTCTTTGCTGCCACCATGTTACAGATGAGATATACTGGCTCAGAGGGTTTCAGAAATGTTATGGTTCTATTCCTAGGAGTGGTGCAGCTGTGGGTAGATAAGGACATCGGAGTCCTGCTGGTACTGGTGATAAAATGCCCCAGTAATGCATTCACTTGGCAATGTCTGTGGAAGGGTCCCATGACCTAGTGGGCATGTGTGTGTCTGGGGCCCATCCACAAGCTACCAGTAGGATAACTCCACTTATTTTAACTCATCCTTAGTGAATCTTATATCTATACTTTTATTTTCTACCCACGTTTTGGGAGGGGTGTCCTGAACTGGCTAACTGAAAATGTTTGGAACCCACAGTTAAAAGATACTTAGGAAAAGTAATTTCTAATTTCTGACATGAGCCATCTTTGCTATTAGGTAAGTTATGTGCTCAACCCCATGAGTGGTAATCAAATAACTTTTTCTCCCCCAACTGGATGTGATTTCAGTGGAATTTGAAAAAGAGGCATTGTTGATATCCATAAGAAATTGTGTCAGTTTGCTGATATGCTCCCTTAAAAAACTACCAAGAGAAAATAATCTGTTTATTATCCATGTGTATCTTTTCAATTCACTTGAGCCCATTTTACATTACCAGAATCTCAGACATCAGTTAATGACTTAGTAGTATATTCCTAATGTGCTCTTTCGGGATAATTAGTCTCTGTATTTTTCCTACAACAGTGTTCTAATATGAAAAGTTGATTTTGTTGGGCTTTAAAAATACAAAAGATTAAAGACATAAACTCTAAATTATCTATAAAATATAAAAGCCTGAGTGATGCTCTAATTAAAAATAGCCTGTTGGGTCTGAATATCTTTCTTCACTTCAGAATCTTTTTTTTTTCCTTCTTCAGACAACTCTGTTTTGCCAGTATTAAGTAGTAGTAGTAATGATAATAATAATATTGTTATAATAATAAAGAGAATATCAGCATGTAATTATAAAATACCTGATGCAGACTATCATTTGAAATTAACTGCCTCAGGGGCCGCAAGCAATTTAACTGAGCTACTGTTGATATTGGAAATTCGACCTTTTTACTGGTGATTGACAACCTGATTCTAGAGAGTGTAAAATTTATAGATTCCATTGCAAATTACATTACCTCAATTCTCCAAGGGACAGGGAAAAAGAAAGTAAGGCCTCTGTAGTTCCATGGTACAGTGGAGAATAAGAAATTCCACTTTATATATCCCCCAATCTGAAAGGAAGTAGGTCCTCAAATTCAATGCTCCCGTTGCTGTATGCTGTGTCGGTGAGGTGGTTTGTGTCTCTTTAGGATTTATCCAAACTTCTAGAGGACATCGGCAGGAAAAAGCTCCCCTTTAAATCTCCAAGTTTGGCAATTCTTGACAACTTAGCCCAACTTTCTTAATTTTCTTTCTTTCTTTCTTTCTTTCTCTTTCTTTCTTTCTTTCTTTCTTCTTTCTTTCTTCTTTCTTTCTTTCTCTCTCTCTCTTCCTTCCTTCCTTCTTTCCTTCCTTTTTTTTTTCTGGAAGCCTTCCATAATAAGCCAAGTTACACAGTATCCCTGTATTTTCTCAAAACCTTTTGTATTAATTATCTATTCCTCTATGCATCAGTCAGGGCTCAATCAGAGAAGCAGAGTCAATAGGATCTACAAACTGGACTTGTTACAAATAATTGGCTCATGCAGTTGTAAGCTACATAGACTCTGGCTTTATCTCCATGCCTGATGTTGGAATGTGGAGCCCATGAGGCAGGAAATTAAGAGGGGAATATTAGGAGCAGGCTGTAACCCAAGAAACATGAGCTGGAATTTCACAAGGACAGACTGAAACCTTTGCCTGTTCTTGTTGTCTCTGACCCTGGTGAACGGGTTTCCTACAAAAACTAGGGCCTTTTGTCACAGAGCTGAACACACATATTTGACTCAGGAACCCTAAAAACTAAAGTACAGATCAGGGAATATAAAGAAATTGTAGGATCAGAGGCTGCTTCATGTCAACGAGGTGAGTCAGCAGATCAGGAACAATGTGTGTCAGCTGCAAAAGTGCTAATGCCTTTCTTCTGCCCTCCAAATCCTGCAGACATCTTCCTTGTGCTTCATTCTTACAGAAACATACAAGGATGAGAATTCTCTAAAATGTAGGTCAGTCTAGCCAGATTGGCACATTACAAGACCATTCTATTGTGTCAAGAAAGTTCTCCAAAACACAGTGGCTTAAAATTATAAAATAATAGTAGTAACTAACATATATTATCATTTTTCTTGAATTTATGGATTAGTGGGCAATTCTGGTTTGAGATAGCTTCTCTGGAGCTGGATTATCTATGATGTTCTTACATGCCTTGGGTCTACGCTGAGATGGTGGTCAGATGGGGCATAAAAAATAAATCTGAAAGAATTCTTGAACTTTACGATGAGCTTATGGTTAATAGTGGTATTTTTGCAGTGAATCTGTAGAATAGAGAAAATGAGTAAATCTACTGATGCTCTTGGAACCAGGTTTCTAAGTCTGGGGAAAAAAAAGATATAAAAGTAAGGGAGGGAAAAATGTGAGGAAGAATGCACTCGCTTAGATTTGATTTGAAACTCTAGGATATCTCTGTAGCAATAGGCCTACTGAGCACTCACATATTGATTTCTAATTATTATTTACCATGAAAATGAATGAGAACATTTTAGAGAAATGGGTGATTTCAAATTTGTGGTAGGAAATAATATAAGATAAGCCTAGGACATCTTGTGCCAGAAAGTACAGAAGCTATTGAAAACTGATAGAAACATGTCAAGTAGATCGAAACTACTTTGAAATTCAAACCCCAGTCTAATATAAAACAATTTAAAAATTAATATTGATAATCATAATGCAGTTATAATTAAAATGTTATACAATATTGAATTTTAAAACCTAGAAATTCATACACATACTTAAGCAATAGGATGAGGTGTTAGGAAAAGGGAATCTCATCTTTACAAGATAATGACAGCTTGTAAATGAGGAAAGAGTCATAGAATTGGAAAATCATCCCACACTGATCATGTAACAGCACTCTGTGAGGATGTGTGCTCTTTTGTTTCAGAAACTGATTTATCTAAGTAATGCGAGTAGCTGAAATGTATTGGATTTTGAACCAGAAGACCGTTGTACAAGGGAGAGTTTTGCAAATTATTGGCTCTATAAATTTACACTGATTAGATAATTTCTATGAGCTCAGTTACCATAGCTATATTCAATCACTGGTAATACTCATCTTATTGCTAGCTGTTTTAAATGAGATGATGACTGTAAAGTTTTATATGATAATAGACAAATGTAACCTATTATTTATAAGGACCACAAGCATCAGATTAAAAGACTATAAATGAAGCATTAATCCATGAATAAAGCTTCACAATAACCCGAGTACTCAGAAGAGATTGGTAAAGAGTATTCTCCAATGCCCTTTGATTTTCCTTTTTCTTCATTTCCTGATTCACTTTTATAGACAACGCTGAGTTGTATGGCATTATGAAATGTACACCATTAGAAAAAATCGGTCTGAGAACACACATAGGCTGTTCTTTCTTTTTCTTTTTCACTATGGCAATTTCTACTTAGGCATAGAGAAATATATTACTGGGGAAGATTCTGCTGATCTCAGGCTTTCTACACAGGCAAGGTGGCACTCTGCAAATCACTAGTCTCTTGCAGCCACCCAGAAGGTCCTGATTGCCAGCAATGATAAATGAACCCATATCAAACCTTCCATGCTTGTTTCGAAGAGCCAAGCATTTCTATTTCTCTTTTCTTGGCCAATGTTTGTTTCTGGCAAGGAAATGCAGTGGCAGAGGTTTCTATTTTTTTTTCAATGAAGCTTATGCTTAGATTTAACTTTAATTATTATTATTTTTGTTTTTATTGATACATAATAGAGGTATATATTTTGGAGAAGATGTGATAATATAATACACTCATATAATCAAATCAGGGTAATAGAGATATTCATCACCTTAAATATTTATTTTTCTAAACTAGGAACATTTCAATTCTTCTCTTCTAGCTATTTTGAAACATACAATAGATTTCTGTTCACTATAGTTGCCTTATCTTGCTATGTGCTTTCCCTTGCAATTTATTTATTTCTGACACTTGCTTGTGATTCAGAAACATATATTGTCACTTCAACATCAATATTAAAAATTTTCAGGATCAACGACATTCCAGCAACTAGAGAGCATGCAATTAAGGCAAAAAGGTGTCTTTGTTGTGCCTCAATATTTCAATATTAAAGGAGAGAATAAAATAATTGAGTCCAATCTGTTCCCCTCCAGTGACATAATATAAAATTGTATTTCAGGGGAACACATTATAACCATACATACTGAGTTGTTGAAAATTAATCTTCTTATTGCTGGGACTATTTACAATGAACAAAGAATTTTTAAACGCTGATATGCTATTTGAAAATTTATCCTGATTTTATCAAAACTGATCTATATAGGGGCTCTTATGAAAGATGAATCAAGGAGATATTCATGTCAACTTTGGTGACTTCAATTGGCTTGGAAGGTGATAGTTCTCTGCCTCAAAGGCATTTTCCACAAATACCCTTAAAAGGCTCATATTTTTAAAAACACTAATTTTATTGTACAATTTAATTCAGATTTCAGCAGGCATCCTTGTCTTCCCATTTCATGCTAAAGTAACCTACTTGTTGCTCAGGCTTAGCTATTGAAATATATCACTAGAGACAACTCCCATTAAGCTAGTCATTGCTGTTTGACTGATATGTCAACTCGGCTTCTATTTATAAACACCCTATTTATAAAGTCTGCTTTACCCATAATAAACCCCAACTTACTATATGTCAAATATTATACTTTAATAATTTTAATGTCTATAATGACTCTACAAAATACCTGCTATTATTACGTTTTGTATACATGAGAAAGCAGGGCGAGCCCCTGGCAAAGCTGGGGTTGAAACCCCAGCTAACTATCCTGTAGGAGTTGCATGGTACCCAATGCAGTGCTCCTTTAGAAAGGTTATCTGCTTTGAGACCAGCCTGGCCAGCATGGTGAAACTCCGTCTCTACTAAAAATACAAAAAAGTAGCCCGGTGTGGTGGCATGCGCCTGTAATCCCAGCTACTCCTGAAACAGGAGAATTGCTTGAACCCGGGAGGCGGAGGTTACAGTGGACCGAGATCACGCCACTGCACTCCAGCCTGGGCGACAGAGCCAGACTCTGCCTCCTCCGTCTCAAAAAAAAAAAAAAAAAAAAAGGCCATCTGCAGAACAAAGAGACTGAAGTAGGAATGAAAATTCTGGCTGCGCATTTTAGGGGCTGCTGATCCAGGATAAGAAGCTACTTTATACAACTAATGTGGTTGTCTGTGAAAAGAAAATGATAACAACTTCCTATCTTCTTTAGGGTATGATATGAGAATCAAATGAGACAATCTATGTGAAAGTGCTTTTAAGAGTTCAAAACCATAGGCTTTAAAATTGCCCTTGTCATTAATATGACTTGTATAATTAGCATTATTACTCCTTATGCCTCTGACAAAATGATTTTACTGAGAATATATAACAGTTTTTCATATTGTTATTATTGCACTGTTCATTTATTTCACTATTATATAATGCATTGATTCACTTAGCATTATGTTTTTTTTAGCTGCCAGCCATGAGATTTTACATTCTGAATAAATCATAGTCTTTGACTTTGGGTCTGGGAACTGAGAAGGTTGAAGGGGATGGCTATGTTACATAGAAGCAAATAGAGTGCAGCAAATGTGCCAAAAAACATATTCACATTTTGAAAAAAAAAGTAGCTCTGTATTGACAAGACTATGACTTATGACTGATGGGACAAGAGACTGGAAAGATAAAACTTGAATTAGACTGCAAAAGGTTTTGTATGTCATAATATGGATTTTCAACTTTTACTTGTGAGAAACGTATAATTAACGAATCCTTTTAAGTAGGTATTGCGGGATACCACCTTCTCCCTTAAACACATTATTGCACTTCTCTAAGCCTCAAGGTCTTCATCTTCAAAACAGAAATGGTGATACCTCCTTTTCAGAGTTTCTTCAAGACCTAGAGCTAATGCATCTAATGCTTGTGACAGTACATCGTGCATATACATGCTCAATAAACCCTGATCACTAATGCCCAGGTAACATAAGACTGTTAATTTCCTTTGAGAAACTCTAAAATAAATTATTTATATAAAGTCAGTCATGTTTATACTTTTAAAACTTGTGTTCATACTTGAGCTTCTTGGATGGTAGATGAATGAGCTTTCCTTTTATCTCAGCTCCTCAGTACAACTATATATTTTGAAATTATGTATAAGACTAACATAATGAAACCCCATCTCTACTAAAAATACAAAAAAATTAGCCGGGCATGGTGGTTCAGGCCTGTAGTCCCAGCTTCTCGGGAGGCTGAGGCACGAGAATCGCTTGAACCTGGGAGGCGGAGGTTGCAGTGAGCTGAGATAGCGCCATTGAACTCCAGCCTGGGTGACAGAGTGAGACCCTGTCTAAATAAATAAATAAATAAATAAATAAATAAATAAATAAAATTAGCATAAAGAAGTTCTAAAAGATGAAAAGCAAAAAAACTTAGAGACTCCAAAAAACAGCATGGTACTAGGTTCTCTGGGTATTTGTTTTGTTGCATGTATTCCACACTTGAAGCTGAAAAAGTCAGTGACCCGGAAACATCAATAGGTGCAGACACACAAAAAAGGTCCAATAAAAGTCTGTTGTCTCTAGCCAAAGGATGAGGAAAGGGGCAGCTCAGCAAGACAAAAAAATTTTTTCACAATAACAACTCCGCTCTATGCAAACACTACTGAAAATACTGTGGCCCCACCACACTTGTACCAGCAAATGCTAAATGGAAAGCCTAGGCTTCCACCCTTGTGAATATATAATTCCTAAATCCCACATTGTCTGTCCTGGGTGATGTAACAGAAGGTCAAGTAGGGAGCTCAGGCTTACTTGCATCTCTTCTGGGTAATAACCACCCTATCACGGTATCAGAAGAGACCATGTTCAGAGCCTGGACCTCCATCATTATCCAGAAGTAGCAAAGCTCTTTTCTCCCTACCTGTTGGGCTGATGTCAGAGGAGGCCTAGCAGAGTCAGGACTTGTTACACCATCCGATGGTAGTGAGGCACACATACCCATTGTGTGTCAGTGGAGGCCATTTCAGGAATAGCGAGGAGGCACTCCTCCCTCTTCAAGCCCTGATAGTATCAGTGAAGGATACTGGGGAGCTACAGTTTCAACCTCCACCCAGCATTAAAGGAGAGCTTCTCCTTGACTTTGGAGCCAATAAAGGCCAAGTGGAAAACTTGGACATCTGCCCTATCTGGCAGCACCACCACTTTTCTTATAGGAATGATGTCAGAAGAAGTCAGCTAGAATAAAAGATTTAAATTAAGATGCAGAATCTTCTTAGTAATAAAAATGGTGAGGTTTCAATAAAAAATTACTTGTCATACCAAAAACCAGAAAAATCTTAACTTGAGTGAAAAAAGAAAATCAACAGATGGCAACACCAACATGACAAACATTTGGCGTTATGTAACAAGAATATTCTGAAATAATGAAAAGGATAAAGAAAATAATTAGTGAACTTGAAACAATCAAAATTATCCAATCTGAACATCAAAGAGAAAAAAAAGAAAAATATAAACAGAGTCTTAGAGCTTTGTGAGATTATAACAAATGATCTTACATTCATGTATTCAGAGAACAAGCAGATTGGGAGGGGAGCTTAAAAGATGTTCAAATGAATAACAACTGATTTAATAAAGAATTGCACCATCATATTTGTGAAGCTGGACAAGCCTCAAACTTGAAACACTCAAATAAATCCACGTCAAGAGACGTCATAGACAAACTTTCATAATCTAAACACACGGAATATTGTGGAATCAGTGAAACATAAATGACACTTTACCTATAGGAAAAAAATAAATTGTAGAAGATCCTCATCAGAAACAAGATAAGAATGGAAACCTAAATAAAGTGGCAAACATTTTATAAGTGTTGAAAAAAGATAAATATCAAGTTAGAATCCTACATCTAACAAAAGTATCCACAAAGAATAAAGGAGAAATTAAGATATGCTTAGGTAAAGGAAAACTAAGATGTCATCATCAGACTTAACTATAAAGGTTGACTAAAGGAAGTTTTCTAAACAGAAAGAAAAAAGATAAATCTTCAAACATCAGGAAGAAAGAAGAAATACAGGAAGCAAAAGCATAAGTAAATATAATAGACTTTTCTTTTCCTCTTGGGTTTTCTAAGTTACTTTGATGGTATATGGAAAAATGGTAGTGCTGTCTGAAGTAGTTATAAACATTATAGAGAAAATATTTTCAATGATTATATTATAAATAGGGGAGAATAGGAGAATAGAGGGACATTAATACAGATAGCTCTGTATTTTAATACCTCACTTGAAATGGTAAAATGTCAACATGAGCATGCCAATACATTCTGCATATATAATTTAATAGCTAGAATACCCATTAAAAAACTACACACTAAAAAATAAAAACTTTGACATTCTGGTAGATTAAATATAGCCACAAATTCCTTGCAGTTTCTCTCATAAAGAGGTGGAATCCATTTTCCCAATCCGTATATCTGAACTGTCCTTATTTGTGGCATGTTTAATCAATAGAATAAGGTGGAAATCGCATTGTGTGAGCTCAGTAGCCAAGGCCTCTAGAGCTTCCATTTTTGCCCTCTTGGAATGCTGCCAAGGGACCACCATGTGGAGAAACCCAGGATGAAAGATCACATGGAGAGAGAGGCCAGCCACCCAGCAGTCCTAGCTGAGCTGAGGCCCCAGCCAATCCACCATCTGATGGCAACTGCTGGAATAAACACAGTGAGGCCAGCAGAGAAATCACCCAGTCAGCTCATAGAAGACTGAGAAATAATAAAATGTAGTTGCTTTTAAAAAATACCATACAAAGGGATGTACTCAAAAACACCATCAATAAATCAGAATAAAATTTATTTTTAAAAGTTCAGGTAACCCAAAGGATGACAAAGAAAGGAAAAAAGAAAGCCAGCTAGCCCAGAAAAAATAACAACAAAAAAAATGAACTAAACCCTAACATATAAACATATATAAAAATGTAAGCAATCTCAATAATTTTATATTAATGAGGTATTGAATGATAATATTTTGACCATGCATAGTTAAATAAAAGGTAGTATTCACTTAAATATATTAGTAAATATATTTAATTAATATGTAAAAATAATTATATAAAATGACGAAAGGAGTTAAGTCCACAGATGTAAGACTCATTCAATATTTGAAAAGTAATAAAAAGATAACAAGATCATATCAACTGATACAGAAAAAGTATTTGACAACATTCAATATCCATTTCTGAATGTATTTCTCAGAAAAATGGGATTAGCGGCAAACCACCTCAGCCTGATAAAGTACATCTCCATAAAAACGAAAGATAACACGACATTTAATAGTGAAAGAAATAATGTTTTTCCCTAAGATCATGGACCAGGAAAAGACATTTTCTTTTTTCTCTCTTATTCAACATAATACTGAAAGTTCTAGCCAATATAAGACAAGAAAGGAAACTCAAAGGCATAGAGTTGAAAGCAATAAAATTGTTTCTATTTGCAGATGACATGATTGTGCATGTAAAAAATACCAAGCAGTATTGAAAATAACTTGTAGAATTAATAAGGGAATTCAATAATTTAACAGGATATGGGATCAACATACCAAAACCAAGGTATTTATATACACTAGCAATGAATACCTGGACACCAAAATTGAAAATACAATGCCATTTAAAATCACTAGAAAAATGAAATACTTAGATAGAAATCTAATGACACATATTTAGAGCTTGTATGTTAAAAACTACAAAATGCAGATAAATAAATAAATATAGATCTAAAGAAATGAAGACATTGTTTTAATGGCTTGGAAGACATAACATAGTAAAGATTTCAATTTTTCTTCAATTGATACATAGGTTTAACACATTTCCTGTTGAAATGCAAGCAGGACTCTATAAATATGGACAACATTATCTAAAATTTATATGAATGGCAAAGAAATGAGAAGACTCATAACAATTCTGAAAAAGAACACAGTAGGGGGAAAAATTTACCGGGTTTCAGGATTTATTACATAGCTAGTAATCCAAACTGTTGGTACTGCTAGGAGGATAGACATATAGACCAATTGAACAGAAGACAGAATCCAGAAACAAACCGTTACAAATATGTCTAGCTGAATTTTGAAAACATGCAAAATTAATTCAATTTAGGGAGAATAGTCTTTTTAACAAACGGTGCTGGACCACTTGGAAGAAAAAATGGACTTGACTTAACCCTCACAACTTATGCAAAAATTAATTCAAAATGGACCAGAGATGTCAACATAAACTATAAAACTATAAAAGTTTCAGAGGAAATAAAATTAAAATCTTCAAGATGGAATACTAGGTAAAAAGTTTTTAAGGTTGGCATGAAAACTTTGACCCATAACATAAAGAATTGCCAAATTAGACCTCATCAAAAGCAAAAACATTTGCTCTGCAAATGGTCTGCTACTGTTGAGGACAAAAGCATAACTTATAGACAGGTAGACAATATTTGCAAACCACATACCCTACCAGTATCTAGCATATTAAATATCTCTGACAATACTCAAAAAAATGTAATTTGAAAATAGAAAAAAATGTGACATGAGACTTCACCAAAGAGTATAGATGGCCAATAAACATATGAAGGTGTTCAATCATTAGACATTAGAAAAATACACATTAAAAACATTAGCTATCACTACAAACCTGTCAGAATGGCTAACAATTAAAAAAAATAGCAGCAACACCAGTGATTACAAGGACATGGAGAAACTAGGTCACAGATGCATGGATAATGGGGAGATGAAATGGTATAGCTACTCTGGAAAATAGTTTGCCTGTTTCTCACAACAAACGAACGTGAAATTATCATATAACACAGCAATTCCACTCCTGGATGTTTACCAAAGAAAAATGAAAACTTATGTTTACACAAAAACTTGTGCATGAATGTTCACAATAGATTTATTTGTAACAGACTCACACTTGAAATAACCCAGATGTCCGTTGATGGGTGAATGGTTAGTTGTGACACATACACTTCATTGAATATGATTTGTAAATAGTATTCATGAATAAAAATGAATTAAGTATTAATACATTCAACAACTTGGATGAGTATTCAGACAAATTTGATTGTAAAACATAAAAACCCAATCCCAAAATGTTACACACTGTATGAATCAATTTATGTAACATTATTGAAATGATAAAATTATAGAGATGGAAGAATATTTGTATTTCCTAGAAGTCAAAGATATTGTGGGCTGTGAGTGATGTGGGTATTGCTATAAAAGAACAACATGAGGAAATTTGGCGTAGAAGAAAAAAAATGCTATCTAATTGTATCAAGGTCGATATCTTGATTTTGACATTGCACTATAGCTTTGCAGCATTTTCCACTGGGTAAGACTGGATAGGCTGTACTTGGTATCTCTCCGTATTATTTTTCACAACTGCACATGAATTTATAATTATATCTACATTTTTTAAAGTTTAAGTATAAATGGTGCTTATATACTTTATTGTATTTTTTAAAACATTGCCTCAAGCTAGGGAAACAGGATAATTACTGTGGGAGAATTTTGATGGAGGATTTTTTGATTGGATGCCTCTGAATATATGACAAAAGAAAGAGGTTTAAATTCTAGTTTTTCCCTTCGCTCATTATGTGTGAATAATCTGTGACCTACAATCTCTTCAATTGTGAAATGGGAATAAAAGGGCATAATGTTAGTATTATTATGGAACTTAAAGGGGATAGCGATATAAGTAAAATTAGCTGCTGCTTAAATGCCAGATGAATTTTCTGAAATATAATTGGTAGTTCATGCAACTAAAATTTATTAAATAGAAATATGTGCTTTATAGTTTTTAATATCAATTAAACATATTGTGTATTAATTGTGTGTCAGGCACTTAAAAGTGCTCTGGTCACTTTTGTAGATACTGAGTCATTTAATCTTCAAACGAGATATTATTGTTATTTTCATTCTTTCTTATGAGGAATGTATGCTTAAATAGAGTGAACTAGCACAATCCAAGATCATGCAGCTAACAAATGTCATTAACTGGGCTTATGGATTTCTTTTGTTCTGAGATTTTAGTTATTAGAGAATTACATCACACTAATTTTCTTCTACCTTGGGGTGGTATCCAGTAAGTGACTTCTAACATCCCGTGTGAAAGCTGATACGGGTGTTTTGCAAGTACCCTAACATTTTACATGGACTGCTGGCAAAGGGTGGGTTAGGTGAGATGGAGAAACTTTGTAAGTCCCTGAGATCTGGAGTTCACCAAGAGGCCAATGAGAGTAACTAGCATAGATTTAAATAGCTGATGACAGGAAAAGGTATAGGGAGTGGAATAGTTAGTCCCAAGAGGTAAGCATTGAGTCACATCAGGAAAGCACTTGGTTTTTCAGGTATTGAGCTGGACAAAATACAGGAAAAGATATAGGGAGTAGAATAGTTAGTCCCAAGAGGTAAGCATGGAGTCACATCAGGAAAGCACTTGGTTTTTCAGGTATTGAGCTGGACAAAATACAGTGAACGTGTGGTGTCTTAACATTGCAGGAAGACAGTACATTAAGTAAATATCCATTTGAGATGACATGCAGGGGCCAGAAAGCCATCAGTTGTGTGCAAGGTCAGTGCTTAAAATCAGGTATTCAGTAATAGAGAGGAAAATAGAAAACAGGAAGGAAGTGAATGCCTCATTATGTCATTACTTTAAAAAAAAACAGCATTACTGTTCATTTTATTTCACATATTAATGAACCTTTATATAGTAAGCCACATGCTAAGCACTGTGGCTGTGGTAATAAGCAATACAGACATATTTCTGTCCTCATGAAGATTTCACTCTAGTAAGGATAAAGACTATTGAACAGAACAGAAAGTCAGGTACAAACACCTGAGCGTTCATTTTAATCAGTTGAACTGCGTGTGTTTATTTTATCTTAGGCTCATAACCAGTACACAGATTCTGAACCTGTGGGCAAACCTCCTACAACTCCTTAGAACTCTCCTGCAAAGAAAAGGCAAAAAGGGATCTAGGAAGCATTGCACATACAGGCCAATAGCAGTGAGCTCAACAGTGAAAGGTAGAAGACAGGTAAGAACAAGGCTCAGGAATTACGATATTGTTGCCTTGTCTGCACAACACCTTCTGCTCTTATTTACATATTTATCACTTTCACTCTCTTCTGGAATTGCAAGTTACTGCTACAATTCATACTGGGATAAAGATAGCATGGAAAGTGGGGGTCGGGGCAGAGACGTTAACGTAATTTAGAGGATCTTGGTAGCCTAACAGTTTCACAAATGTTTGAAAATAAATTACTCTGACATAAAGGAGTAGTTGGCATTTATATCAAGTCTAGATTTGTATTTTCTAGCGAGTCCAGGTGGAAAATTGTGTAAAATGTAAGACTTCATTGAGCAGCCAGATGCTGTATCTGAACTGAGATTTTGTGGGTCAATAAATAACCCAGATCCATAAAGTATGTGATGGTAATGGGAAATACTATAATTTCTTTTAGCAGATCAGAAAACAGCTGTTTGCTTTTCCCTTTAAGAAAAGAAAAATATTTTGTGTTTTTTTCTTAAAAAGTCAAATATCAACATATCAGCACAGTTGGAAATACTCAGCATATTACTCTTATCAATCAAATGTCAGAACCACAGACCTTTGACTTTCTGGATCATTGGACTAATGAAGGAACAGAGTGAGTTTGTTTCTCTGAGGTGCATTCTGAATCTTTGCAGGGTCTATCTGCCTAGCAGGAATTTGAGGTTAATATGAGTGCATTTGAGAGGAACGGCCATCAGAATCTCCCATGGTTAGAAAGGTTTTAACTAATGTTTTTTTCTTTTTATTTTCATGATGGAGAGTCAATTCTCTCCATAATTTTCTCTTCTGAAAATCGTGCTTTAATCTCCATAATTCTCCTCCATTACCATCCAGTTTATATGACACTGTCTGGCTATGGCTCTAATATTTGAGTCTAGGTAGGAATAAGAATATTGCAGATAGGAGGACAAATAAGTTTAACAATAGCTAAGATAATAGTGGCAGTAGTGGTAATTATAACAAAATAGAGGCATCACTATCATCTATAAAGATCTTTAGATCAAAACTCAATATTTCTCTCTCTTTTTTGTATAAATTTAAAGGGTACAAGTGCGGTTTTTTCCCATGGATATGTTGGTTAGTGGTGAAGCCTGGGATTTTAGTGTAACTATCACTTGAACAATGTACATGGTACTCACTAAGTAATTTCACATCCCTCACCTACTCCCACCCTCTCACTTCTTCCAACTCTCCAGTGTCTATTATTTCTCAGTTTTCTAGTCTTTGATTATACACTAGTTTCTGTGTGATCTGGAGTCAATCACGTCTCCTACATTTTAAAAATAATATCTGCTTTGTTGGACAGTACTAATGAAAGCAAGAAGAGTCTCAAAGAGATTTGGTATGACTGGAAGGATGAGAAGGAATTTATTACTAGAGACTGGTGAAACAACCCTCATTATGTGAAAGGTGAAATTCAGTGACATTTTTCCCTGTGGTTGTGTGGAAAATAGAAGTTACACCTAATTAGCTGGTAGATCTAGCTAAAAAGGTTTCTGTTTGTCTTGATAGTGTGAATGGGTTGTGTCCATTCTTTTGTGTTTTCTGTTTAGTTTTTTATGTTTTTAGCCAGATATTGCAAGATATGGATAAAGAGAAATAATTTTTTAAAAAGGAACTCTTTTGTTTTAAAGCAAGAAATAGAAAAGAAATATAAAATGATTTGTTATGTTTAGAAAATAAATCTCATTATTATACCTAGATTCTTTAGATTGCCAAAAACTCAGGATTAAGATAACCTAAAGCAAGTATTGATTAACTTTTTTTTAAATAAAAAGGCAGAGTAAATATTTTGAGCTTTCAGGCCATATTATCTTTGTTGCAAATACTCAACTCTGAAATTTTAATGTGAAAGCATCTATGGCAACGTGACATTGAATTAACATGGGTATACATTTGGCCCTCAGTAGCCATGGGTTCCTCATCTTTGGATTCAACCTATGATAGATTGAAAATATTTGAATAAAAAGTGCACCAAAAAATAATACAACAATAAAAATACAAATAATAATATCATAATACAAATAAAAAATATAACCATTATTTACATAGTATGTACATTGTATTATATATTATAAATAACCTAGAGATGATTTAAAATATACAGGAGGATATGGGCAGGTTATATGTAAATACTATGCCATTTTATAGAAGAGTCCTTAGATTCTAGTGTTTGTGGTGGGTCCTAGAACCAATCTCCATGGATACCAAGGAACAACTATATTAATAGAATTTTATATCCAAAAACATATGACTGACTGAATTTGGCCTATGGGCTATAGTTTGCCACCCCCAATCTAAAGCCTATAGCTATAAGGTCCTTTATCAAACTTCAGACAGATCTGAAAGTGTGCCACGTAGACCCTCTCTACTAGACAGATAGGTTTCTAAGACTCTTGAAACCATTGCTCCACAGCATACTGAGTTTCAGGTAAGCCATAAAGAGGTCTATTACAAGGAAATCATTGGGTATGGATTTTGTCCAATAGAGTTAATCTCAACAAGATTAAAAGAAAGACTACATTTTTTTCAATATTGTATCGGTAAAAGCATGATCAGCTTGGACTGAAAGGGACAGAAAAGGTTCACCATTAAACAAAACAAAAATACCACAAAACATTCAGAACCTCGGAACTTCTATTGGCAGGATATAATGTGGTAAGTCTACTTAGCTACAGATGTGGGACGTATCTTATGTGAATGGAGGGGTAACACAGAGGGCTGAATCAAGGCCCTAGAGAATGGAGCCAAGATCCCCAGAATGAATCCCAAGGAGCAGTACTGGATTTTAATGAAGCAGCTGGCAATATACACCAACTGAGTTTCATAATTTTTTTTTATACTTTAAGTTTTAGAGTACATGTGCACAACATGCAGGTTAGTTACATATGTATACATGTGCCATGTTGGTGTGCTTCTCCCATTAACTCGTCATTTAACATTAGGTTTATCTCCTAATGCTATCCCTCCCTCCTCCCCCCATGCCACAATTGGCCCCTGTGTGATGTTCCCCTTCCTGTGTCCATGTGTTCTCATTGTTCAATTCTCACCTATGAGTGAGAACATGTAGTATTTGGTTTTTTGTCCGTGCGATAGTTTGCTGAGAATGATGGTTTCCAGCTTCATCCATGTCCCTACAAAGGACATGAACTCATCCTTTTTTATGGCTGCATAGTATTACATGGTGTATATTTGCCACATTTTCTTAATCCAGTCTGTCGCTGATGGACATTTGGCTTGGTTCCAAGTCTTTGCTATTGTGAATAGTGCCACAATAAACATACGTGTACATGTGTCTTTATAGCAGCATGATTTATAATCCTTTGGGTATGTATCCAGTAATGGGATGGCTGGGTCAAATGGTATTTCTAGTTCTAGATCCCTGAGGAATCGCCACACTGACTTCCACAATGGTTGAACTAGTTTACAGTCCCACCAACAGTGTAAAAGTGTTCCTATTTCTCCACATCCTCTCCAGCACCTGTTGTTTCCTGACTTTTTAATGATCGCCATTCTAACTGGTGTGAGAGTTTCATAATTGTTACAGACTAGTGACAGCTATATGTTTTACTTGTTCTCAAATTTTGAATAGTACTGTCTATTGCAATTCTCCTACCCTTGGATCACTATATTAGTTGGGTTGGGGGCAGATACGTGTATCTTTAGTTGGCGAGTCTTTAAAATGAAAGGAACTATACTCAATGACTATACTTGAGGATCTGCACTACGGGAGCCTCATCCACACATGGGTGGTATCTGATTTAAATGACAAGGCTCTTACACTTCGGTGGCATAATGGGATGAGAGTTCAGGTAAATTGGAGGGGTGATAAGTGTATTATTCATGTTGGGGGAAATAAATAATGTATGACCAGAGGGTAGACTCTGGTAAAATGTAGATGGACACAAAGTTTTTGGTAGTCTTCCCATTGATAGGTAAGAATTAATTTCCCTCCAATTTATACTGACCTGGACTTAGTGACTTGCCTGACCAAGAGTGTTGAGCAAATAAGGATCTGAGACTTTCAAACCTAGGTACTAAGAGAGCTTGCTGCTTCTACCAACAATCTTTCTGAGATTCCTGAAATACCATGTAAAAAGTCTTACCAAGCTTAGATCACTTATGCAGAAGGGACTCATGGAGGTGCTCTGGTTGATCAGATGAAGCCAGTCTTTTAGGCACACTGACAAGGCACCAGACATATGAAGTAGATGTCTTGAATCCTCTGAACCAGACCATTTGTAAACTGGATACAACTGGTTATCAAATTGCATGCAAACCATCATCTATGCAACATATGCAACAGATATAATAAAATTGTTAAATTTTATTGTTTTAAGCTGCTGAGTTTTGTGGGATTTTGTATTTCAGCAAAACTGGCATGAAGGTTATTTACAGTCTATTTTCCCATTCATTAGGAATATCTACATATTTTTGACACCTAGATATCCTTCTGTTCCATTATAGGGTGATGCTCTAGACTACATTGGGCAAGTTACCTAATATATACTCTATGTTCCATATCATCTTTCTGAATCTTGAAAAGACTTCATTCCAAAACTCATTTGGCCCTAGGAGTTTTAGATAAGGAATTTTGGACATGTATTATTTTCATCATGTTGAAATTTAATTTATCCTATGTCCAAAAATAGAAATGGGCTGCTTTGCAGGGCCTATAAAAAATTTAAGAATAGAAAAAAAGGGTATATAGTACTCAGAAGTTTCCCTTGTCTTCAACAAAGACTCTGTTCAGCCAGCTGATTGGGAATCCACTCATCTATGGCTTCCACCTCCTGAGGTAACTTTATAGCATAGTTTCATCTCATCTATCCAGAACAAGTGCTCTATTTCTTTCTTACACAAACTATGTATTGTTTTTTTTTCCTCACTGGTAAATCTCCTCAATTCCATCTTTGTTTTTCACATACCACTTAAGAACCCAGCTCCTAAAGGCATAAAGAGAGTTAATGATTTCAATTATTACCTATTGTAACCCAAAATGATTAATGTGGGGTGAGGAATCAAGAAAGCCTGACTTTCCCCTAAATAAAACATTGAAGCTCTCTACAGCTTTGAATCAAATCAGTATGATTTTCTTGGGTCAATTGTTGAAGTCATCTTGGGATTTCACTTCTGGCTCTACTTTAACTTTTCTTCGCATTATAATATCTTTTTGTTTTTCTCATAAATGCAGAAGTTTCTTTTTTATTATCTAATAAAAACAATAAAAATGTTCATTAAAGTAAATACACTAATAAGAGAAATAAATACAAATACATTTTCTTATATATTATAATTAAGTGTTTGATTTGAATGGATATTGGAAAATACAAAAATTATGAAATTATATACATAATTTTAACCTCATACCAATTCATGGTAATGATTTTAAAAGTAAATATTAGAAAGGGGCATAATATTTTCAACACTTCTTAATGACTATTCATGGTTTATTCATAAAGGGGATTATTTTCATAAACTAAATTGAAACAAATTATCAATTTTCCCAGAGGTTTCTATTAATTTGTGTATGTCAGTTCTCTTTTAAAATAGCTATTGTATGAGAGTCCAGATTGCTAAAGGACCACTTATCTGACCCTCAGAGCTCAGTGGATGAATCTGCAATTTGAACACTTATGAATATGACTTTCCCTGGCTCTCTAAAAAGTGTCGCTCTCTTAGTTATTAAATTGGTCTTAAGATTCAGTGAGTTCCAACTGCCTCAAATTTTATCATGATTAAATTCATCCTGATTATATTTGCTGCCTCTGTGTGACATCTACAAAATGTAGGTGATGAGGTTTATGATGAAAACATCCACCATGGTTCACTGTCTTTTGGCAGACCATGCTTACTTAGGGAACATTCAGATTAAGTGAAAGTTCTAGACAGTGGTCTCAAATATATTTTTCTGAATTGTCTACTCACTTTTACTACACTTAACTTCTTGGACCACAGTGAACAAAATCAATTTTTCTTATAAATGACAACTCTTTGCTTACTTAAGACAGCTTCCACAAATACCCTCTGAGTCATTTCAGGACATTTTTCTCTATTTTGCACACGTTCCAATATGGCTATCATTATAAGAGTAGGGCTTATCCCTAAGAATTACCATCCACTAAAGGAAGCTGCCTCACCCAAAATGTACACTCTTTCCCCAAGAGAGCCTCCTGCCATGACTACAGATGTAGGCATAGTGGCCACTCCCTGACCTAAATGGAGAACATCTCTGTAGGGTGGTCTCAGCTCTAGCATGCCACAGGGGATGGGCTGAGGTCCTGCTGCAAATGCATCATGGTGCACCTTCTTTCTCTGCTTGTTTCTGCTCCCTTCACTTCTATACAGATACTAACCTAGGGAGCACACCCCAATAAACACTCTGCTTGCAAATCTCCATCTTTGTCCTTGGGGAACACAACCTAAAACACCCCTCATCCTGTTCTGTCATAGCAAGGTTCACAGTCCCTAGAAACTTGGGTTCTGACACTGATGGTGGACGTCACTCTCCTCCCATCACTGCACCTGCACTTAGTCACATGATGCAGTCACTCCTACAACTGAAGACATGGGAATAAAAATACAGGTGACTATAAATGGAACTTTACATACCACCAAAGAGTGCGTGGTTACGTTGAGAGCACACACAAAAAATGCATGTTTCCATAATGTTCTAGAGATTCAGAGAGTCCCTTGAGGCCAGTGTCTTTGGTACTGATACTCATTATAATCCATTAAAAAATGAATGGACATCTTTGTTCCACCCATGTGCAAAAGAGGCCGCTCTTTATGGTAGGAGATTTTAGAACCACCTGAGGTATTTCAAACAAATTTAGCGGTACTTTAAACCAATCAAGCTCACACTCTGTCTTTCTCTCTTTCTCTCTATCTCTCTCTCTGTCACACACACACACGCACATGTACGCACGGCACATGGACACACAGCCCTAAACCTTCACAAGTGTTGTTCCGTTCTGCCTCTCCTCCTTTTCCTAACATTCTTTACCATACTAATTAGTACTTAGTTCTTCTGATCCAATTTTGTACATTTCTTTCCCTGGAACCTTTCCTGATACTCCAAGATGGGATTGGATTTTTTTGTCTTTGCGCTCCCGTAGAGCCCCAGATTTATATTTCACTGGGACTAATCATAGCACACAACAACAGCAACAATAACAAACACTAATCTAACATTTATTATGTGTCAAATACCGCTCTGAGCATTTTACATGTGTCACCTCAAAGGTCCTTCCCCTGTCTATTAGCTTCATCTTACAGGTGTGAAAAGTGAAGCACAGAGTTTCAGTGAATTACTATAGAGATTTACAAAATATTTAAATATTTCGCTATAGCCAGGCATCGCTTGCCACCTAACATCAGGAATGTGATCAGAAAAAAAATGTGCCATTAGACAATTTTTAATTGTGTGAACATCACAGAGTGTACTTACATACACCTATCTTGTATAGCCTATTGCCTATAGGATACAAACCCATACTGCATGTTACTGTACTAAATACTATACTAAATATTTAGTACAGTACTAAATACTGTACTAAATATTTAGTACAGTACTAAATACTGTACTAAATACAACTGTAACACAATAGTAGATATTTAGTACAGTACTAAATACAACTGTAATACAACAGTAGATATTTGTGTGTCTAAACATATATAAACATAGGAAAGGTACAGTAAAAATACACTATAAAAGATAAAAAAGGTATACCTGGATAGGGTACTTACCATGAATGGGGCTTACAGAACTGGAAGTTGCTCTGGGTGAGTCAGTGAGTGGTGAAGTCCTAGGACACTGCTATAGATTACTGCAGACTTTATAAACACTGAACACTTAGGCTACACTACATTTATTCTTTAAATTATTTCCTCAATAATAAATTAACCTTAGCTACTGTAACTGTTTTTACTTCATACACTTTTTTAATCTTTTCAACTCTTTCATAATAACGTTTCACTCAAAACACAAAGACATTGTACAGCTGAACAAAAATATTTTATTTCTTTATATACTTACTATATAAGCTTTTTATTTTACAATATATATATTTACTAAAAATATTTATTAGAATCTTAAAATCTAAGACACACATACTAGCCTAGGTCTATGCAGGTCAAGATCATACATATCACTGTCTTCCACCTCCACACCTTGTTCCCCTGGAAGGCTCTCAGGGTCAGTGACATGAATGGAGCTGCTATCTCCTATGATAATAATACCTTCTCCTGAAGGACCTGCCTGAGGCTGTTTTACAGTTAACTTTTTTTTAATAAGTAGGAGTACACTTTAACTAACAATAAAATTATGGTATAGTAAATACATAAATCAGTAACATAGTTGTTTATTATCATTACTAAGTATTATATATTATATATGATTTTATACATTGAATTTTATATGACTGGCAGTGCAAGCTTATTTGCACCAGCATCACCACAAACATGTGAGTAATGTTTTGTGTTAGACATTAAGGTAACCACAATGTCACTAGGTGATAGGAATCTTTCAACCCCATTGTAATCTTATGGGACCACTGTCCTTTATGTGGTCTGTCATTGACTGAAAGGTCGTTACATGGTGCACAATGGTATTGACTTGTGGGTTTCACCTGATTATCTAAATTCCCAACAGGCAAGATATCTGCCTTAAACAAGGCCAGTTCCTAGTACAGGAACTGGAATTATATTTAAAAAAAAAAGTTGAATGAGAGATTTAGACAATAGTGGGATTTATACGCTGGCTTCAACTCTACCTGGCTGCTTGCCCAGGCAATGAGTGATAGATTCCCTGGAGGTTCACTATGGCACCTCTACCGATGAGAGGGCTCTGCCACCACCCTGGGAACTGCAGAGTGTGTTTTCGTGTTTCAGTGAACGGGATATGATTAAACTGACCTTCCCTCTACCATGGGCACACATCAGACAGTTACCAATGAGTTTTAGAAAAGTTGTCCCATAGAATTATGTCAGGGATACTACTAACAGGCAGATATCATGTATAGGTTTATGATGTACAGAAAAAACCTCTTTGAATCCTCAACACAGTATTTTGAGGTACACAGCATTCGTATGATGCATATTTTGCAAATAAGGAAAGCAAAACTTAGAGTAGTAAGATACCCAGCCAAATTGACAACTCTAGGCAGTGATGGGTTTCTGTGAATCCTTGGGGCCTTTTCTTCATATATTGTATGAGTTTCCTATGGCCTCTTATGGCAAATTATCACAAACTTAATGATTAAAGCGACGCGAGTTTATTATCTCACCATTCTTGTGGTCAGGAGTCTGAAATCTGTTCCACTGGGCTAAGGTCAAGGTAGTTGGCAAGTTTTATAGCCTCAATTCTTTCTTCTGTCTTTTGATGCCTCATTCATATCTTTAGTGTATGGATAAATCACAGAAATAAAAGATAGGTGCTTAGTTTTAACACATGGATTGTTTTATCCTGAGATTACCCATAGATGCACATTTCTCTTTTTTGTCTTCATAATGAATTTCATAGCCACAAAAGAGCACTACATATTGGAAATAAATGCATCCCCAGTATTCACAGAGGTTAATGGATTGTCCCAAGGTCACATTCAGTGACAGGAAATCAACTGCAATGTGATTGGTTGGTATCCCAGTGCATTTTTATTTTTCACTTGTACTTTAAAATTCAAATAGAGCATCTTAGCCCTTTCTTGATTAATTACCAGAAAGGCACAGTACACAACAAAACAAAAAAGAACAAATGATAGGTATAAACTTCTTTTTAAGTCTACAGGTCCTCCAGTAAAATGAAATCTTCTTAAATGAAGGTAGTTTGTTTCAATTATTCCACATTCCCAGCACCTAGTACAGGTCCTGGCACATTGGAGGTATTCCATAAACATTTACTCAGAGAATAAACATTTTCTATTTGAGTTCACAGAGCCTGTTTCAAGAAAACATAGTATAGACATCGCAGAAGTCTTAAGAATTTACTCAAATGGAAGTGCAAATAAATCAGCAGTTGGATGTAGCTGTCATAGAATAAAGGCTATTTTGTGTTCAAACAATAGAAAAAGCATGGGTCTCAAATGAGAGGATCGTTTCACTCTACACTGCATTGTTTACAGTACAATAAGCATCTGGTGTTAGAGAGTCAATAAGTATTATTGAGCATTTACTGCATGCAAGGGCACATGCTAAGTCCTAGAAATACATAGGTAAACAATAGAAAACAGTCCAAGACCTCATGGTGCATCATGTTAGAGGGAGTTTAAACTTTTATGTCAGAAAATAAGTTGCATAAAATAAAACTGCTTATATAATTGACAAATATATTTTCACTGAAAAGATTGAAATACAACCAAATTATCAACACTATCTACTGATATAACCCCTTTTAAAAGATAACCTCTCTTCATGGTTTGATATGCAAGTAATTAGTTATTTAAATAAAAGTGTACACATTGCTGTGGAGAAGAAATACCAGGTGATTTGAACACCCAAGCATAGTATTTTACCTAAATCATGAGGTTGTATTTGAGGTCACGGGTGGAGTTAGCTGGAAGAAAAGACAGGGAAGACCATTATAAGTAGAGGATAGAATACTGAGACATTTTTAATACACTAAGAAAAAATAATGTCCTGAGACATCGTTAAAAAAAATTGTTAGATGGTAGCAGAAAGACAAAAGTAGACATTAGACTAAGGTGAGATTGAAAAGAAAATATTTCAGGTCCTGTAGGAATATCAAGTCTATTATTTATTCTTCAAGGTCCAAATACTCCTGGACTTTAGTAAACTAGGTCACATTCATATAAGGGCATAAGGGTAGATGAAGGACATATAATAAATTATGTCATATAATGAAGAAGTAAAGACTATGTTCAATCTGAATTTAAAAAGCTAGAAAATTATAATCAATTTCATATTTTGCATTTCTCTAGCTACTTGAGGTTGAGCTTTCTTTCTTATATTTTTACACGATTTACATTTATTTCAGTGTTTTCTCTGTTCACATCCTTTCTCATTTTTATCTTGACTTCTTTGCCTTCTTCATATCAATGTAGCAAGTAATTATTATTAAAAATATTTTTTTAAATGTTATGTGAGGCAAATATTTTCTACAGTCTATAATTTGTGTTTTGAATTTATATTATTTTTAGCTGTGCATTCATAAATGTGGGATGATGTCTTTGTAATCAAATGTATCAGTATTTTCCCTTATGACTTTTGGGTGCCCTGTCTTATATTGGAAGACATATATATGTCTCTAAATTTTCTTCTATCTTTTCTCCTATTTTCTACATCAAGGGTGTGAGTGTTAACTGGGAGCAAAAGGGTAAGAGAGACCAACCTTCTTTCACTGACCTCAGAGCTTCCATCCCACCTCAAGGAAAATGAAGTCCAACGTCCGTTCTAGTCCCTGAATGTTCAAGTAGAATCTTCTTCTCAGATGAAAATTTCAATCTTAGCCAGTCTTTTGTCCTTAATGTTGTATTATTACAAGAGTGTTTTTGGAAGAAAGCTAAAAAAAAGTGCTTACAAATTATTCATAAACACACATTTTATCTTTCGAATATAGCTAATGGTACACTAAGAGGTATCAATATATGTTCAACTGCAATGAATATTGATGCCTTTTGTTTAAAGGGTGTGTCTATGTAATTTTTGGTTTCTTAAATTTTTACCAGAGCCATTTGAACCATTTCTACTATTCATGACACATATTTAATAAATTGGTTTAAGAGGAAACTTATGGAAAAAAACAGAAAAAAATGTTAATTACTCCTTTCATTTGTTAAGAATAATGTCAGTTCCTTCTAAGAATTTTATAACTTGATACTCCATTGCAGGACATAAATCTGATTCCTCAGAATGAATTGTTTTTCCTTCTTCAAGCAGAATTTCTTAGGCTCACATCTGGAATTTTAATACAATACCTTACTGTTGCATTATTTTTGTGTCTGTATGAGATGTTAATTTAATGAAGCAGTATCATCATAAATATGTAAAGACAAATAAACCACTGCTGTATTATTTATTTAATTATTATGGTAAGAACACATAATATGAATTCTACCCTACTAACAATTTAACAATTTTTTAATTGTCATGTAATTATACATATTTATGGGGTATAATTTAACAGTTTGATACTTGCATATGTTGTACAATGATCAAATCAGGGTAGTTAGTATATCCATTGCCTTAAGCATTTATCACTTCTTTGTGGTGAGAGCACTCAAAAGCCTCTCTTCTGGCCATTTTGTAATGTATAATACCTTACTGTTAAGCATAGTCACTGTTCTGTGAAATACAGCCCCAGACCTTATTCCTCTCATCTTATTGTAACTTTGGACCTGTTGACCCACCTCCTCTTTTCCCCCTCCTTTTCCCAGTCTCTGGTGATGACTGTTATACTCTCTATAGACGTGATATCAATTTTCTTTATTTTCTAGCTTCCACATATGGTATTTATCTTTATGTGTTTGGCTTATTTCATGTAACTTTGTGACTTCCAGGTTCATCCATGTTGTTACAAATGACAGGATTTCATACTTTTTATGGCTAAATAGTATTCCATTGTATATGTGTGCATCTGTATAAACACATATACCACATTTTATTTAGCCGTTCATTATTGAGCACTTAGGTTGAGTCTATATTTTGGCTTTTGTAAACAGTGCTGAAATAAACATGGGAAGGCACATATGTCTTTGACATAGTTCATTTACTTCAGATATACACCCATTAGTGGGAATTGCTGGATCTTTTTCTATTTTCAATTTTTTGAGAAACCTCTATATTGTCTGTACTAATTTTCAAATCCACCAACAGTATACCAATGTTCCTTTTTCTCCATCCTCACCAAGTCTTGCTTTATTGGGTATTTTGGATAATAGCAGTTCTAGTATAAGTGAAGTATCTTATTGTGGTTTTGATTTCCATGTCCATGATAATTAGTGATTTTGAGCATGTTTTTCATATACCTGCTAGCCATTTGTATGACTTCTTTTGAGAAATGTCTAATAAGCTATTTTGTCCATTTTTAAATCAGATTTCCTGGGGTTTTCTGTTGAGTTGTGTATATTTTTTGATATATTCTGGATATTAATTCCTTTGTTAGGTGTATAGTTTGCAAACATTTTCCCCTATTCTACAGGTTGCCTCTTTCTTCTGTTATCAACATCCTTTGCTGTGAAAAAGTTCTTTAGTTGGATGTAATCCTATTTGTCTATTTTTTGTCTTGTTGCTTTTGCTTTTGAGGTCCTTATTTAAAAAAAAAAAAAAAATCCTTGCCCAGCTTAATGTTGTGAAGTGTTTTGCCTATGTTTTCTTCTAGTAATTTCATAGTTTTGGGGTCTACATTTAAGTCTTTAATCCATTTTGAGTTGATTTTTTAATATGGTGAGAGATGGATATCTAATCTCATACTTTTGAATGTGGATATTCAATTTTCCTGGCACCATTTATTGAAGAAACTGTCTTTCCTCAATGTGTATTCTTGGCACCTTTATCATTTACAATATAGTATCGTTACCTATAAGCATGTTGTATAGCAGATCTCCAGGGCTTTTTAATCTTGCTTACCTGGAATGTTATACCTGTTAAATAATAACTTCCAAACTCCTTGCAACTCCTGCCTCATGCTTCCCTTAGCCTCTGGCAACCACTATTCTATTTTTAGCTTCTATAAATTTGACGGGTTTTGATGCCTCATATATGTGGAATCATGCAGTATTTGTTCTTCTATGACTGGCTCATTTGATTTAGCATAATGTCCTAAAGTTTCATCCATAGTGTCAAAAATAGAAAGATTTTCTGGAAGACTTTTAAGTAAAGACTATCCAATGTATATTCTGTCGTAAAGTAGAGAAAAAGGCCCAAAGATCACTGCTTTCTCTCCCTGGCATAGAAGGACAAGATATTTCTACATTATCTGTGGTCTTATGATTTGTCAGTTCAGTCAATAACCAGAAGAATAGAGAGACCAGTGAAAAATTACTACCTCTCTGAAGCTCAGCTTTCTCATCTGAAAAAAAAGGGAATGATAAGAAAACATCTTCAGGTACTTCTTAGATTTGACCTTTGAGTCTCATCAGCTGCTATGAGATGTTAAAACCAGCAAACAAAAAAACTAAAAACGACGACAGGAGGAAAGTAGTGTTTCTGTTTGACCTTTGGCAGTCTCCTCAGCATCTTGAGTTGAGTTTCACCAGTAACTAAAAATGCTATTTTTTCATGTCTTATTTGGGATCAAGTAAATATTAACTATGAAAATACTTTATAAATAAAATAAAAGTTCTATGCAGTAGTTGAACGTTTTTTATTGAACGTAAGAACAAACAGCATTGGCTAAATGCAGTTAAAAAAAGAGAGAAACATGCATTGAAACAAACAAAAGCAAGGGTGGGTAAAACAAAATAAAATTATTGGCAGGCTCCTGAAAATTTTAAAAAATATTTGAGAAATTATATAACCTTGAGAAGGCCATTAGAAGCAAGCCTTTCTGTAGTACACTATTGCTAACATGATACAGCAACAAGGCACGTGATACAATTAAAATTGCACATTCTAAGGAGATAGAATCTGAATGGCCTAACTTGGATCAGGTGTCCTCCCTGGGTCTGTCAGATTTGGCAATTGTAGTGACATGGTGACTTGTCACTAGCACTGGTGGCCTGGATCTGCAAAGAGGCCCCAGTGTCCACAAGGTAAAGTGAAGTGGGACAGCAGCTCTACCTGATACACACAATAAAATTTATTGTTTCTTAGCAAAAACAATTCTGGAAATATAGTTTTTTTATATATATATATATATATATAAACATTATATATATAACATATATTATATATAATTATATATATATTAAAATTGAGTAGCTAAATACATGAGAAAAAAAGAGCACTCTTGGACATTTCTGCACTAGTCAGATTACTCTGTTGAAGCCCCAAGATGGCCTTACCCTCATGTTTTGTATCTAAATATCTCATACAGACTAGGAAAAGTCTATTAGATCATCATATATAGTACTTGGAAACAAATAGTATGATAAACATTCAGGTGATATGCATGTAAACAACACCACCACAATATCTTTATCCTCTTAGAAATTAAAATTCAATGGAAATTTAAAATCTTGGAAATTAAAATCTAATAAAAAGGCAGTGGAAATCCAGTGCCAAAGTCAAAGGCCATGGAGTTGAGATTTTGGTTTATTATCTATGTCTATACGTGTGTGTGTGTGTGTGTGTGTGTGTGTGTGTAGAGAGAGAGAGAGAGAGAGAGAAAGACATAGATATATCAAATATACCTATGGCTATATATATAATATAGGTAGATTATAATAAAGTTTTCCAAAAATTTTATTAAAATGTTAATCAGCACACCGAAACATTAATGAGCTAATAATAACCACAAACACCTGATTTAAAAGACTAATTATTTGGAGGATCTAGAGAAGTTTCAGCTTACTTCATGGCAGATGGAATTTTAGTGGTGTACCTGACCAGCAGCACTACAAAAGGAATAAACCCGTGATTCTGGAATTAGAATCCTGGGACCTGTTCACTCTGTCCACTTTTTCGCTCCAATGCAAGCTCTGCAGCATCCAGAAAAATACGAAGCTGCTAGTTTTAACATGAGAATTTTATCGTTTCAGAAAAGTTATAAGGCTTCCACTTCTCTCTCCTTGCATTACATATTCTACACCTACATAGATAGCCAAGGATTGCCATTCATTATAATCATACATTGATAGTGCAGCAGGCAGTGTTTGTTCCAATCCATGTTTCTTTGTCCTATCTTTGAATGAGCTCACCTGCAGTTCTAGTGGATCGTTATCAGCAAGGTGACAGTGTCTCTGTCTCTCTACTTTGCTTCAATGTTTGCTTTGGCCATACAGGCTTGGTCTGACCTGCAAGTCCAACTCAAAACTGTAAGAGAGCTAAAGTTGCCAGGGTCAATGTTTACCACCTGGGGGATGGGAGTCAATGGATAAATGACCTCAGACTCTCCAGGCTTGGCTAGAAAAGCTTGATTGTTTCTCAGAGAGTCCCTTGTGGTTTTGAATTCCAGTTGTTTAGAATGGTAAGCCACTCACCAATGTACTCTATTGTATTTTCTCTTCTCCTATTTCATTTTCCCACTCCCTATCTGGAATCATCTCTCAAATAAACTACCTGCTTCCAAGTTGTTGTATCATGGTCTGGTCTAAGACGGACAGATTGTGATATGAGAGAGAGAGAAATTGAGAGATGAGAATTGTCTGTAAAATGGGGAGAAGTGCCAAGTTCCTATAATATCATTCTAGGTAACATGCAATAGGTAGTGTTTAGGATGAGGTAAACACTATTTGCAAGCTTTCTAAGAAAAGCAATTTTTATGTCCTTGGACTCAGAATGCCATTTATAAGGACAAAATGTTACTCGCACTACAATTTGGTATACTGAATTGCATAAGCAAAGATCTGAGTATTAGCAGATTAGAGACCCAGAACAGGACCTGTCCCAGAGTAATTTATCATTTATGAAATATGAGCACTCAAATAAAAGAATGAGAAGTAAAGTGAGATAGATTTTTTTTTTTACTCAAAACAAATGCATTTTTTTGATGCTGAGTTTCTTGGATGGATGGTGCATAATATCCCCATTAGGATTGATGAATGTAGCTGTTTTCATTGATGACAATTATGTGTCTATACATATACTTACTTCTCATAGAAAAAAGTCCACTTGTAGTAATACATTTTTAAAAAATACATTAAAAGTCAGAAAATGGCAAAAGGCAGATGTTCCAAACTCTTGGGACCAAGACTAGCAGGGATAAGAAATTCCTGGATCAACACTGCAATAAATGAAAATCTACATGATGCCACACTCTAGGGAGACATTAACTACCTCTTGCATCTGTTGGATATCAAAGCTGTTGATCAGTAGAGACTTGCCTAGAGGGAGTTCAACTATGAAAAATACTCTGCAATGAACAAGTGTTTGTAGAAGAGACTCTTAATGGGATTGGAATACAATGTAAATTTCCCGTGCATATAGGACCTAGTGATGGCAAAATAATTTATTGATGTTCATTACTATAAACACGTGCACCTTCCCCAAGCTTTGCTAGAATTCTTATACATACCTAATCCAGCTACTTATGGAATTCTAGGATTTGCAAGCATGCAGAAATAGCTAAAATGAGGATAGATGGATGTATAATAATAATCTTAAGAAAATTATAACTTTGGAAACCTCTAATAGTATATTGAAACAAAATAAAAATAAGCCTCATTGTCGTTGACATATGGACATTCTTTTTTTTTTTCTCTCAAGAAGGGATGATTTGGATTTCCTTTAAGATTTATACTGCTATTGTTTGATACATTTAATAGATGTCTTTCTATTAGCATAAATATATATTTCTTTCTACCTGGACAAGTAGAAAGGAATAGACTCAGGAAAATATAAGAAAATAATCATTCCTTGAAAAGTAGAAACTGAAGCAAAAATAAAGACAGATTGACACCAGTGATCATACACAGCATGCTGGTAAAAAGATCAGCTGACACTGTGCACCAAAATAATGAGTTTAAATGATGGATGAGCCAAAAATCCCATGAGGTGAGATAATGGCTCAGATAGTATCTTTTATCTTCGAGGACATGAAATCTCTAGATTGTTGTATTAATGAAAAGCATTATAACCAGACACAATTATGTCAGTAATAAATTGAGAGAGAAAATTTTAAGAGCTAAACATAATGGGCTTAGAGGCAGAGAGGGGAAGAAGAAAGAGAAGTATTTTCGCTTATATATTATATCTCAGTGCACCATTAAATCTTTGCAAATCTTGGCTTTTTGAGGACTTCTTTATGAAAAAAACACAAGACTCTTCATTAAATAAAAACACTACTTCCTTACTTCTGTTTGTTGATAATTAATAGGTCTGTTTTTTATTATTATTATACTTTAAGTTTTAGGGTACATGTGCACAACGTGCAGGTTTGTTACATATGTATACATGTGCCATGTTGGGGTGCTGCACCCATTAACTCGTCATTTACATTAGGTATATCTCCTCATGCTATCCCTCCCCCCTTCCCCCACCCCACAACAGGCCCTGGTGTGTGATGTTCCCTTTCCTGTGTCCATGAGTTCTCATTGTTCAATTCTCACCTATGAGTGAGAACATGCGGTGTTTGATTTTTTGTCCTTGCGATAGTTTGCTGAGAATGATGGTTTCCAGCTTCATCCATGTCCCTACAAAGGACATGAACTCATCCTTTTTTATGGCTGCATAGTATTCCATGGTGCATATGTGCCACATTTTCTTAATCCAGTCTATCATTGTTGGACTTTTGGGTTGGTTCCAAGTATTTGCTATTGTGAATAGTGCCGCAATAAACATATGTGTGCATGTGTCTTTATAGCAGCATGTTTTATACTCCTCTGGGTATATACCCAGTAATGGGATGGCTGGGTCAAATGGTATTTCTAGTTCTAGATCCCTGAGGAATCATCACACTGACTTCCACGATGGTTGAACTAGTTTACAGTCCTACCAACAGTGTAAAAGTGTTCCTATTTCTCCACATCCTCTCCAGCACCTGTTGTTTTCTGACTTTTTAATGATTGCCATTCTAACTGGTGTGAGATGGTATCTCATTGCAGTTTTGATTTGCATTTCTCTGATGGCCAGTGATGATGAGCATTTTTTCATGTGTCTTTTGGCTGCATAAATGTCTTCTTTTGAGAAGTGTCTGTTCATATCCTTCGCTCACTTTTTGATGGGGTTGTTTGTTTTTTTCTTGTAAATTTGTTGGAGTTCATTGTAGATTCTGGATATTAGCCCTTTGTCAGATGAGTAGATTGTAAAACGGTCTGGCTACATAAACAATTTTTACAGTGGGTTGTTTAGCTTAGAGAAAATAAAATTTAGGCAGCTAATTAGAACTATTTATATATTTAAAAGGACTGAACTTTAAAAAATAATTTGATATATTCTTTCTGGCTCCAGGCAGTAAGTAGATCATGCAAAGGTTGAGAATTCACTGAAAGATATAAAAATAAGATTTAAAAAAATTAACTCTCCCCGTCTATTTTTGATGTAAGTTAATACTAACCTGATAATATAAATTGGGGAATGCCTCTTTTATTTGTTTTCTGAAAGAATGTTTTTGTCATTGAATGTTAAATATAATTCACTTGTAAAATTGTCTGCTGTGCTAAGATTTTGGTTGCATATTTTATTTAAGTGAGTAGTTGAATAATTTACCTAATGGCACCAATTACATTAATTACCAAAGCATGATTTACACTTTTTTCCTTTTTTTTTTTTTTTTTAGAATTTTGGTACACTACTTGATTAACTGTATGTCTAATTGCCTAGTTAATTTAAATTTTCAAATTTGTTGGCAGAAAGTTGTTTATTATATTTCTGTATCTTTCTAAATTTCTGTTTATCTGCATCAATACTAGATTTTATATTTCTCATTATGTTTATTGTGGTCTATTCATTTTTCCTTGATGCACCTTAACAGAGATTTTTCTATTCTTTTAATCATTTTGAAAACATATATTTTGACTTTGTTGTTTTCTCTTTTACATCTTGAGTTTACATGTCATTAATTTAGGTTATTTGCTTCATTATTTTTCCTATTGTGTGCTTCATTTTCAATTATTCCTTTCTTAATTAATATTTAAGTATTTTCTCATTTTCATTATAAGCACTTAGAGCCATAAATTTGCCTCAACTCTTCAAATAAGCTGCATCTCACATGTTCTAATATGCAGCATTTTTTCCTACTTAATTATTTAAAAATTTATAAATGGTTATGAATTCACAAATAAGTTATTTGTGAAACATATACATTATTTTAACAGCTTTTATAGGTATTTTGACAATAAATTGCAAACATTTAAAGTATACAATATAAGTTTTGATATATGTATACAGTCAGAAACCAGTCACCACAAGATGGTGAACATAACCATCACACCAGAAACTTCCTTGCCTCCCTCTATCTGTCCTTCATTGCCAACCCCAACTCCAGGCAACTGGTGATCTTTCCATCACTATAGATTTGTTAGCATTGTATAGACATTTTTTGAATGGAATCATGCAAGTATCTACATTTGTTGTCTGGTTACTTTTATTCAGAACAATTACTTTGAGATTTGACCTTAGATTGATAAGTAATATCTTATTGTTTGGGCATAACACGATTTGTTTATCCATTCATCTGTTGCCTAACATATTTTTTTCCAGAATGTTTGCAATATTTTAAATTTCCACCTGCTCTGAATGAAAGTTCCTAAGGTGCAATGTACTTGTCAATACTTGATATGTTCAGTTGTTTTAATTTTACACATTCTAATCAGTGTGCAATGGTATTTGACTACAGATTTAATTTACATTTTCCTAATGACTAATAATGTTAAGTGTATTTTAATGTGCTTATTTGTCTTCAATAGATTTTTCACCAAGTGTCTATGTACATTTTTGCATATGTTTTTATTAGATTATTTTCTTATTATTGAACTTCAGTGTTCTTCTTAAGTCCTGGAGCCCATCTATCATCAGATATACCCTTTGCAAATATTTTCTCCCTGTCTGTGGCTTTTCTTTTCATTTTAATGATAGTTTCAAGAGCAGAAATTATTAACTTTGAAAAGGTAGTAGTGACACATATTGCTCGGAGGATGGTGGATGCTGGCTTGCACCGTGTGGTTCTCAGCCACCTGTGTCCCCTCGTGTTTGGTTTCCTGTGTGACAATCAACTCTTGGAGATGGCAAAGAAGTTTGCCAAAGTGACAGGAACTACACAGCAGGATACCAATGCCTTTTCCCTCTTGGACATCTACAGCTTCTGGCTCAAGTCCGCCAAAGCCCCAAAGCAAAAGTTACAGGCAAATGGACCAGTGACTAAGAAAGCTAAGAAGAAGGCCTCATCCTGTGACAGCAGTGAGGACAGCAGCGAGAGGACGGGGACGCTCAAGGGCCCCCAGCTAAGAAGGCTGCTGTACCTGCCATGGGAGCCAGTCTGCCTCAACATCCTAGAAAGGCTGTGGCCAAAGCATCAGAGCAGCAGCGGTGAATAATCTAGTGACAGTGAGGAGGAGGAGACACAAGGAAAAAGCCTGTCCAGATGGAGTCAAGCCCCAAGCCAAGGCATCCAAAGCTCCTCCTAAGAAGGCCAAGAAGTCTGATTCTGATTCTGACTCAAGCTCTGAGGATGAGGCACACCACAGAACCAGAAGGCAAAGACTACACCTGTGGCAGCTAAACTTGGGCTAAAGCCATACGGGGTACTCCAGCTCCAGCAGCACCTAAAGTAGCCAATAGCAAAGCAGCCAGCAGCAGCAGCAGCAGCAGCAGTGGTGACTCAGAGAAGGGGAGGGCAGCAGCCATCCCCAAGAAGACTATACCCAAAAAGCAAGTCATGGCCAAGGTCCCAGTGAAAGCAGCTACCAATCCTACCTAGTAGAGTTCCAGGAGTAAGGACTTCTCCAATGAGGAAAAAGGGGAGCAGAACCTTTCTAAAACAAAACAAAAAGCAAAAAACAAAACAACAACAACGACAACAGAAACAGATCCCTACAGTTCAGTCCCCAGACCTTCCGCTCATCAACCAAAGAAGTCTGTGGGAACCCAGACTCCCAAGAAAACTGCGGAGAAGAAACAGCCTGTGGAAAGCAGTGAAGACAGCACTGATGAATCTAACTCAAGTTCTGCGGAAGACGAGAGACCCTGTCTATGGGAGTCATCTCTAAAGCAACAACGAAACCACCTCCAGCAAAAGAAAGCAGCAGAGATCTCTGCAGACAACTCCGACCCCGACAGCTCTGAGGATAATGGAGCTCCTTCCAAGCCAGCCCCAGAAAGAAGGTAAAGGCCGAGGGCAGCAGCAGTTCTTCCTCTGATGATTCCAGTGAGGATGAGGAAGAGAAGCCCAAGGACAAGCGCTCTCCAAGTCCGCACCCAAGGCCAATGGCAACTATGCACTGACTGCCCAGAATGGAAAAGTAGCTAAGAACAGTAAGGAGGAGGAAGAGAGCGAGAAGACAAGAAAAAGGTAGCAGTGGCAGTTTCCACACCAGGTTCAGAAAAGAAGCAGAAGCAGAATGAGGCTTCCAAGGAGGCAGAGACTCCTCAAGCCAAGAGCATAAAGCTTCAGACCTGTAACAGATTTCCATAAAGGAAGAAAGGAGAAAAAAAAGGCATCATCCCCATCCCAAAGGGCCAGGGAGGAGGAGAGGGAGGTGGATTCAGGAGTGGCAGACAACTTGATTCCAAGGGAGGTGCAGCTGGAGACTGAGAGAGTGAGCCAATCAGGTTTTGAAGTTCACAAAGGTAAATGCTTCTGGCACAAGAAAACCAAGAAGAAAGCAGGGAGGCTCAACCTCTGTCCAGGTCAATTTCATTAAGTTTGGCAGAGAGCGACCTGGGGCCATCTTTGGTGAAGCAGGAGTGATGATCAAACACCACTCACTTTCTCCAGTGGATCGGAGAGCCCTCAGCTCTATAGGTGGGGGCCTTGATGAAGACGAAATTTCAGAGTAGGTCCTAAGACTTTACAGTGGAACATCCCCTCTTGTCCTTTTCTATATTCCCAGTTTTGTACAGATTTGTTTTTGAGTGTTCAGTAGCAGGGACAAAATAAGGGGAATGTTATTTTTAAAGAAAAGTGATTTCTATTGTTGTCCCCTTCTTTCTTTTCTGTGAAAGTCCTCATACTGAGAAATTTGTATATTTTATATTAAATCATTCCCTATTGATTTTTGTTGTGATTTTCTTTTTTTTTTTCATTTTACACATATTGTATTGCCATCCATTTTGTAATTACATGTATATCAGCATATATGTGCATAAAACACTTTAGAAAGATAGATGAAATATTTAATAACTCTTTAAGCGTGTGGTTTTCTTTCATGAGCATTTGCTAATTTGATACTTGAAACAAAGCTACTTCCCTTTTGAAACAAAAGCAACAAGTGAGAAAACACAATCTAATTCTAGAAAATAAATGCATGAGCTGCAAGAAAACAATAAACAAATATTTTAAAAGGGTATGTCAGAAGTTTCGATGAATTGTATAGAATACAAAAGCATAATAACTTTCTGTGGGAAGGTTTAATAGAATGCTTCGGGGATTTATCATGCTCTGATTTTTTGCCTTACTGAGAGAATTGCAGCCATTCAAATAAAATTCCATAAGACATTAGAAATGTCTTAGAGTCTGACTGCTGAAGCTTTGAATTATGCGGAACCGCAGTTTAGCTGTTTGTGCACCATTTGTTTGAAACTCTCATTGGTACCTGATAAATACACACATACATCCCTTCAGTCCCTTAAAGGAGCATGTCCAAAGCAACCGCTAGCAACATCACTTGCCATTATCACAGCATCGTTCTTCATGGCCTGAGACCAGTAGTTGAATAAAGTAGTAGACAGCTGCAAAATGAAAAGGTAGGGAGTGTGGGCAAATCACCTACTGAGTATACAGACTGCATGTGTAAGGCTTGGAAAAATCCCATGGAATTTTTAAAATTTGTGTCTTTCTTCTCCACTAGGTAGGAAGGGGTTTGGCACCTTTTTCTCCATATGTTGTATCTGTGGCTGGGATGTAAAAGTTGCCAGTTCAGAGAATACAAATGGAGTCACATTGCTGCCCTAGGAGTTCTGGGGAGGACCTCTCTGGGCACATTCTGCGTTGGCAAGTTGACACACAGCTGGGCATTAGAAGCTGGGAGGGCAAGCGAGGCTATTTCATTGCAAATTTCCCCTTTAGGGACATTTAGGTGATTCTAATTGTTTATACTCTGAACATCATTTTGCCAATCACATTTTCAAATGGCCTTGAATATAGGTCTCTATTTGCCATTTGGGAGATTTTTCTTATACATATTTGTATGAATTTAGGATGTAACCTATTAAAGTTTAGTGGCAGAAGCATATTAACCTACCATATTACTCATAATAGACCATTTCTAAAAAGAGTATGTTTATTTAAAAAAATGCTAGTGTCTCAAGATGCCTGTTAGATAGGATCTTTTTCTTTCTTTTTTTGCAAGTTCAAAAATGTCTATCTAAGACTGGCAAGAGCAGAAGAGATTTGTCAGCTCCAAGATTGAAGTTCCAGGGGTTTCTGTTCCAGCCACACGCAGGCCTGCTGAAGCTCTGCTCATCACTCTTAACTCTCTGAGACTCCTGCTGTGCTCTCTGTGTTGTTTCTGTTCTCAGCGGGGCTGCCAAACCTTGGGACCCTGGAACTAGGCAGTGTTCCTAATATCCACACCCTCCTCTGCACCCACTGCAGAAAGGCACACGTATTTCACCCTCAAAGTCCAGGAGTGGAACCTGTTCTGTTGTGATTTTCAAAGGTAGAGTCCCATGAATAAAAATCTTAGCTATGGGCCAAAATATAGTAAAGGGTCATATGTATGACTTGTTACAGTTAGAAGAAAATTTCTGCCTTTGTGAGTGCACATGTCCACACTGCATCCCTCTCTCCCTCAAAACCCTAGTGAGGGATATCAAAGAATGGTTCATCTATATGCAATGCCTATTAAACATGCACTATGTACTTCATCCTCATTCATTGGGTCTGGGGCTGAAGATTGAGGCCAACGTGGACCTAACCTACTTTTTGGAATAAAATTCACTGTTTTACTACAGGCAAAATTCTGGTGTGGTGTGAATGCCTTGGGTCAGTCTGAATATATTTTCTATAATTTAATCATTATTACATGACGTTTGCAATACATGCTTTGCTTTTTAATTTGAAAGCAAACTTTTCTACTGCTGAAAGACATTTCTTGTTGACTTGACTATTGCTAATATTGAGTACTGAGTTGACTGCATTCTCTCATTTTTACATTATAGAGAACAAAATCACATTAACTTGAAAAATACACATCACTTGGTATTTCTGTCTTGTCTCCAGAGGTGATACAGAATTGGTTTCATTAATTCCTACATGGTTGGGATCAAGAAAGTAGAAGAAAAAAAAAAACCTTTAAAACCTCAATTCTCAGTAGGAAGTAGGTTACATTAGGTGAATTTTTAGGTAATCCATATATGTTCTAATGGGTTTAGAAAGAACCTTACAGAGCATATTACCTGATAAACTTGAGTGGAGTGGGTTTGGGAGAATAAACTAACAGGATTATTGCGTCTTACACTTGGTACGTGGGTGCAATTGACGTGCCCCCTTCAGAACCTGAACTGTTAGTAACAGTGGCAGTAACAACACAAACCAGTGAGCAGAGATACAGCTCTTAGGCCAAGCTGGAATGACCATATTGCTGTAGGAGGTGACTGACAAGCAGCAGTGCTTAGCCAGAGCAAGACTGGGAGGGAGGAGTCAACAAGCTTTCTGGAGGCTGAGGGGTTCCAGTGGTGGGAAAGTGTGCCCCAAGCTTTTATGGGTGAGTTACGGGTCTTAAGATTAGTCTCCTCCTATATGGTTTCCGCACCCACTAAATAACCTGATGATAACCTGGTTTTCCATGTGACTGCCTCTAGGAAGAAAATGTGCTGTTCATGCTGACATAGGTATTTCAGTCTCCATGGTAAAAGTTCTACATCTTACTGCAAAATAATAAACTGGCTGGTTTATAATGGATCTTAGGAGTTTTATTGTTGTGAGTCTAAACCCGTTCTACCTCCTACCCAAACCAGAACAACCTGGGTGGCAGGTAGAGGGCTGGGTGTCCAGACCTGTGAGTTCCCTGCAGAAGCTTTTTGGAAGCAGCTTGCAGGCTTTTGAATACAGCTTGTCTCATCATGACTTTTCCAGGCTATCTTCCAGTCTGGGCATAGTCTAAATTTGGGGTTGGTGAAATGACCTATGGGTCAAATCCAGCTCATGGCCTGTTTTTATATTACCTAGGAGCTAAGAATGGTTTCTACATTTGTAAAGGTCTTTAAAAAGGAGACATAATATGTGGCGGAGACCTTATCAATGGCCCACAAAGCCTAAAGTATTTCAGATGTGGCCCTTTACAGAAAAAGAGGCTCCTGGTGTAATTAGTGATCTGTAAGACACCAGCTGAGAATTGGAATCATCTGGGGAACTTGAAAACACTGATACGCAGGGGCCCATTCTGAGATTTGTTGGCGCTCTCTGGTGGGGGCTGGGTGCTAAGATTTTTTAAAGCTCCCAGGTGATTCTAATGAACAGCTGGAGTTGAAAACCACCCATCTAAGAGTATTTGAAAAGAAATTAATTGGTATTTCCCCCATTCATGCTTCCATTTTCAAATGCGCTTGTTAAAAATAATAGTATAAAATGAAATTTCGTCTCAGTGCCATTTCCTGAAACCTGTTTCTCCTTCCAGACAGTTTCTAGGTATGCACTATTATATGTGTCCTCCCCTCCTTTTTGCTTGCACAAATGGGTTATATGTGCAGTGTTTTGCCACTTTTACAGGTCATTTTACAGCAGAATACAGCAGCTCATTTTTAATGGCTCCACTGTGTGGTACTCCATTGTGTGGAAATAGCATAAGTTATTTAAACTAATACTTTATGGGCGGATGTGTAGGCTGTTTGAGTGTTTTGCTGTTACAAATAGTGTTACAGTGGATAGTTTTATATGAGAGACTGAGTATCGGTGTGTATTTTTTGTAGGAAATATTTCTGAAAGTGATTCCTGGTTCAAAGGATATGTGCATTTAATATTTTGATCACTATTGCCCTCCAAAATTGTTGCACTAATGTATAGTTCCAGCAATATTTTATGAAAGAGCCTCTTTGCTTGTCCTCTTGCCAACACTATTTACCAAATTGATCTTTGCTGCTTGGATACGTGAAAATGCTCTCATTTCTATTTGTTTGTTTTTGTTTTAAATTAACCATAAAAAAATAAAGAAAAAGTAATCAACTTTTTTTCTTTTGTGAACCATGCAATTAGAGTCATATCTAAGAAATCTTTTACTAATACAAGTTTACAAAAATTTTCAACAATTTTTCTTCCAAGAGATTTATGTTAATAATTTTGGATATTATATTTAGATATATGATTTATTTTTAATTAATTTCTGAGTATACTTTATAATGAAGAGACTCAACTCCTTAATTTAAATAGAAACAACAACGTATGTGTGAGGGAGTTCTGCTTCCAAATTCACTGTGGTTAAACTATAGGACTGGGAGCTAGAATCAATGAATTCAGGCCTAGCTCTACTACTTACTTTTTTTTTATTATTTTAGGACAGGGTCTTGCTCTGTCACCCAGGCTGGAGTGCAGTGGCGTGATCATAGCTCGCTGAAGTCTAAAGTTTCAACCTGCTAGGCTCAATCCATCCTCAAAACTCGTCCTCCTGAATAGTTGGGACTACAGGCACACACCATCACGGCTGGCTACTTTTTATACTTTTTTGTAGAGACAGGGTTTCACCGTGTTGCCCAGGCTGGTCTCAAACGCCTAGACTCCAGCAATTCACCTGCCTTGGCCTCCCAAAGTGCCGGGATTACAGATGTGAGCCACCGTGCCCGGCCTCTAATACTAAATGTAATAAGTGTGATCATCAGCAAGTCACCTGACACTTCTGAGCCTGTTACCTTATATCTAATGTAAGTGGGTGTGACTGAATGTCTTCAAAGCTCCTTTCAATTGCTGAGATTTTCTCTTAACAGTAGTTGATATTTTTACTCATGATTGGTCTCATCCAAAACAGACAGCCATAAGTTTCCCTGATGCTCCCTTTTCACTGTTTTACCTAGGTTAGCTTGGATCATCACTTTAATACAATTGACCATTAAAATCTAGGCCACTATATGGGATTATAAACTGGATGTTTTTCTTTTTTCTTTCTTTTTTTCTTTTTGAGACAGAGTTTCACTCTTGTTGTCCAGGCTGGAGTGCAATAGCCCAATCTCAACTCACCGCAACCTCTGCCTCCCAGGTTCAAGCGATTCTCCTGCCTAAGCCTCCTGAGTAGCTGGGATTACAGGCATGAGACACCACGCCTGGCTAATTTTGTATTTTTAGTAGAGATGGAGTTTCTCCATGTTGGTCAGGCTGGTCTCAAACTCCCGACCTCAGGTGATCCACCCGCCTTGGCCAACCAAAGTGCTGGGATTACAGGCCCAAGTCAGTGCCCCCGGCCCCAGAATATTTTTCTTGATATGATGGTGAGATCTCTAGATTAAAAAATGCTTTATATTTACATCCTGAAAAAGTGCACCTTTCATTTATTTCCCAACTTAAATATTTCAAAGGAATTTGCGCTGTATCAGAAAAGGTTGCACAAAATGAAAGACTTGCAACAATTCAGTTATTTAACCTTATGACAGGTTCAAAGAAGTGCTCACACAGCTGTGACGGGGTCCCACAGACAACATAGTCATGGCTGTACTACTACTCCTTTTCTTATCTATGAGGAAAATAGAGTAAGGGCTTGTAGAAAACAGTTTAAAGAAGATGTTTGACTTTTCTGGATTGCAACATAAGGTCCTCATTTTGGTTGCTATATATATTGTACATTTCCCCTAGTTTTAGGAAAGGAAGCTGCTTGTCTAAAATGGTGACAACTCAACCATATGTTGACAATTCCCATGGCCAGTGGGAAGTCACGGACTTCCTTTGTGTGATAGCAAGCTAGTGCTCATTAGATTCAAACTCCAGTGACAAATAGAAGCTGAAACTCAAAACACACACTTGGCTGTGAATCCGAGAACATGCATTTTCCACCAAGCCCTGCAATCATGGCAGTGAGAGGTTGGGGGTGTGCACAGTGGAAATACTAAGAGTTGAGAGCCCAACAATCTGAACTATGGTCCTAGGACCTACCATTGTGCATCCTAAGGCAATTCATGACAAGTGTTTGGCTCATAGTTTTTCCATTTGTAAGGAAAAAAAAAAGACTAAATAATATCTGAGAATATTAGAAATGATTTTGTAAAGCCAGTGGCAGAAAATTGATGCTTAAAAAATTGCATCTATTGATTTATCAATGCTTTAGAGTAGCCAAAATTAATTTCAAAGGTGGAGCTTGACTCTGCCTTCAGATATGCTCTTTGCTCAAGTTTGTATGGGTGTGAGAACCTTCTGCTTTTTTTTTTTTTTTTCAAAGAAAATCTTGAATAGAGCTCTCTAATTCCCCCAGTGCATGTAAACAATTCGCCTTACTCAAATGTTGTGGAGACAGATGAGTGCTATGTTAATCACGTTAAATAACCACTTACGATATTTTTACTGAGGGGTACGACTTTTATCTCATGGCATCTCAGTTTCCACAGTTCAGATGAAACATAATGGTTATGCATGAGTATTGCTGAGGGCTCCCACACACATTATCTTATTCCAAATAGTCCAAAGCGTAAAACTTCCTGCCTAAACAAGTCAGATCAGCAGAGGATTAGAAAGTTGACTCACGTAGTTTTCCCCTTGTGTGGTATAATGCAAAAGTATATTTGGTTTTTGTCACCTCCTTGACTTCAGGCACAGAGGTCCTAAAACTTTGGGGATTTCTGAGTGATAAGTATGTCTCTTGTTATTTGTACTGGGTCCCTTTTTATTACACATTAGCTTATGCTAATAAGGTGACTTAGAATGGGTCTTTATGGTCTTAGAGTGAGGCTGGTCAACAAAGAGATGAAGTGATTCCGGGTTAGAACATTCAGCCCCACCCACCAAACTCTTGGAAGATGAGTGGGGGGCTGGAGATTGAGATCTAAAACATTCTTAAAAAATTATATTCGGAGAGCCTCAGAATTGGCAAATACATCCATGTTCTGGGAGGGTGGTGCCCCCAACTCCACAGGAGCAAAGCTCCTGAGCTCAGGCTCTCACCAAGCCTTGCCCAATGTACCTCCTCAACTGGCGGTGCATTTGTATCCTTTACAGTAACCTGGTAACTGTAAGCAGAGTGCCATCCTGAATTATGTGAGCTGTGCTAACAAATTAGCCAACCTGAGGAGGGGGTTGTGGGAATTCCCAATTTTAGCTGGTCCGTGAGAAATACAGGTAGCTTCAGGATTTGTGTTTGGCATCTAAAGTGGGGGAAGTCTTGTGGGACTGAACCCTTAAAGCTGTGGAGCCTGTTGCATACTCCAGGAAGAAGAATTGAATTAAATTGTTGGACACCCAGTAGGCGTTTGGAGAATTGGTCATTGGTGTCAGAAAATAGCCCATCTTCCTATCCCCCTTTTCCATCAATATTGTTTATCAATGAACTGCACATTAAGATTAAGTCATCATCTTTATGAAGGGGCCCAGGTCCTATGAGGGGCAGTTGAAAGAACTGGGAATGTTTAGTATGAAGACTCAAAGACTAGGGTCTGAATGGATGCTTGGCAACTACCTTCTAATAATGTAATGCTATTGTACAATATAGAGAATGATAATTTTTAAATGAGACTTACACAAAAATAGAAGATACCTGAAGACAGAATATGGCAACTGAATAAGGAGTTTCCTATTGATTTAAAATGCCCAGCAATGGAATGATTTTCTCACTATAAATTTACCCATCTAAGTAGGAGTAATATCTCTTAAATGCTAAAAAGATTATATGCATTGTCTTAATTCATTGTTTTTTTTTGCTGTAAAAAAAATGCTGGGTAATTATTAGTATTATTTTTTAAAAAGCATTAGTTGGCTCACCATTCTGGATGTCTGAATAGTGAAAGATTGGGCATCTGTTTCTGGTGAGGGCCTCAGGCTGCTTCCACTCCTGGCAGAAGACAAAGGGGAGCAGGTGTGTGTAGATCATATAGCAGGAGAGGAGAAGAGAGGGAAAGAGAGAGAGAGAGAGGAGGTGCCGGGATTTTTTAATAACCTGCTGTCTCTCTGGAATTAACAGAGTGAGAGCTCACTCATCCCATGGTGTGGAGGAGGGGGGCATTAATCTATTCATGAGGGATCCACCCCCTTACCCCAAATGCGTCCCATTGGGCCCCACATTTAACATTGGGGAGCAGATTACATCACAAAGTTTGGAGAGGACCAATATCTAAAGCACAGCACATATTGATTCTGAACTAAGTTCTCAATCAGCCTATAATCCTATAATTAGCATTAACAGCAGTTGTTTTGCTTATTATTGGTTGTTTACGAAATACTTTCACATTATCCTTTCTTGTAGGATTCACAAAACTTTGTTGTTTTGGGGGTTTGTAGTGTAAAAATTCATTCCAGTGATTAAGTGAATTTTCCAAAGTAGCAAAACTAGTCAGCAGTTAGTACAAATTCCCAAACCAACTTTTTGATGGAAAAATCTGGGTTATGTCAACTATATAAAATCTTTATCTGGTGGCTGAATTCACGTGAGTTTTACAACTAATTCCACTATGATCACTTCTACCAAAGATGAAAATTACTAACTTCTCTACTACTAATAATACTTTTTAACAATATAACAATATGTACCATCTCTATCTACTATGACAGTCAACACTCATTCCATATTGCAAAGAGTTACTCTGAGTGTGACTCAAAAGTAGTGCTTCAACTTCCCATGGACACTGCAAGCCTAAAGTGTTCAGCCCTATTGAGAACATTCTAATCTCTGAAGAGTAGGACTGGAGAGCTTTGCTGTTTGTAGCCAACACTTTGTAGTTATGGAAACACGTACTCCCTATAATTATCACAAATAACCTGCTATGGAAACGTATATGATTCATTCTTTCTTGCTATATTGAAAAAACTCAAAGGAAGCACTACATCCCCCAACTTGACTACCATGTTAAAGAGAGAAGGTTAAGAAGAAGAAAAAAATCAAACACCTTTCTGCAACTCCAAATGGAACCGTCCGTTTATTGGAGGCAAAGTCCAAGTTTAAAACATCTCAAATAAAGATTACAGAAGAAAAAACAAGATAGGGTCTATTTTAGATAGAAAACACATTTGTTGCCAAAGAATGAATAGAGAAAAGTGTATTTTGCCTTCAAGGATTATTTATTATACATGGTCACCCTGGTAGAGATTTGGGGAGAAAGGGAATCTACACAAGTCTATAAAAATCTGCTTTGTTGGGTTTAGAATTTAGAGATAATTTTTACCCAAACCCTTGAGGATATGGACTACAGACATTTTATTTTGAGAACAGTCCATGTATTGGCTGAATAAAATGCCTTCAAGTAATATCTTCCATGTTAAAAGAATATGATTGATTCAGAAAGGTGAAAAACTAAGTGACAGGCCAACCTTTCAGTTTTCAACAGTTTCTGGCATTTTGTGAATGTTTTATAAAATGTTGTCAAGTCAATAAAAACAACTAATAAATAAATTCAGTCATACAAGTTTTATCTTCATGGCACTCCAAGTGATTACACTAAGACATTAAGAGGCAAGCAGTACACTATTCCACCGTAAAAGGAATTTGCTTACAGAAAACAGAATGAGATGCGAAACATTCTATTAGTGACCACATGATTTCCTTAGATGTGATTTATCTGTTCATGTATTATGAAAGCCCAAGAGCAATATTTCATGTTACTATGAATTATTTTTTAATTGAGCTATCATTGGCACACAACACAATAAACATTTCAAGTGTGGAATTTGGTAGGCTTTGATATGTGATGATTTCCTGTGAAGCCATTATCACCACCAAGATTATAAATGTAACTATCACCCCAAGAATGCTTCTTGTGCTCCACTGAAATCTCTCCCACAACTAGAGACCCCTATCCAAAGTCTGATTTGCTTTCTGTCAGTATAGACAATTTTTAAATTTTCCAGAATTTTTAATAAATGGAATAATATCATATGATTTGTCTGGTTTATTTCACTTGACATTTTAAGAAACAACCATGTTGAAGCAAGTATGAATAGTTCATTTATTTCAATCTCTGAGTAATATTTCATGATATAGATACATTACAGTTTGCTTATTTATTCTATTGTTGGATATTTGGGTCATTTTAGTTATTGCTGTACCAAATATAACTTCTTTGAATATGTATGTAAAATATCTTTATAATATACACATTAATTTCCACTGGGTAAATTCTTAGAAGTGAAATGGATGGATCATATATTAGTTATACGATTAAGTTTTTAAAAAACTGTCAAACAGTTCTTTAAGGTGGCTATGCAGTCATTCCGTATCCTTGCCAACACCTGGCATGGTTAGTTTTTGTTTTGTTTTGTATTATGTTATTTTGTTTTCAATTTTATACCTACTAATTGTTGTTTAGTGGTAAATCAATGTGACTTGTTTGCATTTTGCTAGTGACTGATGATGCGGATTCTCTTTCCATGTGCTTATTTGACATATGTACATCTTTTGTCACATATCAGTTCAAACTTTTCCCATTTTTATTGAGATGTTCTCTAATTATTTAGTTTTGAGATGAATTTATTATATATTCTTTATACACGTTCCTTATCAGATATATTTCCTACAAAAATGTTACCCTAATCTGTGGCTTTCTTTTCAATATCTTTAGAAGATCAGAAGTTCTTAATTTTGATAAAGTCCAAATTGTCATTTTTTCTTGTATAAATTGTGCTTTTGCTGTTACGCCAAAGAAATATTTGCATAACTCAAAGTCACACACATTTTCTGCTGTTTTCTTCAAGAAGTTTTATATTTTCAGATGTTACATTCATCACTATGAATCAGTATTTGTTAATTTTTGCATATGATGTGAAGCATAGATGAGCAGTTTTTTATATGAATATTTAATTATTCCAGCACTATATTTTGAAAAGATTACTTTTCTTATTGAATTGCTCTTTCACTTTTGAGGAAAATCAGTTGGCCATACATGTATGGATCTATTTCTGGATTATCTATTTCGTCTTACTTGTTCATTTATCTTTTTAAAATTCCAATATCACAAAATCGTCTTCATTTTAATTTTATGATAAATCTTAAAATCAGATAGTGTAAGCCCTTCACCTATGTTCTTATTTTTAAAGTTTTGTGTCTATTATACACACTTTTTATATACATGTTAATTTTATAAATTATATCAACTATAGATCTATTTGGAAAGAACTGAGATCATAACAACATAACAACTGATCTCATAACAACTGAGATCATAACAACCGTGAAGATGAACTTCTAGAAGGTATCTAGAAGAAGATACCTTCTATGAGCAAGGTATCTCTCTTAATATATTTAAGCCTTATTTTTTTTAAATGTATCTTCATGATATTTTGTAGTTTTAAGCATACGTGTCTTGCCAATCTCTCATCAGGTTTATCACTGTTTACTATTTTCATGCTATTGTAAATGTTAGTGTTTTTAAGTTTAAATATTTCCAGTTGTTAATTGCTAGTATATAGAAATACAAATGATTTTTTTAAATATTGATTGTGGTAGTCAAAACATCTGAACAGACACCTCAACAGAGATGTACAGATGACAATAAACATGAGAAATGCTCAACATTATGTTATCAGGACATACAAATTAAAACAACAGTGAGGTACCATTATCAGAATGGTACCTGTTAGAATGGCCAAAATCCAAAACATTGACAGGAGATGCTGGTGATTAGTGGATCAACAAGGACTTTCATTCCTTGCTGATAGAAATGCATAATCAAACAGACACTTGGAAGATGGCTTGAGGGTTTCTTACAAAATTAAACATACTCAACATATCATCCAGCAATATTATTCCTTGTTATTTACCCAGATGAACTGAAAACATGTCCACACAAAGACCTGCACTTGGATGTTTGTGACAGCTTTATTCATAATTGCCAAAACTTGGAAGCAGCCCATACATCCTTCAGCAGATGAATGGATAAATATACTGCAGTGCACCCAGACAATGGGATATTGTTTAGCAAGGAAAATAAACGAGTTACCAAACCATCAAAAGACATGGAGCAACCTTAAGTGCATACTGCCAAGTGAAAGAAGCCAGTTTGAAAACACTACACACTCTATGATTCTAATTATATGATGTTCTGGAAGAGGCAAGACTATAGTGACAGGAAAAGATCAGCAATTGCCAGGAGCTGGCAGTGGGGAAGGGATGAGTGATAATAAAACTATTCTGTAAGATACCATAATGTTGGATAAGTCATTATACATTTGGTAAACACCATACATCTGCACAATACAAAGAGTGAATCCTAATGTAAACTATGGACTTGATAATGTATCAATATCATTTATTGTAAACAATGCGTTACATCAATTAACACAAGATGTTAATAGTCAGGGATATTGGGGGGCAGTAGATAAGGAGTATTATGGAAACTCTATAAACTCCATTCAATTTTTCTGTAGACCTAAAACTGCAATAAGAGAAAATTCCTACTAATTAAAAAAACTCATCAAACATTTATTGAATATTGATTACATATTATGAAGGCTTAACAAAGTAAGCTTTTTTAGTGAGGTAGTGTGTTTGTTTATTTCTTGATATTCAAAAGGATTTTTGCTTAAACTATAGTATAATGTGTAAAAAAAAACTTTAATTTTTCCTCTTTAATCTGGATGTCTATCATTTATTTTTTCTTTCCTAATTGCACTAACTATTGCTTCCAATAAAATGGTAAATAGACATGCCTAGGACAGACATCTTTTTCTTATTCTTGACCTCAGTGGAGACGACATTCTATATGTCACTTTTAAATAGTTTTTTCATTGTTACTGTTTATCATGTTGAGGAAGTTCAATCTAGTCATAGTTTGTTTTACTGTTTTGTCAGCAATGGATAGTGAAATTTACCATATACTTTCCGTGCCTATTCAGGTGATCCTACGTTTTTATTCTTAAGTATTTTAATATGGTGAATTGTCTTGATTGATTTTTGAATGTTAAAGAATATCACGGTCTAGAGATAAATTCCACATGTTATGACTTTTTATACTTTGTATATATTGTTGAATTCTATTTGTTAGCATCTTAACCCTTTTCCCATTTGCCCCAACAATACTCGCTGGCAGTGCTTGCAGCTGCACCATTTACCCGGAGATAACTTTGCCACAAAATAGCTCACGTTTATTATCATTTTCACCTTGTTCTAGTACAGTGATTGGGAAACAAAAGACATCATTCTATTTATAGCAATCCGTTTTTAGTAGTAGTATTTCCATTTACAAAACATGGTAATTCTTGATCACTCAAAATGTCACATCCTAGAAAATGTAGCATTCCTGCACATGATGTTAACATCATTCTCCAACAGTGGTTGGCTGAAGATTCATTTGATAAATCTGATTTTTCTAAAATAGATGATTCTGATGTTAGCTCTGTTTAGAAATAACTCCAAGAACATTTTTTATTTTTTATTTTCAGGTTGAAAATCTGTCAGATTTTCTTCAGCCTCAAAGAGCGTGTTTATGTAAAATTAAAGGAGTGCTGGCGGCAAGCTGTGCTTTTTTTTTCTAAATGGGAAAAGGGGCTTAATAAAATTCTTTGCATCTATTTCATGAGGGACATCAGATCTTCTAGTATATTTGTCTGGTAATTCATCTTCCCTTGTAAGAAAATCTTTGTACAGAATTGTTATAATTTCTTCATTAAATGGTACAATTTACCAAAGAAATCATCTTAGTTTGGAATTTTCTCTATGAAAAAGTGTAATTGAAAATTAAATACATTTATTAGATGTAGGGCTATTCAGATTATCTATTTTTATCTTGATTTAGCTTTGATGGTTTCTGTCTTTCAAGAAATATGTTCATTTATTATACATTTTAAAGTTTATTAGTATAATGTTCATAATATTTTATAATTATCAGAGGTGTAGGATCTGTAGAGATGTTACTTCTTTCAGTTCTGATATTGAGAATATATGACTTTTATTCTGATATGGGCTAAAGTTTTGTGAATTTTATTATTGTCAAATAATGTAGTTTGTATGATCTGGATTATCTAAAATTTGTCGACATCCATTTGTGGCTCTGGATATACTCTATTCTGGCACATGTTTCCTGTGCACTTGAAAAGAAAGTGCATCCTTCTGTCAATTTAAATATTGATTAGGATTATATTGGTTGACATTGCTGTGCATGTTTTTAGTATAGCATTACTGCTTTTTTTGTCTAGTTGTAACTTCAATTATTGAGAGGCATTAAAATAATCAGCTATTCTTATGCATTGTTTTAGTTTACCTTGCAAGTCTATGAGTTATTGCTTAACATATTTTAAATCTGTTTATTAGGTACATAAATCATTTATGATTTTTATGGTTCCTTCATTATTGTATGCCTCCCCTTATTACTGAATCTGAAACATACACTGCCTGTTATTCATATAGCTACTCCAAATTTCTTTTTTTTTTTTTTTTCATATTTTAATTTTTTTATTATTACAGAAGTGATACATAATTGCAATGCAAACATTTAGAAAATAGAATTAGTAAGCAAAAGAAAATAAAACTTGCCCTTAATCTTAGCATGTAGGGCTAAAACTAGTATTAGCTTTTGTTTAATGTTAGCGTACTATAAATTTTACATATTTTTCTTTAAATTTACATGTCATCATATTAAATGAGTTTGTTGTAGTATAATGAAAATATAGACCATATATAGTTGATTTCTCTTTTTTATACAGTGTGACAGTCTCCACTTTTTATTGTGGTTTTGGAACATTTGTAATTAATGCAATTTTGCACAGTTGATGTACTATTGTTATATAACAAAATATCCCAAACTTACCAGCTTAAAACAACAAACTTTTATGAGCTTGCACTTTTTCTGAGGTTCAGAAACCTGGGAGGAGTATAGCTGGGCGCTTCCTGCTCAGAGTCTCCATGATGTTTCATTTAAGCTGTCAGCTGGGGTTGCAGTCACAGCAGATTTGACCGAGGCTGCCCATATTGCTTCCAAGATCACGTGTACGGCTTTTGAAAAGATGCTTAGTTCCTATGTAAATGAGTCTCTCCTTACTGTTGTTCATGAGCTGGCTTTATCCACAGTCAGTGATGAGCCAGAAAGAGAAAGGATGGAAAGGAGGAGAGAGGAGAGGTCTTTTATAAGTCAGTGTCTGAGTTACACACTGTCTCTTCTTGCTTATTCTACCCATTAGTACTGAGTAAATAAGTCCAACCCACAATTATGAGGAGAGAATTACATAAGGATATGAATATCAGAAATACAGAGATTATTGAGGAATATCTTAGAGGCTGGCTACCACAGTGGTGTTTAAATCTACTACTTTGCTATTTATCCCATCTGCTTTCATTTATTTGTGGGTGTGTTTTCCTGTCTTCCAGTAGGTCTCCAAATCCATTAGTATTTATTTTTGCAATATCTGTAATGTTTAATCTTCTGTTAATCCTATCTAGTGTATTTTTCAACTGAAAAATTATATTTTTTATCTCCATTTGATCTAATTGATGTATTTAATGTATTTTTCTTGTTTTCATTTCACATGCTTAGTCTTTTCTCTACCTTGTTGAACATGTCAGATCCATTTGTAATAACTCTTTCAATGTGTTTGTCCACTAATTCTATCATTTGTTTCATTTCTGGAGTGATTTCAATTCACTGATATGTCTATTCATTCTGCCTCATATTTTCTAGCTTCTTTTTATGAATAATAGTTTTTATTAAATATCAGGTATGAATTTTATCCTTTTGCAGGCTGGCTATTTTTGTATACCAATACATGTCCTTGAACTTTGTTCTAGATCTCAGCTAATTTACTTTTAATTATTTGTATCCTTTTGATTTTTTCAAGCTTTGTTTTATAAGACAAGAGCATCAGTGAGTCTAGGACTTGTATTCTGCTACAATGGAGGTAAAACTCTACTATGGAATGGAAACCATCCCTAGGCCCATTTAAGCCTAAGAATTGTTCCCTTAATTCTTTGGGTGTTTATTTCACTGCCCTCTGATATTTTACTTACATACATAGGTCTGTCAGTCCTCAGCTGAAGACTCAAAGAAGACTGTCTACAGGTATCTAGAATTCTCTCTCTCTCTCTGTTGTGCTGTCTCCTCTCATCTGTGATACTCTATGCCACTCCTTCAAACCATGGACCACCAGGGTCCTTCTGGGTCCCCCTTACCTGTTCTGTGGTCTGGAAACACTTCACGCAGTTAGCTGAGGCAACTATAGGGTTTGCCTCATTTGTTTCCCATCCTAAAGGGATTACTGTCCTTATTGACTGATGCCCAATATTTTTAAAGACACAATTATATGTATTTGCACACTTTAAAGTTGTTTGTTTTTCTTTTGGATGGGTGGGTAAATCTGTTTCCTGTTATGCTATCTTGGATGGAAGACAAAATGGGAAGTTATTTCTTGAAAGAGATCTAAATGGCATTATTTCATGACAGATAGAATCAGCCATATAGGGATAGGATAAAATATTATGATTAATGTGTAACCTGGGCACTGAGAGACGAGCATAATACATTCAAGATACAAGTTTCTGGCAGGAACAATAGCAAATGGTGGTCTCAGATTCTTTTGATCCCCTCTCTAACCACTAGCAAGCAAAGCTTAGTGCCTGTGATGGTTAATACTGGCTGTCAACTTGATAGGATTGAAGGATACAAAGTATTGACCCTGGGTGTGTCTGTGAGGGTGTTGCCAAAAGAGATTAACATTTGAGTCAGTGGGCTGACAAAGGCAGACCCACCCTTCATCTGGTGGGCGCAATCTAATCAGCTGCCAGCACAACTAGAATATAAGCAGGCAGAAAAATTTGAAAAGAGAGACTGACCTAGCCTCCCAGCCTACATCTTTCTCCTGTGCTGGATGCTTCCTGCCCTCGAACATAGGACTCCAGGTCTTCAGTTTTGGAACTCGGACAGGCTTTCCTTGCTCCTCAGCCTGCAGAGGGACTGTTGTGGGACCTTGTGATAGCGTGAGTTAATATTTAATAAACATTTAATAAAATAATATATATATATTCCATTAGTTCTGTTCCACTAGAGAACCCTAATACAGTGCCCTTATTCAAAGTTGACGTTTTTTCAATTTTATATATTAGTATGCGTATATATACTAATGAAATATATATATAAATGGAATATATATATATATATATATTCCATTAGTTCTTTTCCTCTAGAGAACCCTGACTAATACAGTGCCTTTATTCAGAGTTGATGTTTTTTCAATTTTACATACAAATTGAAAAAAATTATTACTGGAAAATTTAGGATTTTTTATCTACATCTAACTAGCAACATAAGTAGAGATACCATCTGCACTTAAGCGCAGCTTCAGTACAAGTCTCCCTACACCCTTAACACAGACTTGGTCACTTACACAAAAGTGTTGCCTTGAACTCCACTCATAAGAAATCTTGAAGCTACCCTACTGTGCTGGTGTCTCTGAGCACATCGGTATAGCATCAGGCTCATCAATATTCACTCAGAGCTGGGGAGACTGAATCAGGCGAATAAATGAAGGGAGATGAATGAACTGGCAAGGGCAGCAACTAACACTGCAGAAAGATATATTCACCTTCTGCTTGATGCAAAAAGGAAAGCCTACATGGTATATTACGAACTAAATAGAGTTGAACAATTTATTCTAAGATTTCAGAAGAAAGATCTTCAGCATTGAGAATGGGGAACCCAGAAAGATTATGCTAAATACGTGAGAAATGTTAGAAGACATTTTTTCTTTTCTGAATTTACATAAAAGAAAAGTAGATGTAGGTCATTCAACATCAAAATTTTCAGCCACTGCTGGAGAATGGACCCAAGTAACAATGACTGCACATCGATAAATGGACCTTTTATTTTTATTATCAAATTATGCGACCTAAATTATACATTCCTACTCAGCTAGCATTACACTTCAAAAGACAGATTTTTATAGCTGTTAAGAAAGCATACAAAAGAAGCCAAATGTGAAATAGTTTTGCTTGCCTTTACTTTTTAAGCAGGACAAAAGAAATAACAGGCTCAGTAATTGATTGGAATAATGGATTCTGGTATTTATTTAACTATTAAGGAAGGAAAAATGCTTACATGTAAAATAAGAAATGTTAAACTTCTTGATTTTTAATTGGAAAGATTAGAGAGTCATCAACTTGTTATGTGTTATTACTTTCTAATATTTTACATTTCTAAAAACTATGGAGCAATTTTGAGCTTATGTCTCCTCTAAATAACATCAGATGAGATAGGGTCAAAAAATAGAATATGTTTTAAATTTATATTCAATGCTGTCCAAAGATTAAATTGGCTACTAAAATTAGTAGTGAGGCCCTCATTCATGGATATGTAAAAGTAGAGTCTGTGTAAAAATTCTTCTTCACTTAATGCATTATTCAAGATTCCCCAGATAAACAGAAACAATAGGATATATATGTTAATGTGTGTGTATATATATGTACGTGTGTATATATGTATATGTGTGTATATATATGTATAGGTGTGTGTATACATGTGTAGGTATGTGTATATATATTTATATGTGTCCTATTGTATATAAAATAAATACACATATAAGAGGAAATTTATTATGGTAATGGTTCCCACAATTATGGAGGCTGAGAAGTCACATGATGTGCCACTTGCAAGCTGGAAATCCAGAAAATCCTCTGGTTTAATTCGGCTAGATCCTGAAGGTGCAATAACCGGAAGAGTCAGTCCAAAGCTAAAGGCTTAGAACTGAGGTGGAGAAGGGGAGGAATTTTTCCTTTTTCCACTTTTTTATTTAATTTGAGCCTTCTATTGATTGGATAATGCCCATTCACAGTGGTGAGGAGAAATCTCTCTCTCTCTTTTTAAATTTAGCCTACTGATTCAAATACTAACCCCTTCTGAAAACACCCTCACAGACACCCCTAGAAATAATGTCCAATTCACTATATGGGCCTTCTGTAACCCAATTTGATGGGTAAAATAAACCATCACTTTTATGCTTACTATACTATTAGTGAGAGAGAAGGAGGAAAAGACGAAGGAAGAGAAAGAGTAATAAAGTAAAAGGGAGAAAAAGTGAAAGAAGGAGGTGAAGAACCAATTTAGGAAATGGCGCATTTGGGGAACTGCAAAAGACAATATTCCCTTTCAATTATAAATATGCTAAGCCGACAAAGCTGCAGACATTGACAATAAGGCTAAATCGTGGCACACTCAGGAAAAAAATAAAGCCTCTGTATTTTTTAACAATTTTGTAGTATGTCCTTTTGAAATTGAAAAGCCAAAAGCCATAAACACTATCTATGCATTTGAAAACCCACCTCGAACACTTTGAAATGCATAATAGATGATAAATATCATGTCCAATAGAAATATTTTAATTTAAATTGTAATATTTTTTATGATCAGCTGTTAATTAAAAATTGTTTCAAAATCAATAGAGAATGAGGAGGAATTACTGAATGCAGGAGAGAGAATGAGGAAAGCCTGTATATAAATATTGGATATGTAGGAGAAAAAAATGACTATAGTATCCTTTTCTGATTTTATCTCTCTCTCTGCTTATACCACTTACATATTCTATGTAAAGACAAATTAGTCCACATAGTCAAAGTATGCAATTGTAGTCAAGGAGTTGCTGTCTTACATGCCTAAGAAAATGAACTGGTGTACAATATGTACACAGAGGTCATCATACTGGAAATTAAATTTAATCTTTTTAAATTAAATCTCTATTTTTAGTGGTATTGCAATGTTTGTATCTCAGGAAGAAAACATCCCATCCAATCCATAAATAGCTATCACACTGAAACAAGCCAAAGAGTCATCGTGATCATAGCTATCAAAAAGAAGTATTAAAAAAGATAGTATGGAATTCAACCCAGCATGACCACAGAAGTGGGATGCTCAGTCAGCCACGCCTGTATTGTGTTCAACCACGTGAGCTAAGAGCTCTAACTATGGCCCTAATTTCAAATCACCTGTCCTGATGAGGTGCCAGATTTCTTTATTCTCTGGTTGATTCAGAGACAGAAAGTATTTTCATTAAAGATCTCAGATAAATATGTCAAATCACTAAATAATATCAAACACTGGAGACTTCAATAAGTGAGCCAGTGTGTGCACGTGTGTGTGCGTGTGTTTAAGTAAAATATTTATTAGGGTGAAAAAGCAGCATTCACCATTTGAATTCTTATTGTTAAGGATGTTTCTACATAGAAATGGACACAAGAAATGGGTCTTATTATTTGGGGGTGTCATAGAGGAATGCTAAATTTTATCAAAAGCTTTTTCCATGTCTGTTGAGATAATCATATGTTTTTTGTTTTAAATTCTGTTTATGTGGTGAATCCCCATTATTGATTTGTGTATATAGAATCAACCTTGCATCCCAGGAATGGAGTCTACTTGATCATGGTGAATTAACTTTATGATGTGCTGTTAGATTCACTTTGCTAGTATTTTGTTGAAGATGTTTACATCTAAGTTCACTAGGGATCTTGGCCTGTAGTTTTCTTCTTTTTGGCATATCTTTGCCAGGGTTCAGTATCAGGGTAATGTTGTCCTTTTAGAATGAGTTAAGGAGGCATCTCTCTTCCTCGATATTTTGGTATAGTTTCACTAGAATTGGTACCATGTTTTCTCTGTACATCTGGAAGAATTCAGCTATGAATCAATCTGATCTAGAGTTTTTTTTTTGGTTGTATTTTTTTTTATTACAGATTCAGATTTGGAACTCAATATTAGTCTGTTCAGGGTTTCAATTTTTCCTTGTTTTTGATTTGCTTATTTGGATCATCTCCTTTTTTCTGTTAATCTAGTTAGAAGTCTATTGATATTGTTTATCCTTTCAAAAAACCAAGTTTTAGTTTATTTGATTCTCTGTATTGATTTGGGTGTCTCAAATTCATTCATTCTTCTCTAATTTTAGTTAGTTATTTTCTTTTACTAGCTTTGGGGTTAGTTTGTTCTTGTTTTTCTAGTTATTTTAGGTTTGCTGAATACTTAGGGAATATCATTTTGAACATTAACCTGGGGAAAGAATTTATAATTAATCCTCAAAAGCAATTGCAAAAAAAGTTAAAATTGACAAGTGGAGTCTAATTAAATTAAACAGTTTTTGTTCAGCAAAAGAAACAAATGACAGAAAACAAAACAAAAAGACATATTAATGGAGTAAACGAACAACCTATAGAATGGGAGGAAATATTTGCAAAGTATACATCTGACAAAGGTCTCATATCTACAACCCATAAAGAACATTAACAACTCTACAAGCAAAAAACAAATAACCCCATTAACACGTGGGCAAAAGACATGAACAGACACTTCTCCAAAAAAGACATGAAAGTGGCCAACAAACATAGGAAAAAATGCTCAACATCACTAATCATCAAACAAATGCAAAGCAAAACTTCAATGAGTTACCATCTCACACAAGTCAGAATGGCTATTACTAAAAAGTCAAAAAATAACAGATGCTAGTTAGGTTGTGGAGAAAATGTAATTAATATTGTTGGTGGGAATGTAAAATTAGTTCAGCCACTGTGGAAAGCCGTTTGGAGATTTCTCAAAGAACTTAAAACAGAACCACCACCCAACTCAGCAATCCCATTACTGAGTGTTGAGTACATACCTAAAGAAGAATAAATCATTTTACATAAAAAACATAAACTGGTAGGTTCATCACAGCACTATTCACAATAGCAAAGACATGGAATCAACCTAGATGCCCATCAGTGGTAAATGGGATAAAGAAAATGTGATACATATGCACCATGGAATACTACACAGCTGTAAAAAAGAATAAAAATATGTCCTTTGCAGTAACACGGATGGAGCAGAAGTTCATTATCCTAAGCAAATTAACACAGGAATAGAAAATCAAAATATCACATGCTCTTACTTATCAGCAGGAGCTAGGCACTGGATACACATGGACATAGTTAGAAACAGCATACAAAGGGATCTATGAGACTGGGGAGGGTAGGAAGAGGATAAAGGCTGAAAAACTACCCATTGGGTACTCTGCTCCTCTGCTCACTACTTGGGAGATGGGATCATTTGTACCCCCAATATCAGTGTCACACAATATACCCATGTAACAAACTGCACATCAACCCCCTGAATCTAAAATAAAAATTGAAAAAAAAGTTAAAAAGAAACAGCAACAACAGAATGATTTTAAACACAATAAGACCCTGAACTTAAGATTTCACCTTGAAGAGAAACATCCATTTAATCATATTTCTTTTAAAATACTGTGAAATTGGCATAAGTGATAAAAGTGTGTGTTTTCGTGCATGTATGCGTGTGTGTGAGTGTGTGTGTGTGTGTGTGTTGCTTGATTTGAATTCTGGGTCCCTGGCCATTAAGGAGAATCAAAATTCAATTCCAGTCATACATTCATTTATGAATTTGTCCATTATTCCCCAAATATATTTTCACTGGCCAGTCTATGGTCCACATTGAACTAGAACTGAAGATAAAATGTTAAATAAGAGGGGGATTCCACCCACAATGAAAAAAATCTCATAATGTGGAAGGTTCTGTGGGTGCAGTCAAAGAGAGATACACCTAGTAAAGGCAATCATCAACACTCAGTCTTGGTTTATGAGCGTGACTGAGTTAGATGAAGGGGTGTGAGCAGCATGGGAGGGGAGCATTGTGGAAAGAGTTTGCAATTTGGCCTAACACCTATAACTGCAGAAGTGAGAGAGTGGCCATCCAGTGCACATATGCTGAAGCATTAACTGTATGTGCATATGTGTGTGTGTCTTTTATTAATTGGTGGCTGTGATAAAGGATGAGGTGGTGAAACTCATGTTGAACTTTTTCTCTGTGCTTCATGTTATGATATATACCCAAAACAAATGAAAAACAGAGTCTGACAGGACATTGTGACAAAAAAAATGATGTGTATCTAGGACATGCCAGAAATATTTCTAAGCACATTCACTAACATGGTTGTCCATGCTTAACATGTCTAGAACTTTACACAATTTGCTTTATTTAAACTTTCTGGAGAAATAGATCAATAGCCAATCATATTTTACAGATAAAGGGAAAAAAACTTCTAAAAATTTAAGTTAAGAAAAGCTTACACTGTTACAAAGTAGAAGAAGAAGTTTCAAAACCAGATATGGGACAGATTGAAGCTGTATTTACAAGGCAATTGCAAATGTGATCACTGTTTAGATGCCTAATCTCCTACAATCCATTCTCAATACAATAGATACATGTAGTTTTTTAAAATGAGAATCACATTAGACACGTACACACAAAGACACACACACACACACACCCGTGGAAGTACAACCCCTCCCCACTCCTTAAAGCATGCTACTGACTTTCCATGGCATGTAGAGCATACTCTCACTCCTAACATCAGCTTTTTACCTTATCTGGCCTATTTCTTCGAGCTCTGAGTTCTTTATTCCATTACTTAATATACTCCAACTGCCTATTCTCTGTGGTTTAGCCTCCCAGGCATTATGTTTGTTCTAATCTTTGCACTCATATTCCCTCTGCCAAGAAAGCTCTTTGGTTCCATAGATGGCTTTATCCAATGTTCAAGTATTGCCTCAAGTATTACCTCCTAGAGTCAATTTCCCACAATTTAATAAAAAATGAGCACACACATCTTTTGGTATAAGCACCAGTATGCCATCACGATCTCTTACATTTTTCAGTTTATTTAGTGCCTAATAATACACAACACTATATGATGCTTTTCCTTGCTTATTTGTACTAGTTCTTTCATTATTATCTATAATCTCCTGGAGAATGTGGTAAATTTAATTTTAATTCATTGCAATGAAAGTTTTCTGTGTTCTACTATATAGTGAATTTTGTGTTTCATATATGCTAAAATTAATCTAGATTTCTTTTCACGAGTGTGTGTTTCCGTATTTCTATCACTCTACAGCTTTTTATACAATTAAATCTCTCACATCCTTGGTTAATATTCTGGTTTTCTTACTCTACCTGTCAAATATTTGATGATTTTCAATATAATTGTGAATTTTTATGTTTTTCCGTTGACTCTACCATTTTTTTCTTATATTCTTTAGATGAAATCATTAGGTCAAAAAGTTTCAAATATTTCTTGTCTGCTTAGTGGAAACTTCTAATCAGGATTGAAATTTTATTTCCTTTTTGTTGTTTTACATGTTAAGTTTTCTTTTAATTATATAAGCATTTTTATATCACCTTCCCTCCATTATATTTTCTTGGTTTATCTATTTTTTACTCTTTATTTCTTACCTTCGTTTGGTTATATTCATGATCTATTTATTTCTTCATTGGAAAGATTCATTTTCCACTTCAAAAAATTTATTTAGCCTAACATTTCATTATTTTTAGATATTGAAATGATCACACACTTACAGAAAAGTTGATGATATAGTACAAGATACTTATTTTTCTGACCCAGTTTTGAGTAAGAAAGCAACCGTATCTCATTACCCTGGCATACATTAGTGTATATTTAATACAAGCAATGATATTATTTTACATTGCCAAATATAACCTTAAAAATCAGGATACTGACATTTGCATATTGCTAACAGAAGTTAAATGTTTGGATAGTCTCCTTTAAGCCAAGTACCTAGTCCTTAAAAAAATATGCCCCACATTCCATAATCATTTCTGATAATCTTTTCATTCATGGCCATGTTTCTGTAGGCATTACATATTTAGTTGTCTTTTTACACACTACAGATGTAAAGGAAAAAAAAGTGAGGCTCATTCTTAGGGGAAGAAACAACTGACACCAACTGGCCCTAAGGAAGCCCAGAAATTGGACTTCCTAGATAAAGATCTAAAATCATTTATTTTACATATATTTAAGGATCTAAAGAAAACTACATTTAAAGAAAAAATAACGTATCAGAATGTCTCACAAAATATATATCAATTAAGATACAGAAATTATACAAAGGAAACAGAAATTCTAGTTTTGAAAAGTACAATAACTAAAACAAAAATTCATTAAAGGAGCTCAAAAGCAGGTTTGAACAGGCAGAAAGAAGACCAGTAATTTCCTAGGGGTATGGAAGAAGAAAGGAAGAGAAGGTGGAGGTCAGAGGGATTTTAGGGCAGTGAAACTATTCAGTGTAATACTATAATGGTGGGTACATATTATTATACATTCATTCAAAGCCATAGAACGCACAACAACAGGAGCAAACTCTGATATAAACTATGGACTTTGGATAATAATGATGTGTCTGTGTAAGTTCATTCATCATAATGAATGTACCAGTCTGGTGAGGGATGTTCATAATGGGGTATTCTGTGCATGTGTGTGGGCAGAGGGCATATGGCAAATATTTGTGCCTTCCTCTCAATTTTGCTGTGAACATAAAACTGCTTTAAATAAGACATTCATATAATCATACAGTCAAATACATGTATATGTATATATGTATATGTACACGTATAAAAAAATATATATTTCATACTCATATATTTCATACATATATATTTCATACACATATGAAAAATATATAAAAAATATATAAAAATATATATATAAAATCTATATATATACATACATATATTTTCATATATTTTATAATTCCCTGATATATGTGTGTGTGTCGTGTGTATATATATGTATATATGTGTGTATATATGTGTATATATATATATACACACCACACACACATATATCAGGGAATATAATTATATATATTATATATAATCTATAATGTTATATATAATATATTATATATCTTATATATAATATATAATATATAATATATTATATAAGAATATATAAGATATTATATATAAGATTATATTATATATAATATATATAATATAATATATAGAATATATTATATATAATATTATGTATAGAATATATTATATATAAGATTATATAGAATATATTATATATAATATTATGTATAGAATATATTATATATAAGATTATATATAATATAATATATATTATATTATATATTACATATAATATATATCTTATATAATATTCTATATTATATATTATATATTACATATATTATATATTATATATTATATATTATATATTATATATTATATATTATATATTATATATCATATCTTATATATTATATATCATATATCTTATATATTATATATCATATAATATTATATATTATATATTATATATTATATATAATATTACATAATATTATATAGTATATAAAATATTATATAATATATAATACATATTATATGTTATATTATATATTATATATTATTATATCATATATTATATATTATATATTATTATATATTATTATATATTATATACTATATCTTATTATATATTATATATTACATAGTATATATTATATATGATATATATTATATATCATGATATATAATATTATATGTTATATATAGTTATATATCTTACATATATTATATATTAAATTATATATAATATATAATATGTATTATATATTATATATGTTATATATTATATATTATATATGTTATATATTATATATTAAATTTATATTATATATTATATGTTATATATTATATATTATATATTTATATTATATATTATATATGTTATATATTATATATTATATATTTATATTATATATTATATATGTTATATATTATATATATATATGTGAGAAAATATGGCTAGATTTGCAGACTTCAATATGCCACTTCCACTAATGACTATACCAACTAGATTAAAAAATAGCAACAAAAAAGAAAGAATCTACTAAACAACTAGACAAATGTATATAAAATATTCTTCAGAAAAGAACAAATATTAGGCCATTAAACAAGTTTAAATAATTTTTTAAAACTTTTATTTTAGGTTCAGAGGTACATGTGCAGATTAGTTATATAGGTAAACTCATATCATGGGGGCTTGTTGTGCATATTATTTCTAAGCCTAGTACCCTAGTACCCAATAGTTGTTATTTCTGCTCCTCTTTCTCCTCCCACCCTCTGTCCTCAAGTAAGCCCCAGTCTGTTGTTCCCCTTTGTGTGTGTATATACATACACACACACACACACACACATATATCAGGGAATATAATTATATATATATATCAGGGACTATGTGATATATGTGTATATATACATATATATCAGAGAATTATAAATATATGAAAATGATTAAAATAGAATAATAGAAAATATTTATCTAAAACAGAATAAGGAAATAATGGATATCTCAGCAAATAAAGATGTAAGACTGTGGAAAATAAATAGCAAAATGACATATATCAATTATACCTTATCAGTAATGAAATTAACTGTAAATAATATTTAACTCTCCAAATAAAAGTCAGATAGCTTCAGAATCAGCTTTTTAAAGTGATTCAACTATATATTGTCTACAAGAGACTGACTTGAGATTCAAAGACACAAATAGCTTGAAAGTAATATAGTGAAAAAATATGTGCCATACAACCTGTGACCAAGAGAGCTGAAGTAACTATGCTAATATCATATAAATAAAACTGTAAGGTAAAAAATATTCCTAGAGTGAGAGGAAAACATTCCATAATGATAAAAACCTTAATCTATCATACAGATAAAATGTCAAATGTATGTACACCTAACCACAGAGCCTCAAAATACATTGTGCGAAAACAGAGACTTGGATAGATATTCTGTCTAAATTTGCAGACTTCAATATGCCACTTCCACCAATGACTATACCAACTAGATTAAAAAACAGCAACAAAAAGAAAGAATCTACTAACCAACTAGACCTAAAATACAGAACTCACCATATAACAAGAGCAAAATTTACATTATTTTCAATGTACATAAAACATTCTTCAGAAAAGAACAAATATTAGGCCATTAAACAAGTTTAAATAATTTTTTAAAACTTTTATTTTAGGTTCAGAGGTACATGTGCAGATTAGTTATATAGGTAAACTCATATTATGGGGGGCCTGTTGTGCAGATTATTTCTAAGCCTAGTACCCAGTAGTTGTTATTTCTGCTCCTATTTCTCCTCCCACCCTCTGTCCTCAAGTAAGCCCCAGTCTGTTGTTCCCATTTTTGTGTCAATGAGTTCTCATCATTCAGCTCCTACTTGTAAATGAGAACATGTGGTATTTGGTTTTCTGTTCCTCTTTTAGTTTGCTAAGAACAATGGCCCCCAGCTCCATCCATGTTCCTGCAAAAGACATGATCTTGTTCTTTTTTATGGCTGCATAGTATTCTATGGTGTAAATATATTTAGATGCATTGAAATAATACAAAGTATGTTATCAAACCACAAAGGATTGAGATTAGAAATAAACAAGTGAAGAAAGTCACAGATACATAGACACTAAATTTCATGTTCCCAAACAGCCAACAGATCAAAGAAGAAATGACAAAGAAATTTAGAAAATAATTTGAGATGAGTAAAAAGAAAACACAAATTGATAAAACTTATAGAATTCAGAGAAAACAAGACTCTGAGGAAAATTATTAACTATAAATTCTTATGGTAAAAAATAAGAAAGCTGTCATATCAGTGAGCCAACACTCCATTTTAAGAAACTACAAAAACTGAAGCAGTTAAACTCAATGCAAGTAGAAAAAAATATATAAATATTTGTGTGATTTTAGATAAAACAAAATATAAAATACAAAATAACAGTAGAAAAAAATCAACAAAACCAAAATTGGTTCTTTGAGATCAACAAAATTGGCAAGCTTTAAGTTGAGCAATTTAAAAAAATGAAAAAAATACTTCACTTACTATAATCTGGAATAAAAGAGGAGACACTACTACCCACCTTACATAAATACAAAATATTATAAAGAAAAAATGTGAAGAATGTTATGTTAAGAAACTCAATAGCTCAGATATAATTGAAAAACTCAAGAAAAAAAATCATGAATCTAGGTAGAACTACAACAAACTTCCAGTAAATGAAAGCTCAAGCACGGATGCCTTCAGTAAAGTGAATTCCACCAAATGTTTAAAGAATCACCTTAATATAGAGCTAACTTCAAAATTCTTCTCAAAACAGAAAATAAAGAACACATCTTAATTCATTATATCAGGCCAGTATCACATTAAGCCCAAAAGCAGACAAGACTTCACAAAAAAGTATAGACCAATATTCATTATATGTACACAAAAAATCCTCAACAAAATTCTAGCAAACTAAATATAGAAAAAATGATCATATACCATGACCAAGTGAGATTTACTCCAGAAATGCAAAAATGGTTCAATATGTCAAAATCAACCAATGTAATACACCATATAAATAGACTAAGAAAGCAAAACAAGACAAGCACACGTTCATCTCAATAAATATAGGAAATCCACTTTCCAAAATCCAGCGCCCTTTTAGTAAAAACATTCAGCAAACTAGGAATAGCATAAAAATATTCTCATGCTAATAAAAGCATCTATGAAAAGTCCACAGCTAACATCATACTTAGTGTCAAAAGAAGCAAAATTTTCCTTCTAAGATCAGGAACAAGACAAAGATGTAAGTGTAAAATAGTCTATCCACTTTAGAAAACAGTTTGGTTCCTGATTAAGTTAAACACAAGTTGCCGTGTGATCCAGCAATGCCACTCCTCGGTATACACCCAAGAGAACTGTAAGCGTATGTTCACACAAACACTTACAATGAATATTCACAGCGTTGTTATTTCTAATAGTCCCAAAATGGACACAAACCAAATATCTATCAACAGATAAATAGGTGAACCAAAGGTGACATAAAATACAATGAATATTGTTCAACCATAAAAAGGAATGCAGTGATGATGCATGCTACAACATGGATGAGCCTTCAACACATTCTGGTAAATGAAGGAAGCCAGGCACAAAGACCATATATTATATGATTCAATTTATATGAAACACCCAGAATAAACAAGTCCATAGCGGAACACAGATTACATGTCAGGGTTTGTGGGCAGAAAGGGAATAGAGCCTCAAACCTGTATTTTTGGTGTATGGTGATGAAAATATTCTGGAATTAGTGGTGATGATTATACCTATAAATATATCAAAAGCTAAATCATAAACTTCAGATTGTTAACTTTGTAATATGAGAATTATATCTCAATTTAAAAAAAAATAAACACATAGTAGATGCTCAATATATTTAGCACTTTATGGAAAAGAGTATCTAGGATGAATATTCATCCAGTATCAATATCACCGTATACATGTGTAGAGAAACAAAATATCAAAAAAAGAGAGAAAGTGCATATGTGAAATAATGTGAAAATAACTAAATGTATAATAAGGAATAAATTAAATAAGATGTTATTAAATGTTGGCAAACATCTACAGTGGCCAACTAATATAATTACTGTTTAAAACTAAAAATGGTTGTTAGGACTATTTCTGGTCCTAATCTCAGCCCTATCAGTACATCTCACTAAAGTATTCGAATCTGTCTGAGAAAATGTCATCATCATCCCAAAGCAGGAAGTTCGGGTGGCATGAATTCAAATAGTCTTGAAAACATTTAGTTCAGTTTATATGCTTTTGGGAAAAACAAAACAAAACAAATCACGCACATTGGAAGAACATTCTCATAGCAGTATTTCCCCCATTACACACCATGAATTATTTATGAACTGAGTACTTCACGATGAATGTAGATGTTTGTCAGGATTAAAAACAGCAGCTCTGTCAAAAGTTACTCCCCGCTGCCACCTAGCTTCAACCCCTGCAAATGCTGATTGCTCTGGAACAAACACAGAAGAATCAGTAATCCACATAAGCATGTAAGACTTGGGATTTTTTGAAGCACTATATTTTATTCTTGATTTTTTATGTCAGTGACCCCTTTTTGCTATGCCTTGAAAATTTCCATTTTAGGAGACATTCAAAACAGCAACTCAGCTGGTGCTCTAAAAATGGGATTTGACTCATCTGATATAAAATTCAGTTCATACAGATGGAGTTTCAGAAGTGGCCATAAAATCAGGTTTTCTTTGGCTCTCATTGGCTCCTTCCCACTCTGTCTTTGATATCAAGGAAGTCATTCTGTCTATTATATTTTGTTATTCCAATTTTTTCAGCCTGCCACATTTTATAGTATTAATTATAATTCAACTAGAAATTTATATACTACACATCTCTCTCTCTGCAAGACATTTTCTATCCTCACTCAGATATGCATGTTGATAAAATTAACATGATTACTAGAAAATTAATTCTTCCATCTGTCATGGTTCAGTTTACCCTTCATGGGTTATTAAAATAGTTTCCAACTTTATAAAAAGAATGCAAATAGTTTGATTCAAATATATCAGTGCCTATTGTTTTAAATCACTTTGATGAAATAAAAGGAAAATATCTTGCTTCAATTTGAATCTGGTAAGTTTTATATATGTTAGCAGTTTCAACAAAGGGAAATAAAGCAATTTTCCAGAATTTGATCTAAAATTTTCACCATATCATCTAAAGTATAGAGTAAGCACTATATTGACACCAGTGATATGGGGAAAGTGCATTTCTCCTGTTCCTATGTTGTCCTGGAATTGTCAAGGAACTGGCTTAGGTTAGCATAAAAGACACTGAACCTGGAATAGAAAATCCCAGTTACTGATTTCAAATGAGGCATTTGCTGTCTGCATCGCTCAGAGAATTACAGCTAAGTGTCCTGAATCTCAGGTCCAATGAAAGGAATGAAGCTATGTTTCTGTTTGATATCACATGAAAGGAAAGGAAAGGGAAGGGAAGGGGAAGGGGAAGGGGAAGGGGAAGGGGAAGGGGAAGGGGAAGAGGGGAAAGAGGGAGGAAGGGAAGGAGAGGGAAGGAAGGAGGGAAGGAGGGAAAGAAGGAAGGAGGGAAGGAAGGAAAGGAAGGAAGGAAGGAGGGAAGGAAGGAAAGGAAGGAAGGAAGGAAGGACAGAAGGACAGAAGGAAGGAAGGGCAAAGGAAAAAGAAACCATTGCAAACTCAGAGGCTCCTTTGTTGGCATGGCTCTCTTTGTGGACCACTGTGATAGATAAAACATTTAGGGCAGCAGCTGCAGTTGAGGTCTTTCTTCAAAGAAAGGCAAAGCTCTAAGGAGAAATTCATGGGGAGGAAATGGGCACTGCTGGATCCAACAGTCTAGCTATTAGACTATGAGCTATTCTGGAGCAGTCCAGGGCAAGATGCTCCAAGAAGCAGCTCTGTAGGGGAGTGGTTTGATACAAAAGCCTAAGCGGGTCACTGGCAGAGCACTATAAGTCAACATGTGACCACATCATAAAGGGTGTCTGTCATATTAGTGGACCCATCCTCCCTTCGTCAGTATTGGTGTCTGCCTTTTCTGCCCACAGGCCTAAGAGACAGTTTAGCACAGCAGTTAGTAGCTTGGTTTCTGGAGTTAGATGGCTTGGATTCAAACTCAAGCTCTGCCATTTACTAATGCTGGAATCTTATGAGTCTTAACCTGTGTCTTCAGGTTTCTTATGTGTAAAATGGAGTTTTTATGAGTGTTAAAGGAACACCTCATATAAAGTGAGTATTGGAGTAGATGGTCTCCATATGTTGACATATCGGTGTTATTGGTTTTGATTAGGAAAGTGCATAGAAGAAAGTCTTTTTTTTTTTTGAAAAGGAGTCTTGCTCTGTCACCAGGCTGGAGTGCAGTGGTACAATCTCCTCAGTGCAACCTCCATCTCCCAGGTTCAAGTGATGCCCCTGCCTCAGCCCCCCGAGTAGCTGGGAGTACAGGTGCTGCCACCATACCTGACTTTTTTTTTTTTTTTTTTTTGTATTTTAGTAGAGACGGAGTTTCACCATGTTGGTTAGGATGGTCTCGATCTCCTGACCTCGTGATCCACCCACCTCGGCCTCCCAAAGTGCTAGGATTATAGATGTGAGCCAGCGCGCTCAGCCAGAAGAAAGTCTAAGAGACTCCATGTCCAAAGTTGTCAGCCCTCTGAATCCACTGAGCTGCTGTGTGACTGTGGGATCTTTGTTCACCCTCCTTTCATGTTTCTCTGTTTACTTATCTGTAAATGGTAATAAAATACCTTCCTCACAAGTTTCTCACTAGGATTAAATGAGACAACAGAGTAGGGACAGGCATGCAGTGAATATCCACTAAATATTAGATGCCACTCCAGCAATTCCAGAGCAGCAAGGCAGGCCACTTTGAGGTCTGGTTGCAGACATTCTCAGTCTATGTCTTCTCTTTCTAGTTGTGTCACTGCCAGTGAATTACTTAGTTTCCTTGTTAGTATCCCAGGTTTTTCATCTGGGAAATGATAGAAACTACCTCACAGGGCTGTGTGGAATTACATGAGTTAAATGTGAAGTTTTGGATTATTGCCTGACACGAAAATTTGAAAAGAATTGTAGCCGTTATTATCAGTGCTGTTATAATGCTGAGGATGGTGAGGAGGAGGAGCATTTGAGTGAAAGCAACAGCATAGAGGTGCTTCCGGTTCTTACATGGCAAGTGGTTTGGACACCCCACAGGGAAAGCTCCCCTACATCATCCCAGGGCAGTTATAAGCCCACAGCCATTCATGGGGGAGAGTGGGAGGGGAAGCTCTCGCGCTTGTATTGTGAAGCCCACATGGGACAGAGACAAGAGACTCTTTTCACATTGGTAAAATCAATTATGACAAATTATGATTAAAACCTCTATCTAATCTCCCTAGTAGATTTTTATGTACATAGAAATTAAAGGCATCACATCTTTTTTCCCCCACAGTGGAGAGCTATATAAAAAATGCCTAGTATATGGTAATAAAATATTTGACTCTGGGAAGGCATCATATTTACATCTCAACAACTATGGAGCAGCAGGTTTAGACATTCTCTCCTCTAATATTTACCTGTTGAGCATCTGGTATGTGCCTGGGTCAGCTAGGCTTTGAAGAAACAATTGTGAGCAAGTTAGATACAGTCTCTTTCAGGAAGTTTAAAATTTGGTGGAAGTTATAAGAAAAAGAAAACATTAAAACCTCTACTTCTCTTAATTATTTTACAAGTGTTTTTTATTCTTTGAGGACACATATGCCCTAAGTACAGTCAGGACACCTGTAAATAAGAAGATGAGGCTACTTTCCCCAGAGCAGGTCTCAGAATCTGTAATACTATTAAGAACTCTTCCTAAGCAAAAAGAATCCTATAAAAACATAGAAATAGAATATACCCAACTAGTTTACATTTTTGATAGTCATTTGTAGTAGAAACACAAACTATCTGGTAATCCACTGTTTGTCTGTGAATTCTGAATTCTATGAAAATAATCAACAACAGGAAGTTACGAGGAAATTGAACATTTTAAAGGTCATTCTAAGAGATGATAGCACAAAGAGAGCCAAAGAAGCAAGACTATAAATGCTAAATTAATAAAGTCTGAAGAGGAACCATGTGGATTTATCCTTTACATTATCCAGGAGGTAAGAGAGAAAGTAGAAAGCCATTCCAAGGAAATAGTAGTAATTGATGATAGCTTGAAAGTAGCTAATTTATTGAACTCATATTTTTAACTCATTTTTAAAGAGTAAATATTCTTAAAATATAAAACATTTTTCTTAAAAAAATAGGCATTTAAATTAGAAAAAGGGTAATGTCAGGAAAAATTCATGTTAATGAAAAGCTCTAGTAAATATCTTTGAATCAGAGAAACAAGCATGTAGGTAAAGTTTAGAAAAAATAGAGTTTGAAAGACCCTGTATTGGAGACTTCTTATTCTATGCATGTGGAAATCAAGAGTCAGAATGATGACTTAATGACTCCAAGGTCCTATGGCAAGAGAGGTACAAACCTGAGGTAGAGGCCAGAGTGCTATGTTCCCCAACAGAATCCTTAGCTTTTGTGCTGGACCTGTAGGTGCCATTCTTCAGTCCTAAAGGAAACACTATTCTAGTTTTGCTGAAAATGAGACACAGTGGTTCTTAGGTATGGGGATGATGCAGCACAGAACACCAGTGAAAACTGGGTTTGGAATTGTCTAGATATGAGCTGCTTACTGTTGAACAGACTTAGTGAACGGCCCAGTTGTATTGCTGGGCTTATCAACATACACCCAATGGCCTCATCTATGCAACAACCCAGCCTCTTCAATTCTTATGACATGAGGTGTTCCCTGCTTCCTTGGCTATTGTAGTAGCTTGAGAAATGGGTGTTGGGCTTCAGCTGGATTAATCAGTGCTTCCACTTCTCAGTCACAGTGATTGTCTTGAGGGACAGACATGTAACCAAGCTTGGTTACTCTCAGTTATTCTCCAGAATCATAATAATTATACCTAGGTTATATGGTTTGGATGCTTGTCCCCCTCAAATGTTGTGTTGAAACATGATTCCCAGTGTTGGAGGTGGGGCCTGGTGAGTGGTGATTAGACCATGTGGACAAATTCTTCATGAATGATTTAGCACCCTTGGTGATGAGTGCATTCTCGCTGGCTTAGTTCCCATGAGCTCTGGTTGTTGAAAGAGTCTGGGACCTCCTCCTTCTCCCACTCTTGTTCCTGCTGTAGCCGTTTGGTGCCCCTGCTCCCTCTTCACCTTCTGCCATGATTGAAAGCTTCCTGAGGCTTCACCAGAAGCAGACATGGGTGCCAAGCTTCCTATACAACCTGCAGAACTGTGAGCTGAAAAACCTCTTTTTAAAATAAATTACCCGGTCTCAGGTATTTCTTTATACAAATGCAAGAACAGACTAATACTCTAGGTATAAGAAGGTTTATTTATTTCTAGCTGTGAAATTTAAATGCTAGGAGTTGGAGGTGGCCAAATTCCCACCAAGTGGAGAAAACAGAAGTTAAAGCCAGTGAATGGTATGATGCAAAGATGAAAGATGGAGAAATTATTACAGTAATAGGGAGTCACTTAATAAAATTGTTTGTATCTATATTATTTCCCCTTCACATTTCCATGAGCTAATACATTTTTATTGTACCTAAGAAATTTTGAGATGTGTTTTTTAATCAACCTCAGACAATGTGTCCTGTCAAATATTTTTGCTAAACAAATAACTTCAATGGCTACAACATTAAGAATACATGGATATAGTGCTAAAATTTTCTATACTATTTACCTAATAATTATACTATAATCAGCTGCTACTTATTCAGCGCCTCTATCATTCAAGTTATTTTATGCTATCCTCTTTATTTCTTAAAAAAACATCTTCAAATAGGGCATAATTTTCTTTAGTATTTAGATGATGGAACTAAAGATTACAGAAAACAAGAGACCTGTTTATTGCACTCATGGATCTTGAAAAGATCTGTACGCAGAGTGGCCCCCTAATTTTCCACACTGTATGTACACGCAATAGTAATGTCTGTGCTGCCCCCTCTGAAATTCACGTTGAAATTTAGTTCCCAGTACAGCAGCAAAACCTTTAGGAGGTCATTAGAGCGCTCATGGATGGGATTAATGCCTTAAAGTGCTGATGGGAAGTAGTTAGCTAGGCTCCTGCTTTTCCCCTTCTGCCCTTTTGCTGAGTGAGAACATCGAGGCACTTGCCTCTGGAGGATGTAGCAACAAGGCACCCTTTTCAAAGTAGAGACTCAGCCCTCACCAGACACTGAACCTGGCTGCACCTTGATTATGGACTTCCCAGCCTCCAGATCAGTGAGAAACACATTTCTATTATTTATAAATTATCTAGTCCCGGGTGTTTTATGATAGCTGCACAAACAAACTAAGACAGTAACCGGGACTGAGAAGTAGGGTGTTACTATAACAAATACCTGAAAATGCAGAATTGGCTTTGAAACTGGGTAATGAGTCAAGAGTGAATGAGTTTTGAGATACTTGCTAGAAAACCTTAGGATTGAAAAAGTACTCATTGGATAGGACACTATGCTTATTTCCTGGGTGATGAAATAACATATACACCAAACCCCTGTGACATTCAATTTATCTGTAGAACCAACCTGCACATGCAACCCTGAAACTAAAATAAGAGTTAAAAAAAAAAAAGAAAAAGCTTATATTGCCATGAATGGAGTATTAAAGGCAATTCTGGTGAAGGTTCAAAAGAAGAGAGCTGTAGAGAAGACTAAATCTTAGAGATTATCTAAGTGGTTGTGATGAGAATGTCGGTAGAAGTATAGGCAGCAATGGCCATTCTGATGACATCCTAGACAGAAATAAAGAATGTCTTACTGGGAACTGGAGAAAAGGCCATCCTTGTTACAAAGTGGCAACAAACTTGGTTGAATTGTATCCATTCCCTGGGGCTTTGTGGAAGGCAGAATTTAACAGCAATAAACTAGGATATTTGGGAGAAGAAATATATAAGTAAAGGGTTGAGGTTGTGGCAGGAGTTCGTTTAACTGGTTATAGTAAAATGTGGGAAGAGAGAAGCTAAGTAAAGGGAACATTTATAATCAAAAAGGAAGCAGAACCTAAGGAGCTGGAAAGTTCTCAGCTTGCAAAAAATTAGAAATTATATTCAGGAGAAAACATCAATGAATGGGAATAAACCAAGTGCTGTTCATCAGTACAATGGGAAAATGGCCCTGATGGCTCTTCAGAGATTATCAGCATTTCCCCTCCCATTACAGGCCCAGAGTGCTAAGGCCTGGACAACAGAACAATGTCATAAAAGGGGTTTCAGGTGCCCTTGGAACCTGAGCACTCACTGCCATCTCCTGCTTCAAGACTGCTCCCGGCATTAAGGTGCAGTGCCCATTTGTTTCCCTCTATGTGGCTTGAGTGGTCCCTGGTGCAGCTTGGGACACACCTCCAAAAGAAACAAGCCATAAACCTTGGTGGTGTCTGTGCCTGGCCAACTCTGCGGTACACAGAGTGAATTACCTAAGGAGATGTGCTTACCTCCAAGTAGATGTCAAAGGCTGTCTCAGAGAGCCTCAGGGCCCAGCAGAGGACTGGGGGAGGGGCATGGCCCACATAGATCATCCTCATAAGGGCTATGAAGGGATCATGGGGCTCTAGTGGGATCCTGGGGCAGGGCTACTGTCAAGATGCCAGAGCTGTAGAGCTGCCAGTGTGCAACTACAGCATGGGAAAGCCACAGGCACGTGACTCCAACCCTGGAGAGCTGTCATGTGAACTGCACCCAGCAAAGGGGTGGGAGTGGGGCTGCCAGGAGCTTCGAGAGACAATCCCTACCCCAGTGTGTTCAGAAGTGGTTCATGGAGGGAAAGAATATTTTTCTAAAAAGTTAAGATTTAGTGTTTGCCTTGCTAGGTTCTGGATTTGGATGGAACCTATTACCCCTTTCTTCCTTCCTGTTTCTCCCTTTTGGAATGGGAATGTCTATCCTATGCCTGACTCACTATTGTATTTTAGAAGAACATAACTTGTTTGATTTCTCAGGCTTACAGCTGAGATAAATTTGCCTCAGGATGAATCATACTTTAAGTCTCACCCATATCGGAATTAGATAATATTTAAATGAAAATTTGGACTTAGACTTTAAAGTTGATGCTAGAGGGAATTAAAACTTTGGAGGTTATGGAATGGATTGAGTGTGTTTTGTTTATGAGAGGGACACACATTTTGGGAGATTTGGGGCAGGATGCTATGGTTTGAAGATTTGCGTCCCTCCCTAAATTTATGTTGCAGCTTAACAGTACTAAGGGGCGGAGCCTTTAGTAGGTAATTAGGCCATGAGAGCTCTGACGCTAGGGGATGGGATTAGAGCGCTTACAAAAGTGTTCGAAGGGGTGAGGTCACCCTTTTTAACCTCCATCTGTTTTGGCCATAGGAGGATTATAGTAAAAAGCCACCAACTTCAAAAAAGAGCAGGCATCACTAGACACCAAACCTCCCTGCATCTTGATCTTGGACCTTCTATCCCCAGTACTGTGAGAAATAAATGTCTATTACTTACAGATTACCCAGTCTTAGGTATTTTGTTACTGTAGCACAAATACACTAAGTTACTATACATGCCAAGTAAGGAATTTAGTCTTTATGCTAAAAGTTAAGGAGATATATTAAATGCATTTTTGACAAAACATGGACACAATACAATTTGAGTTCAGTCTAGGGGATGAAGCAAATATCATATGTTAATTAGTATCATAACTTTCTTATTACATGATCATAACTTTAAATCTAAGAGTGTCTCAAACAATACATAGTCCAAGACCTTCAGATGGTAGATGAGAGATCCAGGACCCAGAAACATAAAGTGTTTTTCAGGTTAAGTTTTTAAAAATTGTTAACATAAAAGAATCTAATTTGGTCTCCTGGTTGAGTCATCCATTTACTCCATGGACACGTAAGTTCTATTTCTGGTGGCAAATCAGGACACTTCTTTGCATTACTTAATTGAAACTTCTTGGCCTAATAATCTTTGGTCAATTTATTTTCAATCTTAACATATATTTTTGTAGATCCCTTATGTCTTCTGTAAGACTTTTTGAATTAAGAAAGTTATATCACTTTCATTAATTTTCATTAGCAAATGTTTGATTAAGCTACGACTTTAGAGAAACTTGACTCTGCTGGAATCTGCCGTGGTGAGACTTAATGTTCTTTGACAAAGCAAATAGCTAACAGAACAGTTTTCACTATTTAAGAAAATCTTCAAAACAGGCACTGTTTCATTTTAATGTTTGTGAATAGCAGTTTGTTACGGAATTTTAATGGTTCGATTATAACAACCATTTCTAAAATGAATCACAGTTATTATCATTTAAGGTATGGCATAAATTGTTGATTGTAATTGCTTACAGACTTTCCTAAAATAATAATATGTCTACATCATATCTGGAGCAGGCTGTTGACTTAATAAACTGGGGAAGGGTTATCACAAAACTAAAACAAAAGATGGAATGACAGAGAAAGACTGCTGTAGGAATAAAGATTTACTATTTCCTCAAAGTAAAAATTAAACTGAAATTAAAGCAGCAAAAAAGGTAATTTTCACCTTCAAACTTATAATCTTTATTGCATCTTCCTTTACCAGGGTCTGTGAGAATTTTATGTAGAAAAAATGCTTGAAATTGTTTCAGCTAATGGATTTTTAATGTTTTTTTTTTTCTTTTGAGACAGAGTCTTGCTCTGTCACCCAGACTGGAGTGCAGTGGCACGATCTCGGCTCACTGCAAGCTCCGCCTCCCAGGTTCAAGCCATTCTCCTGCCTCAGTCTCAGCAGTAGCTGGGACTACAGGCGCCTGCCACCACGCCTGGCTAATTTTTTGTATTTTTAGTAGAGACGGGGTTTCACCGTGTTAGCCAGGATGGTCTCAATCTCCTGACCTCATGATCCACCCACCTCGGCCTCCCAAGGATTTTTAATGTTTTTAGCTGTGGACTTCTCATTAAGAAATTACCCATAGTCTCAATAGGAAAAATAGATTAAAGATGGATTTTTTATACATTTGAATCAAGAGCAAAGGTTTCTGGACATTTGTACCTCAATATGACCCCCATTCCCTATCTCCTATTCAATTTGGTATGCCCAAGTCACCAATGAAGGGTATAAACTCTGCAGCACTATTCTACTCATGCAATTATTTGACTGAAAATATTAAAACCAGAAAATAGACATGAATTTGCCAATACTTCAAACCTTATTAGTACAAACTCTGGACTAGGAAGTCAGGTTTCTTCGAGGTAATAGGGAGAATATTCCACTGTGTTGGCTATTGTTCAAGAATCTTAGGATTTCTCCTACATTCACAATATTCTTCTGGAACTTGCAGCCCCTTGCTTTGTTATTAAATGCTCAAAAGCCCAATTTTCCTTTGGCTAAAGAAAAGAATTGTAGTTATGTGTAGAATCTGCCTGAAAAGGTGGCTATAATTCAAAAATAATTTGGAAAAATATGAATATCTATTTTTATTTTTACCAAAACCAAAGAAGTTAAGGGAACAGAACATCTAAAATAGAAATGGTAAAATTTGAAGAGTTGGAACATTACTTTGTGAGCCAATATTCTAAAGGTAAGTTAATAATCTTCACTTAATGAATGCAAATTATAACCCTGTGTATCTTTGCCAGAGACAGAGCCTTGTTTTTTGAAGTTGGACTTATCAAATTTATTTATCATCTGCTGAATTGATAAATCATATTCCTGCTATAATACTGCCTTACACATAATCCCACAAATCTTAGTGGCCTACAATAGCAAATATTTGCAGGTCAGTTGCAGTAGTTTTTTTTCAGGCTGTTGGTTGGTATATTCACCTGCTTCCCAGATAAGACAACACTATTGTACATACTGAACATTGCATGCACCCACACAAACACAAACACACCCTTAATGTATTTAGACAAATCCCCTAAAGAACAAATCATTGAACCAAATATTATGTACTCTAAAATAATGTCAATGGATTATCTTTGAATTGCTTCTCTAATGACTTGGGATTCACCTGGTATTTTCCTTTTAAATTCTAATCTTCCTTACTGACTAATAAATTTGTAACATCAGTCCAACCAATCAATGGCCTTTGGTACATGAAGAGCAAGTAAGGATCCTGTATTCCTGTATATTCAATACAATTTTTTCACTATTATTATTAAGCAATTTCCACCAATAAGCAACTTTTTCTACTCATAGTTTCTAGTTCTCATATGTAGCATGCTGGCATGGGGAGTCATTCATATGTGCCTATCTGCAGAGATGTGGAGTTTTCTTTCAAGTTTTATGTTTGTTCTCTCTCTCTCTGTCTCCATATTTCTTTTTCTTTTTCTCTTTCTATTATCAAAAGCCCATCAAATAGTGAAAAGGAAACTTAAAAATCAAATTGTCAAAAATTGTATTTATCAGCCTTCAGTTTCCTTGATTATTTGTTTGATTCTTTTAAGAACAAGAAAAGTGAGTATCCAAAGATTTTCCAGTCCATAGGCTTTTACAAATGCCATTGTCTTTAAAACAAAAAGATGGGGAAAATCTAACAGTGCAACAAGAAATAAACTAATGTAACTAACTCCATTTTTGTTTAAGGGCCTTTACTCATTCCTCAACACAGGCTAGGATAATTTTAGAACACAGAGATAAAATGCAAAAACAGCAATCATATAGTTTTTGAAACTAACTCTGGGATTAAAGAAGAAGTATGTAAACAACTAAAAATGTTTTGTTGAGTTAATAGGAGCATCGTGAACTGACTAAAGACAAAGGTGTTCCCAACCTCCTTGGATCCTCTCTGGTGCCCAGATGTCTGAGGTCATCAGTCACCTCCTAATACCAACCCCCTCTTTCCCCCCGTCCTTAACACAAAAAGAGCCTGAAATTTGTACCAACTTGAGATGCTAGTCCACCATATTCTCAGTTTGTTGCCTCTGAGAATAAACCTACTTTTCCTCCCACCAACCCTCATCTCTCAAATTTTGGCTTTTGAGCGGAGAGCAGCTGGATTGCTGTTGATCCATGTCATGTCATTGTTACCAAACACCAGGGGTTTGGTCCAAATCCCATTGCTTACCACACAGAAAACCAGTCACTGAAACAATGAGCATCACCAGGAAAGAAAAAAAGAAAACACTTTATTTTATGGGTGACATCTGCCAGAGAGATGGGAGCCAAATCTCAAATCTGTTTCTCCTCTCTGACAAAAGTTAGGGGTTTACACAATGGAGAAGGAAAAAAGAGAGGCAGGGAAGTGGAGTTGGTTAACAAGCAGCAGGTGGTCAGATAAGGGCTCTAGTATTTCATTGTAACCACAGGCAGAAAAATAGAAACTAGAGAGAGATAAGGTAAGGAAGGGGAATTGGTCAATAGGCAGCAGATGTGTCTTATTGTCCAGGTGTGGGGATCCCAATAGCCTCATCTCCCTAATATCATCTGGGAGGACTGAAAGTCGATTTTCTAAGAAAGGATGTAAGTTTAAAATTGGGCCAGTTTCATCCTGGTTTCTGATCTTTAGTTCTCCAAGCAAAGAATTATCTTATTTGGAAAGTTGATTTTGTACCCTAGGTAAGTCCCTTTAGTTTGGGCGCTCAGAGGCTTTCAATATGCTTTTCTCTGTGATGTGTTTATCTGATCCTGACCCAGAGACCTGTTGTTTTAAATTTTTTCATTTGTATACTTTAAAAAATTTTAATTTTTAATTTTTGGTGTACATGGTGGATATATGCATTTATGGGGTACATGACATATTTTGAACAGGAATACAGTGCATAATAATCACATAATGAAAAACAGGTATCCATCACCTCAAACATTTATCATCTTTGTCTTACAAACATTGCAATTATACTCTTTCAGTTATTTTTAAATGTACAATAAATTATTATTGACTGTAAGCACCCCATTGTACCAGACCTTATTCATTCTATGTATTTTTTTTAAGCTATTAACCATTCCCACTCCCATACCAACTACCATTCCCAGACCTTGGTAATCATCATTCTTTTTTCTTATTATCATACTTTAAGTCCCGGGATATATGTGCAGAACATGCAGGTTTGTTACATAGGTATACACGTGCCATGGTGCTTTGCTGCACCCATCAACCTGTCATCTACATTAGATATTTCTGGTAATGCTATCACTCCCCTAGTCCGCCACCCCCCAACAGGCCCTAGTGTGTGATGTTCCCCTCCCTGTATCCATGTGTTCTCATTGTTCAACTTCCACTGCTGAGTGAGAACATGTGGTGTTTGGTTTTCTTTTCCTGTGTCAGTTTGCTAAGAATGATGGTTTCCAGCTTCATCCATGTCCCAGCAAAGGACATGAACTCATCCTTTTTTATGGCTGCATAGTAGTCCATGGTATATATGTGCCACATTTTCTTTATTCAGCCTGTCATTGATGGGCATCTGAGTTGGTTCCAAGTCTTTGCTATCATTAATAGTGCTGCAATAAACATGCGTGTGCCTGTGTCTTTATAGTAGAATGGTTTATAATCCTTTGAGTATATACCCAGTAATGAGATTGCTGGGTCAAATGGTATTTCTGGTTCTAGATCCTTGAGGAATTGCCACACTGTTTCCACAATGATTGAACTAATTTACACTCCCACCAACAGTGTAAAAGTGTTCCTATTTCTCCATATCATCTCCAACATCTGTTGTTTTCTTTTTAATGAGCGCCATTCTAACTGGCATGAGATGATATCCCCTTGTGGTTTTGATTTGCATTTCTCTAATTACTGGTGATGATGAGCTTTTTTTCATATGTTTGTTGGACACATAAATGTCTTCTTTTGAGAAGTGTCTGTTCATATCCTTTGCCCACTTTTTGATGGGGTTGTTTGTTTTTTCTTCTAAATTTGTTTAAGTTCCTTGTAGATTCTGGATAATAGCCCTTTGTCAAATGGATGGATTGCAAAAATTTTCCCCCATTTTGTAGGTTCCTTGTTCACTCTGATGATAGTTTCTTTTGCTGTGCAGAGGCTCTTTAGTTTAATTAGATCCCTTTTGTCAATTTTGGCTTTCGTTGCCATTTCTTTCTTGCCATTTCTTTTGGTGTTTTAGTCATGAAGTGTTTGCCCATGCCTATGTCCTGAATGTTATTGCCTAGGTTTTCTTCTAGGGTTTTTATGGTTTTAGGTCTTATGTTTAACTTTTTAATCCATCTTGAGTTAAATTTTGTATAAGGTACAAGGAAGGGGTCCAGTTTCAGTTTTCTGCATATGCCTAGCCAGTTTTCCCAACACCATTTTTCAAATAGGGAAGCCTTTCCCCATTACTTGTTTTTGTCAGGTTTGTCAAAGATCAGATGGTTGCAGATGTGTGGCATTATTTCTGAGGCCTCTGTTCTATTCCATTGGTCTATATATCTGTTTTGGTACTAGTACCATGCTGTTTTGGTTACTGTAGACTTGTAGTATAGTTTGAAGTCAGGTAGTGTGATTCCTCCAGCTTTGTTCTTTTTGCTTAAGATTGTCTTGGCTATACGGGCACTTTTTTGGTTCCATATGAAATTTAAAGTATTTTTTTTCTAATTCTGTGAAGAAAGTTGCAATGGTAGCTTGATGGGGATAGCATTGAATTTATAAATTACTTTGGGCAGTGTGACCATTTTCACGATATTGATTCTTCCTACCCATGAGCATGGAATTTTTTTCCATTTGTTTGTGCCCTTTCTTATTTCCCTGAGCAGTGGTTTGTAATTCTCCTTGAAGAGGTCCTTCACATCCCTTGTAAGTTGTATTCCTAGGTATTTTATTCTCTTTGTAGCAATTGTGAATGGGAGTTCATTCATGATTTGGCTCTGTGTTTGGCTGTTATTGGTGTGCAGGAATACTTGTGATTTTTGCACATTGATTTTGTATCCTGAGACTGAAGTTGCTTATCAGCTTAAGGAGATTTTGGGCTGAGACTATGGTGTTTCTAAATATACAATCAAGTCATCTGCAAACAGAGACGATTTTAAGAGGTGAAGCTGGCTGGGCTTCTGGGTTAGGTGGGGACCTGGAGAAATTTTCTGTCTAGCTAAAGGATTGTAAATAAACCAATCAGTGCTCTGTGTCTAGCTAAAGGTTTGTAAACACACCAGTCAGCACTCTGTGTCTAGCTAATAGGGTGGGGACCTGGAGAACTTTTCTAACTAAAGGATTGTAAAAGCACCAATCAGTGCTCTGTGTCTAGCTAAAGATTTGTAAACGCACCAATCAGCACTCTGTAAAATGGACGAATCAGCGCTCTGTAAAATGGACCAATCAGCAGGATGTGGGCAGGGCCAAATAAGGAAATAAAAACTGGTGGAGGAGGCAGCAGCAGCAACCCGCTCCGGTCCCCTTTCACCCTGTGGAAGCGTTGTTCTTTCGCTCTTCGCAGTAAATTTTGCTGCTGCTCACTCTTTGGGTCTGTGCTGGCTTTATGAGCTTAACACTCACCACGAAGGTCTGCAGCTTCACTCCTGAAGCCAGCGAGACCACGAATCCACCGGGAGGAATGAACAATTCCAGATGCACCACCTTTAAGAGCTGTAACACTCACTGCGAAGGTCTGCAGCTTTGCTCCTGAAGGCAGCGAGACCACAAACCCACGGGAAGGAATGAACAACTCCAGGCACGCTGACTTTAAGAGCTGTAACACTCCCCGCGAAGGTCTGCAGCTTCACTCCTGAAGTCAGAGAGACCACAAACCCACCAGAAGGAATAAACTCCAGACACATCTGAACATCTGAAGGAACAAACTCTGGACACACCATCTTTAAGAACTGTAACACTCACCGTGAGGGTCCGCAGCTTCAAACTTGAAGTCAGCGAGACCAAGAACTCACCGGAAGGAACCAATTCCGGACACAATTTGACTTCCTCTCTTCCTGTTTGAATACCCTTTATTTCTTTCTTTTGCCTGATTGCTCTGGCCAGAACCTCCAATACTGTGTTGAATAGAAGTGATGAGAGAGGGCATCCTTGTCTTGTGCCAGTTTTCAAAGGGAATGCTTCCAGCTTTTACCCATTCAATATGATATTGGCTGTGGATTTGTCATAAATAGCTCTTATTATTTTGAGATACGTTCCATCAATATCTAGTTTATTGAGAGTTTTTAGCATTCAGGAGTGTTGAATTTTATTGAAGGCCTTTTCTGTATATATTGAGGTAATCATGTGGTTTCTGTCATTGGTTCTGTTTATGTGATGGATTACGCTTATTGATTTACATATGTTGAACCAGCCTTGCATCCCAGGAATGAAGCCAACTTGATCATAGTGTGTAAGTTTTTTGATGTGCTGCTGGATTAGTTTTGCCAGTATTTTATTGAGGATTTTCGCATTGACGTTCACTGGGAATACTGGCCTGAAATTTTCTTCTTATTGTGTTTCTGCCAGGTTTTGGTATCAGGATGATGCTGGCTGCATGAAATGAGTTAGGGAGAAGTCCCTTTTTTTCCATTGTTTGGAATAATTTCAGAAGGAATCGTACCAGCTCCTCTTTGTACCTCTGGTAGAATTTGGCTGTGAAATCATCTGGGCCTGGGCTTTTTTTGGTTGGTAGGCTATTAATTACTGCCTCAATTTCATAACTTATTATTGGTCTATTCGGGGATTTGACTTCTTCCTGGGAGGGTGTATGTGTTCAGGAATTTATCCATTTCTTCTAGATTGTCTAGTTTATTTGCATAGAGGTTTTTATAGTATTCTCTGATGTTTGTATTTCTGTGGGATCAGTGGTGGGATCATTTTTTATTGTCTATTTGAATCTTCTCTCTTTTGTTTTTTATTTGTCTGGCTAGCAGTCTATTTTGTTAACCTTTTTAAAATACCAGATCCTGGATTCATTAATTTTTTGAAGGGTTTTTTTGTGTGTGTCTCTATCTCCTTTAGTTCTGCTCTGATCTTAATTATTTCTTGTCTTCTGTTACCTTTTAAATTTGTTTGCTCTTGCTTCTCTAGTTCTTTTAATTGTGATGTTAGGGTGTTGATGTTAGATCTTTCCCGCTTTCTCTTGTGGGTATTTAGTGCTATAAATTTTCCTCTAAACACTGCTTTAGCTGTGTCCCAGAGATTCTGATATGTTGTTTTTGTTCTCATTGGTTTCAAAGAACTTATTTATTTCTGCCTTAATTTCATCATTTACCCAGTAGTCATTCAGGAGCAGGTTGTTCAGTTTCCAAGCAAAAGCAAAAGAATGGAAATCATAACAGTTTCTCAGACCACTGTGCAATCAAATTAGAACTCTGGAATAAGGAGTCATTATTGTACACTCTATATCCATGAGTTCAATAGTTTTAATTTTTAGCTCCTACAAATGAGTGAGAACGTGTGAATTTTGTCTTTCTGTGTCTGGCTTGTTTCACTTAATTCCCTCTAGTTCCATCCATGTTGATGCTTTAAATAGCAGGATCTCATTTTTTAATGGCTGAATAGTGTTCCATTGTGTTTATGTATCACAGTTTATTCATTCATTTGTAGATAGACATTAGGCTGCTTCCAAATCTCAGCTATTATGAATAGTGCTGCAGTAAACATGCGGGTGCAGCTATGTCTTCTATACACTGATTTACTTTCTTTTGGGTATTTCTTTTGGGTATATACATAGAAGTGGGATTATTGGATTATATTATAGCTGTATTTTTAGTTTTTTAAGGAACCTAAATACTGTTCTATATAGTGGCTGTACTAATTTACATTCCCAGCAACAGTGTATGAGTTTTTCCTTTTCTCCATATTCCCACCAGCATTTGTTATTGCCTGTCTTTTGAATAAAAGCCATTTTAACTAGGGTGAGATGATATTTCATCATAGCCTTGACTTGCATTTCTCTGATAATTAGTACCTTTCATATACCTGTTTGCCAGCTGTATATCTTTTTTTGAGAAATGTCTGTTCAGATCTTTTGCCCATTTTTGAATCAGATTATTACATTTTTTCCTCTAGAGTTGTTTGAGCTCTTTATATATTCTGGTTATTAATTATTTGTCAGATGGATTGTTAGCAAATACTTTCTCCCATTCTCTGGGTTATCGCTTCACTTTGTCGATTATTTCCTTTGCTGTGCAGAAGCTTTTTAACTTGATGTGATCCCATTTGTCCATTTTTGCTTTGTTTGCCTGTGCTTGTGGGGTATTACTCAAGAAATTTTTGCTCAGATCAGTGTCCACGAGAGTTTCTCCAAAGTCTTCATTTGAGGTCTTAGATTTAAGTTTTTTATCCATTTTATTTCACTTTTATATGTGGTAACAAATAGGAGTCTAGTTTTATTCTTTTGCATGTGGTTATCCAGATTTTCCAACACCATTGATTGAAGAGACTCTCCTTTCCCCAATGTATATTCTTGGCACATTTGTTGAAAATGAGTTCACTGTAGATTTATGGATTTATTTCTGTGCTCTCTATTTTGTTCCATTGGTACATGTATCTGTTTTTATGCCAGTACCATGGTGTTTTGGTTACCATAGCTCTGTAGTATAATTTGAAGTCAGGTAATGTGATTCCTCCAGTATTGTTATTTTTGCTTAGGGTAGCTTTGGCTATTCTGGGTGCTTTGTGGTTCCATATAAATTTTAGGATTTTTTTCTACTTCTGTGAAGAATGCCATTAGTATTTTGATAGGGATTGCATTGAACCTGTAGATTGTTTTAGTTAGTATGGACATTGAGGAAAGATTAATTATTCAAATTCATGAAGATAAAATATCTTTCTGTTTTTGTGTCTTCTTCAACTTATTGCATCAATCTTTTATAGTATTCATTGTAGAAATCTTTTGCTATTGGTTAAGTTTATTCCCAGACATTTTATTTTATTTTTGGCTTTTGCAAATATGATTATTTCTTGATTTCTTTTTCAGATTGTTCACTGTTGGCATATAAAAATGCTACTGCTTTTTGTATGTTGATTTTGTTTCCTGTAAATTTACTCAATTTTATTTATCAGTTTCAATAGTTTTGGTGTGTGTATTTGTGTGTGGAGTCATTAGGTTTTTCTGAATAAGATCACATCATCTGCAAACAAGTATAATTTGAATTCTTCTCTTTAAATTTAGATGCTCTTTATTTCTTTCTCTTTTCTAATTATTCTAGCTAGGACTTACAGTACTATGTTGAATAACAGTGGTGAAAGTAGACATCCTTGTCTTTCTTAAGATCTTAGAGAAAAGGCCTCCTGTTTTTCTCCATTCAGTATGATACTAGCTGTAGGTCTGTTGTATACGGATTTTATTGTGTTGAGGTATGTTCCTTCTATACCCATTTTATGAGGGCTTTTTTTTTGGTTATGAAGGGATGTTAAATTTTATCAAATTTTTCTGGATCAATGTAAATGATCATATCCTCTTTGTCCTTTGTTCTATTGATATGATGCATCACATTGATTAATTTGCATACATTGAAACATCCATGCATCTCTGGGATAAGTCCAATGTGGTCTTGATGAATGATCTTTTTAATGTGTTGTTGAATTTGGTTTGCTAGTGTTTTGTTGAGTTTTGAAACAATATTTAAGAATAATATTGGCCTGTAGTTTTCTCTTTTTTCTTTTTTTTTTTTAAACGTGTCTTTCTCTGGTTTTGGTATGAGGGTAATACTGGCCTCACAGAATGAGTTTGGAAGCACTCCTTCCTCCACTATTTTTGGAAATAGTTTGAGTAGGATTGGTATCAATTCCTCTTTAAATGTTTCACAGAATTCAGCAGTGAAGACATCAGGTACCAGGCTTTTCTTTGTTAGGGGCCTTTTTATTACAGCTTCAATCTTGTTACTTGTTATTGGTCTGTTCAGGTTGTGGATTTCTTCATGATTCTATCTTGGTAAGTTGTATTTGTTTCTTCTAGATTTCCCAATTTATTGGCATATAGTTGCTGGTAGTAGCCACTAATGATCTTTTGAATTTATGTGGTACCAGTTGTAATGTCTCCTTTTTCATCTCTGATTTTGTTTATTTGAGTCTTCTCTTTTTGTATGGCTAAAAGTTTGTCAATTTTGTTTATCTTTTCAAAAAACTCACTTTTTGTTTCATTGATCTTTTATACTGTTTTCTTTACTTCTGCTCTGATCTTTATTATTTCCTTTCTTCTACTAATTTTTGGTTTGGTTTTCTCTTGCTTTTCTAGTTCTTTAAGATGCATCATTAGATTGTTTATTTGAATTTTTTCCTCTCTTTTGAGTAGGCACTTATAGCTATAAATTTTTCTCTCAGTTCTGCTTTTGTGGTATCCCATGGGTTTTTGTATGTTGTGTTTCCGTTATCATTTGTTTCAATTTTTTTCTTATTTCTTTATTGTTCCACCAGTCATTCAGGAGCATATTCCTTAATTTTCATGGGTTTGTATAGTTTCCAAAGTTTATTTTGTTATTGATTTCTAGTTTTATTTCACTGTGGTCAGATAAATACTTGGTATGATGTTAATTTTTTTGAATGTTTTAAGACTTGTTTTGTGACCTAACATATGGTCTATCCTTGACAATGATCCATGTACTGAGGAGAAAAATGAATACTTTGCAGCTGTTGGATGAAATGTTCTGTAAATATCTATTAGGTTCACTTAGTTTACAGTACAGATTAAGTCCAGTATTTCTTTGTTGACTTTCTATCTGGTTGATCAGTTCAATGCTGAAACTGGGATATTGTAATCTATTATACTGGGGTCTATCTTTTTATTTGTATAAATTTAAGGGGTACAAAATCATAAATTAGCCCTTCCAAATCTCTTCTTTCTTTTTCTTTTTTCACTGTTGAAGTTGTGATTGTTTGTTTTTTAAAGGTATTTTTTTAAAGTATTTTTTTTTTTTTGGTATTCCATGAGGGAAATCTGAAGTGATTATTTTTACCCTAGAACTTCTACAGATTAATTTACATAATTATTTTCTCAGTATGTTACAGTAAAGATTTTGGGCAAAAAGAGGATTAAGAATGATGAAATAAATAACTGGAGTCAAGATTTCTGTTGGCCAAAACTGGAAATTTGATGAATATTCCTCCTGGTCCTTTACATAAACCTGACCCTCAGTCACAACACTCTCTAGAAAGTTCATGAAAGCAACCATGGTGCCAGCCTATATCTCTGGATTTTCCCAGATGTTCTTTTTTCTAGCCCATTTGACAAACTGTTCTCTGCATGTCTCTTCCTAGCCTATCATCTAGCTTTATATATCTCATCTTCATATTTGTCTGAGATCCTTTTTCCTGCCAGCACCCTCTATTCACATTGTTGGGTAAAAGTGGGAGAGCTAAGGTTCTTAAGCTCTGTCACCACCTGAGATGTTGGGTCTGTTGCCCTGGGAGCAGTGGTGACAGACGGCTACGCCCCTCACTGTATCTAGGCCGTACAAAGCAGCTTTGTCTTTGTGAAGACAACCCAAGTTTGCACCTACAGGTAACAGCCCTAAAATGTCAACTGTCAGAGGCAAGAAAGGACTGGCCTCTTCCAGGTACCACCAACCCCATGATACCTATAGATGCTGTCCATGTCCAAAGAGTTTCATGGGGAAATTCGCCACATTTCTAGCTTTATAATGTAAACAGGGAAACTTGAGTGAGTAGAATGTTCTTATGACTGATAATTTCAAGAGATTGAGTGGCCAAGCATTATCCTCTTTTTGCCACTAAATGCTGTTCAAACCAGTTTCTTGAGCTCATCTGTCAAAGTGCAGAGAATAAAATAATTTTTGACTTAGAAATGATTTGATTTGGCTGGGCACAATGGCTCACGCCTGTAATCCCAGCTCTTTAGGAGGCCAAGGCAGGCAGATCACAAGGTCAGAAGATTGAGACCATCCTGGCCAACATAGTGAAACTCTGTCTCTACTAAAATACAAAAATTAGGCGGGTGTGGTGGCGTGTGCCTGTAATCCAAGCTCTGTAATCCCAGCTACTCAGGAGGCTGAGGCAGGAGAATCCCTTGAACCAGGGATTCAGAGGTTGTGGTGAGCCGAGATCACACCACGGCACTCCAGCCTGGTGACAGAGCGAGACTCTGTCTCAGGAAAAAAAAAAAAAAAAGAAAAAAAGAAAAAAATGATTTGAATTATCGTCATTCTCAGTAACATGCATCATCTGACAAAGAAAACTTGTCAAGGGGATGGTGGGACCTAAATCCAGCAGATCCTAGGGGAAATGCTCTGCAGATCTCACCTTCACAAGCCTGCATGTTGTGTTCTTGCCTCAGACTACGATATTCTGAAACCATTTATTGCAAACTGGCTTTTAACATCCCAGTCTCATCTTGTCAGTCATCCTTCAAAGAGGTCTTCTCTGAGTACCCAAATTATAACAACTTTCTTTTTTTCTGATTTTAATATTCTACTTCTTTCACATGCTTGGTTAGACTTCATGAGTCTTATAATTATTTTATGTATTTTCTTTCCAGCTTGTTTATCACCTTTATCCTTTGAAGGAATGCAAGCCTAATAAGGACTGAAATTATGTCTGTATGTCTACCTTACTTGCTATTTTATCCCCAGGGTACAGATTTTTACACATGGTAAATTATAGGCAATATATCAGGTATCCTGACTGAATGCCACTAAACCACTTCTATTCTCTTTCCTGAAACTCCTGCATTTTGGCAACAAGTTCTGATACAACTTTCTTTTTACCTTATGCTTTTCCTGTCTGGGCTACTGTTTTCCAAATCCTCTACCTATGGTTCTTTTATGTGGCTTACAAACCCAGCGGTTCATGCCCAGTGTCCTTCTCTGCCTTCTCCTGGTCTGAGCATGAAGTCTTCTATTCTGAAAGCTGACGTTCTACATGTTTAAAACACAATTACTTTCTACTTACAGACTCTAGCATCATCCAGCTCTATTGGTTGTTTATAGCTTCCTCTGTTTCTATGGAGATGGATGGATTTAGCTACTACTGTGTAGGGCCAAAGATTATGGAAACAGAAGAGATGGGATTAACTTGGACACTCTTTGTATAATTGGCATCTAATGAATCTATCCTCAAAATAGATCAGTTACAACCCCATTAGTCCAGAATCATAGCCGCTCAGACTTCATGTTATAAGAGGTCGAATGATGATTCACAGCAGGGACTCTAAAAAGCACTTCTGGGGGAAAATGTTTACTGCATAAACAGTCTGATCACCAGAGAGAGAATGATTCATTTTCGTTTCCTGCCTTAATGTGTGAAAATGCTTTTCCTATAGAAATGGACTGCATTAAGAAACTTGGAGGCATTTTGCCAGACTCATTTGTGCAGTGGATTAGGATCTAAATATCATTATTGAATTGTATGTCTTAGAGAAGAAAGAGAAGCATGTGTGGTGTGTGCAATTTCTCTTCACTTTCAAAACCATGCTACAAGACTTTTTTTTTTAACTCTGGTAGGAAAGAGTCTATAAAAGTCTTCCCTTTCACAAAATAGAAAAATTAGGCTGAGAAGATAGGGGGTTAGAACAATGTCAAAGACCTAACAAGTCACACAGTGAGCCTAAATCTTGGGTGTCCTGATTCCTGATACTACTCAAGGCAGAACACTTTCAATTACTTGGCAGCCTCTCACACTTACAAAATTTTAATCATATAATAGAAGATGGAAGCTTCTTGACTAAAGATAAAATTACAAAACCATACAGCAGAAAGTAGAAATTATAATGGAGCTCATGGCCAGGAAGTAATTTCAAATCAGACTACCCTCTGTCCTCACTTAACAAAAAGCATTACCCCCATTTTTCAAGGTGTCTCTGCTGTTGCCCTAAATTGTGATCTAAGCTGAAGTCTCATGGATTAACATATGTTGCTTATTCCATTAAATCACACTGCTTTGGGACGAACTTGAATGGCCCTAAAGGGGTGTGGTGGAAATATTTGCTATCCTGTCTCACAGTGTCATGGTCCTCCTTTCTGATCCAGTAATTGTGGTATCAACCACGTGTATGTAAGTGTAGTCTCATGGCTCTTGGTGTCAGCTACACCATGCCTAACTTGCTCCGATCTGTGGTCTCTTTGTTCTCTTTGTAGCAACAGCATGCAACATCAGGAAAAATAAAGGGATTAATACCACAGGGGTGATATTGACAAATAGGGCACGGACTTCGATGGACAAGTGTCCACTTCCCCATGCCTCATGTAGATTACACTGAAGAATACTCTCAAGGGTTTCTCACAGGGTGCTAGTGAAAGTTAGCATTCATTGCCCTGTGCAGCAAGCAGCTCAGTTATTCTCCCCTGCTATTTATTTTCCTGAAACCTTCAATGTTTTACAGTCCACCCACTTTTTTCCCACAGGGTTACATTCTAAAATAAATTGTCTGTGTACATATGTTTGCTTACGCTCTGTTCAGGGATCACACAAGCTGCACAGGACTATTTCTTGTGTACTTAGTAGATGCATTAGCCATACTTCTCCAAAGAAACAGAACCAATAGAATCCATCTGTCAATTGATTTATTACAAAGAATAAACTCATGGAATTATGGAGACTAAAAAGTCTTAAGATCTGCAGCTGGCAAGTGGGAGACCCAGAATAGCTGATGGTACAGTTCCAGTCCACATCTGAAGCCCTGAGAAGCAGGAGAGCTGATTGTGCAAATTACAGTCCAAGTCTGAGTTCAAAGGCAGGAGATAAGAAAAGTCCCAGCTCAAAGACAGGCAGAGTTCCCTCTTATGTAGCCTTTTTGCTCAAGTTAGGTTTTTAATTAATGGGATGAGACCCACCCACATTGGGGAAAGCAATCTGCTTTTCTATGTCTACTTATTCAAATGTTAATCTAATTCAAAAACACTCTCACAGTCACACCCCAAATAGTGTTTAACCAAATGTCTGTTATCACATAGCCCAGTCAAGCTGACATATAAAATTAATCACAGGGGGGTAGAGTATTGCATTAATCAAAATTAATAAAAAAGCTGTATGTTCTAAAATTTATATATGTTATGTTATAAATCCTTTTAAAAATCCACATATCAGATAGATAGTCATTTTTAATTTTAACTTAGAGACAAAAAACTAAGGAACAGCCGGGCACAGTGGCTCATGCCTGTAATCCCAGCACTTTGGGAGGCTGAGGTGGGCAGATCACCTGAGGTCGTGAATTCAAGACCAGCCTGACCAACATGGAGAAACCCCATCTCTACTAAAAATACAAAATTAGCCAGCCAAGTTTGGTGGCACATGCCTGTAATCCCAGCTACTCAGGAGGCTGAGGCAGGAGAATTGCTTGAATCTGGGAAGTGGAGGTTGCCGTGAGCCGAGATCGCACCATTGCACTCCAGCCTGGGCAACAAGGGTGAAACTCCGCCTCAAAAACAAACAAAAAACTAAGGAATGATGGGTTAAATAAATTAGTCAAATTCACACATATACTTACTAACAGTAAAGGATCAATATAACACAAAAGTATACAATTTTTCTAAAATTAAATACTACCTTTCTAAGGAGGTCAAAGTCATGTCCCAGGCACACCAAAATAATTTGATTTATTATTTTTTTCTTCAAAATCTAAGCTCCTTAGTATGTTACCCAAATCCATTATGATGATTACATTGTTATCTATTCATGCTTATTTATTTTCAACAACCCAATCCTTATTGGTTTGTTTTATGACAATTAAATGAGATAATTTGTAAAAAGTACCAATAAGTGCTAGTTATTGCTGTCCTTTGACTTCCACTTTATTAAGAAATAGAGATATAGGTATGAATAAATATAAATATATAGACACAGAAATGGAAAACAAATAAGTGTATTCATAGCTTCATTTGAGAATGTCTGTTTTAATGTTCTTACATTAATTGTTCTCATGGAAATTGTTTTAGTCCGTTATCACACTGCTATGAAGAAATACCTGAGACTGCGTAATTTATAAAGAAAAGAGGACTAATTGACTCACAGTTCCACATGGCTGGGGAGGACTCAGGAAAACTTACAATCACAGCAGACACCTCTTCACAGGGTGGCAGGAGAGGGAATGAGTGCAAGCACAGGAAATGCCAGATGCTTATAAAATCATCAGATCCCATCAATCATCAGAGACTCACTCATTTCCACAAGACTAGCATAGGGGAAACCATCCTCATGATTCATTTACCTCCACCTGGTCTCATTCTTGATATGTGGGGATATGGGGATTACAGTTCAAGGTGAGATTTGGATGGGGGCACAGAGCCAAACCATATCAGAAATCCTCACATATTTAACCATCACTTTAATAACATTTGTTTCTAATTTCTAAAGTGACACAAAAATGAATAAAGTAATGCATGTGTTACAAAAAATTTGTAAAGTACCATAATCTATATTTTAAAAAAACATATCTTCTCTACCACCTTGAGAATAACTATTAACATTTAATGATAATGTATTTGTGTGAATGTACATTTCTATCTTTGTTTGTTTCTATATACCCATCCATATGTTCACCTATATCCATTACAGCAGTTTAGCTAACATATAAAAATATAGGTGTGATGATTAATTTTAGGGGTCAACTTCATTGGATAAAACATAGCCAAATAGCTGGTAAAGCATTATTTTTAGCTGTGTCTGTGAGGGTGTTTCTGGAAGGCACTGGCATTTGAATCAGTGAACTGAAAAAGGAAGATTCACTCTCATCCAGTATGGGTGGGCACAATCCAATCAGCTGAAGGTCCATATATATATATATGTGTGTGTGTGTGTGTGTATATATATGTGTGTGTGTATATATATGTGTGTATATATATATGTGTGTGTATATATATATGTGTGTATATATATATATGCTTTTCTAGCTTCCTAGCTTGCAGACAGTGTGTCATTTTCAGCCTCCCTTATCATATGAGCCGATTCCCCTAATGAAGCCCCTCTCATATATCTGTCTTTTATCTAACAATCAGTTATCTATCTATCCTATTGGTTCTGTCTCTGGAGAACCCTTGCCTAATAAATAGGAAAATGATGATATATGTATTTTCTTTCAGATGTTTCAGTTCGGAGTGATGTGATGTCTTTTGAAGGCTGCTTCAGTTTCAGTGAAAGCAGATGATTAAGGGAAATAAAAACATTCATAACAAGTTTTGCAGGGTGGGATGGTGGCATTTCAAAGTTTGTTGGGTAAGTAACTGAAAAGTGACCTTGATTGACAGGATTTTCCAGATTATTCAGTCACTCACAACAGATGCCAGTTATCAATATTAGGAAGACAGGAAAATGATTATTAACACAGACACTGTGGAGATGATCCCAGGAGTTTCTCATCTCTTATAAGGCACCAGAGGAAGGTGTATGAAATCAGAGGAAAGCTATCTGTCTCAGCTCTCTTTTACTATTGGTGTAGGCTTGCATATATGCTGTGATCTGAATGTTTGTGTGCCCTACAGATTCATACATTAAAATTATGTCTCCCCGGGTGATAGCATTAGGGGGTTAGGTTATTGAAAGGTGATTAGGTGATGAAGGCAAATTCCCTTCTGATTGGAATTAGTTTTCTTATAAAATAAGCCAAGGAAGTCTAGCTAGCTCCTTTTACTACATGAGAACATGGCAAGAAAATGCCATTTATGAATCAGAAAATGGGCCTCTACCAGATATCAATTCTTTTAGCAATATGTTTGTGGTCTTCCAAGCCTCCAGAACTGTGAGAAATCCATTTCTGTTGTTTCTAAAGCACCCAGTTTTTGGTATTTTTTTCATAGCAGTTTGAACAGATTAAGAATATATTTAGCTTAGTATATTTATTAAACTTTACTTTTGTTCTCCATAAAATGAGAATCAATAGTCACCCTATTAAGTCTTCATGTATTATTATCTATTCAACAAATATGTTGCATAAATAAATGAATGAATGAACGAATATAAAAGTGCCTTACCAACTGTTTGCTTTATAAAAAAATATAAGCAGCAGAGGAGGCCAAGCAAGACGGTGGAATGGAGGGCTCCACCAATTGTCCCCCCATTCAAAGGCACCAATTTAACAATTATTTACACAGAAAACAAAAAAAAAAGCAACTTCATAAGAACAAAAATTAAGTTAACACTCACAATACCAGGTTTTAACTTCATATCACTGAAAGCAGCACTGAAGAGATATGAAAAAGAGTCTTGAATTGCTGATGCCATGCCTCCTCCATCCCCTGGCAGCAGCAGTCTGGAGAGCATTTCTGTGCGTTGGAGAGAGGGAGAACTCAGCAGCTGTAAGGCATTGAACTCAGTGCTGCCTTGTTATAGCAGAAATAATAAGCAGACCAAACTCAGCTGACACCTGTCCCTGGAGAGAGCATTTAAACCAGCCCATGCCAGAGGGGAATTGCTGGTCCTAGTGTGTCCGGAATTGGTGGGTTCTTGGTCTCACTGACTTCAAGAATGAAGCCGCGGACCCTCGCGGTGAGTGTTATAGTTCTTAAAGGCGGCGTGTCCGGAGTTTGTTCCTTCTGATGTTCAGCTGTATTCGGAGTTTCTTCCTTCTGGTGGGTTCGTGGCCTCGCTGGCTCAGGAGTGAAGCTGCAGACCTTTGCAGTGTTACAGCTCTTAAGGCTGCGCGTCTGGAGTTGTTCCTTCCTCCTGGTGGGCTCGTGGTCTCGCTGGCTTCAGGAGTGAAGCTGCAGACCTTCCCCGTGAGTGTTACAGCTCATAAAAGCAGTGTAGACCCAAAGAGTGAGCAGTAGCTAGAGTTATTGCAAAGAGCGAAAGAACAATGGTTCCACAGTGTGGAAGGGAACCCCAGAGGGTTGCCACTGCTGGGTGGGGCAGCCTGCTTTTATTCTCTTATCTAGCCCCATCCACATCCTACTGATTGGTAGAGCCGAGTGGTCTGTTTTGACAAGGCACTGATTGGTGCCTTTACAATCCCTGAGCTAGACACAAAGGTTCTCCACGTCCCCACCAGATTAGCTAGATACAGTGTGCGGACATAAAGGTTCTCCAAGGCCCCACCAGAGTAGCTAGATACAGAGTGTCGATGGGTGCATTCACAATCCCTGAGCTAGACACAGGGTACTGATTGGTGTGTTTATAATCCTTGAGCTAGATACAGAGTGTCGTTGTGTATTTACAATCCCTGAGCCAGACATAAAGGTTCTCCACGTCTCCACCAGACTCAGGATCCCAGCTGGCTTCACCCAGTGGATCCAGCACCAGGGCTGCAGGTGGAGCTGACTGCCAGTCCTGGTGCCGTGCGCCTGCACTCCTCAGCCCTTGGGTGGTTGATGGGACTGGGTGCCGTGGAGCAGGGGGTGGTGCTCGTTGGGGAGGCTTGGGCCGCACAGGAGCCCATGGAGGGGGTGGGGGGCTCAGGCATGGTGGCCTGCAGGTCCCAAGCCCTGCCCCGCGGGATGGCAGCTAAGGCCTGGCGAGAAATCGAGCGCAGCACCGGTGCGCTGGCACTGCTGGAGGACCCAGTACACCCTCTGCAGCCGCTGGCCCGGGTGCTAAGCCCCTCACTGCCCGGGCCGGCAGGGCCGACCTGCTGCTCCGAGTGCGGGGCCCGCCAAGCCCACGCCCACCCGGAACTCCAGCTGGCCCGCAAGCACCACGCGCAGCCCCGGTTCCCGCTCGCGCCTCTCCCTCCACACCTCCCTGCGAGCTGAGGGAGCCGGCTCCGGCCTTGGCCAGCCCAGAAAGGGGCTCCCACAGTGCAGCGGTGGGCTGAAGGGCTCCTCAAGTGCCGCCAAAGTGGGAGTCCAGGCAGAGAAGGCGCTGAGAGCGAGCGAAGGCTGTGAGGACTGCCAGCACGCTGTCACCTCTCACCAGCAGTCAGAACATGAGTTCCTCCAAGTCTCGCCACTGTGGGCTAAAGGGCTCTAGGGTCTTAAATAAACTTTAAAGGCAGTGTAGGCCATACAGACTGCAACCGCTGGGCAAATCCTAGTTCTGAACTGGGCCCAGAGCCAGAGGAGTGCAGAGGCACAAGACCTACTGAGACACCAGCTGGGGCAGCTAAGGGAGTGCTGGCATCATTCCTCCCTTAAGCCTAGGCTGCGGAGCTCGGGGCTTTAAAAGGGACCCCTTCTTCTACTTGAGGAGAGGAGAGAGAACAGTAGCAAAGACTTTGTCTTGCATCTTGAATACCAGCTTAGGCATAGCAGGATAAGGTACCAAAGACACGAGGCTCCCTTTCTAGATGCTACCTCCTGTACAACATCTGTAAACACACACGGGCCAGAAGGGAACCTGCTGCCTTAAAGGAAAGGATCCAGTTCCGGCACACTTCATAACCTGTTAACTGAAGAGCCCTTGGGCCAGGAATAACAAGTAGTGATTCCCCGGTACTACATAGAGGGCTTGAGTGAAACATTGAGACTTGCTGGCGTCAGGTGAGACAGCACATCCCCAGCTGTGATGGCTATGGGGTGAGACTTCTGCTTGGGAAAAGCAGAGGGAAAAGTAAAGGGGATGTTTTCTTGCATGTTACGTACCAGTTTAGTCAGAGGGTAGAGCACCAAGTGAGCTGTTGGGGTACCTGATTCCAAGCCTTGGCTCTTGGATGGAATTTCTGGACCTGCCTTGGACCAGAAGGATGCCCATTTTCACCATTATTCAGTATAATATTAGAAGTCCTAGCTAGAGCAGTCAGGCATAAGAAAGAAATACAGGTAATGCAAATTGGAATGGAAAAATTCAAATTATTTTGTTTGGCAACTGGTATAATCTTATATTTGGAAAAACCTAGAGATGCATAAAAATACTATTAGAACTAATAAACAAATTCAGTGAAGTTGCAAGATACAAAATCGATATACGAACATCGGTAGCATTTCCATATGTCAACGGTGAACAATCTGAAAAAGAAATAAAAAATCAATCCCACTTACAATAGCTACAAATAAAATTAAATACCTAGGAATCAACTTAACCAAAGATATTAAAGACGACTGTAATGAAAGCTATAAAGCACTGCTGAAAAAAAAATGAAGAGGACACCAAAAAAAATGGTAAGATATTCCATGTTTATGAATAGGAAGAATCAATATTGTTAAAATGTCTATACTATCCAAAGCAATTTATAGATTCAATGCAATTCCTATCAAATTACCAATGACATCCTTCACAGGAATAGAAAAAACAATCCTAAAATTTATATCTAACCGCAAAAGACCCAGAATAGCCAAAGTTATACTAAGCAAAAAGAACAAAACTGCAGGAATCACATTACCTGACTTCAAATTATACGACAGAACTATAGCAATCAGAACAACATAGTACTGGCATACAAACAGACACACAGACCACTGAAACAGAATAGAGAAGCTCTAAGTAAATCCAAACACCTACAGTGAACTCCTTTTCTACAAAGGTGCCAAGAACATACACTGAGGAAAAGACAGTTTCTTCAGCATGGTGCTAGGAAAGCTGGATATCCATATGAAAAATAATGAAACTACACCCCTATCTCTCACCATATACAAAAATCAAATAAAAATGGATTAAAGATCATCTGCCTATATCCAGACATCTCACATACTCACTAAATATATACAACTACCATATACCCACATATATCCAACAACTACCATATACCCACAAAATAAAATTTCACATTTTTTATAAAAAATATGAGCAGTAACCATTAAGAATAGCATTTTCAGGTCAGTGCCTTTGTGATTAATCCTTCCAGTAAGAAGAGGGATATCTTAAGCCAACAAATCCAAAAGTATAGTGAGGCAACATGGAGGAATGAAAAAACAAAATGTACTGAGATGCAGATGGTCTAGGTTTACAATGTAGCTGCTTATGTTTCCCTTCAGCAGCTGGATCAGTTTTGCTCCACTTTCTCCATCTCTATGATGGGCTTCATCTTTTAATAAAGGACTGATGACTAAATGTTAAGAACTCACTCCATGCCAGGGACATGTCTAAACATGTAGAGCACAGTGGCAAGTCTCTCCTACAGCCACTGTCCTCCTGTGTTGTAAGAATGCCCTTCATTTTCTCCAGTAAAGCATCCTTTTCCAAATTCAACCTCACTGTGTAGGAGGAATTGACATGGCCCTACACCACAGGATTAGCCATCACTTTCATTCTTGACTTGCTAAGTAAATCAGCACATTGTCCTCCACTGGCTGCAGGGATTGATTCAGGGTGAAAATTTACTTCCAAATCAAGCCAATGAGAATTAAGGCAATGCTTACTGGGGTTTCTGGGAATGAAAGATTCTTCCACTTCATCTAGATATTGTGTGAGAAGATCAGCAATTTATTAGCCCAATCTGAAAATGAAGAATGTGCTTGAAAGTAGTAAGGCTAAAATATGAATACTGGTAATTACATGTGCAGCTTGTATCTTTGTAATTTATATTTATGTAAACCAATATGTGCATGTAAATTTATTCAAACGAAGTATTTTCTGTTTAAACCCAAATCACTTTAAGATGGACTTTCTATCAACTGATAAACATGTGAAGACTTCTGTCTAATATCATATGATTATCTCTTAAAATAGCCCTCTGTCATTATATAGATACTGTCATTCTCATTCTCATTTTATGGATCTTAAAGTTGAGAAAGCGAGAATTTTAATAAATTCTGAAAATCCTACAATTAATAAGAAACAAAACCAAATTATACCTGATTGTAAGCTTAGTGTCTGGATTTTTAAGCATTCTGCAATACTGACTCTGCAGATTTAGACCCAATTCCATTTTCCACATTGTGTTGTACGCCAACAACTGTGATGTAGTGCAATGATGCTATAATAGTTCTTTATATGAACAGAAATGAGACCAAAGAGAAAGCAGTCATTAACCATTTGTTTTATGTTACCTTATAGGTATTGGAATACTGATAGATCTGTCTTTCTCACAGAGTAATTTTAAGGAAACGGTAGCATAAGCAAGATTAAGTTTAAAAGTCCACTAAATGTTATATAGTGAAGCAGAAAATCTTTCACCTCAGTCAGGAGACATGAATTTGAGCTCTTAGTTTATTCTAAACATATCTACACATTTCTGGTCCCTGTTTTTCTTATTCATAGGAAAGGAACTTCAACTGGTTTTTCTCCCAGATCTAACTTTGAAACTCTGTGGCTCTTTAGCACATTTCTATCAGCTAGAGCTCTGCTCCCAGGACTTGTGAGTGTGTGGTGGTGAGAGGCCTGATGGTGATCACACTTGCAGCCTTTCTTATCCCTGTGCCTTCAAACTGACCTGTGGTTTGATCACTGGTGTGCAAAATGTTGCAGAATTTCACCCCCAAAGCAGTTGCGTTTCAGATGGCAACCCTATAATAGCAGGTGAGAAATAGATGAAATGGTGAAATAGCATAGTTATCAAACACTGTGACCAGAAAAAAAGCAGAACGGCTTAAAAAATCAGCTAATTAAGTTGCTGCTAATGCCAAGTTTCCCATAAATGATTAAGAGGTAGGTTATTGCTCTGCCTGCCATCACAAATTCCTTAATTATATTATGTTCATTGGCAGTGCCTGGCACAGGCTTGGGAGTTTTCAAAATTCTCATTTAAATAACGCATAACTATCAACAATTAAAAATGTATCAGTAAGAGGAAACAAACAAAAATCTCACATGAGCAAGTATTCACACGGTAGATGAAAGGCTAAAACATGTAATACTCATGAGAGATCTTCCTATATTATTTAAACAATGAGCTCAATAATCTACTTAGCTTAGGGAGGACATATCTCTATGATACCTAACTCCATAAACATATGGAGATTCGCTGTGACAGAAGAGAGTGAAAAACATACATCTCCGTGTGTGTGTGTGTGTGTGTGTGTGTGTGTATACACATGTGTGTACTCATTCAGTTGTCAGAATGGCAATTTATTAAAATAATCCACCCAGTATTGGTGATAATATAGTGAGACAACCTCTTTCTCCATCCTGAATATTAGTGGTGAGTGTAGAAATGACTGTTGAATGAGTAAAATATTAAATTAGTGAACTCAGATTCAACAATTTAAACTCTAGAATTTATCCTAAACAAAAAGAACTCATGTACAAATATTTAATTTTAAGGTTTATCACAGCAAGTTTTATAAAAGATGAAATCACAAATAAGTTATTAAAAAGAGGATTACCGAAATGAAACAAAAAAGATATTAATACAACAAACTGCTATGTAATAATTAAAAAAATGACTGGTAATGATTTACATCCACAGTCATGCAATTCTTACTCATAATATAGTGTGTGATATGGCTTAAAAACGCTAACCCATGAATTCCTACTCTATATATGTTCACAGAAAATATTAGGTGAAATGAAATACAGTGTAATGAGTGGCTACCTCAGGCAATTACTACTTACTTTACTGCCTACAATATGTTATATTTCCCAAATACTATTATCAACAGTTCAGAGAACATATGTTAAACCATGACAGTTAATTTAAGTTGCACTTTCCTTTGTATGTTTCTAGTTCTTTCACTGATCCTGGAGGAGAAAAAATGGTGCCGAAGAAAGTATTTGCATTTATTTTTAAGTATATTTTCATTAACTCTTATCTCATCTTTACTGTTTCCCCACTTAAAGCAACTCCTCATCCACTTCAGGCCCCAGATAGCCATCTCCCTGTACCAGGAATTTAGGGAAGAAAGAGCTTTCAATTCAATCCCAATAATGTCCTCAGGAAGCTCACAGTTTTGTCATGTAAAATAAGAAAAGTTCATACAATATTAATTGAAAGGTAGAATGTAAAAAATGGGCTTGTTCAAATGAGAGAGGCATTGTTTCTAGCTAAGATAAACCAGGGAAGTCTTGAGGGTTGAAGGGTCGTTCAGTAGACCAGAAAGATAGAATAGGAATTAGATCTTAAATGATTAAAGGAGAATATTCAAGGCAAAATGATAAATAAAGGCCATTCTGTGTGGGCGATGACTGAGTCATAGTGAATAAGTAGAAACTGTGGGATGAATATCTGGATACACATATTGGATCAGACTGAAAAGGTCTAGAGGTCATTTTTAAATATTTAGGGCCTTATTCTACTATCAGTACGGGTTTTTGGAAGGCTTTTAATGGAGAAGGGTGTATTATTGTAAAATTCACAATTTATAAGTTTTTATAGTTTGGTGTAGTGATTTTAAATCAAGCTTAATCTTTTTATCATTATTAGTTCCTCTATTCATCTACTCATGTTGCGAGCATTTGAGCTCCTTCCATGTGCAAGGCAAGATGCTCTGAGGTCAAATAATACTGCTAGGATATTTGTGGTGTCACCAGAGATGAAAGTATCACACAGAAGGTCAGACATCAGCCAGCTTGGTGGACAGACATCACAGTCTCTGAATAGCGTGGTGAAAGACATGAGCTTTGAGGTAAACCAGGCCAAAGGATGAGTCCCAGAGGGAGCAGGTCCCTCCATATTCTGAACTTTAGTTTCCTTTTTTATTGAACCAAGGTTCGTATAAATGCCATAAACTCACAAGAAGGTTACAATGAGATACTGCAAAACCAGGTGCTTCGCACATGTTAAATCTCTCTCCACCTTCACTTTTCTCACCTTTTAGTTTATATCTAAGTAATGGAGAAAAAAAGCAATGTTGCTTTACTGCCGCTAATTGGATACACACAGTAGATGATTTTATCTCTATATTTAATATGTTTCCAAACTCTACAGTCAAGTATACAACTAACAGACAAGTCTATCTTGCTATTTCTTAACATAGTCAAACTAAATATGTCTCATACTGCCAAAGTGTACCACCAGTCTCTGTCCATAACTGTCCATACCCAGACACATGAGTAAAAAAACTTTAGTCTCATCTTCAAAATTCTTCTTCCTCTCAAATGTGATGCTCATTCCTAGGTCTTTAATTTGCACTTTTATTGTCTCTCTGGATGACAAGATTGTAATTTCAATTATCTCCAGCTTCCTGCACAGTATCTGGCATAAAAGGTACATTCAAGTTTATTCATTTGAATAAACTTTTGGTTTTCAAAGCTCAGTATAGGAAGTAACTGTAGACTAACCACAGAGAAAATAAATTATTGTTTGTTGCTAGTCTCCAAAGACAGAAAGTCAGACTGATGGAGATATATTCAGAGAAAGAGGCTAAAGAAACCATTTATTTCACTCAAGGGTGATGTTTACAACAAGTCATAAAATAGGTAATGTTCCTTTACATCTCCAATGAATGATTTGAAGAGAGCTAACTACACAGAGAGTGTGGTTTTTCTCCCAATAGGGATTACACAGAGATTATAATGAATTATTTAATTCCAGTAATTCAACCTTAAAGCAGATCCAGTCACTTTTCCCTTAACAGTGTAATTAATGCTCCAGGAAGTATATTTCCCTGGATGTTACTAAAGATTTTACTGTACTAAAACTGGAGAATAGAAATGAGCAATTTGGAATGCTCTAGAATGTCAAAGGACTTTTTGGGTACATTTTAGATAGACCAGCCCTAAAAATGTCTGTCTCTGTTTCCATAGTGACTACAAAGGACAGAAATAAGGTTTTGTTGAACTGGTCTTCATAGCTCGGCTCTAGTACCTATGATTTTGGTCTTTCTTCAGGATTCTGTACATTAAAAGAGGAGACAGAACATTGGAGGACTATAAAGATGGGCATTATCATGAAAGTTTATTGATCCTTTCTTCCAACTGTTACCAGATAAGATTCTGTGATATAACACACAAGGTGAAAATTACTGGAAATGCACACAAGGAAGCAGCATGAATTACAGGAGAGCAGGGCAAGAATTCCATACCCCGACTTGAAACCATGGGGGTGTGAGAAAAGAGCTGAAGATGAGAAGATACTGTACATCATTGAGATTTTGTTCATACTGACCTTTCCCCAGAGCTCAGCCCTCAGTGCCCCTATTTTCCTGTACTCTCTTTTTTGGTGACCTCACTTTCTCATGTTTTTAAACACATGCTTATGTTCACAATTCTGATATTGATATCTCCAGTTGAAACCTTTCACTGAATTTCAAAATCTCATGCCCAGCTTTCTACCCCATTCCTCTGCTTAGACATATCTCACCAGCATATTAAACTTAATTTAAACACCGATCTCTTAAGAGAGTCTTAAGACGTCATCTTCCCTTAATAACTGCTCTTCCTATCTTATTTACAACATGAAAATAGTACCATGTTTGGTCCATGTCATCAAGCTATAAAACTGATAATCATCATTAACATCCTTCCTTTTGCACCCCCATATCCAAACTTTACTTCCCCTTGTTGATTCTACCTCCAAAATGTCTTGAATCTTTCCACTTATCTCTACAACAACTGCCCCTCACTTACTCCAACTTGTCATTAGCTCTAACCTTGATCACTCCAATATCTCACTTTTTTTCTATATTATCACTTTCTTCCTCTTATAATCAATACTATGCACAGCAACATAAATAATATTGTAAAGAATCAATCCCTTTATACCAAGCCCAAGCTTAAGTTTGTTCAAGGGTTAAATAAACATGTTTTCACTTAAGCTAAATTCCAAAATCCCTATGTGACCCTTATGGCCCATATAGCCTGTCTTTTGCCTACTTTTCCAATTATACATTATTCAGCTCTCCCAGTATAATTCAGCAAAAGGGCCTTTATTTTTCACCAATCTCTTTCTCATTTTAATGGCTCTGGTGTTTTCTTTACCTAATATTCTCCTCTCCAACTATCTGTAAATCTGGCTCCTTTTCATACATTACATCTCACCTTATACATCATCTACTGCAAAAAGCTGGCCATGACCACCATGAGTAGGCAGGCATTTAGCATTAGGAATTATCTCCCCCCTGTGTTTCCTTCATAGCGTTTATCACAAGGTACATGATTACTTCATTTTTCTTTATTGTCCCTCATCCCCAGTAAACTACAAGCTCCATAATGGCAGATGTGTGGATATATATACGGTATACATTTACCAAGGTGAATAACTTGCAGAGACTCTGTCACATAGCGGGCACTGAGCCCATATGTGAAGAACAACTCATGGACATACTGAATGAATGAATGAATGAATGTCTTGCATTGATCTAGAAAGCCAGCTGCTCTTAAAAATATAAAGCCTTTTTTCAATAAAATTTTACTGTATGCTCGTATTTAGGCCAGTGTGGGTGTTCCAGGTCATGAACTGCTGCTAGGATACTTTTCTTCACCAAGGACTAAGTCTCTTCTATCTCGTGCCTTCCTCAATTTTAGATTCCCAGAATTGTCTCCATTCAACCTCTGGATGGAAAAAGAGAGATCAATGTGAGAGGTCACTATAGGGCAGACCTGGAAATGCATCCTGACTGCTCACCTTCCTCTGGACATGCCTGTCACATGACCCACCACATGGCCCTACCTAACTGCATGTGGGGCTGGGAGATGTAGTCAAGCTCTGTATCTGGAAGGTAAAGAGAAGAGTTGGGTCAAAAATCTGAACATCTTTGACATAAAAATTTTAATTTCAGAGTGTGAAACCCTATGCTGCACCTTGATGTTTTTCTACAATTTCAAATCTATAGTGCATCAATCTCATGTGAACTCATGGTGTAAGCTAAAACTATTAGTCAGTTATTTGGACATGTTTTCTACATATTTTCCAATATTGATCTTATTTTAAAATGTGTGTGCATAAGGGAGTGATTAAGTATCCAAAGTCGAGGTGGAAGAATGAATACTTTACTTTCTATTTATCCTTTAAGTTATGTGCTTCAAAGCACATAGTAAATGAGGAGAATTCCACAGCTCCCAACTTTGATTTGGGGAAGTCACTGGCTGCCTATTATGTAAGCCCCTAAGTGCAAAGTTCTCCCACATGCAAACATTTCTGATAATAACTTGAGATAATATCCTATGATAAAAAAACCCCTGACATCTGAGGAGGCAGTGGACAAGTGATTCTTTTTTTTTGTTGTTCTGGCAAGGACAACAACTCTGAGCACTATAATTATAATTGAGACTTCCCCTTAACAAAATCTACAAGCAATGAGAGTAATGAAAAGACACTAGGGAAGGAAAGATAATGAAAGAGCCCACACACAAAGCTCAGAGAATGTCCTTGGCAAAAGAATGTGAGTAGGAGATTAAGAAGTGCTTGAGAACAAAATAAAAAGGTAATACAATTAATTCTATGCTGGGGCAGCTGTTTTTGCTATTAAGAAAATTGAAGAAGATCTACTTAGCCCTTGGAATAGCACTTCAAATGTATGAGAGGAAGGACCCTGAGGGAGCTGAAGGCTCCATGCACTCAATTTTCAATACATGAGTGAGCACATGAATGAAGCAAGAGCCAGGGATGAGGGAGGCATGCTGTGCCAGCTAGTTCATCAGGGTCCTTTAATGTTTCAGGACGTTCTGGAATATGGTCAACATAGTGGTGAGAACAGGGTGCAGAAACTGTAAGTATGGGAGGGTCAAAGGATCGATATCCTCAAAAAGCCCCCTCAGTGAAGTCATATAGCAGTGTTCTATTTTCACCTGGAGTGGTGTTAAGCCCAAGATTGAGATAAGGGTGATGGCACTAAAGCAAGAGCTAGAATGTGGTTACCAGATGAAATAAAGGACACAATTTAAATGTGAATTTCAGATAAACAATATTTTTTACTGTCTCCAACATTTTATGGAGCATCCCAATACTAAAAAAAATGTATGTATGCGTATGTGTGTGTGTGTGGATGTGTGTGTGTATATACACACATATATATACACTTTACAAATATATATATAAAGTATACATATACTTTGTATATATACATATATGCACTTTACAAATATGTATATTTTACAAAATAAATACAAAGTATACATATATACTTTGTATTTATATGTATTTATTCTTGTTTATACAAATTTTCAATTTGGGGGGCAGCTGGTATTTATATTTGCTAAATCTGGAAATACTAAACTAGAAGATCTAAAGATTAGACCATGTCTTTGAAAAGACCTTTGAGTTTATAGCCAAAGCTCAGTATCAACATTTCTTCATAGGCTTTTACACCTGAGAAATAAGAGGCATCTCATGACTTACACTCAGGTACACAAAGTCAACTGAAACATGTGTAGTTGTTTAGGTCAAGGTCTTTGCTCCATAATGCAGCATCCTTACTTTTTGGAGCTCTGAACTGTAAGCATAGCTGGCTCTGCAGGAGTTACTAGGTGATATGATTTGCCTCTGTGTCCCCACCCACATCTCCTCTCAAATTGTAATCCCCATGTATTGGAGGAGTGGTCTGGTGGGAGATGATTGGATCATGGGGGTGGATTTCTACCTTGCTCTGCTTGTGATAAGTGAATTTTCACAAGAGCTGATGGTTTTAAAGTCTGGCACTACCCCACCCCACCCATCACCTCTCTCTCTCTCTCTCTCTCTCCTGCTGCCATGTGAAGAAAGTCCTTGCTTCCTCTTTTGCTTTCTGCCATAATTGCAAGTTTCCTGAGGCCTCTCCAGCCATATGGAACCATGAATCAATTAAACCTTTTTTCTTCATAAAATAGCCAGTTTCCGGTGCTTCTTTATAACAGTGTGAAGCCAGACCAATATAGAAAATTGGTACCAGGAGTTGAGACACTGCTATAAAGATATCCTGAAAATGTGGAATTAACTTTGGAACTGAATGATTGCCAGAGGTTGAAACAGTTTGAAGGGCTCAGAAGAAGACAAGAAGATGTGGGAAAGTTTGGAACTTCCTATAGACTTGTTGAATGGTTTTGACTAAAATGCTGATAGTGATATGGACAATGAAGTCCAGGCTGAGGTGGTTTCAGATGGAGATGAGGTATTTATTGGGAACTGGAGAAAAGGTCACTCTTGCTATGCCTTAGCAAGAAGACTGGTGGCATTTTGCCCCTGCCCTAAAGATCTTTGGAACTTAAAACTTGAGAGAGATGATTTCGGGAACCTGGCAGAATAAATTTATAAGCAGAAAAGCATTCAAGACATGACCTGGATTTTTCTAAAAGCATACAGTCATGTGCATTCACAAAAAGATAGTCTAAAATTGGAATTTATGTTTAAAAGGCAAGAAAGTGTAAAAGTTTAGAAAATTTACATGCTGACCATGTGGTAGAAAAGAAAACCCTATTTCCTCGGGAAAAATTCAAGCTGCCTGCTGCAGAAATTTGCATAAGTAAAGAGAAACTGAATGTTAATAGCCAAGACAATGGGGAAAATGTCTCCAGAGCATTTCAGAGATCTACTTGGAAGCCCATCCCATCATAGGCCTAGAGGCCTAGGAGGGAAAAATGGTTTCATGGACTGGGCCCAGGGCTCTGCTGCTCTCTGTAGCTTTAGGACATGGCACCCTGCGTCCCAGAGGCTCCAGCTGCAGCCATGGCTGAAAGGCCAAGGTACAGCTTGGGTTATTGCTTTAGTGGAAGCTTCCACTGCCAAGGCTTGGGGCTTGCACCCTCTGAAGCAGTGCTCCTTTCAACACCATGTGGTGTTAAGCTTGCAGGTGTGCAAAAGACAAGAGTGGAGCTTTGGGAGCATCCATCTAGATTATAGAGGATGTATGGAAATGCCTGGATGTCCGGAAATTCCTGGATGTCCAGGCAGAAGTCTGCTACAGGGATAGAGCCCTTGTGGGTAACCTCTACTATGGCAGTGCAGAAGGGAAATAGGGGGTTGGCGCCCCCACCACAGAGTCCCCACTGGGGCACTGCCTAGTGGAGCTGCAAGAAGGGAGCTACCATACTCCAGACCCCATTAAGGTAAATCCACTGACAGCTTGCACCATGCACCTGGAAAGGCTACAGACACTTAATGACAGCCCATGAAAGCAGCCAAAGGGGGCTGTACCCTGCAGAGCCATGGTGCTGGAGCTGCCAAGGCTTTGGGAGCCCACCCTTTGCATCAGCTTGCCTTGGATGTGAGACATTGAGTCAAAGAAGATTATTTTAGAGCTTTAAGATTTAATGACTCTCTCACTGGGTTTTGGACTTGCATGGGGTCTGTGGCCCCTTTGTTTTTGCCAATTTCTCCCACTTGGAACAGGAACATTTACCCAATGCCTGCACACCCATTGAATCTTGGGAGTAACTAACTCATTTTTTATTTTACAGGCTCATAGGCAGAAAAGACTTGTCTTGGCTCAGATAAGATTTTGGACTTGGACTTTTGAGTTAATACTGGAATGAGTTAAGACTTTGAGGGACTTTTGGGAAGGGATGATTGGTTTTGAAATGTGAAAAGGACATGAGATCTGGGAGAGGCCAAGGGCAGAATGGTATGGTTTGGCTCTGCTTCCCTACCCAAATCTCATCTTGAATTGAAATGGAGGGGCCTGATGAGAGATGTCTGGATCATGGGGGCATATTTCTCACTAGCTGTTTTTGTGATAATGACTGAGTTCTCACAAGATCTGATGGTTTTAAAGTGACACTTCCACACTCACTCTGTCTCTCTCTCCTGCTGCCATGTGAAGAAGTTCCTTGCTTCCCCTTCACCTTCTGTCAGGATTAGAAGTATCCTGTCACCTCCACAGCCATGCAGAACTGTGAGTCAATTAAACCTTTTTTCCCTCATAAATTACCCAGTCTCAAGTAGATTTTTTTATAGCAGCGTAAAAACAGACTAATACACTGGGCATGGTTGCAGCCCTTTCCAACCAGTAAAAAACCATAAAATCTCCTGAGAGGAGTAACCAAGGAGTAAAAAGGCAAAGAATCCTAAAAGAAGGAATCAATTTTATTTGGTATTGTACTGTTTGTTGTTTCTTAGAGGAAATAAAAGTTACCCCTTGAAATTGAAAGTATCTCTCTTATAAAACTATCTTGGTAGCTCTATAGTGTTCGTGACCCAGTGGAGCTCCAAGCACATCTGTGGAAGGTAATTCTTCACAGACACTGTGGGATTTCATTGCTGCTTTTGGGTTGTGACTCAGCTCCTTTGGTAAATATAGCCCATTACATCCTTTCTCCAAGAGCTGAATTATAGTAATTCAATTTTTAAACTCACAAAACATTTTGTCACAGAAATTAACCCAAAGGCTTTAAATTATATCATTTCTTGATGGATCACTTATATTTCTATTTTCTTGATTTCTTACTGGATTTTTAAAATAGTCCCCTTTGGTCTTTCACATGATCTTATTTAAGCCCCTTTCCACTAGTGTGACTTTCTTTACAATAAAGTTATTGGGTAAAACTCATTAATTCATTGACAGAAGGTATTGAACTCCTGGGTATTTGAACAGATATACAACAGTTGAGTTGAATAGAAAAAATTGGAGGGAGAATGAGTTGTTCTTTGTTTGCAGAGATACAGTAGGACAACTCCATATCTCGTCTCTGTTGGTCATGAAACTAATCACGAATAGGATAATGAGAACTAGAGTCTAAAGGGAGAGATTTGGAGACAGATGAGAGAGTAGGGCTTCTCATCCAATTAGCTGTGGTCAGACTAAAAGTGGTACAAAGACAAACTAACATTACAAACACCTTGACTTCATTTAGATATGGTTCCAACAATGTATCTATGTACTGTACAAAAAGCAAAATCTATTCACATTTCTACTTATTGATTTACATATTGTGGCAGCTGCTGTTAATGGCCAACAAAAATCCCTTCAGCAAATATCACCCCATAACTTCTGATTGTGTCCTAGTATAACCACTTACAACTTTCTACCTGCATGCTTTCTCTTACCCTGGACCAGGCAGTCGGGACATGCTAGGGAGTAAAACTGAGACAGTCTTCAGCTGGTACTAACAAGTTAAGATAATTTTGAAGTATCTTTTATAAGGTCTCCCACATGTTCCAACAGGACCAAGTGTCTGTTCCCTGCAGCAAAATTCTGCTCAAGAAAATAGTGCCTGCATGGGCTTTCTCCTCTACTTAGTACCACTGTTAGTTTGATGGAAGTTTCTTTACAGGTGACAAGACATTTTTATCTTGCTGGTTTTAGAATTCTCTGTTTGTCTTTGAGTTTAGACACTGAATATAATGCACCATATAAAAAACCTTTATGCATTATATCTCGTTGCTGATATCGGAGCATCCTTTATTTTAATATTTAAATTTCTTGCTAGACTTGGGAAGTTTTCATTTATTGTTTAACTTTTTTTACTCTTTCATCATTTCTTTGGCCTCTGAGACCCCAATCAATTGAATAATTATTCACTCTATGGTGTCCCATATGTCACATATGCTGTGTTCATTTTTTTAAAAATACTTTTTCTCTATATTATTATCTGGCTGGTTTATTTAAAAAGACCTGTCTTGAAGTTCTGAGATTCTTTCTTCTGTTTAGTCTAGTGTATTGTTGAGTCTTTGGAATGCATTTTGTATTTTATTCAATGAATTCTTTAGTTCTATAAATTCAGTTTGATTCTTTTCTTATGATAGCTATCACTTTGGTGATTTTCTCATTCACATTTGGAATTTTTTTTCCAATTTATTTGTTGTGTTTTTCAGAATTCTGTTGTATTTCTCTGAGCTTATTTAGAATCAAAAATTTGAATCATTTTTTTAGAATTTTGTAATTATTTTTATTAAGATCTGTTGCTGGAGAATTATTGTGTTCCTTTGGAGGTGTCATATTTCCTGGCTTTTCCATGTTTCCTGTTTCCTTAGGTGATATCTGCACATCTGGTATAACAGTTACTTCTTCAAGTTTTTAGAATTTGTTTTTGTAGGAAAGGACTTTTTCCTGAGGATGTATCTATTATGTTTTTTGGGCAGTGCAATTTGGCTTTGATTCTGAGTGTGTGCAAGAGTGTAGTCGCTGTATGATTTATTTACCTATATAGACTTTTGTGTTATTTGCAATTTCCTTAGTGGCTTAGGATACAGTTAGAAGTGGAAGTTGTGGTAAAGTTGAGTGGAGATTAACATGCCAGGTAGACCAGACTTTGATCTCTAATGGTGGCAGTAGTGAGCTGAGCATGCCTATCTTTAGGGTGGTGTATGCTGGCACCTGTGTTAGTAGGTACAGTCAGGATGATTCTTGACCCTCCAGGTGACTTACTTAGATGCTGGTAGTAGCATAGTAGCATCAGCGATCTTGGTGGGTAGATGGGCTCTCAGGCTCTAAGAAGCTGGCAATGGCAGTGGCAAGATGACCTTCTGGTTCTTAAGTGGTATGCACTGGTGTTGGCAATGACTGTGATGGACTGCATGGACCAGTCTCTAGTTCCACATGTGGCATAAGCAGGTAGGTGCCAGTTAACATGGTAGTGGCTGGGTGGTTAGGCCCAACATCAGGCCCCTTGGTAGAGGTTTAGAAGCCAACACTGGTGGACAGGACTGTGTGATCCCTTAGTTCCTGGACTGTGTTCTTTGGTCTGGGGGTTATGGGTAAAGGCAGGCCAGAAGGCCTTGTCCTCAGGACCCCTGATGATGTGTGCAACTCCCAGCAAGGGCAGGGTAATCCCCAGACTACCTGTGGAATTCTTGGGTTGGGGGCTTCAGTGGCCATGCTGCTGTTCTGCCACTGTAAAGAGCAGAGGTACTGGCCGGTAGAGGATGCACACACCACTCATGCCTCAGCTTTGGTAAGTGGCACACTTTGGGCCTGATGTAGTAGCTGGTGCCTTGGAAATGTCTTAGCTCTGAAAGTTGTAGCACATGATCATTCATAATCTCAGCCCTGAAGGTAAGAGTCCATACTTCTCTTGTGCCTCAACCTCAGAGTCAGTGGGCTCTAGGAGATTACACATCTGTTAGGGTGGGGCTTTGAAATGGTGCCTTGCTGCAGCTGCTTATGTCTCAGGGCATGTGTGGGACCTGCAAATCCTGTCTCTTGGAGCAGTCCCCTCACACAATTGTTTGGAAGTTCCCTATGTTAGGGAGCTTCCCAATACTTGGGAAATACTCACACTTAATTTGATTAATTTTAGGACCAATGAGGGTCAAAGAACTCTCCTGTTGCTAGAATTGCAGCTGTTCATTGTGAGAATGTGGACCACTGGGGTCTCTCACTCACTTTTTCCTTGTATTAGGGAGTCTTTTGAGGCTTCCAGCCAATCCCAGGTGAGCAGGCATCCTCTCTTCCTTCTCCTTATTTGCTTTGGGTATTGCCTTCGACTTTATGTTAAATTTCAGGGTTCTCTCTTACATGATCTATCTGAAGTGGAATTATCTACCCTCTATTTTGGTTCCTTTTAGTGGACAAGGTTTTCATCACCCAAATAGTCTTACTCACAACCTCCTTAGACGTGTCAATTAATTATAGCTTCATCTACCTCTTTTCGTATTGTGGAAACTGTAATGTCATCTGCCTTGTTTGGTTAAGGCTCTCATGTGAGGAAATCATCATTCCCTATCAGCTGCTTTTTTCAATTCAATCCCCAGACAGTAGGTAAATTTAATATACCCTATTGTATTACATGTTAGGGTTTTGGCTTCAGCTTCAGTAAGCACTTCTACGCTGCTGAGCTGGATGGAGTCACACTTTAGCCCCCTAGTGAATGACAACTATGAAATCCTATCTTCCAAGCCTCCTTGTCTACATTCTACCTACTTTCTTTGTGGTATTTTAAGGAATAAGGCAAAAATTGCCTCTTTCCAAGCCAGAGAGAGTCTCAGGTCCATCTGACTGCAGTTGTCCTACAGAAAAAAATAAATTAAAAAAAGAATTCAAGTTTGTTCAGAAGTAAGTGATTACCATTACAGAGAGCCACATGGTAAAGCAACATTTATAAACACACACACACACACATATGTATGTGTGTGTGTGTGTTTTACGTCTGAAATATATTACTGAGTATGAACCAACTGGGCATGTCAGCTACTTCACGGTAATCTTTAGGACTAACAAAATTTCTTCTCCTTAGCCTTGGAAGGAAGTGAGAATGGGGAGGGTAAAGCAGTTCCTTGTCTTTCCCAGAGATTGATGTGGTAAATGATTTCTTTTTGTTTTAATCTCATCATTACAGCCAAAGTCACCAAAACATGAATGTCAAAACATTGTCTTTAAAGTTTATTCTTCGCCCTATCACATAGGCAGCTATTAGAGAAAAGAGGAATGAGTAAATAATTGCTTAAATAACTGTGCTCAGTTCTAATTGCTATTGGACATCTGGACCATTCCAGAGGAAATCAGGCAGCTACTGAATGGTCTAGAAACAGAGCCAGATGATAGACCTAAGGATATTTAGCTTGGGAAAGACAAGGCACAGGGGAGACACAAGAGCTATCATCAGATATTTTAAAGACTGTTGTGTATAAAAAGAATTAGCCTTATCTTGAGAACAAGAGTCAATATGAGACAGTCAATATGACAGCTAATATGAGAGAAGGCAGATTATAACATTATTTATAACTTCAGCAAATAATTATTTTTAACTGTCACATAGGCATGCATGCATGAAGTTGTCAATATTAATAAGATGAGATATTTGCCATTGTAGACCCTTTAACATAAAGTTGAAGATAGACAAATAAATTAGTCGAAAAAATTAATAATTAAAAAGTATAGAATCTTTGAAGTTTATTCCAGACTATTATTAAGTTGGTAAAAATGCAAACACATATATCTTTCACTTATTCCAAGCACACACTCTTGAGTATCTTGATATATTGAGCCCCTTTTATTGAGTAATGCCCAGTACTATTCCTATGATGATATAAAGATGTAACTTTATAGTCCTTGACTTTAAAGATGAACACAGCCAGGAAGGTAAGACATATGTGCATTAAATGGGAAGTCTCATATGCAAGTGATATATTTATCAGAAATATATTTAGGATTACATATAAAATATTTGTGGTCCTAAGTGTCCAAAAAAATGAGAGACTCACTATGGTAAAAAAATTCAGAGATGCTTCATGGAGGAGCTAGGAGTCAGGCTTGACTTCAGGGTAGAGTGAGGTTTATTAGATGGAGAGAAGAGAGAAGCTGCTGTAACTAGCACAATCCCAACAGGACCATAATGCCGGAAGTCCTCATGAAACAATCTGTGGTTCGTGGCAACAATCAGACACAATGAATGCTGCCCCTGGAAGAATCGGCATGCCAGGCCATTAAAGCCTATTGACTACTTAGCAAAGTTTCTCTGCCCACTTTGTGAGGTCTCAAGCAACACAGAATGGTGGTGAAGATTGTTATGAGTACAGAAGGGAGAGTAAGCACACAAGCCACCATCCACAGTAAAAAATGTGTGTGTGAATGTGTGTGTGTGTGCAGCTGTATAAAATTTTGTAAATGCATATACACATGTGTACATATGCATCATATAATAAAAATACAAATATATATGATAATGATAGATACACGATTTAGATATATTTATATATGGAATAATTATATACTGATATAACACTCTCTTATTATAGTTCTAGCTATAGGTTATAAGAAGTTGTTCATCTTGATGTAATCAAGAGAACTGAAATTGCTCAAGAAAAGAATTTTGGAGAGGAATATTGACTATCACCTATAGCATTTTATACTGGGAAGGTGTTCTGTCACAACACATGCCAGATTATGTCTGCTTCTTGAGTAAATGGTAATTTTGTTATCTTTTTGCTTAATTCTATTTTCTATCATTTTACAATAAACATTGTTATTAATGAAATAAATAAGAAAATACATATTTATAAGAAACATATTGCATAATGTTGTATAGTGTGTAAAAAATTTCAATACATACTCATTTATTTAACTTGTACAACATTCACAGCATTTGTCCAAGGGGAAATTCGGTATTGGTTATCTCGCTGACCTGCCATGGCCACAGACCTAGCAGGCATCAGACTAAAAAGGCAACTACCCACAGCCTGTAAAAGAATCTGGCCCACCTCTATGGTGCCATTTTCAATGAATAGAGAATCAGCTCTGCCAGCCAGACCGTCAGAGTGGAGTGGGGTGGATTTTCCTCTCCAGGTGACTCCATAGCTGCCCTTGCTGTGACAATCTGATAACCTTCTTTCTCTTCAAGTGCAGAGAGTAGCAGAAACATGCAGGATCAGATAGGAGAAAATGGATTTTGACAAGGCATTTTCAGGTTTTCAAAAGGCAGGTCTTCATTCTGGCCTGATGTTTCATCTGGATTTGTAATCTCCCCATTATGAGAAAATCAAAAGAGGTCATTTGGAGAGGTTTTATCTTCTTCTTCTGTAAAGTCCTTATGAAACATTTATGAGTTTTCTGATGATATCAAACCAAGCTTTCTTTGCCATTCTTCCTTCCAAAGCTATGCCCTTCAGGGATTCCTGGCTTATTCCAGTTGATAGTGAATATGACCTACACTGTCTTTTGAGATTAACTCATTAATGATGAAGGTTTCCTCTTCTGCAAATCTCTCAATCTCTACTACTCCTAACTTTCTGAAATAACTAGTGCTGAATTTATCAAGTGCAGCTGCTTAATTTTAGAGCTTAATTCTCTACAGCAATTGTTTACTTTGCAATTAACCCTAAATATGAGATAGCATGCAAACACTGAAATAAAAATTGGGTTTTGTATTAGATTAAAATTAGATTTTCTCTCTCTTACTAGTTGCACATTCTTGAACATGATTCAACATTTCTTAGTCTCAGTTTCTTCATCTGCACACTCTAGGTAGAATTAAAGCTCACAGACTTCTGCTGTAGGAAAGAAAATTTTTGCAAGTATTTTGTTAATATGTATGACTTATTAATATGTATGACTTTTAATATGTATGACTTTGTTAATATGAGCTACTTAAATATGAAAAAAATCAATATTAGTAACCTAATTTTTCAAATATTTATTATCTACCACATGCCAGAGCCCTTGCATCTGTAGTGTGATCATTCCATAGATGAATATGGTTACAAGTTAAATTCAAATAAGTCAGAAGTATAAACACCAATAGAAAACTGTTGATAAATCAATATAATAAGAAAGAAAAATACTTTTAAAATTAATTGAACATCTACTATGCACAAAAATTTAAAATATTGTTTCAATTCTTTCTTATAATCATTCAGTTTGGCAGATTGCATTATTTTACTTTTACTAATGGAAAAAAGAGTGATGTTAGGGAATATTAACCTGTCCAAGGTGTAGGAATAGAATTTTAGTAAGTTATATCCAACTCCAAACATATTTTTTCTATTTTTTCCTACCACACTGTATTCTTTATTTTGTTCATCTGTTTTGTGTAATATGACACCATAAAAAAACTCTCTTTCTCTCTCAAATACACACACATAATACATATATTTTATATATTATAAATATATATACATGCAATATCATATAACATGTTATATTCATAAAGGCTCTATGTGTGTATACACACATACTTATATTAAGACACAATTAATATAATTAATATAAATAAAATATACATAAAAGACATATAAGTAAAGATTCACAAAATAAAACTGAAAACAAATTGTGCTCAATTAAATTTAAATTCAACTCCATAAAAAATTAAATTCTTTTTTTTTTGAGACAGAGTCTAGCTCTGTCTCCCCGACTGATAAATTAAATAAATTCTTAACATACTACAATAGCTTCCTTCAAAATTAACTTACTTTTAATTTCAAAACACCGTGTATTTTGCTTAACAGTTTTCTGTTTTTTCTGTGTGTGTGTGTTAACTGTTTACATTCATATTAAGATTTGAGATTCCCATGAGAAACAAAAAGCGGAAAGTTGTATGCTTGCTGTTTTCATAAGAAGAGAAATGTATAAAATTGAAGCTATTTAAGTTTTGAACAGTGTATTAAGTTTACTGTAAATAGTCATGAAGACTTAATGTAAGAAGAACTATAAGAAAACAGTAATTTAATAGTGCTAAGTTTTGAAGTACTAATTAAATCTTAGCTAAACCCTGTTGTAAAGAAGCTTCTGTAGTAAGTGTCTTTTCACAAACTTTTCATTACCCAGTCTCCAGATTCCAGAAGTCTATATCTTCTTCTTTCAAACCCGGACGGACTCTCATGACTGACTTGGCCAAAACAGTATGAAAGACATCCAACTCTAGGTCAAAATATTCTGTGCTCTTCTCCCTAGGTATTTTTCTTCGGGCGGGGGGTGCCAGAGAAGATGGGAGAGTGACTGACTCCTAAAACACTAGCCACCATGTTGTGAGAAATCTCCAGATGTCTTTAGAGGAGCTGACATAGAAAAGAAACAATACACAAGCCACATTCTCAGCTGGGCTTCTGGGCAATAACCAGCACCAACTTGCTCAGCCTTGCGAGGCCACCATCTTGAAAGTGGATCCTTTACCCTCTAGTTAAGTGCCCAGGCTGATGCTGCATGGAGGAGCGACAAGTTTTCCCCATCACACCCCACCTAAATTGCAGATGGATTTATAGGCAAACTAAGTGGTCATTGGTGCTTTCAGCCACTAAATTTTGAGATGGATTGTTACATAATCGTAGGTGACTTATTCACTTCCTAAGAGAAATGCTCTACACAGTCTCAAAGTCCATAGACCAAAATCTACAGCGACTGTAGCATGATCAATTTTCTTTTATTTACTAATTTTTGTATTAATGGTGCTTTCTAAACTGAGGTTTTCAAAACAGGGATTAAGTGTGTTCTTGTTTCATCCCCTGGTTACAGCACTGTACATTGGAATTTTTGTTCAGTACGTACGTTCAAAGACTGACATATGTTCACCCTTGCCAAATTTCAAATCTGGGAAACATGAGTTCAGAAAAAAGATGATGAGTTCTTAAGGAACAAAGGTTCAGTTCTCTACTAGATTTAGGAAAGACATGGAGCACCAAAACACTTATTTTATATAGGTAATCTATGAGAACTCTTACAGGACAGGACTTTTAAATTTTGTTTAATACTTAAGCAAATATTTTGATCAACAAATTTTACTTTTATTATTCACTTTTACAAATGATATTATTATATAGTTGTTTTACAACAAACTACACATATAGCAGTTTTGCAATTGGTAAGTTTTATTATAGTCATGCACCTGTGTGACTACAATCACCATCAGTATAATGAACATATCTATCACCCCCAAAGCTTTCTCCTGTGTAATCCTGTATAATCAATCCCTTTTGTAATGAAAATTCCTCTCTCCCACCTGTTACCAACCCCTATCTAGACAACCACTGCTCTGCTTCTTTCACTATTGTAAAAATGAAACCAACTGATGTCGTGAGTGTCTGGGCATGATGCACTGAGAAGGACATAACATTATCTCTGTTGTATTATTGACAAAAATATTTAACTGAATATAATTATAAGAAAAAATTAGATAAAATTTAGAAGATGGGTAGTTCTACATGACAGATGTCCTGGACTTTTCAAAAATAGTAATATAATGAAAGACCAAAAAAGATGAGAACACTATTTTAAAACTATTTTAAAGAAGATTAAAGTTATATGGTAACAAGCTACCAAACAGGATAGTTGTTTGAATTTTGAAATAAAAAATATAAATAACAAATTTGAACAGTTAGGAAGATTTGAATATGAGTTATCTTCTAGGCAATATTATTGCTTCAATGTAAAATTTCTTATGTATATGAGTGATTTTGTGGAGAATATCCTTGCGTCCCAGAGATGAGCTCTGAAATATTCAGGAATGAATGTCATGACATCAGAAAGTTTTTTTTTTTTCAAATCAAGAGGCAAACACAATAAAATGTTAAAATTGACTGACATAGATAAATTTTGGGGGGATATTTGTTGTATTATTAAATTGTCTATAGGTGGAGATATTTTAAAATAAAAAGTAATTAAAAAGCTGTTATTTATCAGTAGTCTTAGTTGAAAGCAACTGAGACCTAATCTAGCTAGTTAAAGCAGAAAATAATGTATTAGAAGTTCTTGGGTAGTTCATAGAATCTCCGAGAAGGCCAGATAGTTAGGTGTGGAACTTCACCACCAGAAACAATGCCAATGAGCTCATTTCATGAAGTTAGCGTCACTGATTATCCTGGGAATAGACGGTGCTGCTGACACCACACCTGAGCAAGGACAGAGCAGCTCAATCCACCACCCCTGTGCCCATGGGAAGAAGCTGCTCTTTTTTTTTTTGCCAGAAAATATTATGCAGAGTTTCCAGGTTCTGAGACAAAGTCCAACTTACATCCAAATGATAGGCTAAGCTTTATCATAGGTTCCCAGGAGCCCAAGAAAGCAGAAATATGACTTCTTGCACAGTTAGAGATGGTTTCGCCTTGTGCTAAAACTCACAAAGTAAGGCGGTCAATTAAGGAAGAAAGGGAGTTGGCATGCTGGACGGATGTCAAATGACAAAGGCCCAAATGACAATAACCTTCACCAGTAACTTCAGCGTGACCCTCAGGTAGCAGGAATCTAACTTAGGGTATGATTTTTGGAAAGTAAAAGATTAAACTGATCTTTGAGGTTTCTACGTGGTACAGCACAGCTAACCAGGACAGGAAGAAAAATAGGAATTGGGACCTGGAAGCTTTTCAATGAATAGCGATTGATCTGTTTATTGGCCTGGAGAGTGCCTTAGCCATGGATGATGAAAATAGACCTCAAATACCAAAAAAAACTACAATACGCTATTGTACTAGGATTAGTGTTGGGATTGAGAACACCAATCTCCTGATTCTGGTTGTATCTTCTCTTGGTAGATGAAACGGACATTTTAGGACCAGGCTAATCTTCCAGGGTCTTTTATAGCTTCTTTGTATTTACCATAGAATAAACTCCCTTACCTCCCCTCACTCAACAAGGAGCCATCAGCACCTCCTGGAGTATCTGTCAGTCTCATGAGGTCAGAGGCCATGTCTGTTTAAGGGTTCACCTTCACACAAAGCCTCACTGGCCTGGCACCTACCATGGCTGAAGGAAGCGATTGCTCACCTGAAAGGGGTCAACATGGTGAAGCTTTTCCCACCCACTGCAATGAGACTGGGCTTTTCCCTACAGGCTTTCCCCTTTCATAGCTTTGCAAATATCTCCTCTAATCCTGGTATTTTAGGTATGTTTTCCATTATAATTGTAAGCTTTTAAATAAAGCAGGGTATTATGTATTTTTCCTTTGCATCTCATGTTGCTCTACCATAGGAGGCACACAATAAATGTTTGTTGACAAAACACCACCAATGAAAACAAAACCACACTAAAACAAAATGTTATCTTTAACATGATTTTTCCATTCTTATTTAAAGTATAAAATGAATAGAAAATTTCCAGAGATTTCACCCAAAATTCTAGAGGTTGTGTAATTCTAATAGATTGCTACTCTCATAAAGTCAATTCAGCAAACTTTCATGTTCAGCCCATTATTAACAAAGCTGTTGTTGTAAATTGTATGTGCTTTATTTTATGTGTGAAAAACAACAAAGACTTGTCTTTCAAGATTATAAACTTATTTGGAAAAATATACTTGTCAAATACCATATTTATACTCAGTTTTTAATTAATGTCAGAAACTGTTTTAATACATAATACCACGCATTCATGTGACCCTCATAACAATCATATGAGTTGATACTTTTATATTAATACCTCAATTTACTGATGAGAAAAATGAAACACACAGACATACACAGCTAGTAATCTAAGAATTCTAGCATTAGAAGCCAGGCAGTCTGACATCAAACTGGAACAGAAAAGGAATATTAGAGAAAACTAAAGAAATCTGAGCAAAATATACATTTTAGTTAATAATAATGCATTGATATTGGTTCATTCGTTGTGCCAAATGTACCATGTGAGCTGTTAGCAATTGGGGAAACTGGGTGTGGGGTATGTAAGAATTCTCCATGCTATCTTTACAACTTTTCTGCAAATCTAAACTCTTCTTAAATAAAAAGTTTGCTCAAATAAAAAAAAGGAGAAAGCAATGAAAATAATAAACTTTCCAATAAAATTTATATAGGAAACATTATTTGAACCTGCATTATATAAATGCATTGAAAAATCCTTGAAGTATACATAGCTAAGAGTTTACCAGTGTTTAACGAGGGGCTGCATATATTTCTATATAATCTAACTATTTTATAATAAGAATGTTTTTTGTGTTTCACATTTATTTTGGGCACTGCAAATAAGATGGTAAAGTAATTTTGAAATGGGTCATATTTAAAATTTATAGAGAGGAGTAAGAGAAAAAACATTCTGGACAGCAACAACATTATAAGCAATAGGTCAAATTTACAATGTGACTTACTCAATATCTGGAAAATATGTAGCTATGAATTCTCTTTTTTATGCCTATAATTTGGTCATGTTCTATTAATGAATTTCCACTCCCATCAACTTTTACCATAAATTCAAGCTGCTTCATATGAGGTCTATATAATCGAAAATGCACCTGCTCTACTAAAATCCTGGGCAGGGTGGGGGACAGGGCCGTGGCTATAATCAAGAAGCATCAGTCATCTCGGCCAATGGCAAGCAGCCTTGGATATGGAGTAAGTGTAAAAGCCCCTTCTGACAGATGTCTTTTTCAGACTCTTCATTTATGTCTGAGAAGTTGCTGTAAAATTGGCATTTGAGCAATAACAAGACTTTGCAATTCTCTCTTTGGGATTGGAGATTCATGAATTATGCATGTCTATGCAGATTTTTCACCTGTGACAGGTGTAGTATGGGCAATTTATCTAATATATTAAGAAAACCAGCCATGATACCAGTAACGGATGTAAATGAAATATTCCCATCAGTTAAGTCAGTTTATTTAACTATCTCATGTCAGCATGTGTGGTGAGAGAATGCCGAGCATGGAAATCAGTTATTGATGAGAATCTTACAAATAGCAGCTCCTGATCATGAGGTTCTCAGTTAAAAGATGGACAGGTTGTTGCTTGCTTACTGATTCATTCATGTATTTTTTTCTGCTGAACCATACCACCTGAGCTGTGGCACATCCCGCGTGAGAAACCAGCTGGTTAGCTCTGCAGAGCATTTCTCTGAGAGATCAGACAGATGTCAAAAAGGGATAAAAAAATTATCTGTAACAAGCACCCCCTCTGAATGCATTGGCAGGCAAGGGGTTGTAACTTGATGTGTGTTGGATTTCAGGCATTTGGGTCTCCTAATTCCTCATATTGAGGCTCCTCATTCTCTGTCATCACTTTTATCTGGCGAAGTCCTAAGTAAATTATATTTAGGGAAATTAGATATTGCTTTTGGCACCCTAGTGAACTATGCATGCTAAAGATTAAGAAAATATTTTCACATAAGAGAACTCTGGACTGGGAAAATAGGAATCTCATTTCTTGCCATGACTGTGGAATTGACCAGCCACATGCCTCCCAAGGGAAGTCACTTGACTTTGCTGTGTCCCACTTGCCTTATCTAAATGTAAAGCAATAGGACTTAGTTATATTCCAATAATGAAATGCCCCAAGCCTTTCCTCTGACTATTTACCAAAGAAATGTTGACTTCCAAGACTGAAACAATTTGAAATGCACTCTGCTTAAATGTTTGCTGCTCTTCATTTCAAATAGCTATACTCTGCAGTCCACAGGGATGATAACAATGCCTCATCTTTATAGTCTTACTGCTTCTCTTCCCTCAGGTTGTTCCCTTATTATTCCATGTGCTGTATCAGATCACACCACCAACAGACCTGAAGACACAGCCAGTGTCCTCATCATTTTTCACACAAAAAAAGAAATCCAAATACAGAAGGAACCACACCATGTGCTGCATTGCGGCTCCTTCTCTCTGCTCTCTCCTCCTCTCTACTGGGTGTACATCAGTGTGATTGCCCTTAGTGTCTTTTTGTCCTAAACCAAGAGGGCACCATCTGACTCTCCCACTGTGCAGTGGGCGTATCCTTAATGTCTGCTTGTCCTAACCCAAGCGTGCACCATTTGACCTTCCTGCTGTGCAGTGTGCCTGTCCTTCATGCCTGATTGTCCTAACCCAAGAGGGCACCATCTGACCCTCCCACTGTGCAGTGTGCCTTTCCTTCATGCCTGATTGTCCTAACCCAAGAGTGAACCATCTGACCCTCCCACTGTGCAGTGTCGTCTGTCTGTCCCACCCCTCTACTACATCTCTCATGGGTAGAGAAGCATCTTGCCTTTCTATCCCTTCTGTAATGGTTAGGCAAAGCAACAACGGAAACAACAACAGTGACAAACAACAGTGAAGTTCTTCTGTCTTGGTTCAGTAGGGATGATTGCGTAGAAATGGCCAGTTATTTATCTTGCTTATATTAAAAAATGAAGTGAATCCATGTGAATTTTTTTTAAAAAAAATAGGCCGGGCACAGTGGCTCATGCCTGTAATCCCAGCCCTTTGGGAGGCCAAGGTGGGTGGATCACCTGAGGTCAGGAGTTCGAGACCAGCCTGACCAATATGGTAAAACCTTGTCTCTACTAAAATTACAAAAATTAGCTGAGCATGGTGGCGTGCACCTGTAGTCCCAGCTACTCGGGAGGCTGAGGCAGGAGAATTGCTTGAACCTGGGAGGCAGAGGTTGTGCCGAGCCGAGATCGCACGACTGTACTCCAGCCTGGGTAACAGAGCGAGACCCTTCAAAATAAATAAATACATAAATAAAATGTGAAAAGTATCAGGATGTGCTTTTTAGTATTCGGGGTGAGAAATAAAATCTTACTTTTCTTTAAATAAACATGAAGGCAAAATGCAGAACATGATGATATTTGCCATGAATCTTTGAGGAGAAACCAGGGTAAGGTTAATGAGAATCTCCAACTAATTTATGCACTTCTTAAGAGCAGGAATCATGTTTTTGTTTTAATTATCTCTCCACTGCCATAGGCAGTTCCTGAAACAAAGTTGAAAGTGAACATAGACAAAAACATGTTTGTTTAATGAGTGACACTGGTTATCGGATCCCCCCCAAGACCCTGTGAGGGAAAAAGGGCAGATGCCCCTCTTTCATAGTTGAGAAAACGAAAGTACAGAGGGTAGAGTGACTTGCCCACTGTCACGCACTGACATTTGGCAGAGATGTGTTGCCTTGTTGCCATCTAAGACCCCAGTTGGCATCTCTCATGTATGGTGGATTGAGTTGACTATCTTACATTGCCTGGATAGAACACCCTTTATAGATAATGAGCCTTTCTTTCAGTCTTGGAAAAACCACAACTGAGGGCCACCTGCTATGAGTGTCATAGACAAACTTCAGAAGCCACTTGTGGTTATAAGGGAAATTGAAACATGTACTAATGTGGGTGTGGCAAATGATTTCAAAGTGAGAGTTAATAAACTGGATTGAGAAACTTGGCTATTGACCATGCAGAAGCTGCTATTTAGTGGAGTACTCACCAGCCATGCTGCTTGTGATAAAATGCAGTTTTTCTACATGCTCCTGTGACAGTATATTAAAGAGGCCTGAGATACCATTATTAACATGTAAAAGGATACCAGATATTTCCCTAAGAACCTGCACTGATATCCTAGCATGGACCTTTCATAGCCCTTTGATCTGCTCAAGTCATAGGACCTTTCCCAGGACAAGCTCTTCACCTGTGATTTAAGGAAAGTGAGAAATGGCATTTGATAAGAGGCTAGGTACATAGAAGATAAGTTTACAGTCCAGTCTCAGATGAGATAAAATAAAACACATATATAGCATTTGTTTGATATTTGCCATGAATCTTTGTTTAATACCAGGTACCATTTGTTTAATACCAGGTACCCTTGTCAATGCTTAATGAATATGAACTCACCTAATTCGCTAAACTCATTAGAGAATAAAATAATTCCCATTGTAGTCATGTGGGATATGAGAAACAGAAAGTAATTTGTCCAAAGTTCCATGGCTATAAGTGGCAAAGCCAGGATATTATCCCAAATCAAATAGAGATGACTCTAAAACAAATTAAAAAAAAATAGGCTTTGTACTGCATTTCTACTTTTCTGAAATTGGGTGAAAGAAATAGACTAGGTCCGAGTAGTTTGCTGGATTCTGACTTATTCTGTGAGAGAGCTACTTTGGGTGCAGCTAAATCTCTATGACCTGTGGTTTTGGTGATGGGAAGAGGGTGAGCCCATAGGCCTGACTTGTTTCCACGTGGCATCTCTCATGTATGGTGGATTGAGTTGACTCTTACGTTCCCTGGATAGAACACACCCCACCCTTGACAGAACACTGCAGCACAGAGAGCAGTGTAGCATAGCAGCTAAGAGCAGAGACATCAGTTGGGTTCCACTACTCCCAAATCTTCTCTTTCTAGGGGAGTAACTTTATGCAAACCAATTAACTTCACTCCAACTCAGCTTCCTCATATCCAAATGGTTGTGAAAATGTACAACCCTTTTGGCCCATTGTGAAGATTAAATTACATACATATATATATGTATGCATACATGTGCATATATATAAAATAAATTCTAAAATATACTCTAAAACATAATTTAAAATTATATTGTGTGTGTGTGTGTGTGTGTGTGTTTGAGGCTTAGTAAATGATATATTAGGACTAGCTATTATCATTATACTTTGTGCTTAAATATAGCAGAATTCATTCTGAATATAAGTAAAAACTAATACATGGAAATAGGTTTAGATTTTTAATAAACATAATGAAAACTTAGAGTCCAATGACTTGGTTTTGTAATTATGCTTTCCAGTTTATTATATGTAAGACTATGGATAAGTTACTTAAACTTTCTGAATCCTGATTTCCTTCATTGTAAAATATAGATAGTCATATGTTCCTTTAAGATTTTCTATAAGGAAATCCTTTTCTGGCACAGTCTAGATGACCAAGGAAATTGAGATCTTTCTCCTTCTGCAGAAACACAGGCAGGACACTCCTCCCCACTCTTCTATAGATTGCTGGTTTGTAAAAGGCATATGATGATCAAATATATCCCTATGGTATTGACAGGTAAGTTCAATTGAGGAACAAGCAGAGGATTTGAAAAATAGCTATCCCATAGAATCTGTTAGAGTACACTCCACTAGATATTAATCGCTGCCAGTTTCTCTAAATGACTATTAAACTTGCAGAATATGGGCTCTTAATCATCAAAAACAATATATATCTGTTAATTTACACTCCACATCTTTAAATGCTTAGACTCCACAACTACTGTGGCAGGCAGAAAAGGTTCATAACAATAAAAAGGATTCCTAAATATATGCAATTAGTATTCACATGACACTGAAATAAAACCCTCAGTTGAGGACTATAAAAACAAACAAAAACAAACAAACAAACAAAAAACACATCAACATCCTACAAGTTATGACACCCACCTGAGTAAATTCCATGAAACCATGCACCTCCTTTTAGGTTCACTTATAAGACTGCCAGTCTCCTTTCAAGCCTGAACTATGTTGCATAATTGCCATTCCTTCTGCTTTGGTCATTCCTGAGTTAACTGCATTGAGATATATAAATTGTACTTCATTCTTCTTTCCCACATAATATCAGCCTCCCTTATCATGGGCAAATTACTCTGGAGCCAGATGGATCTTTTTAAAATATAAATCTCACCATGCCACATCATTACCTTGTTTATGACTTCTCTGCTTTTAGAATAAAGTTTGAAAAATACTCTATTAGATGTGTTTGTCCTGGCAGGATCTAGCCCCTGAGTCTAATAATTTTAAGTTACTAGGCTTGAGTTCCTCTATGTCCCCTCACTCCCAAAACTTTCCACAACACACACTTCCATTTATCCTTCTGGTCAAAATTTAATGTTCTTTGGTTCTTTGGTCAGAGAGGCCTTAATCTGATTATTCACATTTGATGTTAAGTCCCCTTATGTAACATTCACCCCACTTCAATTTTCCTTTTTTATTGTTTCTTCTTGAAACTTAGCCCACTGTCTTTATTTGTATGAATGTCCATTAAGACCATAAACTGCATGAGATTGAAAACAAATATTCTTGTTCACTGCAATAGTCTCTGCATGTAAGGTAGAGTCTAGTTCTTAGCATGTACCAATCAAATACATGTTGAATTATATTAAAATATGAGTATACCCCTTATTAATCATGCTCTGTGATTATTATTATCATTATTTTTATTAGTAGTAGTTCTAATATTAAACTTTCTTTTTTAGCTGTATGGCACATATCAACACTGGATACTGGAAGAGGGACTTTCTTCCTTTTCATTTCATCTCGTTTACCTAAGTTCCCTGTATCTGAAGTCCTTTCTAAAGTACTGTGACTTTCATCTTGATGGAATAGTGTATTATTTTCCTATACTCAAGGATGCATGGATGCATTTTTTTCCCACTCTAGTCTAACTTGTTTTAACAACTCCTATTAAACACTTCTTATAAGGAAAATGCATCCCTATAAAAATTATTTTAAGGCTTTTTGTTGTTGTTGTTTTTCAGGGTTTATTTGCATGTGTTATTCAAATAATGCAGCTGTGGTTCTGAAATGCTTTCCATAAAGGAAAAAAGAAAATCTACTAAAATAGAATGGAGATAACACCAAATACCAATTTTATACTTTTTTTTTTTTTTTACAAATTACATTGAGTATCACTAAAATCATATGAAATGAAACTTTCCCATATGGGTTAGTTTGTTTCCAGCTAAATGCTACAATTAAAAGTGGCTGCCTTACCACTGGATGTTCATGTGGCCAAACCACAAAGCTACCTCCCAAGAAAGAATCATTGTTGGTGAGCAGAAGTGTCCCATCCACTGTCCTCTTCTCTATGGCAGCCTCAGAACCAGAAGCCCTTTCCCCATGTCAAGGACATGCCCTGGTTTTTGCTCCCCATTTTTCTTTTCTCATAAACTTGAGATTGGAAAGAGAAGATAAATCTCTTTCAGAAGATGACAATAAGAGTTCTTCTACCTTCTCATTTTCTTTCTTCTTCTGTAAAAGAAGTGTTGGAGAAGAATAATCCACATTTTTAGCTGGAAGGATCCCCATTACAAAAGACAGGTTAACAAGAGAAAATCAAACAAAAGTTCACTAACATGTACATTTCACATATACATGGAGGACACCCAGAGAATGAGTAGTCCTCAAAGAGGTAACTTTGAATTCCAGTTTATATGGCATCATTAACAAAGAACAATATATTTTTAGAGAAGAGACAAGATAAAGATCTTTGAGTCTCTAGGGGCAACAAATTGAGAGAAGGCAGATAACTGGCAGATAAAGGCTGGTTAGTGAAGCTTGTTAACATAGATTCCTCTGGTCCCATTGCCAGGTCTATGAGGTTCAAAGTTGTTTTCAGTAGTTACCTTTGTTTCCCCTGACAGAGGAGGGGTGGATCTCTTTTGTCTTTGTAAATCTAAGTTCTGCTTTTAGGCAAACAGAGGGAGGGCAGAGAGCTTTCTTGTATCTTCTTCTTAATTGTCCTCAGCTCATCAACACTTCATATTTTGGGAAGGCATATTCTTGTCTCTCCAAGAAGATAAATATGATTTTCCTTAGATCTTTCCATGGTCCCTCCTTTCTCAACTTTCAGGTTCCAGCTTGATCAATGTCATTTCCTCTAAATGAACCTTCCTTGACCAACCTAATTTACTCTGATTTAGTGTCTTCATGGACTTATGTCTGGTTCCCTCACTATGTGAACTATGAATATATGAACTATGGGGACAATCCAACTTTTTCAATGCCAAATTTTTATCTATGACAGTGACAGGCACACAATGACAGTCAGAAACATATTTGTGGAAGACGAAGGAAGGAAGGAAGGAATAGGGGAGGGAAAGAAGGAACATTTAACTAGCAAAATTTTAGCCTGGGGATGACTTAAACTAGGATAACATCTAAAGAGCTAAAAATATGCTGGGGAAGGGGTAAGGGAAGGATCTCTTAAGGCTAGTTTTTAATCTAGGCTCATAAAGGGATGACCAACGGAACCTTTTAAGTTCCCTATTTAGTCTTGTTCTCCAGAAGAGAAACATGAACTTCAGAGAAGGCTTAATCCCCGGGAATGCAGTGTAGTTATTTGGCTGGAGTGATTGTGTGCTGGCTTTGAAATGTGGGTTTGATATACTTTCCAACACAGCATGCAAAACTTGCTAATAGACGAGACCACCAGCAACAAATGATATGACCTTGCAAGAAAGAGACTAGAATAAGGTCTAGGAGAGAGAAAAGGGAAGCCTTGTGCTTAGGGCTCTGTTAAGCTTCAAAGGAAAGGCCTTAAAAGGTTATCATAGTTTCTGCATAAGGGAGTTTTCAACAATTTAGGAACATAAGAAGAAATTCAGGGCAAAATCTTCAGGCTGCTAAGAGTTATAGATGCAGGTACAACTCAGGCAAATATATTTTTAATAAATAAATAAATGCTAAAATATGCTCTAAAAACATAAGTTAAACAACGGTATTCAAATTTATATATAGTCACATAGTAATTATCTCCCTAAAGCGTTCTCACAGGAGCATTCCTTTCTTTGAAGCCATTGTCTTGCTTAAGAGTTACTATTCCTCCTGCTGGTGAAAAGATTTAATTCCTCAAGGATCCTGCAACATCAAATGTTTGATTGTATGAGAACAATTTCTAAACAGCATAATCCTGCTTGACAACAACCCACTTTGTGGAAAGCAGACAAGCTCTGGGAATCTCCCAGGTGTTTCCTCAGTGCACAATGTATTTTAGTCAACTCAAACCAGGTGTATGCACTCTTCCTTCCTGCTCACATACCAGACATGTTATTCTACTAGTTCCTATCAAGGACAATAGAAACAACTTCTTTCTCCTAACATCAGTGAGAGGTCAATGCTTTTTTTTTGAAGTCCTAGACGTCTGGAGGCTAACATCCTCCAGTCCTTTCAGAGGGGTTGCATCAGTCAGGAGAGGCTAGGCTGTTACAAAATAACACAGGGCACCAACCTAATGGTCTAACACAACTATATTAGTCTGTTTTCATGCTGCTAATAAAGGCATCCCCGAGACTGGGTAATTTATAAAAGAAAGAGGTTTAATTGACTCAGAGTTCCACGTGGCTGGGGAGGCCTCACAATCATGGCGGAAGGCAAAGGAGGAGCAAAGTAACTAACGTCTTGCATGGCAGCAAGGAAGAGAGCACGTGCAGGGGAACTCCCTTTTATAAAACAATCAGATCTCGTGAGACTTATTCAGTTTCATGAGAATAGCATGGGCAAGACCTGCCCCCATGAATCAATTACCTCCCATGGGGTCCCTCCCATGACATGTGGGAATTATGGGAAGTACAATTCAAGATGAGATTTGGATGAGGACACAGCCAAACCATATCAGCAACAAAAGCTTATTTATTGTGCTAACAATGTCTGCAGCATGTTCTGTCAACTTGCAATCAAGCTTCCTGATTATCCTGGCTCTGTGAGAGTGGATGCTTCAAACTTGTGGCTTTTCAATCCCAACCATCCTTTCATAATTGCTGTATCACGAAAAAGAAACATGAAGAATTGAGCATCAGCTTTTAAATGTTTCAGCTTGGAAATGGCACCCATTACTTCCTGATATCATCAATTGCTGGGAACTGTTTACATGGAACCCCGTTAAGGAAAGGGGATGAGAAAGGTAGTCTTCCATGCATCTTGGAAATATTAGACACACCAAGAGTGTCTACCACAGATTGCTGATAGGACTTTTAGTCCTTTTCTCAATCTTTCAGCAGATTTTCTGTCTTACAATTCAATACTTTCTTCTGCACTCCAGCTCTGTATAACTGCACTCATCATATGGAGTGATGGTGGTTGGAGGTAGAAGGTGGAGACAAGAAAATTGAAAGAAGAAGGAAAGTTCAATAAGCTAAATCATAATGTCAGGAAAAGAACAGTTCAGATATATTGTCCTGTGAAATTGGTAAATAAGAATATTGATAGATATACATAAAAAGCATTCATAAAATTAGTTACAATGACTAGGGAGGATTAGATGCTAGAGCCTCTGCTATGCATTTTATGTAAGTTGACTCCACCTTCCATCACATCCCTGCATGTAATCCCTAAAGTCACAGAGTTAGAGCACAGGAGGGTTTGATTGTAGCTCCAACTGGCTTCAAACCACATCCTCTTTCTACCACACACTATTAAGCAGTGACTATTTAATTAATGTTCGCTGGTCTGGACTGCAGAGAGATGAATAAATGCAAAGAAAGGCCTGGGTGAATTGAGGGAGAAAGTTCTGAAGTCTGAGAGGATGTAGGTGGTTGCTTGCAAGCACTTCTTTAGGTGTTTCAGTGTCAAAAATTCAATGAGAAATAATTATATTCATTTCCTAAAGACCATTGAATGCTTATGATAAAAAGATAAGGGGCTTTAACAAATGTTAGTGGAGCTCCCTGAGACATTCAAAGAAGTTTAAAATGTAGTTCCCTCTTTCATTTTCATGGCCAGAAATGTTAAGTACTTTATTAGCATTTTACTTAATTAGTAACTCTGAAATAAAAGGGAAGACCAAGTATGAAACTATCTAAAAACAGAAACACTATCTCCAGCCTACTCACTCCAGTATCTTCTGGGAAATAACCAAAGATTACAGAGAGCTCATTGTTGATATTTTAGCAGTAGCCGTCTTTCACATTTAAAAGGTTATTTCACTACTGTTTAATTTTAGATATTTGAAAAGTTATGCTGGCCTTGCAATGAACTTAAATCCATCCACATCACCTCAGGGGAAAATAAATCCATTGCTTAAGTATTCATAATAAAATAATTATAAGGGAAAATTAGAGCTGTATCTCAATGTTATGCTCCACTACTTGAACTGCAAGAAGATACAGATAATAGCTACTGGGTTTTGATTCACTACTTTTGTTAGTCTCTGTTCAAGGTTTTGCGTGTATTTATGAACTTATTCCTCATCATATTAAACATCACAGCTGGATGAGGTAGTTACAAACACCTTCAGTTTACAAATATGGGACCTAAGACACATACTAGAGGCTTGGTTAATATTTGTTAACATTTACTAAGTATTCATGAAGTGACAGAGTCTATTAAATGCTTTCTGAATTTAGTGGTAAAATCCTCACATCAGTCCTATGAGATGGATACTGACACTAACCCTCTTTTACAGATGAGATCACTGAGACTCATATAAATTAAATAACTTGAGCAGGGTCATCACGCAAGCCATGGGTGACAAAGCAAGGATTTGGCTTTCACACATTGTCCTGGCAGAACTTAGATCAAAACATTAGCTTGCCTGGTTCCAAATTTAAGAACGTTTTCTTCCTTTCTAGTGGCTCTGTAATTAAAACAGGGATGTAACTTTTTAGTTTATTTTATGGTTCCAAAATATGCTTCATTAATCCATAGTGAGTAAGTCTTCCTTAAAAAGCTCAACCACTCCTAGAATGTCTGTAAGTTTCTTCTGGAGTCCTAAAAAAGAGAAATTGTGATATCTAATCGTTAAAATTAACTGCATCGAAACATGCTGGAAACTCAAGCTCCCAAGCCCTGCTCTCTTGGTCATAACCTCTAGTGGCTCTTATCCAAAATACAACTGAAGCTGTCTACGGCATTTGATGCCACTCACTTCTTTTTTCTCTTCTTGCATTATCTCTTCTGCTCTGGATAACTTGATATGATGGTTTGACTTTGGCAGAGTTTGGGGATTTGGTGCTGACCCATTAATTTTATTTATTCTACATTTAATTTGACTCATTCCTTGGCATGAAATCAGATCTTAACCTTACCATTCAAATATCCAGGCATAATGTGTATCTGTTGTTGAAAAAGTTCATGAATAGATGAAGGCATATATGTTCTGTGTCTTTGGGGGATTGCAATCTAAATCCCTCTCGTATTCCTTGAGTATTACAAATCTATTGCTTCTTCCCTCTTTTGCATTCTTAAACCTTCTACTTCTGAGGGAATGGAGACAATAACATTATTCATAGCTAACGTTAGTGCCAGAAACTGTTTCAAATATTTAAAATATATTAGCCCATCTAATTATCCCTATGGTAACATGAGTCAGGAGCTTCCGCTACCCTATCAACCTAGAAAACTGGCACACAATATACTTCAGCCAATTAAAGTGCTCTGTTGGAGAAAATTTCTGAGAGCACTGGAGGTTGACATACTTCAGTCATTTCCCTCTTCCCTTGCTAACAAAACATTGACTTTCCTTCCCACTGCCATATGGCCAGTCATTAACAGTCCAAGCCTTTATTGTACTAAGGTAGTCATGTGACCTAGATATGAAGGGCAGTATGCAGGGGTTAGAGGAACCCTTCAGAGACGGTTTGTTTTCTTTATAAAAGCATGGAGTCTTACAAGGAGAAAATCTTTTTGCCTCTGATTCTTCTTTCCTGTTTTGTTGTCTGCACAACGGTTATAAAGGATAACAGAGACCTTTTTTTTTTTTTTTTTCCATAATGCAAGAGGCACACAGGCAGCAAATGTAGTGCCTGGACGTAGCAAAGAATAAAGAGGGAGAGCATCTATTCTCTGATTACATTACTGAGCTGCTGAGCCAGCACTATGGCCACTACCCTCAGAAAGCCTTTGGTTTCAGATGGCTAATATCTTGACTAATTAAACATTATAAATTGATATTCTGTTACTTGCAGCAAAAAGTAATTTTAGCTGAAATGGAATTTCACACTCAAAGTGAGTGGGGCACTGCAAGTTACAGACCCAAGGATAAGGATTTGGCTAATTAGCAATATAGTTATAGCAGGAGATAAGAATCCAACACTTGCAGGCATGTTAGACGGGATTCCAGCTTGACCCCCCAAGCTTCCTGCCTCTTGGTGTGCTCACACCCTCTCTGTTACTCAGTCCATCACTAACCGAGGTACCACTATGAAGAGGTTTTGCAGATATAATAAAGTTCCCTAATCAAATGACCTAAAACTAGAAAGACTATCTAAATGGGTCTAACTTAGTTGCGTGAACCTTTTAAAAGCAGAGAGTTTTCTCTGGATGGCTTAAGAAGAGAAAGTCAGAGAGATGTGTCTAGAAGTGAAAAAAATAAAAAAATTTAAAAAAGCATGTTTGGAACTACTATGGGAGCCACATGTCAGGGAACATTAGGCAGCTTTATTGATATGAGAGACAGTCCCTGGCCAACAGCCACCAGGAAAACAGAACCTCAGTCAATAGCTGCAAAGAAATTAATGTTTCCAACAATTGGTGAGCTTGGAAAAGACCTGGAATCTCAAATAAGAACCACATGCTCTGCCAGCATCTCAATTTCACCCTCGTGAGACCCTAAGCAGAGAACCCAGCCATGCTATCCTGTTCTCCGAATCCATGGAAACAGTGAGATACATTTTAAGCTGCTAGATTGTGATAATTTGTTATGAAGCAACAGAAAACTAATGCAGTGGACTAAAAGTAGTTGACCCTGGTTATAGAGGAGGAAGCATTTAATTAAAATATCTGCGACTGCACATTGAGATTAAAACCACATCCCATCTGAGGCTGTAATATTAGGGGAAAGGAAAAAAAGCATAATAATGGATATTTAAGTTTCTTATAGTTGTCAGCAATGCTGTACAACAGAGATATCAGATTAGGTATGTGGTGAGAGAGCTACACACAGAGAGAAAAAAATATGTAGCTTTCTAAGATGGGCCTTTCTCGCCAGTAGCCTGCAACCTTAGTTTACTAAGAGTTTCATAACTTGGAACCATTTTGTATTATAGAAGTCAACTTTTGCAACTCAAACTAATGTAAGTAGTGCAACCAAAACAGTGGATTCAGCAGGAGAGAAGCTTGACAAGAGGTCCATGAATTTCTCAAACCCTTTCCTTTCAGCAGTTTTAAATGAAGCAATTCATGTATGCCAGCAAAGTAATATTAAAGTTGATTCTGTGCTCAGGACAATTGACTCAAAAGGCCATAGGTCAGACACAAGTAAACTACAAGTTAGGGGAATACACGAGGTAGCTTTGACAATTAAAGGGCCTATTACAATGTCATTGGGAGGAAGATGGTATCTCCAGTGCCCACTTGAAGAAATGACCACTGAGTTTGCTTAGTTCTCCACACCATACCCTTGGTGACAGAAACAGCCTTGATGGGTCACAATTCCCCAGGAGTTGTTATACCACACCTAAGTTGCACCCCTACTTAATTTTAACATGTGTCTTATATATACTGCCAACTAGTTTCTCAGTTATTCTGCATGACAGAAATAGTTCAGAATTTTAAGCTGGACAAGCCTGTGTTTGCCCCCAACTCTATCACTTATTAGATGAACTGTGGCCACTTGACTCAGCATGTTTGTTAAATTATTCTAAATAAGTAGTTGATGCATAGGTTAATGATCAACCTCTATTCTATACAGGATTAAAACATATCTTGATGAAGAGGGGCTGTCATTTCAAATATACTGACTGCCAGTATTCCCCTCAATGCTTAAAATAGCAGTTCCATTCTCAGAAATGTTTCTGTTTCTTGTGCTCCATGTTAATGTGCAGGGAATGGCTGAAAGGACCATTTTTGAGTCCCACATATGTTATTCACTAGCTGCATGATTTTGGTAAAATTATTTCCCATGGTAAAGTACCTGACACAAAGTCAGAATACATAAGATGTTCAGCACCCTCCCCCACGTTCCTTCCAAGGTTTTAGTCCCTGTATCTCTAAGGGGGTTCATTACTTAATGGGTACAATGTATACTATGGGCATGATGGATATCCTAAGATGCCTGATTTCACCAGGACACAACCTATGCATGTAATAAAATTACACTTGTCTACCATACATTTACACAAATAAATAAGATAGCTTTCCATTTGGAAGTCTATTATTTTATAATCTGAAGCACTTTTTTTCTGTAGGGTACAAGGAGATGATGGGGTTTAGCAGACAAAGACAAAATGTTCATTGTATGAAAATGAACAGTACGAGAAAATCACGTCATGCCTAAGACCGACTTGATAATCCATATGGCTCAGCACTGTTGTTAGGCAGCTGGCTTCCTTTTATTCATACTAAAATGGCCCAAAAGCATTCCATATATTGACCTCAAGATTCCTTGCTTACAAGGTTTTGTGATTAGTTTTCAATAATTATATTTGTTTGACCTCCCCAACTCCCATACCTCTGAAACATAGTGAATTATTGTTAGGTGATTAAACATCATAAATATTATTTTTAAAATCACATTTTAATGAATTGATCCTTCTATGATTCTCAGAGAACTTTCAATTCAAGCGCCATTTGGTTCTAATCACTATCCTACCTATGAAGTATGTGAATTTGTCGGAATAGATTAATTCAGGAATGGCCACAAGTAATGCCTGGACTTTGAGTAGTTTGGCATAGCACATGTGCCTTTCTTGCTGATGACAAGGTCCACTGTGCTCAAGCACTCTCTGAGGGAACTGTGCTGTAATATTGACAAAGGAATCTGACCTCCTTACATCCACAAATGTCATCTTAAGGTGACATGTTTTCAGCAGCAAAGACATGAGAGAGAGAATGATAGAGTTTGCGGGGACGTTTTAGGGCTTGTTCTGAAATTAAAGAGCATCATTTCCAACCACATCCCATACGACAAAAAATCAATTGCATTGTCTTGGGCTCACTGCAATGGGTTTGGAAATATAGAGTCCACAAGGCTCACTGCAAGGGGTTTGGAAATCTTGACTCCACATAGACACACCTCCACAGGTGCAGATAGATAGATAGATAGAGAGATAGATAGAGAGATCTTTTAAACTCCCGCAAAACTTGGGTTCTAAATCAGTTTCTGCCATTTATGAATTCTTTGGTAGAATGTTGTATAATTATATTGAGCCTATTTCCTTAGCTATAAAATAGTACATTTGTTTTTAATCAACTTTTTGTTTTCACAACTAAGAATTACTATATGTCAGGCACCCTACTGGATATTTAGGAAACAAATATGAACAGAATAGATACCCCCTTTTTTCATGAAAGTGACATGGTAGCAAAAAAGGCCGCTGCTAATGAAATAATTAATAGTCAAAAATCTAAATGGAACACTATATTAGTTATGAATGTTAGTAAGAGGGTGTGCAGTCTGTTATTAGAAGGTTATTTTGCGGTATTTGTCATAAGAAGCTATGGAAGGTTTTTTTGTCATAACTATAATTGATGTGAGCTCTGAAATAGAAAATAAGTAGACTAAAAAATAATGTGGGGACATTTTCAAAGGGATTAAGTGGGATATATTGAGATTGGAAAAATAAATTTCTGTTTTCCATACATCAATAGATGCAATGAAGAAGGTAAAAGTTATTATTTCTTATACTGTGTGTAAGAAAAGATATTACTCCACAATCCACCCCAAACACAAAAGCAAAACAAGCAAACAACAACAACAAATGAAAAACCTCTCTTCCCCAAAAGGAAATAAACACTTCTTTAATAAATGTACCCTGTTTTAGAGATGACTATTACTTAGTTCACCTCCATTCTTCGTTTTAGCAGCTATAGGTCATCTTACACTGGATTGCAGACTCAAGCCTAAAAAATCTGTGATGTCTGAGCTTTCTGCTATGTGTCCTTTTGAAGCAATTCACCATTTGTGCCTGAGATATGGATCACATCTGAACTGTTCTTTGTGCTAAAGGAATGGCACAATGCCTGGTATACAGTCAGTGTGTAATGCATTAGTTAGTTTTTACCCTTGGTCTCCACAGCCCTAGAGGTGGAGACAGGTAGAGATAAAGCTGCCATCATGATGGCTACATTAACCCAAAGCAGATTTTAATTAGGTTGTCTTTAATATGTTTCTTAGAATCCAGAGGTCATGTCTCCCCTTGTGAGAATTTTCTCTGCATGTTTCAGAACATTATGTCTCGTTGAGCTTTATTGACATTATCACTGACTCCCAGTCACCAACTAAAATCTGCTGGATTTTGTCTCGAAGTTTCATAGTGCCCTATATTTAAAAATCCTAAGTCCCATAAACAGATACGTGGTTATTAAAAATCATGCAAATTGATGATATATAATAACTTCAGCATAGATGAAACACATCTGATACTTAAAAGAACAGGCTTCTTTTCCTCAATATTCTATTCTTTTTCAAATTCCAGGCAATAATTATAAACTAAGATTGAGTGTGCCTTTTCCTATTAGCTGAAGTTTCGATTCCATAAAATAGACACCAATACAAGGTTCTGGGTGAGCAAACACCTGCAGTCTAGATTCGATTTTGCCATTTTTCACGAAAGAACATTGGATTCAAAGAGCAATAGGTACAAATGTTGGTTTTACTACTTACTTAATTGGTATTAGGTTTAAAGGACACAGCAATCTGGGCTCAGCAGAGGAATTCCATGATAAATTAGTGATGTCTGTCAGGAGCATGGGGAGGAGCTATGATGAAGGGGGTATGTGGCAGCCCAAGATTTACTTATTTGTCATTCCTGTAAAAAGCAATTACTGTGACTTCCCATATTCCATAATGTCCCTTGGCAGCAGTGGCCTCATGAGTCTAATGGGTATAATCACATCTACTGTAAAACAAAAGAAAATTATTGAGGCAAGTTTCAATCAATTTAGAGGTTAATTTTGCCAAGGTGGAGAACATGACTGGGAAAAAGGAACAAAAAATTGCAGGAACACCTGTGATCAGTGCTTTCTTCAAAGAGGGTTTAAGGACTTGAGTATTTAAAGGGGAAAGAATGGACAGTAGGGAAAAGAGGAAAGAACAAGATGGGGTGGGTTGGTAAAAGAGACAAGTGGTTGTATTATTTTGAGGCTTTGATCCGCATTCACCAAATTCACATTTTACACACGAAAGAGGGGGAAGAACAGTCAACTATGAATTAGCCTTGCACTCAGTGAATCTGTATTTTTCATATAAGGTGAAGTAAACAGAGTAGAGGAAGCAGTCAAATATGCAAAAGTTTCAGAAGAGTGGACGGATGACTTTTAGTCCTGTCTTTGTCCTGTACCTTTTTTCAGATTGCGCTTCAAGGTATTTTTTTTTTTTTTCTTTTTGAGATGGAGTCTCACTCTTGTCACCTAGGCTGGAGTGGAGTGGCACGATCTCGGCTCAGTGCAACCTCTGCCTCCCGGGTTCAAGCTATTCTCCTGCCTCACCCTCCTGAGTAGCTAGGATTACAGGAGCCTGCCACCATGCCTGGCTAATTTTTGTACTTTTCGTAGAGACGGTTTCGCCATGTTGGCCAGGCTGGTCTCGAACTCCTGACGTCAGGTGATCTGCCTGCCTCAGTCTCCCAAAGTGTTGGGATTACAGGTGTGAGCCGCTGTACCCGGCCGTCATTGTATTTTTTAAAAGCATTTTTCTAACTTTTATTTTAGGTTCAGGGGTACATGTTCAGGTTTATTTTAGGTCCAGGGGTACATGTGCAGGTTTATTTTAGGTTCAGGGATACATGTTCAGGTTTGTTATATAGGTAAACTGTTGTGTTGTGGTGGTTTGGTGTACAGCTTATTTCATCAACCAGGTAATAAGCATAGTATTCAGTAGGTATGTTTTTGATCCTCACTCTCCTCCCAACCTCCACCCTTAAATAGGCCCTGGTGTCCCTTCATTGTGTCATATGAACTCGATGTTTAGCTCCCACTTGCAAGTGAGAATATGAGGTATTTCATTTTCTGTTCCTGCATTAGTTCACTTAGGATAATGGCATCCATCTCCAACCATGTTGCTTCAAAGGACATAATCTCATTCTTTTTATGGCTGTGTGGTATTCCATGGTGTATATGTACATTTTCTTTATCCAGTCTACCATTGATGGGCATTCATGTTGATTCTATGTCTCCTTTGCTATTGTGAATACTGCTGACATGAACATATGCACACGTGTGTTTATTGTTTTGTATCTTTGAAGATAAGCTGTTTATTTACATTAGCAGGATAAAATTTAAACGAACTTTGTTTTAGGGTAAAGATAAGAGGGCCCACGGGGATTTCCTTGTGAGCAAATGCTGAGGAAGTTCCTCTGGGTGGGTACATGACCTTCTATCTTTGCAGCTATCTACGAAGGAACAAAATGGGAGGCAGTTTTGCATGACTCAGTTTCCAAGCTTAACTTTTCCCTTTGGCATAGTGAATTCCAGGCCGTAAGATTTTATTTTCTTTTCACAATACCATACATCCATTCCAGGATAACAAGAACTTCAATTGAGTCGATGCCTGTAAAAATTCTTCAAAAAGCAAGGAATTGAAAAATAATAGGTTTGAGTAATGATGATTGCATTGTTGAGTTATTTAGAGATCATAGTTAAGGTGGCTTGAAACACCTTATAAATTTGTTGTCTCACAACCCTCATGAGAGTAATGCAAAATTAGAACAGATATTCTTGAGAATTAAATGAGTGCATTGATTTTGACATGAAGCACAATCTCACCGTGAGTGAGATATGTTTGCTTTGAAAAAGTAAGAGTGCTGCACCAGTTAAACCTTTGTGGACACTGGTGTTCAGCAACTCTAAAATCAGAAAGCTTGCACTTCATTATTTGCTAGCTCCATTATCTTGCACAACTGTATCTCTTAATGTCTTAGTTCCCTCATCAATAAAGTTGTAATATTAAGAGTACTTAATACATGGAGTTGTTGAAAAAATTAAATAAGTTATATATGAATTAGAATTATTCCTGACATAATGGTTCATAGCTATTATTAATCAAATGGCACTCAAAGGCAGAAGATTCTGGAACCAGTAAGCCACACAAGCACTTTAGGAAAAGGAGACATCTAAAATTATATGGGGTGAGGACTGAGAAACCAAACTGGCTGGGAACCCCAAGCCTGGCCGGGGGAGTTCACTAAGTACTGTGCAGTTGTCAGATGCAGTACTAATCTTTATGAGATAGAACTTCATCATGACCAGCACCCTCAAATCACTGATGAGCCAAATCTACTGTAGAGTAGATTTTCCTAAGGAAGATAGCATACCTACCATTTTAATTATAATCTCTGTATTTAGTACTAAAAGGCATTGGACCTAATTTTCAGTTCAATGGAAACTGAACCTGGTAAGCCATATATCTCTACATAAGCAGACATAAATTCTGCATGGACACATAAAAACCGCACAAGAGTATTAGGTGCACAGTAAGCCTGCACTGTAGAATCATATCTCCTTGACCCCACTCTGTTGTAACAGAAACTCAAGTTCAGTTGTTCACCACTTGCAGTCCATTAATAAGTGCAAGGCCTAGTATAAAGAAAGCAACTTTTTATTCCAAAGCTAGCTAAGGAGAAGAAGTACAGGCTCCCCACCTTAAGGGTGCCACTTTGCTAATGGAGCAGAAAGCAGGTGCTTTTAAAAAGCATGAATGGCACATGGTTGTGGGAAAACACAGGGAGGAGTCGTTGTAACTCACTTTGCTGCCTTATCTACCAGGCAGCTGAGCTGGTGACCACTGATGCCTTTGTGGAAAGAACTAAGTTGTTAAAGTGACTGAAAGTCTCTAGGTGGGAGAGAGTTTCGTAACAGGCATACTTTGGGTTGTAGATTGACTGTTGTCTCTCAAGGCAATCTCCTGGTGGGAGAAAGTTCTGCTTTGGAGCTTCTAAGCACAAAGTTAGATGGACTTGCCCTGTGGGGAGTGCCTGGTGAAGGAGAGGTAAAAGTTTATAACTGCACTTCTAGAGAGCAAAATAGGAAGTGGGAAAAAAGAGAAAAGAAGGAGGAAAATAATTAAAGAATCTCTTTGAAAAATGGGGGTACTGGGTTACAATGTCCCTTTGGATATTGCTAATTAGAAAAAGCCCATAGGTAATTAGAAAAAAAAGTTTGCCTAATAACTGTAATGGAAGTAGTCTGATTACCCCCATTTCTTTCTAAAAAGGGGATATTCCTGCATACTGGGGGAAGGGGTATATGGGCAGTCTATATTTTCAAATCAATTTTGGTGAGAACCTAAAACTGATTTAAAAAATAGAAAATATAGAAGAATATATATTCCTTCAAAAGGATGAAATCAAAAAAGAAACAGGGAGAAAGAGTAGCTCAAAGAGATTATCTCCCTGAAAGTATGAGCTTTGAACCTTTTTTTAAAATGAGGGTGACTAGAGCTTCTTGTCTTGTTCCTGGTTTGACTTGTCTCTATTAGGATTGCTTTTCTTCCCGGTGGAGTCAGATAAATAAATGCAAGGCAGAGGCATCTCAGTTAAAGTTGGGATGTGGTTCAAAACACTACTATTTTGTGATTCTAGCATTTTGAGGCTACTTAATGATGAAGCTCAATGAAGAAGAAATAAGTCTACAATGCAGAAATAAAAAAGTGATTTGGAGAGTACAGCTGATTTCAAGAGATCAGAGGGAAGATTCTATTCTCATTGCTTTTAACCAAGGGTAGCCAGGGTGCAGAGCTGTCTTAATGTGTTTGGGCTGCCATAACAACAACAACAAAAAAGCTATAGACTGGGTGGCTTAAGCAACAAACATTTATTTCTCACAGCTCTGGAGGTGGGAAGCCTCAAGGTGACAGCAGATTAGGTTCCTGATGAGGGCCTGTTTCTTGGCTTGTAGTTGGCCACTTTCTTACTGTGTATTCACATGGAGGAAAGAGGAAACACTGATCTCTCCTCCTCTTCTTACAAGGGCATTAATTCCACCATGTGGGCTTCATCCTCGCAATCTCCTCTGAAACTCACTGTGGTCATGTGTTGCTTAATAAGGAGGATACATTGTGTTCTTAAGGTGATTTTACCAGTTTGTGAACATCATAGAAAGTATTTCCACAAACCTAGCTGGTAGAGCACACTACACACCTGGATTATGTGGTCTAGCCTATTATTCCTGAGCTACAAAGTCGTACAGTACATTACTGTACCAAATACAGTAGGCAATTGTAACACAATGTTAAGAATGTGTGTATCTAAACATAGAAAAGGTACAGAAAAAAATACTATATAAAGGTTACCCAATTTAATTTATATTTAAACATAGCTGGAAGAAAAGATTTGGAATATTCCTAACGAAAAGAAATGGTAAATGTTGGAGGCGATGGATATCCTAATTACCTTGATTTGATCATTATACATTTCATGTGTATGTCAAAATACCGCATGCACCCCATAAATATGTATTATTATTTTGTATCAATAAAAACATAGATCCATAGATAAATAATAGATGAAAAATGGTCCACCTATGCACCTATACACGGCACTTACCATGAAGGGAGCTTGCAGGCCTGGAAGTTGCTCTGGGTTAGTGAATGAGTGGTGAGTGAGTGTGAAGGCCGAGGATATTACTATACACCACTGTAGACTTCATAGACACTGCACATATAGGCAGCACCAAATGTATTAAAAACATTATTTTTCTAATAATAAATTAAACAGTATACTGTAACTCCTTACTTTATAAACTTTTCTTTTTTTTTTTTTTTTTTTTTGAGATGGAGTCTTGCTCTGTTGCCCAGGCTGGAGTGCCGTGGTGTGATCTCTGCTCACTGCAAGCTCTGCCTCCCAGGTTCACGCCATTCTCCTGCCTCAGCCTCCCGAGTAGGTGGGACTACAGGCGGCCGCCACCACACCCGGCTAATTTTTTGTATTTTTAGTAGAGACGGGGTTTCACCATGTTAGCCAGGATGGTCTCAATCTCCTGACCTCGTGATCCACCCGCCTCAGCCTCCCAAAGTGCTGGGACTACAGGCGTGAGCCACTGTGCCTGACCTTTATAAACTTTTCAGTTGTTTTTATCTTTTTATCTTTTTTGTCAAAACGGTTTAAGACACAAACACATTGTACATCTGTGCAGAAAAAAAATTATTTCATTATATTCTTATTCTATATGTGTTTTTCTATTTTTAATTTTTGTATATTAAACATTTTTATTAAAACTAAGACAAACACACACTAGCCTCGGCCTACACAAATTCAGGATCATCATAGGAAGCCAGATATAGCCTTCTGACTCAGAGGACCACCATAGTCCTAAAGAGAGGACCAATATTTCAAAGTAGAGGTATAACCCCAGGGGGATGACAACTAACTGAAAAGCAGCCAGGCAGACTCTAGAAGGGGAGAAAAGGTAGATTCCCTGGACTAACATCCTCTTACTGATCTTATTCTTGATTTCTTTCCTGACTTACTCCTCTTTGTTCACCACACTGAAGCCTGCAGCGTCATTTAAAATATAAAATGATTTCTTCAATGTATTCCCACTGAATATAGAACAAAATACCATTCATTTCCATGCTTTAGAATATAGAAGATAGACCAGGCACAGTGGCTCACGCCTGTAATCCCAGCACTTTGAGAGGCTGAAGTGGGCGGATCACCTGAGGTCAGGAGTTCGAGACCAGCCTGGTCAACATAGTGAAACCCCATCTCTACTAAAAAATACAAAAATTAGTTGGGCGTGGTGGTCAGTGCCTGTGATCCCAGCTACTCGGGAGGTTGAGGCAGGAGAATCGCTTGAACCCAGGAGGTAGAGGTTGCAGTGAGCCGAGATCATGCCACTGGACTCCAGCTTGGCAATAGAGTGAGACTCTGTCTCCATAAAAAGGAAAACAAAAAAAAAGGAATCTAGAAGATAATTCACAAAATGGCACTCCCTGCCTCACTTTCCAGTATTGGCTCCCGTATACCATGCAATAACCTCCTTGGAGTTCTTTCAGTTTGTGGAAGTCTTTCTCACTTACACACTGGCATTGAGGTTTCTCTCTATCTCAGGTTTTCACGTGGCTGGATCCCTTTCATTTTATTTTATCCTATTAAATGTCACTCACTCAAATGATCCTATCTAAATAAACAACTCATGCTGTTCTTTTTTATTTTATGTTATTTTATTTTTAGAAACAGTATCTCATTCTGTCACCCAGACTGACGTACAGTGGTGCAATCATAGCTCACTATCCTCAAACTCCTGGGCTCAAGGGATCCTCCTGACTCAGCCTCCCAAGTGGCTGGGATTAAGGGCCTGAGCCACCATGCCTAGCCTGCTATTCTCTGTTATGCCCCACTATTTGTTTTCTTTCTATCATTTATGACAACCTATTCATTACTTTCTTCATATTTTATTGACTGTTACCCTTACTAGGCTGGAAACTTAAATGGAAACAAAGACCATGTTTTCAATCTTCTTGATACAGTTATCTAAAATAGAACCTCGCCTAAGTCATGACTGAATGTACCTAATGGGACTTAGTAAAGTCTACTGAAGGAAAGGAGGAAGGAAGGAAAAAATGAAGGAAGGAAGGAAGGAAAGAGGGAGGGAGGGAGGGAGGAAGGGAGGAAGAAAAGATGGATGGAAGGAAGGAAGGAAGCGGGGAGGGAAGAGCAGAAGGAAGAATGGAGGGAGGAAGGAAGGGAAGGGAGGGAAAAGAGGAATGGAAAGAGGAAGAAGGAAGATGCACCCACTCACTATGTCAGGGAGAGCTGTGAATCCATTGAGATGTAGGAGTCGTCATCACTAATGCCTACTCTCATTCTTCAACATCAAGTTCAAAAGGCACCCCTATGAAACCATCCTTGATGACCAGGAATAGGATTGGGTGCTACCTCCTTCCTGCTCTCATCACATTCATTCTGTATCTTCAGAAAGAATAAGTAAACCAAGAGTTACAATCTTATCTGATGCCACACCACCACAAATGCCTTGATGACTGAGAGGATGTCTAATTAATCTCTACATTCCTAGCACACTCTGTCGGGATGGAACATAATAATCAACCAATAAAATTAACTGTGATTGTTTCTGTTAACACTATTGGTCTTAGTGGTATTATCATAAATTCAGTACTTTAAAGTAAAGTAAATCAAATTAAGCCTTGATATTTTTAGCTTTATGTCAGTTGGTAGTCTGGTCCATTCCTGAGCACATGAGCCTGTTAGGCTGAATCTACTGTAGTGCTCACTGCCCCTATACATCAGCAGCATCTGTGGAGTGGAAGTCTTCCCAGATAATGCATGTCAGTTTATAGCAACATAGCTGGTGATCTTGTTAGAGTGCAAATCCTAGTGCAGTGTATCCGTGTTGGGGCCCAATGTTCTCCATTTCTAACAAGCTCACAGGAGATGGTGATGGCTGTAATTCACACAACACTGAGTAGCAAAGTTGTAGAGCACAGGTGAATCAAGACAGTCAATGTAACAGCCCTTTATCAACATTAGGAGAAATTTTGTTTTCTGTTGGCAGAAACTCCTCAGTTAACTTAAAGCCATAATTCAGTGTCAAAACTAATTTCAGGTAAATGGAAAGTTAATGACAAGCCCATAAACCACTGGTTATGGATTGGCCAAGCATAACACAGGATTAGTATTATGTAGCAGTGACTGAAGACTCTAGAGTCAAACTGTCCGTGTTCTTACCTTGTTATGCCACTGGCTTTCTTTGGGACCCTGGTAAGTTATATACCAGGTTTATATCTCTAAAACCTCAACTTTCCTTATCTACAACAGAACGTATTAGATTGAGTACATTCATATTACATATATGAATGAAGGAAGGAAGGAAGGAAGGAAGGAAGGAAGGAAGGAAGGAAGGACAGAAGGAAGGAAAGAAAGAAGGGATGGTGGAAGGGAAGGAATAATACCTCTGTATCAGAATCTGTGCAAGAAATAAAAAGTGACACATATTACTTTTAGCACAATGCTGGCAAAATATAAATATAGAATATATTTTAGCTATTTTTTTAATTGGCACTAGTTTTCACCTTCTGGGAAGCCATTTCCAATTTTCTCCAGGGAGAATTAACCACTATTAGCTCAGTGCTGCCATAAGAGGCACAGTTAATGACCTGCTCTGGTTTGTGTGAACAAGATGTCTACATGTCCTCATTACTGGTAGACTCCAACTTTCTGGAGGACAAGAGGGCCTTGTACATCTCAGGTGAGTCAGTGCATTCTGATTTTGATTACTTGTCTTTTTGGATAATTCAAAGTAGCCCTTCCACCTCTATCTTTCATATTTGACATTTTGTAAAGTTTTCTATTCATTAAAATCTTTCTTTATTCTTTGAAGTGTATCCCCATTGTTAAGGCCCAGCTAAGCTGACTTCTCCAGGAAAGCGATCTCTGATACTCCAGCAGAGTGCCCACTCTGTTGTCAGCACAGTGACACATGAGGTGAATCTCCTCATGGGAGAGTTGAAGTAATTCCCTTGACAGGCTAATTTCTATGTCAATGTTTATATGTTGTTTTCTTTTTCCTTTATTCCAAAGTGAACTTGGTTTACATTTAAAAGATACTATCTTGAATAAAGGATGTGGTCATAGTCCAATAGTCCGTCTCTCTATTGACAGAATCATGGCAAGACAACTGAATTCCATTTTAGACATCAGACTTAAGAAGCCATTCAGACCCACAGACAAACATACAGACCCAAACAGGAAGAGTCCTGGAAGGATTCAAAATCATGTTATACAATAAACAGCAGAATGAACAGGCATGTGAGAAATCAGGTTTGGTTTGCATAATAACGGAACATATCCCTGTGAAAGAAGAGGCAGACCTCTTGCAATGCCCCAAAGAAAACTGTAAGGTTAAAAAAAGCTTGAAATGTCAAATTCCAGGCTGAAAAGCTACTGGATGAGGTCTTCGGGTTTGCTACTCAAGGATTCAATGAGAGTTGAACTAGATACCTTTTAATTCTATCTCTAATTTTGAGAGTCTATGATGTTTTCTGAAAGCTGTATGTAAGTGGAGACTGTATTTTCAATTCTCAAGAAAGGGCCCAGCACTTAGTGTCATATACTTAGTGAGTACATGTTGAATGGGTGGATTAGACTTCTGTTTTATTCTAGACTACAGGGAACTAGCACGTCTTGGGGTATCCCAAACTTCTCTGTCCACTAATGAATATCAAAATAAGGCTTTAGGAGACTTCAGGGTATTTAATTAGCTTAAAGAGCCAGAATCATTTGAGCTAAATTTCTTATCTTAAATTTCTCATTCTAATTGTGAAGACACAGGCAATAAATGTAATCACCTTGTATTCACATTCATGTCATAACTATTTCTTACCCAGTGCCTGTAACTATCTCAATTATCTGAAATGGTTCAACACCACAGTCAAAAATAGGCTAGAGTTGGCAATAACAATAAAGCTAAAAAGGGTCCCGGCTACTTTATGACTCTGTGGAAGCATTATACTCCTCAGTATCCAAGTGAGGCAGATAACAAGAGGACATTAAAATGTTAGCATCCTCAAACAACAGTGTGGTTATTGCTTATTAATTATACCAAAGGAGCACAACTAATTAGTTTTAATAGGTAGCATTATGTATGCCAGTGACAGATCAGAGAAAGCCAGTAGGCCATATACAATTCTTTAGAGGAACAACTGACACCATCTATTTTTTCTTTTTTCTTTTTATTTCTTTTTTTCTTTTAAGACAGAGTCTCACTGCAACACCCAGGCTGGAGTGCAGTGGTGCTGCAGTCTCAGCTCACTGCAACCTCTGCTCCCTGGGTTCAAGCAATTCTCCTCCCTCAGCCTCCAGAGCAGCTGGGATTACAGGCGCCCGCCACTATACCTAGCTAATGTTTGTATTTTTGGTAGAGATGGGGTTTCACCATATTGGCCAGGCTGGTCTTGGACTCCTGACCTTAAGTGATCTGCCTGCCTTGGCCTCTCAAAGTGCTGGGATTACAGGCATGAGCCACCGCGCCCAGCAGACACCATCTATTGACAGTTGTTCCGCACACCTAAGACACATGGAAATAAACATACAGGACTGGGAAAGCTTGACCCATAGCCTTCCATTTCAAGTGTGGATTACGATTTGTGCAGCATAATAATTGTTTTCATGGGGATTTTTCCCTTTCAAATAAAATTGGGAACAATTTCCCATCTTCTTTCCTTAGCTTGTCTCCTCTCCCAGTGAGAATACAGAGGATAAGACAGGAAGGTAGGAAAGAAATATCTAATTGTTTGTCAAATGTATCTACTATGAAAATGAATTTATAAATTTAAAGGTGAGCATATTTTGGATTTAAAAATGATGATACATTGCTTTTTATAAGTACTTCTGAAATTTGTATTCCTATCTTCGTGTATTAGTGAACATCTTTCCCCACCAAAATGTGATCATTTTAATTTTTTATATTTATTTTAAAACCTCTCATCTTGTAGATTAAAAATTGAATCTGTTTCTTTAATTTATATATCCTTCATTTCTAGTGCATTTTTATTATGTCAAATGTCTCCCATGTATACTTTTATAAATTACCTGGACTTATCATTAGCAATCGTCTTATTAAGTTTTTTTCCCCTTAATGTGAAACTATTGCTATATTCTGGGTATAGCCAATAAAACCTACCCAAATGTTCCAGATTTGGGGCTGATCAAGCAAGAAGTTAAAAATCCTGATAAGGAACATTTTTAAGGATATAAAGTTAAATGTGGTCATGAATAAGCAAATGAGAAACCTCAAAACAAATGGGAATTAGCAAAACAATATTTTGTTTCCAAATTATGGCTACTCTCTGAGAGCTGGGATATGACACAGTTAAAATCAGGACAGAGCAATTTCATGAAACATAATACAGTTACAAAAAATGAAGAAAAACAGCTGCATCTTAGGAGAGAAATCACTTATTTGCTAAGAAAATTTAAAGTCACACAATTTTTCTGCCCACGCCCTCCCTGAAAATGTATTATATTAAATTTAAAGTTTATTGCAGAACTCACTTTATTTGCCATGAGATTGTGTTTAGAGAGGAATCCAGGAAAAAAACATGTGGACATTAGATAGCTGAATGTGAGAAGATATCTGAAGTGGAACACACAAATAGCATAGAAACATACATAGATATGATATACATAGGTGTGGTATCTGTATCCACATCTACATATCTATCTATCTATATATATACATCTATGTATCTATATATATCTATAGTCACTGATTGGGGGAAATCACACATCAAATAAGAATTCTTGGCATGGTTACTTGTGTATTTATCCTTGAGCAAGTCACTTCCTTTTCTGGATCTCAGTCCCTTCATTTCTAAAGTGAGGAAATTAATAACAAGATCCAACTGAGTTGCTCTGATAAGTGAGCTGTACGCAAAAGTTCCTATAAACTCTGAAATCACGTATGAATGTTAATATTTTGTTGTTGAACAATTTTACAGAAAGATGGAAGAAAATTATGTTTTTGTTTAAATAAAACTCAGGTGATTAGTGCTCAGTTTTAGTAGTACTGGTATTAGTGTTGTTTTTATTTAGCTAAAATTTCTGAGTGCTTATCACATACTGAGAAATGATCCACACACTATATATTCTCATTTAAACCACATCAGATCTTTTCAAATGAATGCTAATGGAATTTCAATTTGACAGACGAGAAAAGTGAAGTCCAGACTAATCAATTAATTTTTCCAATGCAATGAGGATATGATGAATAGTGGCACCAAAGGATAAAACCATGCCCTTGGGCATCGCAGTACACTGTTTTTCCAGCAGAGGATTAAGAAGGGTCAACTTGGAAAGTGAGTTTTCATTACATAGAACTGCCTCCATCCCTTAATGTAGGCATACCGTGTCTGCTATAGTTGCCTCCACCTGACATGACTGGTGGGGGTGGAGGAGTTGCTGTGTAGGACACAGGATGTCTAAAATCCAAAATTCTCAGTCCCCACACAAACTTCATATAATTCATAAACTCTGCCCCAACCCTTGCTCTGTTAGCTTTGCAGTTCTTCTTCAACCACATTCTGCAACCATAGCATCCAGCACAGCCCATCTATTTAACATATTACCTGTACACATACAGTGCCCCACTACCAGATTTCTGGGAATGGAGAGGAAGCGGTTGGCCTTGTATATATATGCTATTGATGTGTTGCCCCCATATCTGAGCCCTGCACATAACTTCTGGAATGTTCCAAATGATGTTACCACTTTTTCCTTCTTTACCCTTATTAATATTAGCTCAGATTTCTATTTATTTAAAAAAAATCTATATTGGCCTCTTTTGCCCAGCACATCTCTTCTTTTTCCTTCTAATACAAAATATTAACCACATTAACTGGTCCTTGATATCAGAAATCCCCTTATTATTAGTATCAACATGTTGAGTTTAACACATTTTTAAAATCCCTGTATTAATTCTCTAACATATTGGGCATATCATGTTTTGAAAACCAACCAAGCTCATTAACTGTGTTATTGTTGTTTATTTTTTTATGCATCACATAACGGGAGTAAAACCCAGTGTGAAATCCATTCTAATATATATATGTATATATATATAAAATTTATGTATATAATATATATTTATTATATTATATATTTTAGAATTAGTATGTATAGTAATTTTTTAACAATTTAGAATGACAACTACAGTATGTATATCTGAACAAATTTGTACAGTCTCTTTTTATATATTCACTATGATTCAATATGATGAGGTGTTCGCTTTTTATCGAAATGCTCTTGCCAGTTAGTGGACAGTTTCAGACGTTAGAAGGTTCAGTGTCTCACTGACCTAACAACTATTCCTCAGTTATGTTTTTCCTGTTTCCTTTCCTATACTCTGGAACTTCAAAAACAACAAGAAAATAATTATTTGTAAAAATCACCTTACATGCCTACAGCACATTTCATTTCACAAATCACAAAATAGGCATTTTGATCATCACCTGAAACTGAAATACAGGTATTATCAGTAGCTCCCATGTACAGAGACCCAGAGAGATTATATGGCTTACCCAAGGTCACATTTTAGAATAAAAACAAAGCTATTATTTGAATATATTTTTTGCAAACTTCTAGTTTAAAATTTTCTCTAATTCTCTATGGCAGTACTTCCACCATTTGAAAATAATTAATATTCCAACTATCTTTGTTCCAAACTAAAATCCCTTGGCTGATGTTTGGAGGTAATCTAATGAATGTACCTAGCGTCTCAAACAAATAGCTGGTCGTTACTCTCCTTCATTTGCCTTCTCCCTTGGATGTGAAGTTTAGTTTGGGATGCCTTGCCAAGTGGAAATCTAAGAGAGTGGTGTTTGTTGTTTTGAGCATGGGGACTATTTATAAAGAGTCATGTGAAAATCTGAAGGTCTATCATCTATAAGAGAAGAAATGGCATTTATCTTCAAGAATTTAAATAATTTTAGAAAATCGTATATATTTTGTGTAGTTCTAGATAGTTAATTAGAACAACAAATGCATGTTAGAGGGAAATTAATTTCAGTCCACTCTACCTTGTCTAGATTAAGTTGAATATTTCATTGTACCTTGACTCTTTTCAATGAGCAAATAAATTAATAAGGGAGAACTTTCAAAATTACAACTTTGCAAACTGTTCACCTTCCTCTTAAACCCTTATATTAATCAGTTTTTCATGGCCCATGTATTTATTCATTCCTTTGAAACCCTGATGCCCATTATCTCTTATTTTCTCCCTTTAAAAAATTTATTTTTAATTGACCAATAAAAATTGTCCGCAGTGTGCAACATGTTGTTTTGAAAATTTATATAGTGTGAAATGGCTAAATCAAGCTAATTAATATATGCTTACTTCACATACTTATTTTGTTGTCTGGTGAGAACACTTAAAATCCACTCTCAGCAATTTATATCTCTCTATATATACATATTTTTTTAAATTATACTTTAAGTTCTGGGATACATGTGCATAACGTGCAGGTCTGTTACATAGGTATACATGAGCCATGGTGGTTTGCTGCACCCATCAACCCGTCATCTACATTAGATATTTCTCCTAATGCTATCCCTCCCTTAGCCTCCCACCCCTTGATAGGCCCCGGTGTGTGATATTCCTCTCTCTGTGTCCATGTGTTCTCATTGTTCAACTCCGAATCATGAGTGAGAACATACGGTGTTTGCTTTTCTGTTCCTGTGTTAGTTTGCTGAGGATGATGGTTTCCAGCTTCATCCATGTTCCCGCAAAGGATATGAATAATATAATACATTGTTAGTAACTATAGCCAAAGTGTTATATAATAACTCTCATGAACTTATTCCTCTTAAGTTAAATTGTGTATCTTTTGACTAACATCTCCCCACTCCAACTCTCATTTTATATTTTAAACTTCTTCTATTTTTCTACTGGATCTCTGAAATATTTCAGTGGGAAATGCTTTCAACTGCATTTTAACACAATATTAAACTAGAAGTGCATGTTGTGGAATTTGGAAGTCTACTCAAAAAGTCAGTGCACAAAATCTAAGACTAGGAACACTGTTGGCATAACATAGTGAACTTGCTGTCACTGATAGAAATCAAGTTACTAGACTTCAAGAAAAATGATATACAGAGGGTTCTCACAGTGAGCAGGATGTTGGTCTAAATCAACATTTCTGGAAATTTTGTCTAATGACCATCTATCCCTGAGTCATTTAGGAAGCTTAAGATAAAGTGGATTTCTAAGCCCCAGAGTAGGATTACTGAAACAGAAGTTCTGGAGTGAGGTCATGGAATATGCATTTTTCACAAGATTCCCAAATGATTGTCATTCAAAGTTTTGAGAATCCTTTATCCATGTAGTCATTAAAATTTCTTTCAATTATTTCATTCCACAGACTAGTGATTTGTCATCTAAAAATGGGACACTAGACAGGAACAAGGCTGACTCCAGAATGTTGAACGACATGTGCCAGACACTCTCTTGGACAGGAACTGCTGAATAGGTGGGAATGTGTGTAACTTTGATCAGGCCCTAGTCCTTAACAGTCCCTGTGCATTTTACCCACATAAATTTACTTAATATATATTTAGGATAGTTAGCTCTTCTTGTTGAATTGATCCCTTTACCATTATGTAATGGCCTTCTTTGTCTCTTTTGATCTTTGTTGGTTTAAAGTCTGTTTTATCAGAGACTAGGATTGCAACCCCTGTGTTTTTTTGTTTTCCATTTGCTTGGTAGATCTTCCTCCATCCCTTTATTTTGACCCTATGTGTGTCTCTGCACGTGAGATGGGTTTCCTGAATACAGCACACTAATGGATCTTGACTCTTTATCCAATTTGCCAGTCTGTGTCTTTTAATTGGAGCATTTAGCCCATTTACATTTAAAGTTAATATTGTTTTGTGTGAATTTGATCCTGTCATTACAATGTTAGCTGGTTATTTTGCTCGTTAGTTGATGCAGTTTCTTCCTAGCCTTGATGGTCTTTACAATTTGGCATGTTTTTGCAGTGGCTGGTACTGGTTGTTCCTTTCCATGTTTAGTGCTTCCTTCAGGAGCTCTTTTAGGGCAGGCCTGGTGGTGACAAAATCTCTCAGCATTTGCTTGTCTGTAAAGTATTTTATTTCTCCTTCACTTATGAAGCTTAGTTTGGCTGGATATGAAATTCTGGGTTGAAAATTCTTTTCTTTAAGAATGTTGAATATTGGTCCCCACTCTATTCTGGCTTGTAGAGTTTCTGCTGAGAGATCAGCTGTTAGTCTGATGGGCTTCCCTTGGTGGGTAACCCGACCTTTCTCTCTGGCTGCCCTTAACATTTTTTCCTTCATTTCAACTTTGGTGAATCTGACAATTATGTGTCTTGGAGTTGCTCTTCTCGAGGAGTATCTTTGGGGCATTCTCTGTATTTCCTGAATCTGAATGTTGGCCTGCCTTGCTAGATTGGGAAACTTCTCCTGGATAATATCCTGCAGAGTGTTTTCCAACTTGGTTCCATTCTCCCCATCACTTTCAGGTACACCAATCAGATGTAGATTTGGTCTTTTCACATAGTCCCATATTTCTTGGAGGCTTTGTTCATTTCTTTTTTTTTCTTTTTTCTCTAAACTTCTCTTCTTGCTTCATTTCATTCATTTCATCTTCCATCACTGATACACTTTCTTCCAGTTGATCGCATCGGCTACTGAGGCTTCCGCATTCGTCACGTAGCTCTCGTGCCTTGGTTTTCAGCTCCTTCAGGTCCTTTAAGGACTTCTCTGCATTGGTTATTCTAGGTATCCATTCATCTAATTTTTTTTTCAAAGCTTTTAACTTCTTTGCCATTGGTTCGAAATTCCTCCTGTAGCTCAGAGTAGTTTGATCCAGATTCATAAAGCAAGTCCTTAGTGACCTACAAAGAGACTTAGAATCCCACACAATAATAATGGGAGACTTTAACACCCTACTGTCAACATTAGACAGATCAACGAGACAGAAAGTTAACAAGGATACCCAGGAATTGAACTCAGCTCTGCACCAAGCAGACCTAATAGACAACTACAGAACTCTACACCCCAAATCAACAGAATATACATTCTTTTCAGCACCACACCACACCTACTTCAAAATTGACCACATAGTTGGAAGTAAAGCATTCCTCAGCAAATGTAAAAGAACAGAAATTATAACAAACTGTCTCTCAGACCACAGTGCAATTAAACTAGAACTCAGGATTAAGAAACTCACTCAAAACCACTCAACTACATGGAAACTGAACAACCTGCTCCTGAATGACTACTGGGTAAATAATGAAATGAAGGCAGAAATAAAGATGTTCTTTGAAACCAGCGAGAAGAAAGACACAACATACTAGAATCTCTAGGACACATTCAAAGCAGCGTGTAGAGGGAAGTTTATAGCACTAAATGCCCACAAGAGAAAGCAGGAAAGATCTAAAACTGACACCTGAACATCACAATTAAAAGAACTAGAAAAGCAAGAGCAAACACATTCAAAAGCTAGCAGAAGGCAAGAAATAACTAAGATCAGAGCAGAACTGAAGGAAATAGAGACACAAGAAACCTTTCAAAAAATTAATGAATCCAGGAGCTGGTTTTTTGAAAACAGCAACAAAATTGATAGACTGCTAGCAAGACTAATAAAGAAGAAAAGAGAGAAGAATCAAATAGAGGCAATAAAAAATGATAAAGAGGATGTCACCACTGATCCCACAGAAATACAAACTACCATCAGAGAACACTACAAACACCTCTATGCAAATAAACTAGAAAATCTAGAAGAAATGGATAAATTCCTCGACACATACATCCTCCCAAGACTAAACCACGAAGAAGTTGAATCTCTGAATAGACCAATAACAGGCTCTGAAATTGAGGCAATAATCAATAGATTACCAACCAAAAAAAGTCCAGGACCAGATGGATTCACAGCCAAAATCTACCGGAGGTACAAAGAGGAGCTGGTATCATTCCTTCTGAAACTATTCCAGTCAATAGAAAAAGAGAGAATCCTCCCTAACTCATTTTATGAGGCCAGCATCATCCTGATACCAAAGTCTGGCAGAGACACAACCAAAAAAGAGAATTTTAGACCAATAACCTTGATGAACATCAATGCAAAAATCCTCAATAAAATACTGGCAAACCGAATCCAGCAGCACATCAAAAAGCTTATCCACCATGATCAAGTGGGCTTCATCCCTGGGATGCAAGCCTGGTTCAACATATGCAAATCAATAAATGTAATCCAGAATATAAACAGAACCAAAGACAAAAACCATATGATTATCTCAATAGATGCAGAAAATGCCTTTGACAAAATTGAACAACACTTCATGCTAAAAACTCTCAATAAATTAGGTATTAATGGGACATATCTCAAAATAATAAGAGCTATCTATGACAAACCCACAGCCAATATCATACTGAATGGGCAAAAACTGGAAGCATTCCCTTTGAAAACTGGCACAAGACAGGGATGCCCTCTCTCACCACTCCTATTCAACATAGTGTTGGAAGTTCTGGCCAGGGCAATCAGGCAGGAGAAGGAAATAAAGGGTATTCAATTAGGAAAAGAGGAAGTCAAATTGTCCCTGTTTGCAGACGACATGATTGTATATCTAGAAAACCCCATCATCTCAGCTCAAAACCTCCTCAAGCTGATAAGCAACTTCAGCAAAGTCTCAAGATACAAAATCAATGTACAAAAATCACAAGCAGTCTTATACACCAATAACAGACAAACAGAGAGCCAAATCATGAGTGAACTCCCATTCACAATTGCTTCAAAGAGAATAAAATACCTAGGAATCCAACTTACAAGGGATGTGAAGGACCTCTTCAAGGAGAACTACAAACCACTGCTCAAGGAAATAAAAGAGGATACAAACAAATGGAAGAACAGTCCATGCTCATGGGTAGGAAGAATCAATATTGTGAAAATGGCTATACTGCCCAAGGTAATTTATAGATTCAATGCCATCCCCATCAAGCTACCAATGACTTTCTTCACAGAATTGGAAAAAACTACTTTAAAGTTCATATGGGACCAAAAAAGAGCCCACATCACCAAGTCAATCCTAAGCCAAAAGAACAAAGCTGGAGGCATCACGCTACCTGACTTCAAACTATACTACAAGGCTACAGTAACCAAAACAGCATGGTACTGGTACCAAAACAGAGATGTAGACCAATGGAACAGAACAGAGCCCTCAGAAATAATGCTGTATATCTACAACTATCTGATCTTTGACAAACCTGAGAAAAACAAGCAATGGGGAAAGGATTCCCTATTTAATAAATGGTGCTGGGAAAACTGACTAACCATATGTAGAAAGCTGAAACTGGATCCCTTCCTTACACCTTATACAAAAATTAATTCAAGATGGATTAAAGACTTAAATGTTAGACCTAAAACCATAAAAACCCTAGAAGAAAACCTAGGCATTACCATTCAGGACATAGGCATGGGCAAGGACTTCATGTCTAAAACACCAAAAGCAATGGCAACAAAAGCCAGCATTGACAAACGGGATTTAATTAAAGAGCTTCTGCACAGAAAAAGAAACTACCATCAGAGTGAACAGGCAAGCTACAGAATAGGAGAAAATGTTTGCAACCTACTCATCTGACAAAGGGCTAATATCCAGAATCTACAATGAACTCCAACAAATTTACAAGAAAAAAACAAACAACCCCATCAAAAAGTGGGCAAAGGGTATGAACAGACACTTCTCAAAAGAAAACATTTATGCAGCCAAAAGACACATGAAAAAATGCTCATCATCACTGGCCATCAGAGAAATGCAAATCAAAACCACAATGAGATACCATCTCACACCAGTTAGAATGGCGATCATTAAAAAGTCAGGAAACAACAGGTGCTGGAGAGGATGTGGAGAAATAGGAACACTTTTACACTGTTGGTGGGACTGTAAACTAGCTCACCCATAGTGGAAGTCAGTGTGGTGTTTCCTCAGGGATCTAGAACTAGAAATACCATTTGACCCAGCCATCCCATTACTTGGTGTATACCCAAAGGATTATAAATCATGCTGCTATAAAGACACATGCACGTGTATGTTTATAGCGGCACTATTCACAATAGCAAAGGCTTGGAACCAACCTAAATGTCCAACAATGATAGACTGGATTAAGAAAATGTGGCACATATACACCATGGAATACAGTGCAGCCACAAAAAATGATGAGTTCATGTCCTTTGTAGGGACATGGATGAAACTGGAAACCATCATTCTCAGCAAACTATCACAAGGACAAAAAAACAAACTCCGCATGTTCTCACTCATAGGTGGGAATTGAACAATGAGAACACATGGACAGAGGAAGGGGAACATCACACACCGGGGCCTGTTGTGGGGTGGGGGTAGGGGGGAGGGATAGCATTAGAAGATATACCTAATGCTAAATGACAAGTTAATGGGTGCAGCACACCAACATGGCACGTGTATACATATGTAACAAACCTGCATGTTGTGCACATGTACCCTAAAACTTGAAGTATAATAATAATAAAATTTTTTAAAAAGTTAATATGAATAAAGAAATAGCCAAGTTGACTGACAAAAAAAAATTTTACTTAATAAAGGTCTGAACCTAGGAGCCATTCATTCTCTCATTTCTCTTTTCCAACATTTTATTCTTGAATTCAAGAACCTTATTTGAACAATATTCTAATGCTAGACAGTGATCCAGGCACTGAGCCACAAACTAAATAGAATCATTTTCATCCCAGAGGAACTTCTGTTTAAGTGGAAGAAAACAATGGGGAGATATATAAAGCAATAGTTTATTTGAATATGGGATATTACAACAAAGGCATGCAAATTGCTGCCATTTAACGCTGTAGGATACTTTTTTTTTAACGTTTATTTTAGGTTTGGAGGTATATGTGCAGGTTTGTTTTATAGGTAAACTTGTGTAACAGGGGTTTGTTATACAGATTTTTTCATCACCCAGGTAGTAAGCCTAGGACCCAATAGTTATTTTTTCTGCTCTTCTCCCTTCTCTCACCCTCCACTCTCAAGTAGGCCTCAGTGTCTGCTGTTCCTTTTTTGTGTGTCCATGAGTTGTCATCATTTAGTTCCTACTTGTGAGAACATGTGGTATTTGATTTTATGTTCCTGCGTCAGTTTGCTAAGAATGATGCCCTCTATGTTGCCACAAAAAAAAACCAAAAACATTATTTCAATCTTTTTTATGGCTGCATAGTATTCCATAGGGCATATGTACCATATTTTCTTTGCCCAACCTGTCATTGATGGACATTTAGGTTGATTTCAGTCTTTGCTATTGTGAATAGTGCTGCAATGAACATTTGCATGCATGTGCCTTTATGGTAGAATGGTTTATATTCTTCTGGGTATATACCCAGTAATGGAATTGCTGGGTCAAAAGGTAGTTCTATTTTTAGCTTTGAGGAATTCCCATACAGCTTTCTATAATGGTTGAACAAATTTATATTTCCACCAACAGTGTATAAGTGTTCCCTTTTCTCCACAACTTTGTCAGCATTTGTTATTTTTTGACTTTTTATTAATACTCATTCTGACTGATGTGAGATAGTATCTCATTGTGGTTTTGATTTGCATGTCTCTAAAGATCAGTGATATTGACCTTTTTTTCATATGCTTGTTGGCAACATGTATGTCTTCTTTAGAAAGGTGACTGTTCATGTCTTCGCTCACTTTTTAAATGGGTTTTTTTGTTCTATTCTTGCTCAGAGAAATCAGAGATGATGTCAAGAAAAAAATGTAAAAACATCCTAGGCTTATGGACAGGAGGAATCAATATCATTAAAATGGTCCTACTACCCAAAGAAATTTACAGATTCAATGATATTCCTATCAAACTACCAAGGACATTCTGCGCAGAACTAGAAAGAACTATTTTAAAATTCATATGGAACCAAAAAGAGCCTGAATAGCCAAGGCAATCCTAAGCAAAAAGAACAAAACTAGAGGCATCATGTTATCTGACTTCAGAAAACTACACTACAGGGCTACAGTAACCAAAACAGCATGGTACTGGTACAAAAAGAGACATATACTCCAATGGAACAAAATAGAGAGCCCAGAAATAAGGCTGCACACCTACAACCATCTCATCTTCAACAAGGTTGACAAAAATAATGGGGAAAGAATTTTCTGTTCAATAAATGGTGCTGTAATAACTGGCTAGCCATGTGCAGAACATTGAAACTGGAAACCTTCCTTACAGCATATTCAAAAATAAACTCAAGATTGATTAAAGAGTAAATGTAAAAAATCCCAAAGCTATACAAATTCTGGAAGACAACCTAGGCAAGACCATTCTAGACATAAAAATGAGTGAAGATTTCATGACGAAGATGCCAAAAGCAATTACAACACAAGCAAAAACTGATAAGTGGGATCTAATTAAACTTAAGGGCTTCTGAGCAGCAAAAGAAACTACCAGCAGAATAAAGAGACAACCTAAAAAATGGGAGAAAATATTTGCAAAGTATGCATCTGACAAAGGTCTAATATCCAGCATCTATGAGGAACAAACCAATTTACAAGAAAAATAAATCATACTAAGATATTTTAATAGTCACTGAAATAGGGGCACTTACTATCATGAATCAAGATGTTAAAGGAAGTCTTCTTTGTTATGGATATTCTATTATTTGCCTCTCCAGAAGCACTCTGTCACCCCTTCTTACACATATTCGCATATAGGAGGCCAACAGTTGAGTTGCTTCTGAATATCACTTGGCTCCAATTATTGAGCAATAACAGCAGGTGATCAGCAGATCAGAGAGGAAAAAGAATGAGACCAGGATGATCAACCTCAAAGCCACACCCTCCTTGCTGAAATTTGTTAGTTACTTCTCTCCTATGTAAACCACTCTTTTCTCAATTGATCCATCCCCAAAGCTAAAGGTATTGCTAAGTTCTGATAACTGTTTCTTCTCTTGCTGTTTCAGAGTTAAGGATAGTAATGAGCTTTCCCACTTGCCATTCCAGGTATAGTCACTGACCCTTCTTAGTTTTAATGAAGCCATACCTTTGTAAGTATCCTATTCATTAATCTTTTTTTTCAGTTATCTTTTTTAGAGTACCAAATCTTTATTTCCTGGGAACTCATTACCTGAATTTGAGAAGAAGCCCTCCCAAGGCTTTTCTCAATACAGAATACATTTGGTAGCTCTGGGGAACTTTAGGATGGCTCATGTGGCTGGAAGGGAATTTAGGAGTGATTAAAGATGAGATCAGACAGAAGGCAGCAGACAATTATTCTGCCTTTCTTTAGGAGTCCAGATTTTATTTAAAATTTTAATGGGGAGCCAATGTTGGACTTTAAGCAGTGATATAATCATATTCAGGATAAGTAAACAGGCCATAGAATCAGACTGCCTGAGTTTAAACCCTGGCTCTGATAATTATTTGCTTAGTAACCTTGGTCAGGTTACTTAACCCCTGCAGTGGTTACTTTTATGTGTCAAATTGACTGGGCCTTGGGGTGCCTGGAATACACATTATTTCTGGATGTGTCTATTAAGGTGTATTGGATGAGATTAGCATGTGAATCAGTGGACTCAGTATAAGAACATGGCTGTCCCAGTGTGGGTGGGCATCATCCAATCCATTGAAGCCCTAAATAGAAAAAAAGTACAAGAGGGAGGATTTGTTCCATTCCTGCCTGCCTGTTTGTGCTGGGACACTGGTCTTCTCCCACCCTTTGACTAGGGTTTACACCATAGGCTCCCCTGGTTTTCAGGACTTCAGAGAAGAATTGAGGTTACACCTGCCAATCAAGAAAAATGACTACACAAGCCTCAATCATTTTAGGAGGTTTATTTGCCAAAGTTAAGGACGTGCACCCGGGAGACAGGTCTATGCCTTTCTCCAAAGATGATTTTGAGGGCTCCAATTTTAAGGGGGAAAGGGCGGGATATTGAGAATTACACAATTTTCATGTAAGAGGTGGGCAGAGAAAAATCATCATTCATGCCTTTGTCTGGCTCGGTGAACCTGCGTTTTTTATATAAGATGACATAGACAAATGGAGCAGAGGAAAAATGCAGGGAATCTGCATTTTATGTGAGACAACATAGGCAAAATGGACAGGGGAACAATCAGATATGTATTTCTGTCTAGTAGACCGGCCGGGGGGCAGGGGTGTGACTGCACCTGTTAAAATAAGCTAGCAATTTACATTGCTATGGTAAAATTTTAACACAAACACCTTAAAAGGTCTTGCAGCTCACTAGGAATTTCCTTGTGGGCAAAATATAGGGTAGGCATGTAGCTTTTCATCCTGTAGCCATCTTATTTAGGAACCAAAAGAATGTGGCAGGTTTGCGTGACTAGTTCCCAGCTTGACTTTTCCCTTTGGCTTAATGAGTTTGGGATCCCAAGACTTAATTTCCTTTCAGACGCCACTGGTTTTCCTGGATCTCCAGCTTACAGTTGACAGATTGTGGGACTTCTCAGCCTCCATAGTCATGTGAGGCTCATCATCATTCTTCATTATGTGTATCCTGTTGGTTTTGCTTCTCAGGAGAACCTTCACTAATGCAAACCTTTCGTGCCTCACCTTCCGTATATGTGAATAGGAGATAGTAACAGCACCTGCACTTAAAGTAGATGTAAAAATAAGAGTTAATACATAAAAGTACTTAAAACAGTGCTTAGCACATCGTAAGCAATTTACAAAATTAGCTATCATGATTATGTTTTTGAAAGGATCACCCTGGTTGTTCTACCAGGAACACACATAGCTGAAGGACAAAAGCAAAAGCAGACAGATGCCTGCAAATACTTTTCATGGTGCAGGTGAGAGATGAGGGTTTGCAGAAAGTGGAGACATCAAAATGTCATTGGACAGACATCCACATCCTAGCATTCTTGAGACCTATACTCAAGTCACCCAACATAACTCAGTCTCAGTCTCGCCTTTGAAGATAAACTTACTGTGGCCTACTTTTTCTGGGTGTTGGGAAGATAAACCATCTGTTTGTGAAGTTCTTTAAGAGTATATGGTATAATTTGCATTTATTTTTTTTTCATAAGTTCTTCTCCAGCTCCAGTAGTGAGAGCAAGTTATTAGTAGTCTGTACATAACCTCCAAAATGACCACTAACCACAGGATACCATAGTAACCTGCAATAAATTTTAGAAACATGTCAGCCATTTAGGTAAATCTTCTTTAATTTTAATTCTATTGATGAATGTTGAGGATAATCTCTTGAAATTGATTCCTATTGATTTGTGTCTAGTGGAATTCAATTAAACCCTAGTGATTTGCATTGAACAAATTAAATTGCACAGACTAATTGGATTGAAGTCATTTTCACTGAGGTGGAGAGCATTCATGGGGATGAACCTACTGTGATATGGCTTTAATATGGGCTCTTGGAGTGATAGTTATTGGAAAATTATTAAAACTCAGCACATGTGTCGATTATTAAGCGCACTTTTTTTAAAGAAAGATGAACTGCATAGGTCTTGTAATTATATTAACTCTTTGGCTCCATCACCTGTAACTAGTTGAGGATTGGGTGTAAGGGCTGCTCTTCTAATGATTTTGACTTTAATTGTAAAGAATGAGGAACGCAATACATCTGAAGAGAAAAGGCAAGATAGAGAAGGAGGCAAACATTCACTAAGCATTAGATGATTCTTTTGTGCCTTTGTTTTTTAAAATAAACATTCAGAATAAATCTGCATATAGCTGCCTGCCTTGAATACATCTTGTGTAATATTTCAGATCCTCTCAGACTTTCCTGTCCCTTATTTTAGCCACAATTGCAACAATCCCTATTTTAAGATGCATTGCATCCTGCTAGTGCCCCACCTCAGATCCTTGCCAGTCTTGTCATCTGGGACATCGCTGTTGACACTGCTGCAAAGGACACCACGGGAATCCACTGGGGGTTCATCTCTACATGCAACCTAGAAATGCAGGGGAGTTAGCAGCCCCAAGAGTTAAGCTTTGAGTAACAATGAACAGCTTTGGGAGGCTAAGGATGGCTGATCACTTGAGGTCAGGGGTTCCAGACCAGCCTGGCCAACATGGCGAAACCCCATCTCTACTAAAAATACAACAAAAAAATTAGCCGGGCATGGTGGCGCATGCCTGTAATCTCAGCTACTCGGAGGCTGAGGCAGGAGAATTGCTTGAACCTAGGAGGCGGAGGTTGCAGTAAGCCAAAATAGCATCACTGCACTCCAGCCTGAAAGCCTGAGTAACAGAGTGAGACTCTGTCTCAAAACAAAACAAAACAAACAAAAAACAATAAATGGGCGTTCATGAACTGAATGTCCTCCCAAATTTATATGTTGAAGCCCTAACCTCCAATGTGATGGTACTTGAAGGCAGAGTCCTTGGAAGTAATTATGTTTAGTTGAAGCCGTGAGGGCAGGGCACTCATGAGTCCTCTTTATTTCTCTTTCTGCCATGTGAGGATACTTTCACTTGCGTTCGTGTGAAGAGACCACCAAACAGGCTTTGTGTGAGCAATTAAAGCTGTTTATTTCACCTGGGTGCAGGCGGGCTGAGTCCGAAAAGAGAGTCAGTGAAGGGAGATAGGGGTGGGGCCGTTTTATAGGAGTTGGGTAGGTAAAGGAGAAAGGGGGGTTGTTCTCTGGTGGGCAGGAGTGGGGGGTCACAAGGTGCTCATAGGGGAGCTTTTGAGCCAGGATGAGCCAGGAGAAGGAATTTCACGATAATGTCATCAGCTAAGGCAGGAACAGGCCATTTTCACTTCTTTTGTGGTGGAATATCATCAATTAAGGCAGGAACCGGCCATCTGGATGTGTATGTGCAGGTCACAGGGGATATGATGGCTTAGCTTGGGCTCAGAGGCCTGACATTCCTGTCTTCTTATATAATAAGAAAAATAAAATGAAATAGTGGTAAAGTGTTGGGACAGTGAAAATTTTTGGGGGGAAGGTATGGAGAGATAATGGGCAATGTTTCTCAGGGCTGCTTAGAGGGGGATTAGGGGCGGCGAGGGAACCTAGAGTGGGAGAGATTAAGCTGAAGGAAGATTTTTGTGGTAAGGGGTGATATTGTGGGGTTGCTAGAAGAAATATTTGTCATTTAGAATTATTGGTGATGGCCTGGATACAGTTTTGTATGAATTGAAAAACTAAATGGAATAAGAGAAGGAGAAAAACAGGTATTAAAGGACTAAGAATTGGGAGGACCTAGGACATCTAATTAGAGAGTGCCTAAGGAGGTTCAGCATAGCCTTGCCAGCAAAGATTATTTATTTACTTCAAGAGTTTAGAGTGGCAGTTTGGGGATAGCACCAGGAGATATCAGCTGTGATGGCTTGGAGAAACAGTGTAAACTGGCAGTGTAAACAAGAGCAGGGCATGTATGAGTAGTTGAGAACGGTGAATAGGAGTATGACTACAGAGAAGATAGTAGGGATGACAAGTTTTTTGGGGCACAGTCTAAGTTGGTCTGGTGTCTGGAATGAAACTGGGGCCTAATAAAAAGGAGTGACTATACAGGAGCTCAACTGGTCTGTACCTTGCAGCATTCTGAGGACAGGCCTGAATTCTGAGAAGGGAAAGTGGTAAAAGTATTGTCCAGTCCTTTTTAAGTTGGTGGCTGAGCTTGGTGAGATGTGTTTTTAAAAGACCATTAGTCTGTTCTACCTTTCCTGAAGACTGAGGACTATAAGGGATATAAGGGTTTCACTGAATACTAAGAGCCTGAAAAATGCTTAGCTGATTTGACTAATAAAGGCCGGTCTGCTCTCCAACTGTATAGAGGTGGGAAGGCCAAACCGAGGAATTATGTCTGACAGAAGGGAAGAAATGACAGTGGTGGCCTTCTTAGACCCTGTGGGAAAGGCGTCTACCTATCCAGTGACAGTGTCTACCTAGACAAAGAGGTATTTTAGTTCCCTGACTCGGGGCATGTTGAGTAAAGCTAATTTGCCAGTCCTGGGTGGGGGCAAATCCCTGAGCTTGATGTGTAGGGAAGGGAGGGGGTCTGAATAATCCCTGAGAAGTAGCAGAACAGCAAATTTGCCAGTCCTGGTTGGGGGCAAATCCCTGAGCTTGATGTGTAGGGAAGGGAGGGGGCCTGAATAATCCCTGAGGAGTAGTAGAATAGCAGATGGAACACTGAGAAGTTATTTCCTTGAGGATAGATTTCCATGATGGAAAGGAAATGAGAGGTTCTAAGAGGCGGGCTAGTGGCTTGTACTATAGCATAGCCTGCTTTTGCTGGTGTGTGGTGATTAGGCCTGGTGGAACTGCCATCAATAAACCAAGTGTGATCAGAGTGAGAAACAGGGAAGAAGGACATACAGGGAAATGGGGTGAATGTCAGGTGGATCAGAGAGATGCAGTCATGAGGGTCAGGTGTGGTATCAGGACTAATGTGGGAGGCCGGATTGAAGTCTGGGCCAGGAACAATGGTAATTGTGGGAGAGTCAACAAAGAGTGAGTACAGCTGAAGGAGCCAGGGAGCAGAAAGTATATGCGTCAGGTGTGAGGAAGAAAATAGATTTTGGAAATTATGAGAGCTGTAGAGAGTGAGTTGTGCATAGTTTTTGATTTTAAGGGCCTCTAAAAGTATTAGGGCAGTAGCAGCTGCTGCATGGAGACATGACGGCCAGGCTAAAACAGTAAGGTCAAGTTGTTTGGACAAAAAGCCTGCAGGACACGATCCCGGTCCTTGTGTAAGAATTCCGACTTCACAGCCCTGCACTTCAGCTGTGTGTAATTAAAAGGGTTGGAATGAGTCAGGGAGAGCCAGGGTAGGGGCAGTCTCTAAAGCTGTCTTCAAGGAATGGAAAGAGGAGTGGGGAAAGGATTTAGGATCTACGGGGTCAGCTAGGTTTCCTTTTGTGAGTTTATATAATGGTTTTGTTAGGATGGCAAAACCAGGTATCCAAAGGTGAAAGTATGCATCCATGCCCAGGAAGGAAAGGAGTTGTTGTTTTGTAGAAGGGGTTGGTTGGGGTTTGAGAGATTAGTTGGACACAATTGGCAGGGAGAGCATGTGTGTTTTTATGAGAATTATGCTGAGATAGGTAACAGATGATAAGGGAGAAATTTGGGCTTGACTGAAGTAATGGAGGCTGTCTGTGAAGCTTTGCAGCAGTACAGCCCAGGTAATTTGCTGAGCCTGATGGGTGTCCGGGTCAGTCCAAGTGAAGGCGAAGAGAGACTGGGATGAAGGGTGCAAAGGAATAGTAAAGAAAGCATGTTTGAGATCCAAAACAGAATAATGGATTGTGGAGGGAGGTATTGAGGATAGGACAGTATATGGGTTTGGCACCATGGGGTGGATAGGCAAAACAATTTGGTTGATAAGGCATAGATCCTGAACTAACTTGTAAGGTTTGTCTCATTTTAGGACAGGTAAAATGGGGGAATTGCAAGGAGAGTTTATAGACTTTAAAAGGCCATGCTGTAGCAGGCGAGTGATAACAGGCTTTAATCCTTTCAAAGCATGTGGTGGGATGGGATATTGGCATTGAGCAGGGTAAGGGTGGTTAGGTTTTAATGAGATGGTAAGGGGTGCATTATCGGTTGCCAAGGAGGGAGTAGAGGTATCTTATACTTGTGGGTTAAGGTGGGGGGATACAAGAGGAGGATGCAAAGGAGGCTTTGGATTGGGAAGAAGGGTGGCAATGAGATGTAGCTGTAATCCAGGAATAGTCAGGGAAGCAGATAATTTACTTAAAGTGTCTTGGCCTAATAAGGGAACTGGGCAGGTGGGGATAACTAAAAAGAAGTGCTTGAAAGACTAATGTCTAAGTTGGCACCAGAATTGGGGAGTTTTAAGAGGTTTAGAAGCCTGGCTGTCAATACCCACAACAGTTATGGAGGCAAGGGAAACAGGCCCTTGAAAAGAAGGTAATGTGGAGTGGGTAGCCTACATATTGATTAAGAAGCGGAAGGACTTACCCTCCACTGTGAGAGTTACCTAAAGCTCGGCGTCCGTGGTGGTCCACGGGGCTTCTGAGGCGATCGGGCAGCATCAGTCTTCAGCCACTAAGCGGAGAAGATCTGGGAAGGAGTCAGTCAGAGAGCCTTGGGCCAGAGTTCCAGGGGCTCTGGGAGTGGCTGCCAGGTAAGTTGAACAGTCCGATTTCCAGTGGGGTCCAACACAAATGGGACATGGCTTAGGAGGAATGCTGGGCATTCCTTGGCCTGGTGGCCAGATTTCTGGCACTTGTAAGCAAGCTCCTGGGGGAGGCGGTTCTGGAGGAACACCTGGCCACTGCAGTTTAGGCATTTGGAAGTTCTTGTGTGCTGGAGATGTGGCTGGGGTTTGTCTCACAATGGAGGCAAGGAACTGCAACTCAGAAATATGTTGCTACTTGGCTGCCTCTACTCTATTATTGCACACCTTGAAGGAGAGGTTAATTAAGTCCTGTTGTGGGGTTTGAGGGCCGGAATTTAATTTTTGGAGTTTTATTTAATGTTGGGAACAGATTGGGTAATAAAATGTATATTGAGAATAAGATGGCCTTTTGACCTTTTAGGGTCTAGGGCTGTAAAGTGTCTCAGGGTTGCTGCCAAATGAGCCATGAACTGGGCTGGATTTTTATATTTGATGAAAAAGAGCCTAAACACTATCTGATTTGGGATAAAGGAAAAGGAGCATTAACCTTGACTATGCCTTTAACTCCAGCCACCTTTTTAAGAATAAATTGCTAGGCAGGTGGGGGAGGGCTAGCCATGGAACGAAACTGTAAGCCGGACCGGGTGTGAGGAGGGGAGGTGATAAAAGGATTATAGGGTGGAGGAGCAGAGGCTGAGGAAGAATTGGGACCTAGCTCAGCCTGGCGAGGAGGGGAGAGGTCAGATGGGTCTGTAGAAAAGGAAGATTAGAAAGACTCAGCGATGCTTGGGGTTGGGACTGAGGGGACAGGTGGGAGAGAAAGAAGGAAGATTTGGGATGAGTTGCATTGGGAACAGAGACTAGGGAGGGACTGATGTGTAAAAGAATGCCTGGACATCAGGCACCTCAGACCATTTGCCTATTTTATGACAAGAATTATTTAGATCTTGTAGGATGGAGAAATTGAAAGTGCCATTTTCTGGCTATTTGGAACTACTGTCGAGTTCGTATTGGGGTCAAGCAGCATCTCAGAAGAAAATAAGACACTTAGATTTTAGGTCAGGTGAGAGTTGAAGAGGTTTTAAGTTCTTAAGAACACAGGCTAAGGGAGAAGAAGGAGGAATGGAAGGTGAAAGCTTGCCTATAGTGAAGGAGGTAAGCCCAGAGAAAAGAGAGTAGAGACACGGAGAAGGGGTGGGGGGGTTCTTGCCCTCCAGAAAAGCAGAGAAGGGGTCCGGGCACAGAAATAAGGGGTTGGGGCACAGAGATAAGAGGTCGGGGCATGGAAATAGGGGTTGGGGCTCAGAGATGAGATAAGAGGTCAGGGTGCGGAAATAAGGGATCGGGGCACAGAGATAAGCGGTCAGGGCTGCTGCCCCTCCCCCAGAAAAGCAGGACTTGCTGCTAAGGGTGAAGGAGAAGGGGTTGAGGGGTTCTTGACCCTCCCCCAGAAAAGCAGAGAAGGGGTAGAGATATGGAGAGAAGGGGTTGGGGTTCTTGCCCCTCCCCCAGAAAAGCAGGACTTGCCGCTAAGGGTGAAGGACCAAGGCAGGCATCCCTGCATGGTCTGACACCTCTGAAACCTGGGTGAATAATCAGAGAGGCGTCCCTGCAATGATTAAACACCAAGGGAAGGCTGCCTTCCCTAGTCCGTGATTGGCGCTGGAGTTTTGGGTCCACGGATAAAATGTGTCTCCTTTGTCTCTACCAGAAAATGAAAGGAATTGAAATTAAGAGAAAGGACAGATTGAAGTGTGACACCAAGATTGAAAGGAGAAAGACATTGAGGGATAGTGAGGGAGGTTGGAGAAGAGAGTAAAAAGAGGCCACTTACCAGATTTGAAATTGGTGATATGTTTCTTGGGCTGGTCGGTCTGAGGACCTGAGGTCGTAGGTGGATCTTTCTCATGGAGCAAAGAGCAGGAGGACAGTGGATTGATCTCCCAAGGGAGGGCCTCCGATCCGAGTCACAGCACCAAATCTCACTCGTGTCCGTGTAAAGAGACCACCAAACAGGCTTTGTGTGAGCAATAAAGCTGTTTATTTCACCTGGGTGCAGGCGGGCTGAGTCCGAAAAGAGAGTCAGTCAGTGAAGGGAGATAGGGGTGGGGCTGTTTTATAGGATTTGGGTAGGTAAAGGAAAAAGGGGGTTTGTTCTCTGGTGGGCAGGAGTGGGGGTCACAAGGTGCTCAGTAGGGGAGCTTTTGAGCCAGGATGAGCCAGGAGAAGCAATTTCACAAGATAATGTTATCAGTTAAGGCAGGAACAGGCCATTTTCATTTCTTTTGTGGTGGAATGTCATCAGTTAAGGCAGGAACCAGCCATCTGGATGTGTATGTGCAGGTCACAGGGGATATGATGGTTTAGCTTGGGCTCAGAGGCCTGACAGACAGACACAACAAAAAGACTCCCACTTGCAAGCCAGGAAAAGGGCCCTCACCGGAAATCAAATTGGCCAGCACTTTGATCTTGAACTTCTCAGCCTCCAGAACCATAAGAAATAAACACTTGTTGTTTAAGCCACTCAATCTATGGTATTCTGTTATCACAACCTGCCTTACTCCATTCTTGCTGGTAAAACAAAATATCTCAGACCAGGCAATTTATACGCTATGAAAACATATTGCTCACAGTTCTGGAGGAAAGAACATTCAAGAACAAGGCATCAGTAGATTTGGTGTCTAGTGACAGCCTGTTCCTCATAGATGGTGCCTTCTTTGTGTCCTCACATGGCAGGAAGAGCAGTTTTCTTCAAGTCTCTTTTGCAAGGGCACTGATCTCATTCAGGATGGTGGAACCCTTATGACCTAACTGCATTCCAAAGGCCCCGCCTCTTCATACCATCACCTTAGGGGTTAAGATCTCCATAATTGATTTTGGGCAAACATAAATCTTCAGATCATAGCACAGCCTGAGCAGAATCATAGGTTAATCAATGCATCAATGCTTCCCCATTTATTTTCTTGAATTGGAGGTCCTGATATGCTCAAGGAACCAGTGACTTGACTCCATGAGTATCTTGGCATTGGCTTTTTCTCCCCCACAGCTTGGCTCCTGTACTGACTCCTGATTTCAAAAGATAGATAATGCTATAATTGAGCCTCTCTTTGAGGTTCTGCTTTCTGAGAAACCCAGGCTAAACCAATTCAGTTGCCCTCAATTCACCAATAAAATATATAAAGCTTAATATAGAGATTATTTAGCAAATATTTCACAACACACCATTTGTTAAGCCGGGATTCAAATCAAGGTCTGCTTTACCACAGTGCCTCATGAGAGGAAGAGCCAATTGCTCATCCACAAGCCAGAGATCACGTGGTTTATGGTCTCTGAGCTAATCCTTGGAGCTCCAGCATCATCCCCTAGCTTCGCTCTCCAGCTCCCCAGAACTGGACTGACTGACATTCATTTACCTGAGCAGATTTCTAGTCCAATCAGCAGTATTTCAAGAGATGCTTCAGAAGTTTCTAAGAATTACTCTCTGGTGCTCAACACTCCAAATGATTCACATATAAGGAATATGACCCTTTTACTGCCACATGTCCTGACCTCCATTTTGTTGACCTGGGGTTCTTCCTAGATTTTCCACTGAGCACTGGTGGCTAACTGACTGGAGGACTGCTGCAGTCCCCTGGCCCTTGTTACTGAGGTCCCTGCATACCTGTGCTCCAGCAGGTCCTGGTTATCCTTGGGACAACTTTCTAACATGGATCCATGCCTGATGCACTATAGGCCCCTAATAGCTGTGAGCAGAAAGGGAAGGGGCTGGAGATGGAGGCAAATCCACGAATCCAGGTAACAGAAAAAGCTAAGGTAATTCGTTCAATGATTACCAAATGCTATATGCTTTCCCATCCCTATAGAAGAGTTTGCTTTAGAGCCAGCAGGTACCTTCCTAGGATCTGCCCTAGAAAATTTGCAATTGAGAGCTGCTAAAGAGAATAAGGATCTATTCACTCTGAAGCTCATGTCACACTCATCTGTCATTACCCATGGACATAGGCTCAATGTCTTCAGGTGTTTTTTCTGATACTCACAGTCTGGATGTATTCCTTGATAATTTTAATGCTTTAAGAAAAAAGGGCCTCACATTTTTATTTTGAACTGGACCCTGCAAAATATTGGAAAGATAATAAAACTTAAACTCTAAGTCATCTTGTTGGCAAGTACACATTCCAGGGCCTTGGAAGGGCCTTAGCAATGTGATCAAATGTTTCATTTGTGCTGAGAAAATTTGCAAAATTGATAGCATAACAATTGATAAAGATATGTCCCTCATCACATATTTATAAAACACTTCCATACACAAGGTCTTGTCTAATTCACATGGAATCCATGACATATTCCTGGGGCAAACATTATAACCCTCAAACTTGAAACTGGGCCATTTGGAATTCCCATAGAACCATGTTTACCTTTCTCTTAACACTTAACAGACTCTAACCTGTTGCTGATACTTTCATAGCAGGTCACAAGCTGCTAGAGAATAGAACCCATGTTTTATCATCCTTTGTAACCCCAGCATCCTATCCTGGGGCTGGTCAGCAAGCAGGCAATCCTAAATGTTTTTAAATCTGAACTTAATACTTTTGAAAGACTTTCCACGTAATACGACTTACTGCAGTATTCCTTCTGTAACAAGTGCTTGTGTCGGGGGTAATTAATTTTCTTTTTTTTCCCTCTATTTTTACCCTGCTCCCACCAAAGACTAAAAGGCACAAGAATCAAATGAGAGACAAAGCAAAATATTTTGAAAAGCTTTTAAGAAATTGTGATCCAAATAGTTTTCCTAATGAAGACCTGAGACATCTGTGAAATCCTGGGTAATGAGCTCATTCTGCGTGGTAACTAAGGAGGCAGCGCGTACTCCAGCAGGTCAGAAATACATCCATATGTTCACATTTCTCAGTAGCATCTGGGCATTCCTATGCTGAAACCTAGAAGAGCAGAGTCAGGAAGGAATTGGAGAGCATGTGTTCCAGAGCCCATTTCATGCTCAGGCGATGGGAATCCAACGAGGATGCCTGGGGAATGTGTTCAGGATCACAAGTCAGAGCCAGACCAAAGATGAGAAGTCCTCACCCTTAGGGGTCACAGGGAAATATTTCCAGTTTTAAGCTTTCACTTCTGGCTCATGTTGCTTTCACCCTCTCTTACTTAAAAACAAACAAACAAATAAAACATAAAATAACTAAAAGAAGCAAAATATTATTTCTGAGGTTTCTACCTGGATGTGAGTCTGAAATAAATCAGATAAATTCTACTTCAAATTGTGGGGACCTAGCTGTCTCCAAACTTACTATTCAAGTCAGACAACAAGAAGATCACAAGGCTACCAGAAATATGATTGGAATTTTGAAGTTCCCATCAAAAAGGCAGGACTGGGACTGAATCTCCAGATATTACTTGTCCTGCTTCTTGTAACACTATTAATTTCAGTTTGGTTTTGTTGAGCCCCTTATAGTAGAGGCTGTCTTACCCTCCCCATTTCTAAAAATCCCTAGGGAGGTGAGTGAAGTCACATATCCATCCCTGGCCCCATGGAGACATGCCTATGGGTGGAAAGAATATTTTGATGGGCTTCAAAAGCTTTGTCCTCAATAAACTCTGCTCCACGGCTGTCTCACCTTTGTCTGTTCTCCTTACATGGCTTCTCATTCCCTCCTACTAATGTTTCCTTCATGCATGCCCTGGGGACCTGTACCATGCACTATCCTCTGCAGCATGCACTATTCTTCCTCTACCTCATCACATCGATCTTTCATTTAGCCTGGTGATCTTAGACTCACCTCACTGTAACTGCCCTCTGATGAGGATCGTTTTGTCACAAATGCTTCAGACACAATGAGAAGGTTGCAGCTCTCCACATAAGCAAACCCCCTCCTCATATCTGGGACTGTGCACATGGAATAAGATGTGCCCCCAAATCAACACAGCACCACCTCCTGAAACTGTTCCTTATTCTACAGTCTCAGCTTCGATGGAACTTTCTCCCTGAAATATTCCTGGGCTTCCTAAAGTTGAATTATCTTTTCTGTGTTCCCATACATATCATTGTTTTCCCTCTCCTTTGGCTGTAATTAATACACTGGATTACACCAGCTCATTTATATGTGTGTGTCTCCAAATTTAACCCTAAAGTACTTGAGGTGAGTAACTGGGTATTTTTTCAAGGTATTTCCAGCACCTCTTAAAGTATCCATGACATTAATAAATCTTAAATAGCCAAATGGCACAGTTGGAATTCATTCCAAGGTCTTCAATTTGATAGCTGAGCATTTATTAAATAAATATTTTAATGCTTATTTTGTACCAGGTAGAGGTTCCTTCCTGGGGAAAAAGCACAGAGAAAAGCAGATGAGAATCCTCTCTTGGAGATTCTATTGCAGAACGAGGGAGGCATGAGACAGATAAGAAACAAAGAAAGAAAAAACAAATAACTCATGGAGAAAAATTAAGAAAAGGATGAGTTGTATTAATGCTATAAAACAGAATAGCATGACAGACCGGTGAGGTGAGGCAGGAAAAGCCACTTCAGATAGGATGTTCCATGAAAGCTATGTGAAAACCTGGCATAGCCCATATAGCAATCTGGGAGAAGTGTCCCTCCAGGCCAGGAGGTGGCCAAACAAGGGCCCTTGGGCTGAAGCCTCATGAGTCAACTTTTTCAAAGAATAGAAATTAAGCTAGAGTGGTGGAGCACAGGAAGCTCCACTTCCAAACAGCTTCCATGTTTGGAAGGACCAAGGACAGTGAGATGGATCATTGATTGGGCAATGGACTTCTTGGCCATGACCAGGAATTTGGAGTTACGATAAGTAAAATTCAAGCTCTTGATAGCTTTTCATCACTGCTGTGATACAACCTAAACCATGATCTGAATCATCCCCCTGGTTTCTGGTGAAATGTGGGATATAGGTAGCTCAGAGGGAAGCACAGCATTCAGTAATGTTATAGTTATCCAGGCAAGAGATGATGTTGACCTAAGCCAGTGGGTTAACAATGGCAGTGCAAATAAATAGACACATAAGACTTGCTGGCAGATTTGTATTTTGGAGTGAAACTAAATAATCAAGAGAACCTGTTGTTTTGTGTTTGGATAACTGGGTGTGTCGTAAGCAGTTTACTGAGGAAGAAATGGAAAAGAGTTTTATCAACAAAAATCAGTAATTCTATTTTTGGCCTTTAAAGTTTAACGTAAGTTCATACATCATGTTCATCTGTCATACAGGAGATTTCTAAATGAGTCTGGACTTCAGGAGACTGGTCTGCACTGAAGAGAGAAATCTGGAGTCTTGAGTTGATATGATTCTACTTTAAGATATAAGAGTGGATGAGAGAGAATGTAATAGAGAAAAGATATTCAGAACTGAGCTCTGGGCACTTCAAAATAGAATTTCAGAGGAAACAGCACCAATGAGTAAAAGGAAAATAAAGGGCTAACAAAGAAGAAGTCGTGGAAACAAACTATTTCAACAAGGTGGGCATGATAGGAACAAGTCATGGGAAAAAATGGCAGCTACCATTTATAAGCATTTCCTCACTGGCCATTAGTGATTGTGAAAGATGCCATAGCCTACTCAGACTGCAGGAGTTGATCTCTGCGTTTGCCAAAAATGGAGAGTACTGGTCCTCTTCCTACCTCAGCAGCGGCCTTTTCCTCATTTTCCTGGTATCTAAACCTTGGAGTGCCCAAAGCTCATACCTCTGGCTTTTTGCTCAGTCCATTTCCAGAATTTTAATGCCCTCTAGAAGATGAGAACTTTCTCATTGAAATCTATTAACCCTGATTCCAATAAAGAGCTATCAGGGAGCAGCTCTATTTTGATATTTCGCAGTAACTCAAGCTCAAAATACCCAAATCTGAAATGGTAGTTTCAGAAGATCTAGCATGGAGCTAATGAAGCTGAAGCTTCAGGACCATCACTTGCATTGATTCCTTCTGACTTCCAGTAGCTAACTGAAGTTTTTGTTGTTGTTGTTGTTGTTGTTTTAAGAGAGCTGCCAAATTCTGCCTTTATGTCCCACAGGATCTGGATTCACTACTGCTTGTTTTCTCCTCCCTAACTCCATTCACTATCCCAATTAGTGGCAACTCCATCCTCCTAGATGGTAAACAAAAAATCTTGAAATAACTCAGTATTTCTTTATTTCTCCCACATTTCCTGTATTATCCAATCCACTAGTAAAGTCTACCCACTCCATCTTCAAATTGTCCTCAGAATCTTGTCTTCATGGCTATCACCGTAGTTTCAACCACTGTCTATCGCCTGAGAAATTTAAAAGCTTCCTCACTGGGCCACCTGCTTCCTCTTTTACTCTGCTTTGTTCTATTTTGAACAATATCTGGAACATTCCTTCTTCATTTAAGGTCATATCTTAGCATGTCTATGCTCAAGATCACTAATGTTCTCATCTCAGAGTAAACGTTGAAGTCATCATGATGGGCTCAAGGCCTATATATGGTCAGCTCTAGGCCACCCTCCCCATGTCTTCCCCTGCAACTGTCTCCTGTTCTCACTCCACTCCAGCAACACTAACCCCCTTTGCTGTTCCTGGTTTCTGTCATAGGACCCCCAACCTTACTCCCTAGCCCTGCAATCCTAGGACCCCCAACCTTACTCCCTAGCCCTGCAATCCTAGAACCCCCAAACTTACTCCCTAGCCCTGGAATCCTAGGACCCCCAAACTTACTCCCTAGCCCTGCAATCCTAGGACCCCCAAACTTACTCCCTAGCCCTGCAATCCCTCCCCCTTCCCCCAACACAGACACTCATGCATGGATCATTCTTTCTGCTCAAATGTCACCTTATCAGACAGCTTCTGTAGCTGCCCTCTCAAAGGAGTACACACAGTTCCTCTTTTCTGTAGGACACGCTATCTGCCTCTTCTGCTCTACCTCTTTGTCAATGTATTTTTACCCTGTGACTACACAGAGTGCAATAATTTGTCTATGTTCTCTCATCCCTCAACTAGAATATTACTATGAATACAGGGACTTGTCTTTCCTTTATTTTTAACGGTACTGTATTCTTCATACTATGTCCTTGAAAAGCATTTGATAAAGGTGGAATAGGTTGTAATCAATTTCAATAAATTAAGTACAATGTGTGCCGATGTGCCGTGTAAGCTCTTAAGCCCTTTGTACGTGAAAGTGGCCATTTCCAGAAATGAATCCAGCCTGTATCCTATAATCTCCAGACAGAGAAGCCGTTTCTCTCCGGGTTCTGTGTTCTGTCCTTTTCTCTTCCCAGGGCTCTCTCCGTATTACGAATCTCAAGCTTTTAAGCTTTCTGCTTTTCTCCCAAAACATCCAGCTCTGAGAAATTAATATGATAATCATTTATTCACCCCTTGGTGTGCGTTTATGTCAGTGAGGTACCTGCCTCTCACAGAGATAAATGCATTATACACCTCAAGTTTAGTGTGAAATAAAATGCTCTGTCTTCTGATAAAAGATTTTTTTTTTCTCTTTTAAAGCAGCAGCAGCAGCAGTTTGGAGAGGTTTATTTAAAACAAGGCAGAATTCCCTACTGCCCTAAAAGCCTCAACTTGGAAAACAGCACGGTGAATGGAAGAAAACCAGGCCTGGGGACTGAGGGGCTGCTGTGGCTCTCATCTTGATAAGAAGAAAGGATGAGCACCAACTTACCCCAGCTTCTGTCCTTCATCTGTAACACATTTGCTCCTACAGATTGTGTCTGTATAGAGAAGAGAGAAGATGCAAAGCTCTTCTTCCAGTCCTTGAAGTCTGCAGCCCGGGTGTCTGCAGAGGACAATGCCTTGTTCTTTAAGATGCCCAGCATAGCATTGCAGTACATCTATAAAAAATACAAGTGAGATAAAATATAAAAATAAGAATTAAAAATTAAATACAAGATAATAGAAGGAAAATAATAAAATTTGCAATGTGAAAAAATGTAAGAATGTAAAAAAAAGAAATATTTTAATTGGAAAAATAAAATAATGTATATAGAAAAATTAAGAAAGAATCAACAAACTAGATAAAAATGGAAGTACATAAATCTTAGATAAAATTAAAAATCATAGGCTAATCTATGAAAAGCAAAAGGAAAGAAAGTACTGACAAAAAATAACCCAAAAGAGAAAGTAAAAAATAAGGGAGAAAGAAAGTCAAGAATAGAAAATGTAAAGAAACAGAACTAATGTTAAGAAAAAGAAAAAAAATTAGAGAGGGATGTGGATGAATGCAGGCAAAAAAAAAAAAAAAAAAAAAAAGAAAGGGAAAGAAAGAGAAAGTGAAAATTAAGGAGAGAGGGAGGGAAAGGAAATCATTAAAATCAAAAGAAAAAATAATTATTAAGGAAAACAAATTAGAAAATAAAAATGTAGTTAAGGAAGAAAGAAAAGTAAGAAAGGAATATAAACAATGAGAAAACAGAAATGCAAGTGATCAAAAGTCATAAGACACAAAATTAAAAGAAAAAATAAAAGAAACCTAAGAAAGTAATAGAAATACCAAAAGGAAATTGAACGTGAAAATAATAATACAGATAGTAAAGAAAATCATGATTAAGTAAAAACTAGAAAATAAGGTAAAAAAATAAAGCAAAGAAATCAAGTGAAGAAAGAAAAGGAAGTATGGATGTATGGACTCTCTCTGGACGGGAGAAGGAGGCACCCCTGCTTTACTGTGACAACATGAGTGATCTGCCTTGAAATGAGGCTGCTGGGCAGAAATGGAGAAAACATGGGGTTTTGATGAGTGAACGCAGTTCCCCAAAAGCCTTTCTTCCAGTTACACTTTCGGACTGGTGAGGGTGGGCTATTAATAATATTATTTAGTCCCCAAATTACAGGTGCATCATATCTTGAACAAGATCAGGGACATAGGAGTTTACTGTGGAAGATGATGATGAGAGAGAAGAGGATAAAGAACTAAAAGTTAAGAATCAGACCAGGCACGGTGGCTCACGCCTCTAATCCTAGCACTTTGGGAAGCCAATGTGGGTAGGTCACTTGAGGTCGGGAGTTCGAGAGCAGCCTGGCCAACATGGTGAAATCCCATCTCTACCAAAAAGTACAAAAATTAGCCAGGCACAGTGGTGCGCACCTGTAGTCCCAGCTACTTAGGAGGCTGAGGCAAGAGAATCGCTTGAACTCAGGAGGCGGAGGTTCCAGTGAGCTGAGATCACACCACTGCATGCCAGGCTGGGCAACAAAATGAGGCCCTGTCTCAAAAAAAAAAAAAAAAAAAAAAGAAAAAAAAAGTTAAGAATCATAAATTTAAAGCTAATGAACATAACAATGGCAAATAAAAGATAATAAAGCCATATGCTAAAAATACAAAATAACTAAAAATGAATGAGTTTGTGAAGAAGAAAAATAGGTAGACAGAAAGACAGGGTGGAAGGAAGAAAGGAAAGGAGAAAAAATATTATACCAAGGAAAAGAGAGCAAATTCTAAAGAAAACAGAACAATTAAAAAAAAACTAGTAAGTTGTACTTGAAATCTGGCTATTTCATTGAAACACCTTTGCTATTGTGTATGAAGAATCAATAACATGGACAAGGAAGAAAGAAGTTATAATTATCTTTCAAAAGCTCTTATTTCTCCAGTCTTGGTTAAAGTATGAAGCATCTGCAAAAAGTCCTGCAAAAGTGTCAAGATGGAATTACCTTTCTGAATCATTATTTCTTTTGCAGCAATACACCCACTCCCCCTGAATAATAAAGTTATGGAAATGAATGATAGAGCCAACCTGAGGTAATTAATCAGCAAGCCTGGGAATACAATTTGGGTCTCCTTAACGATATTCCAACTTAATTGAAAACAAGGACAGTTAGGTTGGTTTTTGGTTGTTTTATGTCTTTAATATGTAATTTTTATAAATGAAAGCTTCATATTGCACTTTGGGGGTGATAGTTACAGAGTACTTGGTAAGTTTTACTGCAAGGACATGTAGTAATGTATATGCCAGCCTCTTATATGACAACTATTGAATTTCCACTTTCAACTCTTTTAAAATATGAACATGTGGATTGCACAGTCCTATGTTTTGCATTGCTTGTGAAATGTTGAGAAGGCATTGTGTTGACAAATGCAGCATGACATTAATCCAAGTACATGATCCCCCTTCTGCTTGCCCCTAACTTCCCATTGCAGCCTGATGGCACATATGTGTGAGTTTATTCTTTGTGATCTCTGCAGAACATCATCTAATATCACAGGGACACTCTCAGAAGAAGACCACGAAAGGTTATGTCCTTTGGAGTCAATATTGAGGTTCCCTACCACACTGGAAAAAAGCAGACCTCAGACAATGGATTGCTAACCACATCTCACTGAAAGCACCATCAGAGAAATATGTGACAAAGACATGGAGATCAATGTGCTACTCTGGAATGTCTCTGCATTTCCCCAAGACTATCCTGAAAGACCGGCAATGGAGAAGAGTGTGTACCAGGAATGGGGTGGTCAGATGTGTCTGTCTTTGTTATACATTGTTACCAATTTTGATTGTTTCTTTCTTTTTTCTTTTTTCTTTTTTTTTAGATGGAGTCTTGCTCTTTCGCCCAGGCAGGAGCTGGAGTGCAGTGGCGTGATCTCAGCTCACTGCAAGCTCTGCCTCCCGGGTTCACGCCATTCTCCTGCCTCAGCCTCCTGAGTAGCTGGGACTACAGGCGCCCGCCACCATGCCTAGCTAATTTCTTGTATTTTTAGTAGAGACGGGGTTTCACTGTGTTAGCCAGGATGGTCTCGATCTCCTGACCTCGTGATCCACCCATCTCGGCCTCCCAAAGTGCTGGGATTACAGGCGTGAGCCACCGCGCCTGGCCACAATTTTGGTTGTTTCTTAATAAACATTTTTAAAATTTATTTCTCAAAATTGTTCAATGTTCACATTCATTCATTTATCCACTTACTCAGTAATTATTTTTTGAATATCTATTCTGTGGTGAAATTAAAGACCAAAGTAGGGGATGGAGAAGTAAAGTTGAGATCCCTGGGCTTTATTACTTTTTAAAGCCAGGGGATAGCAATGACGTCAACTTGAGAATGAGTTACAATAGCAACCAGTAAAGGATAGCACTGGCTTTAAACAAAAACAAACTACCAGAATATATTTTCTGATTTATCTGTGTTTCTGATGAGGACATCTATTTATCTATTTTAAATGAAGTGTTGCTAGATACCCACCAGTTTTCAAGAATCTAACCACTGGGTAAATAAAACAAAAAAATGGGAAATTCTGACACAAGAGTGAAATGTGAATGAGTGAATATACAGAGCTATGAGGTTCTCATACTTGCAGGATGGCATTTCTGTTTATCTTGGTTGCTTTAGAACACATCTGCTAAGGTCCAGGGTCACCTTTGCTAAAGGTCAGTTACAGCCCATTATGAGTAAGGATATGTGGATGGAGAAATCTAGAAGAGCAGAGATAAATAATATCTAGGTGTTTTCGGAGGCTTGAATCTGGTCATGGTGCTTTTTAAATAATGAACCATCTATCAAAAAGAAAATGAGCTGTGTGCAGTGGCTCCCACCTGTCATCCCACCTACTTGGGAGGCTGAGATGGAAAGATCGCTAGAGTCCAGGAGTTACAGTTCCAGACCAGTCTAGACAACATAGCGAGACCACGTTTCTAAAAGAAAAGAGAAAGAGAGAGAGAGAGAATGCCACTTGAGAAGATGAACGTCAAACACATCATATGGTTTTCAATTGATATGTGATAGTATTGAAATTAAAAATAACTGAGGAGTATATGGTCATATCAAGAATTACAAAATGTTTGTGAAAATGAGTCCCTCCAATTAATTCTTGATTCTGAATATTGATTCCCAAAACGTAGTCACAGTAGATAAGAGATTAATAAAACATTTAGGATTCTTCACATTAAATGATCATTATTTTCTTCTCTCTCTCTCTTTCTCTCTTGTAAGAGACAGAGTCTTGCTCTGTTGCCCAGGCTGGAGTACAGTGGCATCATCATAGCTCACTGCAGTCTCAAACTCCTTGGCTCAAGGGAGGCTTCTGCCTCAGCCTCCCAAATAGCTAGAGCTATAGGTATGTGGCACCACCACACACAACTACATTTTTAAACAAAATTCTTTGTAGAGGTGGAGTCCTACCATCTTGTCCAGGGTGGTCTTGAACTCCTGGGCTCAAGGGATCCTCCCACCTTGGTCTCCTAAAGTGTTGGGATTACAAACATGACCCACCACATCCAGCCACAAAAGATCACTATTTTCTAAATTAGTCCAGGTTTCTAATGCTGATATTGATACCTTCCCTTATTGAGCCCCATCAATAGTTTTTGCTTTGGCTCCTAGTACTCTAATATGCTCTTAAATCACTAGAATCCTCAGCCTCTTTATAAGTAAACTCTGTATTGTATTTAAAACACCCCACTTTCTGATGCCAAAACCTTAAAGAAAGGGAAGGGGCAGGAACAGCAGAAGCAATGCATCAAGATTTCTTGATAAAGTTCCCTTCCTTACATCAAGGAAACAACTTAAGACACATGGAGAGTGGATTAATATAATTGAATCCCAGTCCATAAATTCTCTTTCACATCTTACTTTCAGTGTTTAAAAGCTGTTTCTTCTCTTGAATTTAGCAAGGGTTTATAACAGATGTGCATTCTAAAGAAGAGTGAGGGTTTGGATTCTCCCAGGAGTACACTTCAAATCAAGGATGCAAATGCAAGTTGTTATTTAGAAGCTGTAGAGAGCCAGGACAGGGCAGGGGGAACAGGAGGAGACAGTGAAGCATGAATTAGCAAGTCGTTCTGGACAACTTGTGCTTAGTCCCGTGGAGAAACTATTTCATCTGAGGGCCAAGCAACTCTAAATTTATTTTTCTTCTTTTGTTCTTCCAAATGTATCCATTTTTTTAATTTGACAGGTAAAATTTTAAGTATCATGTACAACATGATGTTTTGAAGTCTATATTACATTGTGGACTTGTTAAATCTTACTAATTCACATATGCATTAACTTGCATGGCCATCATTTTTGTGGTGAGAACACTTAACATCCCTCTCTTAGCATTTTTCAAGAAATACGTCCTTATATAAAAACTCATACCATTCCTTGCTTGAGGGCGGCTGTGGGGCCTGCCATTTTACTGGGCCTGCAGCTCTGTAGAAATCCCTGTCAAAGCAATTAAGGTGCTGGTAGTTGGAAGTCAGTCGATAAGAGTACACTGAAGTGATAAGGTCTGGGGAATAAGGTCAGGACAAGCATAACCTGTGCGACAAAATCATCTCATAAAAACACCACCACCAACGCCAGCACATCATGTGCTTGGAGCATATCCTTGATAGGATTTTTCCTGCATAACCTCTAGGCTTCCGAAGCACCCTTTGAGCAAGAAATGTTTTTCTCATTTACAGATAAGAAAGTTGTCACAGAGGGATGAGATGACTGTTCCAGAGGCAACAGCTCTCATGTGACAGGATTAAGTCAAAATCAAATTTCTATCACTAGATTCCTTAACCTTTACATAGATAAGAAAGTATGATGATGAAGAGTATCTGTGGAGAGGATATGAGAAGAAAAAGCTGAAGCCATCACTAGAGACAATGCTGTGGCCAGTGGGTCTGTCCTACTGAGGCATGGGTGGCTAATCTGGAGCCCTCCCCCAGGTCAGGGCCATCACGGCAAGCCAGAACCTGAAGTAGAGCACGGCCCTCTAGCACCCTCCTCGACCTCTGCCTCCAGCTGGGCACTTCCCTGAAACTTCCCTAGGCCTCTTTCCAAAATACACAGGTCTCCTGTGTTTTCAAGACTTTACTGCTTTTTCAATGGGAAAGCAGTCAACAAAAACTAAAAAGCATGAGGAAGTTACAAACTTTACACAGGTTTTATAGTTGCTATCTTTGGTTTACAATATACTAGTGTTCACCGAATATAGTAAGATATTCAATTATTGGATGTATTAGTAGTATTCAAAGTAAAAATATTTAAAGAGCATGGTCTATTTGGGACAAAAAATTACTAGGCAGTTTTCTTCAATCAGCCTACAGTTCTCTCATCAGCTTTTTACAATGGTGAAGCAGGACCTGTTAGCAGAACCATGCCCTCCAATTTAGATCCTAATTTTGCCCCACTCCATGCCAAAGCCTGTGGGAAAGTAGATCACACCCTTTAGAAATAAGTGGCAGAAAGTTACACTGTATCATTTCATGCCAACAGAATACTTCATTTTTGAAATTTTATTTTACCCTACTTACAAAGAGCGCACCGGTTACCATTTCCTGAGGGTTGACCTAAGACATAAGACGTCTGGGTGGAACTCAAAGGACTTTATTACTCATTGTAAAGCAAGCAACATTGTCATCAGCATATTAGCCTTGGTTTCCATTGTTCCCAATCCCAAGGGAGAGGGAAGCATAATATGGCCCAGATAAATGCCTCACATTTATCTGTGGGTTTGTGTCACAGCTGAACAACACTGGGTTTGGGGAATATACCAGTTTTATAGCAAACAGTAAACTGGGCTATTTGTCTAGGAGGAGCAAGACTACTAGCTGCGCAAACAACACTGAGATATGCCCTGGGTGGGAAGCTCTCAGAGCCCTGTGGTCTTGGTACAACCAGAATCACACAGTGGAACACAACAACCCGAACTTACTTTTTCCAAATGAATTCTCCCAATATAGAGATTCTGTCATATGTAACTTGGAGAATTCTTTCTTTATACCACAAAATACAATTTACACTGTGTACAGAGTAACCAAAAGAAAAAATGTTCACTTACATTGATTAATGAACAAAATAACATTTCATGCAATATATTCAGTACAATATATCATAATTTAATAAAATAAAGCTTGAATAACTGCAGACTGTTGTTGGCTTTTTTTGGCAGAACTTTATATAGATGGTGCAGGGTAGTCCTCTATAATCTAAATGTAATCTAAATATATAATCTAAAGGGTGCTGTCTGTGTTGCCACGGCATATTAACAGAGGGTTTGTCTTTCTGAGATAATAGGAAAGTCACAGACAATCCCCTCAAAAAAAGGTGTAAAAAATCTTAAAAAGCTCAAAGAAAGGTATTTTTTAAGTGATTTTCACAAAGTCAAAGAATCTTAACATAGGTGCTCAATTCCTTTAGGTTTTACTTTTATTCATTTATCCATTCAACAAAAACGTATCAAGAACTCGGACTGCCCCTGCATAAAAAGAGGGCAAGTCATTCGACTTGTGGCAGGGGCACTTATTCAGCATGGCTTCACATAAAATCAACCCTTGCATTAGCAAACTGAACCACTAGAAGCATGACTGTTTTCAGAGTAAGTATGACGGACAAAGGTCTGTCTCCAAAATACCAAGCATCTAGAATAGAATCTAAATGACAAATCAGATTGTATTTCCCAGACTTCTCAATATGACATGTAGCAAAAGACAATGAGAAGCTTGAGGATTCATGGAAGAACTGTGTGTGTCACATTCCATGCCAACATGCACACTCACACATACCCCATAACTTCCTATGTTTATCTATGACATTACCTCTTCCACACTTCACCTTTATTGTAAAAAGACAGTCAAGTGGAAGGAAGAATCCCAATAGATATTTCACCAACGATAGAAAGGGCTTCCTTGTATTTAGTGGATAAGGGAAAGAGGTCATGCAAGAGGGTAGATAAGACATCTGAAATTTAGTTGCTTTCTTATTCCTGGCAATAGCAACAGTAAATATCTACATAAAGCATCTCCATTTGCACATCCATCTCATCTGAATTTTAGAGTAACCCTGTGAGACAGGTATTAACATATGACCCATAGTATAGATCAGAAAACTGTGACATTGTCCCAAAACCACTTGGGAAGTGATGGGAGCACAAATAAGACTCAGATGTTCTGCTTCCTGAGTCTGGTCTCATTCATTGAATTGAAGGACTTGGATGCAGGTTGAAAAAACTTGGACTAAGGTTGAGGCTGATGTTCACCTGTTTGGGAAGTCAGGGTTGTCCATCTGATAAGAGGAGTAACTGACAACAAATAACCATCGCCTTTTCTGCCTGTACAATATATAGTGAGTTGCTAAGACACTGTCTCATTCACTCAATTACTTGACACTTGCTATCACTCAGTAGGGCAAAGAGGACTTGCATATATCACCTCACTTGACAAAAAATTTAACTGAGAGCCGGGCGTGGTGGCTCATGCCTATAATCCCAGCACTTTGTGAAGCCGAGGTGGGTGGATCACCTGAGGTCAGGAGTTCAAGACCAGCCTGACTAACATGGTGAAACCCCGTCTCTACTGAAAATACAAAAATTAGCCAGGTGTAGTGGCAGGGGCCTGTAATCCCAGCTGCTTGGGAGGCTGAGGTAGGAGAATTGCTTGAACTGGGGAGGTGGAGGTTGCAGTGACCCGAGATTGTGCCATTGCATTCCAGCCAGAGCGACAGAGTGAGACTCTGTCTCAAAAATAAATAAATAATTAATTAATTGAGAACCAAAGAGGTCAAATTGGCAAAAGGTCACCCTGCTGGGAAATGTTATGAGGTGGATGGCTTTAGAATGTAAGGCAAATCCTCTCCTTTACCTAGGAGGGAAAAATCCCTCCCACCATCCCATTCTATATTTTCCTCCCCTCTCCTCTTCTTCCCTCCTTTTCGTCCCCTTCTGTCCCCTCCTTCCCTCTTCCTCCTCCCCCTTTCCTCCTTCTACTATTTCTTTTCCTTTTCCTCCTCCCACACATATGCAACACACAGACACATCTAATAAGGCATGAAAAAGCGATGACTGGCACATTTTTTAGGCAATTATTCTAATATATTATTAACTTCAAGAGGGCTCATCCCAGCAGTTTGAATTCTGGAATACCTCCCTTCCTTCCAGACTTCACCCTCTTCAGCATTTCTTAATTTCACAGATAGCTCCTGCTCTTGATTGAAAATGACAGTTTTTGAGGGCCAGAGGCTGTCTTTGCAATGATTTGATCTGTCTATATATATATATATATATGTCTCCACGTGAGCTGGAGGCCGGGCTATGTCCAGAGGTGTAGCCACAGAACACTTTGCCTTGCAGAGTTATTTCTGTGTATCGAGTTCGTGTCTAATTTTCTGTAGCAAGTCTCAGGACTGAGAGAAGTACTTGTGTCTCCCTGAACAAATATGTTAGAATCGTTGCCTGCCTTCAGATACAGAATTGCATGACTTCAAACAGCACAGACGCTGGAACTACATTTTGAAGATGAGAAGGAAAAAAAAAAGGAGACACAGATGTGGGCACTTATTTCAAAGAATCGAATAGTGAGATGTTTAAGCACCAAAATCAAAGACCATGGGGGGGAAGCATCCAAACTCTGGGCTTCTGCTAGAAGATCCTTTTTCTTCCACAACAGAAAAAAGATAAAAAAAAAAATAGTTGAAGACAGCATAACTCACTTTAAACTCATTTTGACTTATTTTGTAAGGAATTATGAAACTGCTAGGAACACAGCTGAGTGAGGGCGGGCACGGCGGGCAGAAGGCACATTCTCTGTCCTCTAGTTCCCCCATGTGGTGGGGAGAGTGTCCTGCACAGACTTCCTGGCAGTGCACAGAAAGCTGAAGTCAATGCCTTAGGAGAAATGGTTCCTGGAAGCAGTAGAGGAGGGAGGGAACCGTTCGAACTTGAAGTGGGAAAAATCAAGGGAATTTTCCAGAGAAAACTCTGCATTCCAAACATTTCTCAAATACATCCCTTCCTTCTCCCTACTACACTGAACTGCTTCGAGTACTGGGAGTCTTTGGCCCGGACCCCTGCAGTAACTTGTCTCCTTGATAACCAACTCCTCTCCCTGTAGTCTGTTATTCAAACAGGCAAATCTTACTAAAAGAGAAAATGTGATCACGGAATGTCCTGCTTAAAAATCCTTCAAGATATAGGTTCCTTTTGAAAGCTTTTCTGAACTCCACACCCAGCACTCAAGGATGCAATAATTATGCCATGTAACAAACTATCCTCCTACAGCAGTGTTTTACAAAGCAGTGATTTTATTTAGCTTAAGATAGTGCGGGCCATCCAGGTGATTCTTCTGGCCTGGGCTTCCTGATTCCTCTCTGCATGAATTAAATACAAAATAATTTAAGATGTGTTATAATAGTACAAACCACCTGGCCCATGGTAAGTCAGAGAAAAGGGAAAGAACCAGCAAAATTTTTCACATTGAAGAAATTGTGGAGAAACAAAAAGGACTTGAATTGGTCCTTATTAGTCAGGTTCAGGGAACTGAGAATTACTTTGTCCCTAACACTCTGCTGAAAGCTTTATATGTGCTGACTTAATACACTTTCCTTTAAATCTCCCAAGATAGGCACCACTTACCTTGTTTTACAGATGAAAAACTGAGTCCAAAAAGCTAAGAATTTTGCCTAAAATTACATACCAAAAAAATAAATAAATAAAACAAGCATTTGCAATTAGGTCCCTTTGACACTAAAACTCATGAACTCTCCACTGCTTGATCTTTAGAAAAAAAAAACAGATGTTTGATTTATGGTAATATATTTAATTTAAATCTCTAAAAATCACTGTACCTGTATTTGCTCTATATTGAGCATATGTTTCCTAAGGTCATTTCTACCATAAGCAGCACAGACTGGCTTGCTGTTAAAGAGAAGGATATTGGGGCCGGGCGTGGTGGCTCACGCCTGTGGTCCCAGCGCTTTGGGAAGCTGAGGCGCGAGGATCACTTGAGGTCAGGAGTTCGAGACCAGCCTAGCCAACATGGTGAAACCCTGTATCTACTAAAAATACAAAAATTAGCCAGGCATGGTGGTGGGCATCTGTAATCCCAGCTACTTGAGAGGCTGAGGCAGGAGAATCGCTTGAATCCAGGAGGTCGAGGTTGCAGTGAGCCAAGATCGTGCCACAGAACTCCAGCCTGTGCAAAAGAGCAAGACTCTGTCAAAAAAAAAAAAAGAGAGAGAGAGAGGGCCACTGGGGTGAGGCAACATCTCTCGCAGATCTTCAGCTGTGACTCTTCAGGACAAATGGCCATGGGGAAGTCACCTAACATTTCAGGGCCTCAAATTCTTACGTTTCGTGTGAGCGTACATTTCAATTTATTAAAACAGTGATACAATTGCCTACAGGGTTGCCTCAAAGATTAAACAAGATAAATGTGTGCAAAGAATCTAAAATCCTGTCTGAACGTATACTGGCTACTCATAAAATGACACGTATTTTTATTATCGTGATGTCAAATAGAAGATATTAGAAAAGGGTAACATTCTGAAAAGAGGACATACCCATTTGGGGAAATGATAAACATGAGTGATGGTAGGAAAAAAAGACACAGTTTGGAAAACTCCATGTACAATTAACAGTAATGATTCATTATGAGCTGTAAAATGGGACCATCATTTGCAACAAGAGAAACTAATTTTGTAATAGAGACAATTCCCCAAGCAGCTATTTCTGATGTTTTGAGTGGGATAAGTCACTTCAAAAATCATAGTGGAAAGTATTTTTGTCTTTGGGAAATGTATTCTATCCCATTTACAAAGCACTGAAATTTTAGCTACACGCTCCAGCTCACCTTGGCAAATAGAAGGCGCTCAAAACTGGCTGTTGAGTCGGACTCTAATGTCTGCATCTCCTAATTGCTTATGAAATATGTGTTGAACAAATTAAACAACATTTATATTGCAACAAAGTAAATTGGCTCTAGCCACATATCGTCTACTTCCTATAACAGAGCTAAGTATTTAATTGTTTCTTCTGTTTTTACTCCACAGATGTCTTTCATTTGGAAAAAAAAAAAAAAAAAGGAATGTAAGAATGTAAGGTGTCATCAATGATTAGGCATTGGGTGACTAGAATTGTATTTAGTGTATATATGAGCTATTGTGATATGAAAAGTTTAAATACCTGGTTTTAATCAGAAGAGAGGATATCAAATCAGAATTCTCTATTGATAAGATGCATTCTCTCAATTAATGCTTCAATATCTGGAGAGTGTAGGCCAAAAACCCAAATTCAGGAAGGAATTTCTTTCTTAAGATCATAGGTGGCAAATAGGCAGCTTAGAACATTTAATTGAAGATTTGCTGCATGTAAGACACAGTATATATAGGACATTGAGACAAAGCCTAATCCATCCTCCTTATTAGAGCACACCATGATGACTTAAAAATATAGGGTCTGGAGTCAGATGCTCTCACATCAAATAGTGACTCTAAACTTAGTATTTCTGAGATTATGAACAACCTGTCATCTTTCTCTGTGCCTTTATTTCATCATCTGTAAAATGGGGAAAATATTGGAATCAAATTCATGGAGTTTTGTTGTAAGGGAGAAATGAAATACATGCTAAGTTTAGCACAATATTAGGCACATAAACAATTCTAATAGCTCTTAGCTATAAATATTATTAGTACTCCCTATAGACTTTCAAAAGAATGTTGAGTTATGGTAATAGAAATATTTATAATTCCATAAGCATGCCTCCTTTTATTAAATCTTGTATTATTTTTATTACCCTTATCATTAACATTATTATTATCATTATGGTAAGTCATTGGTCTTATGAACTGAGGAATGAAGTTTGTGCTGACGTCAGCCATATAAAAGAGATAATACTAATAAGCCACAAATCTATTTTTATTGGTTCCTAGAAAAAGAGGAAGTAGGGATATAATAAGTGTCAAATATGTCAAACAGTGCTCTAGGTAGTTTATATTAATATTAATTTATTGATTAAATTCTCATAATCACCCCTCACCTTGAGTATTACAAACCCTACTTTGCAGATGAAATTGGAAAAGAAACTAAATTTTTGCTTAAGCTAGTATTTGCCTAAGCAAGTTATGAACAGATCTGGGCTTGAACTCAGGTTTCACTAACTTTAAAGTCCTGATTGTTTTCACTATGCTAGGTCCTCTTTAAAATCAGTACATTTTAGGTAATGGGTTCCGGTTTCCTTGAGTTTCTAGTTAATTAATATACACTGTGTTGTAAGAAGATGAGCAATGGGCTTAGTGTCAGAAGACTTCCCTTGAGGCTTGGGTCTTTCTACTTCCTAAGAATGAAACTGTGCAGGGCTATTTGCACTCTTTGAAACTCACTTTCCCTATGTGCAAAATAGGCATAAGTAGTCTTTTACTCACAAGTGATTTGCAGGCATACAACAGAATGAATATGAGAGTGCTATGTCTATTATAAAAACCTTAGGAAAAATAGTGAATAAGTCACAGAGTGCCAGTAAATTTATAATTGTCTCAATAGCAGAAGTATCAGGCAGTGTCATATCCTGGTCCTCTCATACCTTAGTCATCTTGTTTAACACCATCCTCAATTTCTCCTTTTTACACCCAGCCCAGCCACCATTCACCACATCAGAAGTCGTGTGGGCTCTGTTTAATAATAAACTCCAAAAGTGTCACTTTTTTTCCATGATCACTGCTAACACCCTAGTCTAAGCCACTGATAACCAGATGACTGCATCAGCCTTGATAACACATTGCCCTGCTGTCAAAGACACACCTCTAGAGTCCACATGCCGCCGGGGCCAGCGTCATCTTATAAAACCTAGATCCCAACACTCATCCCTTTAAAATCAGCTCTGCTCTCTATTACTCTAACAATGAAAATCCAAACTCCTTGTGTTAGCCCTCAATGGCCAGCGAGACCCAGCTCTTACCTACCACTGCGTTTCAGGTCCAACACTCCAGCCTCACAAGCACACAGAGCTTCTTCCAGCTCTTCCATCACAGCCAGTCTCTCTGAGCCCTGGAGCCCAGGCACTCTGCCTGGAGCACCCCAACTTCAACTCTCCATGAGATGCTCCCTTCTTAGCATTCAGGTCTCAGCTCAAAAGGCCCCTCTTCATCAGGACCTGCCTATCTCCTGGATCTAAATAAGAAACCCACACTCACTTCACTCACACCTATAATACCTACTATCTGCCTGGCATTTTTGCTACCTGAAAGTCTTTCTTGTTTATTCACCTCTTTATTCTTGTTTATTCACCTCTTGCTTGTCTGTTGCCCTGGCAAAATTTAGACTCCATGAAAGAAGGCACCTATGTGTCCTTTTCAACACTAGCAAGCAGAACAAATCATAGGTTTGCAAAGAATATATGTTGGATACATTTTAAAAAGTGAATTTCTCTTATACTACTGCAGCCGCAACCGTACAATCTTCTGCCTCTGACTGTTGGCTTTCAAATCCCCCTGCACCGCCCCATTCAAGGTTCTGCAGTGCACCACAAAAATCAAGAAAATGAAGACAACTCTCTTGCTCTGGAATCAAGTGCTCCCCAGATCCTGGCCTGCATCTACCTCTGAAGCCTCCTTCCTCACTCTCTCCTGCTCACACTCTTTCCTCCAGCCACACAGCTGCAAGCTTCTTAGGCTGCTCCTTTAGCCCGAACTAGCCCTTCTGTTTACACAATCATTTCTGTCCTACTCATGCCTTGCTTTGCCCAGGTAAGATGCTATGTATTTTATTTTTTATTTCTATTTTTTATTTTTATTATTTTATAAATCATATATTTATTTATACTTACATATTTACATATTTTAAATATTTATATATTTATAAATTTATTATATATTTATATATCTTATATATTTATATATTTATTATTATATAAATTATATATTTATTATAATATATTATAATAACATTATCATAAATATATGTATTTTATTATTTTTATTATTTTATTTTTATTTTTATTTTATTTTATGATGCTATTTATTTTCTATATGAAACTTTCCCTGATCATTCCAGGAAAAAAACTCAGTCCTTCCTCACTGCTCTCACAGTTTTCCCTCGATTGAACACTGAGCTGTGTTTGGTTCTGTTTTGAAGCAGTGAAGGTGTCTCTCTGCAGTCCATTTCTTTGAGAGTGAAAGGAAGGGGTTGAAAATGATATTTAATATGTTGACTGTTGACTGTTGACTGTTCACCACTCATGTTTATACACATTATCTGCTCGAAATTCTGCTTCAGTACTTCAAGGATCATTTTTCCCATTTCGCAGATGGAGACATTGAAGTTGAGTGGGATTATATAAGTTAGGGTTGCACCACTTACATGTGGCTAAGTTGAGAATAAATCTAGGTCTGACATCAAAGCCAGTATCTACTGCTTCCTTCTGTTTCCCCACATCAGGTCTACTTTGGAACAACACTGAATTTAATATAAGGGATTGAGCTGAAGTGAATTGCATGGAATTGGATGAAAAACCGGCTGTACCGAAGGCCAAGTTTATCTGTTTCTCAATTGGATCTGGGAGTCCTTGTGCCTGTCCTTATTTACTTGGTCGGATTCCCTCCTATGCCTAAACATTCTCACAAAGTGAAGAGAGGAGTCCCAGGCCCCGGGGAGCAGTGCCCCTCCAGACGGTGTCAACAGTTGCCTATATTACTGAGCTGCTAAGCTCATTGCTCTTTGGCATTTGTTTTAATGGTCAGAGCCAATGAATTGTGGCTGTTGGATGAGACTGAAAATTAGGTGTATTTGGAGATGAATTCATCTCAAATTGCTGAAACTGTCAACTCAGGTGGCAAATATTCAGTTCATGCTTGAAAAAAAAGGAGAAAACTACAACATCTTTCCCCCAGCGATCTCTATAAGAAAACTTGAAAAGCCACCAAATTAGAATTGCATTGTTTTCTCTGGCATTCATCCAGATTCTTACGATATTCAAAGCAGTCATTTTATTTCAACGGCTCAGGAAAAAACATGTTTCACAGAGCTTAAAAAGATAGATTAAAACTTCATATTTGAAATAATGTCAGGATGAGCCACATTCACTAAGGCAACCTGTCTGGGAAAGGTTTCCACCTGGACACACTGAGGCACATGCCAGAATAGGAGTAGGATTCAGGACCCTGTGTTCTAGTCCCAGCTCTGGTCCCTGTTTACTGACAGAACTTGAGTAAGTTGCTTAATTTCACTGATACACCCACTGTCTATGCTGCAGCATTGAGCACCTGTTACATGTTTCAGAAAGTTGAGAAACAGAATGTTGCCTGAACATGAAATGAAGCATCTCCAAGACCCATCACTTTTACTGAGGGACCTTGTTCAAGCTTAATGTCTCTGAATCTCAGTTTCTTGATTGATAAAATGAAAACAAAACAAAACAAAACACCAGAACAAGGCCTTTTTCGCAGGGCTATTGGTGAGAATTAAATGAGATGATGTATGTGAAAGTACCAAGATGCTGGTGAAGGGCTGAAAAGGTGCCACGACGCCCAGCTGCATGGCTGATAACAATGAGTTAAAATTTACTGGTCAGCAAACTATAGCCTGCAGACCAGCTGCCTGTTTTTGTAAATAAAACGTAATTGGAGTGGACTCATACCCATTCACTTACATGTTGTCCACAGAAGCCACAGCACCGTGCAGTTGCTTTAGAACCAAAGATATTCACTATCTGGTCTTTTTTTTTTTTTTTTTTTCTGAGATGGAGTCTCACTTTGTCACCCAGGCTGGAGTGCAGTGGTGCGATCTCAGCTCACTGCAAGCTCCGCCTTCCAGGTTCACTCCATTCTCCTGCCTCAGCCTCCTGAGTAGCTGCGATTACAGGTGCCTGCCACAGCGCCCAGCTAATTTTTTGTATTTTTAGTAGAGACAGGGTTTCACCGTGTTCGCCAGGATGGTCTCGATCTCCTGGCCTCGTGATCCACCCTCCTCGGCCTCCCAAAGTGCTGGGATTACAGGCTTGAGCCACCACGACCAGCCCACTATCTGGTCTTTTACAGAAAAGTTTGCCAACCTTGGATTCGTAAGGACTTTGCCAGCTCTCGCATAGGTGAGAATTCTTCCCTATTTCTTCTTTTTGTTTTGTTCCCGTCTTTACAATACCCCCTCCTCCATCCTGCTCTCTGGTTTTTTTTTTTATCCTTTCCTTTCTTCCTTCTTCTTTTCTCCGCAATAAACAAAAGCCTAGATAAATACACTGAGCCATTTACAAAATAGAAAGAGATGAGCCTTCCTCCTGGGAGACGTAACTGGTGCCAAGACCCATGCATAGTATGGCCTGGGCTGCAGGGGCTGCACTGTATCCCACAGTTACCCATGGGCTGGAATTCTGAACCAGGAAACAACCTAAATGAGCAGTCAAATATTACTTAGACACCACCAAGGCTCTGTAACATGGTGCTGCACTTATCCTAGTTTTTGAAATCATTTTGTTTGTATCTTTCCCACTAGATTGTGAACTTTCTGAGAATAGAAGCTTGCCTTATTTATTTTAGGGATCATGTATGTGAATCACAGTGTCTGGCCTTTAGGCTCCGTAACTGCTTGTTAAAGTGAATGATTATCTTCAGAATCATGTTTCTCATTAATTTTATTAATTATGTTAACTAGAACAATTAATATTGTGGTATTACTATTATGTTATTTATTCTAATAAATTCTACCATATGGTTTAGCCTTTTAGAAAATATTTTAAATTGTGTGCTTAAAAGGAAATCATTTATTGAAAGCAGAAACTGACACTTTCTATCATTTATAAGGAGATAAAAAATAAATAAAAGACCAACTAAGAACATATCTTTTATAATTTGTATGATTTGAGCAGTTTTTACCCTTATATTAGGAAATAATAAACACCCTTCCCTCCAGATTCTCCATCCTGAGATAATATGTCATTAGGAAAAAGCTGGGGCACAGCTGGGTCGTAGACTAACCTCTACTCTTTACCCAAGTGTGACCGAATCCACCTGTGAGACGTAAGAAACATTTCCATGATCTGCTCATCAGTTCAAAGTGGGTCCAATTAAAGCCTCATTTGCAGGAACTAATCATAGTTAGCTGCAAATTGGAGGAAATGCTACTCCAATCAAATGCATAATTCCCCTTCCCCTATGAGTTAAGTTTCCTGGTGTTATGTGACATTTAGCCGTTGGCATCAACCTAAAAATTATCCCTTTTGGGAAAGAATTATTGCATTAGGAATACAATTCTAACTCATGCTTAGTTTTAATAAAAACTTACTTGTTTTCTGCCCAGCGTCTCCCAATCTTACTTTATAATATTGGCAAACTTTGATGTCAATTCAACCATTTTCCGTCTGATTATTGTATCCTGTGAACATGGATAGCAGTGGCTTCCATTTTTTATTTAAAATACTGACTTGACGTATCCTTTCCAAAGGCTTTACTCATATTATCACATTTAATTCTCAAAGTAACCCCAGGAGTTATTTTTTTTTTGATGGTACCACATTTACAATTAAAAATAGCAATAACAACAACAAAGCAGAAGTTTAGGATGAGTCAGAAAATGGTTCACATTTGCATAATTAGTAAGTAGTAAAGCTGGCTGGCATTAGTGGCTCTGTTTAGTTGCTTAGTCTGTAGTGGTAATTAGTAAGATCTGCTGATTTTCAGGCCAATCAAGAGTGGAACATGGAGCAGGGCAGGAGCGGCCATCACATCAATACTTAGCATTTCTGCAAGAACCGCCTCTTACAATCTGGATGCTTCAGCAATTTTAAGAATTGGAGAGGACTGGTCAGATTACCGTCCTCTCTTAGCCATTCCAAACATAAGAGATCCTTCAGGAAAGGGGCCAGCAAATTATGATTATTAACATTTTAAGTGGTTGAAAAACAAAAGAATAATATTTTATGATACATGAAAACTATATGAAATTCCTATATCAGTATGCATAAACAAAGTTTTACTGGAACACAGCCACACATTTATTTTTGTGTTGTCTGTAGCCACATCAGAAGAACTCTGCTACATTAGAAGCACAGAATAACTGAGGGCTACATCAGAAGAACTGAGCAGTTGCAACAGAGACCATGCGGATCACAAAGTTCTAATATATTTCTTATCTATCTCTTTAGTTTGTTTTCTGTTTTGGGGTGCAGCCTAGTTGCTATCTCCTGCATGAAGCCTTGTTCAATATTTCTTGCTTTGTTTATTTTCCCTCCTCTGAATATAAATAGTGTAGTACCTACACTATCTAAACTATTATCTACCATTGTATTTATACTGCTAGGACTGAAAGGCCTTAATTTCATCTCTTCCAATTGTGCTTGATGCTTGAAACCCTCTGTAACAACCCTGAACAGTAGAACTTTCTACTGGATGATGTAAGTATCCTATAGCTGTGTTGCCAAATATGGTACACGTGGTGATACACAGCTACTGAGCCATTGACATGTGGCTAGTGTGATTGAGGAATTCAATTTTGAAATTTATGCTAATTCAAATTTAAATTTAAATTTGAACTCCTAGCCAGGCATGGTAGCTCACAGGAGGATCACTTGAGCCCAGCAGTTTGAGGCTGCAGTGAGCTTTGATCTCACACCACTCCATTCCAGCCTGGTGACAGAGCAAGACTTGGTCTAAAATAAAATAAAACAAACAAAATAAAATATAAATTTGAGCACCTACATTGGACAGTGAAGGTCAAAAATTTCCATGCTGAGCCATTTCCTAGTCTCAGCTGGAATGATTCAGTGCTAAGAAACTCAAGCCCTCCCCAGCGTTGCATTACATCTTTCGGCAGCTCTTGCTATTTGAACGTCTTCATGGAGAAATGTTTTCATTGACACATGTTTCATTCAGAAATGTTTTCCAATAACTTGCATATCATTTTCAAAATTCTACTACTTACGGCCACACAGAATAAACCTAATCTCCCTGATAGTGTCAATCCCTCACGTAAGTAAGAGTATGTACCAATCCACACAGGTATCTGTTTTGTTTTCTGAGACTGAACTGGAAAAATAAAGGGGATATAACTGTCCCAAGTAGAATGGATGCTATTTTATTGTTCCCTGTTAAATATTTTATGCTCAGCATGGAAACTCTTTACTTTATTAGGGTCTGAGTCCTAGTGGGTGGCAGGGATTCCACCACAAAAGACCAGACGTTTCTTCTCTCTGTCTGCCGGAAGCTATGGCTCAGATACATGACCAAGGTTCTCTCTCTACCTTGAATTTGGAAGGAATGAGACAAATAGAACAGAGAGTAAGAGATAATTCATAGCACAGTGACAAAGTTTGTCAACAGCAATGTTCTAACTAGACCATCCCTGGCTTTGAACCTTGGCTATGTTCTCAGTTTCCTAAACACTGAAAGTTCTAGTCCTTCATACAAGCCTGGTTCTTGACGTTGCTTCTGTTGGCTCTATGACATACTTCCAGAAATTCTATATTAGACCTTTGTTGCACTACTGTAAAAAAATACCTAAGACTGGGTAATTTATAAGAAAACAGGTTTAATCATTTCACGGTTCTGCAGGCTGTGCAGGAAGCATAGCAGTATCTGCCTCTGCGGAGGCCTCAGGGAGCTTACAGTCATGGCTGAGGTCAGCGTGGAAGCAGGCACGTCACATGGTAAAAGCAAAAGCAAGAGAGAGAGAGAAAGAGGGAAGACGTGCCACACACTTTTCAGCAATCAGATCTTGCGATAACTCACTATTGCAGGGACAGAAACAAAGAGATGGTACTAAACCATTCACAAGAAATCCATCCCCATGATCCAATCATCTCCTACCAGGCTTCTCTTTTCCACCTTGGCTTTCAGAAAGGGAGGAGGTTTACAGAACAAGTTGGGTCTCTGCGTGCAGATGTTGTTCCTGGGCCACAGACCTGAAGTGGAGGGCTCTGGGATTGTTAGGAAGAAAAAGGAGCTGCAGGTATGTAAAGAATCATCTTCTACTCGAAAGCCACAGTTAAGGCAAGAGCTGTCCCTGCCACTTTGAATTACCAATCAAATCAATAGATATTGGAAACCCAGAAGGAATTACCCAAAATAAGATTGTTCTTAACTGAGAAGTCTGGTTCTTCCAGATATTGTCTTGAATCTGTTGTCAGATAGATCCTAGTTCAAGGACATGTACTATGTGACCTTGGGCAAGTCATTGACTCTCTTTTGAGCCTCATTGTCTACATAACAGAAACAGTAAGACTTGGTTTACAGAACGTTACTGTGGGTACCAGCAATGTAATACCAGCCAAACCATACAGGAATTCCCCAAAGTGCCTTTACAAAAGCTTGTGTTAGAGATGTTGTTCTTTCTCCATCCTGAAAGCCCAAGCTCTGCACAATTCTATTTCTTCTTTGTGACCCTGACATCAGACTATGTTTCAAGAATAGATCACAGTGTTTTTATCACAAGAGTGTTTAAGAGGTCCAAGAAGTTGAATGATTCGTTCCAAAGCAGAATGATATTCTCCTTTGGGGGCAGGTATCTCTCAAGCAAGAAGTTTCTGAGGGTCTTGCAGCTCCATTGACAGTTCTTGCTCATTTTTTTTTTTGCCAGACCAGCAAAGAAATGAATGAAGGGCTCCTTAAAGTCTAAGGTTGCACTCTATGAACTGCTCTGATAAGAGAAGGAAATCCCAAATTATTACTGGAAGTAGGGCATGTGCCCTCAGGGGACTCACAGGCAACGGGCTAGATATAGACATAGGGAACATGACTAATTGCAGTGCATGCTTTCCAAAATAGATGTGTCCAAGACGTCCAGTAGGACACACAGCCAGAGGTGGTTTATTCTGCCAGGAAGCATCAGATGCAACTGGCATTTAAGTTGGATCTTAGGAGATTACATCATTCTTCAAGCAGAAAAGAGAAAATTCCAGAATAGTTAATGTGGTTTATGAAGGCATATGTGAGGATGCAAATGGCAGGAGTAAAGGCCCAGGGCAGAACCAGGTCACAAAAATCCTGCCACTCATTTCTGTATGCAGAACACACTGCTGAGTGTCTGAACATCTGAGAGCTCTGCACAAGTCCTTGTAAAGTGAAACAGTGATGGTTCAAAATGAGGCAATGCCATGCATTCTAGTGAGGGGACTCCTACTCTGAGTGGGAGGTGGCATTTGATGGTCCAGCGGGTCCTTAGTGACTCTCACTCTACAAATGGGAAAAGGAGAGAGGAGAAAAGGAGGAGGAGCAGGGGGAGGGGAAAAACTAGGAGGCAGCTCTGGGAAATGCAGCAGGTTACCTATTCCAAGGAGGAGAAAAATGGAGGAAGGTGCTCTCAAATAGAAGGAAGTTAAGGGGTAACTAGAGGAGAAAAAACGTAATAAACTTGTATTTGACATTTAGCTATTTTGAGAAGTATGCAGTGAATTTGTGGTGATTGCTTCCAAAAAGATCTGGAGGCTTGATTGTTTCAATAACTGATCTACAAACATAATGAACATCAATTATGGGCAAGATATATGGCCAGGTCTGATACGGTGACAAGAAAGAAAGCAGCATTTTTTGAGTGCCTTTTATGTGCCCAATGCATTATCACATTGAACCCTCACAAAATCTTGTCAGGGATATATGATTGTCAGCACTCTGTGAGGGTACAAAAACATGCAAAAAGGATGTGAGTTATAAGATACTCAACTGCTATGCTGGCTGACTGCATATATCAAATAAATACTTTATGGGCCAGCTGAACCTCAGGCAAAGGGTCTGTTGTGGGTGTGGAGGGGATGCTGCCATGATCTATATGCAGGCACTAGCTCCCAAAGGGGTCTGTGACTTGTGCCCTAAGTAATCCAGTCTTAATCTGAAAGCAATGAAATGTCATTAAAAGTTTTAAACCTGGGAATGCAGTCATGCTTTTTTAAAATTCTGGAGGATCAATCTAGCAACAACTTACAGGATGCATTAGAATGGCGTAAGACAGGAGGCAAAAAAAAAACAGCCAGGAAGCAGCAGCAGGAATCTAGGCAGGAAATGGTGGAAGGTGATGAGAGAGCAGTGGAGATTAAGAGCAGGGGCTCAGTTCAAGAGCTGGAAAAGTGACAGAACAAACAGGATAAAGAGATGGTTGGAGACAAGGTGCTGGAGGAAGGGAGAAGAGTTGATTGGCTTTGAGTTTGAGTTTGCATTTCAGAATGGATGACTGTCAAGCACACACAAAAGATGAGGTAAGGGCAAGGAGAGCACCCACCTGGAATGGGAAGTGAAAACACATCTAGGCACTCAAAGACTGGATTATTTATGACCTATATAGTGAGAGGAAATCCAAACAAAGGTGCCAGCTACCCATCATCCTTGTCCTACACAAGGATGTTGCCACAATAGGGGCAAACTGACTGCAGTCAAGTTATGGGATGCCTAGTGTAGTCGGTGGAATAGTATCCCCCAGAAGTCATGTCTATCTAGAATCTGAAAACTGTGACCTTACTCAGAAGTGGGATTTTTGCTGATGTAATAATCAAAAAGAACCTTGAAGTGATATCATTATAGATTTCAGGCAGTCTCTAATTCCAGTGATCAGTGTTTTTATAAAAAGAGAAAGCCTGGGCACAGTGGCTCATGCTTATAATACTAGCACTTTGGGAGGCTGAGGTGGGCAGATCACTTGAGGTCAGAAGTCTGAGACCATCGTGGCCAACATGGTAAAACGTCGTCTCTATTAAAAATACAGAAATTAGCTGGGTGTGATGGCTCGCACCTGTAGTCCCAGCTACTTGGGAGGCTGAGGCAAAAGAATCGCTTGAACCCAGGAAGCAGAGGTTGCAGTGAGCCGAGATCACGCCACTGCACTCCAGCCTGGGTGACAGAGCAAGACTTCGTCTCAAAAAAAAAAAAAAAGAAAAGAAAAGAAAAGCAAACAAAGACAGAAAGGCAACGTGAAGACAGAGACAGAAACTGGAATTGATGCTTGCACAGCCAAAAAATACCAGGATCCAACAATGCTGGAAGAAAACAAGAAAGAGCCTTCTCAAGAACCTTCACAGTGATGGTAGCCATGCCAACAAATTTAAGGAAAATTATACTAATTTTCCTTAGGGTTGGTAAATTTCATACCAGCTACCAATGTCATTCAATTAACCCAAATTAATAAAACCTGGTATAAAGTGTGTTTAAGATTCTTACATCAATAAAGCTAAGCTTTAGCTAAACTGTAAAAAGCTGCAGCTAAAATAAAAATAAGCTATGAGAGTGACTTTAATGACTTTAATATTCTGAGAAACAATGCTGAGACAAAAACTGGGATTACACTCTCACTATGCTGAGCCATAGCCCAGGTAATGTTAGGGCAAGGTGTAGCTTATGAATGGAAATAAATGGCTACATTAAATTCCATCCATTTACTTTAGGAATGTTGGCCTCCACAACTTTAAAAGAATAAATTTATCTCGTCTCAGCCACCAAATTCATAGTAACTTGTATAGCAGCACTAGGAAGCCTAGTGCACCCCATTTCTAAGGAGCCAGTTCTGAGCTGTGGCTGCAGCTCTGTTCTTCTATCCTGTACTTCACAAGGATCCAGGGGGCAATGAGAAAGGTTCATGGTAGCCTCTTGGGGAGAGAGGGAGGGGAGTGGGAGATGGCTCGTGGCCTCGTTACAAGCCTCCTGCCTTCTCTGGTCCTGGGGGCACATGATGCTCTTCAAGAATTATATTCGCTGCAATTCAAGCTGTTGCCCATGTGAGTTTGTGCAATGTTTCCAAGACACTGTGATGGAGCCATTCTCCTGGTGATGATGTGCTCTGGAGCTGGAATCACTACAAGAGGCATGGCCTGGTACTTAGTTACAGAAGAGCCTGGCCTCTCTTCTGAGATGGTCTTGGAATTCTCTAACCTAAAGTCACAGTCACATTCTCTGATGCTAAGAATGCCTAAACCACAGATGCTGGGTCACATACACCCACTTAAGTCTCTTCAGCTGACAAGAACCTGGTTTAATGCACAGAGATGATAACTGAACACACTTCCAATGCCTCTGCCACCTTGCTTATGGGCACAGCCTACCTGTGGCCTAGGTTTGCTTTGATCACCATCAATATTGCTTGAACCAGTCCCCTGCTAAGGACTTCTTTGCTGACTCAACCACCCTACAGTGACTAGGGATGTGCCAGCTCCCCTCCACCAGGTGGGGCTCTCATTTTTTCCCTCTCCCCACCAAGTGGGATGCTGATCCCTTCCCTCTCCCCCCACAGGTGGGGCTCTGATCCCTTTCTTCTTCCACCCCAGGTGGGCCTCTGATCCCTTCCCTCTCCCGCCCAAGTGAGCCTCTGATCCTTTCCCCCTCCCCCCACCAGGTGGGCTCTGATTTTTTCCCTCTGCCCCTCCAGATGGGGGTCTGATCCCTTCCTTCTCCACTCCCCAGCTGGGTCTCTGATTCCTTTATCTAACCCACCCATCCCCCAGGGTGGGACTCTGATCTCTTCCATCTCCCAGTAAATGAGGCTTTGATGCCTTCCTTCTCAGTGTATCAGTGAGGTTTACTCTCATATTGGGCAGATTCTTCCAGTGCCTAATGGCCTTTGATGTCTTCAAATTGCACAGCTTCATATTGGAGTCATTCCTCATCTCCCTCATTTCCTGGGCTGCCCATGGATTAAAATGTCATGGTACTGGTAACATCTGAACCATGCTGGTAGTTATTCCCTTTGGTTCCTGTTTTAACCTGTCCAGTTGCCTTTACCAGCATGAGGCTCAGTGACAAGCTCCTGTAATCTAAGGTCTCTTCAAACTCAATGGCTTAACTGTCCTGGTCATCTTACCATTTCCATGCACGTATTTTTGAAGTTTGTGGTATAATGGGAGAGTTGATCATAAGAACTTGAGGCCACAATGTCCAGATTCAACATCTGTGTTTGCTGCCCACTAGCTCTGTCTTCTTAGATAAATTATTGAACATCTCTGGACCATGGTTTACATACAGGGATAATATAAGAACTGAATGAGTTAATATAAATCATCTAAAACATTGTCTGCCGCATAGTGGAATCCGGAACTCTAGGAATATTAGCAAGGAAGAAGATGACACTGATGGCACTGATGATATGAACCCTGACAATGTCAATCCTGCCCACGTTTCCCCCATGCCTGTAACTTTGCATTATCCTCTAGGAAGGCACTTACTGTCTTGTAAGTATTAAAACTGTCTATTTTTTTCTGGACCTGCATATTATGAATTCCCTGAGGGCCACAGTCTTGTTTTATTTATCCTTACATTCCTGGCACTAGGTATAGTACCTGCTAGAGACAGCTTTAGCAAAATTATTGTCCTCACTCCCCTCTTCACCTTATTAATTCTTTAATAGGATGTGCAAATGGGCCAGATCAATGTGAAAGAAAAATGAATGCTTCAAGAATTTAAATAATTAGGTGGTATAAGTATAAAAGATTTCTAAACCTAAACCCTGAGTTATAGATTGGATAGCAATTATATGAGCAGTTTGAAAATATAAAACCCATATTGTGCATTTTTCTATTGCCAGAAATATATTGAGTAGAATTGTACAGTGTTTTTTTTTCCTTCTCTTTAGAGGTTATTTAACTCTATCAATCTTATTTTCAGTTTAATTATGAAACCAACACGCCAAACATACCATACATCCAAAAACAAATTTAGCCTTCTGAATATTAATTAACATTGTTTCAAAGAGACGGCTGCTGTTTATCATTGATTTAAATTAAATATTGAGAAGGAAATTAAAGAGATTTTTATTTCATTTATTCAGCAGCAACATTACAGTTTATACAAATGAAGGCATAATTAAACAGCCTGCCATTAAATTACAATCTGCATCTCATGTAAGCAAACATATTAAAATTGAAAATGCTTGTCATGAATATAAAACCAGCTTGCTTGAATAAGAATTACTCTGAATGTATGATGCACATTTAAGCAATTGTTTTAATTTCCAAAAAGCACTGTGGCACTTTTGATGTGACTAGACTGACAGGTTGCATTAATTCTGAGACATATTTGATAATAATGACTGTAAGATTACTAATAATAGCTAATGATGTGGTAATCTCTGGTAAGCACTTAATTCACACCAAGTAATTTAATTTATGAGGTGGATATCGTTACTATCTCTTCTAGAAAGTGTCTTTTTTGTTTGTTTGTTTGATTGTTTAGTTTGAGAGAGGAAGAAATTAAAGTCACTAGGGAGCAGCGACGGGACGAGGGGAGGGAACCCACTCGCTGTAAGCCCTGATGAGTATAATGTGCAAAAGAAGCGAACAGAGTCCCCTTGAGATGCTGTGGCAGAGAATCCAATGCTGAGAGTCAGGTTACAGTGGGAGCAAAAAGATACACAGGCCGTTCAGCAAAGTGAAGCTTCTAGAAAAAGACTAGTTCTGGGAATCACTTCGTAGACGGTGTGTACTCACTTAAAGAACTAGTCCATAATACACTGGTAGAGTTAAATAGGATTATTTTCCAAAAGTATTATTTCAAACGGCATTTCTTTACATTAGATGGATGACCTTGAATAGGCTACTTAACTCTCTGAGTTTTCACTTGCTCAGCTACCAAGGGAAGATGATATTTAAAACTCACCCCAAAAACCACGGTGAATAGCACATGATAATAGATGGTGTCTGGTATCTAGTCGGGGCTCAAAGAGGACACTTATTAAATGCTTAAAAATTTAGACTAAAATTTAAAACAGCTTGCAAGAGAGATGTGCTTTCACAACTGTGAATCAAGAAATAGTTCTGAGTGGACAGCATGGGGTCTCAGGGAATTGATCATCAGTTACCCTATCCGTGTCTTCCTTCCCTAGTCCCTACCTCCTTGCTATCTGGTGGGTATGTTTTACATTCAGAATGGCCCCCAATAATGTATAATCCTTTTAAGGATGTACGATCCAGGAATGCTGAGCAGGGTTGAAAACACACAAAGTGGTAAAAATAAATTTCAAAAATAAACAAATGAGCAGGCAGCTTACCCACAGCCATCCTAGTAATCACCAGATGGTAATTGCAGACAATGGATGTGACGTAAAATGCATTGATCTGACCAAGCAAAATTGGACTCAGAGAAAATACATTTAAACAAAGGAATTTAATGGTAAGAATGTATCTTGGGGAGGGAAATGAATCTTGTTCCCAGATGGGTCTTCTAATATGACAAATAAAAATTAAACTTTTATAGGTGGCATCAGGTTGGGTGCTGATTCACGCTTCAGGCATCCAAAGTTCCTCTGCTTCTTTAGTACAGCAATTGGTGGGCTTCATGATGAGTCAAGGTATATGGCATTCGGCAATGGCTGCTCCACATTTAGCCCCAATGAAGCTCTCTTCTCTATAAATAAAATGATGCTTTATCTGTCAAGGTTTTTCCTTTTCAAAGCAGTTTCAGCTATCTCTACTTTCTAATAATTCATGTATTCATGCCACATATCTTCCATAGGCCCCAAATAGTCCCACTGGAACTTTGTTGAGTGCTGGGAAGGCAGCAGTGGACAGACAGCTACTCCCCTCAGGGTTCACAATTCACTCTTCCAGAGGCTCCAATGTACACATCAACTAGGTTTTCTCTTCAAATATTATTGGTTATACCTTGTGTCAATTTTTTTTTGAGACAGAATTTAGCTCTTGTTGCCCAAGTTGGAGTGCAATGGCGTGATCTCAGCTCACCACAACCTCCGCCTCCCAGGTTCAAGTGATTCTCCTGCCTCAGCCTTCCTAGTAGCTGGGATTACAGGCATGTGCCACCATGCTTGGCTAATTTTGTATTTTTAGTAGAGATGGGTTTCTCCACGTTGGTCAGGCTGTTCTCGAACTCCTGACCTCAGGTGATCCGCCTGCCTCAGCCTCCCAAAGTGCTGGGATTACAGGCGTCAGCCACCGCACCCGGCCTGTGTCAATTTTTAAATGACTTTATTGAGGTGTGATTGACATACAAAAAGCTGTACCTATTGAATGCAGAGCATGATGAATTTGTGGATAAGTAGACACCCATGAGACTATCATCACAGTCATTGACATGAATTATCCATCACCTCTAGAAGTTGACCCCTTCTCTTAATTTTTTTTTTTTTTGTGAGTGATATAATACTTAATGTAAGATTTACCTTCTTACCAAAGTTTTAAGTGTACTCTACAGTTGATGTGGTTTGGCTGTGTCCCCACCCAAATCTCATCTTGAATTCCCACATGTTGTGGGAGGGACCAGGTGGGTGGTAATTGAATCATGGGGGCAAGTTTTTCCCGTTCTGTTCTCATTATAGTTTAATAAGTCTCACAAGAGCTGATGGTTTTAAAAAAAGGAGTTCACCTGCACAATCTATCTCTCTCTTTGCCTGCTGCCATCCATGTAAGATGAGAGTTGCTCCTCCTTGCCCTCTGCCATGATTCTGAGGCTTCCCCAGCCACAGTGGTCTCAGATAGAGATGAGGAACTTGTTGGGAACTGCAGCAAAGGTGACTTTTCTTATGGTTTAGCAAAGAGACTGGTGTCATTTTGCTCCTGCCCTAGAGATTTATGGAACTTTGAACTTCAGAGAGATGATTTAGGGTATCTGAGGGAAGAAATTTCTAAGCAAAAAAGGATTCAAGAGGTGACTTGGGTGCTGTTAAAGCCATTCAGTTTTATAAGGGAAGCAGAGCATAAAAGTTCAGAAAATTTGCACTCTGACAACGCAATAGAAAAGAAAATCCCATTTTCTGAGGAGAAATTCAAGCTGGCTATAGCAATTTGTATAAGAAATGAAAAGCCAAATGTTTATCTCTAAGATAATGGGGAAAATGTCTAAGGGCATGTCAGAAGTCTTCACGGCAGCCCTTCCCATCACAGGCCCAGAGGCCTAGGAGGAAAACATGGTTTAATGGGCAGGGCCAAGTGTCCCTGTGTTGAATGTAGCCTGGGGACTTGATGCCCTGCGTCCCAGTCACTCCAGCCATGACTGCAAGGGGCCAATGCAGAGCTCGGGCCATGGCTTCAGAGGGTGCAAGTGCCAAGCCTTGGCAGCTTCCACGTGGTGTTGAGCCTGTGGTTGCACAGAAGTCAAGAATTGAGGTTTGGGAACCTCCACCTAGATTTCAGAAGATGTATGGAAACGCCTAGATGTCCAGGCAGAAGTTTGCTGCAAGGGTGGGGCTCTCATGGGGAACTCTGCTAGGGCAATGTGGAAGGAAAATGTGGGGTGCAAGCCCCCACACAGAGTCATTGCTGGGGCACTGCTTAGTGGAGCTGTGAGTAGAGGGCCACTGTCCTCCAGACCCCAGAAGAGTAGATCCACTGACAGCTTGCACCATGGACCTGGAAAAGCCACAAACACTCAACAACAACCTGTGAAATTAGCCAGGACTGGGGGCTATACCTTGCAAATCCACAGGGGCAGAACTGCCTAAGACCATGGGAACCCACCTTTTGTATCAGCATTACCTGGATGTGAGACATGGAGTCAAAGGAGATCATTTTGGAGCTTTAAGGTTTGACTGCCCCACTGGATTTTGGACTTGCATGGGGCCTGTAGCCCCTTTGTTTTGGCCAATTTCTCCCATTTGAGATAGCTGTATTTCCATTTCCTGTACCCCCATTGTGTCTAGGAAGTAACTAACCTGCTTTTGATTTATAGGCTCATAGGCAGAAGGGAATTGCCTTGTCTTGGATGAGACTTTGGACTTTGGACTGTGGACTTTTGAGTTAATGCTGAAATGAGTTAAGACTTTGGGGAACTGTTGGGAAGGCATGATTGGTTTTGAAATGTGAGGACATGAGATTTGGGAGGGGCCAGGGGTGAAATTATATGGTTTTTCCCCACCCACATCTCATCTTGAATTCCCAAATGTTGTATGAGGGACCTGGTGGGAGGTAACTGAATCATGGGGGCAGGTCTTTCCTGTGCTGTTCTCATTATACTGATAGTAAATAAGTCTCATGAGAGCTGATGGTTTTAAAGAGGAGAGTTTCCCTGCACAAGCACTCTCTCTTTTCTGTCACCATGTGAGATGTGCCTTCCACCTTCCACCATGATTATGAGGCCTCCCCAGCCACATGGAACTGTAAGTGCATTAAATTTTTTTTCTTTTGTAAATTGCCCAGTCTCTGGTATGTCTTTATCAGCAGTGTGGAAACAGACTAATACAACAGTATTTTTAACTATAAGCACCATGCTGGACTTAAGATCTCTAGGACTTATCTTACATAACTGAAACTTTGTACCCTTTGACTAATACCTACTTTTCTGGATTGCCAAGCCCCTCTTCCAGTGTTATTGACTCTTTGCAGTGAACACCAATTGTTCTACAGGGCTGCCCCACACCCCATAGCCCCTTAGTGCTCACTCTCTGACAGCCCCCAGTCCATGTGGTTACAGTGGAAAAAGCCATGGAAAAACATGCCATGACCTTGCCTTCTCTCTATGCCCTGCAGCTGATGAACCAGGAACAGGATCCTAATCCAACCAATCAGAAATTGGGACTAAAAGACTTCAGATAGTCTGACTGCACTATTGAGTGAATATTGGTAGTTGATGACTTACTGATAGCTACCTCCTGCCATATTGACTGGAAAACAGTGGCAGTTGATATGCTGATCTGAGAGAGGACTCCCTGGTAGAGTGGACTGGCTCTTTATTGCAGTCTGTGCTCAAGGGTCAGCTGTAGCCCTACCCTTGGAAGCTACGAGGCACTTTTTCAACAATGGAATCAATTCTTATTTTTCTTAAACAAAGTGAAATAGGTTTTTAAGGTCTGTGTCCAACAAATATTAACTTAAAACCTCACCAAATACAACTTAAAGGGTTTTTTCTTTTTTTCTATTTCTTGGTTACCACAAACCTTAATTTAAAATTCTGTTGATCAGACTGGGTCCAAATAAACCAATGGTTTTGTGAATCATTTTTATCCATTTTCGAGTGTGATATATTGACTTAAATCCTCAAATTGTCCTCTGCAACACCATCTTGAGAAACAGTTGTGAAATTTCTGATTGTAAAGCTTTTTCCCAGGGGCTAGCATTTGGTCAAAAAAAAGTTTTGAAAACACAACTTAAACCTAAAATTATTTTAGGTCTATAAGTTAAAAAAAATTTTAGGTTTATAAGTTTAAAAAAATAAAGGGTGGGGCCAGGCGCAGTGGCTCACGCCTGTAATCCCAGCACTTTGAGAGGCCGAGGTGAGCAGATCTCCTGAGGTCAGGAGTTCGAGACCAGCCTGGCCAACATGGTCAAACCCAGTCTCTACTAAATATAACAAAAATTAGCCAGGCGTGGTGGCAGGTGCCTGCAATCCCAGCTACTCTGGAGGCTGAGGCAGGAGAATTGCTTGAACCTGGGTGGCAGAGGTTGCAGTGAGCTGAGATTGTGCCATTGCACTACAGCCTGGGTGATAAGAGCAAGACTTCGTCTCAAAAAAAATAAAAAGATAGAATAAATAAAGGGTGTAACTTGAATGAGAGAAGGAAAAATAATCTGTCATTAACTAGACAGAATTTTTTAAAAATATTTTTCCCTGTTAGAGAGTATTTCCCTATCTTCTAGAACAGTGGAACACACAAGTGATTTTTAGTAGAAGACCCAACATTGAGTCTGAGAAATCATGGTCCAAGAATTTAACCTCCCTTCTGTGAGCTCTTGGCCTTGGCTTTGTCTCAGCTATCAATACATGAAGACGTGGAGATTTTCAATTAGAAATAGTTTGGTGGCTGGGCGCGGTGGCTCATGCCTGTAATCCCAGCACTTTGGGAGGCGGAGGTGGGTGGATCATGAGGTCAGGAGTTCAAGACCAGCCTGGCCAAGATGGTGAAACTCCATCTCTACTAAAAATACAAAAATTAGCCGGGCGTGATGGTGGGTGCCTGTAATCCCAGCTACTTGGGAGGCTGAGGCAGGGAATTGCTTGAACCCGCGAAGCGGAGGTTGCAGTGAGCCGAGATTGCACCACTGCACTCCAACCTGGGCAACAGAATGAGACTCTATCTCAAAAAAAAAGAAAAAGAAAATACTTTGGTTACCATTTATTTACCTCTGTAACTCAACTAAAAGATAAACTTCAGGCCATTCAGGAGCTTCTGGAAGCTCCCATTCTTATACAAAATTATGACTCCATTATGACAGACTCTACTAGGACACCCAGAATGGGCACTACCTACTCCATTCACATCTCCACTCTCTCTTTTCCAACAGAGATTCAGTTTCGTACTGTTGTATTCTGCCTTAACCCTCTTTATCAACTCTGCTCTACATTTTCTGGGGCCAATCATCACTTCTGCCAATTTTTCTCTTTCATTTTTTTTCAAAATTTATTTTTTTCTCTTCTCTCATTCAAGCTGCACCCTTCTTTTTTTTTAACTTACAGAAATTCTTTCAGTTGGCCAACTCGAAATTATTTCTAGCAAGAAACAGAGTGTACAAGGACTCAGGTATTTTCCCTCATGGTCCAGTGAGTCTTTCTTGTGTTCCATGGCATCATATACCTGCCTGGTCATCTATCATCATTGCTTTTCCTTCTCAGAATCTAAAGCCATTTGATAGTCTTCCATGCCCTACATTGACAGAGACTGGAGGAAAATCATTTTCTTCAGTAGAAAACATTTAGTTGCATGTAAATCTGGCTGGAAAAAAAGGCAAATATAGTGGGTCTTGCTAAATGATGGTTAAAATTGGATTGTTTACATAGGCATTTGGTGGAATCAGTAATTACCTCTCAAGAGCCGTATCCTGGAAAGTTGCTTTTTTTATTATTTCCTTTCATTTCTTTCCAAACTAACAGTGACTGCAAATGCCTCTAGATCTGGCTGTGATTCCTCCTAATATAACCAGTTGTTACAAAGCAAAATCATTAGCATGATGAAAAATTAATTAGAAAAGTCTGTTGCAATTTATAAATATGCATTTGTGGTTAAAGAAATCCGAAGTTTTGAATTTGGCTTGGTGCCCTTAGGGTGGATATTTTGCATGCTTGTAGTGTACCGAACAAGAAACCTAATCAGATTGGTTCTGCCATAAATGGAAGCCATTTATTTGGCCCTAATTGGGATCTGAAAATTTATTAAAGCATATTTTTGGAGTTTGTTCAAATTAATTACTGTGAAGCCAATGGATTTATAGGCAAGCTATTTTCTCAAAACTTTTTTTCTGAACCAGCTGTACCTGTTCTAACAAATGAAAATTATAGGAATAGAGCAAATATAATGAGCTATCACAGATGGAAAGAGAAGTGGAGTGACCTAGGTTTAAGGCAGAGGTTTGGGAGGCTGTAAAATAAAACAGGTGTTTTTGTATTCATGCTCTCAGGGCCCGATTCAATAATCTTTCTACTGCATTTCCACTAGAAGAAACAAAACACATTTACTGCAAAAAGGAGGGAGCACCTTGCTATTCAGTTGATTTTGAAGAAACATAGCTTTATATTCTAAATCTAGAGTTGTCCTTACTATATAATAAGCAGGCAAGTAAAAGTAGCTTTAATTTCTTAAGCCTCTGATTTATATAGCTGGGTGAGCTAGGATACTCTACATCCAGGTTAAGAGATTCAGGATAGAATTAACTTGTAGAAAACTAGAGTTTGATTAAGTGATGACTGATAATTTTTAGTGAGAGAGGAGTCTATGTATTTATATAGTCCTTATTCTTTCTCTAAATTCTATATATTATCTATCCAGGTTGGAATTACAATTTGTAACAAGTGACATTCATGATTATCTTAATAACTTTTCTATTTTAATTGAAGGCACCTATTAGCATATGACATTGAGGTCATCTTTAATCCAGGTGATGACCACTATAGAACTCCTGGCTCCCTAAACTCAGTGACTACAGCCTCGACGCTACCAGTGGCAATTGCTTGATTCATAGAATTATATTAGGAGTCAATATCAAATGATCAATTCTTCTTTCCTGGGAATGGTGGACTTCTAAGGAGATGTAAGCATTATCATATCCATTAGCTCTACACACATTGGCATTGTAGATGATATTCTGCATCTAGTAGTCTAAGAAGTAACAAGATGTGTGTGCTTTATACATGTTTCCCAGAATTCATCCAAATAAATTTTGTGAAATAGATGAATTTTCAGAGTTATTTTTGTACAAGGATCAGCAAACGTTTCTCATCACCTTCTGACTTCTATTGTCCTCCTCCATTCTCTCTCCCTGGTATTGTTCCCCTTACAATATAAGTTTCTCTCTGGGGTGATTTCAATAGCTGTCAGTCTTTTCTTAGGCACAACCAATCATGTTTCCAATTATGCCCTCTCCAACTTATTGAAATAAAAAGGAAATAAAATTAGACAAGAAAGCATCTGTATTGTAATACAAATACCACATTACAAGCTTCAAAAGTCGGGAATGATTTTTATAAAAATACAATTTGCTTCAACTTGAAAGAGTATTTGTGAGTGATACGTAACTCAACCAATAATTACTCAATTAAGGAATAAATAAGTAGGTGTAAAACCACTTTACTAAAGTATGTTGCACTCTACTGTTTGAGAAAGCCTTGAGAGCACATCTCAGACATTTTGTATTTGAAGAGTGAGGTCTGAAGGTACAGGTGGTTTCCTAAAAACAGGAGAAAAAGAAAAAAAAAAAAGATGGTGATGTCCCAGCTGAAGTCCATTTCCCTAAACAGAAGCTATTATTGGTGCCTTACCCCTAATTTCACTTCCAACAAAGGATATGAAATATCCAAAGGAAAATGTGGGTGATGGGAGAATGAGAAAACACTCTGCTAAGAGTTATTTTTGAAGCTTCAAACAGAAGGCCACAGTCAGGAGTAAACTCATACAATGATTCACCAAGTACTCCAACCTAGCATCCCATAAGAAAGGCTCGACCTCTGAGAATCTGGAATAAACAGACACTTGAGTGGAATTCTGCCTGGAGCCTGCAATAGAAGAGAGCATTGAGGCTGACTGTGGCATTTCCTGCAGACTCATGGATGAGATTAAAGTGATTTTAATAAGCTCCCAGAAAGTAGGTCCTGGTAAAAGCAAATGTAAATTCTATCTGGAAAAAAATGTCCCAAATGCAGCCCCTTGGAAGTTCTACAGATTAAATTTTTAAAAGTATGATTTTATAAATAAAAATTACAAAATATGCAAGAAAATTGTTAGCAGAAACAAAAGCAATATAAAAACACTCTACCCATTGCACCCACTCAATGATTTCAGATACTGGAAATAAGAGATGCAGAATGCAAAATAACTTATGAGATCTTTGTAGAAATAAATGACTATTAAAAACTAGCAAGAAGCAAGTCACTATCTGTTATAGGCTGACTGTATTCCTCCTCAGAAAATTTCATATTCAGGAGTCCTAATCTCCAGTATATCAGCATGTGACCTTCTTTGGAAATAGGGTTGTTGCAGGTGTAATTAATTAAGATGAGGTAATACTGGAATAATGTGAGGCTGTGATGGTTAATTTTATGTGTCAATTTGACTGGGCTACAGGGTACCCAGATATTTAATTAAACATTATCCTGCATGTGTCTGTGAGGGTGTTTCCAGATGAGATTAACTTTTGAATCAGTAGACTAAGCAAAACAGATTGCCCTACCCAATGAAGGTGGGCCTTATCCAATCTGTTGAAGACTTGAATAGAATTAGGAAGAATATGCTCCCTTTGCATGGCTGTCTTTGAGCTGGGACACTGGTCTACTTCTGCCTTAGGACTCAGAGTAGAATCTTACACTATCAGCTCTCCTCGTTCTAAGGCCTTTGGTCTAGGACTAGAACTGTATTGTTAGCTCTGTGGGGTCTCCTGCTTGCCAACTGCAGATCTTGGGGAGTCTCAGCCTCATATCCATCTGAGACAATTACAAACACACACATAAACACATGCACATATGCACACACACACACACATGTTCTATTGGTTCTGATTCTCTGAAGAACCTAGACTAATATGCAGCAATTAATCCAATGTGACTGCCGTTGTTATAAAAAGTGGGAATTTAGAAATAGACATAGGTGCACAAAAAACACTGTGGGAACATGAAGGCAGAGACTGGGGTGATGCTTATGCAGGTGAAGAGACCCCAAAGATGACCAGAAAACTACTAGAAGGTAGGAAAAGAGGCATAAAGCAAATGTTCCCCCACAGCCTCAGAAGGGACCAAACCTGCCAAAAGCTAGAACTTGCCATCCTCCCCTCAACCACTGTGAGGCAATAAATTTCTATTTGGTGACACTGTTACAGCATCGTGACCACAGGAATCCACTATCCAAGCAACAGGAAATTTATTTTAAAATAAATAAATGTAACTTTGGGGAATAGTAATTGAATTGCTCAGATTTAAAACACAGCAAATAGAGTATCAGCCAGGGTTATATGCATGAGTTAGAAACCAACACTTTTAGGAGCAGGCAGGAAGGATTTAATTCAAGAGAATCGGTTGATTGTTGAATCATTTTTGTTTCCTGGAATGGCTCCCAAACCACTCCTCACTGAGCGACCACCATTAGTGCTAAGCCAGAATCAATAAATTATTTCCATGGCCACCATAATACACGCTGCTCATTTTCAGAAAGCCAGAGAATGAAGAAAGCTCTGACGTAAGAATGAAGGTGGCAGATCAGGAAGACAGATCCACTATTACTACCATTGCCATTGTGTGTCAGGACCGAGGGAGCTGGAGAGGGGACAATGCCATGTCACAGGTGATCCTTGCATTCCTGGGACCCTACTAGCCTGCAGCAATAACCAGGTCCCCACCTCAATTCTACATTTCAAATCTCATGCAAAAACATCTAGGACCCTAGTTTTAATAGAGTCTTTAAAATATAGTCATTTCCTATTTTAAGATTGCTACCCAGAAAATAGCTTGAATGCAAGATGAGTGAGTCAACCCAGCGTACACAGCGGAGGGAGGCTGAGGAATGGGTTAAGCACAGGAGAAGACAGAACTAGTGTGCAGAACAGAACACAGACCGAAGAAGAGCTCAGAATGCTTATTGATTTGAGGAGATGGGAAATATAAACAGATTAAAGGATGTTGAGAGGAGAATATGAATATCTAAGTTTATATCTGTTTGCATGCTAGAAGCAGGGAGAACAGAAAATGTGTATTATTTAAAGTTATAGTTTCTGATAATTGTTAAATTCCATGAGAAACATGAATCACAAATATAAGAAACACAAGGCATGCAAAGTAGGACAAATAAAAAGAAATTCAACCCCGGACACATTGTCTTGAAATAGCTGAATACCAAAAACATAATGACAACCTTACAAGCAGCCAGAGAGAAAAGTCGTACCATTTATTAAAGGATGATAATTAGACAAGAGTAATGTCTCAAAAGCAAAAAAAAAAAAAAAATCATGAAACAATATCATCAAGGAACTAAGATAAAATAACTACCAATGAAGAATTGGGTATTCACAAAACGCAGTCTCAAGAATAAACACACTTTCAAATACGCAAACAAAAATCAGAATGTGTAACCTTAATAGAGTTATTTATTTCAGAAAATAGTAGAGTATTTATTTCAGATTTATTTATTTTGATTTTGTAATAGAGTATTTCTTTTGGAAAAAGGAAACAACTACAGAAGGAAGATCTTAAAACAATAAGGATAAACAATCCGAAAAAGTGTATAAACATGAGTAAATACAAACAGACAGTGCCTGAAGAAAATAATCATAATAATAATCATAATATTGTCAAATCTGTGGTTTATAAAATAAGTCAAAACCAAAACTTTGAAAAAAATCATTTGTAAATCATAAGAGTAATAAAATCCTATCTTGTTAGGAAGAGTGAGTAAGCAAGATAAATTAACCAGTGTAAAAATCCAATGGCAACAATTGAAAGAATATAAATGAAGTGTATAAAATAAAGTCCAGTAGAAAAAAGTGAGATAAACAAAATTTTAAAAAGTAGAGTAAAAGTAATTAGTTCAAAAGAAGGAAAGTAAAGGTGAGGGGACAATGAAGATTAACAAAAAGTGGAAGATTATAATAAATTAAAAATTCCTAAAATAAGTCCAATATTCTAAGTAAATAGACCAAACTATTTATTTAAAATACATATAAAATGAGATTTTTAAACGACAGTTATGTTCTTTTTGTAAGAGATCCAACCCAGACATATTGAAATTAAAAATATGGAAAAAGGTGGCCAGGCATTGGTGTCTCATGCCTATAACCCCAGCACTTTGGAAGGCCGAGGTGGGTGGATAACCTGAGGTCAGGAGTTTGAGACCAGCCTGGCCAACATGGCAAAACCCTGTCTCTACTAAAAAATACAAAAATTAGTCAGGCATTGTGGCACACACCTGTAGACCCAGCTACTTGGGAGGCTGAGACAGGAGAATTGCTCGAACCCAGAAGGCAGAGGTTGTAGTGAGCCGAGATTGTGCCACTGCACTCCAGCCTGGGTGACACAGCCAGACTCTGTCTCAAAAATAAGAAAAAAGTAATAGAAATATGGAAAAAGATATACCAGAAAAATAATAACTAAAATGTGGCTGGCTTAGCTTTTAAATGTCATGTAAAATAGTCTTTAAGAGCAAAAGAACTGCTTACAAATACAGATGGTTAAATACTTTCATACCTAAAAGCTTCTATGAAAATAGCTTCAAAGTATATAGAGAATAGAAATTGACAAAATTAAGAAATCTCCATCATCATGGGAAATTTTAACATATCTTTCTTTTTTTAATTTTATTTGAAAACCCACAGAGGCTGGGCACAGTGGCTCATGCCTGTAATCCCAGCACTTTGGGAGGCTGAGGCAGGTGGATCATGAGGTCAGGAGTTCGAGACCATCCTGGCTAACATGGTGAAACCCTGTCTCTACTAAAAAATACAAAAATTAGCTGGGTGTGGTGGCATGCGCCTGTAGTCCCAGCTACTAGGGAGGCTGTGGCAGTAGAATCACCTGAACCTGGGAGATAGTGGTTGCAGTGAGCCGAGATCGCGCCACTGCACTCCAGCCTGGGCGACAGAGTGAGATTCCATCAAAAAAAAAAAAAAAAGAAAAAACCTCGCAGGATGTATGGGTTTGTTATATATGTAAAGGTATGCCATGGTGGTTTGCTGCACCTATCAACCCATCACCTAGGTATTAAGCCCAGCATGCATTAGCTATTTTTCCTAATGCTCTCTCGCCCCACCCCACACCCTGACAGGCCCCAGTGTGTGCTGTTCCCCTCCCTGTGTCCAGGTGTTCTCATTGTTCAGCTCCCACTTATAAGTAAGAACATGTAGTGATTGGTTTTCTGTTCCTGCATTAGTTTGCTGAGGATAATGGCTTCCAGCTTCATCCATGTCTTTGCAAAGGACATCATCTCATTCCTTATCTTGGCTACATAGAATTTCATGGTGTATATGTCCCACATTTTCTTTATCCAGTCTATCCTTGATAGGCCTTTGGGTTGATTCAATTTTTTTTCTATTGTGAATACTGCTGCAATGAACATACATGTGCACGTATCTTTGTAATAGAATGACTTATATTTCTTTGGGTATATATCCAGTAATGGGATTGCTGGGTCAAATGGTATTTCTGTTTCAAGATCTTTGAGGAATCGCCACACCGTCTTCCACAATGTTTGAATTAATTTATGTTCCTACCAACCATGTAAAAGTGTTCCTATTTCTCTGCAACCTCACCAGCATCTGTTGTTTCTTGACTTTGTAATAATTGCCATTCTGATTGGCATGAGATGATATCTCTCAGTTATTTACTGTGTCAAGCAAACAAATAAGTTAATGAAGATTGATAAAATTTGAATCATACACTAACAAAGGCTTATCATAGAACCCTGACCTAACCATTTGAGATTTAAAAAAATTATTCTCAAGTACATATGAAATTTAAAACAAAACAAAACAAAATCTTACCACATTCTAAACAAAGCAAGTTTCAACAAACTTTAAGTAATCGGTAGCGTACAAAGTTTTTGGGGCATGATGCATTTATATGAAAAACCATATGGTTTCAAAAACATCGTTAAGTGCTCATACCTCTTTGTGCTCATGCCCTTTCATAGCACCTACTGCACTGCCTTTGGACTTGGTCTCATGACTTACAGCAAACTTGAAAATGTGATTGTGCGTGTCTACTTCCTCTCATGCTTCCTCTCTTGTGGACCCAAACCACTGATTGAGAACAAGCCTAGGGTAGCATGCAGGGGGCCTGTGGAAGGTGACAAGAATAATCAAAATTATCATAGACCAGCTTATAGCCAGCAGGTGTACAAGTATATGATCGCACCCAGCCAGAATTAGCAAAGGTGCTTATGTAACCCACACATAGCACAGACACATGAGTCACACGAGACAACATTGGACAAACTGCTTATACTATCCATGGACACATAAGCAATAATAAATTGTTATAATAAACCATTTGGCTTGGAGGGTCCTTAGTATCTGATATTATAAATAATGTGGATATATTACATTCCTAGATGTAAAATTTTAGAATAAAACATTAAATATATTCAAAAATAGGTATTATCAAGTCACTTTACATCTCCAACAGGTTATAAGAGAAACATTTACCTTACAATCTCAATCTTGTGAATACAAGAAAGTGATGTTATATCTCATGTTGTTATACCTCTCATTTAAAGTACAATCATTTAATTATATATAGAATGTATCCTAAAGGAGCTAAAAATTAGTAAATAGAAAATAAAAATTTTAATTGTGTAATATATTATCACTGATGTGTCTATGAATAGCCTTAGCAGTTAATCCAGTGGTGTCTGCTGTCACTCATGTGTCTATGCTTTGTGTGTGTTACATAAGCATCTTTGCTGATTCTGGCTGGGTGAAATCATATATTTGGACACCCACTGGTTCTCTATATATACACCTGATATTTACGGATATTGACAAAATACCAGCCACGTGCCACACCCCTGGACATGAGCTCGTTCATTGAGCTCAGAGATTCCACAGGGATAGCAGAGCTGATGAAAGCAGGCCTGTCTCTGGGGTTTCAGAGAGATTAAGTGCCAGCCTCTATGCAGCTTGAGTAATTTATTTAATAGATGCACCTGCTTCTGCCAGCTGTGAAACATTTGGTAAGATGACCTGAGGCCCATTCCACCTGCTTCATGTCACCTGAATGACATGTAGGGAGGGAGAAAGTCAGATGTTGGAGGGGGACATTCTGGCACCTTTTAAGTGTCAGTAACCACTATGGAAACTCTCTGGATGGTATACTGAGGAAAGTCTATCTTCCGAGAGTTCAAAGGATAGGCTCCTGTGATAGTAGTTTATTCCAGGAGGGACTTGACAGTGACACAAGTCTCTCAAAATGCATGTGGCAAATCTTTTTTTTTTTTTTTTCTTGTTTCTTGAGATTGAGCCTCACTCTATTGCCTAGGCTGCAGTGCAGTGGTACGTTCTCAGCTCACTGCAACCTCCGCCTCCTGGGTTCAACCGATTCTCCTGCCTCAGCCTCCCAAGTAGCTGGGATTACAGGTGCCCACCAACATGCCTGGCTAATTTTTGTATTTTTAGTAGATATGGGGTTTCACCATGTCGGCCAGGCTGGTCTCAAACTCCTGACCTCAAGTGATTCACCCGCGTCAGCCTCCCAAAATGCTATGATTACAGGCGTGAGTCATCGCGCCTGGCTCCCATGTAGCAAATCTTAATAATGGAAGGGTGCCACCATGTATGACCCTCTCACAAGGGAAACAGCTCAACACAATGCTCTAAAGCAAACCCAAAAATGCACAACGCAAAAATTAGGTTTACATCTGGGTGCAAAAATGCAGTTCCGTTGAATTCATAGTAAATCAACACAAATTATAGAATATTTACTTTATACCAGGTTCTAGGCCCAGAACTGGGGATCCAAGGGTAAATATGAAAGAATACCTGCCTTTGAAGAGACAACAGGATAAAGTCTTCATGAAAATAAAGAGAGAGTAGCTTCATGATGTGGGCTATATAAGGATTTATGAAAGCAGCAGGAAGATAGGGAAAAACTAATCCAGTATGTGAAGTGAGAGTGGGTAGAAGGGAAAGTGGGGTACCTTTCAAAGACTTTCTTGAAGCAGGATAATATAACATCAATAATGTAACTGCAGCTTTAAGCTGTCTGGGCTTTAGTCTCATGTATGTACCTTAGAGACTCTGGGATGCAAATTTATTTCAAATAAGGATGTTATAAAAATTAAATGAGATGAACGCTATCTGGCATTTAGTAACTGCTCAATGTATATTATTTTTTAGTATTTTTCTAGTCATAGCCAGCATTCATTGAGAACCTAATGTGAGTTAGGCAATTAGTCAAGTAATTTATTTTACTAAAAACAAACAAGCCTCCTCGATGAATTGTCACCATAACACCTCTACCCTATGAGAATTGTAATTATTACCATTTTATGTTAGAGGAAATTATGACACAGTGTGGCTAGGTAGGGCCAAGGTCTTGAAGCTCATAAGTAGCTGACAGAACCAGTCTGACTGCAAAGTTTCATTCTTAGCAAATATACTCTACATCCATGATAATAAAAAGAAGAACAAGAACAACAGAGGACAGTTGCATCTTGCTTAGTGCGTGGCAAACACTGTTCTATCTTCTAACTTACATCTCACTTAATTTTCCTAATAATCTGGTGAAGTCAGTGTTATCATCTCCATTTAGAAGATGAGGAAAATGAGACATCCAGAATTACATAGCTTGCTCAAAGTCAGGTAGATAGTAAATGGCAGAGCCAAATGTGGACTCACACAGGCTGGGTCTAGATTCCGTAAGCTTAACCAAACTTCTAGGTCAGTGATATGGTTTGGCTCTGTGTCCACACCCAAATCTCATCTTGTAGCTCCCATAATTCCCACGTATTGTGGGAGGGACCCAGTGGACGATGACTGAATTATGGGGGCAGGTTTTTCCCATGTTGTTTTCGTGATAGTGAATGGGGCTCACAAGATCTGATGGTTTTAAAAATGGGAGTTGCCCTGCACAAACTCTTTTTGTGCCTGCCACCATCCATGTAAGATGTGACTTACTCCTCCTTGCCTTCTGCCATGATTGTGAGGCCTCCCCAGCCATGTGGAACTGTAAGTCCATTAACCCTCTTTTTCTTCCCAGTCTAGGTTATGTCTTTATCAGCAACATGAAAACAGGCTAATACAATAAGTTGGTACTGGGAGTGGGGCACTGCTGTAGATATCTGAAAATATAGAAGAAACTTTGGAACTGGGTAACATGAAGGGGTTGGAACAGTTTGGACAGCTCAGAAGAAGACGGGAAAATGTGGGAAAGTTTGGAACTTCCTAGAGACTTGTTGAATGGCTTTGCTCAAAGTGCTGATAGAGATGTAAACAATAAAGTCCCAGCTGAGGTGGTCTCAGATTGAAATGAGGAACTTTTTAGGAACTGGGGCAAAGTGACTGTTGTTATGTTTTAGCAGAGACTGGCGGCATTTTACCCCTGCAGTAGAAATCTGCGAAACTTTGAAGTAGAGAGAGATGATTTAGAGTATCTGGTAGAAGAAATTTCTAAGCAGCAAAGCCTTCACAGTATGACTTGGATGCTGTTACAGGCATTCAGTTTGATAAGGGAAGCAGAGTATAAAAGTTTAGAAAATGTGCGGCCTGACAATGCCATAGAAAAGAAAATCCCATTTTCTCAGGAGAAACAGAAGCTGGCTGCAGAAATTTGCATAAGTAATGAAGAGATGAATGTTAATCACCAAGACAATGAGGAAAATGACTCCAGGGCATGTCAGAGACCTTTGCAGCAGCCCCTCCCATCACAGGCCCAGAAGCCTAGGAGGAAAAACTGGTTTCATGGGCTGGGCCCAGGGTGTCCGTGCTGTGTGCAGCCTACGGATGTGGTGCCCTGCGTCCCAGCCACTCCAGCTATGGCTGAAAGGGGCCAACATAGAGCTTGGGCCATGGCTTCAGAGAGTACAAGCCTCTAGCCTTGGCAGTTTCCATGTGGTGTTGAGCCTGTGAGTGCACAGAAGTATTGAGATTTGGGAGCCTCTGCCTAGATTTCAGAAGATGTATGGAAATGCCTGGATGCCCAGGCAGAAGTTTGCTGTAGGGTTGGGGTCCTCATGGAGAACCTCTGCTACGGCAATGCAGAAAGGAAACGTGGGGTGGAAGCTCCACCATCCTCCAGATCCCAGAATGATACATCCACTGACAGCTTGCACTGTGCACAGACACTCAATGCCAGACTGTGAAGGCCGCTGGGAGGAAGGCTGTACCCTGAAAAGCCACAGGGTCGAAGCTGCCCAAGACTATAGTAACCCACCTCTTGTATCAGCGTGACCTGGGTGTGAGACATGGAGTCAAAGGAGATCATTTTGAAGCTTTAACATTTGACTGCCCCACTGGATTTCAGACTTCCATGGGGCTGGTAGCCCCTTTGATTTGACCAGTTTATCCCATTTGGAATGGCTGTATTTACCCAATGCCTGTACTCCCATTGTATATAGGAAGTAACTAACTTGCTTTTGATTTTATGGGCTCATAAATGGAAGGACTTACCCTGTCTTAAATGAGACTTTAGACTGTGCACTTCTGAGTTAATGCTGAAATAATTTGAGACTTTTGGGGACTGTTGGGAAGACATGATTGGTTTTGCAATGGGAAGACATGAGATTTGGGAGGAGTCCAGGGTGGAAAAATATGGCTTGGCTCTGTGTCCACACTCAAATCTCATCACTCAAATCTCATCTTGTAGCTCCCATAATTCCCACTTGTTGTGGGAGGGACCTGGTGGAAGATCATTGAATTATGGGGGTGAGTCTTTCTCGTGATGTTCTTGTGATAGTGAATGGGTCTCACAAGATCTGATAGTTTTAGAAACAGGAGTTGCCCTGCACAAGCTCTCTTTTTTTTTTGCCTGCCACTACCCATGTAAGAAGTGACTTGCTCTTCCTTGCCTTCTGCCATGATTGTGAGGCCTCCCCAGCCATGTGGAACTGTGAGTCCCATTAAACCTCTTTTTCTTCCCAGTCTAAGGTATGTCTTTATCAGCAGTGTGAAAACGGACTAATACAGTCAGAGTTCTCTGAGATGGACAGTAGTGAGCAGGTGGTAAACTGGTAAGTGTTTTCAGGATCAACACCTGCAAAGGAATGAAGAAAACGGGATCCAGCAAAAGGGAAGGTTGAACTGAAACCCGGTCACAGACCTCAGCACATCCCACCAAGAGGCTCTGGAAATGGGATCAAACTTCAAAGTTGTCACAAGAAGAAAAGGAGATCCTGGGGTTTATTCTGTTGCATGGACTGATCAATCATTTAATATTGTATAAGCAGTCTCTAAGGACTACATAGCTGACTAAGACAGCACATTCAGCTGAGGGCAATCCCCAGGGAAAGATTCAGCCATAAGTGTCAACAGCCAGCACTCTCAGCACCTGGTCCTGCATCAAAGTTTGATGACTCTCTCTGCCCAACCCTGCTCCTTCTCCTTTTCCTTCAGTTATTCCACACATACATACATACACAGACACACACAAAAAAACCCTGTGACACTCTCAAATCTGTCTGAGCATTTGCTTCCCAGAGACTACAGCCAGCACACTCTTGCAAAGTGAAAGAGTGTCAGTGGCATCAACTTGTGACCAAGAGGCTAGTTGCTGTCCTCAGAGGATGGTACCAGGCTGGAGTTTCAACAGTGATCTCTCCTGTAGCAGTTTTGACATCTGTTCATCCTCCTTCCCGGGGCCCTTGCAGTCTGAGAATTCTGTACCACAGAGAATGTCTTTATATAGCCAGATCCTCCCCTATCAAACCTTATCTTCTTCTCCACCTCAGTCCAGCAGCCTCTGGGTGAAGTCTCATATGTACTCTCCCAGTTCCTGTCAGCGCATGTTGGATCTGTCTTGTGACTCCTCTGGAGTTTAGTCTCTTTTCCCCTCAGGAGGCCCAGCAATTTCTCAGATGAGCTATGCTATGACTCCACCATTGCTTTTGAACCTCCAGGAAGAGAGGTTCAGGTACATCCTGGGGAGGCCCATACTGTCATCAAGATAAGGCTTTTGCATTGCTGTCAATCAAGAAGGGAGAACTAGCTGTTGCACAGAAAGGAAGGGGTGGGCCGTGTCTACAAGAGTGTTCATTGAAATCTATGTGTTAAATGTTTTAACGTGTTTATCTAAGTGTCAGAACCCTCAATTTCAGAGTCCTTCTTCCAATTAGAACCCTCACTTTGACCTAGTGGACTTGCTGAAATTGAGATTTAAACTGCCTTTGAAGGGCAATTACCCTTAAAATACTGTCCTAGGCATCCTCATCTTTTTTCTCTTTGCCTTGGAGTACAGTTTATTATCCTCAGTGAGAAAATTCTAAATCTAAAATGCTCTAAAACCCCAAAATTGTAGAGCACTGACATGATACCACATGGGTGTCTGAGATAGTGACAGTTTTGCTTTTTGATGGTTCAGTACACACAAACTTTGTTTTATGCACATAATTATTAAAAATCCTGTATAAATTACCTTCAGGCTATGTGTATAAGGTAGCTATGAAATATAAATACATTTTGAGTTTAGACTTTGTCCCTATCCCCAAGAGATCTCATCATGTATAAGCAAATATTCCAAAATCTGAAAAAAAAATCCAAAACCTGAAACACTCCTGGTCTTATTTTGGATAAGGGATATCCAATCTGTATATGAAATTATCTGTATATGTTTCCAAGGAGGACTTCTGACTTTCAAACTTAACTTTCAATTAGTGGTTAATCACTCTCAGTCTTTTATTGTCTTTTGCCTTGAGCTATAGACATTTAATTATTCAATTCCATCACTCTTATAATCACCACATCTCCTAAATCTCTCTGAAGCCTGAGGTATTGCACTTGCTAGTACATTCGCATTCAGTACTGTATTTCCCTGCCTCAGCTCACTATGGATGGATGCTGTCAGAAGTGTACTGAATCCCTCGGGCTCCCATGCTTCCCCTGTCACCTGCGATGGGATCTGCAGTGCTAGCCCCATAAGATGATTCAACTCCAAAGTTCCATTTTCCAGTCTGCTTTCTTGGACCACTTCTGCAAATTCCCTAAGTAGCTGTGTTTTCATGAAGAAAATGTACTTAGAAATGTTTTCTTTTTTTTTATTATTATTTTCTATAATACGGACTTGGAAGGAGGAAAGCAAGAATGGACTTGTGATGTGGTGGCTGCAAAAACCAAGGTTGATGCCATTGGCATTGTGCAGTGGGAGTGATCCTTTGGAGTTGTTCAAAATTGAAGACAAAGGGCTTTTGTACATACACAACAATCTTTCCTTGGCCATGGGTTGCCTCTGGAAAACGAATATCATATTGGGAGAAGCAGCTCCCCTATGCCAAGAGGACTCAGTTGTGTGCTGTGGGTAGATGACCCTTTCTGAAGCTGGGAGAATGAGTGCTGTGGTGATATACCTTACAATCTGTGTGTTTTACTCCTCAAGAGGTTACAGTAGAATCTATATCTGAAACAGTGAATGGGCATTAGTTGGATGAGAGGTGTGGGAGGTGGGGGCAGAGGAGAACTGAGTGCCCCAGGGTGAGAAAAGGCTGGACACATAATGCATTCACATTGAGCTTCACTGTGGGGTGTCATGTTGTATAATGTAACACCTGTCACCCTCATTTCCTTTTAACAAAGGTTTTTCATTTGTGTGAAGTTGATGGCCTAGAAGGGTTGAGAGAAATCCCTTGCAATCTTGCCAGTGGCAGAAAAAGGGAGGAGTAGAAACATCAGAAAAGGGAAAAGGAATTCTGAGAATTCTTTTAAGCCTCTGAGAGAGAGTTAAATAAGAAAAATTCATGCTGCCGCAGGCCAAGAGGAAATTGGATAATGCAATAGAGAAAGTGTCAATGGGTTGATACCATTTGCACAATGAGGAGCCTGTTTCAGTTGAATCCAACTGGTTACCTACTCTCTTCCTGCCCCAAATCCTTATGAATCAAAACACCCCCATTTGTCATCCCATAGGAGAGAGAAACAATGCTGATCAGAAAGGCCGAGCTACCCATTGGGGGACAAGCAGGAAAGAGGTGCCAGCTCTGAGAATAAAAGCCATAGCCAGCACTGTACAGTGACAACTATAGAGACAGGGTCTCCCAATGCCACATGAAGTTGTCAACTCAGATTGCTGAAAGTGTAGAAACTCAATTCTTTCAGTACTGAAATTGTACACCTTGACCAGCTGCCCAGAAAGAATTCAAAGTCCTCTGTTGTTGATGAAATAGCCCTGACATGACCCTCATGTTGAATGCACAGGGGGCACCTCCTATGTGCCTGGCTCTGTTCTGGCTGCTTTTTACACATACCAAGTCATGAGATCTGGCATGCTGTGAAGTGAGCAGTGCTAGCACCCCACTATACAGATGAAGCCAATGAGGCACAGAGAACTGAAGGGATTTTTCCAAGATGATACAGCGTGTTAATGGAAGAGCCTGGGTTAAATTCAGGCATCTAGGGATACATACTCAAGCTGAAAAATATTAAAGTAAGAATGTGATTAATCAGCCAGGCATGGTGGCTCACGCCTGTAATCCCAACACTTTGGGAAGCCGAGGTGGGAAGATCACAACGTCAAGAGATCAAGACCATTCTGGCCAACATGGAAACCCCGTCTCTACTAAAAATACAAAAATGAGCTGGGTGTGGTGCTGCATGCCTGTACTGTAATCCCAGCTACCTGGGAGGCTGAGGCAGAGGAATCGCTTGAACCCAGGAGGCGGAGATTGCAGTGAGCCAAGATCGTGTCACTGCACTCCAGTCTGGTGACAGAATGAGACTCAGTCTCAAAAAAAAAGAATGTGATTATCATAAAAGTTAGGTTAGGACAGGGTTGAGGAGGGTAGTAAGAAAAGGTTTTGATTGGAAAGAGGAATGTGGGCTGTTACAAAGTTCAGAAGATCCCACTTCTTAATGGGGTGATGCTTACATCAGGGTTTCTCACCTTCAGCACTGTTGACTCTTTGGGCTGGATAATTCTTGGTTGTGAGATATGTCTTGTGCTGCTAGGATGTTGACCAGCATTCATGGCCTCCTCTAACTGGGTACCAGAAATACTCTCTCCTGCAGTTGTGAAAACAAAAATGTATCTAGACTGCCAAATGTCACTTAGGGTGCTAATTCCCCCACTAGTTGATAACCACTGGTTAGCTATGAAGTTTATACAACCAGAATTGGTGATGCATACATTTATGCTACGTACATTTATGCACATTTGCTGTATTTCTCATTAAAGTAAGTTCAAACAAAAAATATCTACTGTAGTACTTGGTATGGACTAGGTGTTAAAACTGTGATTTATTTTCCATTCCTCTTCCAGATCCAGTATTTTGTGTTTCTGAACATATCTAGAAGGACTTCTATGCCATTTCTCTGCCTGATCCCAGCTCCACATCTTCAAACCCTGTTTTAATCCAAGCTGATATTGTTATGTATCACTTCACTTACATCATTCTATTTTCATCATTTTGTGAGTTCTTTTCTAAAAACTAATTTTGAAAAACAGTTAAACACACAAGAGAGTAAATATCTAATACTACAATTAATACCCTTGCACTCCTCATGTCAGATGAATGAATATTAAGATGTTATCTCATTTGCTTCAGAGATTTTCATTAAAAAAATAAATACTACAGGTGTCCTTTCCTTTGTACCCTTCCTCACACCATTTCCCTTCCTTTAACCTCAGAGGAAATAGTCACTATAAAATTGCTATGTTTTATTTTTTCTATAATTCTGTCATATGTGTGTATATGTCAAAAAACAATAAAACAATGTTAACACAATTATTGTAGCTAATATTCCTTGAGCATTTGCTATATCAAAGTCAGCCCAATGCTTCATTAATATTATCTTGTTTAATATTCATAACAAACCTTTGAGATAGTGATATGGTTTGGCTGTGTCCCCACCCAAAACTCAACTTGAATTGTATCTCTCAGAATTCCCCCGTATTGTGGGAGGAACCCAGTGGGAGGTAATTGAATCACGGAGGCCAGCCTTTCTCATGCTATTCTTATGATAGTGAATAAGTTTCAGAAGATCTGATGGGTTAATCGGGGGTTTCAGCTTTTGCTTCTTCCTCATTTTTCTCTTCCCGACACCATGTAAGAAGTGCCTTTCGCCTCCTACCATGATTCTGAGGGGTCCCCAGCCATGTGGAACTGTAAGTCTAATTCAAACTCTTTTACTTCCCAGTCTTGAGTATGTCTTTATCAGCAGCATGATAACGGACTAATACAGATGGCCACTATTATTTTTCTAATTCTTCAGTTAAGCAAACTAACACATGAAGATGCTAAATAAGTTTCCCAAGCTTACATAATTAAATTTCAGATAAATGTTAAATTTTGCAGAAATGTTATCAAACGGACTTTATAATTTTCTATTTACTCATCTGTTTTTCTGGTAAACTTTGAACTCTTAAAGACACTGTATTCCTTTGTCTCAGTGTTCATGGGGGCTGCAGCAAAGAACACTCGATAAATGAACACACAAATGTGTAAGAAATTACATGAATCAAGAAATCAATAGACCGATGCAATTTCTCTCATGCCATATCCTGTTTTCCATCCAGCTGCAGGGTGCCCTTCTCCATTCACCTTTCTTCTTGTTTCTCCCATGAACGTGTCCTCCCTGTGCCCAGCACAGCAGACCAACTGTGCTCCCTGCTTAAAATTCTCTTTGCAGTCAGTGCATCAGAGGCTGCTTTGAAGAGCAGGTGCAGGGTGGAAGTGAGTCAGGGGACATCACAGGCAAGTCTGAAGTGGCACCAAAGAGGCCTAGGGGTAGTATTAAAAATGTACCCTGGCCTTATCTAAGGCAGATATTGTGGGACAGCAAGGAGCCCTTAACAAAACACCTGGGAATATCAGTCTGGCCACTTGGGGGGCCATTACCTGGACAGACTGGGTGAACCTGAAAACACACCGAAGCACAAAAATATGTTTTCCTATTAAGGAGGCATTTTGTATCGATGCTAACTTTTATGTTTAGTATGTTTAGATGAGACATCAAACTTGCTTGAAAATGAGGATAACAGTACCCACTTGGTAAAGTCAGGAAGCACCTTTAATGAGCTAATGTGCATAGTGCACCCAGCATGGGGCCTGAGGACATGTCAGTCCAGTGAATGTGAGAACAACTGCTGGTTCTCCCAGGGCAGGGTTCCAGCCACTCCTCACCAGATCGCAGCCTCTTCTCACAGCCCCACAGACACACGCAGCTTCCACGCAGCTCCCTGCCACCTCCTTGAGATGCTCCCCCCTCAGACCCCACACCTCCAACCCGACTTCATTTTCTAGATAGCAAATTCCTACTCCCTTGTTTCAAGGTTGAGCTCAGTCTCTGTCTTCATCACCCATCTACCTGCATACTGTCCTGTTTAGGAACAATTCTACATCTATTTTGTGATTTTAGGGTAACAGGGAAGTCCACATGTATTGCTATACCCATTCTGTTGATTATAATTGATTATGTGAATAACCTTCTATAATTTTAATTACAGTGATAATAACAATAGTGATCTTCCTTGTCTTCTGCCTGGCTTGGCTTTACTGTCTGTCCATAGCACATAGCACTGTCCAACAATTTACATACTTACTTGCACTCACTTATTGTCCTCCCTTCACCTAGAACATGATTACTCTCTGGGAAGGGCCTCTGGCTGGCTTGGTCTCTGCGGTATTACCTCAGCCTGTGTCCAACACACAATAAATGGCTGCAGATTAAAGGCAGACATTGAGCTCCGACCCTGAGTCGAAGAGTGTGGTAAGGGCTCCAACACCCCTACGGCATAAAGCCTTCAGAAACCTTATAGCAGCCATTGTTATTGCCTTTGATCAGAGTGAACGCAGGTGGGATGGCAGGAAGTGTGAGGAGCCAGGGCTGTTCTGGAGTTTCAAGCATTTAAAGGTCATGCTGCTAAGTGAGTGGTGAGAGTCAAGGTTGGACACAGCTGGGTCTTGGGCCTCTAAGTCACACTTCCTCTGCCACTAGACTCACAGGGACTCAAGGGAAAAGACCCAGTCAAATGTGTTTTGTAGACCCAATGCCCAGAACAGTGCCAGAAACTACAAGAAAGTGCATGACGAATGAACGAATGAGCCAATGAACAAATAAAACTGGATAAGCCCCTTGGCGAATGGACTGAAAGGAGATAGAAACAAGGAATCCTGGATTTGCAGATGGGATCAAACAAGTAATTCCTTAAGCCTGATGCTGTCCAGAAGCCCGGAGGACCTCAGAAGCGCGGGGATGAAGATTCAGTGACTGGCCCTTAGCATGACTATGAAGATTCTAGGATCGGCCCTGCCAGGCTGCTGGGCTCAGGAGCACGGCGCGCTGCTGCCCCCCTGTGGCTCAGGTCGTCCAAACACCGAGTCCTACATCTCTGCAATCTGCACTTGGCTTGTTGACAGTAAACATAAACCTGCCGTCTTTTCACCCACAGGTTAAAGTAACATAGGGACTTCAGACACCATTTCTTCTAAAGTGAGGAGACACTAATTTAGCTTGGGGGAGTGTTGGAAAGCCTTTGTATGGCAGATGCACCTGACATTAATAGCTTAACTTAAGAGCATGGCCCTGAGAATGACCCCATGGCCTAAAAAGAACGTGTGCTCACAGTTCTGAGCTAAGGAATCTGGAGTGGCCAACTCGGAGATTCATTCAGTGTCTACAAGGCACATCTGAGCCCCTGGCCCATCCCACAGAACCTGGGCCATACAGGAGATCAAGGCCTTTTGTACTGGGTTAGATGAGGATTGTTAGGTGGTGGTTCTTAGGGGAAGTATGAAAGTCATCTCAATAAACCCTATGTCTCAATCACTGGCTCTGGCTCGCTTCATCAGTCTCTGGAACATGGTGCTACCCCACTGAAGGCAATGGAGGTCCAGCACAGCAGCCCCTCACACATAGAACTTGATCTAAATCAGCTAATGCAGGTCCTTTAGCAAGTAGATGTACATGTAATAAGAGTTGCTTTGTCTGAGATTAATCAAGGAAGAACTACCAAATGAAAGGATTCCTATATCCTTTGTTCTATTGTTTTTCAGAACTTGAATTTTGCAATGCTGAGAATTTTATGGATAGTAGACTTAGGAATTGAGTGTTCTGATCTTAGGGTGATAAGCACTTGAAAATGTAGAGCTGCTACATTGATGGGCAGATGGAACGGTCCACATAGAGACAGAAGGTCCCATTTCTAAGTTGTGCTGAATTGTCTTACAGGATTAAGTGAAACTTTTCTTACCATAAATAAATCCTATTTATAACAAAAAACACTGCAATCTTCAATATATCACACAACTATGAATTTCTTCTGTTTTACAAAGTAATTTTTTTGTTTCAGTGTTTATTTGTCCTTGAATAGGACATTTTCCATAATCCTAAATGTGCCTCAGAGAGCATGATATTTGAAAACTTTATTAAGTAACCTATCAAAGGTGATATTGACTACACAGCTGAATCAGAATCATGTGTCATTACATGTTGAAAAGAAGTTGGAGAACTCTATTCTAATGTTTTTATTTCTCAAATGGCAGAATTGTCACTTGACCACAAGCAGAAAGTAGGTACTAAAAGAGAAATTTGAATAATTTCGGGTTCTTCCAATGCCACACTGTTGTATTTCAACTTAGAACTGAATAGAAAAGAAAGAACATTTATTAATTGTTTTCTCTTCATCAAGTACAGTATTGAGCAAGGCATTTTGCATCCATTAACCCAGTAAACATCACTGTGATGCAAAGGAAAAGAATTTGGTTTGGTTATCTATTGCTTTGTGACTGATTTTCCCAAGCATGCTGGCTTTAACAACAATTATTTTCCTCATGATTTCATAAGCTCACTGGGCTCAGGTGGACAGCCTTCACTTGGATTCTTTCAAGTGGTTGCAGCAAGTCAGGGGTTGCACAAGGAGCCCTCTGAAGGCTTAAAATGGGCTGGTATCCAAGATAGTTCATTCACATGATGAGCGTTTGATGTTGGTTACTGTGGATCTCAGATGGAGCCATCAAACAGAGAGCCTGTGCATGGCCTTTCCTTGTGGCTTGGGCTTCCTGCAGCATGGTGTCTGGGTTTAGAAAGAAGGTGTCTCAAGGGTGAACATTCCATGAGGAAGAAAGGTGAAGGTCCTGGGCCAATTAACGGACATGGCTAGAACTGGCAAGACATGATTTCCACTGAATTATATCAGCCAAAACAGTTACAGAACTAGCGCAGATTCAGTGGAGTGGAGAATGAATTTCATTTCTTGACAGAGGACTGGTAAGTTCATACAGCAGAGGATTATGTGGGATGGGAGATATTTCTGGGGTTATATTTAGAAAATATAATCTACAGTTCACATGTATCCCACATGCACTTACGGGGAACCCACACTTGGGCTTACTACTCCCCCAAGGAGTGTTTATGATGAAATAGTAAAAACAATAAATGCATATTTTATAAACATGTGTTTGTAATAAATTTTATTGAAGTTGATTCTATTAGAAAGAAAACACAGAAAGAACTCTTTTTGAGATAGTCCTCTCCCTGGCTTGGCCTTAGAATGAGGGTTCTATGGAAAAATACCCTTAAGTTTCTCCACAGTTTCAACTCATCCTATTACAAGTAACATCACTGTAGTGATGTTCAAACCATAGGGTCTCACTAGCCCGACCAGATCCACATGTGGGTGATTCTCCTGGCTGGGTGGGTGAGGAGGATTCCAAGTAGAATTTCTAACAATTTGCGGAACTATGAACTAAAGATACAAGTCATTCACTCTACACACATCAAACCTACAATAGGGGAGAGAATGCCTTCAATAGACATTTCTACTAAAAGGATAAAAATCAGAAGGTGCATTGTAATTACTGGTCCATAGCAATTCTGAAATTTGGTTGGAAAGTTGTTGCCAGTCTTAGGAATAGAGACCAGTCCTGCTTCCCATGTCATTCAAAGTGGCTCTTGGCTCCACCCTCTGAGTCATCCATTCATTTTCCACGAGAAACAGCCTGCACGGGCAGTTGAGTGTCTTCTTTATTCTGCTCTTCTGTCCATATGATGCCTGAGGTCCAGAAACTTCTTTCCATTTTGGACTATCTCTGTCAATGTTTGTCTAAGGAGACAGTGTTTATGATGGAATAGTAAAAATAATAAACAGATATCTTATAAACATTATGTGTTTGTAATAAATCTTATTGAAGTTTGTTCTATTAGAAAGAAGACACACAAAGAACCCTTTTTGAGATAGTCTTTTCCCTGGCTTGGTGTTAGAATGAGGGTTCTATGGAAAAACACTCTTAACTTTCTCAGAAGCCTCTGTTTTATGGTTGAAGTGGACTATGAGTAATATCCTTCTTAAATCTGCAATCTTAACAACAGTTTTACAACTCTTGTTCTCTACCCTGTGCCATGTATTTCTTTGTGGTGTTTTGCTGTCTGGAAAGACTAGTTATGAGAACCAGTTTTAGTTTTGAACCCCATATGTCCTGGATTTTTTATACTCCTCTAAGTCCTGCTTGAAAATTGAACAGCTACTTTTTCAGTTTCAGTTTCTCTATCTGTACCTTATATGTGGCTCAAAGAAATAATCTGGCATTTCCACCATTTTGCCTTCTAAAGTTTTTAACTAAACACATCAGTTTATTATTTGTATACAGTACATTTCATGTTACTATTAGCAATATTTTCTTTCAACTTTTTATTAGCATATATTGTGTTTCTTGAGGTTCCTATAATAGTTTTATCACTGTTTTTCCAGATCCCCCCAGGTGTTTATTTAGAACCTTCATCCCAGTCCTAAATTCAGTGCCAACTCTTTAAAGCAGGATTTCACTTCATTTCTGGTACCAATATCTGTTCTGATTACTTACTGTGTAACAAAACACTTCAAAACCTGTGACTTAAAATCATAATTTATTTTTCTTTTCTCATAAGTATGAAGGCTGTCTAGGCTCCGGTGAATTTTGTTCAGTTGAGGGCTCTCACGCTGTTTCACTCAGATGGTGGCTGGAGGCTCAGGTGGCTAAACTTAAACTTGATTTATTACATGCTGGGAGTTGATGATAGCTGTTGGCTTGCAGATAAGCTGGGGCTATTGTATGGTGTGTCTAGACCTTGAGCTTCTCAAAACATGGGGTCTTGGTTCTGAGCTGGAACTTCCCAAGAACAAGTTTTCTAACAGGCAGTCAATGGTCACTGCCAGTCTAGTTAAGGGCTATGCCTACAATGTACACAGTGTAACTTCTGCTGCATGTTGTTGGTCAAAGCAAATGCTAAATCCACAATGATGGGCTTAATCTCTTGGTAGGTTATTACACAATTACATTGCAGAAAAGCTTGTGGAATAGGAGATATAATTGTGGCCAACTTTGGAATATACAATATGCCATAGACGCACTGCTCTACTATTTTATACATTAAAAAACAGAAAAGTGCTCACCCTGTTACTCAAAGAAAGTGCTCAGCAATTGTAGTTCTCATCAATATTTTCCCATCTAATGCAATATTTCCATCACCTAAAAGCATACAATAATTTCTTCTATCTTAAAGTAAAAACTTTCAACTCTATATTAATCTTCAACCAGCACCCTATCTTCTTCTCTTTATATCAAACTATCTCTTTTCATTCTTTCTTAAATCTACTCTGATCAGTCTCTTCTTCCCTCTCTACCAAACTGTTCTTGGCAACATCATCAGTAATTTTCACTTTGTTAAACTCAGTGGTGAATGGTTCAGTCCTCATGTTATTTGACCTATCTGCAACTTCTGAAAGGGTTGACTGTTACCCTTTAAAGCACTTTAATTAGCTTCCCCCAATATCATTCTCATATGACTTATCTTCAATCTCTTTGGCCACTCTTTCTACTTTTGCATTCTTAGCCTCCATTTATTTCATAAGTTGAGAGTATTGGAGACCAGAAGTCTCAGCACTTCATCTTGTTCCTTTGCATTTAAAAAGTATATTTTTACTTTTAGTAATATCATCAAACATCATGGATTTGAATACTCCATATGTGCTTATGTCATTTGAAATTATATCCTCAGTTCTTGCTCTGGATTCCAGACTATATTTCCAACTGGCTATTCAACATATCCAATCATGCTAATAGACATCATATACTTAAAATATGCTCAAAACTGAACACTTTTATTATCCCCCAAAGATACCTCTTCTTTAGATTCCTACCTCATTTGATGGAAATTCCATTATTCTATGAGATTAAACCAAAAAAACAGACAATTATGAATTTATCTCTTACTCTCAAACCCCTGATGTAATCCATCAACAAATCCTCTCTATCTTCAAAATACCTCTAGTATATGAACATTTCTTATCATTTCCACTGCTAATATCCCAGTCCAAATTTTGGTCAAAATCATTTCAATAGCCTCTTTGACGTTTACCTTTATTCAAACTTATTCTCTATAATCTACACTCAACAAATCCACAAGATTCATCCTTGTAAAACAAGTCAGATTATTACACTTCTCTGCTCAAACCCTCCAAAGGCTTTCTATCTCAGTGTAAAACTCTTCCCAATTACCTATAAGGCCAATGTAATCAGCTTGCCAACAAGTAGCTCATTGGCATCCCCTCATAACTGTACCATATATTGAGATCAGCACTTGTGTCTCATGCTGACAGATCAAGAATTTAGCAGCAGGTGTAGCTAGATCAGCCATAGCAAGAGGAAACCCATGCTTATAAGCCCATGCATAGTATCTAATCCTGACACCATGGCTACTCTGTTCACAGGCCCCTACATAACAACAGGGGTTGCCAAAGACAAAGGGGGTCAACATCCAGTGGGATGTGCACCTGTCCTACAGGTGTTTCAGTTCCTCATCTGTGGCACATGCTCTCTGGTTGGCATCAATGCAAAACACAAAGACCCACACACTCTGTGCCCACTCCAAAACACCCTTCCACACTCTTGTTCCACAGACCACTTTATCTCTTTCTTCTTAGATGACTTGTATTTACAAAGAAATAAACAAACAAACCCTGAAAGCTTACAGAAGTCTATTATTTCATAGCCTACAATCACCTTGTTCAATTGCTTACAAACTAAGATAATAAATATTTATTGATAGAATGAATAAGTGAGCCAGGTTCTGTGCTACAAGGACTCATTCATCTTATGTATCTGCTCACCAGCTTTTGACGTATATATGATTATCCCCAGTTTATTGCATCTCTCAAAGGGAAAGTAATGGCAGAGCTGTTAACTGGCAGGGCTAAGAAGGGAACCTAAGCAGGTATGATGCAAACCCTCATTGATTGAATAGCATGGAGCTCAGCACATGGTGGGTCTCATTAAAATCATCTTATGTCACTTTACAACAGAAACGGTGATACAAGCATGACAAAGATCTGATAATGAGGTATATGTAGGAGGGATTTATAAAATATAAAATGCTATATAAATGGCCAGATCCATAGTAAATCACATTGAACCCTACTTCTCAAATGTACCTGCTATTTTATGACATGAAAGTCATGAAATTATAATATTAGTGACTACAAGTTGAGATCTCAGAGATGAAAGTGTGGAATACTTTCATTTTGCAGACGAATTAGAATGCAGGAAGATGAAGTGAGTTGCTTAAAATCAACTCAGAGAACCAGGACCCAAGTTTAGTTCAATTCTCTTTCCACTATAACATGCACCTTTATTTTTATTTATTTATTTATTTATTTATTTGAGTTTTGCTTTTGTTGCCCAGGCTGGAGTACAATGGCTCGATCTCGGCTCACCGCAACCTCTGCCTCCTGGGTTCAAGCGAGTCTCCTGCCTCAGCCTCCCGAGTAGCTGGGATTACAAGCATGGGCCACCATGCCCGGCTAATTTTTTTGTATTTTTAGTAGAGACGAGGTTTCTCTATGTTGGTCAGGCTGGTGTCTAACTCCTGACCTCAGGTGATCTGCCTGCCTCGGCCTACCAAAGTGCTGGGATTACAGGCGTGAGCCACCATGCCCAGCAACATGCACCTTTAAATGAACATTTTATTTTATTAATTTATTTCAATAAGTTGCGTTTCATTTCCCAACTTTATTTGAACACAATTAACCAAACTGGTTAAAACTTAAGAGAGTTAACAAAGCACGAATGATTTTCTTCTGCACTCCACACCCCATTCAGACCCACTGTACCCACTAGGACAGGATAGTGCCAGGTGATCTCAATTTCCTTACCTGGGTCTCCAATACAAAATGTGGGGTTTGTTCAGGTCTTTAAACTCTCGGCTAGCTCCTCAAATCTGCAGTTCTCCTGTATTGGTACCTCACTTATTTTCTACTCCTAGTATCTATGTTTCATGGTTGTTTAAATTGCAGAAGTAAGGAAAGGGAGAGTAACATTTATTAATCAATTTCTATGTGCCAGTTTACTTAGCTTTTAAACAGGATTCTGTTTTGTTTGTTTGTTTGTTTATTGTAATGGAGTCTTGCTCTGTCACCCAGGCTGGAGTGCAGTGACACAATCTCGGCTCACTGCAACCTCTGCCTCCCGGGCTCAAGTGATTCTCCTGCCTCAGCCTCCTGATCAGCTGGGACTACAGGTGTCCGCCACCACGCCCAGCTAATTTTTGTATATTTAGTAGAGACAGGGTTTCACCATATTGGCCAGGCTTGTCTTGAACTCCTGACCTCGTGATCCACCTGCCTTGGCCTCCCAAAGTGCTGGGATTACAGGCATGAGCCACCACACCTGGCCTAAACAGGATTCCTTAGTTGCCAACCATAGAGACCAGCTCTGACAAATATAAAGGAAAAACTATACATGGAGATTATTGAGGGGAGAAGGGTTAGTTCAAAAGTTGAAGGCAGGTCTCACAAAGGAACACATGACGTAAGAAGGAAATGAATTAGTATATACAAAGCTTTTAAAACAGAATCGGCAAGGGTTATGGACATATTGGTAAATAAATGAATCAAATAAAGGGCTGATGCCCAGGCAGTTCTTGGGCTTGGCATAGCAGAGATTAAATCAGTTTCTTTTTATGTCACCACATTTTTAAAAACTGAGATTGAGTAAGATTATGAAACTTTCCCAGAGTCCCATGGTTAATGAAGAAAAGCTAACGCTGATTGCCTCCAGCGTATGAGGCCCACTCTATGCACCCATTGTCTTAGGGATGCACAGAGCAGCTGTCCCAGCTTGGTTCATAATCCCACCCCCTGGTCATGGTAAGATGGGGCACCTTGACTGAGTGTCCTACCAATACTGCATGTCAAGACAACAGAGGCAGCTCCTCAACGGAACACTGCTGGCATGGAACACAGCGGATATGAAGCCTGGGCAGACCAAAGGGGTGCTTGCTACTCTCCATGTTCTTTCTAGTGTACAAGTCATACAAATATATTATGGCTTGATATTAGGCTTTAAATGACCACTCCCGAAGATGAGGAATCACACAGCTGTGAGATTTGTGATGAATCCTGTTAATTCCTTGTGCTCTAGCTTCTTGTTTATAAAATGGACAAAAACCAGTAGCCACTGTAGAGGGCTAGAAGAGGATCCTTGAAAAATGGATTCATAGAGCAGGCCTCACACATTTTAGGCACTCAATTAGTGTTAGCTTTTCCTCATTAGCCATAGGACCCTGAGAAAGTTACATAATCTTAGTAAGCCTCAGCATTTCTCACTTTATCTCTTTAAAATGTAGTCAATCTTATCAGCTCTGCAAAATTTTAAGTAGGATATTAGACATGCTAGGAAAGAAAACAACAGCTTGGAACAGGGTAGGTATTCAGTAAATTATAGAAACATGCATTATTGTCATCCTAATTATTGCCACATTATCATTGAGAAAAAAAGGATCCAAATAACTGTGCTCATGGAAGAATGGCTTTTTTTTTTAACTAGATAGCTACAAAAAAGTGGGTTATAAGTCAACCCAGGCATAGATGGGGTCCCCATTTGCTCATTGCACAAATTCCTAATGTTTTCTTTAAACTTCTTCTTACCATAATAAATGGGGAATCTGGCCATAATAGTGGAGAGCTCAGCAGCCTTCCAGGACATAGGACAATGAGATGTGTTTCCACATGCCGTTGTCAAATCTTAGCAAGGACTGAATTTCTAGATTTTTAGATTCTTGTAATGAAGGACACAGTGAAATAGTCATAGCTTCCCCGCAGGTAAATGATGCTTTTGAAATTCCACCAGTGGGGAATCAGTAAAACTTGAGGACCTGAGGGAATTTGCAGCAGGTGTGGAAATTCAGACAGCTCTAAATTATCACTAAATTTGCACCAAACAGAGCAGTAATTCTGAATAATTCTTTTATGCTTGTAATAAGAATGTGGCATGCAATTCTGTGCTGTAATGCATGTCATAAATACAATAATTTATGGTTTGTTTCTACCCAGTAATATGCAATGTCGTACTGAATTTGGGAACAGGCACAATTAGAACTACAATCAGTTGTGACATTTTTTGAAATGTTATTTAATTTTTTTTTTGCTACAGACAGACATTAATAGCTTTTTTGAGATGAGAAATCATTATAATTACTCCAGAGAAAATGACAAAGATAAATGATTATTCACATAAGAAGGCAAAATTCATCAAGAGATTGATTGGTGGTTGGCTATATGAAGGGAAAGACAAAAGTTCTGCTCTTTAGTTTGATCCATTTATTAGTATCATCTAAAGAACAAACAAGAAGTGGTCAAAATTAGTCTCCAAGTTCCTCTCCTCTCTTTTGCACCTTACATCTTTTGGTTGCAGCTGTCTTTCCTCTGAAGAGCGGGAAGAGGGTAGACTTTGGAGTCAGTCATATCTGAGGAGGAATCCTTGGGTCACCAACTTCTTCCTAACAATGTGACTTCGAGCAGAAGTTTACAACCTTGTCTATGAGGGTTGGGTGCAGTGGCCCATGCCTGTAATTCTAGCACTTTAAGAGGTCGAGGTTGGGGGATCACTAGAGGCCAGGCATTCGAGACAAGCCTTGCCAACATGGCAAAACCCCATCTCTACTAAAAATACAAAAAAATAAAAAATAAAATGTCTTTTTTTCAGCGATGTTTTGAAAATCTGTTGACATAATATAAGTAGACAGTAAAGAATCAGGATTTTTTTCATGGGTTCTAGAATCAAAATAACTAGATTTGAATTTTCACTGCTTGTCAGCTGTGCCAACTTAGACTAGTTAAAAATAATAGCTGAAATAAAAACAAACTGTATAGCACCTGCTCTGTACCAGGAACTCTTAATATATATTAGCCAATTATTTAGGCTTCCTTATTTGAATAGCAAATAATAATACTAGGGCCTATCTTTTTTTTTTTTTTTTTTTTTTTTTTTGAGACGGAGTCTCGCTCTGTCGCTCAGGCTGGAGTGCAGTGGCGCGATCTCCGCTCACTGCAAGCTCCACCTCCTGGGTTCACGCTATTCTTCTGCCTCAGCCTCCATAGTAGCTGGGACTACAGGCACCCACCACCACGCCTGGCTAAATTTTTTTGTTGTATTTTTAGTAGAGACGGGTTTTCACCATGTTAGCCAGGATGGTCTCAATCTCCTGACCTCGTGATCTGCCCACCTCGGCCTCCCAAAATGCTGGAATTACAGGCATGAGCCACCATGCCCGGCCTAGGGCCCACCTTTTATGCTGTTGCTATGTGTAGACAAATCCTGCAAAGTGTTCATCATACTGTTTTTCTGGTAGGTAGCAAGAATTGGAGAAGAGTGAGTTAGACGCCATCAGCACTGTGACTGTGCATAGATGAATAGTAAACAGTATCCTTTAATCTCTGCTCACACACGTAGCCTAAGAACATAGCCTAAGAACACATATGGTACAATGACTACCTGGGCTTCTTCACTAACTCTCCTCGTCTCCTAAATAATGTGAATAGATCATCAGACCTACCTACCACAAGCTCTGAGACTGATCCCGTGAGTAGATTTTTGAAGAGTTCTAATATCTAGGCTAGGTCATCACCTATAGGACTAAGTCCTGACCTATAAATTATAATTTTTTTTTAAATCAAGCATTTTTGGTAGAGTCATCAGTGCTTTAGGAGGGCATGGGAAATACATTAGTCAAAACCATTTGGTTGCAGGAAACAGAAATCATTTTGTGTGTTTTTAAAGCAAAAAAGAATTTTATAAGTGTAGCTGGATAATTAAACAAGCAGGACCTTGATCTCTGCCTTGGTGAGGACCTGTGCCAGGGAAGCTTCCAGGTCTCTAGGGTTTGCAGGTCCACCTGGACTTGTCTTTCTCTCTTGCTCAGCAGTTCGTTGACTTCCTCCTGTCATTTTTAAACCCCTTTCTAAGTTAGTACAAAGGCAAAGCGGGGCTTTGGGGAGAGGGCTAAGGAGAATGGGATATTTCTTACTCGAATTGTGCCATCATATGCTGACTTTCTTTCTCCAGGACTGGCAGGCTATTTAACACTGAGTCTTTCTCTCATTATGTGCAGCTGTGGGCTCTTTGGAATTATTCTCTCTACCACCATAGCTGATGCTCTCTTAACTGAAGTTTCTTGACCTGGGACATATATATTTCATTTTGATAGTGATTGATTACCTCCTCCTCAACCTCTAAAAACCTTGGGGTTAAACTCCAGCTCCTCCTCTGCTGACCTTTTTTCTCTACCCTATTGGGTAGGGACATGTAAGAAACCCCCATGTTGCGTCTCTTACTTTAGTGGCCTAAAGCTTCTTTGCCTGAGCAAATTCCTAAAGTGAAGTTGGACCCCAGTAGAGCAGCAGCTCTCCTGTGCACCTTCATCAATATAGCCAGCCAGCCTGCTCTTTTATATTTACCAGGCAAAGGTCACAGAGTGGTTCACCCCATCCCTTCAACTATAGGGCACATATTTTAGGCTTTTCAATGATCTATTAAAACCTCTCTCAGTTGGCTTGAGATGGGAAGGAGGACCAAACACGCTGGCTGTTGAGGAGGAGAGGAGAGAAATTGGCTTGCAAAGTAATACTCCTTAAAAATTTTCTTCCCATCCCTAATGTCTCAACCTATTATTTATAATTTTACTAACTGGTTTGAGGTTAAATCACACTTTATTAATCCTCAAGGGTAAGCTGCTCAGCGTTTTACTTGGTATCTAATATGTGGTGCCTTAATGCTTTGGGGTCAATATGAGAGAAGAAACCTTTCGTTTTGGCATCCAGTTAGCTAAAGATAAGGGTTTCCCCTTAAGGAGAGGTTTCTTCTCTAGAAACTGGACAGCCATCAGCCTTCTCCTTTCTTCATCTCTGCTTTAGTCATGTCTCTCTTAAGAATAGCCAATCTCTAATCCTCATCCTTTGTGGCAAACTACAGCCACCTCATTCCTCTAGTGTTCATATGTTTTCATTCCAACTCCACTCCAAGACTGACTTGACTTTCTCTGGTCCCCACAAATCAATTCTTCAGAAAAAGAATCCAAAGGATACAGCTCTGGCAAGGTACCCAAACCTGGTTCTTTATCTATGATGGCTAAAACCTGTCCTATAAATTAGGGCAATCCTGAGATTTACCAAAGAGAAAGATGTTCCTAGTGCGTGGGCTAAATGTATAGCCCCAAAGTTTCCCACTAGAGGTGTGTTAAGAGATGTCTTCATGTAAGGGGTGTCAGCTGAGGAATGACAAGGTTTACAAATTTGGAAAGGAGAGCTTTATTTGTCATAAAATGTTGCAGCCCGCAGATTGGCCATCTGATAGGCTTGGAGGCATCACTTCCAGACAGGAGCCAGAAACAGACACTTTGAAGGAGGGGAAAAGGGGACAGGAATTTAGGCTGAGTAGCATGGCCCAATATACACATTCAATGAGCTATAGGAGGAGTCATAAATATTTATGAAAGGAGACAATTATGCACGGGCAATTGAGCTCCATGTCACTCCATGGGACTTGTGTTAAAAAATGGCAGCATTAGCATGATCTAAGGATGCAGTGTTGGGTCCTCTGATGTCAAAAGATGAAGCAGAGGACCCCAAAACCCTTACTGCACATCCTCCATAGACTGGCCACAACTGCTCCATGGTTGGCGGTTTCTTATCAGGAAGAAACGACTGTTAGTTGTTTTGTTAAAACTGCAAAAGAGGGGGCAGTCATGTGAATGGTTGATATCAGCAATGGAGTCTCTTGAAAGGGCTGATTTCTGTTTAGCCCTTAGAGAAGAAAGCCTAATGGCAGTTTAAGAGGATGTATCTGAACTTCCCATTCAGTCAAGGCAGAGAAACAAGTTTTCAAGGTTACCCTGCAGTCCCTTTGGCCAAGAGAGAGTCTATTTCAGTTGTTGGGGGAGCTGAGGATTTCATTTTCATTTCTCAGTAGACACATTGGAATTTAACCTTGAAATATGAGAAATATATGTATGAGAGATACAAAATATGGTTTAAGTCTTTCTAGAGGGGTCTTTCTAGAGAGGAGAGGCTGGAACACAGACTTTAATAGAAATGACAGCAAAATTAATTAGGCATTTTCTGTGCCTTAAAAAAAGTATATATCACAGTTTTTAGCTGCAGAACAACTCACAGAGTGATAAAATGTTAATTCATTTGCTATTGCTGGAAGAGTTTCTCTTTCCAAGAAATCAACACCACTTATTTAATAAATACCTCTGAGCAAATACTAGGTCCCAGGCACTCTTTCAGGTACTGGAGAAACACTGAAGTGTGCAAACCTCTTGCTTTATGAAGTGGGGGAGATGGAGGATGAACAATAATGTGTTGCCACTTAAGGAGATGCAGTGTGATGAGCGATGAAGAGAAAGACTTTTCAAAAGTGATAACCTTTGAGTAGCAAAGTAATTCTGTAAAAACAACAAAAAACTCACGCCTGTAATCCCAGCACTTTGGGAGGCCGAGGTGGGTGGATCAAGAGGTCAGGAGATCGAGACCATCCTGGCTAACATGGTGACACCCCGTCTCTACTAAAAATACAAAAAGTTAGCTGGGCATGGTGGCAGGCACCTGTAGTCCCAGCTACTCTGGAGGCTGAGGCAGGAGAATGGTGTGAACCCGGGAGGCAGAGCTTGCAGTCAGCTGAGGTCGCGCCACTGCACTCCAGCCTGGACAACAGAGCAAGACTCTATCTCAGAAAAAAAAAAAGAAAAGAAAAAAAGGGGGGGGTAGACAGAGGAGACTGCAAATGCAAAGGCTAAATTTATAAGAAAGAAGAACTAGTTTGAATGCAAATCTAACTAGATTCATGCAGAGGAAATAACCCATGAAAAGACAACACAGAGAGGACAAAGCAAAGAGGATTACACAAGAAGGACAGAATTTCAGGGAAGGGGTTGTGTGCGTCATGATCTTACCGTACTCAATAATGCCAGTAAGGACAGAGGCCTCAACAGTGCATGGCCCAGGCCTTTGGAATGGAGTGACGAGGGCTACAGAAGTATACAATTAATACCAAAACAGCCTCAGTCTCCAAATGAAGTAAAGCCTGTTTCTAGGCATTTAATCTCTATTAATGGTTCCATAGAGCCCTTATTGATTTTTCTGTTTAGAGAAATGAGGAAAAAAACATGAACTTAATTAGGGCTCACTCTCCTCATCTCAACTCTTAAGTGCTGGCTTTTACTTTTCCAATGCATCTGCCCTGAACTGGAATTTGAGCACTGGGATTTGGGAATGCCGCTGTCTGAGAGGTGAGGCTTTGGGAAATAAACTCAAAAAAAAAAGAGAAAGAAAAAGCAGCAGAGAGTAGGCTGATGGGAATGCTAGACAGAAGGGCAAGGCCAGTAATGCTCACTCCTATACAAATAGCTGCATGCACCTGTCTGTCAGGAGTGACATCCTGCTCAGAGACAAATGAGACCTGCTGGGTCTGGAAAGTCGGTGTGATCCTGACCTGAAACGGGTCATTCTGTCAAATGTGCTCCCGCCCTCTGAGGAAGGAGTGCTTGGCTGTAATAAATCTCTAGCCTAGCCAGGGAGGGGCATCCACCCACTGGGAAACCCATCCATTGGCTTGAAACAACCACAGAAAGTAACAGAAAGCTCTTGTTTTTCCATCTCTAAAAAGAAAAGGGAACTGATACACCTTGAGGGTAGCAGAGAAACAAAAACAAAGACAGGGCTTATATTCAACATAGTCCACAACCAGTTGTGTATGAGCCCAGGCCACACAGAGACTCTGGCCTTAGATCAGGAGGAGACCTGCAGCTGGTCCCAACTTAGTACTTGTAGACAGATCATAAGAAGGAACAAGGATTCTGGGAGGAGTCAGGGGAATCAGTTGAGGGGCTGGAGGCCGTTCAGAAATATTTCCACATTTTAACAACAGGTGACCCACCAGTGTGCACTCTCTGGATACTACCCTCTATATCAAGCCCACGTCTAAATAGCTATTTCCTTTAAAAAATAAATCAATGAAACAAAACAACCACAAAGCCCAGAGGCTGGGAAGCATGGGGGCATTTAAAAGAATTTGATTAATGGGTACAAATATACAGCCTGATAGGAGACATAAGACCTAGTATTAGCTAGATAAGTAGGGTGACTACATTTACAGTAATCTATTGTATTTCAAAATAGTAGAGAAGAAATTGTATGGTTTTAGCATTAAAAAGATAGATATTTAAGACAATAGATATCCCAAGCACACTGATTTGATCTTTAAAAATTATACGAATGTATTTAATTAGCACATGTGCCCTGAAACTATGTACATCTATTATGCATCAATAAAAAATAAGAGTGTTCTAATGAATGTTTCTCGGCACTGGCTTTGGGAGAGCTATGGCATTTCACATATAGATTGATTAGTATGCGCTTCCATTCCAAGAATAGCAAGCTTTCATTTGGCATACTCTGGGAATAGAAAGTGGTAACATGGATTTAAACCCCCCAAAAATGTCTACTCACTGCTTTCTCTTTATTCCCCCATGAGATGAAGCAAATCAATGAGACAGCTCTGCTCTCAGTGATCTCACACTACAGTGTGTGGAAGAGACACAGGTGTCAAAACTCACAGGGCAGCGAGCTCAGAGCTAAGAATCAGGAGTATGGGGAAGCATCTAATCACATCTGTGGGAAGATTAGCCAGAAAGAACACTCCAGAACCATGGTGTAACATCGTGCTAAGCCTAAAAGTAGGTTAAAGATACATAGAGAATGGGAGAATATTCTAGGCCTATGGAAGAGAGAACTGAGTTAGCATTCAGGGAGAGTACAGTATGGGAACATGTCACAGATTCAAGAACCACCTACTTTTAATAATGATAGTTATGATCGTAACCATCTATATTAAGTTCCTAGGGCTTAAAAAGTACCGGGTGACACAGAACAATGTAAATGTCTTATTTCACAGTTCTGGAGGCTAGCCGTCTGAAATCATAGTCTTGGCAATGCCAGGCTTCCTCTGAAGGTGTTAGTGAGGACTATGTTCCAGGCCCTTCTCTTGCTTGCAGGAGCTCCAGTAGCTGCTTGGCTTGTAACTGCATCACTTCCATCCTAACTCCATCACCACGTGGTCCTCTTCTCCTTGTCTCTGCATACGGTCTTCTCTCTGTAATGTTTGTCTCTGTGTTCCAATTCTCCCATTTAATGAGAATAACAGGCAGTGGAACAAGGTAGGCCTTCATGACCTTATTTTAACTTGACACCTCTGTAAAGACCTTATCTTCAAATAAGGTCACATTCTAAGGTACTGGAGATTAGGACCAAAATATAATTTTTTCAGGGACACAAGTCAATCCATAAAACCTTCCCTGACACAGGAATTGAATTATCTAGCTAACAAAGCTCCTCCAAATTGATAGAATTCCATGCTATCTTTGCAATATCCGTGTGGGATATAGATGTGTTTCCCTATTTTAGAGGTAGTTTGGTTGAGGTGTCATAATTAGTAAAAGCAAAAATTAAAACTAAAATGATAGTCTTGTTTTTGTTTTTGTTTTTGAGGGCTTACTCCACTTACTCCACAGGTCATGGGCTTTACATGTAAAATTTCATTTGTCTCCATTTTAAACATGAAGAAACTAGGGCATTAAAGCACTTGAGTAGTATTCTAAAATCACAGGTAGTGGTGGAGCTAGGGTTTAAACCATAGCATGTTAATTGCAAAGCACATAACCATAAACAATGGGTCTCATTTAACTCTTTTTTGCACACAGTGAATAATCACATGATGATTATAAACAGCATTTATCAACATTTAATATTAATTGGCCTTTCACATACTTTATAAACATTCTGACAACAATGCACAGTATTATTTGTCCCTGGTATCCAAAAGTGTAGATGGAGATTTTGAAACATAAAGTAATTTGCACATGACTGCAAAGGTAGGAAGTTAGAAAATTGCTGCATTTAACTTTGAAATCCAGAAAAACGCTAAGTTGGAGAGATCTGGTAGAGGTAAGAGGTCTCAACATGAAGCAATAAAAATGGAATGCAGTCTAAGATGACAGACAGAATTCATAATCCTCTTCCCTGCATTTCAATGCAACGTTCTGTCATTGTTTTTCTCTTTAGTTAAAGACATGTAGTACTTCTCTGTTGGAAGCAGGCCCCCCAAAATCTGGCCAAAACTGGCACTGAAATTGGCCATAAACAGAATCTGCAGCACTGTGACATGTTCATGATGGCCATAATGCCCACGCTGGAAGATTGTGGGTTTACAGGAATGAGGGCAAGGAACACCTGGCCTGCCCAGGGTGGAAAACCACTTGAAGACATTCTTAAGCCACAAACAATAGCATGAGCAATCTGTGCCTTAAGGACATGCTACTGCTGCAGTTAACTAGCCCAACCTATTCCTTTAATTCGGCCCATCCCTTCGTTTCCCATAAGGGATAATTTTAGTTCATTTAATATCTATAGAAACAATGCTAATGACTGGTTTGCTGTTAATAAATATGTGGGTAAATCTCTGTTCAGGGGTCTCAGGTCTGAAGGCTGTGAGACTTCTGATTTCCCACTTCACACCTCTATATTTCTGTGTGTGTGTCTTTAATTCCTCTAGCGCTGCTGGGTTAGGGTCTCCCCGACTGAGATGGTCTCAGCACTTCTCGAAAACAAGAAGAAAAATGTGTGCAGGTTAACAGTAGAGGAAACTCCTGGGATTGAGCGTTGATGGACAGTGAAGTCCTGTAGCTCTCAGAAAGGAGAGCCTGGATACTCACTGTGGGGAAGGACCCCAGGAGTCTGTGAAGAAAAAGAAGCCAGACAGGATAGTCTCATCAGTGAACTTGACCTGAAATCATTTCACCTAACAGCTTGAATGACACTTTTTTGTGTGTCTTATTGACTAATTAAAAGCAACCCTATAAACAGTAACTTCGTTTGAATTGTTCCTGGATAGCATATTGACAACAGCAACTCCCAAGGTCCACCAAAGACACAAACCCTCTGCTGTAAAAGGTAGAATTGTGCAATGCAGCAGGTCAAGCTGTGGAACTGCAACACCATGAGAAAGAGAGAAAGCATGGCAAACGAGGAGAACCCCCCTTCCAGCTCCAAAAAGTACAGACAGACACACACACACACACACACACACTCACGTATGTGCAACTGGAATGTGTATGTGTGTGTGTATTTAAAACGTACTTTAAAATAAGTACACTTGGGCCAGGCGTGGTGGCTCATGCCTGTAATTCCAGCACTTTGGGAGACCGAGGTGGGTGGATCACGAGGTCAGAAGTTTGAGACCAGCCTGACCAACATGGTGAAACCCCGTCTCTACTAAAAGTATAAAAATTAGCCAGGTGTGGTGGTGCATGCCTGTAATCCCAGCTACTCAGGAGGCTGAGGCAGGAGAATCACTTGAACCTGGGAGGTGGAGGTTGCAGCGAGCCGAGATCGTACCACTGTACTCCAGCCTGGGCGACAAAGTGAGTCTCTGTCTCAAAAAAAAAAAAAAAATAGGGACACTTAGAATTCTGAAATAAGAGAAGGAAATAGCAATTTTGCAATGAAAACAGTGGTAAATAAATTTTAAAAAGAATGTCAAATAAATAAGAGCCAAATACAAAGGTTGAAATTGAAAAGTAAAGCCACTAAAATAAATAATTCTAATACTGTCCATAGGAAGCATAATTAACATTAAATTTTATTAAAGAAAGTAGTGAATTGGAATTTAAAATTGAAAAAATCCCCAAAACAATACACACACACACACACACACACACATATATAGTATATTTTGTATATATAGTATATTTTATATATATAGCACATTGTATAGAGTATATAATACTTTTTATATATGCAAGATAGTTTACAATATATACACAAAATATTACATATAGTATCATATATTAATCATAGTATATATAGTATTAGTATATATTAGTATATCAGTATATTAATATGTATTAGTATATTAGTATTTCATACAGTATATATGTAGTATATATACTACAGAGATATTTATATAGATATATCATGACTATATAGAGACACATAAATAGATATGATTCAAAATATGAAAGAAGTAAAAACACATGGAGAGCAGTTTAAGCTTTAATATATGTCTAACACACATGACATGGCAGAGGGAGAGAATAGCAAAAATGTGGGAAAAATTTTAAAGAGATTGGCTGGGAATTTGTTGAGAACTGAAGCATTCCGGCTGCGTGTGGTGGCTTATGCCTGTAATCCCAGCACTTTGGGAGGCTGAGGCTGGCGGATCACCTGAGGTCAGGACTTTAAGACCAGCCTGGCCAACATGGCGAAACCCCATCTCCACTAAAAATATAAAAATTAGCTGAGCATGGTGGTATACGCCTGTAATCTCAGCTACTCAGGGGGCTGAGACAGGAGAATCGCATGAACCCGGGAGGCAGAGGTTGCAGTGAGCCGAGGTCGTGCCACTGCACTCTAGCCTGCACAACACAGCGAGACTCTGTCTCAAAAAAAAAAAAAAAATTGAAGTGAAGCATTCAGAGTGGTCAGAGCCCATGAGCCAGTTTCAGCCTTCTTGGTCCATGGCTCCCTTCTTCTTTCCCGTGGCACTGATTCTGAATCCAGATGCGATTCATTCTCATCACTCAATCTTGAATAGCTTCATCTTCCCTTACCTCATTCTTCAACCCTTTTCTGTGTTGCCCACCTGGAGCTGAGCAGAGGCAGCTGAATCTGATCCAGACACAGAGTATAAGCTTGACGGTGCATCCAGATCACACATGCAAGTGGCAAGCGGGACAAAACATGATTTTCTAGACCTCTGCTAGGTCCAAAGCTTGAGACTTCCTTGGGAACACACCCTATCTGCTAGTTTGAGAAATAACTCACCAGCTTAATGGATGCTGTTCTTTTCTTCCTCTTTCCTCTGTTAATCCTTTGCCTGGAACAGTTGTTACTTTACAGCTTTCTGACTCTAATGAGCTTTTTGTGTAGCATATAGAGTTTGCCCAGTTTTTCTGCCCTGGGTCATTATTCAGCAGATCCAACTTTCAGCACTATTGGGTAGGACTCTTCCTCTAACCCTTTATAAGTCCGTCTTTCAATTTGGAGCCACATATTACAAATTGAAGCAGGAGTTCTTATAGTTCAGGAATTCCAAGAAGGGAACATTCCAGTGATCATGTCATACTGTTCAGAAAGGCTTAATGACAAGTTTATCTGAAATTACTTCTTCGGCACTCAGTATTTTCAAACTAGGACAGCTTCACCCTAAGAAAATACTTCTTAGGCTTTTTTTTTCCTTTTTTTTTTCACTCTTTATTTTCCTCCTTAAGAAACTTTTTTTTTTTCAAGCAGCTATTCTTCTATTGAGTTTCAAGTGCTGAAAATAGATCACATCCTGGCTAGGATCCTGGCCAGTGGGGGCCATCAACACTTTTCTGGTTTATTATTTTGTTTTTGACTCTATTTTTACTTGGAAAATAAATGTATTCAGATGCCTAATGAGTATTTGATACTTTTTCCAATTCATAATCTATGACATTTTACTAAATGTTAAATTTTTTTAATGTTAAATTTCTGATTAGAAAAATTTACCCCCAAAAAAAGCTAACCTGTAAATGAGATAAAGCAAGTAAAGCATAAACAGGCTTTCAATAAAATTTTTATTGCTGCAAAAAAAATACCTTTAAATAACCTTATTTTATCAACGCAGAACACAGTAAGAACTGAAAAGATACAAAAGCAGTCACAGTGGATTCCAGCATTTCCCTGTCCAGTCAACCTGTAATAGAAAAGGCTGCTGCCACTACAGTGTCCAAAGCATGGAAGGGCAAATAGCTGAAGACATAAGAAGGCCACCATGTGACAGACATGAACCCTTCTTTTTCTCTCCTCAAAGAAAAGTAAAGCCACCAAAAAAGGAAGGAAGGAAGGAAGGAAGGAAGGAAGGAAGGAAGGGAGGGAGGGAGGAAGGGAGGGAGGGAGGGAGGGAGGGAGGGAGGGAGGGAAGAGAAGAGAAAAAGAAAGTTGGAAAGGAGAGGAGGGGAAGGGAGAGAGAGGGAGAAGGATAGGTAGAGAGAGAAGGTGTTGAAGGCTTGAGGGTTAAAACCAAACTGTCTCCATGTGGTATCTAAGGTTCTTCCAATTCTAATCATGGTCTACCATTCATTGCCTCTATCCATCCATTTACTCTTCTCACCACTTGCTACAAGTGTGCCCTCTGCGTGGAACTCCTCTTCACACTCAGCAGTCTGACAGTCTGCACAGGCTATACCCATTCACTGGGACACACTACTCTGTGCTGCCTCACCAACTCTCAAATATTGAGAAATTTGATATTTCTCAAATATCATTGAGAAATGATATTTCTCATTCTTATAACATGATTAAGAAATAATTCTGAAGTCATTACATTGATTCAAACTTTAGCCTTATAAACATTTACAGAATGTGTGACTTTGAGAGAGACATTTAACTTCCTTGTACCTCAGTTTCTTCATCTGTTAAAGTGAATTATAATACCTACTTCCTAGGATTATTCTGAGAAATGGCTGAGGTAATACATGAAAATCTTAGAATTATATCTGGCAATTAATAAGTACTCGATATATGTTAGCTATTTTTAATTTCTTCCTTATCGATGCAGGTCAGTTCCAGTATCACCTCCTGGGGAAAATTTGATTGGTTCCTCTAGCCCATATAATAGTGGTCAGTTATTCTCCCATCTGCCCTCCCATAGTACTTCATAAATAAGCATGAGATTAATCTCATTGCTAATAATCTGCTGCTTACATGTTTCTCTCTCACTCTAGAGTTAGAAGCACAGAGCCATAAATATCATTATGGGATGTCCTACATCAAGAGACACAAATTTCTCCACCCCTCTATGCACACCCTTCTACCACGTGACTTCACTGCTCCTCTCAAGAAGCAAAGTCTATTTCTCCACTTCTGGAATCCGGGCTGGCTTTATAATTTGTTTAGGCCAATCTGGAAAATGTGATGCCATAGGATTCCCTAAAACTAGCCTAGACCTCAATCAGCTTTGAACCTTCCACTCAGTCTCTTGTTGCCTTAAGACTATCATGTTAGCCTGGGTTGATCAACTTAAGGATGAAATAAAGGTCAGTTAGCAGCAACCCCCAAATGCCAGAGGTATTGAGTGAACCATCCAATTGAGCCCCCAGGGGACTGCAGCCAGAGGAGTGACCTTAGGGCAAGAGAATTAGAAAAATCACGCAGCAGATCCCAGCCCAAATCACTGACCCACACAGTTGTGTGAAAAAAAAAAAAGGGTTATTATAAAGCTACTAAGTTTTGGGATGCAGCAATAGGTAACTATTCATGTACAATTTGGCATGCCATGTCTTGTGCTAGATGAAGGGAGCACTTAGAACACATGATCACATTTACTAATTACAAACCTCCTACAATAGAAGTGTCAGCCCACAAGTAATAGATGAAGAAACTCGATCCCAAAGACGGTCAGCTGATTAATACTCTAATCTTCCTATATGAACTATCTAGAACTTCAAATTCATGGGTATCAACCTCATAGAAATGATCATTAAAATTTGTACAAACTTAAAGAATTTTCACAAAACTTTTATTGTGTTCCTTCAAGTATATTTTGCCAAATTGGATAACCAAGAAGGGCACAGGATTGTCTAAATACAACCAGGAAATGGAGACCAATTAAAATGCTGCACTCTGTCTAGCATTAGAATATTGCAAAAGTTTCTCCTTTCTAGTGCTCTGTGATCCAGAGGTTCAGTAACAGAATCCATTCTTTATAAAGAAGAAACAGTTTTCACTCACACTATGTAACTAAGACCTAACAAAGTTCATGATAGATGGAAATCCCAGGACGCTTTCATTCAGAGAATTTCCTAAATGTATTTTTTTTTTTTTTGAGACAAAGTCTCACTCTGTTGCCCAGGTTGGAGTGCAGTGGTGTGATCTCAGCTCACTACAACCTCCGCCTCCCAGGTTCAAGTGATTCTCCTGCTTCAGCCTCCTGAGTAGCTGGGATTATAGGCACCCACAACCATGCCTGGCTAACTTTCATATTTTTAGTAGAGATGGGGTTTCACCATGTTGGCCAGGCTGGTCTTGAACTCCTGACCTCAAATGATCCACCTGCCTCAGCCTCCCAAATTGCTGGGATTACAGGCATGAGCCACCGCGCCTGGCCCTAGACGTCTTTTTGACTCAGGATTCTACATTTGTAGCATCATGGCTTTTCTTTCCTATGTCTCACCATCTCATTCTTAGTAACTTTTCCTGACATTTTTTAATCAAGATAGGGCCTTGAGCTTCCATAATCTTAACAGAGATTAGTCACTGGGATTCAGAAATGAGGAATTAGAATTCTAGAATTTCTAAAATCATGTTATTCTTAACATACCAGGATTATTCATAACCCTTACTCATTATTATTAATTGTCTAAACAAAAAGGTTTGGTAATTAAATAAGTTTAGCAGTCTGTACAAAGAAATATAGCCTACAGCAAATATTTGAACACTGGGAAGTATCAGTGGACACCATGAATGTCTTAGTCCATTTACTGTTGCTGTAAAGGAATACCTGAAGCTGGGTAATTTATAATGAAGAGGTTTATTTCACTCATCATTCTACTGGCTTTACAAGAAGTATGGTGTCAGCATCTGTTTTGCATCTGGTGAAAGCCTCAGGCTGCTTCCATTCACAGTGGAAGGCTAAGGGGAGGTGGTGCATGCAGAGATCACCTGGTGAAAGAGGAAACAAGAGTGGGGAGGAGGAACCAGGGTCTTTGTAACAACCAGATCTCATGGGAACTAATGTAGTGAGAACTCATTCACTGTACCCTGAAGGGAGGGCACTAACCTATTCAGGAGGGCCCCATCTCCATGGAGCTCTGTGGGTTAAGGCTGGCCTCTCACCTGGGAGACAGAGATTAACCTGACTCTCACACTTGCGGTCTTGGTGGTAATGTTGTTATTATACCTTTATAACATAGCATACATCTGGATTCACCTCAAAATCAGAAATGCATTTAGTATTTTAAAAAGCTTTTTGACCTGTAGCTCTTTATTAAAATTCTAGAGATGTTAGGCCTTTAAATAAACAGATTGATAAATTAATAAATAAAGACACATACTCCACATACAGATATATTTTCATAATCATTATTTCATTAAGTCTCACCTGGCTCTCCAAGATATTATTTGTATAAATTTGTTTTTCTTAGCTCAAAAAAAATGTTTTTTTGATTGACTTTTTTAATCAAAATATCTTCCAGAAAAAAAAATCTGGATTTGTTGGCTTCCATTGAAATATTGTAGGAAATCTGGGAACATGAGCCAACATTTCCATTTAAACATGTTGGGAAGTTGTTTATTCATCAGCTGCCTTCTTAAGATAAGCTATGTACCCCTTGCTCACCACAGCACATTCCACTCATCATGGTACCCCTCCTGTTGATACTTCATGTCAAGTGAACTTACCATTGAATTACACAGTTATGTCTTCAATCACTAAAGAAGTAAATTCATCTCACTTCAGTCATGTATATAACCTACTCATTCCCTTTAGGACACACATCGGAAATCCCTAATATTGTCAAATGATGAATCTTCACTTTTTATACCATGAATATTTAGTCCCCTTAACAACTGATGTATACAAAAGTGACAAAATCAACCTCTCTTTTTTCCTCAAAGTAATTTATCATTTTTAACACAAACAGGTATTCTATGTCTCTAACAATATATATAATAGTTTATCAAACTTAAGAAATCGCAGGCTTCTTTTAAAGCAGAAAATATTGTGACTTTTTGTATTTTAATTATTTTCAAACAAAACATTTAAATACATTCTTTATGCTTCGAGCTATTTTACATCTCTACAGCCAAAACAGATTTATCAATTAGATATAAACAAAAGTATAAATTGATACAACACTAAGAAATAACGCAAAGCAATGGGATAGGTGATGCTGTTTCGTTGAAGAAAAACTCTTCTTTGTCATGTGAATATATTTTTGAGAAACAAGCTCTTGTGAGTCTGCTCTGCCTGTACTCTGCAGGGTGAACAAGCTTCCCACCACTTTAAAAACATGTATTATATATTGTGTCATATTCTCTTTAAGTCACATATATATTTAATCTCATTAGACAATGGCAATTAAAACAATTCTCCTTGGTTGCATCACTCTCATAAGCTGAATGGTTTCTCAAATAATATGACAGTCCTTCCATCAAAAGTGGTCATCTCAATGGTACAAAAATTCTTTATATCAAGCTTGTCAATAAAAATAGAATAAAATAATTACAAATATTTATATAGGACTTAGGAATTCATGGCTTGATAACCTAAGGTTGAGGAACATTGCTTTAAGTTTCATCTGTGGAAAGATATCAGCAATTGTTCCATGGATTTGCTGTCCTCATTGCTATAAAAATATCCAAAGAATTTGGTCTTTCTGGACAAGGATAAGGCCATGAAAGAGAACCACCAACAAACTCTATATCGATGAGTTGTGTTTAGATTCTAGTTCTTCAAACTGAAGCCTCCACAAAATCATTTTCAGCCTAATTATGAGCCTTGATGAGCCTGACTGGCCATTGAAAGAGACCACTATTCCTCAAAAAGTTAAACAGAGTTATCATATGACTGAGAAAGTCTATTCCTAACTATTTTCCCAGAAGAATTAAAAATATATTTCTACATAAAAACGTATACAGGAATATTCACAGCACCATTATTCATAAAAGCCTGAAACTGGAAATAATCCAAGTACCTATCAGTTAATAAACTGATAAGCAAAATATGGTATATCTAAGCAATATAATATTATTTACCCATAAATATGAATAAAGTACTGACACAATATAGATGAACCTTGAAAACATTATGCTAAGTGAAAGAAGCTAGACACACAGGTCATATTTATTTTATTCCATTTCTATAAAATGTTCAGAATAGAAAAATTCACAGGGACTGAAGGAAGATTGTTAATTTCTAGAGGGGGGAATTGAAAATGACTGCTAAGGAGTAAAGGGTGTGTGTGTGTGTGTGTGTGTGTGTGTGTGTGTGTTTGAGAAGATAAAAATATTCTGAAGTTAGATAGTGGTGATGGTTGCACAAGTTTGAGAATATGCTAAAATCCACTTGATTTTTCACCCTAAAATAATAAATTTATGGTATGTGATTCATATCTTCTTAAACAAAAAATATATATATTTTAAAAATAATCTCTAACAAGACTTTCACAAAGTATTCCAAAAACATGAGCAGAAATTTTCCAGACAAAATTCCAGACACAGTAAAAAAGAATTAGCATGTCTTGATGGCAGGTTTTATGTGAAGAAGAGCTGTATACAAAGTAAAAATAAAATCCAACTGGCAGCAGATTATTAATCTCTCTTTCACCATGCTAAGGAGCTGGGTCCATGTATTAGTCCATTTTCACGCTGCTGATAAAAGCATACCTGAGACTGGGTAATTTACAAAAGAAAGAGGTTTAATGGACTTACAGTTCCATCTGGCTGCAGGTGCCTCACAATCATGGCAAAAAGCAAGGAGGAGCAAGTCTTGTCTTACATGGATGGCAAGAGGCAAAGAGAGACAACTTGTACAGGGAAACTCTCATTTTTTAAAATCATCAGATCTCCTAAGACTTATTCACTATCAGGAGAACAACATGAAAAAGACCCACCGCCATGATTCAATTATCTCCCACTGGGTCCCTTCCACAACACAAGGGAATTTGGGGAGCTAAAAGATGAGATTTGGGTGGGGACAGAGCCAAACCATATCATTCCGCCCCTGGCCCCTCCAAAACCTCATGTATTCACATTTCAAAGCCAATCATGCCTTTCCAATAGTCCCCCAAAGTCTTAACTCGTTTCAGCATTAACTCAAAAGTCCACAATCCAAACTGTCATCTGAGACAAGTCCCCTCTGCCTATGAGCCTGTAAAATCAAAAGCAAGTGAGTTACTTCCTAAATACAATGGGAGTACAGGCATTGGGTAAATACAGCTATTCCAAATGGGAAAAATTGGCCTAAACAAAAGGGCTACAGGCCCCATGCAAATCCAAAATCCAGTGGGGAAGTCAAATCTTAAAACTCCAAAATGATCTTCTTTGACTCCATATCTCACATAGAGGTCATGCTGATGCAAGAGGTGGGTTCCCATGGTTTTGGGCAGCTTCACCCCTGTGGTTTAGCAGAGTATAGCCCCCTCCTGGCTGTTTGCATGTCTGCAGCTTTTCCAGGCACATGGTGCAAGTTGTCAGTGCATCTACCATCCTGGGGTCTGGAGGATGGTGGCCCTTTTCTCACAGCTACCCTAGCCAGTGCCCCATTAGGGACTCTGTGTGGGGCCTCTGACCCCATTCCTTTCTCCACTGCCCTAACAGAGGCTCTCCATGAGGACCCCACCCCTGCAGCACACTTCTGCCTGGACATCCAGGCATTTCCATACATTCTCTGAAACCTAGGCAGAGAATCCCAAACCTCAGTTCTTGACTTCTGTGCACCCACAGGCTCAACACCATGTGGAAGCTGCCCAGGCTTGGTGGGCTTCCTCCCTCTGAAGCAACAGCCCAAGCTGTACCTTGGCCCCTTTCAACCACAGCTAGAGTGGCTGGGACACAGGGCACCAAATCCCTAGGCTGCACACAGCACAGGGACCCTGGGTCCGGCCCATGAAACCATGTTTTCCTTCTAGGCCTCCAAGCCTGTGATGGGAGGTGCTGCCGTGAAGATTTCTGACATGCCTGAAGACATTTTCCCCATTGTCTTGGGGATTAACATTTAGCTCCTCATTATTTATGCAAATTTCTACATGCTGCTTCAATTTCTCCTCAGCAAATGGTATTTTCTTTTCTATCATATTGTCAGGGAGCAAATTTTCAGAACTTTTATGCTGTGCTTTGCTTATAAACTGTAATGCCTTTAACAGCACCCAAGTCACATCTTGAATTCTTTGCTGCTTAGAAATTTCTTCTGTCAGAAACCCTAAATCATCTCTCAAGTTTAAAATTCCATAAATCTCTAGGGCAGGGGAGAAATGCAGCCAGTTTCTTTGCTAAAACATAACAAGAGTTACCTTTGCTCCATTTCCCAACAAGTTCCTCATCTCCATCCGAAACTACCTCAGCCAGGATCTCATTGTCTATATCATTAAAAGCATTTTGGTCAAAGTCATTCAACAAATCTCTAGGAAGTTCCAAACTTTCCCACATTTTCCTGTCTTGTTCTAAGCCCCCCAAACCATTCCAATGTCTGCCTGTTACCCAGTTCCAAAGTGACTTCCACATTTTTGGGTATCTTTTCAACAGCACCCCACTCAATTGATACCAATTTACTATATTAGTCCATTTTCACACTGCTGATAAAAGCATACATGAGACTGGGTAATTTACAAAAGAAAGAGATTGAATAAACTCATAGATCCATGTGGCTGCGGGGGCCTCACAATCATGGCAGAAGGCAAGGAGGAGCAAGTCACATCTTACATGGATAGCAGCAGGCAAAAAGAGAGAACTTGTGCAGGGAAACTCTCATTTTTAAAATCATCAAATCTCATGAGACTTATTCACTATCACCAGAACAGCATATGAAAGACCCACATGATTCAATTGTCTCACACCAGGTCCCTCCCACAACACATGGGAATTATGAAAGCCACAAGATGAGATGTGTGTGGTGACACAGAGCCAAACCATATCAGTCCAGATGGAAGGAAGCCATTTGAACAGGCATGATGACTAATTATCACAATAATTCTTCCAAGAGCAAGAGTAGGCTTATTTGTTTTTTTGTTGATTTGTCTCTTGGTTTATTTTTCCTGAGACTTATCTAGTATATCATGACTGCTTCCTATTTCTGATACACCAAAATGAAAAATAAAAGCAAAAGAAATATGCAAAAACTTGAGGTAGGGGTGAAGGAATGTAGAAGCTTCATAAGATTTTTTTAAAAAAACAGAAATCTCACTGCCAAACAAAGCAAGGAAAAATATTTTAAAACAAAACTATATCAGGCAAAACATTTGTGGTTCCTTTGATGATTATCCAAGGAGAATATTTTATTCTTTCTTGTTTGTGTGGTTTAGGCTGTTTTAAGGAACTCATGGTTTTGACTGAATGGAAAATTCAATTAAGCAAGTGATTCATCTTTCCTTTACAAAAAATCCTGACTGTCCATTGTATTCATCAGGGTTCATCAGAGAAATAGATAGAAAGAAAGTTAGATTGATAGATCAATAGATCAATAGATAGATATCTAATAGATCTATCTATCTATAGATCTTGTTAGTATTCTCTGCCTAGATAGAACTGTCTATCTATCTATCTATCTATCTATCTATCTATCTATCTATCCATTGATATGGTAAGGGACAGAAAGAAAGAAAGATTATGTGGATTGGCTGATGTGATTATGTGGAGGCTTGAGAAGTACCACAATCTACTGTCTGTAAACTGGAAAGCCAGGAAAGTTGGTGGTATCATTTAGTCCACATCTTTTCAAAAGCCCTGGAAACCAGGGAATCTAAAGGTATAAATCCAAGTCTGATGACAGGAGAAGATGATATGAGATGTCTCAACTCAAGCAGCCAGGTAGGAAGCAAAAATGGGTTGAAATTTCCCTTCCGCTGCCTTTCATTCCATTCAGACCCTCAACAAATTAGATGCCCATCACAGTGAAAAAGTCAATCTACTTTATTGATTTCACTGATTTGAATGTTCATCTCATCTTGAAACACCCTCACAGGCACACTCAGAAGTAATGTTTAATCTGGGCACTCCATGGCCAGCCAAGTTGACACATAAAATTAACCATCAAATTAACAGCTAAGCTGTTTGCTTATGTTCACCAAAACTGATAGCCTATTTGGTGATTGTGTACACTAAGAGTTGCTTGTAAGAATTCCACTGCAGAATTATTACTTATGGTCATCATTTCTGAATGGGTGAAGCTGAAAGACTTGCATTATTATCCTGAACAGACAAGAAATGGTATGTGACATAGACAAAATAGCTGGCTTTTCTAGGTCTCTGTTAACAAAATAGAAATAAGATAGTTCTTCTTTTTTCTGGCTCCATGTTTATCTCTTGCCACCAGCAACTAGCCCTTTTGGATAAGGAGGTTTTCGTTTCAGCATTTACTGAGGCCAGTAAGTGACTCTGTCCTGACATAGATGGTAGGCTTTGTCTGTCCATGGTTAGAAAACTTAGCAGGTCCATGGTAGAGAAAACAGAATGTGTCCAAGTCAATCTGATGCACTCTAATTTCTTCTAGCTTCTTTAAGAAATTCTGTGTCAGGATTAACACTTGGAAAAATATGCAAAGGTATGAATTCACTGAGAGAAATAAGCATTGAACTACTATGAAAGAAAATCTGTGACCATGTCAGCTTCCTTACTGTGTGAGAATCACTCTCTTCTTCCCTATTGGAAATACTGTGCATTGCTATTACAGAAATGGAGGATTAAAAATATGGTTTTATTCTTTCTACAGCCCTAGTATTGCATACAGTACCTGGCACACAGTATGTCCCAGTAAACATGGTTGTTGAACAATGGTTGACATTATAAACACTTAGCAATAGAGCTTGTGAAATTAATTATATGTCCAGAGATATCTAAAGAAAACAGAAGGTGGGAAGGGTCAAAATTATAACCTGAGTTAGGAAGGAGGGTTGATTTCTCACTGGGGTGAAGGAATGCCAGTGATCTCTACTCTGCAGATCACCTGAGAAAAACAACAAGAACAACGATGAGAACATCTCATTTTTGGAATTGTCCTTGTTGGAAATTTAGTAGGTATGAGGAATAACTGGGACTGCTATTTATTGTGGCCTTGCTAGATGCTGCTGTTGTGCTGTTGCATGGAAACACGCATAAGACTGGTGTTTGCAGGTGGCTATTGGAATAAGCTGATCTACGGCAGTCAAGTCATAGGTGGAGAGAAGCTGTGACCTCCTCTCTAATCTGCTCTTCTCCTATGGCTGTGACTCCATTCTGATGAAACAGATGTCCTTGTAAAAGGGTCACATTTCATCTTCTCCTGTCTATCTAAGTCTGCTTATATCCTAAATATCAATGTGATCTTCCACGTTTGTGGTTTGGTCATCCATTTGGTTTCTGATCCAACCATATTTTTGCTCATTTTTAGAGCATTCTATTTAGGACTTTTTACATCCATAGCCCATATCAATAGGCCAACTGTCATACAGCACACCACGGTTGAGCACAGTTGCCAAAGTAGCACTGACCCAGAGATCCTAAGACCTGCCCATGTTCTGTAGAAATAAAGATTTACTCCCCAACCCATCTCTTCTCCCTCCACTTTCATGCAAACACACACACACACACACACACACACAAACACACGCACATACACACACACAAGACATAGCCATAATTCAAGAATGTTTGTTTTTACCAGACTCCCAAATCCCTCAAAAGCCCCAGACTCTAGAAACATCATTTAATTTTGGCCTCTGACTATCAGCCCTACTTGCTTCTCCACAGGAAAAGATATCCCCAAGCTCACTATTTAAATTATTGTACCTCATTTCTGGAAGTAATATGGCAATATCTGCAGTCTCTAGTGTTGTTCACGGTCTTTGTATTACTTTGTTTCCAAAGCAGACACTTACTATAACAACAATAATAATGAACCAATTTTAGTTGGTGCTTTGATGTTTGCTGTCTGTGAAAAATCAGTGTTTCCACTGAAGTAATTATGTTCTCTTTAAAACAATTTCATTTCACAACTAGGAAATCATAGATGCAGAGAGGTGAGGCAATTTGTACAAAATCATATGGTCATTCAGTAACAAAATCCACCCTCAGACAAAAATCATCTGCCTCCAAAATTATATTTTTATTATCACAGAGCATCCTGTCTGCTGGCAGGAACTTCAGCAGAAATCAATTGACCAGCCTCAAATCATGTCAATTATAATTTCAGTGTTTATTTCTGCACTTAGTAATAAAAGGCTGTGAAGCAAGAGTGGGTATCTCTGTGCAGACCATGTAGAGTAAAAAGCAACATCAAACTCACCAAAGAATCCAGACCAGACCACGACTGGACACTTCATTTAATGACTATCACTGAATATCATCAGTTTCTTACTCAGGTGGGATGCACAGATATGACAGATTGCAATGTGTATCCTTCAAAATGTTACAAAGAAGTTTGTGGACTAGAGAGTGTATAGTTTTTGACACTTTTCCCCTTTATTGCTGGCTTGTAAACTTACATTTCCACTAAGATGAAATACCCATTTCTCTATGACTGTTTGCCTCTTCACCAACCCTTCCCATGTGAAGATACAGTTAACCAAACCCTTCTTTTTGCTTCTACTCTCCTTTCCATAGATCTGTCTCTAATTAGTGTTTGCCACACGATGCTGAAGGCATTTACTTAATCTCTGATTTCTCTTGAAACCATACTGTTTGAAGGTAGGATCCATTCTGATTTAGTCTTCTACTTTTTGACATAAAGTGTCGATAAATTTGCAGATGTCTGGTATTTATAATTAGGAGGTTAAATTATTCGGACAAGCAAAAACTTTACGATCTGTTCCTCATCCACTATGTCAGCAGAAGTTTCCCTAAATAAAAAAGTCAAAGGGTTTATTTATTTGCAGAATTGCCTTCCCTTTTGTTTTACTCTGCCTCAGGCAAATGTTTTAAATAAACACAAATACTCCAGCATCTCCCTATAAGTCAGTCCCTCTGATAAATGAATATTTAAATAAATTTCTATGACAGGCTGAATAAGGGACCCCAATGATGTCCATGTCCTAATTTCTGGAACCTGAGAATGTGTTACCATATATGATTGAAAAAAAAAAAAGACTTTGCAGATGTGACTAAGTTAAGGATGTTGAGAGCAGATATGATCCTGATTGTCCTGGTGACCACAGTGTAATCATAAGGGTCCTTCGAAGACAGAGGCAGGAGGGTCAGTGTAAGAGTAAGAGACATAAGAATGGAAGTAGCTTGGAGTGACTCAAGGATGGAGCTACAATATAGGGAGTCTCTAGAAGGTGAAAAAGCTGAGGAAACAGATTCTTCACTAAGAGCCTCTAGAACAAACCAGCCCTGTAAACACCTTGACTTTAGCCCACTGATAGGGTTTGGCTTTGTGTCCCCACCCAAATCTCATCTCAAACTGTAACCCCCATATGTCAAAGGAGGGATCTTGTAGGAGGTGCTTGGATCATGAGGGCAGTTTTCCCATGCTGTTCTCTTGATAATGAGTTCTCAGGAGACCTGACAGTTTAAAAGTGGCACTTCCCGCTTCTCCCTCTCTCTCTCCTGCTGCCCTGTAAGACATTCCCTGCTTCCTGATATGGTTTGGCTGTGGCCCCACCCAAATCTCATCTTGAATTATAGTTCCTGCTGGGTGTGGTGGCTCACACCTGTAATCCCAGCACTTTGGAAGGCCAAAGCGGGTGGATCAACTGAGGTCAGGAGTTTGAGACCAGCCTGGCAATCATGGTGAAACCCCATCTCTAGTAAAAATACAAAAATTAACTAGGCATGGTGGTGCATGCCTGTAATCCCAGCTACTCGGGAGGCTAGGGCAGGAGAATCGCTTGAACCTGGGAGGTGGAGGTTGCACTGAGCCGAGATAGTGCAACTGCACTCCAACCAGGGCAACAGAGTGATACTCCTTCTTAAAAAAAAAAAAAAAAAAAAAAAAATTTGTAGTTCCCATAATCCCCATGTGTGGTGGGAGGGACCCCGTGGGAGGTAATTGAATCATGGGGCAGTTTTCCCCATGCTATTCTCACGATAGTGAGTAAGTTCTCACGAGATGTAATGGTTATATAAGGGGCTTCCTCCTTTGCTGGGCATTCATTCTCTCTCCTGCCACCCTGTGAAGAGGTGCCTTCTTCTATGATTATAAGTTTCCTGAGGCCTCCCAAGCCATGGAGAACTGTGAGTCAATTAAATCTCTTTTCTTTATAAATTATGCAGTCTTGGATATTTCTTCATAGCAGCATGAAAATGGACTAAAACACTTCCCCTTTGCCTTCCACCATGACTGTAAATTTTCTGAGGCCTCCCCAACCATTTGGGACTATAAGTCAATTAAACCTCTTTTCTTTACAAATTACCCAGTCTCAGGTATTCTTTACAGCACTGTGAAAATGGTTTAATACACCCACTCAGGCTGATTTTGGATGGATGATACCCAGAATTTTAAGGTGATACATTTTTGCCATGTTCAGCCACTAAGTTTGTAGTAATTTGTTCTGCTGTAGTAGTCATAGGAAGTTAATGCACTCCCTTTTCAAAGCACAGTGTTGTCCCTAATAATATAGTTGAAAAACATGGGATATGAAAAAAATGAAATGACTCCCTATCTAACATATTAATAGATCCCAGCTCCCTTTCCTTATGTGGACACCCTCATCGTGTAAAGGAATGGGGTGGAATTGGGAGGCACCTATGGTATTTTATCTTTTAAATATCATGAACTTCTTTCTAACTCAGGTTTGCATGAAGGCAATGCCTATTTTCTATGATAAAGGGAATAACACGGGTCAACAAGCTTTTCACATGTGCACTGGCTAATGTTCTATGTAGTTTTTAAATAGATGGCTATTTTTGGTCATCCACAGTACTGATTTTTAAAAGGTAGGGGGCTGGGTACAGTGGCTCACATCTGTAATCCCAGCACTTTGGGAGGCCGAGGTGGGCAGATCACCTGAGAGGTCAAGAGTTCAAAACCAGCCTGGCCAAGATGGTGAAACCCCGTCTCTACTAAAAAATACAAAAATTAGCTGGGCGTGGTGGTGGGTGCCTGTAATTCCAGCTACTAAGGAGGCTGAGGCAGGGAGAATAAATGCTTGAACCCTGGAGTCAGAGGTTGCAGTGAGCCGAGATGGCGCCACTGTACTCCAGCCTAGGTCACACAGAGACAGAGTGAGACTCTACTCCATCTAAAAAAAAAAAAGATGGGGGGCACCACGTCCTAGTAGCCTTAACATTACCCATCCCAGCTTTCCCAGCACTATCCTTTTCTTTTATTCCACTTCCTTTCCTTTTCCTCGGATTGGATCTCCAGGAGGGGAAGTTGTCAGGGCTCTGTTCACACACTCCACTTGTTCCAGCGTAGAGAACAAAAGGGCATTGGCAAATTCCACAGACTGTTGGGGAAAAGGACTTTCCTCACTTCACTCCAGCCCTCGCGATGGTGGTGAGAACTATTCCCTGCCAAGCAATTAACATTTCAGACGCATTTTCTCAACTTCATAAAACCTTTCATTTCTGATCTTGTATTTGGGCCATGTTTTACTTTTCATAATACATTTTTCATAATTTGTCATCCATTTACATTTCAATTAAAGATGCTGGCTGTTTGTAAAAGCTACCCTGATGGAAGAGTGTGAACTAAATTATTGAAGTTGCTATAATCTGCAGTTCCATTACCACCTCATTTACCCTAATGACACTAGAAAGATTGTTGCCTTCAGTACAGCTCATCCCAGTAGTAGAAATTCCCTCTGGAGTTCAACACACTGAGGCTACAGATATTTGCATGTGCTGTTGGATACATTAATGAGGCAGTTGCTGGCTGGACCTCACCCTAGGAATCTTCATCCATGAGAGTCTCAAGTGGATATAAAACTGTTTTCAGAGCCTCCCAAGAAGATGCCCACAGGCTTGAATAATGGACATTTAGCAAGAAAGCCATTGGATTTCCATCACCATAGTATTAATTCCCTTGTCTTCTTTGGCACCCATTTTACACATATTATTTTGCTTTAAGCTGGGGAGAGAGGATGGGCAGAAAGGCGCTAAAGTATTCTCAGTACCTACTGTGAAATAGTGTTCTGCAGGCTTCTGGATTTCATACCCCAAGAGTTCTTAAGCTACTGGGAAAAACTGTCATGTAAGCAAATAAGTATAACATAAATTAGAAAAGGGAAGAATGGAAGGAAGAAACATTTATTGAGTTTCTAATATGTTTGATGCAATTTACAAATGTATTTTCTTTCTAATATTCCCCGCCTAACCTTATCCTTTGTACTTTATTAACAACAGATAAAAATGTTAGCTAATAATTATTGCAAATGTGTTAAGCATTCATATAGCAGATGCTGCTGGTGGCCTGCTCATGCCCTTTCATCATGACCTTTTCAGTGTACAATGACCCTACTTCCAAGGAACAGCATCTGCATTTCTTTGCCTAAGAGATTTCTTTAGTTGTCAGAGCCCACTTTGCCAACTTTAGTGATAAGCCAAAAGTGCTACCAAATTAATATACAGCTTTCTCATCCAAAGACTAATGGAATGTGGGATGTAAACACTCTATTTTCCTCACCTCTCAGCAGGACTAACCCTGCATGTCCTGTACACATGAGGTTTAGATCCCATTACACACAGTGTTAGTTGTTTGATAAATCACCTTGTATTGACTTCCTTCCTATACCTGCCTTACCACTCACCTTTAGGTGTTTTGTAGTGTCACCTGTTCAATAAACTATTTGCACTCAAGTCCTAGTTCCTGGTCTAGTACTGTGGCCCAGATACGCTCTTCTGAAATCCTTCATAAGAAATTCAATCCTGCCCCCAAACGCTAACTGGGAATCTGGATTCATGGTACCTGGATACATTCAGACAGACTACCCAAATATTACCTGATTGTATTTCTACTTATTTTACTTTCAAACCTTGTTATGTTTTACACTTTTAGAATGTTGTAGTAAGTTCTATTGTGGCCCCTAAAAGGTATATCTATGCAGAACCTCAGGATATGACCTTATTTGAAATAAGCGCCTTTGCAGATCTAATTTAGGATCTCAATAAGCGATTACCTTGTATTAGGGCGATAAAATCTAAATTCAGTGATGAATATCCCTGTAAAATGCAGACAATGGAAGGAAGATCATGTGGAAACAAAGATGGAGATTAGAGTTATGCTGCCACATGCCAAGGAACATGAATGGCCAGCAGCCAGCAGAATCTAAAGAGATGTGGAACAGATTCTTCCTTAAAGCCTGCAAAAGGCACCAACTCTGTTGACACCTTGATGTCAGAATTCTGGCATTCAGAATTGTCAAAGAGTAAATTGCTGCTGTTTTTAGCCACACAGTTTCTGGTGATGCATTGTGGAAGTCCTACAAAACTAATACAGATGTCACCTGTATTTTTCAGGACTCTACAGAGAAAGAGAATCAATAGTATACATATGTGTGTATACTACTGGACATATATATATCTTCAAATTATTTATTTACTTATTATAGGAATTGGCTTATGTGATCATGGAGGCTGAGTTGTTTCATGCTCTGCCATGTGCAAGCTGAAGAACCAGTACAGCCAGTGGTGTAATTCAGTCTGAGCCTGAAGGCCAAAGAACCAGGAGTGCTGATGTTCACAGGCAGGAGAAGATGGGGGGGGGCAGCTCAGAGCTAGTTAATGCACCCCTTCCTGACCCTTTTGTTCTATGCAGACCCTCAATATATTGACTGCTACCCACACACCACAGTGTGGTATAGCTTCTTTACTGAGTCTACTGATTTAACTGCTAATGTCATTCAAAAACCACCTCACGAACACATCCAGAAATAATGTTTTACCAGCCATCTAAGCACTCCTTTGCCCAGGCAAGTAGACACAAAAAATTAACCATCAAATCCAGTGACTTCCTATTGGATTGCCTTTTCCCCACTCCTTTACTGTTCCCACACTGCTATAAGAACATACCTGAGACTGGGCAATTTCTGGAAAAAAAAAAAAGAGGTTTAATGGACTCACAGTTCCACATGGCTGTGAAGGCCTCACAGTCATGGTGGAAGGTGAAGGAGGAGCAAAGGCACATCTTACATGGTGGCAGGCAAGAGAGTGTGTGCAGGGGAACTGCTCTTTATAAAACCATCAGATCTTGTGAGACTTATTCACTATCATGAGAACAGCATGGGAAATACCTACCTCCATGATTCAGTTACCTCCCACCAGGTCCCTCCCACAACACATGGGGATTATGGGAGCTATAATTCAAGATGAAATTTGGGTGGGGACACTGGCAAACCATATCACCCACTATCCATTTCCATATCAGATCTGTGAGTACACCTCAGTCTCAAATGCCTATGTATACAAACTAAAATCATCTCAAGGTAAGGAAGTCCCTGTCCTGGACCACCCTCCATGGACTAAGCTTATTCCATTTTAAAATAATTCCCTGTAGCTTCTTACCCCAAGCTTTAATATTTGTGCAGACAGTTACTTTAAGACTTTGGATTTGTGTTTCTTACTGAGCACTCTCGTTCTCACCTTCTTTCATGGACCTTGGCTTACATTCATTCTGTTAGTCATATCATAACTCCCATCCTTATATTCTTTGTCCATTCAAGGCCAAACCCTAGTCCTAGCCTTCCCATTGACAGGGACCACAGGGTTTAGAGACCTCCTGCCCATCTTAGTGAAACTTCCTCTTCATTGTCTGTAAGTTGTGTATTACCCAAAATGACTTCTCCCTTTCCATTCTCCACCTGCCTAATCCAATGGAAAGGGGAATAGCCAAAATACTCTGTATGTCCTGATATTTAATAAGGTGATTACACAGTATGAAGGCATCATTGATTAAATACCTGCTGAACAAAGAAAATAATAGGTAGTTACTGTTGAATAAGAGAAGATTATATGGATAAATAAATAATAAATCAATGAAGGTTTAAGTCTGTGAATGAATGGGTAAATAAATACATGTATACATTAACAAATGCTTTTGAGGATTAGGTATACTTTTAAGTCAAGAGAGATCAAGTTTTTAAAGATAGAATTTAAAAATATCTATGTCGAAAACTAAATCACCAATGTAATGGAATTGGGTAGGGCTTCTAGGAAGTGATTAGCTCACGAGGGTGAACCTCTCATGAATGGGATTAGTGCCCTTATAAAATTGGTCTTACAGGGCTGCCTTGCCTCTCTCTGCCCTGTGAGGTTACAGTGAAAAGACGGCCCTCACCAGACATGGAATCTATGGTGCCTCGATCTTGGACATCCCAGCCTCCAGAACCATGAGAAAAAAAAATTCATTATTTATAAGCCAACCAGTTTATTACATTTTGTTACAATATCTTGAACACTATGATAAGTACTTTCTAGCTTGGCCATGTGCATTCTTTTGTCCACAACAATGAAGTGGATATTCCTTACTCAGTCTACTGATTTTTTTTTTGAGACGGAGTCTTGCACTCTTGCCCAGGCTGGATTGCAGTAGCACTATCTCGGCTCACTGCAAGCTCCGCCTCCTGGGTTCACACCATTCTGCTGCCTCAGCCTCCCAAGTAGCTGGGACTACAGGCACCCGCCACCATGCCTGGCTAATTTTTTTCTATGTTTAGTAGAGACGGGGTTTCACTGTGTTAGCCAGGATGGTCTCGATCTCCTGACCTTGTGATCCACCCACCTCGGCCTCCCAAAGTGCTGAGATTACAGGTGTGAGCCACCATGCTCTGCCTACTCAGTCTACTGATTTAACTGCTGATGTCCTCCAAAAACTACCTACAAACACACCTAGAAATAATATTTTAGCCTAACAAGGCTAAAGCTATTATAGTCATTGAAATATGTCCAAAGTAAAATTCAGATAAAAAACATATTTACACAAATACAATTAATGAATATGTTTAAATATAAAAAGACTGATGCCAAATGTTGCTTATTGTTAACACACAGTTATGTTGTATTGTTTGATTTTTATCAGAAAACATATAGCAGAAGATTAATCTTATTGGTGTCTAGAGTGTGTGTTCAACACATGTTTATTTTGAGCTCATCTGCCCAGTACAGTGGGTTGTAATTTGTTGATTATTTTTATGTTATAAAGTTACTAATACCAGATGTTCATTTTTCTAGACGATCTCAAACACAAAACATGTTATTAATAAAAACAAAAATGTTTTACGATTACGTATCCCCTATTCAATAAACTTTAGATTCCTTAAAAATCACATCACTGTAGTATTTCCCAGGGAGGGAAATTAGTTACTGTTTCTCTTATTGAAAAAGCAAACTAAATTCAGATTTTGAACATTGAATATATTATCAGATTGAATAAAAATTAATATACATTGCAATATGGTGCAATAGAAGAGTGGAATCAGAATGCATTTAGAATAAATTTCATATAATTTGCTTATGTTCAAGGTAACATAATTTAAGTTCAAAGGTATAACAGCTTGGGACCAATCAGGAGACAGACACCATGTAGTGGCTTAAATAAGGGAAGATGAAAATAAATAATTAGAAAGCTATGATAAAAGAGTAACTATAAGAATAAAAAATAAATCTATAATATGGTGCTCTCCAGTTGAGGGAGAGCACCAAGGGGAAAATAATTTGAGGAGGACCCTCTCCAATGCTGGGCTACAGGCCCCATTGCAGCAGGTGCAGTTATATCCCACTGGATGACTAAGAAAGACCTTTGTTGCCCAGACCAGTGCATGTTCATGGTTACTGGACAAGGAGCTAGTGGGCAAGTACGGAGAGGAAGAGGGAGCCACAGTGACAGAAAACCTAGGGTACTTGTTATGAGTATTAGCCGAGCTACAGAAGGCAAACTAGTGGGATGGGTGAGCCAAGAGAATTGGGGTATGAGTAGGGATGAAAGGCATAGTTGCTGAGTTGAGAGGGCCATAGTTAGGTGAATATCAAGCCAGTATGGGGCTGGGAGGTCACCAAAGGACTGTGTATTAGGGCACAGGACTGCTACAGAGTGCTATCAGATGCTCTCATACTCACCACTGACCACCCGCAAGAAAAGCCCCTTTGTCCCTCAATGTCTGTCAAACACTCTCCACTGCAAAAGTTTAGCATCACACTGGCAGTAAAGGAGAATTTTTTAAAGGAACATACCCATTGTCTCTGAGAACATATTAGAGGGTGAATTTGAAACTGAGAGACAATAAATTGAAAACAGGCAAAGAAAGTAGATATGGCTTGCCCACAATCATGCAGTGCCTTAGTGGCATAGTCAGGATGAGAATGAGGGCTCTTGTCCGTTACCCCCAGAGCTTTTTGTCACTATTATTAGCTTCACTCTAGCTCAGTCAAGGATATCTATGAAGTATAAAAGAATATGAAAGGGCAGAGATATTTGTTAAATGCCTACATTGTCCCAGTGGCTTCACATTAATTATGTCATTTAATTGTTGCAACAGCACTAAGCAAATAGGGATTTTATGTCCATTTTAAAGGTGGACTTGGATAAGTTGACTAGAATCTGCAAGACTGACAGTTGATCCCAAAGCTATGTTATATAGGCCTTGGCAGAAATGCCCAGGGGAACCAGATTAAGAAATGAAAAAGGGAACTGGGATTCTTAAAGGAGTCTTTCTCCTGTATGTTTTCCTCATTGGCCTGAGACTTTGCCCCTGGGATGACCCATTGCCATCCAGTAGAAAACCTTAACTGCTGCAGCCTCATTGCTCAAGCCTGATGATTCCTGACTTTGATCATTCTAGAATATTATTAAATCAATGATAAAGACCACTCTGAATACCAGCTGAAGCCAAATGTTTCTTGTGCCCTAACTAAAATTTTTAATTTAATATAGCAATGCTATTAATACCATCAACATCATTTAGTATTCTTTTGATTTGGAGAAAGATTGACGGACAGAAGTTCAAATAGAGACAATGAACCTTAGTGGAAAAATTATTTGCAACAGACAAAAGGCCTGGATTTAGACCGAGCTCTAAAATTTGCCAGTCTTGGGACCTCAAACAAATTATGTCATTTCATACAGTCTCCGTTCATCCATCTGTATACTGAAGATGTAGTGAATTGTAATGTTATTTGAATTAATAATTGCTCTTCTCTGTGGATAATCATACAGCCTCAGATACCAGATTTAACCATGCGACTTTGTTTTGGCCAAAGAAATGTAAGGAGAAGTCACGTGATATTTTTGTGTAGAAACGTCAGGAGTCATTCTGTGATTCCATCAGTTTCTATTTTCTCTCTGCTGTTGCAACTGGCAGACAGAGGCTGCTCCTTCAGCCCCAGTAACCAGTATAAATACAATAGGGAACAGAACCACGGTGAAATCATGGTAGACAAGTAGCAAGAGTGAGAAAATAATCTTTGTCGTTGAAATGTCCTGAGCTGTGGAAAATATTTGTTATTGCAGCATGGCTGAGTCTAAGCTGACTTCCATAGGTGAAATTAACCTACACATATAGAACTTGTTACAGCATATTCTTATTTTTTGCTAAAATGTCATATTTATTGGGCACTGATGATACAGTAAGGAATAAGACAGACACATTGCTTGATTCCTTGGACCTCACATTATACAAGGAGAAGAAAGACCACAAAGAAATAAACAACAACAACAAAAAACAACATAATCATTTGCAATTTTCTCAGATAATTAGTCTTACTGAATATTTCAACATTTCTACAATATGTCAGACACTTTCAGGACTGAGAATTTGCATGATAATTGTATTTTGCCAATAGGTTTCACTCTACCCTTTTTACTGATTTATCCTCAACATTTATCTCTGAAAAAAAAAAAAAACTTCCTGACTCCACTGGACAATTAACTTCCCCATTCTTTAAGCTCTACCATGCCAAGTGTTGGTCAATTTTGTATCCCCAGATCTAGCAAAGGACCTTAAAAATTCTTAAGGCATTTGAAAACACTTACATTGAATAAAAACATTGCCTAAATTATAAGCTTATTGTGTGGATGCAATGAAACCATTTATGTCTCATAATGAGTTTTCTGTAAATCATGTTTTAAGAATTTAAAAATAATTATGTAAAGAATATTCAGTATAAAAATCTGATCACTAAAAGATCAGCAAACAGACTACAAAATTATATGCATAGTGCAATAAAATCTAAAACATATATTTAGATATAGTTATGGATATAGACATAAATAGAATTATAGATTCTTACATCTATTTGGTGAGATTTGAGGTGACATTTGTTACTTTTTTCTATAATTTCCAAATTTATTATCAGTAGATAGTAATTTAGTTGTTATAAAAATAAGAACTGTGCTTGTGAAGTCAATTCTTGTGATTTCTGGGATCCATGATCACAATATGCTTAGGGGTAAGAATAATACATGCTTTATATTTGTTAGAAAAGCTTAGTAGTTATGTGTTTAACAAAAGCAGATAATGCTTCCTATGGGCTGTTCACCATTTGAAGGATTATATAGATTACCTCATTTACCTTCATTATATTTCTATAAAATAAACATTATGTTCTCAATCTTACAGATAAAGTGTTTGAAGCACTGATTTGTTAAGAAAATTTCCAGAGTCACACAGCTATAACTGGCAAAGCTGTACTTCAAACTTGGAAAGGCGACTTCTAGAGTCCAGAAGTTTAAGCCCTAGACCAGCGGTTTTCAAAGTGTGGTCCCCAGACCAGCAGCATTGGTGTCACCTGGAACTTATTACAAAGGCAAGCTTCTGAGCCAACTTCAGACCTACTCATTGGAAGCTCAAGATGGGGTTATGATGGGATCAGATACCTGAGTGATAACAAGCTTTCCAGATGAGTCTATGCAGGCTTGGGTTTAAGGATCATTGATCTATACTGTGTTACCTTCCCAAATAACAAGAACACTCAAAAGCCTTTGTTTAAGTATTGCACATGCCACTGAGTTGTGCTGTGATCTCACTTGCCTGTTTGGAAAATGAATTTAATAAACTGTCCCACTGAACTCAAATTGAGTGTTAAAGGAGATGCAGAAAGTAGGCCCCTCTAGAAGCACAACCATAAAAATGACACAAATCGGTAGAAATGTTCTATTTCAAAGGCATAAGACATCGAGGTTTTGTCAAACAGAGTGTGACCTTCACAGACACCTGACCATTTATCAGAGAAGACACTATTTAAGTTTGGTTCTCAAAATAAGGTAGACGAGATCCAATAAGACAAAGTGTGCGAAGGCCCCTGCAGATAGACTGGACAAATCAGAGGTGTGTAAGACTAGGGAGTCTGGGTATGGTGGCCGGGGCACAGTGCATGTGGGCAGAGCCTTGCCATGCGTTCAGACAAAAACAGGGCCTCTATGTCACACAGGGAACTTGGGAGGCTTTCAAAGGATCTAACAGGATTATATGCCAAATTGAGATATCAAAATATTTTCAGTTTAATTTACACATATCGACCAGAAAAATCTAATGGCAATTTTTCTAAAATGCCCAATAGTTCCCTTAAAAATCAAACTCTTCCTTAATGCTAATGCAAGTGTTTACCTGTCGTTACTAAAATCACATAGAATTGCAAAAACTCTTTAATATCCAAGTGGCAATTTTTATTACCCCCAAGACAAAAACGATTTTAGAAATTCTCAATGATGTGTGCTCTTATTGCCTCTGCTAAGAAACTGAGCCATGCTCATAATAATTAAATGACAAATTGTCCTACCTGCTTGGCTCATTGCAGCTCTTTGAAACTGCTCTTCAGAAATCCCCTCCCTGTCTTCAGAGCTAATACTTATCCCGGGCGCCATAGAGAGCAGTCACAGTGGCACAAATGCACCATTTAAGGCTTTGGCCTATCCTTAGTTCCACTGGTTTCCAATATTCTAACATATTTACCTATTTACACCCTTTCCCCATCCTTTATATGTATTGTACATAACTCTTTCCCTAACTAAACTGTGAATCCGGGGTACCACTCCTCCTGCCTCACCAAACCCTAGTACTCCCCCAAATCAGCTCTGAGATCATGTCACTAATACAACCCTTCATTCCGTTTTCTGCTCTGAACATTAGTTCTCAATTTTAATTCCTTCCTGCATTCAGGCATTGGTTTTACAAACATTTTACCCTGTGCCCATTCATTATTTCATTCAACAAATAATTTGGATCATAACTTACAGATGCTTCCACATTTCAGATAATCCTTAAAGACCATTCCATCTCTAACACTCTATAGTTACATGGACCTGGTAGACAGAACTTCTGTTCTATTTCTCACTCTGACAATTACTAGTTGTAGGACTGAGCAATGCATTGCTCCTCTGTAGGTCTCAGCCTTTATACACATAACATTGGTTCTTCCATAATGAAAGTTCAACTCTGTGAATTGACGGCATTCATGAAGCATTGCTGCCAAGGCTAAGAATTCCACTTCCATACATCAGATCCACAGGTTGACAAGCTATCTGCAATTCACATTAGAGGAAAACATTCCGCACTTTGCCTGTGATTTGCACTTGTGACATTTCCGGTGGTGTTCACTCACCCTCCATCCAAACAGCAGCATTGCCTCATTCACATTAAATAAATCAGAGGTAAAAGAAGAAAACAAGGGAATTGTTCGGCAGATGGCTCAGATTCTTCATCTGTAACATTGCTGATCTAGGAGACGAACATTTTTGCACCACAAGATAAGTATCAAATTATATGCAAATGGGACTTCAGAGCACATAAACCACAGTAGGTTCTAAGACATCAAGTGAATTGTTTTTCTTTTTTATTCTTTCTGATGTATGGAGTTGACAGTAAACATTTGACATGCTTTACAAATAATAATCTGTTTAATCAGTGCAAGCACCAAAATCCAGATAGCTCATTCAGACATAACTTTCAGGTAAAAAGTCAAGGGCTGTTGTCTGAGTTGCCAGAGAAGAGGAAAAATACCTGACTAGGAGAGCTAGAACTAGAAATTGGGTTTTAGTATGTAATGCAATTATTAATTCATACAAGAAGTTTTTTATTTTTTTATTTTTTATTTTTTATTATTATTATACTTTAAGTTTTAGGGTACATGTGCACAATGTGCAGGTTAGTTACATATGTATACATGTGCCATGCTGGTGTGCTGCACCCATTAACTCGCCATTTAGCATTAGGTATATCTCCTAATGCTATCCCTCCCCACTCCCCCTCATACAAGAAGTTTTAACAAGTACCATGGCAGACTTCCATGGTTGACACATCTGAGAAACGGAGCTAGCAAGCCTTTTCTATGCACAAGGGTGCCAGGGAGGATAAAATGAATTGATTAATGGGAATATGCAAGAATTCTTGTTTTCCATAAAGTTTCAAAGTGAATCCAGAGAAAATGGCCCAGTGCAGCTCATAAAAAAACCCAAGGGTAGCATCCTGCTCCACCTCAGAATGTCTCAACTTTGGTACTGTTGACATTTTAGACCAGAAGATTATTTGTTGAGTGTGGGGGTGAGAGGCTGCCCTGTGCATTGCAGGGTGTTTAGCATCCTCCCTGGGCTCAACTCCCTAGATGCTGGTAACAACCTCCCCAACACAGGCATTGCCAAATGTTGCTGGGAGACCTCTCTTTCAAGATGACTGCTGCTAGATCCCACTGATTCCATGTTTCACCCTTGGCTTTTTGGGTATTGAATCTCAAATTTGAGAAACATGCACAGGTGATCATTCTCAAGGGGACTGACTCACAGTGACTGAGCTTATATGGGGCAGATGAATAAATCCAATGCTAATACAATAGTTTCAACTAAAAAATAAAACATCATAGTTGCCTCCACTGGAGTGTCCTGGCAGGTTGATCAGTGCATCCTCTTCTGTCCAGTGATGTACATAAGAAACCAGGTTTGTAACATAAGATTGCTTGGTAAGAAGCCTGGGTTCAGAGCAAGGGAAGTGAGTTGCTTGATTCCAGGAGTTTTCTCCATGGATCCAGGGGAGTCTGGGCCATTTCTCAGATGCCTCAACCATGGAAGAGATGCCATGATACTCACTTTTACTCTAAAGACTGCCTAGGTTACCTGGTTAGAGTAACAAGCCCCTGTAAGGTGCTGGAGCCACAATGACACATTATTTTTCTTTGGTGTTTTGCAATTTTTGAGTCTGTGAGCTCCCTGCTTCCCTTCCCTTACACATGTGTTTATGTGGGGAAGGGAGGTGTTGGGTAAAACCTCATTGATGAAGTAGCAGCTTTCTTGATTACAATTATATTCACAATGTGGGTTTTCTTTTTTTCTTTTTCTTTTTTTCTTTGAGACGGAGTCTCGCTCTGTCACCCAGGCTGGAGTGTAGTGGTGAGATCTCTGCTCACTGCAAGCTCCACCTCCCGGGTTCACGCCATTCTCCTGTCTCAGCCTCCCGAGTAGCTGGGACTACAGGCGCCCACCACCACACCCAGGTGATTTTTTGTATTTTTAGTAGAGATGGGGTTTCACTGTGTTGGCCAGGATGGTCTCAATCTCCTGACCTCGTGATCTGCCCACCTCAGCCTCCCAAAGTGCTGGGATTATAGGCATGAGCCACCATGCCCGGTCCATAATGTGGGTTTTCTACAGTTTATTTATTTAAATTGTGAAAAACATTTGTTCCATGTTGTGAGAATTTTTGCTATGCAAAAGCTGAACACTGAGCAGCTTTGTTTACCTATCCTGATGTATGTGTGTTTTTATTTCTGAAGATTCTGAAAAGGGAGCGGCTGGATCAAGGGAAGTGTGTGTTTTTAATTACAGGTGCTAATAACAATGATAAGAATGCTGATGGTCATGCGAATTGTGATGATGATAAATAAGAAACACACCACCATTGTTTACAATGAGTTCATAGAAAGCATCAGTTTGTTGTGCTCCAGTTAACAAAGCCTCTCACACTTGCATGAACAGGGATCAAGTAGGATTGCAGGAGCCCCTTGCACTTAGTAAAGCTCCCACTCTCTCTCTCCTCCACCAAAACCCCCCGAGTTCACCACCACTGTCTGCCCTGAGGTCATCAAGGTTAATTTCAAGTGCCCTTTACCGTACTTACTTTGGTCCTGCCCTGAGGTCATCAAGGTTAATTTCAAGTGCCCTTTACCGTACTTACTTTGGTCCTGCCAAGAGTCCTGGGACTCTCGGGTCATCCTTTATCTCCTGAATTTTAACCTCCATTGGCTCCTTGGGCAGTGAGACAGGATCACCCTGACTGGAGCATTCCCTCTCACCTTATTTTCTTGCTTTATTTTTCTTCTTAGCAACTATCAACACTACATACTATATCTTGTGCTTATTTATCTGATGACCTTCCTCTATTGTAATATCAAGTATTTTCTCTAAGGTCCAAGAGGGCAAATAGTTTATATGTTGTTCGTGGCTTCATCCTAGCACCTAGAACAATGCCTAGCATACAAATGATGTTTAATAAATAGAGTAGAACAAATGAGTGAATAAGCGAATGGATACATGAAGATGAGTAAGACAGAAGATAACTGCTTTTGAAATTTGGAGAACAGAGAGGTAAGAGGAATGTGCTTTGGCGAATATCACGGGAGGATTCGTGAGGAAGGTAGGAATGAGACAGAGTGGTGCCAGCCCCATCTCAGGACATTTAAACACTACTGACCTCTTCATCCAACTGCACACTCTCCACTCCATAGACCATACAGATAAGGTATTTAACCTCTCTATGCCTCAGATTTCCCATCTGTAAAATGGGGGTAATAATAATGCCCACTGCATAGGGTCATTGTAAGACTATTAGTTAATAAGTGTGCAGTACATACAGGAAATGCTATGTAAGGGTTACCACTATTGTTATCTCCAGTATAACAACCATCTTATTCTTGTGGATTTGCACCTAACATATGGTAGGTGTGACATAATATATTTTGAAGGTCTGTCTGGACTTCAATAGTGAGAAGGTACACAGCAAAACACAAGCTGCACAGACAATAGTATGCATGACACATTGGAAACAATGAGAAAAAATTTAAACTGAATCTTGAAGATTCATCCTCTTAACTCTTAATAAAGAATTAAACGTTCCACTTTTTGATCTTTTGGGAAAGAGAACTTAAGTATTTAAAAATAATAAACTTTAAAATCAGGAAACAAAAATATGACTTGCTTAATTGTACTTTTTTCTCTTAATTACAGTCAAATGAAGGATTCAAATGTATGAAGTTTATGTTGCTGTTCATTTCAAAAGGTCATATGGTTTCGGGAGACAGGGCACAGGAGAGGGCTTGGATAATATGCGGTCATTATCTAGACCACAGTTCATTGACAATGAGCTCATGGCCAATCTGTGAATGCATAGTCTCTGAGCCCACCTTTCTTCATGCATTAACTTTGGAAATAATTTTTGTACTGCAAATTCCACCGGGTTCTTCAAAGAATGAGATGAGTTAATGGATGCAGCTCCACTGTGCAAAATAAAAAGATTATGCAAATTTGAGGAGTCATTATGAGAGGAAAATTGGAGTAAGGTCAAGGGAATTTTTCCTCCACTGTTTGTCTCTGGTCGAAAAAGTATGTGTCAGGGTTTTTAAATGATGCAGACGTGATCCGTGGACATGAGAACTTTCCCCATTTCTGACATTTTCTATTTTCTGTTTTCTTTTTCTGAACTTAAATAAGACACTGTACACCGCATATTCTCACTCGTAGGTGGGAATTGAACAATGAGAACACATGGACACAGGAAGGGGAACATCACACTCTGGGGACTGTTGTGGGGTGGGGGGAGGGGGGAGGGATAGCATTGGGAGATATACCTAATGCTAGATGACAAGTTGGTGGGTGCAGTGCACCAGCATGGCACATGTATACATATGTAACTTACCTGCACATTGCGCACATGTACCATAAAACCTAAAGTATAAAAAAAAAAAAAAAAAAAAAAAAAAAAAAGACACTGTGTTCTGCTGACAAGAAAAAAAAATACTAAACCCCTTCATTTCTCTGAATACACAGATAGACGGTTAGAACCTGAGAATGACTCAGCCCCTGGCAAGATCATTTCATACTGTTCAGAATCCACTCTACCCCCTGCAGGGCAAAGTTAAAAAAATAGCTCTTTCTGTTTTTCCCTCAAGGTGAGAAATCATAAAATGAAGCTAGAGACAGAATAACACAACCAGAAAAACACAGCCAAGAGCTCAAGGATTCTCGGGCTGCCAATTTGGCTGGAGAAATGAAACATGGGAAGGATGCTGAGTGTCTGGGCTGGCCAGAGAAGATGGGGAAGTGAATGCCTGGCCATTACCTGAGTGGGTGGGAAGGAAAGCCAGAGCTGGGCCAGGGCCCCCCACTCTGCCTCACTAAAGCTGTGTTGCCATAGCCACATCCCTATAAATGAGCATAGGATTTTTGACCATGAGATGAATCAATGGTTTTGACTCTGAGATTAATCAGGATAGGAGGAGCCTGGTAGGAAATAGGAACATATTTGGAGAGATGGTACAGTGAAAAGCATGATGGCCTTGAAGACAGGGGCCCTGGGTGTGCTATCTATGTTATGCATTCAGAAAACTTTTATTGAGTGTTAGCAATGCATCAGGCATGTGATAGTGCTGGGAATGTAAAAAATTGGCATGATTAGGTCCATGATGTGAAAAAAAGTTAGTCTCTTAGAAAGAAATTCTGAAACAGACTACTGAAATACATCACGTGAGGTATGACAGTTTAGGCGGCTCAGAGAGAATGCAGTAGAATGGAAGGGACATGATTTAGTCTGGGGGCTGCGGAGAATGTGGGAGATCAGAGAAGCCTTTCTGGAAGGTTGAATCTAGGAAAGCCAGTGTTGTTTATTAAGAGCAGACATGACATGGGGACCCCAACCTTCTCCCTAAATACATTCTTCTTTTGTGTTCCCAGCTCAGAGAATTATATTACCATTCACCTAGCTTCCCGAGCTGTCACAAACCTGAATGTCAACCTGGATGCTTTTCTTCCCTTCATCTGACACATCAGGTCTTCTAGAAGAATCCACATATGGGCCACAATGTGGAGGTGGGAGTGGCCGTGCTGTGCGCAGGGGCTGACTCAGAGCCTAGAGGATGAAGCTGGATCAGGAATGTGGTAAAACGCTATGCAAAGGTGTGAATTTTCTCTTATGTGTACTCATTGATGGCTTTTTCCCTTCAGCCAGCTTGGCTAGATAGGAATAATTTTCAAAAAATACATAAACTAAATTCGAGGTACTCAAGGGTCTCTCAAACACAAAAGCAAACACACAACAAGACAACAACATCCATGAAGCAAGTGTAAAGGAAACTGAAGAAAATGAAAAGAGGACCCACATCTTTGTGCAAGGGATTTTAAATGTTTCAATGTAGACCTCTCAGCAGCCCTGGGAGACAGGTGGTACTGACATCTCCGTGTCACGAATCCATGTGCCTGGGGATTATAGGTCCCTGACCACCGAGTAAATAAACAACCAGGAAGTCAGACCTATCTGCCGCCCATTGTATCTTGTAGAATATAATGTAGCATTGGCACTATTACCTATAGGGGAGGGCAGTACATCCCATTCTTTGCCATTTATCAAAAGCATTTGGAAAAGTTGATTTTTGCCATACGAAAAACCCAGGGTCCTAAGGTGACGCTTTTTTTTTTTTTTTTTTTTTTTTTTATTAAGGCACAGCAGGAGCAAAGCCATAGTGTTGAGAAACAGCATGTTTCACAGGGAGAATCACAGCACATGACTGCAGACAGGGAAGCAGAAGCAGTGGAAACTTACAAACATGAATCTACTTTTGCCCTCTGTTTAATGGCAAATGTATAATAAATTGTATGGGTTTAAACAATGAAAGATTAAGGATGCCCCTAGGGACAGCGTGATAGTAAGACCACCCACATGCAGTAGTTGCCTTGTTACAAAGGATGAATGTATCTCAACAATTATCACTCCAGCTGAATTTTGACCCTCCAACAGGTCCAGATGGAAAAGGATGCTTGGAGAAAGAAAAATTTTGTTTTTAATTCCTCTACTTCCTAGCTCTAGACTCAAACAAGCTTTCTAATTTTCTTAAATCTTCATTTCCTTGAATGTGAGAAGTTTGAGAAAGCCCCTTTCCTAGAATTGCTCTCAGGATCAGAAGAAATGATGTTAATTATGGGAACAAATGTTGCAGATTAGAGAGGCAATGAAATAGGACACTGGCTTCTAATCTCACCCCTGTCAAAGCTTTCCTGAATAATCTGTGTGCAATCATCTGATCTTTGTGAATCTCAGTCTCTTTTATGTAAGAGGAGAACAGTAGTATAAATCTTATAAAGTAGTTGTGAAAAGATGAGATTTCATATATGAACAGCTTGGCCTGGTGTTTTCTACCAGTAGAGGCTCTAAAATGGTAGTTGTTTTTGCAATCAGTTCAGAAGTACTTTGTACACTGAACAGAGCCTCACAAAGATTAACTCTTGTTATTGTTACTGTCAAGGCACAGAAAGATTAATTATGTCATAGCAATGTAATTTAGTTGGCCAATTAGAAAATATTAACTTCTCAACTCAAGTCAAAAGATGTTGGGGCAGCAACTATGCAACTCACCTTTTCCGGTTGAATATGTAAGGTAATTAAAGGAAAAGACATTGGGTCAACCTAGAATGGCACTTCCTTATCCCGCTTGACTCCAGAGAACACAATTATGTCATATGAATTACAATTAATAACTGAAAAATACTTCTGTAGCTTAGGTGGCTCTTTCAAATCTACTTTCTTGCTTGATCCTCACGAGAACACTGTAAAGTGAAGAATGTGACAATGTCTGTCATCACAGAACTAAAGATCATTCATATCCAAGTCCAGAGAATTATGTTTAAAGTTCATAGAAGCAGACCTTAGATTATCTGACTTGAAGTCATATATACCCCTTATGAACACATCATCCTACCTCCCTAGGTATGCCAGCTACAAGAAGACACAGTAAATCCAAAGTGGAAATGGGAAAGGGATTCCCCAGCTGACCACAGTTCATCCATTAGAATGAGGCGTCTAGGAGAGGCTGCAGAGTGATCGACAGGCGTGTTGTTAAAGGAATCTCAGCATCAGGCTCTCAAGAAAAGAATTCTACATTCATTCATTCAGGACATCTTTGTTGAATGTATTCTATATGCCAGACACTGGGATAAAGACATGAGTAAGATAAAACTGCCTGCCTTCGTGGAGTACTATTCTTCTAGAAGAGACAGAGGCATTAGATAATAATCAGGCAATGTAGAAAATGGGATGGCTCAGGTCTGAAAGGGCATTCCAACAGTAGTGAAGACAGTGAGTTGACCCTGTCCGAGTCTAAAAGGATGATTAAGATTTGATCAGTTGAACATGACCCAAAGACATTCCAGAAGGAGGGCACAGCATGAGTTAAGCCATGGTGGTGAGAAATAGCCAATGCACAGGAGAATCACAGCGGAGTCCCGATGTTGGAAAGCACAGGACATGGCAGAAAGAGTCAAGCAAGAAGGTCGGGGACATAGGCAGAGATCTTGAATGCTGCATTACATTACATTTCAGATTTTTGCTTGGAGTTTCCCTTGAATGCTGATATCCCTTGCCCTCAAAAATGTGCATTCTCACTGGAGAAACGAGGAGGGCAAGGAGAAAGGACATAAGATGCTCCTTCCAATCTACTGTAGTTATTTAACTGCCTGGTGCACACACAAAAACAGAGAACTTAAAATTGTTAGAGACAATAATTTCAGCCTAGCTTTGTTATACAAGTTTCTGACCATCCCCACTGAGTCTACACCCTTAGAAAGAAAAAATTAACACCTGTAACACAGTCCCTATTTTCTCTCTAGATCACACACTTTTGTTATACGTGGTTAGCTATTAGGCATCTCTTTTACTGTATACTTGTAATCAGCTTAGAAATTATAAAATATATTGAGTGAAGTAGAGACAGTTGCTCTCCATTTTTAGTTTCAGTTTCCTTATATTAAATGATTATTGCAAAACTAGAAAGTGTGGCCAGGAAATAAGCAGATAAACAGATGCACAGGTGGAGGGGACAGTCAAACTGATGGCAATTGCAAAGTTTTGATTAGAAGGATTTGGGAAAAGCGCAATTCCGGACATCTGCGATTGCACCATGAAGATTTGAGAAAGGAGTGACCCTTATTTCCATATTGCTCTTCTTTTCTAGCTTCAAACTTTGCCTCACAGTCTATTCTAACTTGAGAAAAAGGTGTTTTGATTTTCCTCTTCCTTTCAGTCCTTCGTTTCTCAGAATCGACCCTCCACATTCATAACTGTCATGTTCATTTGTTACCTCAACATTTGAAAAATATCAGGGAATATCTATTTCTTGTTTTACACATGAGGTTGTTTATGGCAACCAGCCTCACTATTTCTTGGAACTTGGTTAGGATTCACTCTATTGAAACTTAACCAGCAGAAGTACTGTGAAATACTGTGCATACAAAGAAGTCAGGGTTCAGGGCCTTTTGGAAACATGGACTCATTATGACACCATTTCATTTCACCATAATGATGATGTTCAACCAGACTCAGGGTTCTTTGGTTGGGGAGCCTTTTGTCTTATTAACCCCTTTATTTTTTTCCATCTAGCTCAGATTTGGACTGCTATGCACTTAACAAATATCAATCGAGTGAAATATTTACATATTATTTACCAGATATTCAGAGTAATCCATCTGATGGATGAGAAACCTAAATAAGCAGAGATTATATGATTATCTAAGTAGTAGGTCTGAAGCATTAGAACTGGGAGTGAGCAAGGGAATCTGAGCCTGGGTGAGTCCTGTTTGGTTTACTGCAGAAAAGTGGGGAGGAGTTTGCCTAAAGTTTCAGGATAAAGGAAGACCTGCAAATGAAGGCTAAAGTTGTGCAGTCAGTGGAATGGAAAGGAGAATAGAGAGCAAGTGTGGAAGAGGAAGGAGAGGTTTCCACTGTCATGCAGGGCACAAAGCTAACTAAACACCTGCTATGATGCCAGCTCTGGTGGAGCTTACAGTGTAGGGAGAGCCTGGGCAAATGCAGAGGATAGGGCTAGAGTACCCAGGTGTTGTTTCTTGGGATTTCTCATTTTTCGGATGGATTTATCAGACTAAAATAAGTAGAAATTATGTGTAAAACCACTCACATTTTCTGCTCAGTAGGTTGGATTTCTTCCTTTTCCCAAAATGAGTCCTATAATATTTAAAGAAAAGTAGCTGGGCAAGTGGAAGAAAGAAAATGATCTGGTTGTAAATTTGATTTCTCATTTATTATGAATCAAAATCACCATGACCATTTTATAGCTGAATCATTTCTCCATGTGGAGAAACATTCTAAGACAACCTGAGGAATCATGATTTGCATTTTGAATGTATGTCATGTGGCCTGACCCCTCTGATGCTGATTAGCCCTAGCTCTTATCCCAGCATTTGTGTTTTACTCATATCTATGTCTAGAGTCACAACCAGCCTCCTTAGGGCAAGAGAGTTCAGACATAAAAAGTACCACATGTAGAATCCAGTAAACATTGAATAAGTTATTGTAAAACATCATGAATGAGTTTGCAGGTAAAGGGTTTCAATAATATCAAAAACATACAGAGATTTTTCCCCATGAAGAATCTAAAAAATTAAGAGTATTTTTAAAAACAGAGCTTGTAAAAAACATTTTGCACCTGAAAAGCATTACTTAAAATATTATTAATGTATTGGGATCTCTATAACCTAATCTTGTGTGACTGATGCTGTGAGAATAAAACCATGTATTGTGGATTTAAGAAGTAAACTCATTTCCCCAGGAGTCATTGAAAGTGAGTCTATTTAGGGATTAACTGTTTACCTCAGTATCCTGTCATCTTCTGTGATCTTATGGTCCAAAGAGAAAGTGAGAACTTTCTCTTTGATGGTGGAAGCGTGCTCTGCAGGCAGAAATTCATGCCTTACAAACCTGTGGAAAGGCAGAAGCCGTTGCCCGAGCAAAGGGAAGAGGGTTTGTCTCTCGCCTCTTGCGTTCCCACTACTTATTCTCATGTCCTCTTTGTTTTGATGGGCCCATGATGAAAGTGCATGTGTACAATTACTGCAGGAGAAAATAAGTATTCTAATTGCCTATTGAAGATGCATTATTTTGTGCAACCAGGGTGCTTAGGAGCCATTGAAAGTTCTGAAAGGACAGGAGAACGAGAACCTGTTCTTAAGAGACAACCACTCTGAGTAACTCGGCTGAATGCATCCTATCCATTTATCAATAACTCTAGTTCCCTTCCTTGGAATGGAGAAGTGTCAGCAGTGTTGATTAACCAGGATCACAGACCCATTTTAATAACATGACAAAAAGTGCAGACCTTTTACTCACCAGAAAAATGTACCCACAACCAAATTTTGAACATAATGTATTAAGGTTTATGCATCCTATGAAGTCCATCTATGACCAAAGACTGGTGTTAAAATCTGTAAAGTATAATATACAATAAAGGAAGAGTAAGAAAAAAAATAGTTTTAGAAAATTAGATCCTGTGTGAGTCACAAGATATGTATAAGTGACAAAATGTGTGGGGAAGTGAAGAGATGCTTGAGAAACAGTTTGGAATTTGAATCCGAACTCTGCTGCCTATTCAATGTATTGGCTTAACTAAAACATCTTAACACTCTGAGCCACATTTGGTGCAAAAAGAATGATAATGTCATTTGCAGCATAAAGGGAATGCCTATAGAAAGCCCAGCACAAGGTCTGCCAGATAGGACTTAGTGCATTTGTTTAATGGAAATTAAATCAGCAATTATTTTCTGAATATATTTTATTTGCCTAGCTATATGATAGTCACAAAAAGAGGCTTGCACCAAATACCTGATGTGGTAAGCATTGAATGTGTCATTGAACTGATCTCGGCCAAACCTATACATCATTGTTCTTGCTTTAAAAATGCTTGAGAAGATAGAATAAAAGCATGACAGTGCTTGAAGAGACAATAGTACTTTCCTCCATTTATACTGGAGTTTCAGCGCTGGAACTTGGATGAGAACAGGGGTATCCAGGCCCTGTGTATTCTTTCCATTCCACTATTTTATGAAGAAGCTAAAAATTCGATGTGTTTCCATTGGATGAGATAAAAATAAAAGCCTCAGGGAACACAACTGCAATCCTGGACCAGGAGAGATTCTGCAACATACTGCTGTAAGAGAAGCCTGGAGACAAGAGTTGCCATCTCCAACCAAGCCATAACCCTCTCTCCTCAGAGGTAAAGAGAAAATAGCAATGGGACTTATGAGTAGTCCGCCGTGGAGTCCAGATGCTTGCTTGTTTTTAAATCGATGTTCCCAGCTTTGTCATGAAACATTACCTGTGTTGACCTTTGCAACTTTTCAAAAATTTGTATATTATTGGTTAAAGAAACAATGATAACTCTTTTACCTACTCACAAGGCCATAGTGGGGAGTAAATGAGACTCCCCGATGACTGGCATATAATAGGGTCTCAAAAATACATTAGTGTCATCCCTCTCCCAGGTGCTCCTGTCTCCAGCTCCTGGTGGGGCATCCTCCAATCCACATCCCTCGGTGGAACACATGCTAGATACTCTCAGTCCATCATACCTGGAAAACGAACCATTGTCAGTCAAGTGGGTGCTCCCCTGTCCTGCAGGAATCTTCATCAACATGCAAACCCACTATCTCCAGAAAAACTTTAGCAGTATGAATTATTGCAAAGTGCCACAGCTGGTTACCTGATAACATTGGGTCTGGGAACAGGGCAGATTATTTATGGGAAAGAAACAGATGTGAAAAAGAGAGGGAGTTCACGTCTTCCTCAGGAACTGGAGGCGTAAAAGTCTTCTTATGTACTCTAAGGAAATGAATAGAGTCTACCCAGCCTTGAGCTAAAGATGTTCCTTTTGTGAGAATAAATGTGAAATTAGACTATGTTGTCTACAATTTAAGATACATAAACATTAATCCATAAGATGCGTAACAAACTTCAGGTCTTTGACAGTCTTTACTTACAGTAATTTTTAATATGCACTAATAAGTCTCATTGCTTTAAATGATATAATTTTGTCATTTGTTAAATTAAAAACCTGAAGTAATCCTGATTAATGAGATACAATTTGTGCAGTTCTGATAACATTTTTAAAATGTAGTATTCATGGTATATAATTTTCAAGCTGCATTCACTGACTTCTTTGAATTGTCTGGCCAAACCACTAGAGGGAAAAAAATATGGGTATATTATCAACCCTAGCATCAAAGAGAGAATGTGCTAGGGTGGAAAGATCATGGGAATAGGAGGTAGAGCAGCTATATTTTCTTCAAGTTCAGATTTTGCCTTTATTAATTCCTTGAAGAACCCTGTCTTATTGTTCTTTGTACCTCTAGCATTCGGTTAACATTTTATGATTATGTGAGTTACTGAAAGAATAAATCAATGATTTACTTTTCTATTTCTGAGTGTCATTAGTCTGTTAAAAGGTGACATGCTTTACCTACCTCACAGTGTGGATTCAAGAGATAAATGATAATTTGTGCAGGGATAGGGGAGAGTCGCAAGAAAGAGAAAGGAAAATCAGCATTTATTGTCTATCTTGTGTCTGACCCTGAGCTGGGCATTGAAATATGCTGCATAATGCAATATTCACAATAAAATTATTAAGATGCTAGTTCCATTGTCATTTTATAGAAAAGGGAAATTAACATATTCACTTCCAGAGAAGGTAAATTATTTGACCAAAGTCACACAGAATGAATAAAACCACAATTTGCATCTAAGTCTCTTTCCGCCACCCAAATTTAAAAGAGGTCAGATTCGTGTTGTTGAGATATGTTAATAATGAATTAATTTATTTACATAAGGGAAAGAAAGGCTGTGTAGACACTTGGAGCTCTGCCCTGTTCTCTTATTCTGTGAGCAGCATTCCCCTTTGCAGCCAAGAAAAGCTGCTGCTTATTTCAATCAGGTAGTCTAGTTAGGGCTGCCTGTGATGGTCTTTCAGGAATCCCTCCAACCATGGCTCAAGCGATGGTCCAGGAAGCCGGCAGAGAAATAAAGAGATGGGGGTGCAGAAGAGGATGCACATATAATCAAAGCACCCCGAATCTTTCCCAGAACTGTTTTTGAATGGAACTGAGGCAGTGCATTCAGTCTTTCCCTGGAGGTAGAATTGTGAGCTGGGATTTGCAGAGGCCAAATGCCATCTTTCTAACTCCATGGAAGAAGCCCCACATGAGAGGCCACTGGACAGCAGGAGATGAGGCAGGCCAACAGAGGCAGTGGTGGCACTTGTGCTCTGGTTCCAGCTGTCTGGCCCCCTAATGAATCCCTGTCTCGCTGAGTGGTCTGGTGAGGCTTCCTTTAAATTCCTATTTCAAACAAATGAGTGGAGTTGAGCTTCTGGCATTTAACATGGCCTGTTTTATTTACAAGTGTCCTAAGTCCGTTTAGGATAGATGAAGGCAAAGTTGAAACTAAAACCCAATGCCACAGCAGGGCAGGCACTTGGCTACAAAGGGTAATGCAGACAAAGGCGGAGGTGCCATAGCCACTAGGACACAGAAACAGTCATTGGCCAGACTCTATCTCTGCCACTTAGACTTGTTTACCATTCAGGTTATGAAGACAGCATTACTGTTGGTGGAAGGAAATGTGTTGAATAGGCTCCAGGCTCCAGGGCCCTTGGGCTCCAAGATCTTTGGCAAAGTCTGTTTATCCCCCCAACTCGCTACCAATCCATTGCCTTTTTGATCATCATTCATGCCTTCTAATTTATTGACTACTAGCAATATGGCATTCTGATAGGCTCCAAAAGATTGGGAAGACAGAAGGTGTTTCCTTTGAAGAATTTTCAGTCTGGTAGAAATTATATTTAAGTACAATGAACTATAGTAGCATGTAACCAAATTAAGAAGCCTATACCTCTTCACTCAGAGATTTTGGTCTAGAAATCCATTCCACAGAATCCCTTGAAAGTCTCCCCAGAGCTGAGCATTCAGTACATGCCTCTTTACCAGTGCAACAAAAACGCTTATGTGGTCATCAATTTATTAAAATAAATTAAAGAGATAAATCTTAGGTTTTTATTTTGTCTTAAATTAGTAGCATGTAAGTGCATATAATTTGTAATTGTTTTTTTACAAAGCATCAAGGCCATGTCTTTGAGAAAGGGTCTATCACTTGGCATTCAGAGTTGTCTTCCTACATAAACTGACTGTATAATGAACTCTCTGTAATTGCCATATCCACTTTCATTAAACGGAAGTAATTCTTGGCAGTTTTATAATCTTCTATCACAAATGAAGGCAATATATCTCTCAAGCCATAAGCAACATTTATATGAGCACACCAGGAGGGTAGGAAGGCCACTCTGACCACTGGCTCTAAATTTCATTATTTATCAAATTCTACATAACCTTGGCTGTAGGGTTTGAGATGGCAATAAACTTCTCAGTCTTTAATCAATAGAGAGTTATTGAACATCAATTTTAAGCTAAGCAGTTTATGTTGAGCTCTGTGAGGAGGTGAGCAAAACAGATCTCACCCTTACCTTCAAGGAAATGGCATTGCTGTGGGAGAGAATCATTATGAAAACTGTGAGAAAGGTTGTAATGGAAAAGTTAGGGGTGCTGTGAGAAAAAACATGTCAGTGACAACTGCTTCTTTAGAACATAACTGCATTGAGGCCACCGTGTCCCCTCTGCAACCTCACACTTGGCCTTCCAGTCCATACATAAACTCTTGCTGAGTGAATTGTATCCAAGAAGAAGGCCCCTGAACTCAAGCAAAGAGGAATCTTTAAAATTGTTAAAACTGATTTGTTGGACACAACAAAACAAAATAAAGCTTTTGAGACATTTATAGGCTAATGACATTTCTTAAGTTTCAATTATTAGTAAGTAGCAGATCTAAGATTTGAACCTAGGTAGATCTGAACCCAAGGCCAGGATCTACCCAGATGCTGTCCAGGATGCCTCCCTACTCTCTATCAACTGCGAGGGACTCTTGGATAAGTTATGCCCTTTCTTTGCAAGGATGATTTGTATATGAGAGCTCGATCATAGGAAAGGCTGCATCATTGTCAGGTGCCATGTGTTCATTGTCAGGTGCCATGTTTTCATTTTCACTGTGCTGCTCAGCTTTACTGACTCCAAGTCCATCACAGGCCTGTTGGATATATCTACACCAAAGATGTCCATCTGCTACAAAAGCCCTCCCATTGTTTCGTAGCTGTGGTAAATAACATTTATAGTGTCTCCATTTGACTGTATTTGAATAAGCAGGCAGCATTATGGTGTGAAAAAAAGAATGAGACATGAAATCTCACAAAACTCTGCCTTCATCAGACACCAGATGTGTCATTTCACCTCACTGGACTTCAATGATGAAAGAGTGGTCATCCATCATTACTTCACTCACTCAGTCATTCAACAAGTGTTCATTGCCACCTATGTGTGTCAGGCCATTTTCTGAGATTGTATACACTTATTTATTTTATCTTTTCAATACCCCCGAGAAAATAACACAATAGGCATTCTGCAAAAGTTTGCTGCATAAATAGACAAATAAAATAAATTTAAAATGAATATTCTTGAAAAAGTTAATGATTTTGCATGAGTAAGATATTTTATAAAATGTTCAATTATTTTTATTATAAAATAACCACATTACCAAAAAAGTGAAAAATAAAAAAATCCACTATACTATGATCTTAATATAACCACAATCTTTAGCAATGTGTAATATTTATTTTGTTTGCTTTTTCATTCATATGCAACCAATATAACATATACTTTTCATTTGTTAAATGCAAACAAAGGAAAGAAATGTGGTGAGCGTGTGCTATGGCACAGTGAAGAGGGCCAGAGATAGAAAAATAAGTAAGTTTCTACCATCAGTGAGTTAAAATTCCAATACTGGAGAAAGGTCAAAAGTACAATTCAATGTGATGAGTATCTTCTTAATGGAAATATATAGACAATGTTCTTCTTGAATGCGGTGCATCATTTTCTTAAGGCATTTGAAAAAAAAAATAAACTTTGAGCTGGGACTTGCAGAATGACTTGCAAATAAGCAGGGACAGGACTTAGAGGTCAAAAGAATAGAATGGAGAAGCATGAAGATGCCAAAGTGCCCAGTGTTTCACAGATGATGAGCCCAGCACAGGGGGGAGAAGAGGAGGAAATGTGTCTGACTGGGGATAATGACAACAGCTGAAAGACCCTGAGTGTCAGCCACCATTCCAAATATGGGCAGTGATTAGCTGATTTTATTTTACTACTCTCATTCTCAGTTTCTGTGCACAAAGAAACTGAGGGACAAAAAAAATTCGGAAACGTGACTAAGGTGCAAAGGTAGGAAGTGGGGAGGGCAGGATCTGGAGTGACCACATGTCTGAGAAACTCAACCTCCAATCAGAAAGTGTTTTGGAGTAAAGTAACCATCATAAAAGGTACACTGCATCTATCTTTCCCCTATGGATTGTGCAGGATCTGAGAGAGGGCTTACACATAGTAAAACATTTGCATGCCCCCTGGAAAACCCGTAACTCAATTTTCCTTCTGGCAAGCATATTCTCTTTCAGCTGGGCTTTACTCAAAATCTCACAAGGAGCCACCGGCACTGGCAGCAGGTAGGTGTTTTAGGCACTGACACCTCATTAACCGGACCCATGTCTCTTCTTGGCATCTTTGTCCTTTCTTTTCTCCCAGTACCACCTTTGCTGGGACACCCTGGCTATAATAAGCCGCCTCCATCTGAAGAATCTAGCAGCTTTGCACACAGGGCAGGCAGGGAAGGGTAGCTCAGTGCCAGCTCTGCACTGGCTAACAACACTCTAGTTTGAAATAAAAAACAGGAAGCTGCGACACAAAAATGTATTGACTAATGTCATCTCCCACCCCTGCAGTAATCTTACATCTGTTTTCTTGGGAATTGAAGATTTTTTTTTTGTGAATGCTGGATAACTATGTCATTCTAGAGCATTTACCAGGTATATATATATATATAAAATCATATTATTTGTCATCATTTTCTACCAGTTCACTCTCCTATCCTTTTATTCTTAACACCTTGCTTAATTTGAAGTATGGCACTAAAAAAAAATAGTGGGAACAACTACTCACTCTATTACGACATGGAAGGTATGATGAAATGGTGACCAGGTTATTGAGAAAAAGATCTATATTGAATAATCGGTTCAGCCATCTTATTCTTTGGAAAAAAACAAAATGAGTCTCCTCCTGTCCATTCCTGGGCTGTCCAGGAATGTCCCTGGGCTGTCCCTGCTCTAAAATACTCAGGAGGTTTACCTTGCATTTCACTTTCTGGAAGTCTCCTTAATTACCCTCTCTTCTACCAGGCTATCAGTGCTTCTACATTATAAACAGTCTTGTTTTCCTATACACAGTCAGCAGCCAACAGAACTAAGCACATAATAAAAGTAAAAGCTACATTTATGCAGTACCACATGACACCAATGACTCTGGGGGCTTTAAGCGGATTCTCTAATTTATCCTTCATATTTCCCTCCACAGTGGGTGATATGATATCCCCACTGCACAGATGGGGAGCAAGTATAGCTCAGAAGCATCAAAGCCAGTGTTGCAAACCAGGGTGTCTGGCTCAGGAGCCCATTCTCTTAATCACTAGTTTCTACTGAGCTCAAGAAACATATACTTGGGGAATAAAGGCAGGGGAAGAAGGTTAGCCTAAAAATAAAATATTTTTCAGGCACGTTCTAGCTAGAGGGAGCTACATCTAAAGGATGACTGTGTGAAGAAGTGAAAAGTCTTGTTCTAGTAAACTCAAAAAAAAAATTAAAACAGAGGCAACTGGTTCTTGAGATGCAGATTTTGGCTCAAAATAAGGGAGAACTTTCTAAAAGTCAGAACTATCAAAGCAAGGGATCAACTGAAGAGTGTCAGATTCCATGGTGCTGGGGATTTCACACATTGTAAAAGAAAGTTTGTCAGAGATCCTGTGGAAAACTTTTGCACACTGGCCAGAGATTAAATGGAGGACCTCTAAGGTTTCATGCAACTCATTTCAACATGCATGGAATGCACGTGCCTAGCAATAATTAGTTGATTCCTAGTAAACATTTGTTAAATAAATGGAGGAACTATGTTTGCCCTGACAAGAGAGGAGGATGCAGAATGCACCCCATGGAATTATAAATTCTGGAGTCAATCCATATTAGGTGTCCAGTACTTCCTAAACTCTGCTACTTGGTAGTTCCTATGAAATCATTTATCAATATTCTTCTCAAGGCTCAGTGAACAGAAACGTCTCCCAACAGCAGCCATTGCTAACATGAATTAAGTGCTCACTAGTGGTAGGTCCTGGATATTTGCATATATCATCTCATTTTATTGTTGAATGACAGAATGAGGTCGATATCATTTATTGGCCCCATGTTACAGACAAAAAAACTGAGGTTAAGTGACCCACCCAAAGCCACAGAGCTAGTAAATGAAGTCAGAATCTGCATTCAAGCCCCAGAGCCTGTACTCCTATCCACTGCATTAGAGTAATCACTATCATGATTCTTAGGCAGCTACTCTGTATAGGAAGTACAAGAGGTGCTTTATGCACTGCAACCATCTAATCACCACACCAAATACATAAGACGAATACCACACCTCTGATTTTAAAGTCAGAGAGTTCAAATGATTAACCAAAGTTACACAGCAATTAAAGGGCATGGTCAGGACACAGCTTAGTTTTGCCTACGCCATGATCCTAGTAGAATAGAATATTTTGGAATGCAGTGCTGGAGATTGAGAGCATTTTTCCCACTCTACATTTTGTCAGTGCTTTAGCTTATTTGGTCCTGCCTACCCTTTAAAACCCAGTTAATATGTCACTACTATTGAGCACTTTCCCCAACCTTTTTTCTTCTGCCCTAGAAATACACAATTAACTTCTCCTGGTTTGTTGGAATATCTACAGTACCGAGAAATAGACATTTTATATGGTGGTCGTTTGCTTCTAGAAGATATACATACATATATATATATGTATGTATATTACTGTATGGATGTCTAAGTCCATTTGGGCTTCTATAACAAAGTGTCATAGGCTGAGTGACTCATAAAAAACAGAAATGTATTTCTCATAGTTCTGGAGACTGGAAGTCCAAAATAAAGTTGCCAGCAGATTCAGTGTCTGCTGAAGGTCCAGGTTCATAGACAGTCATTTTTTCACTATAGCCTCACATAGCAGAAAGAGCAAGGAAACTCTCCAGGGTCTCTTTAGTAAGGACACTAATCCCCTTCATGAGGGCTCTGCCTTCATGATCTAAAAGCCCCACCTCCTAATGCCAATATAGTGGAGGTTAGGATTTAGCATATACATTTTTGGAGAAGACATAAACATTTGGTTTACAGCAAATAAGATCACATTCCACTTACTGACATAATTTTTCTTTTATCACTTAACAACATAAGATCAACATTTTCTGACACCATTATTTATTTATTTATTTCCATTTTTATTTATTATTATTATTTTTTGAGAAGAGTCTCACTCTGTCACCCAGGCTGGAGTGCAGTGACATGATCTCGGCTCACTGCAACCTCCACCTCCTGGGTTCGAGTGATTCTCCTGCCTCAGCTTCCCAAGTAGGTGGGATTACAGGCATGCACCACCACGTCTGGTTATTTATTTATTTTTTTAGTTGGGACGGGACTTTACCATGTTGGTCAGGCTGGTCTGAACTCCTTACCTCAAGCAAACCACCTGCCTCGACCTCACAAAGTGCTGGGATTACAGGCATGAGCCATCACGCCTGGCCACCAATATTTTTCTATTACATCATTTGTAACAGCAACATAATACACCATCTGAATTTGTACTATAATTTAGTAATAAATGCCTATTATTGGGTATATATTTTTCACTTTTTAAAATAAAAATTGCTGGAATAAAGTTCTTTCTGAGCAAATAGTTACACACATCTGTGTATGTGTGTGTGTATGTACACATACGTTATAGACTCTTAGGAGAGGAATTACTAGAGTCAAAGGAAATGAACATTTGAATCTTATGATTTGTGTTACCAATTGCCTTCTGAATTCTGCCCATTTCCAATCCCAACAACAGAGTATGAGAAAAATCATAGACCAGACTCTGAGCAACAGAGTTTTAAAACTAGTAACCGGTTTTTTTTTTTTTTTTTTTTTTGGTCAAATTGATAGATGACTTCTTTCCTTCTTCTGCCCTAGTATGTATTTACACTTCTTTAAGACATTCCTTCCAATGCTTTAGAGCCATTAGATTCTTCTGCCTCCACTGCTAGCCTACAAATTCCTTAAGGGCAGGAATCACATAACTCACTGATTCTGTAATCCAACACCCAGCACGCAACCTGCTTAATAGTAGATGGACAGCAATGTCTACGAATAAAACTAAACTTTGCCAGTAGTTACAGGGAGTAATCAGCAAACAATCTCTGGAGAATTTAACCCTTTTTGTTAAGGTGGGATATGTGTGTCTGCAATGATGTGATGCTGGGGCTAACTTAGTCTCACTGCTCCAAGTTCCAGATTTTCAGCCAAACTTTCCGTGGAGAACAGTGCTCTAACTGAGCCATCACCTTATGTCAGCTCATTGAACACCTGCAGCCTGCCTCTCTTCATATCTTGTAAACACATCACCTCTTTTCTGAGAGAGGGACCCAGAAATTTACAAAATGTACAGACAAGTTGCCTTCAGTGTTTCAACTTCAAAAACTTTTATTCTTTAACATTACAACCTCAGAAAAGATGCTTAACTTCTTTCGAGACATTTTTGTCACCAGTGAAGATAATAATAGTACTACCACTAGGGGTGACTTATACCTTCCCATATGGAATGAAGCCACTCTCCAGGTGCAGGTTTGGGGGCTAATGTATATTTCCAGTATCACTGAGACCCCTTTAACAATCACTGCTAAGATATCACGCATCCCTACTAGGCAATTTACCCTAAGGGGCATTTAGATGTACTTCATTTCACTCACCTCAATTACTCAAATTTGTCTCAAAATATCTTACAGCATGAACATTTTGCTACATGTTTCCACCCCTTGCCAGAATTATTAATTCATCAATTCACTCATTTGTTATAAAAATAGCTGACATTTATGGAATATTTACCATCTGCCATGCATTGTGCTAAATGCCTTACATATGGTAAATTATTTAATCCCCACAAGAGTGCTATTAGGTAGCTACTACGATTATCTTCACTCTGATGACAAAATTGTCCAGAAGTTAAAGATCTTTCCTGAGGTTGTAGTGTTAAAGGATAAAAGAACTAGCTAGAATCAGGGACATTGGATTCCAGTGCCCATGCTCTTAAACATTATACTAGAAAACAAATATGTAATGAAATGTACAACGTGCAAACCTCTCTGCTAAATGCCATCATTGTTTACACAGTTATTCCTACTTGAACTCTGTTGTGTGAGATACTATATTTCAGTGACCTTATGCGAGGACTCACTGCTTTCCGCTCATAGTTGCAATATTCATGTGACATTTATTTCAGAATGTGTTTTGCATCTTGTTTGAAAAAAATTAAATTTTTCTGCGTGTTAGATAATGGTCTCATGCACTAAACACCCTGCTTTAGGTAATCATTATTGTTCATCTAATTATTAGAAGCCTCGTAATCAGTCCCCAGTTTCTATCGTCTTATTTTTTATTTATTTATTTATTTTTTTTTTGAGACAGAGTTTTGCTCTTGTTGCCCAGGCTGAAGTGTAATGACCTAATATCGGCTCACCGCAACTTCCGCCTCTTGGGTTCAAGCAATTCTCCTGCCTTAGCCTCCTGAGTAGCTGGAATTACAGGCATGCACCACCACACCTAGCTAATTTTGTATTTTTTAGTAGAGACAGGGTTTCTCCATGTTGGTCAGACTAGTCTTGAACTCCCAACCTCAGGTGATCCGCCCACCTCGGCCTCCCAAAGTGCTGAGATTACAGGCATGAGCCTCTGCGCCTGGCCTCTATCTTCTTAATTCTATTCCTCAGACTATTACCTAAGGTCTTTTTCTAAAATGTAAGCCCAATCATATCACTTTCTATCCTAAAATCTTCCCGTGACTCCTAAAATCCTCCGGTGTCTTCTCCTTTCCTTCAGGACAAGTTTCCCTTAAAAAAATACATTTGGGACAGGGGCAACACCGTCATGCAGAATGACCTTCAGCTTAAAAGTCACTTCATTTCATACACTCTGTCCTTGCTCTCTTCTCCTGTATGGCACCAGATCCTGTTTTTGGTTTCATTAACTCCTACTCATATTTTAAAGCTTAATAAACAGCTCTCCTAAACTCAAAGACATCCACCTACTTCCTTGAGTTGAGTAAAACACCCCCCTTTTGTGCCCCCTCTTCTCTAGTTCTCTAACACTGCTCTCTCTAGTACAGCTTTTATCATAATATACATAATGCTCAATCAATGCCACAACTTTTTTGACTTGTCTCTCATAAAGTCTGTGAGCTCTTGGGAGAAGGAGAGGGAAAATAATCTCATGTCTCTGTAACCACTTGGACCTACAGTAACGACTGGCATTCCATAGGCACCCAGTAAACCATCCCATCCATGTCCCTTTGCCATTTAATGCAGGCGGACAGGGATGCTTCATCACTTATGGATCTCTTCCATGGCTGTAACAGGCAATCCACATTTTGCCATGGATATTTTTCCTTCTTTGGTTTTTTCTTATTTCTTTATCTGTAACTTTCTCTTGTGTTCTTTTACTCTGTTCTTTTTTTCTCCATATACTTTTTCTCTCATTCTGACTATTCTTCCATCATTTGCCCCATCTTCCCTCTCACCCTTTCTAAATGCGTGCCTGAATATCTCAAATATTATTTGGCCCCTATAGTGTGTCGAACTGTTTACCAAATGCTGGAGATGGCTATAGGTGCATAAGAAGAGTTTTCTGTCTCCTCAGATATTTTCATGCAATGAAGGGGAAAGTCAAGTAAGTAGGCATTTGTGATGCCATTTCATAGTAAAAATGATGGTGAGAGGCTGCCCTCAATATCAGAGGTGGGCCCCTGATACAGGCCAGAGAGCAGGAGTCAGAAAAAGCTTCTTTGAGGGGATTTACTTTGCTGGGCCATGAACAAAAGGTAGCAGTTACAATGCAACTAGAAGAGGCATCCCAGGCAAAGGACAGAACATGAGGGAATGTGGAGAAATGAGTAATAGCCAAATTGGGTGCAAACATTGCCAAGAAATAAAGCTGGGAAGGGGAACAGAGCCATATCATGAAGGACCTGTATAGAGACAGTGAAAATGTTTCCATGTAATGATACAGCATTCATACTAGCATTCCTGAAGTGTCATGTACCTTCTAGGTGATTTGTGTCACTTACCTCATTTAATCTTCCCCTCAACACTTTGCGATAAGAACTATTATTTACTCCAGTTCAAGAATGGAGGAAGGCTATTAAGACAACAAGGTACCACTACACTCCTATTAGATTCGCCCATCCCCAAAACAGTAACAATACCCAATCTTGGAAAGGATGTGGAGCAACAGAACTCTCATATTATGAAAAATGATACACTTACTTTGAAAGACAGTTTGACAGTTTCTTACAAAACTAAACGTACCATATAATCCAAAAATTGTACTTGTATTAGTTCATTCTCACACTGCAAATAAAGACACACCCAAGACTGGGTAATTTGCAAAGGAAAGAGGTTTAATTGGCTCACAGCTCCACAGGGCTGGGGAGGCTTCAGGAAACTTACATTCATGGCAGAAGGGGAAGCAAACATGTCTTTCTTCACATGGAAGCAGCAAGCAGAAGTGCAGAGTGAAGGCAGGGGAAGCCCCTTATAAAAGCATCAGATCTCATGAGAACTCACTATCACGAGAACAGAATGGAGGTAACTGCCCCCATGATTCAATTACCTCCCACTGGGTCCCTCCAATGACATGTGGGGATTCTGGGAACTACGGTTCAGGATGAGATTTGGGTGGGGACACAGCCAAACCATATCAGTACTCCTTGGTATTTACCCAGTGCAGTTGAAAACGTATGTCTACATAAAAACCTGCATGTAAAAGTTAATAACAGCTTGATTTTAATTGTCACAATTTGGAAGTAACCAACATGTCTTCAATGGGTGATTAGCTAGATTAACTATGGTACACATGTCATTGGATTTAGGGCATACTCTAATCTAATATGATCTCATGTTAACTAACTATATCTGCAAAAACCCTGATTCCAAATAAGATCATATTCTGAGGTTCTGCTACAACATGAATTTTTCAAGCACACTAGTCAAACTACTATAGTTCACCATCAAAATTTATATCCATCCCATATGCAAAATACATTTACTTCAACCCAATGTTGCCCAAACTCAACACATGCATTCCAGCATTAACAGTAAATCCAAAATCTCATCCAAATATCAACTCAAAAGGTTTCAAATCTTACCATCTAAACCATCTAAAGAAGGTATGGGTGAGACTCTAGTTTTAATATATCCATTGGCAAAATTCCCTCCCATCTGTAGACCTGTAGAATTAGAAAGTAAGTTATCATCTTTCAAAATACAATTGGCATGGGCATAGGAGAGAATTCCAGTTCCAAAAGGTAGAAAATGGAAGAAGTAAATGGGTTACTGATTTAAAAAAAAATCACACCTAATAAGCTGAGAACAACTTGATATCATTCATAGGAAACCCACAAAATTTTTAAAAGCATTTAATAGGTGAAAACACTGGCAGCTTGGATGAAGGGAATGAACATAGCTCAAACTGGATTCTGGATTGCCAATTCTTTACAGGTAGCTATGAAATGAGATTTTATTATGGAAAAGAAAGAAGAAATATCAAAGGGAAGAGCCAATTTCCCAGAAGGTAGAACTCAAGAGTCCAGAGAGTGGAGCCAAGTGCTGAGAATAGCAATGTACCCAAAAACCACTCAGGGGAGCAGAGATGGAGCCTATTTAAAAGTACTTCGTTGTCCTCAGCATATGTGGCTGTTACAATATGGACACATCTAGACTGCAGATTTGCTGTGGACCTGTGATTATAATGTATCTCCTGTTCCTCCCTATTTTAATCATAGTGCCTGTATTTTATTGCTTCTAACCATTGTGTTTTGGTGGTGGGCAATTTATTTGTATTTTACTTAATAGGCATCTGGATCACAAAACGGATCACCACAGCAAGCCTCATCCTTATTCACATATGATGCAGATCATGAGATTCTGGATTTCAAGCCATCTCATCTAAGAGGGATGAGAGTTTTGAAGGTCCTGTGATTTAGATAAACTTAACTTGAATGGGGGAAAACGTGAATAATTCGTAATGATAAGACTCTGATAGATTTAAAAAATTACTACAAATTCCTCAGTATGTCTTTCTCTTTGCAATGTGACATTGTGGCTTCTCCAATCATAGAGTGGAGTCTATTTCTTCATTCACTTGAACAGTCTTGTGATTTGATTTAATAGAAGGTTGGCAGATGTGACATGGTGGGTATTCTGAGCCTAGGTCTCAAGAGGCCTGATAAGTTCTGTGCTAGCTCCTCTACTGCCCTGAGACTTTCATGTGAACAAGTCTGATCTAATCTGCTGGAGAGGCCATGCAGAAAATGGCCCAGCCAACAGCCTGTACCAACCACCAGACACTGAAATGAGGACATGCTGGACAATACTGTCCCAATGTAGTCATCAGGTGGCCACAGGCAAATGAGCACCCACAAGCTAGAATAGTAAGCAATCAGCCCAGCTGCGCCCAGCCCAAATTGCTAAAGTGATTTTGAGCAAATTAAATGCTTGTTATTTTAAGATAAGAAGTTTTGGGGTGGCTCATTTTATAGCACTGGACATTAAAATACATTTTCTAATGCAAAGGAAATAATTAGAAAAAAACTAAGGGAGTTTGATATTTATAGAAGAAATTTATGCTATTCCTTATATGACTTTTATATAGATAAATTTTATGTAGAAAGTTAGTATCAATTCCCAGTACTTTTCTGATTTATTTCACATACGGACAAAGTATACAAGCAATATGTACCTGCATATCAGAACTTCTACAATTTTTTTTACACTACAGTTTGTTCTTACACTCTTTCTTTCAAGAGCACAATTACAGGGAGAAGTTTGCATTCTGGGTACATTATATGTACCATAGTTAATCTAGCTAATCACCCATTGAAGACATGTTGGTTACTTCCAAATTTTTTCTTTTTCTTTTTCTTTCTTTTCCTTCTCCTTCTCCTTCTTCTTCTTCCTCTTTTTTTTTTTTGCTGGTCTGGCTTATGATCTTTAATGCAGTTTAATGCAGTTGTAGTCACATGGTAGGACCTGAAATTATCTGGAGGCTACCCAGACTAGACATCCAAGATGTTTTCTTTCCTCACTAGTATCTAACATCTTAGGGATTCTTGGTCTCATTCTCTCAGTCCACTTGGTGTCTTATCCTTCATGAACTATCAATAAGATGAGCTTCTCATGGCATATTTGTCTCAGGGACACTTCTTACACAGTGAGTGGTTTCCACGAGGCAAAGAGTGAAACTTACCAAGCCAGTCAGCAACTACACCTAGAACTGACACAGCATCACTCCCATCTCATTCCATTGGCCAGAGCAGATGCTAAGTGGTAGATACAGAAACTCCCAGTTTTGAGAGGCAAGGCAACGATTCAGAAGAACCAGCAAGATGATTCAACCATTTAAAAATATATAATCTTGTACAATTCCACAAATTAAATGTTTTTGTGTTTTCCTTTTGTTTAGTCTGTTATTAAAACCTAGATAGTATCTAATAATCACTCTTGTAGGTAGAGTAGGGAGTCTTGTGAAGTGAGACCCCACCCTTTCTTTGCAATTAAAAAGTTGATAATATCATTGGTGAATTTTTGTTCAAAAAGGATAAAGAAGTCAAATTAACTGAGCATCATCAATGCCTAGCAGATTTCTGGAATGTGGTAGAGGCACAACAAATATTTGTTGTAATATATTTGACAAAATGAAAACAATACAAACTGGTTATGTGAGCAGAGACAAGTCATTGAACTTCCCTGGGTTTCTATTTAGTAATCTGTAAGATGAAAAAGTTCCAAGAATCACAGATAATAAGAAAAATAAAACTGGCAATGGGCAATATTGCTAATATTTATAGATTACAAAGACCATTCATATTTATGTAGACATGAGTTGTTTGTCTCTCTGGAAAGAATTCTAACTTCCCCATTTCTCAAAGGCCACTGATCTCCATTTTGGGATTCATATAGTTTTGAGGAAATTGATTTTATCTCAGGCTCCTGGAATATAGCCTGTCACAGAGGTTGGCCAATCAGTGTTTCTAGTCACATTGGACACATTGACTCATGGCGACCAAGTTTATCTAATAAGAGTTGATGTTGGGACTTATGCAGCCATATAGGTATATAAAGGAACCCAGTCTTAAGGTGGTAGCTCTCAGGGATATGTGCTTCCTCAGTCTTTTCCAACAGGAAATAGAAAATATTTCCTACATAGAAAACATACAACATATGTATCACTTTGATTGTTTCAGCTCATTGTCATAAGTCACTCAAACTTTTAATAATTTCCTGGCCTGCCTTAAGCCAGCTAGGAGTCATTTGAAATCAAAAGAGCCCACTGTGCTGCACGCTAATACTCCATTCATGAGAACCTCTCCACCTTGTTGGGTGGTTTCTGACTCACTAGAAGAATCCTACAAAATTATAAGTCAAGTTTTCTCATACTGAAGAAGATTTAAGGGCCTTAGCGTAAGGGAGATCTAAGGACCATTTCAAGGTCACCACTACTAAGTAGCAGAAAGTGAAACTACAGTTTTGTCTTTTTTTTTTTTCCAACAAGAAAGACTGTTAGCCAAATGCAAGTTGGGAAAAGTCCAAGCTTTACTGCTGACAAGTCATGTGTGCTTTCTCTAGAATTTAGCAGACGGGGAGTCTGTCTTAGGTATTTCTATATTGCTGGCTTCAAGGGTATTGTAAGCCTTCAGTAAATAAAGAAATACTATTAGACAAAAACTTTATTTTAGGCACATCACTTTTGTTTTTCTTTCTGAATGTTAGTATCCTCAACTTCAGTGTAGAGATAATGACTGCTAACTAACAGATATATGATAATAACTAAAGTAGTTTATACACAGTATTCTATGTAGTACCTAAATAAAAAGCAATGGTTATGTAATAGAGGTTCATTCACTGTATGTCAGTCCACTAAGATTCCACACCATCTGCCTCTATGCAACTTTCTATCTACATGGAATTTTCATTGAGAACTTCTTGTTTGACTTTGAATTGGGGCCAGTTGGATTTTCTGTCACCAATTTTTCTACCTTGGTCTGATTCATTATTAATAGCAGTGACCCCTGGCATCTCAAAGAGTGAACATTAATGGCAATGGGTTTTAGTTACAAAAGCCAAGGTTACAGTTGTTACAGCTTAGGGTAATTTTCATTCCTAAGTTCATTAAATTCTTAAAAGTGGAAAGGTCAATAGTGATTTATTCCACTGCCAACCATCTCAATGGCAATTCTTTACAAACAATTTTTCTGTCTTGACATATGGCAAGACTAATAGCCAATCAAGCTAATTTCATAAGGCAGTGAGCTGACTACTTGGATTCATTCTTAAAAGTAAAATCTGATATTATATATAAAAAAAAGATGTTCCCAAGGCCCTCCACCTGAACGATGAGGACAAAAAGTGAGAACAAGGTGAGATCCTGCTGCCTTGGTAGTTATGGCTAATTTTATGTGTCAACTTAACTGGGCTAAGGGAAACACAGATAGTTGGTAAAATATTAGTTCTGAGTGTGTCTGTCAGGGAGTTTCAGGCATAAATTAGCATTTGAATTGGTAGACTGAGTAAAAAAGATTAGCCTTCACCAACATGCGTGGGCCTTACCCAATCCATTGAGGGCCCAGGTAGAACAAAATGACAGAGGATGGGTGAACTTGCTCTCTCTGTCTGAGCTGAAACATCCATCTTCTCCTGTTCTTGGACATTGGAGCTCCTAGTTCTCAGGATTTCGGACTCAGGCTCAGAGTTACACCCCCAGCTCCCCTGGTTCACAGGCTTTTGAATTTGGACTGAACTATTGCAGAAGCTTTCATGATTTGCCAGCTTGCAGAAAGCAGATTGTGAGCCTTCTCAACTTTCATAATTGTGTGAGCCAATTCCCATCTCTCTCTTTCTCTCTGTCTCTCCCCCCACCCCTCCTGTAATGCACTTGGCTGTCTTGTATCTCAGCACCAAGAACACTGTAGGGCTTATGTGCTAACTGCATGAACATGTAAAGCTAAGACTTTAGTCATGGCTTTGCCTCATGTTGACTAAAATAGGAATAAAAAACAGCATGTAGGTAATTCTTGGGAGGATATGCAGATGGGAGAAAATTCTCAAGATGTTTTACAAGTACAACGTTAGGAGGGAGAAGGGTGCTAAGACAAAGTATATGCAGACCTTAGCATTGACCTCATTGGCCAATGATGTAAGAACGATGGGTGCCATAAGAAAGCATACACACTTGGAGCCAGGCTTGACTTCTCTCACCTTGTTGTGTGTTGCAGATCACAGAGATTATGGGCAGGGGGAGAAGTGGTGAGACTAACCAAGCTTCAAACAGAGATATTCCCCACGCTGTTGTGAGAGCTAAGTAGGCAAATAGGTTATCTAAAGACTCCCTGTCTCAAACATACAATTCATTCTACCTGAACCACGAATGGAGTAAAAATCATTCATCTTTTATCTGGTCTGGAAATAAGTCATTCAATTTTCCCTTCTCCAAGCATCTTCATCTACAAGATGGACGTTTTCTTCCCTCTTTCCTCCTTCCCACTCCCTCTTCCTTCTCTTCTTCCTCTTTCTCCTCCTGTTCTTTTTCCTCCTCCTCCTCCCTCTGTTTCTTCTTCTGCTTCTTTTTTTCTTCCTTTCTCTCTCTCTTCCACTTCTCATGCTCTCTTATTCATTCAGAAAATGAACATAAAATTCTACTTGTGCTAGGCACAAAAAATATACAAGTGAATAAAAAACAATTTTTTTCTATTACTTCAGACTTTTACTTTCTAGTAGGGTAAGAAATTAAACCATGTAAGCAAATACATAGTATAGAAGGATTATAATAAGAAAACACAAAAGGAGATTCAGATAGAGAAATCAGAGTGAAAGTCACTTCAAATTGAGTAGTCTAGGAAGATCTCTGTCTGGAAGTAATGTGTGAGCTGAGATTTTAAAATGACGGCAATGATTATTTTCCTAAAGTGAGAAAGATAAAATGCTAAGTTAAATTAAAATAAAGAGTTCAAAGCAACATAGGCAGGGGAGGTAATGGAACAAATGATGATTAAGGAATAGATTGGGAACAATCATGTAGAAATGTATAGTTTCTTAGGCCAGAGGGAAAAGACACTTTAAAAAAATAGCATAACAGGAAGACATAAGAGTGTTGAAGGCGTGGCCATAAATAGCTTGCATTTTGGAGCGTTGGTTACTGCTGCTGAGTGTAATGGATCCTATGTTGGCTAAAGTGGAAACAGGGAGATTAGGAGGATGTTACAGTATTCCAGCACGAGAAGAAGGGTGGTTTAGAAAAAGTGGCCATTGCAGATAAAGATAAATGGAAGGATTCAAGAACTTACTGATTGATTGGATGAGGAGGCGGGAGAGAAAGTAATACCAAGAATGGTTCACTTTATTCACTGTGACCAGGCGATCTCTGCTCATTTCCAGAGAGGTGTCCCAAATAATTGTTAAGAATCTTTATGGAAAACAGGAGCCTATTCAAACACATATCATTGAAGACTCAGATAAGATTTGAGATATGCCTTTGCTCGGCCTCAATATCCAGAATTGCATTATTTTGTTCAGCAGCCATTGAAGTGTAAACACAATAAATGTGTTTTGCTACTGACCTGTGTTTGGAATTTTGTGGGCCAGCAAAGACAGAAAGAGATTGATGCTAAGGAAGTGAAGAGAATTAATGAGAAAGGACACAGCTCAGATGAACTGGCCTAGGTTTCAGATTAGGGAGGAAGGAAAAAGAGTACGAAGCATTACCCAGAGGGAGAAACATGAGAAATAAGGGGACTAAAGTCTCATTGTCCCGGTACACATAAAGGAGGGAGATGACTGGAAAGGCAGATTACTCTCAGGGAGGGAGACATTTGCTTGACCTTTCAGTTGTTAGTAGTTCTAGATAAGAGATTTTAAGATGTGGTAGGGAGAATGTAATGAAAATACAAATGGAAGTGCAGATGGTTGGGGCTGAGGAAGTGGAGGAAGCAAAAGGCCAGGATGAGAGCTTCAGGATGCACTTGGGCACTGCTGTCTCCTGCAATGTGGACTTGCAGGAGCATCTTCAGTCAGTGGATGACATTTCTGGAAAGCCAGGGGAAGCAACACAGTCATAGGGCCTGGAAGTATACCAGTATAGTATGCTATACAAAATGGGGGGCTCATTCCCCTAGCAGTTTACAAAAAGGGGCTTAGTGACTACTTATTGAGTAAACGAATGTATAAATTTATCATCTTACAGACCCCTATTTTTGCTTCTATATGTAAATTATGACTTACTAAGTAGGACTTTGGCAGTAACCCTGATTACTCTTTCTTCTCCTCTCTTTTAACCTGGTTGGATTCTGTTAATAAACCATATTTAGCTGAACCCTTTGTCCAGTATGTTAGTTTTTAAAGGTTGCTGATATGGTTTAGCTATGTCCCTACCCAAATCTCATCTTGTATTGTAGTTCCCATAATCCCCAGGTGTCATGGGAGGGACCAAGTGGGAGGTAATTGAATCATGGGGGTGGTTTCTTCCATGCTATTCTCATGATAGTGAGTAAGTTTTCATGAGAGCTGATGGTTTTATAGGGGTTCTGGGTTCTCATTCTCCTCTCCTCTGCTGCCATGTAAAGAAGGGTGTGTTTGCCTTCCTTTCCACCATGATTGTAAGTTTCCTGAGGCCTCCCCAACTATGCTGAACTGTGAGTCAATTAAACCTCTTTCCCTTATAAATTACACAGTCTCTGGTATTTCTTTATAGTAGCATGAGAATGGACTAATACAGCTGCTATAACAAAGGAGCACAGATTGGATGGCTTCAACAAAAGACATTTATTTTCTTCAAATACAATCACATGGCAGTTTAGGGCTTCAACCATTGAATTTTGGAGGGACACAATTAAGTCCATAACTCTCAAGATAATGATCAGAAATTCTTTGCCTTGCTTGTTACTCATTTAATCCAAGAAAGAAATGATTAATTAAGCACCTAATTTCTACAAAACCCTAAGCATGGAGCTTCACCCAGGCATGCACTAAAACGTGAGTAAAATGTAATCTCACTCTTCATGTAGAGAATGAAAATATAATAGATGTTGTAATAGGTATGCCAGGTAGACTTTCCAAACAGATCCAACTTTCATTTTAACTTGGTTGGAAACACACATGCTCTAGAGGGGGCAGCCCTTGATGCCACGAAGCTCGAATCCAGCTATGCTCACTGGACCAAAGGTGGAAACAACACCCACCCCAAACTGGGTCAATTAAATATTTATTGGGGATTTCATGTGGGGTCCAAAGTTGTCACAGATAATTGGAGTTGTTCAAATGGCAGGCACGACATGGTATGAAAGGAATAGGTATCCTAAAATGTATATTTTATTTTACCTATTTTATACATAAGGAAAATGAGCCTCAGAAAAATGGAATAAGTTATTCAAGATCACTACAGCTTTATATAAATACATATATTTAAATGATTTTTATAATATATTATAATATATTATAATAATATAACATATAATTATGTATGTTATTAATGTATTATAATGCTATGTGTATATATGCACATATATACACATGTATATTTTAATTTTTCAATGCCTTGGAGCTCAAAAGTGACTTAAATTTAGATACCTCTAAGATGTATATATATGCTTTTCTCTGAGTACTTGTTTTTAATATGCTATTACAGCCAGAATATTTTGGAGGCATTTTGAAAATACCTCATAGAATCTAATGGAATATAAATATTATCCATTGCTTACCAGCCTGAACTACAGTAATATGTTCAAGTATTACATCCTCACCTCATTACCACTTAATTGAATTAAAGCTAAATTTGTATTTATGCTGTATAATTAGGAATTACAGGTAAGGGACAGGAACATTCTTATTAGTGGCCATCTGTTTGTAAAGAAGTGGCAATAGCAGAATTACTAGGAATTCAGTAGTGAAAGCACACACAAAGAAAATCAGTACTGGTTGGGCATGATGGCTCATGCCTGTAATCCCAGCACTTTGGGAGGCTGAGGAGGGTGAATCATGAGGTCAGGAGATCGAGACCATCCTGGCCAACATGGTGAAACCCCAACTCTACTAAAATACAAAAAAAAAAAAATTAGCTGGGCATTGTGGCACGCACCTGTAGTCCCAGCTGCTCAGGAGGCTGAGGGAGGGTAATCACTTGAACCTGGGAGGCGGAGGTTGCAGTGAGCCGAGATTGTGCCACTGCACTGCAGCCTGGTGACAGGGCAAGACTCTGTCAAGAAAGAAAGAAAGAGAGAAAGAGAGAAAAAGAGAGAGAGAAAGAGAGAGAGAGAAAGAGAGAGAGAGAAAGAGAAAGAGAGAGAAAAAGAGAGAAAGAAAGAAAGAAAGAAAGAAAGAAAGAAAGAAAGAAAGAAAGAAAAAGGAAGAAAGGAAGGAAGGGAGGAAGGAAGGAAGGAAGAAAATCAGTACTGAAAAGACGGTACATTGATTGTTTGGGTGAAGATGAAGAGATGGTGGCATAGAGGCTAAGAAGTGATGGAACTACTTAGCAATACACCTGGGCTAGAACCCCATTTTATCAGCCACCTGGCTTGAAATTTATTTTTCTTTCTAAAACACTTTTCTCCCAAATGCCCAAAGACCTATGTCCACCAAGCCCATTCAATAAATGGTTGAAAGTTGAGTGAGCTGTCAGCTTCACAAGCAAGTCAACCAAGGATTAAGGAGATCAGCCTCATCACAAAGACTCTTCAGAGAGCGGCTTGATTAGAATTGATAAACAGTCCTTCTGCTCTGAGAAGAAATAACACTCCTCTTCATAGAACATTAATAACCGATTTCTCTCTCTCTCTCATTTTCCTCTCTTAATATTTTTCTAGCAGTTTTTATGTCACTGGCATAGCATTATCATTGGCATCAATCATCTCTTAGGTAAGCTTAGGGGTAATGCCCCTGTCTTAATAATTAGCAAAATGGAGACATAAAGGAGTCAAGTGACTTGCCCAAGTTAACACAGAGTTGAAACCCAACCCAGAGATAGGGCCATCTGGATCATTCACTTGTCAACAATAACAAATATCTAGACAGCGATAAAAACATTAAATGACAAGAAAATTAATGATGAGCTATACCACCCCAGAAATGAATAAAGATTTCATGCATATCCTCATTTATGCTTACATCGACTATCATTCATTTCATAACAGTGTCATCAACATCCGCCATGTGCAAGCCACTGTGCTGGGTTTGAAACGGTCTATGGTGCAATGTTGTGTTGTACCTTAGGCTCAAACCCTTGCCCTGCTCTTCACTAGCTGTGTGACCTTGGGTAAAAACCTTAATATCTGCAAATTTTCTTATCTGGAAAACAACAACAATACCACCTCTTAGCATCACAATGATAAGCACAACATCCAAAATGATCTGTAAATTCACTGACATAGCAAATATCTGAATGCAGACTCAAAAGAAGTCACCATGATGGGCAAATGGATAAAGGAAGGCTGATATTATCAGAACTACACAGAATAAAAGGCAAGATTCTTGTTCTCAAGAAATTATATCTTAAGGAGTTAAGTAGTGATGATCACCCATACAAGGAGTAGTTGACAAGAGCCTTCTTGTGACTGAGACAAAACAGTGTGGGAACATGGAGAGTTTTTTTTTTTGTTTGTGCCATTCTAGAGGACTTCAGAAATGCTGTAGTCTCAAGCAAGACCTTGAAGGATAAGTATAATTTGACAAACGTGGGGAAGATGGGTACAGTGAGTAAAAGGAATAAAATAAATGATGGTATAGGAATGAAAAAAAAGGTAACTGGCAAATATTAATAAATTGGCCAAGCTTATTGGAACAGAATATGTATCTAGTTGAGGCTGATGTTAAGACTAAATAGGAAAGTTGGGGACAACACAGAGATTCTCCGAGGCAGATTAGGGAAAAGTCCTGTCCAACAGGCCTTGTGCAAAGGAAACGGCACCATTCACATGCTTCATCTCTACCTTCACTCCTTCCTCCCGTGATGGCAGCTGGCTAGAGGTAAATTGTGTTCAGAGCCCTGTGTCTCGTTTTTATGATTTATTATTTCAGTCTTTCAGCAGGGTGAGAATATAGAGTGTGCTGGATGGCACATACTCGGGGAATTTATGTTGCATAGCTAAACATCATGTCTGTCTACCTCTTCCCAGTAATCTTTGATAATACCCAAATGGGCTTTTTATTTTAAACATCTGGACAGCCTTATGGTGGTTGAGAATTAAGGTGCTGAGTGAAGAAAACAGTGCAATCATAAAGTCTGTCGGATAAACAAAGCTTTCTCTGGAACATTAACTCCTTTTCTGAGAAATCTTCTCTGTTCCTCAAAATGCACTTAGTAACTTTACATCTTCATCTCCAGGTACCACTTTTCTTTTGCAAATACTCTCATGGCATTTAATGGGGCCATTAAGGTAGGAAACTATGGGATATTAGCATAAAAAGAACATTGCCAGAAAAAAAAAGTGCAAAATGCTTTCTCTCACACACACTCTCACCACCCCCACGCCTTTGAAGTTTGCTTTTGTTTTATAACAGCAGAAATTCCCATTGTGGATGGTAATTTTTGCTAGATAATAACTCTGTTGACATTGCCACACACTGGCAAAAGTTGTGTAGCTCAGGAAAAGGAGAGAGACTGGAATGGAATATAATCAGATAGTTTTATTTGTTTTTAATACACACAGCCATTCAATAAATAAAGGCTGTTGGGTTTTATCTTCCTTCTTAGAGATCTCTATGGCTTCTTCTCACTCCAGAATGGTGGAGAAGTATGAGCAGTCTTTGACACCTCTAGCCTTTGCAAATGCATGCCATCTGCTGGGTGCCCTCCTTGTCCTCAGTTTCCAGTAAACATTTCCTCACTCTCCAGGATTCAGTTCACATGTTTTCTTTAGTATGAGCCTGTCTAGACCCTACAAGGGAGAGTTGGAAGCTCCCTGCTTAAAGTTATCATAAAACCACACCAACACTTCTCACACTGTCTTGTCATTGCATTTATAGGCATATGGCCCCAACCAGGCTATGAGCAACAACTAGGGCTGGGGGTCGGGAGTGTGGATTACTTTATTCTTTATCATAATTTTCTGGTTACTTATAAAGTGCCTACCACAGAGTTAGGCATTCAACATATATTTGTGTATTAGTTTTCCATTGATGCATAACAAGGTATCATAAACTTTGCACCTTAAAGTGACACATATTATCTTAGAGCTTTTATAGGTCAAAGGTCCAGGCAGGGTTGGTTGAGTGTCCCACTTTGGCTCTCACAATATGATAATCAAGGTATCATACAGGACTGAGTTCTCATCAGACCCTCAACTCTGGGGAAGAATCTGCTTCAGGCTCACTAAGGTTATTGACAGAATTCAATTCTTGTAGCTGTAGGACTCATGTCAGCTTTCCTCTTCATAGCTAGCAAGAACAAGATAGCAGAGAGAGTCCGCTAACAAGCCAGAGTTTTCTATGGGATGATCACAAGAGCGTTGCCCCATCTTTGCACATTCTATTGATGAGAAGAGAATCACAAGTCTCCCTTCATGGAAAGGGAGTATACAAAGGCATGAATAGCAGGAAGTGGGATCACAGAGGCCCCCTTTATTGTCTGTCCATCACAGAATGTGTTTAACAAATCTCTAACCCAAATGAACTGCTTTTTTTTTTTTCTAATCATAGCATGATTAAACCTAGTGTTGCTGCATGTTATGTCTTTTAGGTATTCGACGTCCTTTGCTTACTATCTGCCTTGGAATACACAGGTTCTTACAGGGCAGAGTTTGTGTGTATCCTGTTAGGACTAAACTCTGACCTTTTTCTTCCCTTCTCCAAATTCCTATCTAAAAGGCCTGGGGAGTCACGCCTGTAAACCAAAAATAAAATCCGAAGGCCCCCACACAACCATTTGAATGAACTCTCTCCTTGGCCAGGGCACTCCAAATTTAACCTGAAAGGCTGGTTCAGGCCATGAAAAGAGAGGGTGAGGAGTGGGCATGCATCACTATGCCCTCCTCCCTTTCAGAATTCAGGAAAAACTGATCAGCATTTAACATCAACACAGACCTTAAGTCTGATAAGGAACATTGACAATCTATTCTCTCTGAAGCCTGCTACCTGCAGGCTTCATCTGCATGATAAAACGGTGGTCTCCACAACCCTTTATTGTAACACAAACATTCCTTTCTATTGACAATAACTGTTTTAACAATTGCCAGTCATCAAGTTTTGAAATCTATCTATAATCTGGAAGCCTCCCTGCTTCGAGTTGTCTCACCTTACCAGATGGAACCAATGTATGTCTTAAATGTATTTGATTGATGTCTCAGGTCTTCCTAAAATGGATAAAACCAAGCTGTGCCCCAACCACCTTGGACACATGTTCTCAGGGTCTACTGAGGGCTGTGTCCCAGGCATGGTACCTCATATTTGGCTCAGAATAAATCTCTTCAAACATTTTACAGACTTTGTTTCTTTTGGTCGGCATGCCCTACAAACATAAAGTCTCATCAGAGGGGTGTTATTCAACCCAGGATAATGTGGCTCACTTTGCAATGTGACTCTGGCATAGCCTCACATGAAAGGTCATGAAGGAAATCAAAATATCTTAACCCCAAATATGTTTCTTTGCCATATCTCCAAATAGCTCTGCAAAGCTGTCACTTGTGGGGAAAAACTACATTCTGTAGAGAATCCCCTTTCATTTCCAGGGCTTTTTCCTCAATAAAAAACCTTAGCAAGGGTTTAGCATATGCTAGGTACTCAATACTAGGTGTCAAATAAATGATTTATTTAAGTAATGAAGAGAGCATGAGAGAGTGCTCAATCTTTGATATGATCTAGGGGTTAATGTGGCACTTAAAAAAAAAAAGTCGGGCAAAAAACAATTATAATCTATACTCTCTGAAGCCTGCTACCTGGAGGCTTCATCTGCATAATGGGAACCTTGGACTCCACAACCCCTTATCCTAATCCAGACACTCTCTTCTATTGATTCTAGGTCTTCAGACAATAACTTTACTCGTTCAACCAATTGCCAATTAGAAAATCCTTGAATCCATCTACAGCCTGGAAGCCCTCCCTTTGAGTTGCCCCACCTTTATGGACCAAACCAATGTACATCTTACATGTATTGATTGATGTATTATGTCTCCCTAAATTGTATGAATTCAAGCTGTAGCCCAACCACCTTAGACACATGTTCTTAGGATCTCTTGAGACTGTGACTCGGGTCATTGGTCACTCATATTTGGCTCAGACTAAATCTCTTCAAATATTTTACAAAGATTGACTCTTCGTTGACACCTGTTTGAGTACGTAGCCTATGTTAAGCCCTTGCTAAGCATTATGAATATATTGTTAAACAGGTTTGTCAAATGAATGAGTCAAATGTGTCAAATGAATGAGTTATTAATCAATGAAGAGAGTATGAAAGTGTACTCAATCTTTGGTACGAGTCATGCAAATGTGAAACTTACCCTTCTTTAGGAAATATTTCCTTTCATATTCTTTAAGTATTGGCTTGGGGTGAATAAGATGCTAACTGTTACATCCTATGCCAGTAACTCAATTCTTTCTTTCTAAGGGCCTATTCTTTAAAGCACTGCTGCATGGACAAGTCCCATAACAGGGGCTTTTGCCTCAGGCCAGAAAGACTGAAGTTATTCAAAGTATGAGATAGCCAGAAATAAAAGATAACTAAAAGAGAACTCTCAACTCTCCTGCAAAGTTTCTTCTAGGTCCTTGCATTTGCACCCTCTCTTCTTCCATGCCTGATACGCTCCAGCTTTGATTCCATTCTGCCTACCTTGTACACATTTATGAGTTTTCCCTGAGCCAGGGAAAACCAGCCTGCCTTGATTCTCTTGGACCAACTACCTTGTATAGCCCTAAAACCCCAATTCTCCAATCTTAGCCAATTTGTACTTCATTTTGACTTCCAGAAGTGCCCATAGGTGAGCAGTGACTTGGGTCAGGAATAACTGTGTCTGCTCTACTGCCAGCCACCTAGGAGTGGCTGATTCAACCTGGATAGGTCTTGTAGTTCCAAATCTGATGGTTCATCTAGAATCCCATCTCCTTCAAAGACTAAAGAAAACATTTTGAAAGGGGAAAGATGTGAGCACTAACTATTTAGGTTTCTGTTCTTATCAGTGTCCTTTGATCCAAAGCTCTTTCAGACAAGGAAGGAATACGGTTAATATACTACATATATAGACATCAATTTCAAACTTATGGAGTTAATATACTTTATAGATACACATCAATTTCAAACTTTCCTGATGTTTGCAAAAGAATGCAGATTATCATTTCCTTTTTTCTTTCATTCCTTCCTTCTTCATTCACCCATTATTCCACAAACAATAATGAATCATTAGAAGAAAAATGAGTAAAAACAGATGGTAGAGGGAGGCTAAGCTCACAAAATACTGGTGCATTCCTTATATTTCCCTGTCTTCCATGCAGTTATATTGGGTCCACATAATTTTATCCTGAAAAGGGATGTGTATTATTTGTATGTCATCTCTATTTTTAGAGCCAAGGCGCACCCTCTCCATTCCTTTCCTAATCTTCAGCGGTGACCTTGGAGAATGTATATTGAGATGGTATAGTTGCAGGGTGAAAGAGCCTAAATTCCTAAGTTATTGCAAGGTCGAGAGGTTGAGCACAGCTCTGCAGAGCTGTCTAAATACCATAGGACTTTGGGTGAACAAGAAAAGCTTTGATTGTACTTAGTGAAGGATATTACTGCAGCATAGATAAATGGCATACAAGAAAGAATTTCATACGTATAGGAGAATTTCAAAGGTCAACAGTTTGACATCTGTATTGTCCTGAGCCAGAAATGAACTGAAAATGATCTCTCTGTCGCTCAACTATTTATCTATCTACCTCCAAACTATATACTATATATAATTATATATGTATATATCACCATCAACTATATATATATGTATATTTTCCCTGAGCACATTTTGCTTGTTAATTATGCTTTTATATGCATTATTACGGGGATGATAGTCTATATGTTGTATTTAGTCCAACGAAATAATTCTGTGAATAATGAGGTTTTAGAATGCATTTAACAAGTATTCAGATAATGCTTATGGTCTTTCATCTGGTCAACGACAGTAACCTCTCAACTATAGACATTTTTGTACACTATTAAAATCAGTGAATTCTGACAATTAAGATTTAGGCATCATTCTCGGCAAACTAACACAGAAACAGAAAACCAAACACCACATGTTCTCACCCATAAGTGGGAGTTTAACAATGAGAGCACATGGACACAGGGAGGGGAACATCACATACCAGGGCCTGTTGAGGGGTTGGGGGCAAGGAGAGGGATGGCATTAGGGGGAATACCTAATGTAGATGATGGGTTAATGGGTGCAGCAAACCACCATGGCACAATTATATCTATGTAACAAACCTGCATGTTCTACACATGTATCCCAGAACTTAAAGTATAATAATAAAAAAAAGAGTTAGACACTACTGTGTCTATTATGCAGATAAGACAGAGGCACAGAGAAGATTTCATATCACTAGTTAGCGGCAGACTTGGGATTTGGATCAGTCAACCTGGCTTCAGAGTCTGTGTAGTTAATTACTATTGTATGCTAGGCACCATAGCAGCAACTGTTCAGATTTACCCCAGAGTAAATACACCAGTTCACTTCGTTTCATATGAATGTATGCAGCTGCGTCAATATATTTGCCTGATGGACACTGAGGAGACAGTGTGAACTAGAGAAACTAACTATGGTGCCTCTTGTCCCCCCATGTGAGTAGTAGGATGGCTCATATTCTGCTTTCCTAACTGTCTCCTCCTCTGCCGTCCTGTTCCCACTTCAGTCCTATGATATATGGCAACCTAATACTATCTGCATCTCCTACGGTTTTTTAAATAGCCATATCACAGTAGCTATCCAAGGTCCAAATATCAAATCAAATGACTGTTTTCCTGGTCTCAGACTGGACCCTTCTGTTGGATTTGACACACAACACTATCTCCTTGAGGAAATGCCTTTCTAGTGTCTTCTTTTTGCATTATTTTAGTCTCTTTGTTGACATGTCTTCGAAGAGGTCTTGAGTTCTTCTCTAAACTTTTCATTACTCACTAGACGTGGATAACCTCTCTTCCCCAGAGGTCTTTTCTATCTGTAAACTTCCATACCTCTTCTCTAATCGAATCTGATTTTTCTTAATGAACTTGACCACTTTTATCCAACGACTTATGTTCTTCCTTCTCTTTTTTTGTGTGATGCCAAGTTCTCCTGATTCTCATGTGACCTCCCTAACAATTTCCCCAGCGTTCCTTTGATTGGTTTTCCCCCTTCCTCTCCTGCTTGACCTTTAATTAGTAGCAAATCTTAGGTCTCTATCTTAAGTCTTCTTCTCTCCTTGGTCTATATATTTTGAGTTGTCCCTCCTTTATGGACCAATCCAATGTACATCTTACATGTATTGATTGATGTATTATCCCTAAATTGTATTAATTCATGCTGTAGCCCAACCACCTTAGACACATGTTCTTAGGATCTCTTGAGACTGTGACTCGGGCCATTGGTCACTCATATTTGGCTCAGACTAAATCTCTTCAAATATTTTACAGAGGTTGACTCTTCCTTGACACCTGTTTAACAATATACTCATAGTGTTTAGCAAGGGCTTAACATATGCTATGTACTCAATGGGTAAGTTCATTCCATTTCATAATAGTAAACTCTACCTATGAGCATCTATGGCACAAATCTTTATCTCTAGATCTTTCCTGAACTCCGTAATGCCTATTTGAATCCCCTCTTATAAGTCTAGTTGATATCTCAAACTTCAATTTTCTAAAGCAGAATTCTTGAATAACTCTTCACAATTATTATTCCCTAATTTTTTCTTCTCTCCAATAAATTGTTCACATCCCTATTTAAGGCATTATCCTTCCTTACTGCTTCTCTCATACCTACATTCAATCCATTACCAAGTCTAGCTCTTGCCAACAAAACATATTCTGTTCTAATGAACTTCTTCTCTCAATGACATTACTATTGCCCTAGTGCAAATTTCCATTATGTCTCACCAAGTGTATGAGAGCCTCTCAACTGTATTCTCTGAGTCTTTTCCAGCTGCCTTAAATCATATTCTCACCAAAACAGCCAGCGTAATCTTGTAAAAATACAACCCAAAACATATCACAATCTCCTGATGACTTCTTATTACCAGTGATGGTTTGCCTTGGCTTATAAAGCTACAGTGGCTTATGACTTGTTCTTCAGAATCATTTGTGAAACTTTTTTTGATGATCAGATGCCTTTGTCCAGCAAAGTATTGTGCAGTAATCTCATATTAGTCTTTCCTTCACCTTTAACATAATTACTCAATTCCAGTGATTAAGTTACAAGGTGAATGAAAGGGCTGAAGAGAACTTTAGCAGGAGAAACTGGAAAAGAAGCTGTTTCGTTCTGGATGTTCTCTACCATCTTTTCTTGATACACTCTTGCATTAATTATGCTTTGCCCAACACCTTGAGGGTCACCAGGTTATGTGTGAATGGTGCAGTCTGAAGTCTAACTAACTCCACAGGACATAATTTATATAGAGTAAGTTACACAGAGCTCTTTCCCTACACCTCCAGCATGAGTGAATCCTCAGCTTCTGCCTATAAGGACTGAGGAACCTTGATTTTATTAGACATGCTAGCACTTGGGTCCCACTTCCATCACAAAATTAGGACTGAAATTGTATAATCAACTAGGAAATAAATAAAAGCAGTCTAAGACACTGTGAACAAAATGTTTAAATATCTCCACTTAACATATAAACAAATGCAAGCTAGAGGGTCATGACATAGGTCAATGTTACATATAGGAAGAGTGCAAGCACTTTTGGGGGAGGTTTCTAGTAACTGCTAAGAATAAAAGATCAGAACTGGGATTTGAGGTGGCTCAAGAGCCATGATGTGCAGTTTGACACCAACAAAATTAATTTTCTACTGAAACAAAAACAATGCCACAGTTCCAAGAAGTATCATTGAATTCAGAGACTTTACAACATAACATACACAATGATGAGGCTACAATCCCAAAGTGCATGAGATTGGCATATAAATAACCAAGAAAACGTGACCAAGACACAAAAGAAATGAAAATCAGCTGAGAAAAATCTCAGTATGACATGCTGAAATTAACATCATATATGGACTTGAAAGCAGCTGTGTTACTATGTTCAATGAAGTAAAAAATATATTCCCTTTAATAAATGAAAAGACAGAAACTCCGCATCACATAAGGACTTCATGAGGCAGCTCCCAGCTCTCTCATTGTTCTTCACTTGCTGCTTCGCAATGCACCCTCCAACAGCCCTGCTCAGATTGCCAATCCCTGCACTCAAGACCCTTACTTGCCTGAATGCCTTTACCCATATTTCTCCATTCTTCTGGGAATCCCCTGCCTCTTTACCTGAATAACCCAAGCTCTTTCTTTGCATCTTAATTTCTACACAAACCTTACCTAATCTTCCCAGGCTGCATTAGGTTTTTTATGTTTCCTTCATGCCTTGTGCATTTTTCTACCTGTGCTATTGTAAAATTATAATAAAGTAAACTGCATGTGTGCATAGATTATCCTTTAACTTGTGAGCTCTTTGAGGGCAAGAACTTTGTTTAATTATGTTTAATTCATCTTAGATAGTACCTACCTTCTAACAAAATGTTGAATAAATGGAGGAATAATAGGAACAATAAAGGTAATAATGCATAATATCCACTGACGTGGTCTTTTCTTTACATTTATTGCTATTATTTAATTTTTAATTAAATAATATTTTATTAATATCCTTATGAAGTAGATATATTTATTAAACTCTGCTTTACAATTTTATGAACTTAACTTTTTTATAGTTAAAAAAATTTCTGAGTCTTTTCTAAAGTACCAGAACAATGTGTTGTTGAACACCAAATTTTGTGCATCTAAATACTTACTAGACCATACCAACATTTTCTGAAATACTGTGTGATTTAAGGAAGTCTTTTACCTTTGTGCATCACAGATTCCTCCTCCAAAATTAAGGAAATGTAATGCATAACTGATTCTCAAACTGGGATTTTTGAAGTGAGATCAAAGTTTATTATTGCCCACCAAAAAGAAATGCCAACAGTCTCTGTAATAAACTTTCATGGACAAATTAAAATAGCCAGTCATTGTCTTCAGTTTGACATTTTGCCAACCTGACATAGTAAGATTGGCAATCTTTTGCTGATAAGAAACTTAGACCCTTCATCAATAGAATATGAAGGAGGAAGAGGAGGAGGAGGAGAGTTTCTTTCAAATTTAGTAGAGTTTATAGAAATAAAAATAAAAATGCTTTCAGAAAATGGTTTCCAATGTGGGAGGAAGATAATAAAATAGATCAATATTGGTGAAAAAATAAGAAAATGTGGAACATAATCTCCCTGGTCTCTTGTAGCATAAAAACATAATGCTAAAAACCTTCCCTTCAGCCCTGTAAGGTGACACCACAGAAAGCTCTGAGAAGGAAGAAAGATGAAGAAAGAGAAGATTTTTATTTATACATTGTGAGCTTTTATGTGTAAGATTTTGTCTGAAGTATGGCTCAGATCCTTCTGAAACCGCCCTGAAGATAGCAACTATAAACTGATTAATACACACACATGCAATGATCTTAGGAGACTTCAGAGTAAATAATATCAGGCAGTTTTTATACAAGAGTTGAAACTCTGAAGAAGGGAATGGCATGTATGAGTTACCCATTTTTGTGGCTTTTAGGCTGAGGGCAAGCCAAAGTTAGGGCCAAGCAGGACAACTATGGTTGCTGCATTTCTTTTTTTAGCTGGGTAAGCAGAGAACAGATTCTGTGGTCACTAAAGTTACTGGGAAGTAAAGGAGAATTATCCTGAAAGGAATAGTCAGAGAGAAGATGCACCCAATTTTGTATATAAACTCTGTCCAAATTGCTGGCTGTTCTCCGAATTGTGCCTGTGTTGGGGAGGCTGCTAGCAACTTTGCTAAAAATAAAAGTAAAAGATCAGAACTGGGATTTGAGGTGGCCCAAGAGCCATGATGTGCAGTTTGACACCAACAAAATTAATTTTCTACAAAAACAAAAAAACAACAACCGGGTTCTCAGGAATACAATTGAATTCAGAGACTTCACAACATAACATACCCAATGATGATGAGGCTGCAATCCCAAAGTGCATGGCTTATAAATAACCAAGAAAACATGACCAAAATGCAAAAGAAATGATAATCAACCGAGAACAATCTCAGCACAACATGTGGAAATTCATATCACAAATGCACTTTAAAGCAGCTGTATATCTATGTTCAATGACATAAAAAATTATCTTAATTAATGAAAAGATAGAAAATCTCAGCAGTGACATGGAAACTATAATAAAGGGATCAAGTGGAAATTCTAAGAACTCAAAAACACAATATCAGAAAAAAGAGAAAGAGAGGAAGGAAGGAAGGAAGGAAGGAAGGAAGGAAGGAAGGAAGATTATTAGGTAGAATAGAAATGCTGGAGTAATAGTCAGTGACCTAACAGTTATATTAATAGAAATTCTCCAAAGTGAAAAAGGGAATAAATTTAAAAGAAGATGGAAGAAGAAGAGGAAGGGAGACATAGAAGCCTACAAGATAATAATAAAAATTCTAAGATGTGCATGCTTACAGTCTCATCAGAGAGAAATGAGGCAGATACAATATATGTTTGAAGACATAACGACTGAAAACTCCCCAAATATGTTGAAAGACTTAAAGTTTGTAGAATCCTGAAGCTAAATGAACCCCAAGCAAAATAAATACAAAAAAAAAATCTTAGGCACATTAAACTGCTAAAACCAAAGAGAAAGAGAAAATCTTGGAAGTCATCAGAGGAAAATAACACATTTTTAGAGGAAAGTAATGGTTTCAATTAGCACTGACATCTCTATGAGAAACTATAGACGTCAGGAGACAAAATAATATCTTCAAAGTGATGAAGTTTTTTGTTTGTTTTTTGTTTTTTGTTTTTGAGATGGAGTCTCGTTCTCACCAGGCTGGAGTGCAGTGGCATGATCTCGGCTCACTGCAACCTCCACCTCCTGGGTTCAAGCAAATCTCCTGTCTCAGCCTCCTGAGTAGCTGGGACTACAGGCACATGCCACCACACCCAGCTAATTTTTGTATTTTTAGTAGGGACGGGATTTCACCATGTTGGCCAGGATGGTCTCAATCTCTTGACCTCATGATCTACTCGCCTTGGCCTCTTAAAGTCCTTAGATTACAGACGTGCGCCACTGCGCCTGGCCTAAAGTGCTGAATTTTTTCAAAAGCCCTGTCAAACCAGAATAGCTGATTTAGAAAAAAAAAAAAACATTCAGGAATAAAGATGAAGTAAAGGCATTTTCGGACCAAAGGAAGCTGAGATCATTCATCTGTAGCATACTTACAGCAGAGGGAATGCTGAAGAACATGTTTCAGTCTATAGAAAAATTGATATCAGATGAAAACTCAGAGCTTCAAGATGAAACACAAAGCTTCAGAAAGGCTGAATATCCAGGGAAAAAATATAAACAATTATTTTTAAACAAGAGGAAATTTTTTTTCTCTTAATTTCTTTGTAATACACGGTGCTACTGAAAGCAAAAATTATACTCTTGTCTTGGTGATATATAATAATCTGGAAGTAAGATAAATGAGAAGTCTAGTACAAAGAATGAAGGGGAATAGGCAGAACACGGGATTTTCAGGGCAGTGAAATAGTCTGTATGATGCTACAATGATGGGTACATTTATTATACATTTGTCCAAATCCATTGAATGTACACCAAGAGTGACCCCTAATGTAAGTGATGGATGCTGGGTGATAACGATGTGCCAGTGTAGGTTTATCAGTTATTACAAATGCACTACTCTGGTGGAGGATGTTGATTATGGGGGAAGCATGCATGTGGGGTGGGGAAAAGAGTATATGGAACATCTCTACACCTTCTGCTCAATATTGCTGTAACCTAAAATTGCTCTAAAAATGAGTTTATTTTAAAAATGGAGAAAAAGGCAAAAGGATATATGCCCTTGCAAAGCTTCTACGTGTTAGGTGAAGTGGTGTGTTAATGTTAAGAAGAAATGAAGATTTTTTTAAATATATATTGTAATCCCTAAAGCAACCACTTAAAATGATGCAAAAAGACGTTAAAGAGCCAACAGATAAATTAAAATAAAATTCTAAAAAACATGGTAAAATTACCTAAAATAAGAAGGAAAATGGAACAGAGGAGCAAAAATGGGGGGAAGGGCAAAAGTGAAATAAATAGTAAAATGATAGACTTAATTCAACCATATCCATAATTATGTTCCATATAAAGAAACTAAACTCTTCAACTAAAGGCAGATACTATCAGAATAAATCAAAAGTCTAAGCCCAATTATACAATGTCACCCTTGATGTACTTCATATATAAACATACAGGTTCTAAGTCAACGGATGGAAAATATATACCATTGAAATGGTAAGCATAAGAAGTCTGAAGCAGCATGTTACTATCAGATAAAACATATTCTAAAATCAGGAGCATTAAGAGAAATTAAAAATAAAAGCTCTGTGAGACAGGCAGGAGATGCTATTATTGCCATATCAATGTAACAGGGGGCTCATGCCTGTAATCCCAGCACTTTTGGGGGCCGAGGCTGGCAGATCACGAGGTCAGGAGATCGAGACCATCCTGGCCAACATGATGAAACCCCATCTCTACTAAAATACGCAAAATTAGCCGGGCGTGGTGGTGTGTGCCTGTAGTCCCAGCTCCTCGGGAGGCTCAGGAGGCTGAGGCAGGGGAATGGCTTGAACCCGGGAGGCGGAGATTGCAGTGAGCCGAGATGGCGCTACTGCACTCTAGCCTGGGGACAGAGCAAGACTGTCTCAAAAAATAAAAGAAAAACGAGATTTTGAAAGGTGAGCCTTGTTTAAGAATGTTTGGCTTAAAATACTTTTTTTCCTGCTGTTTTGTTTAATTAATTTTAATTTTTATTTTTAATTTTTGTGGGCACATAGTAGGTGTATAGATTTATGGGGTACATGAGATACTTTGATACAAGCATACAATGTGTAATAATCACATCGGGAAAATGGGGTATCCATCACCCTAAGCATTTATCCTTTCTTTGTGTGACAAACAATCCAATTATACTCTTCTGGTATTTTTTTTTTTTTTTTTTTTTTGAGGCAGAGTCTCACTCTGTAGCCCAGGCTGGAGTGCAATGGCGCTATCTAGGCTCACTGCAAGCTCCGCCTCCCAGTTTCACGCCATTCTCCTGCCTCAGCCTCCCGAGTAGCTGGGACTACAGGCGCCCGCCACCACGCCCAGCTGATTTTTTTTTTTTTTGTATTTTTAGTAGAGACGGGGTTTCACTATGTTAGCCAGGATGGTCTTGATCTCCTGACCTCGTGATCTGCCCGCCTCGGCCTCCCAAAGTGCTGGGATTACAGGCGTGAGCCACCGCGCCCAGCCCTGGTTATTTTTAAATGTATAATAAATTAGTGTTGACTGTAGTCACCCTGGTGTGCAATCAAAGACTAGATTTTTTTTCTTTTTTTTTTTTTTTAGACAGAATCTCACTCTGTCACCCAGGCTGGACTGCGGTGGTACAATCTCGGCTCACTGCAACCTCTGCCTCCTGGGTTCTAGTGATTCTCCCACTAAAACACTTTTCACACGAGAGTACAAGTCTTCTTATCCTCAGTAGCCAACAATGCTCAGCATGAGGAAGCTAGTCCACCAGTGACGGCTGAAAGAACAATCTGCCACTGGTCATCAGGGCAGAGTAACCCACTGACTCACTACCGGCACTGCCATTCACAGTGTAGTATGCACAGCGTTCTGACATACAGTAGTCACCGTAGTGAACAGCCACTGTCTTATCGTTCCGGGATCTCGGAATTACCCCTGCACCATCAACCACATGGTTACTGTAGAGGCTTCTAGATTATTGCAGTGTGACCCAACCCTGGCCACTCTTGATATCCAAGAATGTGTGTATGGCATAACAAGATCCTCTGTTTTTGTGTTCTTCATAATTTTGAAATGAAAACTGAGTAGGCTTCATTAATCGGGTACCTGAAGTTGTAATGTATTTAATGTGGGTAGTTTGTGGCCATGACTATCTGAAACAGATCTGAAACTTGGAGGGAGCTGTTCAGAAGAGAGACAACAAAGAATATGAAAAAAGAGAAAAAGAGGCCAGGCGTGGTGGCTCACGCCTGTAATCCCAGCACTTTTGGAGGCTGAGGCGGGAGGATCACGAGGTCAGGAGATCGAGACCATCTTGACAAACATGATGAAACTCGCCTCTACTAAAAACACAAAAAATAGCCAGGAATGGTGGCACGTGCCTGTAATCCCAGCTACTCAGGAGGCTGAGGCAGGAGAATCGCTTGAACCACAGAGGCGGAGGTTGCAGTGAGCCAAGATCGTGCCACTGCATTCTAGCCTGGTGACAGAGGGAGACTCCATCTCAAAAAAAAATAGAGAGAGAGAGAGAAAGAAAAAGAGACTATTGGAAGTAAAAGAAAGTGTTGGAAAAAGTTCAACTCTTTTATTTCAGCAGGTTCCCATTCTTGGATCCTTTGAAAACTATGAATACTTTTCAAATGATTCTCCTTTTGGCTTCTGTGCATTCTTGTTGTATTGTATCTGTCTCATGCTAAAAAAAGAAACAGAAAAAACAGTTGAAAAATATACTCATTTACTCCTTAGAGTTACTGAGAATCAGGAGTATCTCTCCCATTCATAATGTTTTTATTTTTAAATGTAAAATTGAAAGATTATAAAAAAAATGCATTTCAAGCAACATCAGTAAGCTGGTGGTGGAGATCTTTTGGGAGAAGGGAAAGGACTTTTCAGTATCCCTAAATTTTCATTATACTGCCAGCTGCCTATTCTCCTTCCACAGCAGGCAGGTTCAGCATGGTGCATTGCTGGGCCTGCAGCAATAATCCACAGCAGAAAGAACAGTGCATCATCCAATTATATGGTCTATTGTTTCATTATTCACCCTACATCAGCTGCACCTGTCACCAACCCCACTCCCCTTCATTTTCTACTTGCAAGCTTACCCTCCCCCTGCACACACAGCAATCATAGCCTGTTCTGAGTAACTTCAGTATCCCATTAATTTCAGTAAGCAATATACTTCACTTCAATTATAAATTTAGAAATAGCATTCTCTACTATTACCACCCATTTTGGCCCCGATTTTGCCACGAATGAAGTATAGTGAGAGTGAATTATGAAACAGAAATTTTGGAACACAAAATCAAAGTAGGTTCTATCCCCTGCTTTTTGATGCACACCTCAGTGCAAATAAAGTCACACACCTGACAGACACACCCCGTACACCATGCACACACACATACCACATACACACAACACTTACATGCACACATACACACACACAGGCACAGGCATGCACACCAGGAGAGCAAGGCATTGGGTCAGGTAGTTCATTAATGTAACAGATTTTTTGAGCCATGCTACATTCTCCTTTTGTTAAATCAATCGAATAACATTTGGGCAACACTGTGAGATATAAAATGGAAATGGAAATTTTGCATTTGCCTTAAAGGAAACTACGTTGCAGCAGGTGAAGAAGATATATCCATGAAGACTATTTCCCAACAATTAGTAAGAAAGTATCAAAATGAGATTCAGTATATCTGTGTCCTATTCCCAGCTAAAACAATCAGCAGTCAGGCAAACAAACAAAAAAAAGCATTAACGATTTTCATAGAAATTATTTTATATAAGGAATTTGTTAGATAATTGTTAAAAGACTGGATAAGCAAAGATGAATACTGAAATAACAGTGGCAATTACTATAAAAATTAGCTATCCTCTCCAGGACTGGGAAAAAATGGAAATCACGCAGGTTGCTGCCGTAAGCTTTTAAAACTAAACACTATGCATGACCCCTTAGTGTCTCTGGCTTAAGGTAGGGTAAATTCCTTGGCCTCTGACCCCATGACTTTCAGTCTAATAACAACCCTCTAGCTCTAACTACTCCAATTAGAGGAAAGGGGCATAGAATAAGGAGGGTGAGGAAAGGACAGTAAAAATAATATTGCCTCATGTGTACAGCAAAACCCATGTAACCAGCACAAAAGGAAGTCTTCATGTGATATACACACTTTCTACTTGGTTGACCTTCCACTCTAGGTCATCAGAAGGAGGACACTGTAGCCATTTGCTGATGTGAGAACACAAGAGGGACAGATCTGGAAGGAAATCTCAGGAGATTGGTTGGATATGTCTGTTATTTCTATTAGATATCTACATGTTGAACTAGGCAGCTGAAGACGCAAGTCTGGAATTCAGGTGTGAGGTCCTTCCTGGAGATAGTGATTTTGAATTTATCAGTTTGATTCTAGTTAGTATTTAAAGTCATGACATCCTATGAAATCATCAAAGGAGTGAGTATGGATAGAAGAGAGAAAGAAAGAAACTGAGATGTGAGTCCTGAACCATACTGAGGGTTAGTGGTTGGGAGGAAAGAAATATCCAGCAAAAAAAAAAAAAGAAAGAAAGAAAAGAATAAGACAAAATGGATAACAGAGCAGACCTGCGGTGCCCAGGACAGCCAGCTTGCAAAGACTTTCAGGCAGAGGAACTGATCATCTTGGCCAATGCTTATATCATTCAGGATCAAGTGATAAGATAGAAAGCCCACCAGATACTTAAACAGAGAAAAATTGATGCATATCATCATTAACTAGGTGTTTAAGAACTGAAAACAAAAAATAATAAGATATCAGAGGTCAGAGGAAGATGCTATCACCAAGGGCCTGGGGAAGCAAAATAAAGTGATCGGAATTTATAAATTGAGAAGTTTGGAGAAAAGGAGCTGAAACAGGCATTCCAGGAGAGGGCATTGCTGAGTTGGTGTGTGTATCTAAGCTCAGAAAAGGGGCCCCAGACATCCAAAAAAGTGAGAGACCATCTGGTGCTGGTGTCTCTAAGGAGACATGAAAAAGCTGGTAGCTGGAACAGCATGTGTTGGAAAAAATTGCAATTTTCCATGGATAAATAAAATTGTATATATTTATTATAGACAACATGATGTTTTGATACACTTATCCATTGTAGAATAGTGTAAATCTAATTAACATATTCATTGCTTCATATACTTATTTTTTGTGTGTGTGATGAGAACATTTAAAATCTAATTTCTTAGCCAAATTCAAGTATACAATACATTTTTGTTAGTTATAATTACCATATTGTACAATAGATCTCCTGAACTTATTCCTCCTGTCTTACAGAAATTTTGTATCCTTTGACCAACATCTCCACAATCACCAACCCCAACAGCAGCCTTTGGTAATCACCACTTTATTCTCTGCTTCTATGAGTTTAACTTTTGCAATCAAATGCTGCTATGAGAAGGAAGTGCTGCTTCCTGCTGGGATTATGTTGTCAGCAATGACAAGCAAAAGCAGAAACAGGAAGTAAGTAGGATGGACAGTGTCTTTTTTTTTTTTTTTCCTGAAGACTTCCAGTGTGTTGAGCTCAATGATGTGACTAGTTGACTGGGTGAGGTAAAGCACTAGGTCTTTGTAAGAGACCAGTAAGTGACTAAGAGAAGAGGAAACCAGAGGGGCCACCCACCTGGATATGAAATACACCAAGAGAATATGGTAGAGAGCGTGAGACAGGCACTATTCTTTAAGAAACAAGGGAGAGCCATGGTGGGGGTTGAGAGTAGGGAAGAATCATCTACGGCAACAAGAAAGAAAGTTTCAAACAAAATTTACCGAGCACCAAACCTTTGTGAACAATATGATTTGGGTACCTTGCAAGGCAGAACTATAATTGGCCTTTCAACCAAGGGTTGGCATTTTTTTTCTGTAAAGCATCAGCTCGTCCATGTTTTAGGCATGTGAGGCACGTGGTCTCAGTCACAACTACTCCACTCCACTTCTGCTGCTGTAAAGAGCTCTGGACATTGTGCAAAGGAAGAAATGTGTCTGTTTTAATAAAACTCTATTTCTTGACAATGAAATGTGAATTTGATATAATGTTTAAATGTCATAAAATATCACTCTTCTTTTAATTTTTTTTAGCCATTAAAAAAATGTAAATATCATTCTTAGCTCACGGGCCAGAAAAACACATTTGCTGTTGTAGGGTATAGCTTGCCAATCCTGTGTTTCAACTGAGGCTCTGCCATCAAAGAGCATGAAAACTCACAGATAACAAGACATAGGCACAGAAATATATGGTTAAAGGTAGAAAATATCAATAAGATTTTGGAGGGATATATTAAAATTCCCATGCAAGTTCAGGAATCAAGGAAAACTCTGGAAGAAGTAGAATACAAGAAATTGTAATGCCTTAGAAACTGCTGACCTAGACATGGATTAATCACTAGCTCTCAATTTGCAGGGCAGGCAGAGAAGATGTGCGTGTTTGGGTAGACCCTCACTTTACTCCTTGCGGCCCTTACAGAGCCCAGTATTAGTCCTGCTTGCTCTGTTTGGCTACTTTCTATAAATCAGCAAAAGCAGCAGGTTGGAAATTATTACTTTCTTAGAGTCAACATTTTCTAATCTGATCTGTCTTAAAGGATTGAAGTAACACTGGACATTACAGAAATCTGAGATGACAGAAAGGAAATGCCCACCCTATCACAGACTAAATATAATTTACCTTTGCATGAATGATTTTCCAAGGAACACCAGCAGGACTTAGAGAGGAGATGGAAAAGAAAAGTGAACTGTCTCGAAGAAATTAGCTTCTGCCAAATTGCACCCCTCCTGCTTCCTGAATGACTTGCTTTGGAAATTATGCTTATAAAAATCACAGTCTCCTTCACTGCAATTTTACAGAGGCTACTATAATATCACTCTTCATCTCCCCCTTTTCTCTCTGCCCATACCACTATTCCCAAATCAGGTAAAGTAAGAGGAAACTGGACATCAGAAAACAAAAAGGACAAAATCATTAAAGGTATGTGAGCACTCGAGCCAAAATCTGAGAGTTCCAACCCTGTTTCTGCTACTTTACGTTGTTAAACTTCAGACAAGGTAGATGATTTAATTACTTTGTACATAAGTTTCTTTATAAAGAAATAAAGATAATAATGGCATCTATCCCTTAGAATTGTTATGATGATTAATTGGGTTAATTTATGCAGATTGCTTAAAAACGGTCCCTGGTGCAGAATGAGCATTAACAATTATTATTGACTCTAAAGTCTTGTATCAAAGCTTTTGCTGACTTCCTGTGACTTAGAGCGGGGGTCCCGAAACCCCAGGCCACAGACTGGTACTGGTCCGTGGCCTGTTAGGAACCAGGCCACACAGCAGGAGGCGAGCAGCGGGTAAGTGAGCAAAGCTTCATCTGTGTTTACAGTCACTCCTTATCACTTGCATTACTGCCTGAGCTGCGCCTCCTGTCAGATTAGTGGTGACATCAGATTCTCATAGGAGCAAGAACTCTATTGGGAACTGCACATACGAGGGATCTAGGTTGCCCACTCCTTATGAGAATCTAATACCTAATGATCTGTCACTGTCTCCCGTCACCCCGAGATGGGACCATCTAGTTGCAGGAAAAGCAGCCCAGGGCTCCCACTGATTCTACATTATGATGAGTTGTATAATTATTTCATTATATATTACAATGTAATAATAATAGAAATAAAGCCCATAATAAATGTACTGCACTTGATTCATCCCGAAACCACCCCCAACCCCCAGTCCATGGAAAATTGCCTTCCACAAAACCAGTCCCCAGTCCCCACAAAACCAAAAAGGTTGGGGACTCCTGACTTAGAGGATCCACTACAAGCTCCCAACATTCTGCAACACCCTGAGCCCATTGCTATTTTACACTCTTCTACTCACTGTTGTGACAGCCCATTTCTATCTTACAATCTTGTACTCACTGTTTTCTCTAGCTGGAAAAATATTTCTATTCCTATTCTTAAAAATCCTAGTCATACATTAAGATCCAGCACTAAAATTGGCTTGATTTTGTGCATTTTCTCTGCCTCCATCAAGCATTTAATTCCTTTGTTACGAGCTGTTGTCAGTACAGCTTTTCTTAACTTGCGTGGTGTCTAAGTTAAAATGGCTGTGCAGGAACTCTAGCTCTCTGATACTTCCAATATAAACCATATGAAAGGGCTGTGCCCTATTGTTCACGCCTGTAATCCCAGCACTTTGGGAGGACAAGGCAGGTGGATCACCTGAGGTTAGGAGTTCAAGACCAGCCTGACCAACATGATGAAACCCCGTCTCTACTAAAAATACAAAAATTAGCCAGACGTGGTGGCAGGCACCTGTAATCCCAGCTACTCAGGAGGCTGAGGCAGGAGAATCACTTGAACTGGGGGGCGGAGGTTGCAGTGAGTGGAGATCACGCCATTGTACTCCAGTCTGGGCGACAAGAGGGAAACTCCATCCCAAAAAAAACCAACAAAAAAATGCAGCGGCTTGAGCCCATAATCCCAGCACTTTGGGAGGCTGAGGTGGGCGGATCACGAGGTCAGGAGATCGAGACCACCCTGGCTAACACTGTGAAACCCCATCTCTACTAAAAATACAAAAAAATTAGCCGGGCGTGGTGGCGGGCACCTGTAGTCCCAGCTACTTGGGAGGCTGATGCAGGAGAATCGCTTGAACCCGGGGGGCGGAGCTTGCAGTGAGCCGAGATTGTGCCATTGCACTCCAGCCTGGGCAACAGAGCAAGACTCCATCTCAAAAAAAAAAAAAAGAAAAGAAAGATTGTTTATTACTCTGGGGCAGAGGATAGATTTTCCTACCTCTGTTCAATAATATTTGTTAGCCTCTGCTTCATACACAAAATAGAGCTGCTGGGTTTTATTTTTCTTTGATAGAGAATGTTCTCAGTACGTTGGCTCATAAGAAATTTTCTTTCTTTGGTTCTTCTTGGTATAGCTAAAAGAGACTTTAAAAAGTAATAAATATATGAAAACCTAAAGGGAAATAAGCAAAGGACACACAGGCAGAAATCATAGAAAGCTCCAGTTCTTGTTATGGATTAGAGGTTTCAGGTCCTGCCTGAAAACTGAGCTCACAGACAGGAGAATGCAGCAGAATGAGGTTGTGAATTGAGCTCAGAAATGTGTTGTTCAAATCTTGGCCCCAAGACCTGATAGTATTGTGAACTTGGGCAGGTCTATTTGTCCATGAGAATGGATTTCTTCATAAATACATAGAGCCGTAAATGGCTAGCACTGCAAAATGCTACTACAATAATTGAGTACACATTAGTGACAACTTTTGGCACTGGACCTAACCCAATACGGGTCGCTTTGGCTATGTGGGTGTGGAAGGGGTATTATTTGTGTGTTCCATATCCTTAGGAAATTAACAATCCAGTTCTAAAGGGATGCTACAACCAGCTTCCCAGCCTGCTTCCTGCTCTCTATAACCCAAGCAATAATTCTAATGACAGACTTCAAAGATCTGAAAGCCTTGACAGATTTTAAAGCACAGCCCAAGGGTGCACATGGATCCTAGGGCCCACCCACTTCTGGTCTCAGATCTAACTGCCAGCGTCCCCATGATAGGCTGGCCTTGGTACTGACATCAATTTCTTACCCTCCAAAAATTCCCCATCAAAAATACAAATAGATGTCTGCCTTAATCCGCCAGCAACCACAATGTCCAATACACTAGGAATTGCAATGGTATGTGAGAGAATTGCTGGCATCCTTCAACAAGACTAGGGCTAGAACCAGTCAGAATTATTCTCAGCTTGGAGAAAAGGGGGAAAAAACTAAAAGGGAAGGAGAAGGAAGAGAAAGAGTTGAGGGGGGAAAAATAGCTAAGATTTTTTTTTTTCTAGAATCTGGAAGATTTTAGAATCATGGGTTAAACAAGAGCCCAGAGTTAAAATTAGAATGAAAGTGAACAGGTTCATATTGCCTGGGGTAGAACACGGAACGATAACTGAATGCAAAGATTACATGAAAGAACTTTTTGAGGGGATGGGAGTGCTCTAAAACTTGATAGTAGGGTGATTGCATTTACTAAAACTCATCTAACGGTAGTATTAATTATCTAAGGGTACACTTAAAATGGGGGAATTTTATCACATGTAAACTATACACCACAAAAAAGTTGTGACCCATCCCAGACAGAGCAATGTGGGTGCCAGCCAGTGAGGCACTGCCAGGAGGATGGAGCGTGTGCTATCCTCCTGAGATGTGTGGAGCACCTGAGTGAGTTGCTTTGTTTTGTTTTCCCTAGCTGGAGAGTTAACACTGTGCATGCTCCTTAGGGGCCAGCGCTGCAACTATAAAGCCCTCTCTGGACACCTCCTTTAGACTTGAAAGAAGATGGCAACACCTCTGGTTTTGGGAACCAGACTCCAGGAAGGCATTTTAGGGCTGCATAGGAAGCTGAGTTGGTGCAGTACCTCAGCAGCTGTTCCCGAGCGAAGGGACAGGTGGGGATGGAAGTCTTTACTGTGAGCCCTCACCCAGGTGAGTATAAGACCTATGTCAGACTCCACTGTGGAGTGGAAGAACTTGGCAGTGACTCCCCATAGGAAGGTCCCAGTTTTTCAGACTTAAAAATGTAGTATGGTGCATAAAGGAATACAGAAACTGTGTCGGAACATTGGCTTGATATTTCAGTTCCTGGGGAGCTTCAGTGGCTCCGTCATTGCAATCTTTATGCCAGTAGCTGCCTTAAAGGGATGTGTGCAGATTAAAGGAGAAGAACCTAGGTGCCAGCATGACCAACTGTCCCGGATTCCTTGGGACATTGAGGGTTGCCTGGACTGGGGATTTTCAAGTGCTATAAACAAGGAACTCCAGGCAAACATAGATCCCTCCCTCACCCCTTCCTTAAAGCTTTAGGTGCTCAAATTTGTATCTTCTGAAGATAACTATGGCCACTGTGTGGGAGAAGGGTTATGGAGGGGTAGGGGAAGGGCTAAAATGAGTATATGGTTTCTGGAAGACAGTGATAATAATCTGAACTAGAGTATCAACATTTGCGAAATTAAATTAAAAGAAAATATGGTGGATTTACCCCTGGAAGTGTGGGCAGGAGTAGGAGTGGGAATCTAAATCATTAGCAGACATATAAACATCCATTAAAGGTTTCAAACCTATTCTAGGGTGCAATAGAATCAAATATTTGTAAACAGTGCTTGGGAATAGAGGATAATTTTTTATTTTGACTAAATTGTTGTCTTGAACCATCTGCTTTCGGCTCACTTGTATTTAACCAACCTGATTTCATCAGATTACCTATAGCTATTGAGACGACGGGCCAGCTAGGCTTCCTGGGTCACAAAGGGGCTCAGAAAGCTGTGAAACTCATTCACTTCCTGCATCAGGACTTAACTTCAGTCCTGGATGAATAATATTGAAGATTATGCTTAAAATATTCCTAACACCAGGATTTGTGCATATGTTTTCTTCCCCAAGAAAGCTATAAACAGCAAAAATTTTGCTGTAAGTTTCCCTCTGTCCTCTCTCCCTTTCTCCCTTCCCCCTCCCCCAAAACTAAAGTAAAAGGAATGTTAACTGCCCCTTTTTCTGTGACCAGCGGACCTTATCTATACTCCCAAAACCAATTCCTTGAAAACATACTTTGTAAAGTCCTGTAAGATCCTGTCTCCTTTGCCATACCACTGCAAGGTCATAAAGTACATAAAACCTAAGTTGCAATTCCGGTTTTCCTCAAAATCTAAGACATGTCACAAAATAATTTACTGCCTTTGTTTCTCACTCTGGTAACATCTTCCCACCACATGTATTTCCGACCTTAAAGAGTTTAAAAAGCAATCATATAATCTAACTCTGGCAACCCATTTGGAACCTTTTCCACACTGTGGAAGCTTTGTACTCTTGCTCTGCTCAATAAAACTTTCTGCTCACTCTCTCTCGGTCTGAGTCTCTATCACTCACTGCAGTCAGCCGCCGCACCAATTCTTTTGCATGGCTAGGTTAAGAACCTTAGGTGTTATATCTTGGTGAGCCAATCAGGAGTCTCCAGAAAAGGCATCTAGATCATCAAGTGGTGAGTGCGATCAGACCTCTTTCGCTTGCTATTCTGTCCTGTCCTTCCTTAGAATTCGGAGGCTAAACACCAGGCACCTGTCGGCCAGTTAAAAGTGATTAGTGGGTGTCAGGCTGTCTGGGAAGGAGCTCTCTAACAACCCCCACCCCTTCGGAGTTGGGAGCATTGGTTTGCCTGGAACCAGTTCTAACCCTTTCACTTTCCGTGGTGGTACCAAAGTACACCTGGCAGTGCTCAGCAGACGTCTTGGTTTCCCAGATATCCTGGTTGAGACCATGGCCCTGTCAGAGGCTCCCCCTACACGGGTTACTGAGCACTAAGCATGAGACAGCCACATTTTCTGACTCCTGCCTCCTGGGTGCTAATGTCCACTGTTTAGACTTCTTTCCTCATCCCGTAAGCATGGTTATTCCCACTAGGCAGGATCAAGATTCCCTATTTAGAAGTCTTAAATTCTTGGGGTGGTGCCCAGAAGATCCCTGTTCATGGTGCCCTCCAGTGTTTGGGCAGGTGTCACCATTTGATGGCTATTTCAAAGGGCCAGTTCCCCACCATAGTGTATTGTCCCCCACATCAGGACAATTTAAAGACAGGTCTGTAATTTTCATGTGGATAATAGAAGTCTCAGGGCATTTCCTCCATTGCTCCCCAGATAGACTTTCCGCTTCCTTGGGCCCTCTCAAGTACAATCCGTGGTGCATAGGCACGGTCTTAGAGCCATTGAATTGTTGTTTCAACCATTCAATAATTGGTATTGGATGGAAGAAAATATAGTCAGTTGGGACATGGGATACTGGTACCGCCTTGAGAGAGGGGCTTACTCCCTTGATGGCAAGTGGGGACAGAAGGCTAAAGTACAGCAGCTCTCCTCTCAGCCCTGGCCTAGAGGACATCCACAACCCCCTTTGAGCTTACTAAGCCTCCTGTTGCTAATTCAGAGATTTCTCCTTGAAGGACAGTTTTATGGTCAGGCCCACGTAAATTGGGCCTTAGCACACAAGCATCAGTGGTGCCCCCAACCCAGGCCTTGCCACCCTGGAACAGGTAGGATGCATTGGCAGAAGGACCACAATAAATCCAGCAGTCCTTGCGCCCCATTTAGTGGTCAATGGGCACACGGCAGGGGCAAGGGAATTTTCCATCCTGCCGGTAAGCATGGTTAAATCCAGTAGATGGAGAGCTCAGGAAAAGCGGCCATGAGCTTTGAGCACAATTGGACCTGACCCTTAGGGGATGCCCTAGGGGAAGATGAGTCACAGGACTAACCAGGGGTGCGGGTATCCCTATGTTTAAAATTCCAGATGGGCACCACACCTTCAAAACTGGACACTCCCTTAAGATGCATCCTGAATAACTAAGACAGATTCGACCCTGAGAACTTAAAAAAGAAATGGCTGATTTTCTTCTGTACCAATGCCTGGTCACAGTACTCCTTACAAAATGAAGAAACTTGGCCCCCTGAGGGAAGTATTAATTATAACACCATTCTACAACTAGATCTTTTCTGTAAACAGGAAGGTAAATCGAGTAAAGTCCCTTATGTACAGGCTTTCTTTGCCCTTTGTGACAATACTGCCCTGGGCCAAGCCTGCAAGCTTTGCCCAAATGACAGAGACCCACAGTTGCCTCCATACTCAGGGCCTCCTCCCTCAGCCCCACTCTCCTTCCCCACTGACTCTCCTCCATCTGGCCCCACTGAAGTGTTAAAGGCACACTGGAAAGAAAACATAAACTCCGTAAGCCAAGCACCCAAACTATGTCCCTTACAAGCAGTAGGAGGGTAATTTATGCCCACTTGTGTACATGTCACTTTCACACTCTCAGATTTAAAACAAATAAAGGCAGATTTAGGGAAATTCTCAGATGATCCTGATAATGATATAGATGTCCTGCAAAGATTAGGGCAGTCTTTTGATCTAACATGGAGAGATATCATGTTACTTCTTGATCAAACCTTAAGTCCTACTGAAAAGGAAGCAGCTTTAGCAGAAGCCTGGCAATTTAGGGATCTGTAGTATCTTAGCCAGATAAACAGTCGAATGGCCCTGGAGGAGAGGGAAAACTTCCCCACAGGGCAACAGGCAGCCCCCACTGCAGACCCTCATTAGGATACTGACTCAGATCATGGAAATTAGAGCTGCAGGCATTTGCTAACTTGCATTTTAAGAGGGTTGGGGAAGACTAGGAAAATGCCTATGAACTACTCAATGCTATCCACAATCATGCAGAGAAAAGAGGAAAACCCCTCCGCTTTTCGAGAAAGGCTAAGGGAGGCCCTAAAAAAGCACACCTCCCTAACTCCAAATTCCGTAGAAGGCCAACTTATTTTAAAAGATAAATTTATCACCCAATCAGCAGCTGACATTAGGAGAAAACTCCAAAAGACAAGTGAAAGTTTTTATTGCTAAACTATTATGGTGAAAATTAAAGTTGTCATTAAGTCTTCATAAGCACCTACATGTTAAACTTCTTCTTTTCTTTTTTTTTTTTCTTTTTCTTTTTTTTTTTTTTTTTTTTTGAGACAGAGTCTCGCTCTGTCGCCCAGGCTGGAGTGCAGTGGCATGATCTTGGCTCACTGCAAACTCCGCCTCCCAGGTTCACGCCATTCTCCTGCCTCAGCCTCCCGAGTAGCTGGGACTACAGGCACTCACCACCACGCCCGGCTAATTTTTTGTATTTTTAGTAGAGACGGGGTTTCACTGTGTTGGCCAGGATAATCTCGATCTCCTGACCTCGTGATCTGCCCACCTCGGCCTCCCAAAGTGCTGGGACTACAGGCGTGAGCCACCACGCCCGGCCTAAACTTCTTGTTTTAAATCCACTTAATGTGTACAATTCCTTTTCTGCACAGTGTCTTTGTTTTTTTAAATTTTAATTCAGGGGTCCATGTCCAGGTTTTTTATATAGGTCAATTGTGTTTTGTGGGGGTTAGGAGTATATATTATTTCATTACCTCAGTGATAAGCATAGTACCCAATAGGTAGTTTTTTGATGCTCACTCCCATTTCAATCCTCACTCCCTCACTCCCATTCGATCCTCTCACTCCATGCTCAAGTGGGCCCGGTGGCTGTTGTTTCCCTTCTTTATGTCCATGTGAACTCAAAGTTTAGCTCTCACTTATAAGTGAGCGCATGGGTATTTGTTTTCTTTTCCTGTGTTGGTTTTCCTAGTATAATGGCCTACCATCCGTGTTGCTGCAAAGGGCAGAATCTTATTATTTTTTCTGGCTGTGTACTATTCCATGATATATACGTACCCCATTTTCTTTATCCAGTCTACTGTTAATGGGCATTTAGATAGATTTCACATCTTTGCCATTGTGAATAGTGCTGTGATGAACATAAGTGTGCATGTATCTTTATGATGGAATGATTTATATTCCTTTGAGTATATACCTATAATGGGATTGCCAGGTCAAATGGTAGTTCTTCTTTAAGTATTTTGAGAAATTGTCACACTCCTTTCCATAATGGTTGAACTAATTTACATTCCCACTAGCAGTGTATAAGTATTCCCTTTTCTCCACAGCCTCACCAGCATCTGTTATTTTTTTACTCTCATTAATAACTATTCTGACTGGTGTAAAGTGGTATCTCAATATAGTTTTAATTTGCACTTCTCTGATGATTAGTGATGTGTAGCATTTTGTCATATACTTGTTGGCCACATGTATGTCTTCTTTTGAAAAGTGTCTTTTCATGTCCTTTGCCCACTTTTTAATGGCATTGTTTGTTTTTTGCTTATTAAGTTGTTTAAGCTCCTTATAGATTTTTGATATTAGAATTTTGTTGGATACATAGTTTGCAAATATCTTGTCCCATTCTGTGGACTGTCTGTTTACTCTGTTGTTAGTTTATTTTGCTGTGCTGGAGCTCCTTAGTTTAATTAGCTCCCACTTGTCAATTTTTGTTTTTCTTGCATTTGCCTGTGCTTTTACTTAGTCATAAATTCTTTCCCAAAGTTGATTACCAGAATGATGTTTTCTAGATTTTCTTTTATAATTCTTACACTTTGAGGACTTATATTTAAATGTGTAAGCCAACTGGCGTTAATTTTTATATATGATGACATATAGAGGTCAAGTTTTATTCTTCTGCATATAGCTAGCTAGCTGTTGCAGCATCATTTATTGAAAAGGGAGTCTTTTCTTCATTGATTATTTTTGTTGTTGACACTGTTGAAGATCAGATGGCTGTTATGTGTGCAGCTTTATTTCCAGGTTCTCTATTCTGGACCATTAATCTATGTGTCCATTTATGTGCTAGTACCATGCTGTTTGGGTTATGGTAGTCTTCTAGTGCAGTTTGAAGTTGAGTAATGTGGTACCTCCAGCTTTGCTCTTTTTACTTAGGATCACTTTAGCTATTGGAACTCTTGTTTGCTTCCATATGAATTTTAGAATTTTTTCTCTAATTCAGTGAAAAATGTCATTGATAGTTTGATAAGAATTGCATTTAATTTGTACATTGCTTAGGGCAATATGGCCATTTTAACAGTATTGATTCTTCTTATTTATGAGCATGAAATGTTTTTCCATTTATTTGTGTCATGTCTGACTTTATTCAGAAGTATTTTGTAATTCTCATTTTAGGGGTCTTTCACCTCCTTGGTTAGCTGTACTTCTAAGTTTGTATGTGGTGTGTGTGTGGTTATTGTGAATGGGACTGTGTTCTTGATTTGGCTCTCAGGTTGGGCATTGTTGGTGTATAGAAATGCTACTGATATTTGTACATTGATTTTGTATTCTTAAACTTTGCTGAAGTTGTTTATCGGATCTAGAGGCTTTGGGGCAGATATTATGGGGTTTTCAAGGTATAAAATCATATTGTCTGCAAAGAGAGATAGTTTGACTTTCTCTCTTTCTATTTGGATGCTTTTTATTTCTTTCTCTTGCTTGATTATTCTGACTCAGACATCCAGTAATATGTTGAATAGGAGTGGTGAGAAAGTGCATCCTTGTCTTGTTCTGCTTCTCAATGGGAATGCTTCCAGTTTTTGCCCATTCAATATGATATTGCCTTTGGGTTTGTCATAGATGACTCATCATTTTGAGGTATGTTCCTCCAACATCTAATTTTTTAAGGTTTTTAACATTAAGGGATACTGAATTTTATGCAAAGCCTCTTCTTCCTCTATTAAGATGATCATGTGGTTTTCATTTTTAGTTTTGTGATGAGTCACATTTATTGATTTGCATATGTTGAACAAACCTTGCATCCCAGGGTTAAAGCCTACTTGGTCACGGTAGATTAGTTTTTGATGTGCTGCTGTGATATGGTTTGGCTGTGTCCCCACCCAAATCTCACCTTGAATTGTAATAATTCCCACATGCCAAGGGCGAGGCCAGGTGAAGATAACTGAATCATGGAGGCAGTTTTCCCCATACTGTTCTCATTGTATTGAATAAGTCTCATGAGATCTGGTGGTTATATAAATGGGTGTTCCCCTGCACAAGCTCTCTTTGCCTGCCGCCATGTAAAATGTGTCTTTGCTTCTTCTTTGCCTTCTGCCATGATTGTGGGGCCTCCCTGGTCATATGGAATTGTGAATCCATTAAACCTCTTTCCTTTATAAATTACCCATTCTTGGGTATGTCTTTATTATCAGTGTGAGAAAAGATTAATACATGCTGTATTCATTTTGCTTGTATTTTTTTGAGGATTTTTGCGTCTATATTCATCAAGAAAATTAGCCTTAATTTTCATTTGTAGTTGTGTCTCTGCCAAGTTTTGGTATCAGAATGATGCTGGCCTCATAGAATGAATAATGAGAAGTACTTCTTGCTCAATTGTTTGGAATAGTTTCAGTAGGAATGGTATCAGCTCTTCTTTATATGTCCAGCAGAATTTGGCTGTGAATCTATCTGGTCCAGGGTTTTTCCTGGTTGGTAGGCTTTTATTACTGATTCAATTTCAGAACCTGTTATTGGTCTGTTAAGGGTTTCAATCTCTTCCTGATTCAATCTTGAGAGGTTATATGTTTCCAGAAATATATCCATTTCTTATAGGTTTTCTAGTATGTGTGCATAGAGTTGCTTATAATAGTCTCTGAAAGATTTTTGTATTTTTGTGAGGTTGGTAGTAATGTCTGCTTTGTCATTTCTTATGGTGTTCATTTGTATCTTCTCTCTTATTGTCTTTATCAGTCTAATTTCCTCTTTCAAAGAGCCAACTTCTGGTTTCATTGATCTTTTGTATGGTTTTTGGTGTATCAGTTTCATCCAATTCATCTCTGATTTTGGTAATTTCTTGTCTTCTTCTGGTTTGGGGGCTCATTTTCTCTTGTTTTTCTAGTTCCTCTAGATGCAGTAACAGATTGTTAATAAGAGATATTTCTAACTTTTTAATGTGGACATTTAATGGTATGAACTTCCCTCTTAACACTGCTTTAGCTGTGTCCCAGAGATTCTGAAATGGTGTATCTTCATTTTCATTAGTTTCAAATAATTGCTTGATTTCTGCCTTAATTTTATGGTTTACCCAAAAGTCATTTAGGAGCAGGTTGTTTAATTTCCATGTAATTTGTGCGTTTTTGAGTGATTTTCTTTGTATTCATTTCTATTTTTATTGTGCTGTGGTTGCAGAGTGTGGTTGGTATGATTTGATTTTTTTTTAATTTGCTGAGAATTGTTTTATGGCCTATTGTGTGGTTGATTTTAGAATATGTGCCATGTGCAGAGAGAAGAATGTATATACTGTTGTTTTGGCATAAAGAGTTCTGTAGCTATCTGTTAGGTACATTTGGTCAAGTGTCAAGTTCAGGTCCCAAAAAATTTTTGTGAGTTTTCTGCCTTCATGCTCTAATACTCTCAGTGGGGTTTTTAAGGCTCCATATTATTGTGTAGTTTTTTAAGTCTCTTAATAAGCTTCTAATAATTTTTTTATGAATCTAGATGCTCCTGTGTTGGATGAATATATATTTAGGATAGTTAAGTCTTCTTGTTGTATTGTTTTCCCTTTATGTAATGCCCTTCTTTGTCTTTTTTGATAATTGTTGGTTTAAAATCTCTTTTGGCTGAAATTAGAATAGCAATCCCTGCTTTTTTTTGTTTTCTGTTTGCTTGGTAGATTTTTCTCCATCCTTTTACTTCAAACCTACGGATGTCATTGGATGTAGAATGAGTCTCTTGAAGATAGCATACTGTAAAGTCTTGTTTCTTTACTCAACTTGCCACTTTGTGCATTTAGGTGGGGCAGTTAGCCCATTTACATTCAAAGTTAATATTGATATGTGTGGATTTTGTCCTGTCATCATGATGCTAGCTGGTTATCATGCAGACTTGATTTTGTAGTTGCTTTATAGCAGGGGTCAACAACCCCTGGGCCACAGACCAGTACTGGTCCATGGCCTGTTAGGAATCAGGCCTCACAGCAGGAGGTGAGCAGTGGGTGAGTGAGCAAAGCTGAGGTCTGACTCCTGTTAGATCAGATGTGGCATTCAATTCTCATATTTAAAGAGAATGAACCCTATTGTGAAATGCACATGCAAGGGATCTAGGCTCCACACTCCTTATGAGAACCTAATGCCTGATGATCTGTCACTTTCTCCCATCACTCCCAGATAGGACTCTCTAGTTGCAGGATAGCAAGCTCAGGGGTCCCACTAATTCTACATTATGGTGAGTATGTAATAATAATAGAAATAAAGTTCACAATAAATATAATGATCTTGAATCATCCTGAAAACCACCCCAACCCTAATCCATAGAAAAATTGTCTTCCATGAAATTGGTCCCTGGTGCCAAAAACATTGGGTATTACTGCTTCATAGTGTCAATGGTCTATGTACTTAAGTGTGATTTTATAGTTGCCAGTTATGGTTTCATTTCCATATTTTGTGCTCTCTTAAGGACCTCTTATAAGGCAGTTCTTGTGGTAATAAATTCCCTTCTCATTTGCTTGTCTGAAAAGGTCCACCTAGAATTACATTCTCATTAAAATTAGTTTTTAGTCAAGGCATAAAAAGAATAGATACAAAAAATTAAAGAACTCCAAACCACCAGACTTTCCCTATTAGAAGTCTTTCAGATGGAAGGAAAATAATAGCAGATAGAAATTTGGCATTTCAGAAAGGAATGAAGAGCATTAAAAATAGTAATTATTTAGCTAAATATGTAAAATCTGTTCCTATTATGCAAAATACCTTTAAGAGATACTTTACTGGTTAAGCAAATAATAACAATATAGTATGGGTTTTATTGCATATGTAAAGTTGAAATGTATAACAAAAATAGCAACAATAGCCAAAGGATTGGTAGGAGAGAAATAAAAATATAATATTTAAAGAGTATTTTACTTTGCACAAAGTGGCACATTACCTAAATACAGACTACAAGTTAAAGACATGTATTGTAAAGCAAGCACTTGAACAACAAAAAAAAGAATGATAGCTAATAGTCCAACAACGAGATAGTTGAAATCATTAAAAAAATCCATTGTTCCCCAAAGGTAGCAAAAACCAAATAAATAAAAAGGTCAATTCAGACAAATAGAAAATAAGTAGCAAAATTATAGATTTAAACTGAACAATTTTAATAATAACAATAAATTTAAAAGTCTAAATGCCTTAGTAAAATACAGAGATTGTCAGATTGAATTTTAAAAATAAGGCATAAGTATATGCTCCTTTTAAATATACAGACACAAATAAGTTACGAGTAAAATGATTGAAAAAACATTCACTGGTAACACTAATATAGAGAGAGCTACAATATCTGTGTTAGTTAAAAACAATGAGCTTTACTGACAAAGAAAATGACCACAAAGAAAATCATTTTATAATAATAAAGGAATCAATTTATCAAGAGAACACAAAAGTCTTAAACATTTATGTAATTAATAAGAGAGCTTCAAAATACATGAAGTAAAAGCAGATGACACTACAAGAAGAAATAGAAAAATTCAGAATTGTACAAAGAGATTTCAGTACTCTCCTCTCAAAAACTGGTAGAGCAAATACATTGAAAGTGTATGAAATTATACAAAATAAAAGATTTGATATATTTGACATTTGTGGAAAACTATACTCCAAAAGAGCAAAAAAAAAAAAAAAGAAAAGAAAGAAAGAAAAGAAAAAAAAAAACTCCTTTCAAGTAAACATGGAACATTATTCAAAATAGAGCATATTTGAGGACATAAAATAATCCTCGGGCCAGGCAAGGCAGCTCACACCTGTAATCCCACCACTTTGCGAGGCCCAGGAGGGCAGATCACAAGGTCAGGAGTTCGAGACCAGCCTGGCCAATATAGTGAAACCCTGTCTCTACTAAAAATACAAAAATTAGTTGGGTGCAATGGCACACACCTGTAATCCCAGCTACTCAGGAGGCTGAGGCAGGAGAATTGCTTGAACCTGGGAGGCAGAGGTTGCAGTGAGCCCAGATCGTGCCACTGCACTCCAGCCTGGTGACAGAGCAAGACTCTTTCTCAAATAATAATAATAATAATCCTCAATGAACTTAAAAAAATCGAAAGTATATTTGTTGAATCTAATACAGTAAAATTAGAAATCAGTAACAGAGAGATCTCTGGAAAATCCCTAAAGATTTTTTAACATATGATATATATCTAAATAATAACTCAAAGAAAAAATCAAAATGAAAATTAGGAAGTATTTTTTACCAAGTGAAATTAAGACAGTATATAATAAAATGTGTGTTGCGCTGCTAAAGCACCACTTTTGCAAGGCGATGATTTATGGTACCAAAACACCTATATTAGAAAAAAATGAATTATGTCAAATCAGTAACCACACCTTCCCTCTCAAAAATGAAGGGGAGGAGGAAACAAGCTTCCCAAATTTTAGTAGAAGAAAAGAAGTACTAAAGATAAGAGTAAAGATTAACAAAATAGCAAACAGAAAATATATTTTTTTAATTATTGAAACCAAATGCTGGTTTTTTGAAAATATCAATATAATCAATAAACTTCTAGTCATTTTGATTGATAAGAAAAAAAGAAAAGACACCAATATCAGGAATAAAAGGAGACATAACTACAGATTCTACAAATATTAAAAGAATAATAATGAAATATTGTTGAAAACTTAAGCCAATAAATTTAACAATTTAGATAAAACGAGCACACCCTTGAACCACAGAAACAATCAACCCTTCTGCAAAAGAAACATAAACCAAAAATAAAAGAGTTCTGTATCTATTAATAAAATTAAATTTGTAGTTACAATCCTTCTCACAAAGAACCTTCTAGACCCCATTGACTTCATTTGGTTTCACATCTATCAAACAATTACAAAATAAATAATACCCAGCTTTTTGTCATATTCTTGTTGGCCACATGTATGTCTTCTTTTGAGAAGCATCTATTCATGTCCTTTGCCCACTTTTTAATGGGGTCATTTTCTTCTTGTAAATTCGTTTAAATTCCATACAGATGCTGGATATTAGACCTTTGCCAGACGCATAGTTTGCAAAAATTTTCTCCCATTCTCTGGGTTGTCTGTTTACTCTACTGATAGTTTATTTTGCTGTGCAGAAGCCCTTTAGTTTAATTAGATCCCATTTGTCAATGTTTACTTTTCTGCAATTGCTTTCAGCATCTTTGTCTGAAATATTTGCCCATGCCTATGTCCTGAATGGTATTGCCTAGGTTGTCTTCCAGGGTTTTTATAGTTTTGGATTTTACATTTAAGTCTTTAATTCACCTTGAGTTAATTTTTGCATATGGTGTAAGGAAGGGGTCCAGTGTCAATATTCTGCATATGGCTAGCCAGTTATCCCAGCAAAATGTACTGAATATGGAATCCTTTCCCCATTGCTTGTTTTTGCCAGCTTTGTTGAAAATCAGATGGTTGTAGGTGTGTGGGCTTATTTCTGGGTTCTCTCTTCTGTCCTATTGGTCTGTGTGTCTGCTCTTGTACGAGTACCATGCTGTTTGGGTTACTGTAGCCCTGTAGTATAATTTGAAGTTGGGTAGCTTGATGCTTCCAGCTTTGTTCTTTTTGCTTAGGATTACCTTGGATATGCAGGTTCTTTTTTTGGTTCCATATGAATTTTAAAATAGTTTTTTCCTAGTTCTGTGAAAAAATGTCAATGGCAGTTTAACGGGAATAGCATTGAATCTTTAAATTGCTTTGAGAAGTATGACCATTTTAACAATATTGATTCTTCCCATCCATGAGCATGGAATGCTTTCCATTTGTTTGTGGCATCTCTGATTTATTTCAGCAGTGGTTTGTAGTTCTCCTCGTGGAGAACTTTCACTTCCCTTGCTAGTTGTATATCTAGGTATTTTATACTTTTTGTGGCAATTATGAAAGGGAGTTCATTCTTCATGATTCAGCTCTTGGCTTGACTGTTGTTGGTGTATAAGAATACTAGCTGATCGTTAGAGAAATGCAAATCAAAACCACAATGAGCTACCATCTCACTCTGGTCAGAATGGCTATTATTAAAAAGTCAAAAAATAACAGATGCAGACAAAGTTGTGGAGAAAAAGGCATGCTTATATACTGTTGGTGAGAGTGTAAATTAGTTCAATCATTGTGGAAGATTGTGTGTCGATTCCTCAAAGACCTAATGACAGAAATACCATTCAACCCAACAATCCCACATCCCCAAAGGAATATAAATAATTCTATTATAAAGACACATGCAAACATATGTTCACTGTCACACTATTTACAAAAGCAAAGACATGCAGTTAACCCAAATGCCCACCAATGACAGACTGGATAAAGAAAATGTGGTACATATACACCATGGAATACTATGCAGCCATTAAAAAAAACAAGATCCTGTATTTTGCAGGGACATTGATAGAGCCGGAGGCCATTACCCTTAACAAACTAATACAGGAACAGAAAACCAAGGACTGCATGTTCACATTTATAAGTGGGAGATAAATGAGGAGAACACATGGACACATAGAGGGGAACAACACACACTAGGGCCTACCAGAAGGTGTAGGGATGGAGGAGGGAGAGGACCAGAAAAAACAACTAATGGATACTAAGCTTAAGAACTGGGTGATCATATAATCTGTACAATAAACCCCCACGACACATTTACGTACGTAACAAACCTACACATCCTGCACCCGTTCCCTTGAACTTAAAATAAAAGTTAGAAAAAAAGAAAGACATAATACCAATTCTACATAAACTCTTCCAGAAATTTAAAGAAAAAGGAACATTTCTCAACTAATTTTGTGAAGCTATTATTACTCTTATTCTAAATAAGACAGACATTAAAAGAAAAGAAATTCATAGACCAATGCATCTCATTAGCATTGATATAAAATTTCTAAACACAATGTCAGCAAATCATGTCCAACATATGTGAGACTGAAGAAATACTACGATCAAATGGGGTTTATCCAAAAAATGCAAGACTGGTTTAACATTTGAAAAACAAACAGTGTAATTAGCAAACTAAAAGAGGGAAAATAAATAATCATCTCAAAAGATAGCGAAAACACATTTGACAAAATCCACTTTTATAAGAACACTTAGTAGAAGAAAATTTCCTTATGATAAAGATTGCTAATAAAACCTGCAGCTAACATCATACTTAATGGTGAAAGATTGAATGTTTTCCTTCTAAAATTGGGAATACAACAAAGGTTGTTCATTCTCACTACTTCTATTCAACATTGTATTAGATGTTCTAGTATTACAATAAGGAAATAAAAAGAAATAGAAGGCATCCAGATAGAAAAGAAAAATATGAAACTCCTTTATCTTATAGAGGACATGATGATGCATATAAAACCTGGTGGGATGTACAATAAAGCTATTTGACCTAATATATCTATTACGTTTGCAAGATACAATAACAAAACAGGGAAATTAATTGTACTTCTATATGCTACCAATAAACAATTGAAAATTGATACCATAATATTCACAATTGCATTAAAAATATGAAATGTTTGGGGATAAAACTGATAAAGACGTGAAAAACTTCTGCACTGACAGGAATAAAGCATTGCTGAGGAAAAATCACAGAAGACCTAAGTAAATTAAAAGTTATACTGTGTACATGAATTTGAAGTTTCCATGTTATTAAGATATCTATTATTTCCAAATTGATCTATAGATTAAATGTAATCTCTATCAAAATATATTTTTAAAAATTTATTTGGAAAGTTAAATGATATAGAATATTGAAAGCAACTTTGAAATGAAGAACAATATTTAAGAGCTAGCATATCAAGACTTACTTTATTAATCAAGGGAGTGTGATATTAGTATAAAGATTGACATATAGAACATTGGAGCAGAAAAAAATAATAGTTCAGGAAAAGACCCAGATATCTATGCAAAACTAATTTTCAAGAAAAATTCCAGGCTATTTAATAGACAAGGTCAGTCTTTTCAACATACAGTGTGAGAAAAAATTGATATCCATATTCAAGAAAGCAAATACGTATCTCAAATCTCTCAAATCACACACAAAAACTAACTTAAAATGGATCATAGACAAAATTGCAAAGCAACACTATAAAACTGTAATAACACAGGAGACAATCTTTTTGATCTTGAATTAGTGAAATATTTCTGGGATATGATACCAAAAACAAAGTTTATTTAAAAAGTTGGACTTTATAATGTTTTCAAAAATTTCTATGAAATTTACTGTTAAGAGAATGAAAAAAAAAAAAACACAAGCCAGAGACTGGAAGAAAATATTTGTAAATCATAAGTCTAATGAAATACTTTTATCTGGAATATAGAAAGGACTCAAACTCAATAATAAGAACCCTCTCCCCACACACACAAGGGGTGAAAGATTTGAATATCTCAGAGAAATGCAAACTTAAGCTAAAATGAGATGTAACTTCCCACCTGATATGGTTTGGCTCTGGGTCCCCACCCAAATATCATGGGAACTGGTGGGAGGTGATTGGATCATGGGGTTAGATTTCCCTTTTGCTGTTCTCATTATAGTGGGTGAGCTCTCAGGAGACCTTGTTGTTTAAAAGCATGTATTTCCCCTTCCACTTTCTCTCTGCTGCTCCACCACGTGAAGATTGTGACTCTTTTCCCTTCAACTTCTGCTATGACTGTAAGTTTCCTGAGTACTCCCCAGCCATGCCCTCTGTACAGCCTGTGGAACTGTGAGTCAATTAAACTTCTTTTCTCCATAAATTACCCAGTCTCAGGTATTTCCTTATAGTGGTGTGAGAACAGACAAATACATTTACCTATCAGAATAGCTAAAATTGAAAAGAAAAATCATTCAACTGTTAGGAGAAACTGGAACTCTCATACACTTCTAATAGACATTTAATGTGATACAGTCACTTTGAAAAAGAATTTGGCAATTTTGTTTGTTTGTTTTAAACTTAAACATATACCAACTATATAATCCAACCATTCAACTCCTAGAGGTAACCCAAAAGAAATTAAAGTATACTTACCTATAAAGACTTATATATGAATGTTCCTAGTAGCTTTATTTGTATTAGTCAAAATGGGAAACAACTCAAATTTCCTTCACCAGCTGAATAGTTAAACCGTAGCATATGCATACAATGGAATGCTATTCATCAATAAAAAGAAATGGGTTATTAGTACATGATACAAAAGTTATGACATTCAAAATACTTATGCTTAGTTAAAGAAGATGTATTAGTCTGTGTTCACACTGCTGATAAAGACACACCTGAGACTGGGCAATTTACAAAAGAAAGAGGTTTAATAACTTACAGTTCCACATGGCTGGGGAGGCCTCACAATCATGGTGGAAGACAAGGAGAAGCAAGTCACATCTTACATGATGTGACGGTGGCCAGCAAAAAAGCAGATTGGGCAGGAAATTTCCTCTTATAATAATCTTGTGAGACTTATTCACTATCATGAGAACAGCACCGGAAAGACCTGCCTCTATTATTAAATTACCTCTCAGCGGGTCCCTCCCGTAACACAGGGGAATTCAAGATGAGACTTGGGTGGAGACACAGCCAAACCAAATCAGAAGCCATACCTCCTATCCTCAAAAAAGAGCTGATTCTGTATTATTTCGTTTATATAAAATTTAGGAAAATCAAACATATATAGTGACATAAAGTAGATCAATCATATGTTGAAAGAAGCTGAGAGGAGAAATTGGAGATAAGAATTAGAGAGGAGCATATGTAAACTTTTGTGAGTGGTGGATATATTAACTTTCTTCATTTTGGTTATGATTTTACAGTTGTATACATATACCAAAGTGTATCAAATTCTACACTTTAGATATGTGCAGCTTATCATATTCCAATTATACCTCAATAAAGCTGTTCAATGAAGAATACTTTTAGAGCAGTAATAGGGAAGAGGAGCCTAGACTGAGTGGTATACTTAACAGATGTTTTCCCTCCAAAATTGGAAACAAGATTATTTTCTCAAAGTGTAGAGAAAAGGTAGATGGATTTCAGAAGTTCAAAGTAAGCTAAGAAGGTTTAAAACAGTTGTTCTGAAGAGAAGAACTAATTGACTAGAAAAACAAAACAGAACAACATCAAAAATTGCCAATTAATGAAATCTTAATTATTCTGGGACACAAAAAATGAATAAAATATAGTCCTAAACTCTCAGAAACATCACAACTCGTGGTACACAGGCAGTACTTTCTTCCATTTAGAAGACTGAACAATTCTGCAATACCTTTTATAGTGTTCATTTATTTTCAAAGCAATGAGCTTCAAAATGCTTTATTAACAAACAGATATAAATACTACCTTTTTCCCACACTGTATATGAACATTTTGCCATGTCGTGAAATATTCTTTTAATCCAGTCAATTATTTGTGAAGTATAGTCGCCTAATGCCCACATAGGGGCACTGGAGCTCATTTGGACAGGAAGAAAGAGTTTCTTTGTTGTTGGTGTACTTCGATGATTGAGAGGGATTTTCTCAGTGACCAGGGAGCACCTGGTCCATTTGCAGCTTAACAATGTATCAATCCCAGGAGCAGAGGGGGAGCTGTGCTGCTCTCCACCTGGATGCATCCCATTGGTTCCCCTCAGCATGGTCACTTCACATTAACCCTGCCATCCAACATAGCTCTGTACTGCTGGGCACACAAAGCCCACTGCCAGGACCACCTGGGATCCTGCAAGACAGATGGATTTGGCAAGTAACCTTGAAAGAAAATATTTCCAGATGACTAACATGTAACATCCCAGGGTGCCTCAGAAGTTATGTGCAGATAGGATAATAAGAAATTTTATTCTCCATGTTGGAAGAAGATTCACAGTCCTATGTCCATAATCCTGTAGTCATATCTTATTTAATTTTAAGTAACCCCCAAAAGTGCTGATCCAAAGATGACTTAAATATTTCTAATGTCTTCAGGAGACCTCAAGTAACAGTTCTGACATGGTTTGGCTGTGTCCCCATCCAAATCTCATATTGAATTGTAGCTCCCATAATCCCATGTGCCATAGGAGGGACTCAGTACAATACAATTGCATCATGGGGGTGATTACCCCCATGCTGTTCTGATAGTGAGTTCTCACAAGATCTGATGGTTATATAAGGGGCTCTTCCTCCTTTGCTCAGCACTTCTCCTTACTGCCACCATGGGAAGAAGGACATGTTTGCTTCCCCTTCTGCCATGATTGTAAGTTTCCCTAGGGTTCCCCAGCCCTGTGGAACTGTGAGTCAGTTGAACCTTTTTGCTTTATAAATTACCCAGTTTCAGGCAGTTCTTTAGAGCAGCAGGAAAATAGACTAATACAGTACATTGATATTGCATACAGTGGGGTGCTGCTGTAAAGATACCCAAAAATCTGAAAGCAACTTTGGAACTGGATAACAGGCAGAGATGGGAACAGTTAGGAAGACTCAGAAGAAGACAGAAAAATGTGGGAAAGTTTGAAACTTCCCAGAGACTTGTTGAATGGCTTTGACCAAAATGCTGATAGTGATATGGACAATGAAGTCCCAGTTGAGGTGGTCTCAGATGGAGATGAGGAACCTTTGGGGAACTGGAGCAAAGATCATTCTTGTTATTCTTTAGCAAAGAGACTGGCAGCATTTTATCCCTGCCAGGGGCAAAGATCTGTAGAACTTTGAACCTGAGAGCAATGATTTAGGGTATCTGGCAGAAGACATTTCTAAGCAGCAAAAAGTTCAAGAGAAAGCAGAGCATAAAAGTTTGGAAAATTTGCAGCCTGATGATGCTAGAGAAAAGAAAATCCTATTTTCTGGAGAAAAATTCAAGCTTGCTGTAGAAATTTGCATAAGTAACAAGGAGCTCAATGTTAAACACAAATACAAATGGGAAAATGTCTCCAGGGCATGTCAGAGAACTTTGTGGAAGCCCCTCCCATCACAGACCTGAGTCCTAGGAGATAAAAATGGTTTCATGGGCCAGGCCCAAGGCCTTGCTGCTTTGTGTATTCTCAGGACTTGATGCCCTGCATCCCAGCCGCGGCCAAAAGGGGTCAATATACAGCTCAGCTCATTGCTTCAGAGCGTGCAAGCCCCAACCCTTGGTGGCTTACGTGTGGTACTGGGCCTGCAGGTGCACAGAAGTCAAGAATTGAGGTTTAGGAGCCTCTGCTTAGATTTCAGAGGATGCATAGAAATGCCTGGATGTCCAGGCAGAAGTTTGCTGCAGGGGCAAAGGCCTCATGGAGAATCTCTATTAGGGCAGTGAGGTTGGGAAGTGTGGAGTTGAAGCCCCCACACAGAGTCCCCACTGGAGCACTGCTTAGTGGAGCTGTGAGAAGAACACCAGCATTCTCCAGCCCCCAGAATGGAAGATCCACCAACAGCTTGCACCATGCACCTGAAAAGACACTCAACACCATCCCAGGAAAGCAGCTGGGAATGTGGCTGTATCCTGCAAAGCCACAGAGGCATAGCTGCTAAGGGCTGTGGGAGCCTACTTCATAAATTAGTGTGATTTGGATGTGAGACATGGAGTCAAAGGAGATCATTTTGGAACTTTAAGGTTTAATGACTGCCCTATTGGACTTTGAACTTGCATGGGGCCTATAACTGCTTTGTTATGGCCAATTTCTCCCATTTGGAATGGGTTTATTTACCCAGTGTCTGTACTCCCATTGTATCTAGGAAGTAACTAACTGGCTTTTGTTTTTGCAGGCTTATAGGTGGAAGGAACTTGGCTGATCTCAGATGCGACTTTGGACTTGAGATTTTGAGTTAAGACTTTGGGGGAGTGTTGGAAGGGCATAATTTTGCTTTAAATGTGAGGACATGAGATTTGGGAGGTGCTTGAGGTGGAATGATATGGCATAGCTCTGTCCCCACCCAAATCTCATCTTGAATTGTAGTTCCCATAATCCCCATGTGTCGTGGAAGGGACTCAGTGGGAGATAATTGAATCATAGGGGCAGTTACCCTCATGCTGTTCTTGTGATAGTGAGTTCTCACGAGATCTGATGGTTTTATAAAGGTCATTTTCCACTTTGCTCAGCACTTCTCCTTCCTGCCGCCATGTGAAGAAGAACGTGTTTGCTTCCCTTTCTGCCATAATTGTAAGTTTCCTGAGGCTTCCCCAGCCCTATGGAATTGTGAGTCAGTTAAACTCCTTTCCTTTATAAATTACCCTGTCTTGAGCAGTTTTTTGATAGTAGCACGAGAACTGACTAATACATGTTTCATTGAGGAAACTCACACTGTATCAGCATTTCTTCTTAGGAATCTACCTTTCTGAAGAGAGTAGGGGCACTATCTTTGGTATCTGTTCAGTCTTTTTTCAGTACCTTATTCTCTGGAGTCCATTCTTCCTGCCTCAGGCCCTGAGTGCTTTCAATCTGCTGCACGTCCCCAGCATAACACTGTAAATTCTACTCTCCATTTCTTACATCATCTTCATTTTTTGAAATGGAGTTTGACATGGCAAAAGAGAAGCTTTCCCCTCTCCTTCAGATAGCAGAACAGGAGTGGTAGCTCATGTCTGCAATCCCAGCACTTTGGGAGGCCAAGGTGGGTGGATCACCTGGGGTCAGGAGCTCGAGACCAGCCTGTTCAACATGGCGAAAACCTGTCTCTACCAAAAATACAACAATTAGCCAGGCATGGTGGTGGGCACCTGTAATCCCAGCTACTCAGGAGGCTGAGGCATGAGAATTGCTTGAACCCGGGAGGCGGAGGTTGCAGTGAGCCGACATCTTGCCACTGCACTCCAGCCTGGGGGATAGAGCAAGCCTCTGTCAACACAACAACAACAACAACAAAAAGCAGGCAATCAGGCTTCTGCTTAAAATTTTCCACTAATTCCCCCTTTAAATACAGCATTAGTCCAAGGTCCTGAACATGGCACTTAAGGCCTCCCTCTGCCTTACCGCAACCAACCTCATCAAACTACTCTCCCAACAATCCACACAAAAACAATTGCTACTAGTCCCCAAAGGCTCTACAAAGCTTTGTTTTTTTTAAAGGAATCAGGTATTCTATATGTGAATCATTTATAATATCATATCTAATTTTAGTGCCTACAAACCAGTCATCCAATAATCTAATGTTAATTGAGGTTTCCTTTACAATAAATCTTGTTCATTATGTAGTAATAACTTTGAGCCCTGGTGCTCCATATTCCAATAATAGTTAGGGAAAATCTTGCTTTTTGTTTTTAATGAGATTTTCACTTCTTTCTTTTTAATGTTTTATATTTTAATCACATAATCTATTTTAAAAAAAGCAATTATAAATGTATGCCTTAGAGTAGGAGTAGTTTACATTTCTCACGTATTGTCTCATTTCACTCTTTTAAAACTTTGCAGCTCTTACCATTCCCATTTTATAGATTAAAAACAAAATCCCCAACAGACATTATTAATTGTGAACTGTATGTCAGTGACTATATAAGACACAGAGAATATCAAGGTGATTCAATACATTTATGTAAATCAATTTACTTCATAGCAGATTCAGGAATAAACTCTAATACTCTGATGGTAATTATTATTTAACATACAATATACTAGTAGCTTATACATACTTATAAATATGTATGTCTACTCATGTATTAATAACTAAGCATCATAGATCATTATGCAAGGTTTTATACATAGGATATGCTCTATGTTTGTTTATTATTCTTTTACTAAAATAGAGTGAAGTTATCCTTAATAAAGCTACATCTATTCAGTATTGGATTTAAATTGGGGAAACTACAAAAAAGTCTGAGAAGTTCACTTAAGAATTTAATATTATCTGAGAATTCTTATGAGCTTCAGAACACTCATTTTTAGAGAACAAGAGCAGGAAAGGGAATGCTAGAAATAAAGATTAGTGGTGCCATCATCAGACACCCATAGCTGAACAACAGATTTAAGAGCTGTCATAGCAGGAAGTCATCAAACCATTTTGGAAATTAATCTCCCTTTTCTCATCATTATTGTGGACCTACATGAGAAACATTGAGTGGTATCCCAGCTCTCCTAAGAAGGTATATGCAGGAAGCCTTGGGGGTGTAACAATATCAGGACTTGGAGTCAGGAGCTGCCAGCTTGTAACTGAAGCTCTCCAAACCTCACTTACCAAACTTGCAAAGTGGAGATAAATTTTAGCTAATTTTCAAGGCAATGGTGAAAATCAAAAGACAAAAGTAAAAGTGTAATGCACTGTAGAGTTATTCAGTAAAATCATTTTTTCTTCCTGCTTTGGACACAAAATTTTAAAAAGACTGCTAAAAATTATATTTCTGTAGCTGAAATAAAGATACATTAACTAATTTAATGAGTAGTAATCAAGTATTTTCCGATATCTGAAGGAGTAATTCATGGTACTTTTGAGCAACCCTTGGTATTTGACATCTGGGGCAGAAAACAGAGTTATATATATGTATGAGACTGTTAGTGTTGCCATAACAAAATAAAACAGACTGCGTGGCTTAAACAACAGACATTTATTCCTCACTGTCCTAGAGGCTAGAAGTCCAAGATCAAGGTCCAGCAGATTGGGTTAGGGTGAGGGCTGTCCTCCTGTCTTAGAGACAGCCACGTATTTGCTGTGTCCTCACAAAGCCTTTCTTCTGTGTGTATGCAGTTAGAGCTCTAGTGTTCTTCCTCTTCTTGTAAGGACACCAATCCTATTGAACTGGAATCTCACCCTTATTACTTCATCCAACTTTAAGTGCCTCTTTAAAAAGTCCCTATCTCTAAATATAGTCACATTGGTAGTTAGGGCTTCAGCATACGGAATTTGGGGCACACAATTCAGTCCATAGCAATATGTATCAAAAGGAGAAAGAGAAAACGTATCTCAGAAGAAACTCTAAGACTTGGGATTTGCACAGATCAAAATCTCAATTCCTCTGTTCTTATTTACTCTCAGTGAGACTTGAAAAAATCAGTTAGTGTCCCTGAACCTCAGTTTCCACAATTGCAAAACTGGCATTGTGAGAACTATTTTAGAATTTTGTTGTCAAAATTAATAATATGCCACACACAAATTATTTTCCAAGTAATAGGTGCTCGATGACTATAAATTATCTTCTGGAGCACAATTTTATAGGGCATAATCACCTTTTAAAATGTCCATTTCTATGTCATATGCATTATATTTCACATTTCATTACTTGGTTTTATTCTCAAAGTAGAATAAGGAGGAGTTGAGTTTCTTAATTACAGTAAGATGTCTGAGCACATGTCTGGAGCCATAAACCACATTTAAATGATAAGTTCTATCAGCAAAGTGCAGAAAATTTTACTCTTTGGGTATGTACACGAAAAAATTATGTTCATTACAACCTAAGATATTAATTATGTTCTTCATGGCACATCACTGGTATTTTTGCCAAGTAGCAGATAGCAGAGATGAGTTCTATTAACTTGGATGGAGTATAGACTTCTTTCCTGTGTTCTTGTCACATAATTTTTTGTTCATTCCCATGGCCATGAAATTGACTAAAATTCTCATGGTCAAGACTGAGTTGTTAATTTTAAAGAACAAAGAGCAATTGAAATGACTACCCTTCTAAATCCAAAGTTGACATATAGCCTTAAAGTTAACCTTTCATTAATGATTTGAAAGAAAATCTGTAAATAGTACAAGGAAAGATGTGCAGGATAGGTGGTGGCAGTAGAAGGGGGCCCTGTGGCTTAAGTAAAGTTAAAAATGAAAGGCAAAGATGTGGGACATAAAAAAGAAATGATACAGGTCTTAAATGGTAACCCTCTGTATTTTAGGTTATTGAAAGCATTTGTGGTTTTATCTGCAGGCTCACTCCTGCCCTACCTCATTTCAAGATCATCATATAGTTGTTCTGAGTCTATTCTGACAGGTTTATTGTTGTGTTTATCTGTTCGATCAAAATCATAGTAAAATTGACAGCTGTGCTATTACCCTGTCAGTCCACCAGTCAGTGTGCAGACCACAGTGAATGCAGACGGACAGGGACAGTTCTTCCCATGGGCAGGGTTGTGGTCCACCCTCCTCCATTAGCCACATTCTAGACCAACACTGCTGTGATTATGGGGTCAGTTCAGGAGTGTATATTAACTCTTCTTGCTTTTATTTTGGCACAATCTCCCCCATTCTTTTCTCTGCAAAGTACAGAATAGTCTTTTAAAAACATATCGTATTCCATTTTCCAGTAAACACGTTATTTCATGTTGTAACAACTCTAAAATGCACCTTACAGTCAGCATCAAATATACACAACTTTTTGGCTTAAATTTCTATTTATTTAGAATAAAAGCCAAACTTTGGGATCAGAAAGCACCCAGTGGTTCTCCTCTTAGCCTCGTCACACACTACCCTCCCTTTTGCTGTTCTGGCCTTAGCCACACTGAGTGTCTCCCTTTCCTCCCTAATGACTCTGCACTGACAATTCCATGTTTAGAAAGGTCGTTCCCCAAATCTTCAAATGATTTGATTCTTCTAATCATTCCCATCTCAGCTGAAATGTTACCCCTTCAGACAGGCCTTCCTTAACCTCAAGCATTAGGAAAAAAAACCACATGTGATTGCTACCAAACAAGCGGTGGTTTGTTTTGTAGCAATCACAGCATGTGTGTATTTTTTCTAATAATCGAGGTACAATTCACATAACATAACATTAACCATGTTATGGTACAAAACTCAGCAGTATTTAGTAAATTCACAATGTTCTATAATCACCACCTCTATCAAGTGCCAAAATATTTCCACTGCTCCAAAAGAAAATTCCATTACCAATTAAGCAGTCACTCCTCATTCTTCGCTGCACCAGCCCCTAGCAACCAGAACTCTGCTTTCTGCCTTTATAAATTGATCTATTCTCGATATTTCATAAAAATTTAATCACACAATATATAAAGTTTTGCCTCTGCCTGCTTTCACTGAGCATAATGTTTCAAGATTCATTCATGCTGTAGCATTTATCAGTATTGCATTCTTCTTATGTCCAGATGATATTTAATTATATGGCTATAACACATTGTATTTACCCATTCATCCCATGGGCATTTGGTATGTCTACACTTTTGGATATTTTTAACAGCATTGCCATGAATATTCATGTACAAGTATTTGTTAGAGTACCTGCTTTGCGTTCTTCATGAACATATTGGAAGAGTGAAATTGTTGGACATAGTGCGCTCTTTTAATTTCTTTTTCTTATTACAATGTAAGCTTCTAGGCATAGGGGACTTGGCTTTTACTTTCACTATCTGTCACACATAATAGGCATGGACTCAATTAATATTTGTAGAATGAATTAATTAACTTAAAAATTGTTGGTTGGGCATGGTTGCTTATGCCTTTAATCCCAGCACTTTGGGAGGTCAAGGCAGATGGATGGCTTGAGCCCAGGAGTTCAAGACCAGCCTAGGCAACACAGCAAAACCACATCTCTACAAAAAATACAAAAACATAGCCGGGAACTGTGGCACATGCCTTTAGTCCCAGATACTCAGGAGGCTGAGGTGGGAGGATTACTTGAGCCTGGGAGGTCGAGGTTGCAGTGAGCTGTGATTGCATCACTACACTCCCATCTGGGTGACAGTGAGACCTTGTCTCAAAAAGGAAAAAAGAAATTCTCTAAAATTGTTCATAGAGCAACTTTCTTGATAAGAGTGACAGTTCTTACTTCCCCTTTAAATTCAGCTATCCCTTTTGATTAAGAAAATCAGCTAAGCTGACCAAAGAGCAAGGGACCTCTTTAGGAAGGAACAGGATTAAGTTGCTCTGGAATCATGGAACTAAACTATTATCTTCAATAGTAAAGATGTTGACTTTGCAGCCTTTAACAGAGGTGCATATTCACAGGATATTTTAATTAAAATGACACTTTCCTTAGTCTACATTTAGATTGTACTTTGGTTTTACACTTTTATTTTTTTCTTTTTCTTGTTTAAGTAGTTGTTCACAAGTGATTGACAGTGGGAACCCTGCGGACAGCAAGAGAGAAAAGTGGACCTGATCTTTACTCGACATGGAAAAGTGGCTGTGAGAAACAGAATGAAGCTATATTGTCAAAAAAAATAAAAAAAGAAAAAGAAAGAAAAGAAAAGAAATAGACTGTTTCTGAACTAAATGTGATCTCATTCTATATTCAATAACCTAAACTCTAATCATGATACCAGTGAACAGATCACTGCAATGGGATACAGCTTTCTTATTAAGGGTCTAGGGCCAGCACCCAGGCTTCTAAGGGCTGAAAATGGAATTCCCTGAAGAGAGCTGTATTGTCACTCTCAATTATTTGGAGAAAAATGCAGATCTGGAAGAAAATGGAGTGCAGTTGCCCTTTAGATATAGCAGTAGGTGATTGGGGGCCTGATTAATCTTTCCAGACTTTAGGAATATTTGGATCGACTTCTAGATAACAGAAGCATACTTAAGAGGATTCCTACCTTGTGGATATGAGCTGGCTCGTCTGCTTTGCAGCAGGGACCAGATTGGGAGACTGACTTTGGCAAAAGTGAAACAGCAGCAGTCAGGGCAAAGATGTCCATGAAGGAGCTTGGGCTTGTGGACTTGAGAACAGCTATATTTAGTTCACTCTCTACTTTGGGTTAACATCCATTTCGGTTATATCCAAGTAAGTACTCAGATTGTGAGTTTGTGTCCTGTTCTTAAATAAAACTGGAAAAATAAGTCAAGTACCTGTGCCCATGCTGACGTGTGCAGCAGAGAACAGGCGCAACCTGAGTGGACTTACAGAGCAAGCTCTGTAAGCAGCGAACTGTCCCAGCTGGATCCAAGATCTGTGACTTTACATCGAACTACTGACCAAGGCAATGAGGAGCAGTCAGGATAGCTGTTTGGAATACACAAGCACTGTGAGGGCTCAGTAACACTTGGAAATATTGATAAAAGAACTGCACTGCTGCCTTCAAGCAATTGAAACTCAAACAGAAAAGGAAATACAATCGTATTTTGCAGTCTCTGGTAATTGAAATCTGCAAATTCAGGTAATTCAAGAAGAGACAGGCTAGTGGAACTAACCACATCCTCACATTCAGGAACCAATGGATCTTCTAATATGCCTAAGTGGAATAAATGGGTGTGGAGTTGAATAACAATATTAAGAATGGTTTCAAATTGTGGCTAAGTCTTTCATTAGCTAGATGTTGGTGGATAGAATTTCCTCAACCACTAAAAGGAATAATAATGCCTACCTGAAGCAGTTGAGAAAATAAAATAATATAATGTATGTGGAATATTGGGCACATTACATCTTCAATCAATTTCTCTACTCTTGTTCTCTGTACCTCATTTGTCTGTAAAATCCAACCCCTTTATTTTCCCAGCTGGAGAGGGCACAGAAATGAAGCCAGCATAGAAGAAAAGAAGGAAAGGCAGCAAAAAGGGCATAATGTCTTGCAAATAATCATCTTGTTACCCAAATATTTTATTTCCAGTGACTTCTTACCATTTATTAAGTTTTTTGAAAGCAATTATTTTATACTAAAATCTGCAAGATTCAGTGTTCTTTGTGCCCATATGCATACAAAACTGGGCTAGACCATTAGAGTATAATAATCTGTTAAAATAAACTGGCTGTCTTTTCCTCCTATTTAAATTGTATGAAACAAATTAAAACTTTCTAGTGTGATTTTTTTAATGTTTTCCTATGTGCTTGAGAAAATAAGGTACCCAGTTTTTGTATTACATTAGTGTTTAAATAGCAAATATGTATAGAGCTTTTTGTAATTAAATTAAAACAAACCAAAGTCTCCCATGTGAGAATAACTAGTCATACACGTAATTGATGGACAAGAAAGCAATCTGACTATGCAACTATCAAAACCTGATAGCCTTAAGCCATTTGCTTTATTATATACATCTGCAAGGTTGACTGCATTCAGATACCAACTTAGACATCTTGAACAAATATCCACCCTTCTCCATTCTTTGGTATTTTAGCATTGAATTACAAAAGAAAATCCCTTTTATGATAAAGCTGCAATATGGTTTGGCTGTGTCCCCACCCAAATCTCAGCTTGAATTGTAGTTCCCATAATCCCCAGATGTCTTGGGAGGGACTTGGTGGAAGGTAATTGAATCATGGAGACAGTTACACCCATGCTGCTTTTCTCGTGATGGTGAGTTCTCATGAGATTTGATGGTTTTATTAGGGGCTTTTCCCCCTTTGCTTGGCACTTCTCTTTCCTGCTGCCATGTAAAGAAGGGCATGATTGCTTCCCCTCCCACCATGATTGTAAGTTTCCCAAGGCCTTCCCAGCCACGTGGAATTATGAATCAATTAAGCCTCTTTTCTTTAGAAGTTATCCAGTCTCAGGTATGTCCTTATGGCAGCATGAGAATGTACTAATACAGTAAATTGGTACCAAGGGAGTGGGGCACTGCTGTAAGGTTACTCAAACATGTGGAAGTGACTTTGGAACTGGGTAACAAGCAGAAATTGGAGCAGTTTGGAGGGCTCAGAAGAAAACAGGAAAATGTGGAAAAGTTTGGAACTTCCTAGGGACTTATTGAATGACTTTGACCAAAGTGCTGATATTGATACGGATAATAAAGTCTAGGCTAAAGTGGTCTCAGATGGAGATGAGGAACTTCTTGGGAACTGGAGCAAAGGTCACTCTTGCTATGCAGAGGCTAGTGGCATTTTGCTCCTGCCCTGAGATCTGTGGAACTTTGAACTTGACAGAGATGATTTAGGATATCTGGCAGAATAAATGCTCAGTGGCAAAGTGTTCAAGAGGAAGCAGAGCATAAAAATTGGAAAAGTTTGTAGCCTGGCAATGTGATAGAAAAGAAAAACCCATTTTCTGGGGAGAAATTGAAGCCTATTGCAGAAATTTGCATAAGTAACAAAGAGCCTAATGTTAATCACCAAGACAATGGGGAAAATGTCTCTAGGGCATGTCAGAGACCTTCTGAGCAGTCCCTCCCACCACAGGCCCAGAGGGCTAGGAGGGAAAAATGGTTTCCTGGGCAGGCCCAAGGGCCCCCTTCTGTGTGCACCCTAGGGACTTGGTGCCCTGCATCCCAGCCATGCCAGCCATGGCTAAAAGGGGCCAAGGTACAGCTCAGTCTGTGGCTTCAGAGGGTTCAAGCCCCAAGCCTTGGCAACTTCTATGTGGTGTTTAGCCTGTGGTTGCAGAGAAGTCAAGAACTGAGGTTTCAGAATCTCTGCCTACATTTCAGAGGATATGGAAATGCCTGGGTGTTCAGGCAAAAGTTTGCGGCAGGGACAAAGCCTTCATAGAGAGCCTCTGCTAGGGTAGTGTGGCAGGGAAATGTGGGGTCAGAGCCCACACACAGAGTTCCCACTGGCGCACTACCTAGTGGACCTGTGAATGGAGGGCCACTATCCTTCAGACCCCAGAATGGGAGATCCACTGACAACTTGCACTGTGCACCCAAAGAAGCCATAAGCACTTAATGCCAGCCCATGAAAGCAGTTAGGAGGGGGGTTGTGCCCTGCAAAGCCACAGAGACAGAGCTGCCCAATGCCTTGGGAGCCCACCTCTTACATCAGCATTACCTGGATGTGAGACATGGAGTCAAAGGAGAACATTTTGGACCTTTAAAATTTAATGACTGCCCTATTAGATTTCAGACTTGCATGGGCCCTGTAACCCCTTTGTTTTGGCCAATTTCTCCCATTTGGAATAGGTGAATTTACCCAATGCCTGTACCCCCATGGTATCTAGGAAGTAACTAACTTTCTTTTGATTTTACAGGCTCATAGGTGAAAGAGACTTGCCTTGTCTCAGATGAGGCCTTGGACTGGACTTTTGGATTAATGCTGGAATGAGTTAAGACTTTGGGGGACTGTTGGAAAGCCATTATTGTGTTTTGAAAGGTGAGTACATGAGATTTGGGAGGGGAAAGGGGTGGAATGATATGGTTTGGCTGCATCCCCACCCATATCTCATCTTGAATTGTAGTTCCCATGATCCCTACTTGTCCAGCAAGGGGGATCTGGTAGGAAGTAATTGAATTATGGGGGTGGTTACCCCCATGCTCCTGTTTTTATGATGGTGTGTGACTTCTCACAAGATCTCCTGGTTTTATAAGGGGCTTTTTACCCTTTCCTTGGCACTTCTCTCTCCTGCTGCCATGTGAAGAAAGAAGTGTTTGCTTCCATTTCTGCCACAACTGTAAACCCCTTCATGAGGCCTTCCTAGCCATGCAGAACTATGAGTCAATTAAATTTTTTTCATTATAAGTTACCCAGTCTCACTTATGTCCTTACAGTAATGTAAGAAGGGACTGATACAAGCTGTTAAATAAGAAATAAGGAAATAATAATGAAACGAGAAGTCTTAGTAAATCACTTCTATGACGAAACATGGCATAAAAGCTTTTCCCCTTCTTTGAATTGAGATAAGATTAACTTGGAGAAAATTTGCATCTTTAGGATATTGAGTCTTCTTTATTATTTGCATTAATGGATGTAAGTTATTTTTGCATTTATTTAAATCAGTGTTTCTCAATAGAATCAAGACATTGCAATTTGAGTGGGGTGATAAATTTTTGTTAGGGATCCTCCTGAAAATTGTAGGAGTTTTGTCATCTCTATTCCTGGCATTAAATTAGTGGCAGTTAATATGACAACTTAATTGCCTTCTCTATCCCAGTACTTAATGCCCTTCAAATAACTTTGGAATATTTTTTCATAGATGGTTTTAATATATTTTGGTAGGTTGATTTCTGTGTGCATTATAATTCTTGTTGCTATCGCAAGTAGAAGTTTGCTGTCCTTTCTTTTGTTCTTTTTCTTCTCTTTCTTTTAAATTTTCAATTTTTGTGTTTTCTATTTGGGTTTTACTGGCCTATTGAATATTTGATATATAAATTTTATATCTAGAAATCTTATTGAATGTTGTTATTAATTGTAATTGTTTCTAGATTATTTTTTCTCCAGAGACAATTATGTCATCCTTAAGTAAAAGAGTTTTTAATCTATTTCTTTTCCATTTTTTGGTAAGTTTACTTTCTTATTTCATTGGCTTGGGCTTCTCAATGGTATTGACTAGAAATGGTAATAGGGAGCCTTTGTATTTTGGACTGCAAATAAAATTCTTCTAACTTTTCAACATTTATTACTTAAACCATAGATGAGAATTTTATTTTCTCAAATTATTTTTCTACATCTATTAAAATGAATATATAATTTAAAATGTGATACAGTGAATTATGTCAGTTCATTTTTATAATGTTAAATTATTATTGCATTGCTGGAATATACCTTATTTGGTCACAGTGTGTATATGTTATGTGTCTGTATACCTAATGCATAACTGGATTTGTTTTTCTGATCATTTATCAATTTCTGTGGCCACCATTTCTTATGTACAACTCCCCTTCTATGTTAAATTCTGGAAATGTTTTAGCCATGATCTCTTCAATTCTTCTTTCTCTTCTATTCTCTGCTGACAGTATTTGATGCCCATTTCAGCCTCTGAAACTATCTTTCCATATCATTTAAGTGGTATTTTAAATTTCTCTCTGATTGCCTCTCTGCTAGGTTTTAAATGACTTCATCAGTGACATCTATCAATTCACCACTTTTCTCTCCAACTGTGTTTTGGAAGTCTACTGCTTTCCTCTCCATCGTGTATTTTATTTCACTGGCTTTTTCCCCTTGAATTATGTTTTCCTATCCTTGCTTTTGTATTTAATTTTTGCCTGATTTTGTGTCCTTTTTATAAATGGAAGTTATAACCTATATTTTTGAACACCTCAAACATATTTTATCTGACTAAAATATATTTGTAATCCAATTACTGACTATGTCAGCCTGCTTTAACATTGGATTTTGTGTGTTTTGTAATATTATTCTGCAAACTAGTTTTGAAGGGGAATTTGGGGTTTTGTAGGGGGTTTTGTTTAGCTTTTCTTTTTTCTCTCTCTTTCTTCATCATCTCTCTATGTTCATCCCCCCTATAATTTGGTTTTGTAATTGTTTCTATCCATTGTTTAAGGCAGCCGACCCAATATGAATCTGTGTATTGGTATATGGATGGATTTCTGGAGATAATGCTCCAAATATCTTAGCCCTGGTACCAGAGCCCGTTGGTTTTCTGGCTCAACAATTGATCTCAAGGCTGTACTATTTTCCTCATACCTCCCTAGGTAATTGGTCCTCAGGAGCTATAGACTTGGGTAATTTGTATGAAAGATTTATTTTTCTCTCAGCGTTTTTGAATGAGTAGTGAGTAACTGTTGACCACCAAAAGCTTAATTAGTAGTCTAGGCAATAATTATCTATACAATCATCATTATAATTATTTACCAGAAAGAGAAAGATCAACAACAACAACAAAAAAAACCCAAACCAAATGGTGCTACCAATTGTTCAAATAGATTGTTTTACTTATTGACTATATTATCTGTCTGAACTAAGTATTATTCCTATTTCCTAGGAATAATAGATTGGAAGGGGAAAAAGGAAAAAAGTTAAGTATCTTTTCCAAGTGGTCGTGACCAAGAGGGGAAAAAGAGTTTGGAGCTGGATTTTCTGATTCTTAGGAGGAAATTGAAATAATTAAATAGTTGTAGTGTAAGTTCTTTGTTCGTACTATTGTTTCTTCAGTTTATATGTCCGTTCTCAGCTGCAGATATAGGAGGTTGTATGATATGGTTTGGCTGTTTCCCCATTCAAATCTCAACCTGAACTGTATCTCCCAGAATTCTTATGTGTTATGGGAGGGATCCAGTGGGTGTTAATTAAATTATGGGGGCTAGTCTTTCTCATACTGCTCTCATGATAGTGAATAAGTTTCACAAGATCTGATGGGATTATTAGAGGTTTCTGCTTTTGCTTCCTCCTCATTTTTTCTTGCCACCACCATGTAAGTGCCTTTTGCCTCCTGCCATGATTCTGAGACCTCTGCAGCCATGTAGAACTGTAAGTCCAATTAAACCTCTTTTTCTTCCCAGTCTTGGTTATGTCTTTATCAGCAGCATGAAAATGGACTAATACAGTAAATTGGTAACAGTAGAGTGGGGTATTGCTGAAAAGATACCTGCAAATGTGGAAGCAATTTTGGAACTGGGTAACAGGCAGAGGTTGGAACAGTTTGGAGGGATCAGAAGACAGGAAAATGTGCGAAAGTTTGGAACCTCCTAGAGATTTATTGAATGGCTTTGACAAAAATGCTGATAGTGATAGGAACAATAAGCTCCAGGCTGAGGTGGTCTCAGATGTTGATAAGGAACTTGTTGGCACTAGAGCAAAGGTGACTCTTGTGATGTTTTAGCAAAGAGACTGGTGGAATTCTGCCCCTGCCCTAGAGATTTATGGAAATTTGAACTTGAGAGAGATGATTTAGGGTATCTGGTGGAAGAAATTTCTAAGCAGGAAAGCACTCAAAATGTGACTTGGGTGCTGTTAAAAAGTGTTTTATTTTAAAAGGGAAACAAAGTGTTAAGGTTCAGAAAATTTGCAGCTTGACAATGCAGTAGAAAATAAAAACCCATTTTCTGCAGAGAAATTCAAGCCAGCTGAAGAATTTTGCTTAAGTAGCAAGGAGCCTAATGTTAATCCCCAAGACATTGGGGGAAATGTATTCAGGCATGTCAGAGACCTTTATGGCAGCCCCTTTCATCATCGGCCTGGAGGCCCAGGAGGAGAAAGTAGTTTTGTGGGCCGGGCCCAGGGTCCCTGCGCTGTGTGCAGCCTAAGGACTCGGTGCCATGTGTCCCAGCCACTCCCAACTTGGCTGAAAGCAGCCAACATATATACCTTGGGCTGAGGCTTCAGAGAGTAGAATCCCCAAGCTTTGCCAGCATCCATCAGGCATTGAGCCCATAGATGCACAGAAGTCAAGAATTAAGATTTGGGAACCTCTGCTTAGATTTCAGAAGATGCATGGAAATGCCTGGATGCCCAGGCAAAAGTTTGCTGCAGGGGTGGAGTCCTCATTGAGAACATCTGCTAGGGCAGTGCTGAAGGGGAATGTGGGATTGGAGCCCCCACACAGAGTCCCTACTGGGGCACTGTCTAGTGGAGCTGTGAGAAGAGGGCCACCATCCTCCAGACCCCAGAGTGGTAGATCCACCAACAGCTTACACTGTGAGCCTGGAAAAGCCACAGACACTCGATGCCAGCCCACGAAAGCAGCCAGGAGGGAGGTTGAACCCTGCAAAGCCACAGAGGTAGAGCTACCCAAGACCATGGGAACCCACCTTTTGCATTAGCATGACATGGATGCAAGACATGGAGTCAAAGGAGATCATTTTGGAGCTTTAAAATTTGACTGCCCTGCTGGATTTCGGACTTGTATGGGCCCTGTAACCCCTTCATTTTGGCTAATTTCTCCCATTGGGAATAGCTGTATTTACCCAATACCTGTACCACCATTGTATCTAGGAAGTAATTAGCTCGCTTTTGATTTTACCGGCTCATAAGTGGAAGGGACTTGCCTTGTCTCAGATAAGACTTCACACTGTGGACTTTTGGGTTAATGCTGAAATGAGTTAAGACTTTGGGGGACTGTTGGGAAGGCATGATTGGTTTTGAAACGTGAGGACATGAGATTTGGAGGAGCCAGGGGCAGAATGATTAGGTTTGGCTGTGTCCCCATTCAAATCTCAACTTGAATTATATCTCCCAGTAACCCCATGCACTGTGGGAGGAACCCAAGGGGAGGTAATTAAATAATGGAGGCCAATCTTTCCCTGTGCTATTCTTGTGATAGTGAATAAATCTCACAAGATCTAATGGGTTTGTCAGGGGTTTCTGCTTTTGCCTCCTCCTCATTTTCTCTTGTCACCGCCATGTAAGAAGTGCCTTCAACTTCCACCATGATTCTGAGGCCTCCCCAACCATGTAGAACTGTAAGTCCAATTAAACCTCTTTTTCTTCCCAGTCACAAGTGTGACTTTACCAGCAGCGTGAAAACTGATGAATATATTAGTAGTCCATTTTTGTGCTGCTGATAAAGACATACCCGAGCCTGGGCAATTTACAAAAGAAAGAGGTTTAATTGGACTTACAGTTCCATGTGGCTGGCAAAGCCTCACAATCACGGTAGAAGGCAAGGAGGAGCAAGTCCTGTCTTACATGGATGACAGCAGACAAAAAGAAAATGTGGAAGATGCAAAAACAGAAACCTCTGATAAAACCATCAGATCTTGTGAGACTTATTCATTATCACAAGAACAATATGGGGGAAACCACCCCCATAATTCAGTTATCTCCCACTGGGTCCCTCCCACAACACATGGGAATTATGGGAGTGCAATGCAAGATGAGATTTGGGTGTGGACACAGAGCCAAATCATATGAGAGATCTAAGTAATTCAGGATCATTTGGGCTATACAGCTGGTCTTCCATGTCTGTGGGTTCCTTGTGAATTCAACCAGCCACAGATCAAAAATATGTGAAAAAAATGGATGGTGACATCTGTCTTGAACATGTACAGATTTTTTTACTGTTATTATTCCTTAAACAAGACAATGTAAGTTCTACTTAAATAGCATTTACATTATGTCAGGTATTAAAAGCAATCTAGAGATGCGTTAAAGTGTAGCAGAAGATGTGCTTGGTTTATATGCAAATATTATTCCATTTTATATCCATGACTTGAGCATCCATGGATCTTGGTATCTGTGGGGGTCCTGGATCCAATCCTCATGGATACTGAGTGATGACTGCAATTAATTTGTTTAGGGAAAGTTCTTAGAGGCTGGGCATGGTGGCTCATGACTGTAATCCCAGCACTTTGGGAGGCCAAGGCTAGCGGATCACTTGAGGCCAGGAGTTCGAGACCAGCCTGGCCGACATGGAAAAACCCCAACTCTACTAAAAATACAAAAATTATCTAGGCGTGGTGGTGCACTCTTATAATCCCAGCTACTTGGGAGGCTGAGGAGGGAGGATCGTTTGAACTTGGGAGGCGAAGTTTTCAGTGAGCTGAGATTGTGCCATTGTACTCCAGTCTGGGCAACAAAGCAAGACTCTATCTCAAAAAATAAAAATATAAAAATAAAACTTTCTTAAACAATGATGTTTCCCACATCTGATGCCATGGAATGGGCTCAGGGCTTTGAGCCATGATACTGATATTTAGAATTTTGTACCTTTTTGTCTCCTCAGCAAATACACCACTCCTTAGATATCCACAGCATCAAGTTTAACCCAACTCAAACATAGCCTTCTTCTTGTCCAGCAAGAATGAAGGACACTTAGGACTAAGGCCACAGGCAGAGAGGTCACTGTCAGGTGAGGGGATGAGGGCCCTTTCTCTCCTCCATTTCTTCCCTTCTTTCTGTTTGATCGCATTACTGTTGAGGAATACTGGTGAGGTGATGCAGGTGAAATCCAAGATTAACTGAATGTCAGGGCCAGGGGACAAACCCTGAGAGACACTGCACACAGTAACTCTACTATGTGTGGTGCTGTGTGAATAAACCTCCAAGGCTCTCAGAGGATCCACCCTCATCCAAAATTATTCTCTCTGATGACTTCCTCAACACATATCAGTGCAGACTGCAGAGGCTGGCCTCTGGTTAATTTCCAGAAAATCAGCACATTCGAGAAAAGAAAACCAACTCACTGTTCCCAGGCTGCCTGTGTATTTTTTTCCTTCCTTCCTCTTCCGTTTCAAAGCCCTTTTGCTTTATTCCATGACAGCAGTCTGACTGTCTCTCTTGCCTAATAGAGTAAACTTGCATGCCATGAGTGATGCTGAGCCACTCTGACGTTGTTTATGATTTAGCTGGTTCATGTCCCCACCCTCCTTCAGGCTACCGCCTTCTAAGAGATACCATCTCCTATTGCTGACCTGCCCAGGTTTCCTGAAGAGATCCAGAGTGCACTGTGGCACAGCATGTCAAAATTAGCTTCTTTGCAGGTCTTTAACCCAACTGCAAGGTTTACAGAATGCAGAATACCCTATGCCCCAACTCCTCAGCTGTAGAGTTGAGAACCTAATGGCAACTCCTCTGCCAAGGGCTGTTTCCACTCAGCATCCAGGTCTGAGACATGGACTCAGGTTTGCCATTTCTGCTGCTTTTACAAAATCCCCCTGACAGTGGTGAATGAAAGTCTAGCTCAATATATCGCCCTACTTTAGGGTATTTTAAGATAATTCTTGCAGACCTCAGGAAACTGCCTCTGATGAGGGGATTTCAATCATCTATGCAAGAAATTGGTGGAAATATTTTGAGAGAGAGGGATTGCAGCTATATGATACTTACATTAATTTACATCTTGTTAATAACCTCCTTCTCTAGGTCCACATGTGATAAAGCCATGCATAAACAAGGAGACCAATGAAATGAAGTGTTGATCACACTGCTTAGTCCCTCGCATGGAGCCATGAGCAGCACACAGAAAGTCAGTGAACTATAATCAAGCACTGTCTGTGGCTCTCAAAAGTTACTTGATCCCCACTTTAACTTATTCAGTTGTCAGAATAACTATGAAATACATATTAGCTCCACTGTACAGATAAGAAGATGTGCAGAGTTCTTTAGGAACTTGCAGAAAATCTCAGAATTATTAATGGTGATGATGAAATGTGAACCCAGATTTTTGAAGGCAGATTCTATACCTGGTGTTCTTTTCACTATGGTGCATGTCTCAAAAGGAGGAACTTTAAAGTCAAAAGGTCCTTAGAAGCAATGTGCCTTACACTGATGAAACTGACATTTAGAGGTATGTAATCGTTTTGTTTTCACCCCGAGGTCACATATACAAAGAGCAGCAAGGTCAGGATCAGAGTCCTCATCTCCTCTCATGCCACCTCCAATGCTGCTGCCACTGCCACTGTGTTCCCCTCACTGTGGGGGATGAGACCCTCCTTTAGAGCCACCATTGCCACTTTCAACTTATACTCCCCCACAGGCTCCTTGCAGCACTCAGGTTACCAACTCCTCTCTGATCTCTGGAACCCAAGAACCACAAAAGCAACTAATCTGAAGTAATGTCTCTGCCTTCTTCTGAAAGGACCAATTTAAGAGGAGCAACTTGAAGCAAAGAGGTCAGAAGACAGACTGACAAGGTACATGCTTTATTGACACATCAAACAGACTGCAGAACCAGGCAGCCTTCTCAGCAAAGAGACAAAGAGAATATTTCTACTAGGAATAGGGATGAGGCAGGGGCCAGGTACACCTGGAAGGTTTTCACCATAGAATACTGCTGCCTGAGGATGTTATAGTATACCCTACAAGTGAGGAAAGCCTAGCAGCTGGGTACTCTCCGTCTAATCCACTGGAGGCAGGTACCCAGTGTGGACTTGCTGACAGTGACTGTCACCATTATCTCAGGTAGTTTCTGCACTCAGATGGAGTGCTGCCTTTTCAGGTCTTGATTTCCATTGAGTCCACTCTGCTTATGCCAATGGCTCCCATGATCACACTCTAAACTTTCCTCTGAACTCACTAATTGGAACAAACATTTCGTATTCTCAAACTTTTTAATCATCTTCTTCCACCCCACTCAATACCCGTGCACATACTCTTAACTATGGCATATTATGTCGCCGTTAGGTTCATGAGATCAATAGTATGTCTCATATGGTACTACCTTCAATGTGTGCCAAGAATCCAACAACTCAAATTGTTGAGCTTGAATTTCTGCTGTTCAAAGTGACTTGAATTTAACCTGTTTTCTTAGCTTCTTTTTTTGAGAATGAAGATGTTTTTTCTACTGCCTTTCATGAACAGTTCCTCCCCATGCCTGGGTCCTGGCTCCCCTCCCTGAATCCACTCCTCCAGTGTTCTCATCCCACTAAATGGAGCCACCAGGTATCCAAGTAGCTCAAAGCAGAATCTTACAGATGTTCTTGAAGTCACCCCCTTCCCTGCACCCCCCCCAAATGCAATCTATTATCAAATACTGCAAATGAATTCTGGAAAGCAATAGAGAGGCTTGGCCTCCCTTGTCAGACCTAGATCCTGGAAATCTATAGACTTAAGAATAAATGTCTTCCTGCTGGTGGGATATTAAGATGATATAAAATGTGAATAAGCCCTGGGAAGGGAGCCTCTGCATCCCAGAGTCTCATGTGCTGAATCAGAAAGTTAAGTACAGACGAAGTTATCCTCAATAGGCTAAATTTTCTAGGACCTTGGAATATTCTGTATTTATTTCCCCCTTCTTTACAGCTGAGCCATTTCTTAAAGGATTGTTTATTCACCGCTACCTGATCTCTGGTTGGCTTTGAAGCACATTAAGCATAAACATCATGTCTGTCCTTAATAATTGTGGCACCTGTGTTGAGCATTTATCATCCAAGGCAGCATGCTACATGTTTTCCATGTATTAATTCATTCAATTCTCTCACTAAATCTACAAAGTTGGCACAATTGGTACTGTCAGTACTCCCATTTTATACATGAAGCGACTGAGACTCACAGAAGTTACATAACGTGCTCCAAGTCAGAGCTAATAAGTGACATTTCACAGATGAGAACACTGAGCCCAAAGAGGTTAAGTTCAAAGGCATGTGGTAAACAGGTGGTCAAACTGATATACTACCTATATCTGTTTGGATCAGATGCCTTTGGAAGGTTAACAAAATTCAGCATGTCCTGGGTATATTGTGTTCATCTGAGTTGAAATAAATTTTGTCCAGTTCCTCAACAAGAAAACCAGCGTTCTAGCAGAGGAGACAGAATGCATGTGAAGAGAAATACTCTCAAAGCAGGAGCACGTTCTTGACTGGGACAAAAAGCCAAAAATTAGGAACCAAAAAAGTCATTGAAGAAGAGAAGTTAAAATAGGGAGCTCTAGAAAATTCTCATAAACAGAGTGGGGTGCTGACTGCCTCAGTACATAAAAGGCTAGCCAAACAGCAGAACATTAGGATAGAGCATTGTCACCAAGGATAATTTAGAAAGTATAAGACAAATCAAGCCAGTGGCTTTATCCCAACATTATAAAGGCAAAGTCCATTTTATAAGCAGTCTAACTAATTCCTGAAACTTACACTTCTTTCCTGAAAGCTGTCACTGTCTTGTTGGTCATGACAAAGAACAATAGAAATCTTTTGTCTTTTAGCCAGATATCAACAGTTTCATTCCATTTCTGTGGACCATTGCAAAACACCAAGAATGGAGTTCACTGTGGGACAGTGCATGGGATGAACAAAAGAGAACTGAGTGGTTTTATTAGGATGTGAGCAAGCAAGGCAGAAGGGGTGCAAGGCTAGTACAATGGGCGTTGTGTCACTAAGCACAGATGCTCAAGGGTTGGGTTGATCATCATAACTGATTTGGAGCTCACACTATGAGGTGAGAAAGAAATACATTTTTCCCCCTTAGAAATAAGAAGGAATGTGAAAAGAAAACCCATTCTTTGTCCTGTAAGAGATGCGGAAGGAGAGAACAGCAGCGTAAATGTGTGCATAAGAGGGATTCTCACGCTTGGGTGAGAAAAAGCAAATAAAGCCCATGCTTTGATGTTATAAGTAATTTTATCAAGGTCTTACGGTGTTGCTTGCAGCATTTGAAGAATGAGAAGGAAAGGAAAGACACGTGCCTTGATTGAAGCTTAAAAACTGCCAAAAATTAACTTCCAGAATTCCTGCCCTACTTGATGATGCCTCCATATTGCAGTTAGCAAAACTATACATGAATTCCACAAGGAGTCTATGGATTGGCATTAAGACATCAGAAATTTTTTAATTGTATTCAAAATTATGTGTTTGTGTGAATGCACACATTTTGATAGAGGAGAGAAGTTTGCAGAGATTTCATAAATTTCTTGAAGGAGACTAAGTTCCCAAATATTGAAGAAACACTGTCAGATAGCATTGATTTTTCCTATGTTCCCCTATGTCCCTGATTTGGGTTTTCATCACATAGCTCAGGTATATCTTTGAAATTGACATTTCTTTCTTTTCTTCTTCCTTTTTTTTTTTTTTTTTTTTTTTTTTTTTGAGATGGAGACTTGCTCTGTCGCCCAGGCTGGAGTGCAATGGCGGGATCTCAGATCACTGCAACCTCTGCCTCCTGGGTTCAAGCAATTCTCCTGCCTCAGCCTCCCGAGTAGCTGAGACTACAGGTGCATGCCACCATGCCCAGCTAATTTTTTGTATTTTTAGTAGATACGGGGTTTCACCATGTTAGCTAGGATGGTCTCTATCTCCTGACCTCGTGATCTGCCCACCTCGCCCTCCCAAAGTGCTGGAATTACAGGTGTGAGCCACTGCACCCGGTCTGAAACTGACATTTCTATTGCAGTGATACATCGGTTACCCTGCAGCTCAAAACTCTTTGGACCAGCAGCATTGGTATAATTTGGGAGCTTGCAGAATAGGGGTACCACCCACAACCTATTGGATGTATTTGAATTGTCTCTCTGACTTCTAATGCTTGCCTGAACTCTCTTTCTCTAGCTGCACCAAATACTTTGCCTTTAAATAAAGGCCTCACATGAGTGTGCTCTGTGGATTCTGGTGAACTCTTTCAACTATTTGAACTGGGGGAACCTTTGCAGGGTAAAATTCCTGACCCGTGAACTAGAGCAAGTAACTAGCTTTGGCCAATAGGATGTTAGTGGATGTGATTATAGCCAAGTCAAAGGTGCTTGAACTACAGGGACTGACCATTTTAGGATCACTCTCATTGCATGAGGACATGCTGGGAGTAGCCTGATGAAGGATGAATAATACGACAAGCAGAATCAGGCCAGTTGCCTCAGCAAAGGGCAGCCTAGCTCTGTGGACAGCCAGCCAACCCTGAATATCTAAGTAAGCCCAGTCCAAATCAACAGAGCCTGCTGAACAAACTCAGCTGATTCCAGAAAACTGAGAAAACAATGTCCATGGTTGTATGCCCCTGAGGTTCTAAAGTTGCTTGTTATACAGCGTTACTATGGCAATAGACAGAAGGTATAGACAAGTTCTACACCAGCCAACTAAGGTGTAGGAGGATGTATCACAGTGTGGCTGCCAATCAAATAAGTACACCAATATTGCTAGAGTACTCTGTAAAATGCCAAATAATTTGAAACCAGCAGTGAGGCTCCTTGCAGACCTCATACATGGGAAACCCAAGGGCCACACTTGAGGAAGGTTACTGACATATTTGCCCTTTGGTAGCCACGTTCATGTACAGTAGCCACTTTTCATCACAATAATGTTTTATCAATTTAGTATGTATATATACAGCAATGCATCATTTAATAACAGGCATACATTCTGACAGATGTGTGCTTAGGTGACTTTTGTCATTGATACGGTTTGGATATTTATCTCACCCAAATCTCATGTTGAGATATAATCCTCAGTGTTGGAGATGGGGCTTGGTGGGAGGTGTGTGGGTCATCTGGGCGAATCCCTCATGGCTTCGTGCTGCCCTCACCGTAACAAGTGAATTCTTGTGAGATCTGATTGTTTAAAAGTGTGTGGCACCTCCCCATTTCTCTCGCTCTGGCTCACACATGTGACGCACCTGCTTCCCCTTCACCTTCCACCATGATTGTAAGGTTCCTGAGCCCCTCTCCAGAAGCCAGGCACATGTTGGTGCTGTGCTAGTACAGCCTTCAGAACCATGAGCCAATTAAACCTCTTCTCTTTATAAATTATCCAGTCTCATTTATTTATTTATAGCAATGCAAGAATGGCCAAACACAGTCATTGTGTGAACAACATATACTTCCACAAACCTAGACGGTGTAGACTACTACAAACCTGGAATGTAGGGTATAGACTATTGCTCCTAGACTACAAACCTGTACAGAAAGTTAATATGCTGAATATAGTAGGCGATTGTAACACAATGGCATGTTTTGTGTATCTAAATACTTTTTTTTTTTTTTTTGAGACGGAATCACTCTTTCGCCCAGGCTGGAGTGCAGTGGTGCCATTTCGGCTCACTGCAAGCTCTGCCTCACGGGTTCACACCATTCTCCTGCCTCAGTCTTCCGAGTAGCTGGAATTACAGGCATCCGCCACCACACCTGGCTATTTTTTTGTATTTTTTAGTAGAGACGGGGTTTCACTGTGTTAGCCAGGATGGTCTCGATCTCCTGACCTCGTGATCCACCCGCCTCGGCCTCCCAGAGTGCTGGGATTGCAGGCGTGAGCCACCATGCCCAGCCAACATTTCTAAACATAGAAAAGGTACAGTAGAAATATGGTGTCATAATCTTAGGCGACCACCATCTTATATGTGGTCTGTCATTAATTTAAACATTGTTATGGGACAAATGACTGTGTCTGTATACATATACATATATACACACACACATACACACAATAGATAATAGATAATAGTACATATACAAAAACATCTGAATTCAATACTAAAAATAAAATGTGAATTTTCTTCCCACCTAAAATATCAGTTTATTTATTTTGAGGCAGTTCAATATTGCCAGTGTCATATACATTGCTCTACTGAGGAGCTAGCAATGCAATTAGCTTCAACTCTAAATGTAACCACACAACTCTTCTACAAACACATTATATACATATGTAAAATTGCCAACAAACCTGCAATGTTAGCCACCATTTGCAGTAAGTCCATCACTGAAAATTTGAACCCCTAGACAAGAGTGATTAAGTGACTTTCTCAAAAAGTCATCCAAGTTGAGAGAGAAACTTGGTCTCTAAGCCCCCTATTTGCAAATCCCCATGGCTGAAACAGGCTCCCAGGGGAAGCAAAGCCATTCGTATATTTTCTTCTTTGTCTTTTGTAACAGGCATAATGCCATGTCACATTTAAAAAATAAAAATGCCATACTACTGAGAGTTAAAAGTACTCTCTGGTGCCTCTTTGAAGAAAAACCCAGTGGGAAGTCCCTGTAAACTCTTTGAAGGAGCCTCTCTCACTGCTGAAGAAAATGCATCCTTGCTCTTGACAGAGTAATAACGAGATATCCATCTTGCTGAAAGCTATGCTGGCTTTACATGTATGATTATGTTTAAATGATCACATATGCATTATCCCCACTCATATAGATACATTTTAAACTATTTGATTCACATCAAAAAAGACCAGATTAATTTATCAGGATTGCAATGGTGTGATGTAGTATAAAAGGCACAGGCTTTGGACCCAGGTATCAAAAGGTTTCTACTCTGACTCTCTCAATTGCTGGCTTTACGATTTTGGTCAAGATGCTCATTTTTTTCTGAGTCTCAGTTTCCTCATCAATAAAGTGGAAAGCATGATATCTATTTAACAAATATTTATTGAGAAGTCATAGTGCTTTTCACCAAGGATATAATGGCTATAAATATAAACACCAACCCTTTCCTCACAGAATCAGCAAGGAAGACAATAGTGTTAGTTACAACTTCTTCCTCAACCCTATCTTTAGAATTTAAAATACAGATTCCGAGTGTATCAGTCTGTTTTCATACTGCTATAAAGAACTGCCCAAGACTGGGTAATTTATCAAGGAAAGAGGTTTAATTGACTCACAGTTTAGCATGGCTGGGGAGGCCTCAGGAAACTTACAATTATGATGGAAGGGGAAGGGGAAGTAAGGCATCTTCTTTACAAGGTAGCACGAAGAGAAATACTGAACAAAGGGGGAAGAGCACCTTATAAAGCCATCAGATCTCGTGAGAACTCACCGTCATGACAACAGCATGGGGGAAACTGCCCCCATGATTCAGTTTCCTCCACCTGGTCTTGACACGTGGGGATTATGGGGATTATAATTCAAGATGAGATTTGGGTGGGGACATGAAGCCTAACCACATCACCAAGGAAAGAGAAGTCAGTCCCAGTGATTAAGGATCTTACTTATAAATCCCTTAAAAAATGAAGACTTCTCTATTTAGTCTCTGGTCTGTAGTGGCCGGAAACTGTGCCTGTATTGCAGGGACCCATGTGACTCATCTAGCTCTTCTTCTAGCTGCCCTCCGAAACCCACCAATTCACAAAGCTTAACATTCTGCAATGGAAAAATACGCATCGAGAGCGGTATGCTCAAAGTGGCAGCCAGCTACATGTAGTGGACTATTTCATATTCCCCAGCAACATTCTGGTTTCCTTTGTAAGTCCACCACCACCACCACAGTTTTGTTTTCTGTCTCTACCTGCCTCTTGGCTATACAAATCGATTTCAGTTTTGTGTTTAAAATGGGAATGAAAACTGAGGACTTTGTAAAAATAGCTTTTTAATATATAGGTGTCCTCAGAGGTTCCTGAGCACATTTCAAAGTAGAAATTGATTAATGATGATAACAACTGACAGAGGCTTTACATTCAGTGGAAGAACCGAGTCTCCCTTGATCTTGCACTGGCCCCCAGTCCAGCATGAAAAAAATGAGGACAGTCACTGAAAGAGTCTACTGAAATCTGTAGATAATGTTTCCATCTCTGATGAGAGGTAAACTGTTTAAGTCACTATGTGGGAATATTTGTTTTAAAAACAATTCCCTCTTATTATGAGCACCCTTAGAAAATTCCCAAATGCAACTGGGTGTAACCAATATATGATATTTTTTATTTTTCACTGGAATAGATGAGATTTAATGCCTAGACCAGTGTGCTTATGTAAGGTGGCCATAGCCTGCATGTCCCTTTTGTAAAAGTAGAGTGCGTATTATTTCTATTAATAAATGCACTGATAAAGCTATCAGTCACCTCCCTTTAACAACTGTGCACATTTTTTTGCCTTCAATAATTAAATTCTGTCTGTTTACCTTTTTTGAGATATATATCCCATGGATAGATTAGAGATATATTAGAGACAAATCAAAAACAAGGTGCAGAGGAGATCTAAGTGGATATCAGCACAGGCCACAATTCCTAACCCAAGAAAGCAATGAAAAAGAATCAGAACCACCCTTTGCCTGTTGAAACAGGCACCAGCTGGGACCCATGGGGAGTTTGACATCGAATTTCAGGTATAATGTTCTCTCATTCAATCAGCAGTCTCTGAGAAAGTAGTGTCTCTGAAACCCAGGGATGTTTGCATGACTGGAGAATCTAAGTTTTGGCAGGAAGCTAGGGTAGATGTTGTCAAGGTAGGAGAGGAGAGGATGCCTACCCACTGAAGGGCATTGCATTTTCCAGATGAAAAACTTTGACCAGTTTTTGTCCCTGGGAGTTCTGAAATGTTCATCTCATTCTAATAAAAATAAAAGCATGGTCTAGCCACCAGGAAAGATGACAGTGTTAATTTGGGGAGAGTTTAAAGTCATTCTCATATTTTTTTTTCTGGGGTAGGTAGAGATGAATTTGCCTTTTGCTTAAGTTCCAAAGGAAGAAAGATATTTCATAACTCCAGCTCATTGATATTTCCCCCTCTGCTCTCTGGTCTAAAAAGGAAATTCCATTTGTCACTTCCCTTTATTGACATACCCATACAAACAGACTGTTACTGTGGGCATTATGCACCTTTCAATAATGAAATAAACTATGACCTCAAACATGAAATAGCACAAGCAGTGAAAACTTAGAATGGAAAGTTTCTGCTAGTGAGAAAATCTGGACCTCATCATCGCTAGAGCAGGCTGTGCTTTTTAAAGTCTAATTTTGAAGCTGAAGTCTGTCATTTATGTTAAAATGCAAAGTGTTGGGGGAAGGTGGGGGGCTCCGAATTTATCATATGTGGGAAGACCACCCTGTTGTTCATTTCCCTGCCATATGGGAAGGCTATTACAAGCTCTTCTGTGAGGCATTTGAAACCTCTTCAATAGTCTTTCTGAAAGTTCCAAAATTTGTCCCAATTAAATTTTCAGGGCTGGGTGCGGTGGCTCATGCCTGTAATCCCAGCATTTTGGGAGGCCGAGGCAGGTGGATCATGAGGTCAGGAGATCAAGACCATCCTGGCTAACACAGTGAAACCCCGTCTCTACTAAAAACACAAAAAAATTGGCCAGGCCTGGTGGCAGGCACCTGTAGTCCCAGCTACTTGGGAGGCTGAGGCAGAAGAATCGCTTGAACCCAGGAGGCAGAGGTTGTGGTGAGCTGAGATTGCGCCACCAGTCTGGGCGACAGAGTGAGACTCCGTCGAAAAAAAAAAAAAAATTTCAGATGGGGAGGCATACCTGGCAAATGCTTCCTAGGGGATGAACCTTCAGCAACCCAGCTTTGGGCATCTTCATGTGCTGTGGCTTTGGGAAGTGGAGCTAAGGCAAGGTGAGAGAGGATGCTGTCTTGCCCTCAGGTTTTATAGTCTGAAGAGGTGCATTATTAGCTAATGCTTCATTCTTCATCCCATATCAGAAGACAGACAATGAATATCAATAGAGTTCTCATCAGGCTCCTTATGGAGGGTGTTGCAGTAGGGCAAGAGCTCATTCTTCCTTGGTTTAGCCATCAAATCCATATGTGGCCATCTGGCATGTAAACTGAAGAAAAGAATGGTCCCTTTCCCAGGGCTGTTGTGAGGATTTCATGAGGTGATTCTCATCAAGCCCTTGCAGCTTCCTTGCACCAGTGCAAGCTTCATGGCATTAGAAAGACACGGCAGCCCTGGTTTATGCCCCCGATGCCTAGTCTGCTGGTGGCCAAGTTGTGAAGCAGGTGACAGTCTGTCATGGAGTGACTGAACGTCTGACTATGGACCCTAGTCTCTCCACAGATGTGTTCCAAAGACTAGGCTCACTAAGGGCCATAGGAGGTCTTGTTATAAACTTGAATACAAATTTATTATTCGTAAATATGTTACTTTCTATTTTAATCTAAATCCTCGAGTCCACAACTGTTAAGACTCGTGAGATGGAAGGATGGAGATGAAACCATTGAACATCATCAAACCTCCAACATACATATATAAGAAATAGGGTTTAGGTAAGACAACTAATCAGTCCAAAGAGATTGCCTTAGCTTCACCATTCCATAATGCAGTGAGTCATTCTTTCTTTACTCCTCTGTAAAAGGCTCCCATTTTCAGTCTTTTTACAGTGAAATAGAATTTTCTTTCATCAGATGTTTATTTTGCTCCAACCATGAAGCTACCACAATAGATATAAAGATGAATATGATATGTTCTCTTTCATCAGAAAACATCCTACAAGTGAAGGAAACAAAGACGTAAACAGTACAGTGTATCCTAATAATTGTAATTATAACGTGAAACATCCTAGATACAACTCTTACCAGCACTGCAGCCTTGGACAAGTTAATTAACCTCTTTGGAATTCCATTTTATCACCTGATAAATTAATATAATATATCCCTTTTATGATAAGGTTAGAAATAATAGATATTGCTAAATAGCAACAATAATAATGACACTGTCATGTGGAATTTGAGAGCTTTCTAAGGAGGTACCTGGGTTGCCAGTCCACATATCATTTAACCAGCATGTACATAGAACCAGGCACAAGATTATACACAGATTTTGGTTTTCTGATTTTTTTAAGAAATAAGGTATCTGATTCTTAAAATCACCTAATAAAAATTCCTAACATAAAAGTGCCTGCAAGGAAAGGAATTTTGGTCAGGAATAGATACAAATAAATAGGTTTTGAATATTTTGAAAAAGTAGCTGTCATTTATCATGGAAAAAAAATGTCAAGAGTAGAGAAGGCATAGATGTTGCAAATCTCTATTGTTGGGGTATAAGACCTAAAATCAAGACTCAATATGACATGCTGCCTTGATATCTCATGAGATGACCTTACCACAAGTTTTTCTCCTCCCTTTGTTCCCATGAATAAGATTCCTTGACCAAATAACCTTCTCATTCAAAGGGACTAGGCACACTTTCTGCTTATAACCGAGTAGTTGATTTCTGTTCCCTGCCAGCCTGTAGAATGATTCAAACAAGCCAATCACATCCTCCCATAGAAAAAAGGGCCACCCTGCTCTCTTGATACTCCAAGATGTGTCTCCTACAACCCCTGCTTACTCACTGCATTCTCAACTGTAACCTCCACAAGGTCCTCCTCCCTGGAGCCATGGGTAGATGTGACTAATAAACTGCTGTGAGCTTCTCTGTCCAGTGCTGGGTGTCATGTGTCTGTCTGTCTCCATGACCCTCAGGTGGAAATCCTTCCTTATAAACAGAGTGCGTGGGAAACAATTAACACAATTGTTCTCTGATGGCTTTATTGGAGTGCATTTCATATCATTACCTACCTTAAAAAAATTGTTTTATTTTTATCTTTTTTTTTGAGACAGAGTCTCGCTCTGTCACCCAGGTTGGAGTGCAGTGGCGCGATCTTGGCTCACTGCAAGCTCCGCCTCCCGGGTTCATGCCATTCTCCTGCCTCAGCCTCCCGAGTAGCTGGGACTACAGGTGCCCGCCACCACACCTGGCTAATTTTTTGTATTTTTAGTAGAGACGGGGTTTCACCGTGTTAGCCAGGATGGTCTTGATCTCCTGACCTTGTGATCCACCCGCCTTGGCCTCCCAAAGTGCTAGGATTACAGGCATGAGCCACTGCGCCTGGCCAAAAATATATTTTTTTTAATTCAATGTGTGCTTGATTAAAAAGAACACCTTAACATTATTTGGAGTAAGTCAGACAAATTGAGAAGTAGAAACCGAGACTTCAAAAATGAACACATGAATGTCTTTTATTGAAATTAAACCTGTTTGACTAAGTGAATCCAAATAAATGCATTTTCAAATATCAGATATATTAATGTGTTGCCAATAATAACACTTTTTTCATTAAAATGTTTGAAAATGTTTTCAAATGCCTGGATCAATTACAACTAAAAGAAAATAACATATTTTCTAAATTATAAATTATTTCACATAGTATCATGCAAAATTCAGTTTCCGGTTGCTAACTGATCACTCTAAGGAAACAAAAATCTACATTTCTAGACCTGAAGCTTGAGGGTTTTCTTTCCCAAACATAAAGTGGTGGCGGATATATCCTTCTTAGTTTAGCATTCTACTGATCACCAACATCTGATCTAAATGAATGGTTCATCTGAAATTTTCAAGTACAGGTGACTCTGATTATGTAAAGACAATGTCTGTAATATGAAGTGGGGTTCATCTTACAGATGCTGTTCCTAAACACCTTGTAATTCCTTTAGGTAATCTTTGCTTTGAAGATAATGCCAGATAGAGTCCAGGAGGTGCTAAACCAACCAATTTAACAAAAACAAAGCTAGGAATGAAAATAGAATCTGAAAGTAAGGGGAGTAACACAGTTCTGACTCCATCCCTGACAGTGGCCCTCCATATTGGTAGGAAGGCACTTATCTGACTACATGCAATCATCATATTATGATGACTCTAGGAGAGATGTACCTCCATTTTGTACTTAGAATCATTAGAGAAATGCAAACCAAAACCACAGTGAGATAACATCTCACACCAGTCAGAACGGTGATTATTAAAAAGTCAAGAAACAACAGATGCTGGTGAGGTTGTGGAGAAATAGGAACGCTTTTACACAGTTGGTGGGAATGTAAATTAGTTCAACCATTGTGGAAGACAATGTGACGATTCCTCAAAGACCTAGAACCAGAAATACCATTTGACCCAGCAATCCCATTACTGGGTATATACCCAAAGGAATATAAATCATTCTATTACAAAGATACATGCACATATATGTTCTTGTAGCACTGTTCACAATAGCAAATACATGGAATCAACCAAAATGCCCATCAGTGATAGACTAGATAAAACGTGGTACATATACCCCATGGAATACTATGCAGCCATAAATAGGAATGAGATCACGTCCTTTGCAAGGACATAGATGGAGCTGGAAGCCATTATCTTCAGCAAACTAATGCAGGAATAGAAAACCAAACACCGCATGTTCTCACTTATAAGTGGGAGCTGAACAATGAGAGCATGTGGTCACAGAGAGGGGAACAACACACACTGGGGCCTATCAAGGGGTGGGAGCAGTGAGAGAGCATTAGGAAAAATAGCTAATGCATTCTGGCCTTGATACCTAGGTAATGGGTTGAGAGGTGCAGCAAACCACCACGGCACACATTTACTTATGCAACAAACCTGCACACCCTGCATATGTACCCTGTAACTTAAAAATAAAAATTTTTTAAAGTTAAGAATTAGTGGTGGCCATTACACATTTAACATGGTTTGAGTCAAGCAAAATTGTAGGGGTAAATAGTTTGGGCATCTTCACCAGCTTCTGGTGCAAAACCACATAATATTTCCTTTCTTTCTTTATTTTAAAAGATCCAAGTCTCAATCGCACCGATTGTCAGAAGACACAGTTTTTCTGTTTAGTTCTCCTCTTCCGATATGTCCAAGGCATCAGTGGGTGTTTTTTCAATTCAAAGAAGGAATCTGTATTTAACATTGTCATCACTCCTCTTCCCACTGTTCTGGACAATTCATAGAACTACCTCAAGGGAAGATGGTCTCTAATTGTCATGGTTCATTATCAGAAACATGTTATTCTGACCTTAGATGTTGAGACATTCTAACCTCTGCTGGGAAGCTGTGCTTGCTGCCCTGATGTTTCTCTCTTCTTTTTCTGGAAGTGGGTGGACAAAATTCCTCCCGCCTCACTACTACGCTCCATCAGGGAATGACTTGTGACAGAAATAATAAAATTGCCCCCACAATCCACTTGTTGTGGAAGATTATCTTTCATCAGTGGTGGAGAGGCAATTTGTCTTTATGGGACATGAGACCTTTCTTGCGAACATCCCTGAAATCTCAGGTTTGTTGACTCCTAATTCAAGCACTGGTAACCCCTTATCTGGAGAATAACTGTCTCATTGTGGCACAGCATTTACACCTGGACTTTGGGTGTTCTAGATGAGAATGTACATAGAGCAGGTCTTTTAATAATACTGTTTTGCTCAACGTCACTTCATTATGATGTCGACGAGAAAAAAAAATAGATTCCCCATCTAGGTGGGGCTTGCATGTCCTTCTCATGTCTACATGGGTTTCTCCAGGTACTTTTGTTTCCTCCCATACCCCAAAGCTGCGCACCTTAAGTTAATTAGTGTGCTACACTGTCCCAGTCTGAGTGAGTGTGGCTGTGTGTGTGAGTGTACCTTGCAATGAGATGGCCTCCTGTCCCAGGCTGGTTCATGCCTTTCATCCTGAGTTGCTGGGACAGGCTCCAGCCACCTGTGACCCTGAAATGAATAATTGGGTAAATAATTATCTTACTTATGTATATTATTTTTTAAAATGTATATTAGCTTACATTTATTTCAGTGTTTTGAGTCTTTCTTTAGAAGTTTAATGATTGATGTTTTTGTGGTCAGAAATATACTGTAGAAACTTAACTCTTATTTATATTAATTAGCATATGCTACAATTGGTTTTGTTACATGTTCTTTCAATTAATATCACAGTTTCCAAGAACCTATTGATGATGTTAAGTGAGGACTTATTGTGCCTCAGAAGGAATTGGCAGAGTTATTTCCCTTCCCAGTGAAAACATGAACCAATAAACAAATTCTCATAGGACCTTAGACATGGAAATCAGTTGGCTTCAATCTGAAAGCCCTGACTGTCTAAAACAAGGGATACTTCATTCAACTTCATGTCTATGAGGGAGGGACATTCAGTCTTTAGTGCTCTGCTCATGCCCTCATGCCCAGCTCTCAGTGACAACATCCCAAGTTTATGCAGCCTGCATTGGTGCACCCAAGAAATGCGTCAGCATCTGGAAGGATCCCCAGAGGAAGCATGGGATGAACTGCTAGAGAAGATGACTGTCCCCAGCAGGACTCAGCACCAGCATCTCTTAATTCCCATCTTCCTAAAAGCCATTGACTCAATTCAGAAAGAATGGTCCTCCTCCAATGCTACCTGTCTGTCATTTTATCATGAAAACCCATAATCAAATCTTATTCACTTACGGAAATTTGCTAGAACCTTTTAATTCTGTCAACTAAAAACATAACACTCTTGTAAATATGTTTCACATACAGACAATGCATTCCAATAAAAGGTATTTTCTTTGCACTCTCTCTGCTTTTTGGCTCCAATTAGATTATACACTATTGAAGTCCAGAAAGCCCAACCTTTCATTTTCAGTCTTCTTCTCTGTGGAACCTACTATATTAACTGCATTAACCTGACTAACCTTTGTTAAATATTGATTGAATCAAATTAAATTGAAGGACAGCCTCTCTCTGTGTGAGATTTTAGAATTAAAAACACAGTGTTTACATGGTGAACTTGGGGGCATATTTCCAGGAACTCAAGCTTCGGTTTGAGAATAGTGTATTTTATTCCCAAAGAGATAAGCTACTGAATAGCTTTACTCATTCAGTGCAAGTGAAGGGATGTGAAACACAGGAGAGCAATCATCCAATGCTGATCTCTGGGTCAACCAGGTTCCAAAGGTATTGTCACTGCAAACCTTATTCCATTAAGGCCTGGAGATTATTGGGGACCAGGACATCTCCTTGCATAGAGACTATGGTCATATCTTCCTCAGCACGTATAAGACTTAACCTGTTATCTATGCCCCCAAATCCATACCCCCTCTCCTTTGCTCCACATTATCTCACTCTTGGCTGATATTTACTATAGACTGTCCTCACTCCTCATCCATCCTACTGTTTCCCTCCATGCTCAAATCTCAATATGGGACAACAGTTCAGGGTCTTCCCATTGTCAACAAAATGGTCAGTGTCATGACTTGTAGATCCCCCCCATAACCAAGGATCATCTACCTTCTCAGTCTCATTTCCATTTTCCATGTAGTCACATGCAGCTACAGGTCATTCCTGTAATGCAGTAGGTCCCTCACACTGCTCTGCATTTCCCTGTGCTGATTCACTGGATAGGACGACTGCACCTGATTATCTGCCAATCACCTGCTCATCTTTACAACCACATAGAAATCACCTTCAAGAGGGCCCCTGTCCTACACTTCCCAGGCAGAAGAGGCACTCGGTTCACAGAGTCCCCTCTAGACTCCTCTGCCAGCATGCTTATGGCATGGCCTTACACCTTCAGTAGATATTGCATTCATTGCTTCTCTTTTCCATTTTAGGGCATGGCAAGCTTTCTAAAGTCATCTTATTGGATGCTCCCAGATTTTCTCTTCAGCTTTAATTCTATCAGTGGCTGCTTGTTGTTTAGATCATATATGCCTTACCAGCCAATGTTCTGCTAATATTGATCTCTGTCATCTATTGATTAGGGAGGGCAAGTCATGGAACCTCTTTGAATTCTGGTTTCTTCACCTCTAAAATGAACTCACTATTATCACTTAAAACATTAGAGTGAAAACAGAAAAAAGTAACTTTAATAAATTTTCTACCACAAGGTTTTGTGATCGTAACCTTCAACATACCATTAGGTTATTTAGTAAATATTCAGTTTATACTCTAGGCCAAGCAATGCAAAATATTAAGAAAAATCAGACCCAATCAGTGACCTCACTGAGTGTACAACTAACTGAAAGAGATAGGAAATAGTTACATTATGACAGCTACACACACACACACACACACACACACACACAACTGTAAGAGAAATACCATCTTAGAAGAGGAGCTTTGTGTTATAGAAATTATAATAAGGGTCATCCCTGACCATCATGTAGGGTCAGGAAAGGCTTCCTCAGGAACGTGATGGCTGAAGGATAAATAAAACACAGCTGGAATGAATAGAACATTCTCCTTTTTTCTCTTCTGTTCTGATTCCCACTTCTTAGGAAGCCAAAGAGGCACACACACACACACACTCCTTATGCCCAGTCCTCTACACCAGCTTTGTCCAATAGAACTTCCTGTGACGACAGAAATGTTCTGTATCTGCACTGAACAACACAGTAACCACTAACTCTTTGTGGCTACTGAGTTCTTAAAATGCAACTGATGAGACTTCGGAACTGAAATTTTTATTTTATTTATTTTAGTTAATTTAAGTGTAAACATAAAGAGCCACATGCATCTGGCCTGTGAAGTTCTAGACTCTATTTCCTTTCCAAATCTCAGACTCTGCTTGATTCATGATGGGTACTGACACACATTACTTCCAAGCTGTTTTGCAGAAACAGAATGTTAGAAAGGCATCTTGGCACCTTTTATTCAGAGTGAAAGTGACATGCACTGACTCAAATCAACTCTAACTGATTCATTTGTCTGGGACAAGTTGCCACGCCAGAGCACGAACTCACCCTCAAGACTTCTCACTAAGAATATCAAATATGCCATCATGTTTTCCATTAAATGAGCATTAAAAACTAACTAGTTCTTCCCTTTTCCTCCTATGTCACTATACACAGGAATTCACTCAGTTAACATTCGATGATGATTTTCCATGTACAAGGCTCTAGGGTAGACACTGGTAAAGAAAATAAAGAAGAAGATGTCTCTGTCCTCAAAGAGCTTTAACATTGGGAGGGACAAGGATGAGCAATTAAATCAGAGCTTGGGTGGGGCCAGTTGGGAGGACTCAGTGGGGATAGCTATATGAAATGAGATACAGAAGACGAAGCAGTCCCTTCCAATCACTGACAGGGATTGCGGTGTAGACCCCCACTAGTTTTGAGGGTTCACCTATGGGATTGGGCCCCACCTCCTGTGATGGACACTGGTCCCATTATGCACCATGGGCTGCCTTCCTGCACTTTCCTCCCTCCACCACTCTTACAAAAGTACTTCATGGCTCACCTTCCAAATACACCACTGACCTGCAAGCCTGTGTCTTAGGGCATGCTTCTAAGGGAACCTAATAAAGAGTAAAGAAATGGTAACCACTAAACATGCAATTTCATGGGCTGACAAATTTTCAAGCAGTAGCAACATATGACCGTTTTTATTTTATTTTTTCTCATTTACCATATTAGGACATTTAAAGAACAGCAAAGTATCATCAATAAATAAAAGGATTGCTTTGAAGGACATATAATTGTTCAGCCCTTCCAAAACACACAAAAAAGGAAAAGATGAAAATTACACACTATTAGTAGAGGAGAAAATAATTTTCAAGAGGACAGTTATCTGCTTTTGCCCTTGTTTTTCCCATCTCACTGTGGAACAGTAAGAACTCTGTCACAGATGGGCACATGTCCCTCGGACTGTGCTTAGGAAGTATTGAAATAGAAAAATAAAGAGGGATGGAATGCAATGGAAGAAAAAAGGAAAATAATAGGGCAGCCTATGGAGGTCTTTTGACTTGAAAGGAAATGAGTGCTCGAAGGGCTATCAGGAGCTTTGGTGATTACAGAGTGAGACGTGTGCTGAGTGTGTGGTATATATTCTCTCTTTGGTGTATCAGAAGAAGGCCTGGATTGGGGTGGTGGTGATAGAACTTGAGAGAAAAGGATAAGTCCAAGAGATGTTTCAGAAGAAAAAGGCTGATCTATTGCAGAGAGAAAAGTGGAAGGATGAGTCCAGGATGATTCCTAAGTCTCTGTTTTGGGTGAGGGATGGATAATAGTGTTGTACAGAATCTATTATACAAGAGAAGAAAGTTTAAGAAAAGGAATGTCTGGGGAATAATCAGATTGAAATATTTTGTTCTGTAGGAAACTCGTGTGTGTGTGTGTGTGTGTGTGTGTGTGTGTGGTGGGGGGGGCAGGGGAGGTGTGTTTCTGCAGAGAGAAAGAGACAGATTGGAGTCTTCTTTAGAACATTGGTCCTCAGTTCTTATCCAGAAGCCATTTTGCCCCTTGGGACATTTGGGAATATGTGGAGATGTTTCCACTGCAGAGGGTGCTACTGGCATCTAGTAGGACGTGGGTAGAAGCCAAGAATGCACAACAAATAATTCTACAGTGTCAAATGTCAACAGCGCAGAAAGTGAGAAAGTTTGTTCTACCATTAACATGAGACAAATGAAAGAACACCAATTGTGAGAAAAGTCAGACCTGGATTGGAATCTCAGCTCTACCACTTACTTGTTGTGTGACCCGGAGAATGAGATTTGTTTTCCTGGAGACCCAGTTTCTATATATGGGAAAATGATGATGACACCATTGCTGCAAATGCTACATGAAATCATGTACAAGAAATTGATGGATGCACATAGGTGCTTAGAAAATGCTTCATTTCTTTTCCTTATATTTAAAACCCATAAATGATCAATAAAGTAGGTCCTAGACGTATTAACAGCTTCTATTTCCCATACTATGACATGGCTATTTCTTTATCTATGTATAAGTTTTTCTAAGAAAGACTATAGTAAAGCTGAGGTGGAATTCCTCCGAATCCCCATGCTTTCCCTTGAATACGTTTCCCTCTCATGGGGTCAACTGTCAATGCATTTGTTGCATTATATGTTTATTTCCCCAAGTATAGATGACAAGCTCCTGGAGGCTAGAGACTATATTGTATTAAACTTGTATCTTCATCACTTTTCCTAATGCCTGGAATGTGGTAGATATCCAGTACACATTTATTAATGAAGAATTAGCTATGAATAGTTTAATTAATTTCCTGTAAACAATTACCAAAAGCACTCCATCTTATTCTCTCCTTGAACCCATACTATTTCATCATCTTAATTTCATACCTCATTTTCATACCTTATAAATTAACTCGTATTTTGTGTTTTATTTGATATTTCAAATTTAATGTTTCAAAGTTGGCTTTATTTGCTTTCTCCACTAATCTTGTTTCCTAAATGAATTATCAGCTTATATTCATGAAAGGGCCTCTTCCCCATCATTTTGAGTTTCTTCTTCTTCTTCTTTTTTTTTTTTTTTTTTTTTTTTTTGAGATGGAGTACCGCTCTGTTGTCCAGGCTGGAGTGCAGTGGCAGTGGCATGATCTCGGCTCACTGCAGCCTCCACCTCCCAGGTTCAAGCAATTCTCCTGCCTCAGCCTCCCAAGTAGCTGGGATTACAGGCACCCACCACCACACCAGGCTAATTTTTGTTATTTTTTTTTTGGTAGAAACAGGGATCCATCATGTTGGCCAAGATGGTCTCGAACTCCTGACCTCAGGTGATATGTCCTCCTTGGTATCCCAAAGTTCTGGGATTATAGGCATGAGCCACTGCACCCAGCCTCCCATCATTTAGATTTGAAACTTTATAGTAATCTTTGACTCCTTCCTTTTGGTGGCAGCTGTATCTAAACAGCCACTGAGGTCCATGAGAAAACTCTTCATGCAGTCTCATCAAGGTAAACAATGCCCCTTCTACCCTCACTGGCTTCACTACAGCCCATGAGCTTAAACATGAGCTCCAGCACAATGGTACCAGTCTCTATAAGAGATGATGACTTCTGGGAAAAGTTTGGTCTCAGCATCCTGCCCAAGACCCCTCATGATCTGTCCTCATCTTAACATTTTCAACCCCCAAATCCTTTCCTCTCATGTGCAAGCCCTTCTCTCCAGTCTGGTCACTCTCACATTTACTATCCTTCGATTCTGTTTCTCTGCGTCTACACTTGGAGAATGACGAGCTGGTCAACAATCACTATATTGTTATGTTACTTGACCATTAAGCAGCATTTGAAAGACTGACCATTTCTTCCTATTTAAAACATTTTTCTTGATGATAGATGCTCTTGCTTTTTTCTTTTACTTCATTTGCTGAAGGTTCTCAGTCTCCACTGGCAGTGTAGCCTCCTCCTTTCAGCTTCTACAAGGCGGAGGGCACAGAGTTCAATCCAGTCCCCCAGCCCTCTTTTATTACTAACTCTCTTGAGATTACTTCATTCACTCCCTTGGTTTTAGGGTTATCTATTTGTGAGAGTCAGTGTGATAGAAACTGCTGATTATCTACTCAGTAGCCAATCCCTCTTTTATTTATATCAGAATCCTGATTTTATTAAGGATGGCAATATATCCAGATTTTTCTGTTTCAGAGCATCCCTTGCAGATAGGCACAACCTATAGGACATAATAGAAGTTGTTGGATTGAGTCTCCAGGGAAGCCTTTTATCATTTCTTACACTTCTTCCTGGGCATAACTCCTACCTGAAACACAGGTAGGAGGGCTAGAGTTCCAGAAACCATCTTTGACCATGAAGCCAGCTTCAGTGACTAAACCACTTAATATGATTTATAGAGAAGACACATAAAATCAGCTTTAGTCCTTGGTAATACTGAACCACTAAGTCAGCTCAAGACTTCCTCCCTTTGGGTATTAATGTGAGATAATAGTAAACTTCCCTTTTGTTTAAATGATTGTTATTTTCTTCTCTGTTACTATCAGCCCATGACAATTTCTAACTGATACACACACCCAGTTTTAGATCTACATTTCTAAACTCCATCTAGAATTATCAACTTTTACATAAAAGTCCTAATAAATGTCCAATATACTTCTCAGAAAAAAAATAGATAAAATGAAACTCATATTTTCTTCTGGAAGACATGCTCCACCTGCAGTCTTCCCCATATGGGTAAATTATTCCATCTACCCTACCTCTCTGGATAACTGCTCCAGGGTTATTCTTGATTCTTTGTTTTTGTTCATCTTCTTCAAATCATTTCTACCCACAAGCCATCACAATCATTCCTTGTCCAAGCTCATCCCAATATGTATTGATTTCTCTTTGCTGTCACTTGCACAGTCTAGTCCAAGTCATCATTCTCTTTTCCTGACTGCCATGACAGCCTCTTCACTGATGTCCTTGTTTCCACCTCTTCTTGTTGAACATCCAATCTCTATGCAGCAGCTAGAGCAATTTTAATAAAGACATACTTTTATACAATCCCTTTGCTGAAAACCCTTCAGGGACCTTCTACTGTAGTCAGAACCACACAGCCTGAACTGAGATGCCTCCCACTAGTATATACCTTAGACCTTATCCCAAACCACTTGCCCTCTGCTATGCCTCCACTGCACTGCCTTTATTGTGAAAGCTGGGGTGCTAACATTCTTTCTCAGCATGTGTCATTTATTGGCGCTAGCCATGTCCCCTTCCAGGAATGCTTCTTCCCTAATCTGTGTGTGCACCCAGATTCTACTTTATAACCAGAACTAAGCTGGAAAGTTATCTTCCCCATGAAGCCTCCCTGATCACTTATTCAAAACTGCTGCCAATCACTTCCTATCTCATCACCTTATTGTAATTCTCTGCACACCATTCATTATTTTATATCATTTTTCCTTTTTAATTTATTTTAGCTTATTTAATGTCTTTCTTTCCCACATTAAATGTAAGCTCCCTCAGAGCAGGGACCTTGTCTCTCCCATTTGCTTGTGTATCCCTAGCTCCTAGAACAGGGATAGCAAACTAATGGTAGCACACAAAATTTTTTTGAGTAAAGGAATGAGAAAATGTATATTTGATTACTTCAGCCCTTCTGCCTTTAAAATCCCTCACTCTCCTTTCTATATCAGTAGTTAAATGGGCTCATACCTCAAGTTCAAAGTTCAAGTTCAAATCTCAAGATTTCAAACCTCTTGAGGAGAATATCTTGCACTTATTTGTACCCCCAAGTATCTCACGCAGTATCAAAAGTCAGTACCCGAGTCAGCAATGCAGGGGAACAGACCTCACCATTGTCCAGAACCCAACCTGCCTCATTTTCTCCTGTTTCTCTGATCTTCATGTGCTGGTCTGTGTGCTCAGATTGACCTCTCTTATTCCACATAAAATCCTCCTGCTTGTACTTCAAAACTCATTTTAAACATTAGCAAAACCTCTCCTCACCACTTCAGCAAAGCAATCACTGACTTATTCGATTCAAATGGCATTTTCACATTCCCGTAATATTGCACATATCACAGTGTTTGCAGGGCTGCCTTTTTAATATGTCTGCTTACTTCTCCAATGAGCGGCAGTCCACGTCTCGCCCACTTCTAGAGCCCCATTTTTTGGAACAATTTCTGTTACATATTCTCCATACTTTTTTGTTGTTGAATGTTGTTGAATGCTTATGTTCTGCTTTATGTTCCTTTTATAGGTTTTCATTGAAATGCTGATATTTTTTCTAGACTTAACATATTTTCAATGATTCTCTTAAGAGTCCCTCATTTCTCCAAGGCTATTTTTCTGATATCCATTTTCCTGAAAACTTACGTTTGGACCATTGCATAAGAAGCTCCATTTACAGGTTAAGGGTGGTGAGTAAGAAGAAGGAAACACAGGTACTTTTTTTTTTTTTCTTTAGCCATAAAACTCAGAATGAATTATGGTATGATTCTATGAGGTACAGAATAGAAAATGAACCATGTTTTCCACAGGCACTGACTTCATCACTTCCAGCAGGTAGACGCTGAGCTGGGGCTTGCTATCTTTGGCTGAAAGGATGTCTGTGCCACCAGGGAGAGATACACTCGCCAAGCCATTCAGCCACATCTCAGAGCCTAAGAACCCCCACATTTAGGACTGGAAGGAGACATCAAAGTCACCTTTCTAACCATCTCACAAACAGCTCCAGAAGGGAGACAGGATGACACTAAAGTCAATTCAGACTAAAGGGTTTTTTTGTTTGTTTGTTTGTTTTGAGACAGAGTCTTGCTCTGTCACCCAGGCTGGAGTGCAGTGGTGTGATCTCGGCTCACTGCAACCTCTGCCTCCCGGGTTCAAGCGATTCTCCTATCTCAGGCTCCAGAGTAGCTGGGATTACAGGCATGTGACACCACGCCCAGCTAATTTTTGTATTTTTAGTAGAGACAGGGTTTCACCACATTGGGCAGGCTGGTCTCAAACTCCTAACCTCAGGTGATCTGCCCACCTTGGCCTCCCAAAGTGCTGGGATTACAAGTGTGAGCCACCACTCCCGGCCCAAACTGAAGTTATTGAGTATGATTAACCTACGGAGCTGATGAGTGGGGCAATCTGAAGCAGAACTCAGCCCACCATGTCCTCCAGTGCCTGTCCTGCTGCACCATGCTACCTACTCGGGGAAAAAAAATAGTTTGCCACCTTCCACCCAGGACTTTCTGATAACCATGAGTCACATGATTCTCTGCACTCCCCTTATCAAAAACCTAATTGAGTTTCTTTTTTTGCAGTGTATTATTACTCCTTCAATTCTCTTTCTTCTATGCTAGACTGCAAGTTCCTAAGAATAGAAACCATATGTGTTATTTTCTCTATTTCTAGCTCCTAACACACTGTCTGCTGCATGCAGATACTCAATAACTATTTGTTGAATTAAGGTAGAAAGGGTATATAAGCTTTTTGTTCTCTCTCACTCTTATTCTTTCTCACTCTTCCTCTCTTTAATAGAGAACTCAAACATCCTACTTAAATACCTACCTAGAAAAATGTGTGACAGCCTGTGCATCCTAAGGACGGTCCAAATCTCACCAGTTAGAACCTTATATTTAACTAGGACCAAATCTCACCAGCTAGAACCTTATATTTAACTAGGACCAAATCTCACCAGTTAGAACCTTATATTTAACTAGGACCAAATCTCACCAGCTAGAACCTTATATTTAACTAGGACCAAATATCACCAGCTAGAACCTTATATTTAACTAGGACCAAATATCACCAGCTAGAACCTTATATTTAACTGGGAGGAAATCTCACGAGTTAGAACCTTATATTTAATTAGGACCTCCACTATTATTACCTATTTACAGTTTGCCTGAGGACCTAGGAACAGAGATACTGTTTGAAAATCAGAAGTTATCTGAGAACTTATCTAACCTTTGTGGTAACTTTTCTTCAAATGTGCCCAAAGCCCCTGGCTCCTGCCACATGATTTTTCTTGTCTCCTTTTTATGGGAAGAAAGGATATTACTAGATCAAGATCATTATTCTTAAGCAGAGCAGAGTAAGTCCATAGTGCCCTTTCTCATAAAATATCTGCATATCTGAATTGAGGAAAAATGAATATTGCTCTAATTCTTTAGTGAGTTCATTTGTTTGATACACATATTTCTATATTGTTTCAGGAGAAATGTGTCTCTTTGTTTTTCAAATAAGCAAAAAGAAACAACTGAACATGAATTTTTCATGACCTGACAATTCCTACCCTGAGATGATATGGGAGGTAGAATTATTACCCCTAAAGCTTTCTGTGTCCTAATCCCGAGAATCTGTGGATAATATTACCTTACAAGGCAAAAAGGGTTTTGCACATGTGATTAAAGTTAAGAAATTTGAGATGGAGAGAATATACTGGATTCTTCAGGTCAGCATAATCCAGTCACATGAATCTTTAAAAGCTAAGACCCTTTCCTGGATGTGGTCAGAGGAAGATGTAACTAAGGATAATTGTCAGAGACATGCAATGCTGCTGACTTTGAAGATGGAGAAAAGGTCATGAACCAGGGAATGTAGGTGGCTTCCAGAAGCTGGAAAAGCAAAGCAATGTATTTTCCCCGAAAGCCTCCAGAAAGGCATATAGTCCTGCTGACACCGGGATTTTAGTCCAGTGAGATTTATATCAGAGTGGGAGATACCTAAAGAACTATTAGGTAATACGCTTGTTTCATTTTAAACTATTAAGTTCGTGGTAATTTGTTACAGCAGCAAATAGAAAACAAGAGAGTAATGAAAAAAGCCAACGGAGCTCTTGTCAGTGCAGGGAGGATAGGGCAGCCTGATTGAGTGTGTAGCTCCTTGGCTGTTAGGCCAGGGATAAGCCCTCTGTTCAACCCCTGATCACCAAGCTTGGGCCAAGAACCACTGCAATGTGTCAAGATGCTCATCTCCAGAGAAAAGGCTGAATGTAGGCGGTGTGGGAGGTGTGGGGGGAATCTGATTAAGTATAATATCATGGAACAGGGAGTCCCCTTACCTCTCTGTCTCTACTACCTAGTTTAGTGCCAGTAGCCATATAGAAATGCTTCAATGAATGAGAGCTATGTGAACACTACAGTTGACCTGTAATAAGTGGAATATAAAACTCTTGGACCGATCTTTTTGGGGTGATGTATTCAAAAATTGTGTTTTTTAAAAAATAAGAAAAGTATTTAAAAAATAAAGTCCTTCGCACTAGTTTAACTTATTTTAGAAGTCAATGAATTGAAACTTTGAGAAGTTAGGAGATTTGCCTGGGGTCATCTAGCAAACCGGGGGGAAAATGTCACAACACAATCCCCTGAGCCCTTGACCACTGCTGTCTGTATTATATCAAGCCGCAGTAAAGCTGGCAAATCCATTAAAGAGGTAGACCAAATTTTATAGCCTGGAAAATATTTAGAACATAAGCTAGTAATTTCAACACAATAGTCTATGTAATAAACACTGTATATGATGTTGGCTTGCAAACATTTCAGACACATTCCTGGGTGGGCAATCCATGCTGTGTCATCCCATTGTCCACTCCCCATAAGAACAGGGTCCTTTTGTAGGGAGGGGACAACTATAACCATGCATGAGTAGCAAACCCATACACAATCACACCATAATATCTTGGAAAAGTAGGGTACTGAAATTCAGTTGATATTATATGGAAGTTAGAAAGAACAAAGGCTTGAAATTTGGAAGAAGCAACATTGCAATCTAGACATGAGAACATTAAGAGAGTCATAGCCAGGAACTTGGCCTCTTGGACCCTGAATTTGCTCATTATAATACAGGGATAATAGTGCATGCTTTGCAAAGTGGTCAATTATAAGGATTTATTCATTCATTAAATCATCAAATAATGTTAGATAAATGCACAGAATGTCATACAATCAGTGGCCAATTTTTTAAAAAATGTTTCTCACCTTTCCCCAGCTCTTTATGAATTTTTCCCTAACATATGAAATGAAAGCTTGATAATTAAAAAAAAAAGCTTGTTGTATGAAAAATGGTTTGTATATGATCTGTGTAAACTGCAATGATCAGTTGCCCCAACTCCAAGGAGATGGGCTGGATGGAGGCTTGCACAAGGTCTTAGCCAGCTCCAAACATTCTGTCTCACCTGCAACGTTTTCCAGGGCTGGTTTACTGGGGGCTTCACTTCCCTACCTAAAAAAAAAAAACCTGTTCCTCATTGATTGTGGACTCACAGCTCCATCTCGTGGATATCCTTAGACTTCCTTTCTAATTTTTTTTCCATACTAGAAAGTTCAACATATTAAATACTATCTCTCAGCGCAGAGGATACAAAAACCACAAACTTCCTTTCTGACTTTAAGAAGAAAATGCCTCGTTGGAGAAATGTACACATCCAAAACTAACTGAAATCGAAGGAAAATCCTAGCATATCTGCCTGACAAGCTTCCAGGAAAGTGCTTCTAGTCAAGGCGGAGGGCGTGGCCAGAAGATGGCCTCATGGAGGAGGTGGCAGATCATGATAATAACAGGCATTATGCATTGAGCACTGCTCTGGGCTGGCCTTCTAGATGCTTTTGTGCATTTACTCTCATAATCCTCATAAAAACACTGTGAGAATGTAGGGAAAGCCGACCTTCGAATCTAGGTGGCCTTGCTCCCAAATTCACTCTTGGTTACGAATGCTTGTTACTACTAGCTGAATAATAGTTTCCATTTCAAATTAAAGATTAAAAGTGCCATAGACAGGCTAAAATCCAAATTCCATAACTACAAATTCTCTGATTCCTATGAAGGAAACAACTTGCACTCAACAGAACCTTGTCCAATGAACAGGATTTTTAAGGCAGCAGCCTTTGAATGAGCGGGGCAGTTGGTGTCTGCACGGGTGGGTTTTCCAGGGAAGGAAGTGATGTGGGCTAAGTACAGCTGTGGGAGAAAGGGCGACTGAGAGAAAGGGGAACTGTAAGGAAAAGGGTGGTTGTGCCTCCAGATCTCATGGAGAGACAAGCAAAGGGGAGTGGGTGGCATGTTTTGCAAAAGGGTGAATCTCAAACTACACAGGGAGTGAAAGAATGCTGGACACTGGAGAGAGGGGTGGAAGACTGGCTCTACATTTACTGAGTTCTGTGACCTAAGACAAGTCACAGGTTTTTTGTTTGTTTGTTTGTTTGTTTTTGAGATGGAGTCTCATCCTTTCACCCAAGCTGGAGTGCAGTGGCATGATCTCGGCTCACTGCAACCTCTGCCTCCTGGGTTCAAGTGATTCCCCTGCCTCAGCCTCCCCAGTAGCTGGGACTACAGGTGCGTGCCACCACGCTGGCTAATTTTTGTATTTTTTTTTTTAGTAGAGACGGGGTTTCACCATGTTGGCCAGGCTGGTTTCTAACTCCTGACCTCAGGTGATTACCCGCCTCGGCCTCCCAAAGTGCTGGGATTACAGGCGTGAGCCACCACGCCTGCCCCTAGGACAAGTCAGATTTTTGAACTGGGCATTGTACCGCCAATCTCAGATGACAACTTTTTGATGTAGGGACTATTTTGGCGTGTCCCACACACAGTATCAAGGGAGACGGGGGGTACAAGAAGAAGCAGAGTGAGACCAGAGTGGAGTGGGAGCCAAAACAGGTGGGCGCCTGTGCAGAAAGGTAAGAGTTTTAATCTGAATGTCATAAAAAGCCAGGGTAGGGTTTGGGGCAGGGGAGTGACATGGTAGGATGAATGTTTTCTAAAGGATTTCACATAGGTCAATGTGCAGGAATGTCACAAATACCGTGAAGTGGGGGGAAAACCAGATACTAAAGATCTCACACTGCATTCCATTTATACAAAGTAGAAAAGTGGGCAAAACTCTTCTGTGCTGTGAGAGGTCAGGCAGTGGTTGATGTTAAGAGGGGCTGTGTCTGGCGGGGAGTAGGAGGAAGCCTGAGGATGGTGGGACAGGTCTGATTCTTCATCTGGAGCTGGTTACTGGGGGTGCTTAAGTTGTAAAAGTTCATCAAGCTGTATGCTTATTGTATGCACACTTCTCTGCATGCATGCTTTATGCTAGTAAAAATTTTCAAGGGAAATATTCCAGTAGGTCCTGTGTGGGTAAGGGACAACAGAGGAATGAGACCAGTTAAGAGGCAAACTCGGCCATCCTGGTGAGAGACAACGGGGGCTGGGACTAGGATAACTGAGTGAAGGTGGCAAGAAGTTGTCAAATTCATTCTCCATACCTGTGGCATCATCATCTACTCCAAGCCACTATCAACTCTCCTCCCGGCCTGTCCTTCAACCTCCATGCCTTCCCCCATAACCCAGCCCCTTCTGCAGCCACTGACCCTCTGAGTGGAGAATGCTCTATGCTCTTCCCCATATAAGCAGGGCCAGCGGCTCCAGGCTTTGCTTACTTTCTTTCCCTCTGTTGCTGCAACCACCCTGGATTTCATGAGAATACGTTTATAAAGAAGTTACAATAAACTAAGGTTAATGTACTATTGAAGGAAGAAACAAAACTATAAATTTAGTGTGGCCTAAGTGTGCAGTGTTTCTAGAGTCTTCAGTAGTGTACAAGCATGTCCTAGGCCTTTGCATTCACTTGCTTCACACCCAGAGCAATTGCAAGTCCTGCCAGCTCCTAGATGCCTATAGGCTACATCATATAGCCTAGGTGTGTAGTAGGTTATACTCTCTAGGTTTGCGTAAGTATACTGACACTATAATGTTCTCACAACAAAATCACTTAAGGACATGTTTTGCTGAGCATATTCTCATTGTTAAGTGATGCATGACTGTATAGGTAACAATATTTAATCTTCCTAGCTGGGAGTGCTTTGATATCTTTTATTCTCATTTTAATCCACTCCTTTTGGTGTCATGACATCCTAGTCTGTTGCATTAAAAGCAGTGTTTTCAAACTCACGAAATACATATTAGACACTGATGTCTTTCTGCTCATAATTTGAAACATCCGGCTGAACTCAATGCCCATATGCTTTATGAACCTACCCATCAGCAGGAGAGATTGAAAACAGCCTGCCAAGTGCTCCCTCGCTACTCCACTCCCACTTTCAGAATAAATTGCTTTAGCCCTTCAGAGTTTTGACATATTTATAAGGTAGCAGAGAAACACTCAATGTTATCCAGCCTCTATTCTATTTAAGCACATTTTTTTCTCCAACAATGACTTTTCACTAATTTTAACATGAATACAATGAGGAGAAACATTGCATAAGCATTGATTCTACAGGACTCTATGCATGTACTGGGACAGTTTCTTTTCTTTTTTTTTTTTAAATAATTCAACAGTAAATTTTCAAGATGTATAATTATTAGGTCTTCATTCTATGATTTATCTGTCAGCATATCTCAAAATATATTCTGTGAGGCACTAGATCTGCAATACATATACACACATGAAAAGAAATACAAGCCTCCAGATCAAATTGCTTTGGGAAACTATGGGCTAAATAATGTTAAAGAAGTTGTTTGGCTGCACAATTTCTTAGAGCTTTGAATAAGTGACTTATAAGTTCATATATATGATATCTTCCATACATTTGAATCTATTTCTAACTTGATATCTCTATGGAATATTTAATAACAGCTTGAGCTTAACATGTGCAAACGTGCTTTTTGGTTCTTTTTTCTCTGATTCTTGATTCTCTTGTTGACTTCTTCCTAACTGGCAACACTTTCCAGGTGTGGAAGCCAAAATCTTTGTTTTATCCTCGATCCACCTTGTTTGAAATATAAACAGAAATAATCCTCAGATTCTGCCTTTTCATGCATTCTAAATAAATCCCCAATCTCTGCTCAGCCTAACTGCACCGGTCCAAATCACCATGATTTCCAACTCGCATTATTATAATAACTTCTAAATAGTCCCCCTGCTTCTAGTCTTGATCCAATTCTAGAGGTTCTCTATTATGCGACTTAGAGTGGATCTTTTAAAAGTGTAAGTCAGACTGTAACCTTTCCTGTCTGATCAAAATCTTCCACTGGCTTCTTTTTGTATTTGGAATAAAATTACAAATCCCTAGCATGGGCTTCAAGGAACAATATCACATGGCTCTTGGCTACCTCTCCCACTTTATTTTCACCTACCCCTCATCCCCACCCCCACCTCTTCTTCTTTTCTCTCACTTATGTATGCCAACTACTCTTCTACCCACATGGACTTCTGTATCTGCTTTAACCTATGCCTGTCATGTTCTTTTCCTTGATATATATATATATACTTTTTTTTTTTTTGAAATGGAGTCTCGCTCTGTTGCCCAGGCTGGAGTGCAGTGGCGCAATCTTGGCTCACTGCAACCTCTGCCTCCCGGGTTCAATCAATTCTCCTGCCTCAGCCTCCTGAGTAGCTGGAACTACAGGTGCACACCACCACGCCCGGCTAATTTTTGTATTTTTAGTAGAGATGGGGTTTCACCATGTTGGCCAGGATCGTCTTGATCTCCTGATTTTGTGATCTGCCCACCTCAGCCTCCCAAAGTGCTGAGATTACAGGCATGAGCCACCGCACATGGCAGCCTCCTTTCTTAAGAAATACTTTAGATTACCAGGCTATTTTCACTGTGAGATAAGTCATCTGGAAATAATTCCATGCTGACCGTTCTGTCCTCTCTCAGACTGTGGGCATAGTCAGAGTAAGCCTTTGACAGCATCAGAGGCTGGAGGGCGGAAGGATTGGAGAAGCAGAAGCAGAAGGGAAAGGAAAGGGAGCAGAAGGAGGAAGGAGAAAGAAAAAAAGAAAAGGAGAAGATATTTGGATTTTAGTTGTCTCAAAAGTAGAGCTTTTTAAGGCTAAATGATATTCCATTAGGTGTGTGTGTACCTCACATTTTTCTTTATCCATTCACCTACCATAGACACTAAGATTGTACATAATGCTTCAGCGAGCATGAAAGCACAGATACCTCTTTGAGGCACTGATTTTATTTCCTAATACCCAGAAAAGGGATTGCTGGATCCTATGGTAGTTCCATTTCTAACTTTTTGTGGAGAATCTCCATAATATTTTCTATAATGAATGTACTGATTTACATTCCCACCAACAATATACAAGGGTTCCCTTTTCTCCACTTCCTCGCTAACATGCGTCATTTTTCACTTTTTTGATAACAGCCACTATAACAGGTGTGAGGTGATATCTTATGAGTAAAACAAACAGTGGTTACCAGGGGTGGGTAGGTGGGAGAAATGAAGAGATATTGATTGAAGGGTACAAAGTTGCAGTTACATATAATGTAAAGTTCTAGAGATACAGTTGAAGAGCATGACTATAGTTAATAATAGTCACATGTTACCTAACGACAGGGATGTGTTCTGAGAAATGCATCATTAGGTAATTCTGTCATTGTGCAAACATAGAGTAAATTTACACAAACCTACGTGGTATAACCTACTATATATCTAAGCTACAAACCTACACAGCATGTCACTACACTGAATGCTGTAGGCAATTATAACAAAATAGTATGCATTTATGTATCTAAACATATCTAAACATAGAAAACATACAGTAAAAATAAGGTAGAAAAGATGTAAAATGATGTACCTGTACAAGGTGTTAACCATGAATGGAGCCTGCAGGACTGGAAGTTGCTCTGGGTGAGTCACTGAGTGAGTGGGGAGTGATTGTGCAGGCCTAGGACATTACCGTGCACCACTGCAGACTTCAGAAACATGGTACACTTAGGCTACACTGGATGTATTAACAAATAGTTTTCATTTTGCGTACTAAATTAACCTTAGCTTACTGTAATTTTTTTCTTCATAAATTTGTTTTAAATTTTTTTTACTCTTTTGTAATAGCATTTAGCTGAAAACGCAAACATTGTACAGCTGTACAAAAATATTTCATTGATTTCCTTATTCTGTATGCTTTCTTTCACTTTGATTTCTTCAAGTTTTTCTTTTTTTTTACTTTTTAAATTCTTTTGTTAAAAACTAAGACACAAACACACACTAGCCTATGCCCACAGTCTCAGGACCATCCACATCACTGTTCTCCGCCTTCACATCTTGTCCCATTGGAAGGTCCTCAGGGGCAATAGCATGCATGGAGCTGTCATCTGTTAGATAATAATGTCCTCCTCTGGATATTTCTTGAAAGACCCATCTGTGGCTGTTTTACAGTTACCTTTTTCTCTTTAAGAAGTAGAAAGAGTATACTCTAAAATAATGTCAATAAGTATAATAAACACATAAACTAGCAACATAGTTGTTTATTGTCATTATCAAGTATTATGTACTGTACACACGTGTATGGGCTATACTCTTATAAGACTTTTATACTTTTATAAAACAAACCTGCTGCACCAGGTTTAGTTATACCAGCATCACCACAAACATATGAGTAGTGTGTCATGCTACAACTTAAGATGGCTATGATGTCACTAGCTGATGGGAATTTTTAGCTCCATGACAATCTTATGGGACGAGAGTCATATACACAGCCCATCATTGCCCAAAATATGATGCAGCACAGGACTGTGCTATATTGTATATTGGAAATGCCCTGAAAGTGTAGATTTCAGGAGCTCTCGACACACACAAACATGCACAAACATGGTAGCTTTGTGAGGAGATGAATATGTTAATTAACTTGCCTGTAGTAATTGTTTTTTTTGTTTTTTTTGTTTTACTTTACTTTTTTTTTTTTTTTTTTTTTTTTTGAGACAGAGTCTCGCTCTGTCGCCCAGGCTGGAGTGCAGTGGTGCAATCTCGGCTCACTGCAAGCTCCGCCTCCCGGGTTCACGCCATTCTCCTGCCTCAGCCTCCCAAGTAGCTGGGTCTACAGGTGCCCGCCACCACGCCCGGCTAATTTTTTGTATTTTTTAGTAGAGATGGGGTTTCACCTTGTTAGCCAGAATGTTGTCAATCTCCTGACCTCGTGATCCACCCACCTCGGCCTCCCAAAGTGCTGGGATTACAGGCGTGAGCCACCGCGCCCAGGCCAGCCTGTAGTAATTGTTTTACTGTGTATACCTGTAACAAAACATCAGCTTGTACGCCTTAAATGGATACAGTTTTTATTTACAATAAATAAGCAAATATTTTAAAGTGTCTTTATCACTATTTTCATTGCTGCATAATAGATGTACACACTTTCAGGATACACATGATATTTTGATACCTTCATATAACGTGTAAAGATCAAATCTGGGTAATTGGGATATCCATCAACTTCAATATTTATCTTTTCTTTATGCTAGGAACATTCAAGTGATTCTCTTCTAGCCATTTTAAAATGTAAATTTTTAAAAACTACAAGGGGGAAGCAAGGAAGGGTAGGAGAACAAGGGAAACAGAGGAGGAAGACAGGAGAAGTTTTGGAGGGAATGTGGACGGTGATGGTAAAATAAAAGTATGGGAGATGAGACAAGGGTGCTGGAGGAGTAAGTTACAAAAGAAGAGGACATGAAAGGACAGAAGATGGAGGAGACGGAGGGACACAAACAGTTCTACGACTCACTACAAACTTCATCCATGAAAAGAAAAATTGATAAATTATACCTCATCAAAATGAGGGTAAAAAAATGAAAACTGGGGTAAATATTTGCAAGCCACTTTTTCACCAAATGACCAGTATCTACAATGTAGAAAAAAGATCTCAAAACTTTAAAACAGTAAAATGAATAAATATATAACTTTTATTCAATATGTTACTGGGAATTCCAGTCAACAAAATAAGAAAAGAGACATAAATAAATAAGAAAAGGCAGATTGAAAAGGTAGAAGTAAAAAAAATTGTTCCTATTTGCAGATGGGTTCAACAAGGTTGCAGGATTCAAGATCAATGCATAAAAATCAATTTCATATCTATATATGAATAATACAAACATAGAGACTGATGTTTCTATGTTAAAAGATACAATAACATTTACAATTTCTCCAAAGAAAATAAAATACTTTGGTATACACTTAACAAAAAAGTATGTATGTTGAAAATTACAAATTGTTGATTAAAGACATTTTTTAAAAGATCTAAGTAAATAGAGAGCTATATATCAAATATAGATTAGGAGAGTAAATAGAAACTCATGAAGTGGAAGTGTTAAACTAGTAAAGATTATTTATAAATTGATGTATAAATTTAATGCAATTCTTATCAAAACCTCAGCAAGATTTTATTGCAGACCTAAAAAGCTTAATATAAAACTTGTGTGGAAAGGAGTGAGCCCTAAAATAGCTAGAACAGTCTGACAAAGAATTTAGGAGTAATCACTTATCTGATATTAAGGTTTACTATTTACATGTAGTAACTGAGACAGTGGAGTGTTGGTAGAGGCATGGATGGATAGCCTAATGGAACAGAATAGAGAACCCAGAAACAGACCCAAATAAATAAACTCAACAGGTTTTTTTACAAAGGTGCAAATCCAAGTCAACAAGAAATGTTTAACAAATAGATCTGGGGCAGTTGATCATCCATTCAATCCAAGCAAGAAAGTGAACCCTGACCTAAACCTCTCACCTCACATAAGCACTAACTCAAAACCAATCATGTTCTTCAAAGTGAGACACAGAAATATAGTAAATATTATGCTATATAAAATATAATAAATATTATATCATATAAATATATAATAAATCATAGAAGAAAAATTTTAGGTTCTTAGGCTAGGCAAACAGTTCTTAGACTTGATACTATGAGCTTGATCCACAAAAGGAAAAATTGATAAATTATACCTCATCAAAATGAGGGTTAAAAAAAACCCTGAAAACTAGGGGTAATTACTTGCAAACCATTTTTCCAACAAAAGACTAGTATCTACAATGTGGAAAAGAGATCTCAAAACTTAAAAAAAAAAAAGTAAAATGAATAAACAAACATTCCAATTAGAAAATGGGCAAAGGACAATAACAGACATTTTCCTGAGAGGATAAACAGAGGGCAAATAAGTGCATATAAAGAATTTCAACACCATTAGGCTACTAGGGAAATACAAATTGAAATCATGATAAGCTATCACTACAGACCTATCAGAATGGCTAAAATTATTTTTTTAAGTAAAAATACCAAATGCTGGCAAGGATGCAGAGAAACTGAATCACTCACGCCTTGCTAGTGAAAATGCAAAATGGCTAGAATGCAGCTTGGCAATTTCCTATAAAACAAAACACAGTTTCCACTCCACCCAATCAACTGTGCTCTTCTAGAAAATGAAAGCATATGTTCACACAGAAACCTAGACATGATTGCTCATAGCTGCTTTATTGTTAATAACCAAAACCAAGAAACAGCCTGTGTCCTTCAGCAGGTGAATGATTAAACAAACCGTGGTACATACATACCTCGAAATTCTAGTTCTCTCTCTAAAAAAAAAACGATTGATACATGCAAAAACTTGGATTAAAAAAAACTATTGAAACATGCAAAAACTTGGATAAAACTTCAGGAATTTATGTTTAGTGAAAAAAAATCAATACATCCCAAAGTGAATGATTTTGTTTATGTAATTTTTTACATAAATGAAAATATTAGTGGTTGCCAGGGTTTAGGGATGAGTGAACAGGTGGGTAGAGGAAAACAGGTGTGGTCATCAAGGGAAAATGAAGAATTCTTGTGATGACTGAGCAGTTCTGTATTTTTACTGTGGTGGTGAATACATGCTCCTACACAGGTGGCACAATTCTATGGTAGCACACACACACATGCACACACATAGACCTACCAATAAATAGTACAAGTAAAATGGGTGATATGTGAATAAGATTAATGGACTGTATCAGTGTCATGGCTATGACGGTGTACTTTTGTTTTAAAAGATGTTACCACTGGAGGAAGCTGAATCATGGCTATGATATGGCACTATAGTTCTACAAGATGTTACCATTGAGGGAAGCTGAATAAAGGGTAGATAGGCTGTCTTTGTATTATTTCTTAAAACTACATAGGAGTCCACATTGATAAAAAATTTAATGAAAAAAAATGGAAATTTCCTAAACCAACCTGTTCTGAAACTCCTATTAGAAAATGTATATGAAATGGAACCTAATTAAACTAAAGAGCTTCTGCACAGCAAATGAAACTATCCACAGAATAAACAACCTACAGAATGGCAGAAAATATTTGCAAACTATAAATCTGACAAAAGTCTAATATTCACTTTCTATAAGGAATGTAAACAATTGAACATGCGAAAAATGACCCCATTCAAAAATTAGCAAAAGACATGGACAGACACGTCTCAATAGAAGACATATAAGCAGCCAACACACAAATGAAAAAAGGTTCAGCATTGCTAGTCATCAGATAAATGCAAATCAAAACCCCAATAAGAAACCATTTCACACCACTCAGAATGGCTATTACTAAGAAGTCAGAAAACCTACAGATGCTGGTGAGGCTGCAGAAAAAATGGGAATGCTTATCCTGTTGGTAGGAATGTAAATTAGTCCAGCCACTGTGGAAAGCAGTTTGGAGATTTCTCAAAGAATTGAAAAGAGAACTACCATTAGACCTAGCAATCTCATTACTGGGTATATATCCAAAATAAAATGAATCATTCTATCAAAAAGACACATGCGCTTGTGTGTTCATCACAGAACTATTAACAATAGCAAAGCCATAGAACGAACCTAGGTGCCTATGAATGGTGGATTGGATAAAGAAAATGTAGCACATATACACCATGCAATACCACATACCCATAAAAAAAGAATAAAATCATGTTTTTTGCAACAACATGGATGCAGCTGGAGGCCATTATCCTAAGTGAATTAATGAAAGAACAGAAAACCAAGAAAGGCATGTTCTCACTTATAAGTGGGAGCTAAGCATTGAGTTCTCATGGACATAAAGGTGGCAAAAATACACCCTGGAGACTACTAGAGAGGGGAGGGAGTGAGGGGGGCAAGGGTTGAAAAACTAATTGTTGGGTACTACACTCACCACCTGGGTAATGGGATCATTTGCATCTCAAACCTCTGCATCACAAAATATACCCATGTAACAAACCTGTGCATGTACTCCCTGAATCTAAAATAAAAGCTGAAATTATAAAATAAAAATAGAACAATCAATAAAAAAGAAAAAACTATATGAATCCATTTTGTATGCTTCAAAATATTTTTGGAGTATAAGAAACCGTTGCTGTTGCTTTCACTGAGACTCAAGCTCTAGTGTGCTTACTCCCTTTTAATTTGATTAAACAATCTGGCTTTGTGCGTTCTTGGATAAATTGCCCTGCCCCTCCCTACAACGACAGAGAATAATCAAAATAGATAACCCTTCCAATTTCCTTGTACAGGTACAGCCAAGAAAACCTCTGGAGCCTGAAGGAAGCTGAGGCTGGGGTGGGTCTCAAATGATTTTTAAGCCTGAGATGAATAATTTTCTACCCCCCGGATCCTGCCTTTTGAATGATGGGATGGAAGGCGGTTTTATCTCAGAAATCACCACTAAAGAACCTATTCATGTAGCCAAACACCACCTGCTCCCTAAAAACCTATTGAAATAAAAAATAAATCTTTAACAAATGTAGAAATGTATTATAGGGACTATAAGAGAATTAAATATCATCCTGGACTGAATAGGGCTCCTCATCAGAATCCTGGCCTTAAAGAATCTTGCTTTGCTCAGTTTCTGAGAAAGGAGAGGTCGGGAAAGTCTAGGTCCTGGTATAAAAAGGTGCCTTTGGAGGAAATGCAAATCTCATACCAGCCATGCCAAGAATACTACTTGCTCACACATTTCAAACACGGTTTTTGGACCACCCAGAGGAAGTATTGAAAAATGTTTATAAAGAGCCTGAGAAGTCTCTCACATTCTCTCCTTTCTCAAAAGAGAATGATGCTAATTTCTAACGTGTAACTGCAAATGTCTTTGTGAGACTACATTAAAGAGATCAAATGTGAGTGTGAGCACGAAGACTAAAAGAGAGAGGACACATTGCCTTCCTCACAGCATTGAACAGTTCACACATTGTCTTCTTTTCCCCTTTCAAGCTTTCAAAATCTCAACTTCTCTGTTCTATTTCTACCACTGCACATAGTAGCTGGTCCATGAAGCTCTCGTTTGATGTCCTACATTTGTGCTATAGAAATGGCATGCATCTTTCAAAACAAGAGGAATAATGACTTTGTAAGAAACATTTAGTAATCAAAGGGAAAAGTCTTTATAGAAGATCCCTTATTTTAAGAATTACCCCTTTAGGGGTTTAACCAAAAGTTAGAATATTCTATCTTGAATTCCTGCATATATATTCAGAAGGCAGTTGAAAGGTGTTCTTCCAGGTTTGAAAACCAGCAAGTGAGAATGCTGGCAGAGACAAAGAGTAATTCTTAACTGATATTTATAGCCTTCACTTATAGAGATTTACAAAGAACTGTCAACTACATATTTGTATTTGCTATCATAGTATCTCTGTGAGAAATAAGCTGTTATTATGACCTAATAAATAAGGACTCCAGTGGTACAGTGAGATAGCTTTGTCCAAGGCCCTTAACTACTACAGGGTAAGCCACTGAACTGAACTCAGTTCTGATTCAAAGTTCCTTCATTTATGCACTTAAATTCGATTAGCATTTGTTATTTATTATTATTTACTGGATGCTCTAGGACTCAGTCCTGGAAATAAAAATAGCACATATTAGCTGGTGGTTTTGATTGCTCTCCAAGAACCAGACATTCTGTTAAGTGTCTTGCACACATTATCTCATTCTGGCTTGAGTTATGAGACATTATTTTACCCATTTTTATTAATGAAGCAGCCATGGTGAGAATTTAAAACTGTGGACAAAGTAGCGTTAAAAACTGGCTAAGCTTGGGTGTTAATTTGCTTTGGCCCAGTTTTGAAATGCATGCTTTTGCCACTGTGACATAGACAGCTGCTGCATGAAGAAGCCCTTCAGTGGGAGAGAGAGCTGCACAGATACAGAATTAGAGAATTGTATGCTAGGGGCTATCAGAATGATGACCAATATGCTTTGGAGTAAGTCTCTATCTACGCCTGGGATTTTGATCTGCATATATATTTTTTTAAAAATAGAACAAAGAACTTAGAACTTGAATCCAGACTCTTTGCTTCTCTCATGAGTCTTTAAAGAAAGGAGTCAAACATTCTTTGTATTGTGGTTTCTTGCCCACAGACTACCCATGTGATTTTTAACATGGTGTCTGCTTTTAAAAGCTGTTCTCTTTCTAAGCATCTGAGCACAATGAATTGCTTAGAAGAAAGGCTGGTTGACAGCCTCTCCCTCGGGAAGGTTTCACCATGCCACTTGGGAACCATGTGGAGCCTCATCCACAGGTCCCACAGTCACATGGAGAGCCTCCCATCACCCCCATTACTTTATTTATTTATTTTTTGAGACGGAGTCTCACTCTGTCGCCCAGGCTGAAGTGCAGTGGCGCCGTCTCAGCTCACTGCAACCTCTGCCTCCCAGGTTCAAGCAATTCTCCTGCCTCAGCCTCCTGAGTAGCTGGAATTACAAGTGCATGCCACCACAGCAGCTAATTTTTTTGTATTCTTAGTAAAGACGGGTTTTGCCACGTTGGCCAGGCTGGTCTCAAACTCCTGATCTCAGGTGATCTGCCTGCCTCAACCTTCCAGAGTGCTGGGATTACAGGCATGAGCCACCACACTCTGCCTTCCTCGTGACTTTATAATACTCACCGTGCCTTTTCCCTTCTCTTCTAAAGATAAAACATAAACTTTATTTCCTTGATCTGCTAAATAGCCCAGACGGCCTTTTTTCCACTTTCTGCCTGGCCTAATTTAAAGCAGATGAGGAGACATTTACTCCAAGAGATGAACAGAAGCCCAAGAGTCTCTTAGAGGAAGAACAGCAGGGACAGAATACACTTTTTAGGAAGTTTGAGGACTTCATTTATACAAATTTTAGTAGGAGTCAACAGAGTCTTGTGACTGCACACACCCCAAGTGAAGGGACGGTTTCGGCAGCACTGAGAAGATGATGATGTCTGGACAGAAGCTGTGATGCCAATAATGTCAGTCTTCTCTTACTTGGAATATTACATTCGGTTTTAAATTCATTTTTTTCCTATTTTTAAGCATATTCATTGAATAATATTTCAATTAAGGTTAATTTTCAGAGAATGGAATTGTCTCCTGCTAGTTGAAGGGACTTATTAGAGTACTAAGCAGATCACTGAATTGTTGGGATGGCGGAAGAAACAGACTACTAAAATGAGCTTCCAGGAAGGAGCCCCAAAGCTCAGTACAGAACTAGCTCGCCAGGTGCTGCTGCTCCTTGGGGATGAGGAGGTTTTAGTATCAGAACATTGCCTGCCAATCAGGGAAGCCACCTGCAAACCACCAGTTCCACAATCAGGCCACAATCAGCATCAAATAAATAGATGCCTTTCACCTTATCCTAGTTCTGAATTCAAAGAAACGCCTAATTGGAATGCTCTAAATCACATCTAGAAACCTAGCAGCAAGTACGGTTGAGAAAACCTAGCAAATACTTAAGTTTCTGACCCCTGTGAGACAAGAATACATACAGGGAGTTCGGAGTGAGCATCAATGAATTCAGTCTATAGTATTCACAATAAACAACTTTTGTTTTTTCCTCTGATAGCATCCAAAATTTTTTTTAAAAAGCTGAGAACACATTATTTACTTTTTTCTCTATTTACCCATTAACATTTTACTATGCAACACCTAAAACATATAATAATGTATAAATATTAAGAAACAAAGCTCATCTATCTAACAAGGGACTTATTTACGCCAATCTTGAAAAGGGTCAACAGCATTCTGTGCTTCACATACATACACCCCAAGTGTGAAAAAGTAATAGCCACAGTGAGATACTGGAGAAGTTCTACGAGAAAAAACGCAAAGGCTGCCCCCTCTTCCACTCTCCCTGTATGGATCTGAGTGCAGCACTTTCCAGGCTTTTCTCAGACACCTGTTGAGAAGGAAAAGGCAGACTGGTGTTTTGAAACAGATGTTCTCCAGCATTCAGAGCTCCCACCTCAGGTTCAGCAGGCTCCACGATGGTCATTATGTAAGATTTTTAATTATAATTTAGAAAGTAGAAAATCTTAGAACTTCTTTCATATTTCACGTTTTTATTTTTCAGAAATGTACCAGCAGCATTTAGTCATTCAACTGGCTTTTCCCTCCTGTTGATGAGATGGCGAGCTTCTTACCAATACACACGTTTCCCCGTGTCTAACATGCTCAGTGGGTTCACACAAATGTCAGGTCTGGACTTTTCTGGGCATCTCCATGATATCCTCATTCAGAGATTGAGACAATTCAGAGGTACAGAAAAGTATTGAAGAAAGTAATTGTTCTACAGGAGTATTTAGAAAAGGCCACCACAAGCTAAGGAGATGATTGTGAACTTGATGTTGAGGCACCAGCTAGACTAGTAGATGTGTGGGTTATGAAAAAAGAAAATCTACTCGTATATGGCTTGGTTACATCTTTCTCTATGGTCCTTCTTGTTAGGGGGGAAAGCTTTGTTCCAGCTTATGATTCCATGTAGAGGGCCTACTTAGTAAAACATCCCTTTTTCCCATGCCCTACTCACCCCTCCTAGAGTGAGTGCAAAATGGTGATGCCAGTGACTAAGGTAAGGAAAACCTCTACCCTTAGCCTAGGATTCAAGGTTCAAGAGAAAGATGCACACCACGGTTAAGCAGGTACTCAGGGCTCATTCAACATACAAGTGATTTGGAGTTTAATGCAATAGGAATATTTCAAGACTCCCTGACTGATAGCCCAAAGTGTTTAATGTACCCTGAGCCTTGATTCCTGACAAGGAAAAACTGCCTTAGAATCAGGGTTGATGTACACGCTACAAGTCTAGACAGGGCAGGAGAGACAAAGGGAATGTGAGCCAGACCCAGTTTTTGAACATCAGACATTGGTCTGTTGTGCATCACTTATTCTCACTCTTATGCCAGAGTGGCAGTGGGATTTGCATTGTCTGCGAGTAAGGAGGATCCTTTGCTAGTTCAGAACCTGAGCTTTTTTTACCTTGTGGCTTTGGACAAGTCACTACACATTCCTAAGCTTCATCTTTTCCAGAAGAAATGATCAGCAGAGGCAGGCAGTGTATATGCAGGACCTTCTTTACCATTGAAAGGTCCTTAGAAATAATTAGAATTATTTGTATTGGAAGTAGAAAAAAAGAAGTCTGATGTGACATAAGCGAGAAGGTGTGTTGGCTCATGGAACTGGAAAACCCAAGTGATGAATCTGACTGCAGAGACCATTTGAGTGTTTATCTGAGCCAGCTTTTGGATCTGCTCCCTCTGATTGGCTTCATTCTCAGGCTCTGTCTCATAGTCCCCAGCATGGTAGACTCTGCATTGTCAAGTAGAAGTTGTACAGGTTAGACTACATTGCCATTGTCATCACATGCTGTCCGGTGGATGAGATTGAATCAAGGCTCACTCCTGAAGCAATCGCCAGTGTAATGTGCTGTGCTTACTCATATATTCTACCATTAGGACTACAGCCACTCCACAAATAAAAATTAGAGCTGTTGCCTGAAGGAGACAACTGTGTAGCAGAAGAAAGAGAAAAAGGAGAAGGACTGTGTAGAGCAGCACTCTCCAGAGGAAATATAAGGTAAGCCACATATGTAATTTTAAATTATCTATAGACACATTTTTAAAAGTAAAAATGAACAAGTAAAATTAATTTCAACAATATATTCTATTGAACTTTTCCTTTTCATTTCCACAGATATTATGGTGGATTATGTTTAACTTAATATGTCTAAAATGTTATTTTTAACATGTGATCAATATAAACATTATTAGCAGGATAGTACTTTTTTCACACTATAACTCTGAAATTCAGTGTGTGTTTTACACTTACAGAATATCTCAATTTCAACATATTTTAAGGGTTCCATAGACACATATTGCTACCATATTAGGTAGTACAAGACTAGGACAAAAAATAACCACCGCTCTATTTCTTCATACCTACTACCACATTGGATGCTTACAACCCAGTAGTTAGGTTGAACCAGTGTTTCACAAGTTGAATGACTAGCTTAAGAAACAGAGGGATCAAAACTCAACACTAGATATCTTGAATTCAAATATAAGTTTTAAGGTCAATGAGGAATACATTACATGTTCTATAAAAAGAGGTTGGAGTAGACTTTTTAGATTTTTATTGAAGTAACAGAAGCTCCTTGCGTCAGGCCAGGTAGCCAGCTTGTAACCCAAACCCTGCTCATTCCACCCAACTTATACCAGAAGATCTCTCATTAGTTTCTGTAGGAAACCACCCCGTCCTGAATTTGTACTCCAGCCTTAATAAGTGAACTCTCTAGAGCAGAGACTCCTCCTCAACCCCAGTAAGGGTCTTTACAGTCTCCTCTTGTGTTTTGTGCAAATCTTTGTCTGGGTAATTGGTAATCTGTCTAATAAACATCTCCTTCTAGAACTCATTCTTCAATTTCCTCTCTTGCTTACCCTTTTTCTCGCCCCTGGAATCTTGCTTTTGTAACATGGGCCCTCCCACTTACAAGGAGACTCTACAGATTTTTTCTGCCTTAAGGGAACAATCTCACCCTTCATGGATCTCCCATCAAAAGAATTCTACATTCCTATTATCGGTTAGGTAATGGGTTACTTGTGCAGGATTTTCTTGCTAAACATGACCAGAGATTGTGCCTACTCCTCTGGTCATGACTGGGCACCTCAACTGATACTGCCCTTCACCCACCCTGGCAATGAATGGGGGTAATTTCTGTCCCATTAATCACAAATATATATGATACTAACTGTATTACTGTCAGCCATATTCTTTAGAGATGATATTCTGAATTTAAGGGACTCTTGGATTTTAGCAACTCTGGATTTAGGAAAAGAAATGAGTGTAGGAGCATGACCACTTATTAGCACTTACTATTTGTCAAGATAAATACTCTACATTTATGATTTAATGCAATAGTCACTAAGCTCCTGAAATTGCAGTAATTATCTATATTTTAAAGACGAGGAAACTGTGTATCCAAAAGTTCAATAAAATTGCCAGAAATCTCAGTCTAATAAGTAATGAATCTCCCATTCATTACTTATTAATGAATTATTAATTACAAAACCCAGGCCGGTGCAGACTGCCCCCTTCTCCCTCCCTCTGTTTGCTCTGTGTTTGCCTCTTGACCACACAGTCCCTTTAAAAGAGCCAATTAAAACAAAACAAAATAACTCTGAGGACTAAGAATCCAAGGCATTTGTGCTGCCCAAGTTCCATCATTCAATATTCTTTTGGGATGGAGAAGAAATAAAACCAAATAAAGAATTATGTGCCTTTTAAAAAATTCAATTGGCAAACTTTGAGTTTCATCTAAACAATTCATTTGGTGTTTATTGAGAATTATACTTCTCCTATCTATTTAATCATTCATGACCACAATGCTATAATACTTGATGGACCCAAGCAGGATTCCTCTCCTTGGTTTTTATACTTCACATGAAATTCAAGCTCCCTTTTTATGTAGCAAAATAACAGAGAGCATCTGAACAAAAGTGCTGTAGGAACCAGGAATCCAAGGCTTTTCTCACTTTGAGACTCATTGTGTTCCTGCACAGACTCACACACAATAGAATTCCAGATACTTTTAATAAATAGAATACTCCATTCTTTTGAAGAGCAATGATGTCTGTCTTGTGATCACCTCATCCTGCTATGGCAGAGTTTGCTTCTAATCTCCAGCATCATTATGATTCATGAATATGAGGGACACTATAAAGTCATCTGTAAATGTTCCTAGCACATGGCATGTACTGGATAAATGTTAGGCTGCCTCCTTCCTATCAGCACTCTTAAGGCCACATACAATTGTCCATTGAGGTAGAAAATGACCTCCAAGTTTTGCTCACAAATTCTCTAATGTCTATATTAATTACAACACCTTGAAGATATTTGTTTCTGTTTCTAAAGTGCATTAACATTCAGCATCCCACTCTGACAAACATCCCTGAGAGTCAGGCAGTACCGAAATAACATCTGTCTTTACACAAAAAGACAAAGGTGAAGAGAGGCCAAGAGATTTGTCGAAAGTAGATTTGTTCATCCGAATACAGAAGTTCAGTGAATTGGCTCACTTAATGCCCATCCCATGACTCACCTGGTTTACAAAGGAAAGAAAGCTAAAAACTACATTTCCCAGAGGTGCTGGTTACAGACATTAACACTTAAGGGAAGTTTTGTTTGGAATTTACCCCTGGGGAGAGTGGTAGGGTATAAAAGGCACACATTTGACCTGCAAGGATTGTAACAAAAGCAGCATAATCCTGAATCTTGCTAGTAGGGTTGGGCTTTTTAATTCACAGTTTCCTGACCTTGGTAAAAGCAGAAACTCCCTGGATAGTTCATTCTGCCGTGTGGCTTTGGAAGTCATTCCAGGAAGCTCAGAGCCTGCTGTGCAGCCTTGTCAGTGTTTAGAGGTATCCTGGCATTTAATACAATTTCTTTCCGCTTAATCATCTGAAGGGAGTTCTGTTAGTTGCAACTGAGAACACTGACTGGAGCTTATGGTTAAACCAATGATCAAAATCAGATTCTATTGACTCCATGAAAAAATAAAATATTTTATATAATGGCAAAACTTAAAGAGATAGGATGGTATAAATGGAAAGAAAAAAATAGGCCTTCGAGTTACTTATACCTGGACTCAAACCTCAACTCTGCTACTTGTGGACATGGATAAGAGTTACCAATATGGCCAGTAAGTGAAAGTTTACTGGAAGTTTTTGTGAAAAATGAGTCATGAGGTTGATGCCAGGCAAGTTTTCAGGTCAAAGAGAAGATGTGGTTATTGACATCAGGTAAGTGCAGGGTCTTAGCAGAAATAAAACTACACAAGTAACTTTCCATATGTCCTAGAAAATGCTTCTATAAAAATCAGTATAAAAGTAGGGGCCAAGCACCGTGGCTCACACCTGTAATACCAGCATTTTGGGAGGCCGAGGCAGGCGGATCACCTGAGCTCAGGAGTTTGAGACCAGCCTGGCCAACATGGTGAAATCCCATCTCTACTAAAGCTACAAAAATTAGTTAGGTGTGGTAGTGGGTGCTTGTAATCCCAGCTACTCTTGAGGCTGAGGCAGAAGAATGGCTTGAACCCGGGAGACCGAGGTTGCAGTGAGCCAAGATCATGCCATTGCACTCCAGCCTTCGTGACAAGAGTGAGACTCTGTCTCAAAAAAAAAAAAAAAGTAGGAAGAGCCATGATGTTAATATAATGCCCAACCTTGTTTTTTTTTACTAACCCTGTTTTTAGACTCTCCCTTTCCTTTAATCACCTAGCCTTGTTTCCACCTGAATTGACTCTCCCTTAGCTAAGAGAGCCAGACAGACTCCATCTTGGCTCTTTCACTGGCAGCCCTTCCTCAAGGACTTAACTTGTGCAAGCTGACTCCCAGCACATCCAAGAATGCAATTAACTGATGAGATACTGTGGCCAGCAATATCCACAGTTCCCAGGAATTCGTCAGATTGATAACGCCCAAAGCGCTGCGTCTATCACCTTGTAATAGTCTTAAAGCCCCTGCACCTGGAACTGTTTACTTTCCTGTAACCATTTATCCTTTTAACTTTTTTGTCTACTTTACTTCTGTAAAATTGTTTTAACTAGACGCCCCCTCCCCTTTCTAAACCAAAGTATAAAAGAAAATCTAGCCCCTTCTTCGGGGCGGAGAGAACTTTGAGCGTTAGCCGTCTCTTGGCTGCCGGCTAAATAAACGGACTCTTAATTCATCTCAAAGTGTGGCGTTTTCTCTAACTCGCTCAGGTACATTATGAATATCACAGAAAAAAATAGGACTTCTGGGGCCTCAAAATATGACTAAGAGGCACTGTACCTTGTCTTCATGCAGGTTGCCGACTTGTTGGAATTCAGTCCAATTTTCAGGAGAGAGACTGTTGCTCTTATAAACAGAGGCAGTAAAATGCAGGAGGGAGCAGTTCCAGGCACAGCTGCGGAGAAAAAATTCAAAGAGAACTCGGTAGACTCTTGGAGGTTTCTATGCTGTTTATCTTTTTTCAAGTAAAGGGAAATAAAAAGCAATAGGAGAACTTTCTTTTGGCCACTGTTTCCATGAGATCGCATTCCTCCACACAAGGGCTCTTCAAAAAATTGAAGATGGTCTATTTTACAATTAAAAATTAACTTATTAGGTAAGTGTTTATAATTCCTTTAAGAATTTCCTTGGAGTAAGCAGATTGAGAAACTTCCCCACTTTTCAACTCTTTAGGTGTTTTCCACTCATAATTTTCTTTCAAAATGGATTCCGTGAATTTTCTTAGGCCAAATTGTCACCTTCTTTTTAATGATACCAGGCAGAAAGAATTCTAGCCGTGTTTCAAGAAATGTACTCACCAGCTTGCAGTGAGCCGAGATCGTGCCACTGCACTCCAGCCTGGGCGACAGAGCGAGACTCTATCTCAAAAAAAAAAAAAAGAAAAGTACTCTCAAGCAAGGCCTGCCTGGTTTTATTCTTCACACTCCTTCCCCGGGGCTTCCAGGATTCTGAAAATTTTTCTCAGTCTTCAGTTCCAAGGGCATATTTATCTCTCAAGACAAGTAACCATTTGGCTCATCTGAGTTCTGAAACTTAGTCCCCATTTGCATGATAACATTTTTTGCAGGGCTGTTGGAGGAGAAAGTGGGATAATACATCGGCAGTAGTTCCCACTTAAACAATATTTCTTTGAGATAATTCTGGCTCTTCACTGAAAACCATTTCCTTTTATAGTTAGGTATCACCAAGAGGTAACAGCATGCTGGCAGTCCTCACAGCCCTCGCTTGCTCTCAGCGCCTCCTCTGCCTGGGCTCCCACTTTGGCGGCACTTGAGGAGCCCTTCAGCCCACCGCTGCACTGTGGAAGCCCCTTTCTGGGCTGGCCAAGGCCGGAGCCGGCTCCCTCAGCTTGCAGGGAGGTGTGGAGGGAGAGGCGCGAGCGGGAACCGGGGCTGCGCGCGGCGCTTGCGGGCCAGCTGGAGTTCCGGGTGGGCGTGGGCTTGGCGGGCCCCGCACTCAGAGCAGCCGGCCGGCTCTGCTGGCCCCGGGCAATGAGGGGCTTAGCACCCGGGCCAGCGGCTGAGGAAGGTGTGTTGGGTCCCCCAGCAGTGCCAGCCCACCGGTGCTGCGCTCGATTTCTCGCTGGGCCTTAGCTACCTTCCCGCGGGGCAGGGCTCGAGACCTGCAGCCGGCCATGCCCGAGCCTCCCACCCCCTCCGTGGGCTCCTGTGCAGCCAGAGCCTCCCCGATGAGCGTCACCCCCTGCTCCAGGGAGCCCAGTCCCATCAACCACCCAAGGGCTGAGGAGTGCGGGCAGACGACTTGGGACTGGCAGGCAGCTCCATCTGCAGCCCCCGTGCGGGATCCACTGGGTGAAGCCAGCTGGGCTCCTGAGTCTGGTAGGGAGGTAGAGAACCTTTATGTCTAGCTCAGGGATTGTAAATACACCAATCGGCACTCTGTATCTAACTCAAGGTTTGTAAACACACCAATCAGCACCCTGTGTCTAGCTCAGGATTTGTGAATGCACCAATGGACATTCTGTATCTAGCTACTCTGGTGGGGCCTTGGAGAACCTTTGTGTCCACACTCTGTATCTAGCTAATCTGGTGGGGAAGTGGAGGACCTTTGTGTCTAGCTCAGGGATTGTAAATGCACCAATCAGCACCCTGTCAAAACAGACCACTCAGCTCTACCAATCAGCAGGATGTGGGTGGGGCCAGATAAGAGAATAAAAGCAGGCTGCCCAAGCCAGCAGTGGCAACCCGCTGGGGTCCCCTTCCACACTGTGGAAGCTTTGTTCTTTCGCTCTTTGCAATAAATCTTGCTACTGCTCACTCTTTGGGTCCACACTGCTGTTATGAGCTGTAACACTCAACATGAAGGTCTGCAGCTTCACTCCTGAGCCAGCGAGACCACGAACCCACCGGAAGGAAGAAACTCCCAACACGTCCGAACATCAGAAGGAACAACTCCAGACGCACCCCCTTAAGAGCTGTAACACTCACCGCGAAGGTCTGCAGCTTCACTCCTGAGCCAGCGAGACCACGAACCCACCAGAAGGAAGAAACTCCGAATACATCCGAACATCAGAAGGAACAAACTCCAGATGCGCCACCTTAAGAGCTCTAACACTCACGTCAAGGGTCCGCGGCTTCATTCTTGAAGTCAGTGAGACCAAGAACCCACCAATTCCGGACACATCACCATGACTCTGACTTCTAGCTGCTGAGGTTTTGGCAGATGTGGTGTGTACTACTTCCCAGCCTTCCTAGTACATAAAAATATTCTAGGCCAGGCACAATGGCTCATGCCTGTAATCCCAGCACTTTTGGAGGCCAAGCCCAGTGGATCACCTGAGGTCAGGCATTCAAGACCAGCCTGGCCAACATGGCAAAACCCTGTCTCTACTAAAAATAACAAAAATTAGCTGGGCATGGTGGTAGGCCCCTGTAATCCCAGTTACTCGGGAGGCTGAGGCAGGAGAATCTCTTGAACCTAGAAGGCAGAGGTTGCAGTGACCTGAGATTGAGCCACTGCACTCCAGCCTGGGCAAGAGTGAGACTGCGTCTCAAAAAAAAAAAAATTTTACATCCTCCTCCATGCTCTGTCACCTTCCTGGCTATGTAGCCTAGCCATAGAAGTCAAGCATTGAAGATAGAAAAGATGCTATTATCCTAGATTCCTGAATGACTAATGGAGGAGGGCCATACGTGCCAAGAGAAACCTTTGTCCAGGACTGTGACATGAGGAATAAGATTATGATAAGCAATTAAAACATTGGATTTTATTTAGCTGGACTTCTTTGCCTTAACTAACACAAGTTGTGTTAAATTTTGATTTCCTAAAGAAAGGTTTTATTGGCCAGGCTCAGTGGCTCACGCCTGTAATCCCAGCACTTTGGGAGGCCAATGTGGGCAGATCACCTGAGCTCAGGAGTTCGAGACCAGCCTGAACCACATGGTGAAACCCTGTCTCTGCTAAAAATACAGAAATTAGCCGGGCATGGTGGCAGGTGCTTATAATCCCAGCTACACGGTAGGCTGAGGCAGAAGGATCATTTGAACCTGGGAAGTGGAGGCTGCAAAGAGCCATGATTGTGCCACTGCACTCCAGCCCAGGCGACAGAAAGAGACTCTGTCAAAAAAAAAAAAAAAAAAAAAAAAAAAAAAAAAAAAAAACCAGAAATAAAGGTTTTATTTATTTTCCTCAGCTTATTTTATATGATAACACATAGGGACAGCATAATTCTTTTGATCTTATTCATCTGCTCTCCATGCCTTAAAAATCTCATTGGCCCATAATGATAATGATGGTATTCCCTCTCCCTTGGGTGTGCCGTTCCATCATGTATTCTCAATATTGACAATATCATTCTTAAGGGAATAGAAATTGGTTATAGGTGAAGGGGGAGAAAACCGTGTTCTTCTGTGTAGAAAGCACAAATAATCATATTGTACTAAACAGATACATCATGATATATCTGGGGGATTGAAATTCTATGGGGGCATAGTAAGAAAAACGGTGTCTAAAATGTCTTGTTAGAAAGGCCATGATAAAGCAGCAAGGTTGAGAAGCACTGCCTTCAACGCAGCATTCTATGGTCCAGTGGTAAACATCTGTCCCCATTATAGCTATGAAGTATTTCTCAAATGGCTTCTTCACTTCCTTTAGAACAATGCATTTGCTAAGAAAACAATATGCTGTGTAGGTGTTTATTATGATAAAGATGAAATATATTGAACAAATCATAGCCAAGAGACTCACCAGTAATTTTCAGTCCATTCAGCAGTTCCCTCTGAGAAATCTTTTTCTGCAGTCTTTATAAATGACCAACCCTAAAAGGAGTTGAGTCAAGGCAAACAAATTATGTAAAGAAAGCCTGAGCATCCCATTGATAAAAGCCTTGGTGAAACAAAGACTTCTGCATTTGAGAGTATATTCTTTCTTTGAAAAGATGAAAAAGACAGTGATGAACTGAACTCTAGACCTAAAATAAGAGTTTATATTTGGGAATTCCATTCAATTAATTCAGTGGAAACTATCCCCTAGTCATTATCCACTGAATGCACTCCATATGTCTATATCCCTAAGAGTTATATATATTCATTGTACAAATGTTAGCACATTCACAAAAACAGTCATGCATCACTTAACAATAGGGATACATTCTGAGAAATGTGCTATTAGCTAATATTGTAATTGTGAGAACATCATAAAGTATACTTACACAAATCTGGATGTTGTAGCCTGCTACACACCTAGGTTATATAATATGTAGGCTACAAATCTGTACAGCATATTGCTGTACAGAATATTGTAGACAATTATAACACAATGATAAGTATTTGTCTATTTAAACATAGAAAATGTACAGTAAAAATATAATAGATAAAAAATGGTACACTCATAGGAAGCACTTACTATGAATGGGGCTTGCTGGATAGGAAGTTGGTCTGGTCGAGTCAGGGAGTAAATGCCATGTGAACATGAAGGCCTGGACCATTACTGTACATTCCTGTAGACTTTATCAAAGCTGTACACTTAGGCTACTTTAAATTTATAAAAATTTCTCTTCAATAATAAGTTAACCTTAGGTTACTGTAACTTTTACTTTACAAACTTTATTTTTTTAACTTTTTAGCTCTTGTAATAACACTTCACTGAAAACACAAATACATTGTGCGGCTGTAAAACTACATTTTCTTTCTTTGTATACTTATTCTATAAGCATTTTTATTGTCAAAATCATGTTTTAAAACTTTTTAAATGCTTTTATTAAAAACTAAGCCACAAACACACACTAGCTGAGGCCAACCCAGGCTCAGGATCATCCACATCACTGTCTTTTGCCTCCACACCTTGTCCCACTGGAAGGTCTTCATGGGCAATAACATGAGTGAAGCTGTCATCTCTTAGGTAACAATGCCTTCTTCTGTAATACCTCCTGAAGGACCTGCCTGAGGCTGTTTTACAGTTTACTTTTTAATATATAACTAGAAGAAGTACACTCTAAAATATAGATTAAAAAATGATACAGTATAGTAAATACATAAACCAGCAATATAGTTGCTTATTATCATGATCAAGTATTATATACCATACATAATTGTATGCATGATACTTTCATAGGACTGGCAACACAGTAGTCTTATTTTCACCAGCATCATCACAAACGTGTGTGTGACGTATGTGGTACAACATTACGATGGCGAGGAAGTCACTAGGAGATAGGAATTTTTCAGCTCCAATATAATTTTATGAGACCACCATCATATTTGTGGTCCATCTTTAATCAAAACATTGTTATGCAGCCCATAACTGTGCATAAATAAATCACCTATATACTCTCTCTTATCAGTAACTACTGCTAAATTCTGAGGTATTTATTTCTAGTATTTTTCTAGGCATACAAATTTGAACCAATGACTCCCCTAATAAAAATCGTTCAAGTAATTCACTGTTGATTAACCCACCACGAAGATAAAACAAGGTGAAATTAGAGCTTCCTTAAAGCACAGTGGCACATTAAACCTTTGGAGTTTTACACATACTTCCCTGTCTTCTGGGATGTTTCTTTCACACATTTGTCTGACTGGAGCACCGTTATTTATCTTTTAAGATCCAGATGCAATACCTTTCCCTTTGTTATGAATTTCTGACCCAACAACAACCTCTGGTGGAGTGGTTCATTACTCCCTTTGCCATAACTCTATCTTGCACATGCCCTATCATAAAGTGCTAGCATGCTGTATCTTATTTTATTTGTTTGGATGTACATCCCTTACTAAACAGTGAGGAAATTAATTGAATACACACGTATGTATGTAATTAGTTATCTACTGAATGTTGGATATTGTATCAAATACCATGGATTAATAAATTATGCCTAGCTTCCAGCTGTGCTAGAGAAAATTACAGCAAAACCATGTCTCCACCAAAAAAAAAGTATAAAAATATAAAATACAACAACAGAAACATATCTTTTAAAGGCTTTAAGGAGCTGCTCAACAACTAAGATGTGAAGAGCCAAATTATCAAGGAAAGGAGAATACAGAAGCTCATTGAGTTGAGCCCAACATCTGCATGTTGCTTTTTGGCTGAGAAATTTAGTGATTCTTGTGTTTAGGCAGAAAACTAAGAAGTTAGGTAGAGGAATAGATCATAAAAGCCTGAGAACCCACCAGACCTTAGGTAATCTCACTGGGCTGGGAAGAAAAATGTCAGGGTTTAAGGTTACAAGAACCAGCACTTAAAAACAAAACCCTGAGATGGTGAAGCAGAAAATTAAACTCAACACCATTTGCCAGTTTTTCCCTTGAAACATTTGCCAAACAATTGAACAGCCTAAGAGACTAAGAAGTCACTCAGAAAGCAGCTGAAAAACAGAACAGAGTTTTTTATAAATGTCACTATGGAGGAAAAACTGTAATTGCAACTCAAGACCCACTAAGAAAGATTGCTAAGAAATATCCCTCACTCTAAATTAGCACCTCTGGAGGACTAAATTCTAGGAGTGGTAAAATAGAGGAAGCTCAAGCCTCACAAAGACTACTAAGCAGTTTCAAATCTGTTCAGTCCTTGGGTGGATTGAGGAGATCTGATCCACTGCTATATACAAAGATAAAGAAAATGCTCTCAAGAGAAAGACACCAGTATGCAGAACCTCCACAATGTTCAGCAATTATTTTAGACACACTCAACAGGACTCATGCTAAAAACAAAAAGAAAATAGAACAGACACATACGTAACTTAGATATTGGAGATCTCAAGCATGGACTTTAAAATAATTTATTATAATATTGATAAAACCTTTAGAAATTTGGCATCTGTACAAAAAATCAAATAAAAATCTTAACAATGAAAAATTCATAAGTAAAATGTACAGCTTAACTCATGGGTCAAACGATTTGTTGGGCGTGGTGGCAAAGAACATTCATGAGCTGGAAAATTGTCAGTTAGAGATATCTCAAACATGGAGAGCAAAGGAGACAGAAAGCACAGAAACATAAAAACATAAGAGATACATAAAACATAATAGAAAGATCCAGTGCATGTAAAATAAATACCCAGAGGGAAGAATGATAATATAAGGGAGAATAAATATTTGAGGGGATATTGGCTAAGAATTGTCCCAAACTGACAAATGACTCAAGCCAGAAATTCTAGAATTACTATGAGCCCCAAGGCAAATAAATAAAGCAAGTAAATCACAATGGAGTTATTTTAGTAGTAGTCTTGTAAACGTAAATCATGGAGGTAATCTTGTAAGCATTCAGTTAAAAAAATAAAAACAAAATACAAGAACTGATTCAGTATTTTTAAAGAATCTACAATATCAACGATATAGAACTTATCAACAGAAATGATGAAAGCCAAAAGACAAGAGAACATGTCTTCAAAATGCTGGAAGAAAACAAACAAAAACTGAAATGATATATCCAATAAAAATATTCTCAAAGGGGGTGATAAAATAAAGACATTTTCATACAAAGTATTAATTTAATTTCCATCAGATTTACACTAAATGAATTCCAGAAGATATGATTTAATCAAAAGGCAAATGACCCAAAAGGAAACACAAAAATGTAGAAAAAAGACAAAAAGAATGGAAAATGAATAAACATTTGGGAAAATAGATAGTTATCATTTAGAATAAAACTCTCAATTCAAAATTCGAAGTCCAGCAAAAATACCTTTCAAAAATATAGAAAAATTCAAACAAATCAACTAAATCTCACAAAACTTAAAACTAGCAGAATTATGTTACAAGGAATCTTTTAAAAAGATACTCAAGCACAAACAATATAATATAAGATTAAAAGTAGATTTACATAAAGAAACTAATGACCTGGAAAGAAGATAAATATAAAAGCATTTCTCCTTTAAAAAGATTCTAAAGGATAATTGTCTAAAGCAAAAATAGTACAAATGGATTGTAGCTGTAGAACATATGCAAAGAGAAATGCATACCAAAAATAGAACAAAAGATAGAGGTGACTGAAATTATATTCTTATAAGACTATAAGGTTTCAACATTTTACATGAAGTTTTATATTATTTTTATTGAGACATAACAGATGTATATATCTTCTAGGTACATGTGACATTTTGATATATTCACATAATGTGATCAAATTGGAGTAATTGAGATATCCGTCACCTTAAGCATTTTTCTTTTCTTTATGCTGGAAACATTCAGATTATTTGCTCCTATTTTGAAATACAAAACAGATTATTGTTAACTATGATCACTCTACTGATCTATTGAACACTAAGTCTTATTTATCTTATCTAACTTTATTTTTATATCCATTAGTTAACTCCTCTTCACTCCCCCCTCTCCATTCCCACCCTTTTGAGCTTCTAGTAACCACCAATCTATTCTCTTTTTGAGATCTACATTTTTAGATCCCACATGTAGTCAGAACATGTAATATTTGTCTTTCTTTGTCTGGCTTATTTCACTTAATATAATAACCTATAGTTCCATCCATATTACTGCAAATGACAGGATTTCGTTATTTTTTATGGCTTAATAATATTCCATTGCGCATATGTACCATATTTTCTTTATCCATTCATCTGTTGATGGCACTTAGTCTGAAACCGTATTTTGGCTACTGTGAATAGTGCTGCAGAAAACAAACATAAGAGTGAAAATATCTTTTCTAAATACTGATTTCCTTTATTTTAGATATATACACAGTAGTCAGATTCCTGGATCTTTTAAAGGTAGTCCATAATGAATTAAAAAGTTATTTTAAAGCTATAGGATAACCATTAAAAATCAAAGATAGATAGGTAGATAGATAGATAGAGAGATAGATAGATAATGCCAATAATGGAGATAAAATAAAGTTATAAATATATCTGATTAATTAAAAAACAGAAAAATGAAAAACAAAAAACAAAAAGTGGATGAAGGAAATACAAAACAATAACTAACAAGATGGTATATTTAAAATTGAATATACCCATAATTATATTAAATGTAAATGCTCTAAATACATCAATTAAAAGATAGATATTTTCAGTTTAGATAACAACAAGGCCAAACTACATATCATCTCAAACATACATACACACAAACAAAAACAAAAAATAACACCTTAAACATAAAGATGTGTATAGGTTACAAGCATGGGATAAGATATACATTGCAAACTTTAAGTAAAAGAAATCTGATGCAGAGAAATTGGCCAAAACAAAGGGGCTACAGGCCCCATGAAAGGCTGAAACCCAGCATGGCAATCATTAAATTTTAAAGTTCCAAAATAATCTCCTTTAACTCCATGTTTCACATCCAGCGCCCTCTGATTCGAGGGGTGGGCTCCCAAGGCCTTGGGCAGCTCCACCTCTTTGGCTCTGCAGGGTACAGACCCTGCAGCTGCTTTCACAGCTGGCATTGAGTGCCTGCAGCTTTTTCAGGTGCACAGTGCAAGCTGTTGGTGGGTCTACCATTCTGGGTTCTGGAGGATAGCAGCCCTCTTCTCATAGTTCCAGTAGGCAATACCCCATTGGGGACACTGTCACTGGTCTCCAACCCCACATTTGCCTTTCATACTGCCTTAGCAGAGGTTCTCCATGAGGGTGTCACCCCTGCAGCAGACATCAGCCTGGACATCCAGATGTTACTATACATCCTCTGTAATTTAGGCAGAGGTTCTCAAACCTCAACTCTTAATGTCTATGGACCCACAGACTCAACACCATGTGGAAGCTGCCAAAGCTTGGGGCTTCCATCCTAGGAAGCCACGGCCTGGGCTGCATCTTGGCCCCTTTAGCCACAGCTGAAGTGGCTGGGCTGTAGGGCATCATGTCCCCAGGCTGCACAGAGCAGCTGAGCCCTGGGCCTGGCCCCCAGAACCATTTTTCCTTCCTAGGCCCCTGGGCCTCTGATGGGAGGTGCTGCCAGGAAGGTCTCTGACATGGCCTAGAGTCATTTTCCCCATTGTCTTGGCTATGAACATTCAACTCCTCATTACTTATGCAAATTTTTGCAACCGGTTTGAATTTCTACCCAGAAAATGGGCTTTTCTTTTCTATCACATGGTCAGGTTGCAAATTTTCCAAACTTTTATGTTCTGCTTCCCTTTTAAACAAAAGTTCCAGTTTCAAATAATCTTTTTGTGAATGCATAGGACTGTGCAATTTCAGCAAAAGCCAGGTCACATCTTGAATGCTTTGCTGCTTACAAATTTCTGCCAGATACCCTAAATTATCTCTCTCAAGTTCAAAGTTCCACAGATTTCCTAGATCAGGGGCACAATGCCACCAGTCTCTTTGCTAAAGCATAGCAAGAGTGATCTTTGTTCCGGTTCCCAATAAGTTCCTCATTGCCATCTGAGACCACCTCAGCCTGGACTTCAGTGTCCATATCACTATCAGCATTTTAGTCAAAACCATATTACAAGTCTCTAGGAAGTTTCAAACTTTCCCACATATTTCTGTCTTCCAAGCCCTCCAAACTGTTCCAATCTCTGCCCATTACTCAGTTCCAAAGTCACTTCCACATTTTTGGGTATCTTTATAGCAGTGTCCCCCTCTCATGGTAGCAATTTGCTGTAGTAGTCCGTTTTCATACTGCCTTAAAGAACTACCTGAGACTGGGTAATTTTTGAAAAAAAAGAGGTTTAATTGACTCAGTTCTTCACACTTAACAGAAAGCGTGACTAAGAGGCCTCAGGAAACTTACAATCATGGCGAAGGAAAAAGGGGAGAAAGCAGGTCTCGCCATAGTGGAACAGGGGAGAGACAGGGGTCGGTGGGGGAGGTGAGGTGGGGGTGAAGTGCCACACACTTTCAAACAACCAGATCTCGTGAGAACTCACTCACTATCACAACAACAGCAAGGGACAAGTGACAAGTACACCCCTGGATTCGATCACCTCCCACCAGGCCACTCCCAAGACTTGTAGGGATCCAGATAAGATTTTGGTGGGGAAACAGAGCCAAATCAAATCAGTATCCATGAAAATTAAAAAAATTTTAAAAATGGGAAAATTTGAAAACTTAGTAACACACTGATAAATAATTCAGGGATGAAATAAAAAGTGAAAAGGATAATTAAAAATGTTTGAAGTTGCAATTAAAATATGACAGTAAAACATGTAGGATACAGCTAAAGCAATGTTTAAAGAGACATTTACAACATTAAATTTTTATATTAGAAAGGAAGATCATTCTCAAATCAGTGATCTAGGCTTCTATTCTAAAAAAACTAGAAGAATAATTAAGTAGAGAAAGAAAATAATGAAAGGCAGAAATCCATAAAATTGCGAAAAGAAAAGTTTTGAAAAACAATGGGAAAAAAAGATAGTTCTTTGAAAAGCTCAATAAAATGCTAAATCATTAGCCAGACTAAGAATAAAAGAAAGAATAAACAAGTTGCCAATATCAGGAATAAAAGTGGAAACATCTCTATAGATCCTTCGTAGATGAACAATATAATGAGAAAATTTAGGAACAAAGTTATACCTTCAAAGTAAGAAACAGAGAACATTCAAGAGAATACAAAGAATGATAAAAGGAGACAGCATTCCATATCCTACAGAAATTAAAATACACAAAATATGAAGAACTTATTAACATAAATAAGTCAAACATTTTAAAATTCTGATAAAATAGATGAATTGCTATAAAAACACATCTTTCCTGAAACTGAAACAAAAATCTGAATAATCATATACATTAAATACTTGAAAAATGCACAGGAAAAGATCTTCAGGAATAAATGGCTTGACCCTTGCACTCTTAGAAGTATTTGTAGAAAAAAAAACAGAACATTAATATCACGCAATGTTTTCTTTTCTTTTCCCAGAGAATGAGAAAAAAAGAAAAATTCTCAACTTGCGTCATGAGGCCCTAGCAAAACTTTGATATGGAAACTTGAAAGGAAAATAACAACAACAACAACAAAAAATGAGAAGTCTTAGCCAATTTTTCTCATAAATATGAATCCAAAAATCTTCAATGAGTTATTAATGTAAAATTGATATCTAATTGACATATAGTAAAATGAGGATATACTATTTTTCAATCTTGTTAAGCTTATTTCAGAAAAGTCTTAGTAATTGAAAATTAATATAATTTACAATATTAACACAATAAATACAAATTATATGATTATCACAGTAGATGGAGTAAAATTGTTTTATAAATGTCAACACTATTTGAATAGAAACAAATTTATAGTGAATGAAAACAACCTTTCTTAATAAATATTATCTACGAAATATTCTGTATCCTATCCAAAAAAAAGTATTAAAATGGGAAATCTTTGAAAGGAAAAGGAAGAAACAAAGTGTTGCTATTTGCAGATTATGTAATTACAAAAATAAAAACAAGGATGTTGACAGCCACCCTTTAAAATTAATAAATGAATTTAACAAGTTGCTGAAGGCAGATTAATATAAAAAACTCAATTGTATTTCTATATTCCATCAAAATTATATCAATAATGCATTTTAAAATACCATTTAAAATAGCACTAAAATGTCAAATAGTAATAAATCCAATAAATGGCATGCAAGACATCTTTCACAACACTACAAAACACAAAGGAGGGCCGGGCATGGTGGCTCAAGCCTGTAATCCCAGCACTTTGGGAGGCCGAGACGGGCAGATCACGAAGGTCAGGAGATGGAGACCATCCTGGCTAACACGGTGAAACCCCGTCTCTACTAAAAATACAAAAAAATTAGCCAGGCATGGTGGCGGGCGCCTGTAGTCCCAGCCACTCGGGAGGCTGAGGCAGGAGGATGGTGTGAACCCGGGAGGCGGAGCTTGCAGTGAGCCGAGATCGCACCACTGCACTCCAGCCTGGGCGACAGAACAAGACTCCGTCTCAAAAAAAAAAAAAAAAAAAAAACCACACACACAAAGGAGAAGAATTAAATAAAACAAATAAAAGGGGAAATATATTATGTTAATGAACTAGAAGAATCACTATTATAAACACACCAATTTCACCTAATTTGGACAACAGATTTAGGGGGATCCTAATCATCTCCTGATATTTTTGGTTTTGTTTTCAATGAAAATGAATAAGTTAATTGTGAAATATATACAAGCATGCAAAGGAACAGTAAGAGCTACACATAAACAGAAACAAGGTTGGATGACTTATTAGCAGAGAGTAAGACATTATAAAGCCACAGTGATTATAACATTGTGTTATTTGTGCAAGTATAAACTATAGAACTAAACAGAGTTCAAAAACAGACATCACATCTATGATAATTTGATTCATGAAAAAGATACACTAAGAACAATGGGGGAAAAATGAATTTTTAAATAAATAATGCTGTCAGAAGATATTAAATGGAAAAAAGAATTTTTATTTCTACTTTAGGACTGAAATAAATTAATTTAGGATAAACTTAGAAGTTGACTGTGAAAGTGAAATGCATGTTTAGAAGAAAACAGTAGAATATCTTCACAGCATTGGAATAGGATAAAGATTTTTCAAATAGAATGCAATAAGCTACAACAATAAAATATATGTTTGATAAATTGAACTTTATCAAAGAACGTCATTAGGATAATACAAATACAAATCCTGGAACAAGTATAAAATCTACAAAGATGACATGTAAGAATCTCATGAGGAACCTCATTGATTCCTCAAATTAATGAGAAAAATGTAAACACAATTTTAAAAGATGCAAAATCAAAAAGAGAATATTAAAGTGACCCATAAATACAGGAAAATATATTCAATTTGTGTAGTGATCAGAGAAATTCAAATTTAAACCATAATAAAATACCATTACCCAATCACTAGAATATCTACACTTTTAAAAGACCGACATTGTCCACTGTTGTAAAGTAATGGCATAACTGGAACCTTCATATGCTAACACAAATGGTACAAATTGGTACAACCACTTCCAAAAACTGTTGGCAGCGTCTGCCAAAGGTGAATATATAAATACCCTTTACCCAATAATTTCATGCCTAGTATATACCTACAGAAATGTACCCATAAGTGCACCAAAAGTCATGTACAAAAGTGTTCATAGCAACGCTACTCTTAACACTCAAATGTGGAAACAACCAGAATGTAAGTCTAAAGATAGATAAGTAAAATAGTCATATATTCATACAGTGGAATGTGATAAGAATGATTGGTTTTCCACAATACACAATAGGGATGAATTTTACAAAAATGATATTGAGCGAAGGAATCCAAACAAAGAAGGGGTAATAAGGTGAAGTGTAAAATCAGGCAAAAATCATCAGTGGTAACAGGCTTTGGGACTGTAATTGCCTCAGGAATTTATAGTGATAGGAAAGAGACAGGAGTTTCTGTTCTATTTTTCAATCTAGGTTTAGTGTATTTGTGTCAAAGTTGTAAAAAGTTTTTTACAAAAAAAAATCATAAAACTTCATTGAGCTTATGGCTTATGCATTTGTTAAGTGTCAGACACTGCTGCTTCAAAGCACTTGGTACTCTCAAGCCGCTTTCAGGCATTAACAGCACAAGGTTTAAACAAACATTGAATTTTTACTTTTTCTCATGATAGCTGCGACTTTGAGCAAGTCATTTAACATCTCCAAGCCTGTATTTTACCTGTACATAGAGTCTGACAATAATATTCATCCCACAGAATTATTTTAAAAATTTAGTTAATTTAAGGTATAGAGTATGTAACATAGTGTCTGACACTAAATACACCCCCAAATGTTAAATATGATTATTAATGCATATTAAATATGTATGACAATATCTGGCATGTAGTAAGCCATCAATGTTAATAGTGATTATTATATTAGTAGTATTAGCAAAGTTCATGCAGGAATCATTTTAACCCAAGGCCTGCCACATATTATTGTCTCTGTAAAATGGTGTGATGCTAAAATTCTAAAGAAAAGCAGCCCTATCCTTGGTCTTAAAGTTGGTGATGGCTCCAGGTTTCCTGCTTTCTTTTTTTTTTTTTTTTTGGTGATGGAGTCTCGCTCTGTCGCCCAGGCTGGAGTGCAGTGGCGCGATCTCCTCTCACTGCAAGATCCGCCTCCCAGGTTCACGCCATTCTCCTGCCTCAGCCTCCCGAGTAGCTGGGACTACAGGCGCCTGCCACCACGCCCGGCTAATTTTTTTGTATTTTTAGTAGAGACGGGGTTTCACCGTGTTAGCCAGGATGGTCTGGATCTCCTGACCCCGTGATCCGCCCGTCTCGGCCTCCCAAAGTGCTGGGATTACAGGCGTGAGCCACCGCGCCCGGCCGGTTTCCTGTTTTTCTAAAAGACCTGGAGATTGGAGAGAGAAAGAACAGCTCTCTGGCAGTTAGTTATCCCTGCAGTATGGGAGCATGTTGATGATAACTAAAATTGCAATTAGAGGAATTTCCTCACCATGCTTCTGGGCATCATTACCCTGGTTTCACTACAAGAGTCTTTAGCCATTTTCAATCTGTGCCTCATTAGACAGTCAGCAGCATGTAGAGTCTATGGAGACATTTGGTAAAATAAGCTTTGTGAAAAGGAGTCCGCCTTTTCCCTCCCAACCTTTTTCTACCTCTAAGTGTCTGTTCCACAGAAGCTGGGGGATGCCAATGAGGGTTTTGGGACTCGGTTTCCCATTCCATCAAAGTCCTTTTTCCCGGCAGGGCGCGGTGACTCGCCTGTAATCCCAACACTTTGGGAGGCCAAAGCGGGCGGATCACCAGGTCAGGAGATAGAGATCATCCTGGCTAACACGGTGAAACCTTGTCTCTACTAAAAATACAAAAAAAATTAGCCTGGCGTGGTGGCACGCACCTGTAGTCCCGGATACTCGGGAAGCTGAGGCAGGAGAATCCCTTGAACCCAGGAGGCAGAGGTTGCAGTGAGCCGAGATCGCACCACAGGACATTGGGAAAATGTCCTTTTTCCCAATTTATGTATGCGTGAAAAACATAGGAGACCTTTGCTATTTCGTTACATCATAAATCATTTTATTCCCAGACACAGGAGATGCAGGAGAAGCCCACTGCTGCCTACATTGCTTTGGGATAGGACTTAACCTCTGCATAACTTGGATTACTTTTCTGGGAAAATTGGAAAATAAAAATTGCTATCTGTCCAGTTGTGGGATTGAATGAAATCCAGAGTCATGAACGTTGTGTTTCTAACTCTTCACGTTCAGAACCAAGGATTCCTCAACCAAAGCACTGTCCCATCAAACCACACCAGGAAATTTCCCAGCACAAACTCTCCAGTCTCTGTCCTCCAGGCCTTTGCTCAACAAATGTCTCTTCCCAGAGGTGTTCTTCTCTTCATGATGTGCCTATAGAAATAAATCACTGCTTTCTAAGTCAAGCCCAAATCCATCCTTTTTATCTCAGTTAGAATTAACTTCATCTGAGCCCAGTGGTTCTCAATCCAAGGTGGATTAAGACATTTAGCATATCTAAAGACATTTCTGGTTGTCACAACTGGGACAGGTCACCTTGTGGGTAGAAGTCAGTAACACTGCTAGACATCCTGTTATATGCAGGACAGACCCCCCACAGCAAAAAATAATCCAGTCCAAAATGCCAATAGTGCTCAGGTTGAGAAATCCTGTCCTAAACTATCATCTTTGACTTAGCCAGAAACCTCTTTTGGCCTCTGCCTTACCAGGGTGGTTCCTGTGCATGTTTATCAGTCTTGAGCAGTGAGTTCCCAGAGGAGGGGGCACAACCTCATATCATCTGCTCATCTTGATGCCAACTTCAGTGCCTGTCACAGTGCTCTTCCTGCTCAGAGGCTGTGCTCGGAAGTGTTGGCTTTGTGGGACTGGAATTCTGTTTGATTTAATCGTATATTGCCAATACTCAGCTTTCTTTCCTTCCAGCTTATCCTAGGTCTAGGAGTTAAAGTGGTCAGAAGAAGAGATGTTGGTGTAAACTCCAATAACCAAAGGAGATATTTAAACTGCTCTCACTGCTACACACCATACAAACTAAAGCTGCAGGAGTGGAAACTTCAATAAGGAATGTATTAGTCCGTTCTCACACTGCTATGAAGAAATACCCTAGACTAGGTAATTTATAAAAGAAAGAGGTTTAATTGACTCACAGATCCACATTGCTGGAGAGGCCTCAGGTAACTTATAATCATAGTGGAAGGCTCCTCTTCACAGGGAGGCAGGAGAAAGAACGAGTGCCAGCAGGGGAAATGCCACACACTTATAAAACCATCAGATCTCATGAGAACTCATTCACTATCATGAGAACAACATAGGGAAATCCCCCCATTATTCAGTTACCTCCCACTGGGTCTCCCCCATAATGTGGGGAGATTATGGAGATTACAATTCAAGATGAGATTTGGGTGGGGACACAGCCAAATCATATCAAGGAACAAGGATGTGATTCCTCAGTGATGTTATTGGGAGCAAGGTAAGTTGCTAATGGGGCTTTTGCTGTGTTGGGGTGGGAGACAGATAAAATCTTGGGTTTTATCAGGGAATAGTCAGTTTGGGGATCTGGGTGATCCTAGCCATAGGCAGAGCATGAAAACATGCATAAGGTAACTCATGGATTATTATGGGGCACACCTGTCCTTCTCTGACTGCCCTGATAAACTTCTATGATCATCTGACTAAAACTTTTTACCCCCACCCAGTATATGCCCTACCAAAGATATGGGTGGGGGTGTGCAGGGTAAGCCCTTCCCCTTTCTCAGTGGTTCTTGCATCTCTAGGAGTCAAGGGAACATGCACTTCACCCTCAAATGCTATTTCTATGGTCCTAATCTTTTGGGATTCAGATTCGTACTCAACCTCTGTAAGGTACTTGGATGTGCTTTGGTCAAGAATAGGCTGAAGTAAACATCCTGCATCACTCCGTGAGTTTGGAGTGCAGGCGCATATCTCCACTTGGTATATAACCTGTTTGTATAATCTCATACTTGGCTCAGAGCCACTGTTGTTTGAAAAAGGTATAACTGCCCTGCTGACATTATACATACAGCATGGCATGGCATGGCTCAGGCACAGTGGCTTATACTTGGAGAGAGAGAGAGTTAAACTGCTGACCCTGTAGGGAGAGCTGGCCATGCAGCTGTGTATGGGAGCTGCATGAACTGCAGAGCCGGCTGCTGAGAAGGGAACAGACAGCTGAGACAGAAACAGACTGTGTGAGAGAGCTGCTGATGAGAGAGCAGCTGAATAAAACCATTTTTCACCTGCCTACGCCGCACCCCCCACAACCTGACTGTTCTTTCAGCTATCTGCCACCCATCCACCCACCCCCTTCGGAACTCAGCATGGCCTGGAACCTAACACTGGGGGCATAACATTTGGCATAGTCATCGCAGGACAACCTCTTATCTCTTTGATTAGATTATCTCACTTGTTTTTCCTACATGACTGGATGATATGGGAGTCCTGGGGCACAGCTAAGGCCTGTGAAAAATTGTAATTTTCATCCAGATCATAGGCCAGAGCTGCAATGGAGTCTTCCTGGTGCACACCCACACCAGCCAGTGCAATATGATTAGATGGTTCTTAAAAGCATGTGGGAAAGTAGCCAAGGCTGGAACAATCAGGCATAGCCACTTGGCAGATACATCTTAGGAAACACTAGTGGCTGATTGAGCGTTGATTGAAAATTGGAGATCCTGAATCCCATTTACCTATTTTTCTATCTCTTTTCAACTTAAAGACATAAACAATGTGTGGTGCAGTTGGCATAGAGAGATGAGTCTGGTCTTTCATTCGCTGATTCATTGAATATTTTCTAAGACTTACCTCATGCCAAACACCAGGCTAGGTACTGAGAACACAGTGGGTGGCCAAAGGATGTGAGGAGATGTGGTCATTGATTCGAGGGATGTTAAGGAGGCGATAGCAGCAGTCCTTGTGATAGAGGGGACATGGAAAATCAGAAAGGGGGTTGTCAAGAGTGATTCTGAGGTTCTTCAGGTTCAGAATCTGGATGGATAATGGCACCATTTACTGAGACTGAGAGAGCTAAAGGAGGTAAATCAGAAGGATGGAGGATCAGGAAGAGAGCTTGGCATGTGCTGAATTGAAGACGCTTTGGAGCCCTCCAAGGTATGATGTCGAGTGGGAAGTCGGCCACATAGCTTTCTTTCTCAGGAAGGAATTCTAAGCTGGTATTGCTAAAGTTTTGGTGGTAATGGAAGACTTGGGTGCACCTAAGTTACCCTATTTTCAAACTGGATTCATCTTCCCACTTAATTAAGGAGATGAGTACTATGTGGGCTCCCAATGGAAAGTAATAGGATGCTAAATGGAACAATTAAGCTGATTGGCATTCACTGATATCAGAGAGTAAAGAAACCCCAAGGGGAAATCCTAACCATCACGAATCACATCATTAAAAGAACTTGAAAGTCATGGATAATTTTTCACTACATTATACATCTACCTTTTAGCCCTTCAGACTGAGGCTATATTTTGCCGTTTTGTGAAGATAAAACCACAGTGATGAGAGATTGCTGTAGCTTTTCATCTCCTTGGAAAGCATCCTGATGAAGGCTAGGCATCTAAAGGCCCACAAATGCACCTGCAACGTGTTTCTGCTTTTCATTTATTTCTTATACATTCTGCTTCACCCATGAAATTCCATCTGAAAGGCAATGAGGAATGATGTTCTCTGTTCTGAGGCCCGGAACAAGGAGGATCAACATACTGTTGTTTCTTCACTTGTTAAAATTTCTCATTGGTTTACTCTAAGAGGTAAGTCTTAGCAAATATTCAATGAATCAGCGAATGAAAGTGTTTCTCTATGGGAGCAATTTTGTCCCCCAGGATACACCTGGTAATGTCTGGAGATGTTTTTGGTTGTCATAAATTGGGGAGAGCTTGCTACTGACATCTAGTGGGTAGAAGCCAGAAATGCTGCTAAATACTCCACAGTGCGCAGGACAGCTCCCACAAGGAAGAAAGGAAGAATTGTCCAGTCAAGTCTCTCCATAGTACCAAGGTTGAAGAACGCTGTTATACAAAATGGCGCCACAATGCCAAGCTGTCACTCAAACCCTTCTGTGATCCCTCTCTCGAGGTGTCAGCTCCATCTAATACCTTTACCTTCTCATATGTTGTTCTTCAATCATTTCGATCTAGTCATAACATCTGAAACATTATGAGTATGTATATTCCGTGAGAACAGGAAATTTTTCTTTTCTGTTTTGCTCATTCCTGCTGTTCAATAAATAACTGTTGAATGAGTGAGTGAATGAATACTAAGTGTAGTGCTTGCAAAGACAACTTCTCTTCCTGGAATGTTTTATTTTCTCTGTGTTGAGACCTAATAAAACATTGAACACTGGAGCATCACATCTTTGAGATGTTCCTCCTTGCCCCAGGCAGCCTGTCCTACCTCTTCCACTGCGCCATTTTTCACCTTTGACATCCCTCTATTTTGTTTTCATCGCACTGCACTGCAATTTATCTTATCTCATATTTATCTTCTCTATATGACTCCAAGTACCTTTAAGGCAGTGCTCCTGCCTGATTTACTGTCTCCCGTACCTGTCACAGTACGTGCCACTGAAGACATTCTCAGTAAAGATTTTTTTAATGGGTGAATGAATGAATGAGGGGGTAATTGAATTCTTGCCTTGGAACAAACATGGTGCCTAGAGGGTGGGAGAGTCACTGTAGCTAACAGTGAACACAGTCCCACCAGGTAGCATCCCCCACTCTGTGTGTCTGCATGAGCCCCAGGGAGCACACAGGAACCCCCGCAGGGCCAATCAACTGCTGACTATTGTGGGCACAGTTTGGAGTTCTTGAGAATAAAAATACCACAATATATAGATTTGTAAAAGTAAGAGAAATAGAGAACGTGTGTTAAGAAAGACATTAGGTCTATGTAGAAGCAGCCAGCATGATTTCTTCACTTTTCATAGAGAGCATTTCCCAAGGGACACTTGGGGAGGAATTGATGTTTCCAGCATTGAGGTAGACACTGAGAGGTCCAGTGGAGAAGGGCCATGTGGCCAGTCACCCTGCCTCTCTGCACTTGATAAAAATAAAAGTCAAAATCCATGTAGGGCCAGATTGTCTGGAGGTCAAGGTAGAAGGAGCTGAGTAAAGGAACAGACAAATGAGGGCAGTGAATTAGCCCAATGTCTGTCAGTACAGACCGCTGGTAAATACATGCTCTTCATGCGAGCCTGGTGGGGGTAGCTGATGCGCTCATCCCTCAGAACTTAGAGGAACTGAACAGGGAAGCAGAGTGAGAAGTGTTGCCCCGCCCAATTGCCTCCAGCCGGTTTATTTATGGCTGGGGTAAGAAAGGTAAAATTTATTACTAGCGAAACTCAAAAAAAAAAAAAAAAAAAAAATAGAAGAGCCCAGAGAGTTAGGATAGAAAACTGTTAACTAGAGGGACAAACAGATTTGACAGAGCCCAAGTTCTCTTGTTGAATAAATCCACAAATACTGATTGTGAAAGTGTTCAAGTAAACATTTCAGACACAGAAGAATCTTGAGAGAAATTACTGAAGAAAAATTCCAGAATGTGGCCAACTGGTGATGTGGGGCCATCATCTACTCTTCATTCTCTAAGGGAAGATATCTGCAAGGAAGTCAGGAGGTGACAAAGACATGTCCATGAAACAGAAGAGAGAAAGATGCTTTTCCAGGCAGAATCTGAAACCATCCGGATTTTTCTTAGAGTGCTTCTCCTAGTCAAGAGTATCATCAGATGGTTGGAATGGGTCACTCTTCTCAGTTGTAGTGTATGACATTTTCTGGGAGACATGGTAATCTGTCTTGATATTTGCAAATTTGAGGATGCTGACGACCATGGAACATATTGTTTGAGAATTTTAGGTTTGCAATAAGCACAGAGCCGAGCAGAGAGCCTGGCACCTAGAGGGTGCTCCACATATGTTTTGTAGAATAAATGAATAATTTCATACCATCATTTATTGAGCACTTATTATTCACCCACTGCTTTTCATATTTTATCTCAATAAACCCTCACAACAGTTTAGCAATGTAGGTGAGTGTCTTTGTCCCAAAAGTCTACATGAGACAACTGATTCTTAGAGGGGTTAAGTCACATGTCTGAGGTCTCACAGATACATTTTTAAAAGTGTCTGAATACAAAGCACTTGAGGTGAATGAATAAATGAAGGTATGAATGAGTGAATAAATAAAAGTATGAATAAGTAAATTAACGAATGATTAAAAAACAGTCATCAGGCTTGTAGTATCACATCAGGGTCAGACATGGTGATTACCAACCCTGCTGCACAGCAGACTCACTGTGGACATTTGAAAACATATGGTACACGGGACATTCTGATCGAATTGATTTGGGGTGAGGAGGAGCCATCAGGGTTTTTACCAGCTTCCTCATGATGATTTTAATGTACAGTCAGGTTTGAGAATTACTTGGTTAGAAGAAAGGATGGTTTTCATTGAACTCAGTTGCTTGGTGAAGGAGATAAAGCTATTATCTTATGTTGGATATTTACAAAGGCCAGGAGCATGTGTTTTTAATAATCTCACCCAGTGATTCTTATCTTCCAGCAAGTTTGGGAACCACTGCATTTAAGGTAAGGCAGCTGGTTACATATCTCTTGCTGCAGGATGGGGTTAGTCCTGGAAAGTAGCAATAGACTTGGTCTTTCCAGGAGGGCAATGGGAGGTCAGGGCCCCGTGGCCCCACCTAGAGATGGAAAGGAGGAAGTCAGCTGGATGCAGAAAAGGAGTTGCACTGAAGAGGGCAATTATATGGTGCTATTCAAACTGACAGTCTTTAAATATTTGTTAACATTTATTCAATAGGGGCTTGGAGTGACTGATTTGCTATTAATGCAAAATGTGTGCACAAATAATGTGCTTATTTGGCTTGAACATTTTATTGCTGTGATAGCGTTTCTCAAGAAGAAACATTATTCAATGAGAACATTAAGATTTTTCATTTGTTTTTTGCTTTGAATAGCTTTGTTTTAATTTCCAACTTCCACAGGCAAGGGGCCAAATGATATAAAACAATTTATTTCATGGATGTTTAGAGACCCTTGTGCACTATTGCTTATCCAGCTCAAATAGCTGCCCTGCACTGTTTGGGGCATCTTGCGAGGCCCTTTAAAAGACAAATTTTAAAAAGCCATAGACTTTCCTCTAGTGGAGAAAAGTATAATTGCAGAGACACATATATTTTTAATACAAATCTCAGAGATTAACCTTGTTCAGACACCACATTAAATGAGAACATAAAGAGGTAGCTTAGGCTCACCTTGGAGCATCTTAGAGTGTATTGTAGCAACGTTCAAGTCTGGCTCCAGGCCAGGCTCGGTGGCTCACGCCTGTAATCCCAGCACTTTGGGAGGCTGAAGCGGGCGGATCACGAGGTCAAGAGATCAAGACCATCCTGGCCAACATGGTGAAACCCCATCTCTACTAAAAATACAAAAATTAGCTAGGCATGGTGGCGCACGCCTGTAGCTCTAGCTACTCGGGAGGCTGAGGCAGGAGAATCACTTGAACCCCGGAGGTGGAGCTTGCAGTGAGCTGAGATCGCACCACTGCACTCCAGCCTGGTGAGAGAGTGAGACTCCATCTCAAAAAAAAAAAAAAAAAAAAAAAAAGGTCTGGCCCCACTTTTGAGGGCAGACAAGTTATTCCATAAATATGTATTCTATGTCTATGCAACGCTGTGTACTTTCTTCAATGCCTTCGATAGAGATGAACAAAACAGACAAGATGCTGGCTTTGATAAAATTTACATTCTAGTTGGAAGAGAAGGACAGTGATTAAAAAATAAACCACAATATTCATGTAATCATTAATGCTAGACAGAGAATAATTCCAGGGGCACAGAGAATAACTTTAGGGTGGGTGGTCAGAGGCTGCTCTGAGGAGGTAACGTTAAGCAGAACCGAAATATCAAAGACGAGCCTGCCATAAAATAATTCCCATGTTCCAGGCAAAGGCTCTGGGGTGAGAATGGTGTGGGTGTGTTCCATGTGGCGGAGAGGAAGGCCAGGAAAGGTCAGAAGAGGTCACAGAAGTGCACAAGGACCAGGCCAAATATGATCCAAAAAGCTAGGATAAGGGTCTTTATTCCAACAAAAATATAAACGCGTTGGGAGTTTTTTTGTTTTTTTCTTAAGACGGAGTCTTGCTCTGTCACCAGGCTGGAGTGCAATGGCACAATCTCAGCTCACTACAACCTCTGCCTCCCAGGTTCAAGTTATTCTCCTGCCTCAGCTTCCTGAGTATCTGGGATTACAGGCATGCGCCACCACGCCCGGCTAATTTTTTGTATTTTTAGTAGAGATGGGGTTTCACCGTGTTAACCAGGATGGTCTTGATCTCCTGACCTCATGATCCGCCCACCTCAGCCTCCCAAATTGCTGGGATTATAGGCGTGAGCCACTGTGCCCGGCCTCACTGGAGTTTTAAAGAGGGAGTTGATATGTATGACCACTTCAAGAGAATGAGTGAATTAGGTCAAGCAGGAAGGTGGAGAGAATCATTGAGAGACCCTTGCATTGATCCAAGCCAACAATGATGGTAGTTTGAACTAGGATAGACCCATGAAAATGGTGAGGAGTCATTGAATTTGGGATATGTTGTGATGGAGGTGTCAGAGGACTTAATAAAGCAATGACTATGGACCAGTGAGGAGAGAGAGGTAGGAAAGGTTTTCTGGGCTTTGGGCTTGAGCATCTAGATATGTATTGGTTCATTTACTGGAACAGTGAACACTGGAGTAGGAGCAATTTCGAGGAAGAAAGAATAAAAACTTCTGATTTCATAAACAGATAAATGTATTGTGGGCAGAAGAACATATGAAAAGCACAATTAATATTAGTAAGAAATATGCTTTGTGCTAAGTATTGTGCCAAATACATATAGTTCAGCTAAACAAATATTTACCGAATGATATCTCACATAAACCTCCACCCAACTATGTAGTAGTTATTATTGCCCTCATTTTCTTTTTTTTTTTGATTTAGTAAATGTCTTTTATTATTATTATTACTATTATTATTATTATACTTTAGGTTTTATGGTACAAGTGCGCAACGTGCAGGTAAGTTACATATATATACATGTGCCATGCTGGTGCGCTGCACCCATTAACTCGTCATCTAGCATTAGGTATACCTCCCAATGCTATCCCTCCCCCTCCCCCCTCCCCACAACAGTCCCCGAAGTGTGATGTTCCCCTTCCTGTGTCCATGTGTTCTCATTGTTCAATTCCCACCTATGAGTGAGAATATGTGGTGTTTGGTTTTTGTCCTTGCGATAGTTTACTGAGAATGATGATTTCCAATTTCATCCATGTCCCTACAAAGGACATGAACTCATCATTTTTTATGGCTGCATAGTATTCCATGGTGTATATGTGCCACATTTTCTTAATCCAGTCTATCATTGTTGGACATTTGGGTTGGTTCCAAGTCTTTGCTATTGTGAATAATGCTGCAATAAACATACGTGTGCATGTGTCTTTATAGCAGCATGATTTATAGTCCTTTGGGTATATACCCAGTAATGGGATGGCTGGGTCGAATGGAATTTCTAGTTCTAGATCCCTGAGGAATCGCCACACTGACTTCCACAAGGGTTGAACTAGTTTACAGTCCCACCAACAGTGTAAAAGTGTTCCTATTTCTCCACATCCTCTCCAGCACCTGTTGTTTCCTGACTTTTTAATGATTGCCATTCTAACTGGTGTGAGATGGTATCTCATTGTGGTTTTGATTCGCATTTCTCTGATGGCCAGTGATGGTGAACATTTTTTCATGTGTTCTTTGGCTGCATAAATGTCTTCTTTTGAGAAGTGTCTGTTCATGTCCTTCGCCCACTTTTTGATGGGGTTGTTTGTTTTTTTCTTGTGAATTTCTTGGAGTTCATTGTAGATTCTGGATATTAGCCCTTTGTCAGATGAGTAGGTTGCAAAAATTTTCTCCCATTTTGTAGGTTGCCTGTTCACTCTGACAGTAGTTTCCTTTGCTGTGCAGAAGCTCTTTAGTTTAATTAGATCCCATTTGTCAATTTTGGCTTTTGTTGCCATTGCTTTTGGTGTTTTAGACATGAAGTCCTTGCCCATGCTTGAATGGTAATGCCTAGGTTTTCTTCTAGGGTTTTTATGGTTTTAGGTCTAACATTTAAGTCTTTAATCCATCTTGAATTGATTTTTGTATAAGGTGTAAGGAAGGGATCCAGTTTCAGCTTTCTACATATGGCTAGCCAGTTTTCCCAGCACCATTTATTAAATAGGGAATCCTTTCCCCATTTCTTGTTTTTCTCAGGTTTGTCAAAGATCAGATAGTTGTAGATATGTGGCATTATTTCTGAGGGCTCTGTTCTCGTCCATTGATCTATATCTCTGTTTTGGTACCAGTACCATGCTGTTTTGGTTACTGTAGCCTTGTAGTATAGTTTGAAGTCAGGTAGTGTGATGCCTCCAGCTTTGTTCTTTTGGCTTAGGATTGACTTGGTGATGCGGGCTCTTTTTTGGTTCCATATGAACTTTAAAGTAGTTTTTTCCAATTCTGTGAAGAAAGTCATTGGTAGCTTGATGGGGATGGCATTGAATCTGTAAATTACCTTGGGCAGTATGGCCATTATAATGATATTGATTCTTCCTACCCATGAGCATGGAATGTTCTTCCATTTGTTTGTATCCTCTTTTATTTCCTTGAGCAGTGGTTTGTAGTTCTCCTTGAAGAGGTCCTTCACATCCCTTGTAAGCTGGATTCCTAGGTATTTTATTCTCTTTGAAGCAATTGTGAATGGGAGTTCACTCATGATTTGGCTCTCTGTTTGTCTGTTATTGATGTATAAGAATGCTTGTGATTTTTGTACATTGATTTTGTATCCTGAGACTTTGCTGAAGTTGCTTATCAGCTTAAGGAGATTTTGGGCTGAGACAATGGGGTTTTCTAGATATACAATCATGTCATCTGCAAACAGGGACAATTTGACTTCCTCTTCTCCTAATTGAATGCCCTTTATTTCCTTCTCCTGCCTAATTGCCCTGGCCAGAACTTCCAACACTATGTTGAATAGAAGTGGTGAGAGAGGGCATCCCTGGCTTGTGCCAGTTTTCAAAGGGAATGCTTCCAGTTTTTGCTCATTCAGTATGATATTGGCTGTGGGTTTGTCATAGATAGCTCTTATTATTTTGAGATACGTCCCATCAATACCTAATTTATTGAGAGTTTTTAACATGAAAGGTTGTTGAATTTTGTCAAAGGCCTTTTCTGCATCTATTGAGATAATCATGTGGTTTTTGTCTTTGGTTCTGTTTATATGCTGGATTACATTTATTGATTTGCATATATTGAACCAGCCTTGCATCCCAGGGATGAAGCCCACTTGATCATGGTGGATAAGCTTTTTGATGTGCTGCTGGATTCTGTTTGCCAGTATTTTATTGAGGATTTTTGCATCAATGTTCATCAAGGATATTGGTCTAAAATTCTCTTTTTTTGTTGTGTCTCTGTCAGGCTTTGGTATCAGGATGATGCTGGCCTCATAAAATGAGTTAGGGAGGATTCCCTCTTTTTCTATTGATTGGAATAGTTTCAGAAGGAATGCTACCAGCTCCTCCTTGTACCTTTGGTAGAATTCAGCTGTGAACCCATCTGGTCCTGGACTTTTTTTGGTTGGTAAGCTATTGATTATTGCCACAATTTCAGCTCCTGTTATTGGTCTATTCAGAGATTCAACTTCTTCCTGGTTTAGTCTTGGGAGGGTGTATGTGTTGAGGAATTTATCCATTTCTTCTAGCTTTTCTAGTTTATTTGCATAGAGGTGTGTGTAATATTCTCTGATGGTAGTTTGTATTTCTGTGGGATCGGTGTTGATATCCCCTTTATCATTTTTTATTGCGTCTATTTGATTCTTCTCTCTTTTCTTCTTTATTAATCTTGCTAGTGGTCTATCAATTTGTTGATCCTTTCAAAAAACCAGCTCCTGGATTCATTTATTTTTTGAAGGGTTTTTTGTGTCTCTATTTCCTTCAGTTCTGCTCTGATTTTAGTTATTTCTTGCCTTCTGCTAGCTTTTGAATGTGTTTGCTCTTGCTTTTCTAGTTCTTTTAATTGTGATGTTAGGGTGTCAATTTTGGATCTTTCCTGCTTTCTCTTGTGGGCATTTAGTGCTATAAATTTCCCTCTACACACTGCTTTGAATGCATCCCAGAGATTCTGGTATGTTGTGTCTTGGTTCTCGTTGGTTTCAAAGAACATCTTTATTTCTGCCTTCATTTCGTTATGTACCCAGTAGTCATTCAGGAGCAGGTTGTTCAGTTTCCACGTAGTTGAGCGGTTTTGAGTGAGATTCTTAATCCTGAGTTCTAGCTCGATTGCACTGTGATCTGAGAGATAGTTTGTTATAATTTCTGTTCTTTTACATTTATTAAGGAGAGCTTTACTTCCAAGTATATGGTCAATTTTGGAATAGGTGTGGTGTGGTGCTGAAAAAAATGTATATTCTGTTGATTTGGGGTGGAGAGTTCTGTAGATGTCTATTAGGTCCGCTTGGTGCAGAGCTGAGTTCAATTCCTGGGTATCCTTGTTGATTTTCTGTTTCATTGACCTGTCTAATGTTGACAGTGGGGTGTTAAAGTCTCCCATTATTAATGTGTGGGAGTCTAAGTCTCTTTGTAGGTCACTCAGGACTTGCTTTATGAATCTGGGTGCTCCTGTATTGGGTGCATATATATTTAGGTTAGCTCTTCTTGTTGAATTAATCCCTTTACCATTATGTAATGGCCTTCTTTGTCTCTTTTGATCTTTGTTGGTTTAAAGTCTGTTTTATCAGAGACTAGGATTGCAACCTCTGCCTTTTTTTGTTTTCCATTTGCTTGGTAGATCTTCCTCCATCCTTTTATTTTGAGCCTATGTGTGTCTCTGCACGTGAGATGGGTTTCCTGAATACAGCACACTGATGGGTCTTGAGTCTTTATCCAATTTGCCAGTCTGTGTCTTTTAATTGGAGCATTTAGTCCATTTACATTTAAAGTTAATATTGTTATGTGTGAATCTGATCCTGTCATTATGATGTTAGCTGGTTATTTTGCTCGTTAGTTGATGCAGTCTCTTCCTAGTCTCAATGGTCTTTACATTTTGGTATGATTTTGCAGTGGCTGGTACTGGTTGTGCCTTTCCATGTTTAGCGCTTCCTTCAGGAGCTCTTTTAGGGCAGGCCTGGTGGTGACAAAATCTCTCAGCATTTGCTTGTCTGTAAAGTATTTTATTTCTCCTTCACTTATGAAGCTTAGTTTGGCTGGATATGAAATTCTGGGTTGAAAATTCTTTTCTTTAAGAATGTTGAATATGGGCCCCCACTCTCTTCTGGCTTGTAGGGTTTCTGCCGAGAGATCCGCTGTTAGTCTGATGGGCTTCCCTTTGATGGTAACCCGACCTTTCTCTCTGGCTGCCCTTAACATTTTTTCCTTCATTTCAACTTTGGTGAATCTGACAATTATGTGTCTTGGAGTTGCTCTTCTCGAGGAGTATCTTTGTGGCGTTCTCTGTATTTCCTGAATCTGAATGTTGGCCTGCCTTGCTAGATTGGGGAAGTTCTCCTGGATAGTATCCTGCAGAGTGTTTTCCAACTTGTTTCCATTCTCCCCGTCACTTTCAGGTACACCAATCAGACGTAGATTTGGTCTTTTCACATAGTCCCACATTTCTTGGAGGCTTTGCTCGTTTCTTTTTATTCTTTTTTCTCTAAACTTCCCTTCTCACTTCATTTCATTCATTTCATCTTCCAGGGCTGATACCCTTTCTTCCATTTGATCGCATCGGCTCCTGAGGCTTCTGCATTCTTCACGTAGTTCTCGAGCCTTGGTTTTCAGCTCCATCAGCTCCTTTAAGCACTTCTCTGTATTGGTAATTCTAGTTATACATTCTTCTAAATTTTTTTCAAAGTTTTCAACTTCTTTGCCTTTGGTTTGAATATCCTCCTGTAGCTCGGAGTAATTTGATCGTCTGAAGCCTTCTTCTCTTAGCTCGTCAAAGTCATTCTCCGTCCAGCTTTGTTCTGTTGCTGGTGAGGAACTGCGTTCCTTTGGAGGAGGAGAGGTACTCTGCTTTTTAGAGTTTCCAGTTTTTGTGCTCTGTTTTTTCCCCATCTTTGTGGTTTTATCTACTTTCGGTCTTTGATGAAGGTGATGTACAGATGGGTTTTTGGTGTGGATGTCCTTTCTGTTAGTTTTCCTTCTAACAGACAGGACCCTCAGCTGCAGGTCTGTTGGAGTACCTGGCCGGCCGTGTGAGGTATCAGTCTGCCCCTGCTGGGGGGTGCCTCCCAGTTAGGCTGCTCCGGGGTCAGGGGTCAGGGACCCACTTGAGGAGGCAGTCAGCCCGTTCTCAGATCTCCAGCTGTGTGCTGGGAGAACCACTGCTCTCCTCAAAGCTGTCAGACAGGGACATTTAAGTCTGCAGAGGTTACTGCTGTCTTTTTGTTTGTCTGTGCCCTGCCCCCAGAGGTGGAGCCTACAGAGGCAGGCAGGCCTCCTTGAGCTGTGGTGGGCTCCACCCAGTTCAAGCTTCCCGGCTGCTTTGTTTACCTAAGCGAGCCTGGGCAATGGCGGGCGCCCCTCCCCCAGCCTCGCTGCCGACTTGCTATTTGATCTCAGACTGCTGTGCTAGCAATCAGCGAGACTCCGTGGGCGTAGGACCCTCTGAGCCAGGTGCGGGCCATACTCTCCTGGGGCACCGTTTCCTAAGCCCGTCGGAAAAGCACAGTATTCGGGTGGGAGTGGCCCGATTTTCCAGGTGCCGTCTGTCACCCCTGTAAAGGGAACTCCCTGACCCCTTGCGCTTCCCGAGTGAGGCAATGCCTCACCCCTGCTTCGGCTGGCGCACGGTGCGCTCACCCACTGACCTGCGCCCACTGTTTGGCACTCCCTAGTGAGATGAACATGGTACCTCAGATGGAAATGCAGAAATCACCCGTCTTCTGCGTCGCTCGCGCTAGGAGCTGTAGACCGGAGCTGTTCCTATTCGGCCATCTTGGCTCCTCCCCCTGCCCTCATTTTCTAACAGGACTCAGAAATGGTTAAGCCACTTGCTCACTCTGCCACTCAGAGAGAGAGTTAGGATTCGCCCCAGGTCTGTCTTCTTGCATAGGTTGATCAGCTCAATCTCTGCAAATGCACTCATTCAATTAGGTGTAAGACCTGTTATGTCTTTTAAAATTCATTTTACCGAATGTGCTGGCAAGAACAGCAGAGCTCCTCATAGCTCTTCTGACTTAACGCAGGGCAAATCAGAAGCTCATAAAATCTAAATTAAATACACATAACATTATGAGTTTTTTTCTTTTTCTTTTTCTTCTTTAGACCCTTTTCAGTGACAAAGGAGATGTTGATGAAATTTATGCAGGAGATTAAGGAGATGTTATTTTTTGAATTTTCCAGATGTAGAAACTTACCATCCTGCTATCCAAAATTGACACCCCAGTGGTGATGTCAGTTGCCTTCAGAAGTCAGAATTTTATAGATTTCCAAGACTGCTTTTTCACTGCTCAACCAAATCCCACATTCCTAATCCCAACAAAAGAATCGTGATGGGGAAGATGGTGCAGGTAACAATATTAGAGCTAGAGATGCCGCCTTAGATGAATCCCCAAGCCTCTAGGAGCCTCACTTCTCTCAACTGTCAATCCTTTAATACTCACAACAGCAGCCCTTACTTTGCCACCACACAAAGTTTTTGCAAGAATCAGGAGAAAGCCACGCAGATGTGAGATTGCTTGGAAAACCAGGAAATCCTCAGATTGGAAGAAAAGGAATACTCCACCCACCCCACCCCCATTCTGGCCCTTCTTGTTGGCTCTATGACTTTTGGCGAGTTCCTTTTGTGAGTTGCAGATGCTTGATCTGTAACGTGGGCGTAAAAGAAGGAGTGATGTAGTAGGTCAGAGATCACCATAAAATGATCACATCTTTAGGGGCTTAAAACAACACACATCTATTATCTAACAATTTGCATGGGTCAGAAGTCAGACATGGCCTAACAAGTCTCTCAAGCCCTCCCAAGGCTACAATCATGGTGGTGAGTGCTCCTTGTTCTCCTCTGGAGCTTAGAGTCTTTTCCCAAGGTTACATGATTGTTGGAAATGGAGTCTACGTTACAAGGCAGCCTGGCCCTTCCACAGTGAAACCATAGCCCAGACTGGAACTCGGGGAGAGGAAGCCCATCTCCTTGGCTGAATGCACCAAGATAGAACTTCTGTAACATGGAGCTTGGTGGCAGCACTGAAGCAGTGTTGGGCTCAAATGTCACAGGCTTCCACTGTCCTCACTGAGAGTTAGTACATTTTCTTGAATGACTGTTTCTCCATTTTAGTAGGCCCTTAGGACAACTTCCAAGATAGCCCTCACATTTTCCTCACCACCCTGACTAAACTTTAGACAGGCTTCTTCCTTCCTCTGGGATCCTTGGACTCTCTTTTCTTGGAACATTTACTTTAGAAAACTTATAATTGTGCATTATAACCCCCTGTGATATAAATCTCTTACCAAGCCTTTTGTCAGTTTCACAACCCAGAACTGTCTATCTCTGGACCCTGAGAACCATCTCTTTGCAACATAATCGTCACAGAAGTACTGTCCCTTTCTCCCAGCCTCTGCTAGAAGGTGGGAGCCTGACTTTGGTGAGTGCATTGCTCCAAGTTGTTGGACTCCCTCCTGTCATAAGGTGAAAATGTTTACTTTTCTCGAATAAAATCAATTGACAAACACAGACGGCCCATGATCTCATTCACACTCCAGCACTTGAAGTCCTTCCTGCCTTTTGTTTCAGCAAAGTTCAGCTCTGACTGAGTCCTGGCCTCGCTCCTCTATTGCAATGGCCTTGAATAAACTCTTTCTTGCCTACTTAATTTGGTGCAAATTTTTTTTTGAAATTTTGATGATTTTTTAAAATAATTCTCACCAGAGAAGTTGTGGTTGTGCTGGGGATAAAGTCCACTGAGCTCCTTACTCATCATTCCAGAAGTTACTGGAATGATCCACTCTTGAGATGCAATGTGCACACTTGACTGAGGGAGTCTCCAAGGTTGTTTAAGCCCCTCCATCCTCAACGCCTAGCACAAAGTAGGTTCACAGTAGACAGTGAACGAATGAATAATAACAACACACACAATTCATGATCCAGACACTGTGCTGGGTTCTGGAGACTTAATGGTAAGCAAAAGAATCAGAGCTTACACCAAGCTGGGTCATGATTGTGGTCAGATCTCAGCAGAAATTTAGGTAATTTTCCCTAAGAGCAATGCGTAGCCATTAAAGATTTTTTTTTAATAGGAGGTGATGTTTTTCATGTATATCTTTAAATGATAAGTCTGTGAAATGAGCTTTTTTAAAAAATGCAAGCACAGATTTTATTTTCCCTTGATGTTCTGAGCCCAAGATCCATTTCCAATTACTCTGACTCATCTTTAATTACCATCCTCTACGCAGGCGGAGAGGCTACCTTGGGCCCCGTGGAGTGGGCAGAAGTGAGGGCAAGCTGGAAAAGGGCATGGGAAAGGAAACATGGCCAAAAGCCTTTTCCATTTCACTTATTGGAAAATATATTATTGGGGGAGATGAAGATGATATGAAGCCAAAAAGCAAATATTAACACTCAACCTACACGCCCAGGATTTAATGAGAATTAGTCTAACAACTGGTGTCAATTTAAAAGGACTTAGAGAGCCTACTGATTAAAATATGAGGAAAAGTCATTCTGTTCCTGAACCAGACATAAGTTTTGTTTTGTTTGTTTCAGTTTTTCTTTTTGGGGGGGGATATCATTTTTTTTTTTTTTTAATGAGATGGGTAGAGGAAAGGAGATTTGGGACAAAAGCAACCCCCAGCCTCCTGACAGAGAAGCAAGAGTACAAACCTCCTGGCTTAGAAGCTGTTAATAAATACCACACATATATACAAAGGGACGCAGGGAGCGGTGCTACCAGCATGGGGCTGGGAGCAAATCTCCTGGTATCCTGTAGGTTAGGTCACTGAATTGTGTGTCCTGGAGCAACTGAGGTGCCCTTCCTGAGCCTCAGTTTTCTCATTGGTAAAATAAAGTGATTGAACTGATGATTTTAAGGGGAACTACCAGCTCTAAAAACACCAATGTCTCTGTAGTCTAAGGAAAGAAGGAATTGATATTAGTGTTGCTGAACAGAGCAGATCTTCAGGAAACTTTAGTCAATTATTTTTACCTTTGGAAATAGTGAGTAGCAGGTCACTTCCCTCCAAGACCCTGCCATTTCTCTCTCTACACCCCATCTGTCAAATGACTATGCCTTTAATATTCTCTTTGGAATAAGCTAATTCATTTAACATAAAAGTAAATAAAGAGGAACAATGAAAAGATAACAGAGGGGAATTGAGGCTAGCAGTGTGGTATTTCTCTAAGAACAAAGACTTTGGGCCCAGACTCCCTGAAGTTAAATGCTGGTGTCCTGGTCTCCCTGTCAGCTGTGTGTTGTCGGCAAATTACTCTCCAAGTTTCTGTTTCTGCATCAATAAAATGGAAGTAATATTCATACATATTTCATGGGGTTTTGAGGACTATATGTCACGATGCCTGTGTTTAAAGAAATGGACTAAGAGAGTGAAACAAGAATAGTACTGACAGAAATGTTACTAGCAACAGGAGGCCCCATCCAGTGAGGAATCCAAGCTCTGGGGGATCAGGGTCAGTGGAGGAGAAGCAGAATACATTCTTTAAAACTAAAGTCCCTGCATGCTACCTTTGATCCACTTCAGCAAAGCACAAATCTCTTAGTGGTGTTGGTTATCTAACCATGTCTGGGCTGATGATTTGATAGGCACTGGGCCAGCAATTGCATGCACCAGGCATCCCACCGGAGACTATGGTATCCAACTGCCTTTGACTGGTAAGAGATGGGTTTATGGTGCTAAGTCAGCTTTCCACCATTGTCAGCAAGCTGTGTCACATGCATGGTGCCAGGCAGAGTTCTTAGCATGTAATAATATCAGTTTTTATAACTAATATCACTTAAAAATGTACACACAATAAAAACACTCAACACTAGATCATAGTTGTCCTTAGAATTATGCCATGTGCCCTGACAGTCCCCTGCTCTAGTGGCTGACATTCAGCCTGCTCCCATATGGCCATCAGCATTGACCCAGCAATGGTCAGACTGGTGCCATCCATCATGTCCTAAGCTTTTTGCATCCATTTGCTGTGCACTTTAGAGTTTTATTGCATATTAAGCATTTTATTGCATAAGCTCTGTAACATGTGGATTTGCGACCTATAATATCCATTCACTCGTCCTATTCCAGTTCAGAAAAGTGTGCTTATGATGCTCTTCCAATTTCCCATGCAGCCAGGACCCACCCCAAAGGCTCCCTCCTCCCTCAGCATAAGGCAGCCCTCGTCAATTCCCAGACGCATTCCTGCACACCTGTACCCGTGCCTTTGCACAGGCTGTTTGCTTTGCCTGCTCCTCCTCCCTCCGTCCTGTATCTGGAAAACTCTGGATCTTTGTTCACAATCCAGTGAAATCTCCCCCTCATTATAATTTCCCCACCCCACCTCCCCTAAGCATCATTGCTCATTGCCTCTATATCCCTAGAGCTCTTTGCACATTATATCACCTTGCATTATCTTTGGGTCCCAGTTTCTCTACAGGAATAATGGGAAAGTAACAAAGAAGCATTCATATTTACAGAATAGCTCAAGAGGCAAGAATGTCAACAATGTTTCACACATGTAAAGACTTTGGAGTCTTGTCTGAGTAGGGAATGATGTTCAGGGGAGTCTGGAGGGCGTCCTCCTAAGGCACAGTAGTTTTCTGAGTCTGCAGATGGAGACTCCAGTTCCCTCAAGCGGGAGTGGAGACAGGGGAAGGGGTTATAACATGTCTGTTTACACAAGCATAAAACTGTTGCTTACCCATCCTCAGTGTTAATACAATGCCAAGCTGGCAACTGTTTTGCAAAGTTGACAGAGCTGTCTGTGAGGTTTGAATGAAATAGTATTTTACACAATATTTTTAATGGGCAGGGGGGGCATTGCAGACCTAAAAGGGGTAGATTTGGGGGATAAATTTGCCTTACTTGCTTATTTCTATGCAAATGTCTGTCTTTTTTCATTCTCTGATTCTGTCCATGATCTTGGAGCAACTGGATCAGGCAATCTTAGCACCCCTCTGTGAATCCCATGGGGACAGATTAGCAGAGGCCTCCAAGAGAAAAGTAAAGGACAAAGGGGGCCGAGGTCATCGGCTAAGAAATGTGGATCTGGGTTTCCCTGAAACCGCGTAAGATACACAGGGTAGACAGAGTTATTGCTACTGTTTTATAGATGAGAAAAGTGAAGAAAGGTTGATTTAGAGGGGTTGATCAATAATATTATTGGGACCAGCATGGTGTGGACTGTGACACAGATAAAGAATATTACAGAGAAGAGAGAGGAAAAAAGAATTCCAATTCTGGTCAGCTGGGAGAACTTCCTGGAGTACATAGTATAACAAAAATCAGTCACTCTTCTTCATTTATTGTTTGTTGTCAATGTATAACTCCCTCACTAGAATATAAGTTTCATCAAAGCAGGGATCTTGCCTGTTTGGGCAACCGATCGTCTCAAGTGCTTATAACACAGCCTGGGACATTACAGATTCTCAATAAATATTTGTTTATTGAAAGAATAAATGGTTCCCACAGATCTCCTGTGGATTACATCATTGCCCCTACAGATAGCAACAGAGTTCTCTTTAAATGCAACCATTGAATAACATCTTTCAGAGGAGAACCTGCACATCTCTTTCTAAGAAGGCAACTTTCTAGCTGATAACTGAATAAAAAGCCAGAATCAGGTAAGGGGGGCATGCCATTCCTACACGGAGTCCCATTCCTAGACCGATGGCTGGCACACAATATCCCTCAGTAACAGTTTGAGGATTAAACTGGAATAAATTCATTCATCATGCTAATGCTAGCTAAAAATTCTAAGACATCATGCTGCACCTCGCTGATTCTAACTTCTTAACTTCCATGCTCCTCTCTTGTATCCAAAGAACAAATCCCAAATGATACAGTTTGGCTGTGTCCCCACCCAAATCTCATCTTGAATTGTAGCCCCCATAATTCCCACATGTTGTGGGAGGTAATTGAATCAAGGGGGTGGTTTCCCCCATGCTGTTCTCGTGGTAGTGAATAAGTCTCATAAGATATGACAGTTTTCTAAATGGGAGTTTCCCTGCACAAAGCTCTCTTGCCTGCCATCCGTGCCTTTCCTCCTCATCTGCTTTCCACCATGATTGTGAGGCCTCCCCAGCCATGTGTAACTGTAAGTCAATTAAACCTCTTTCCTTTATCAATTACCCAGTCCCGGTATGCCTTTATTAGCAGTGTAAGAACGGACTAATACACCATCTTCTCTTTTTCTGGCTCAAATTCCAAGCAGAGAGCATTAGGAAGAGGAGCTCCAGTCCTCTAAGCTTCCGTGAGCGTTCCGCTATTTGCTGGGCTTTGGGCGCCCTCTGCAGGCCCTGTGAATTCCTGTCTCTGCCCCAGGCATAAAACCCAGGGAGGCGTCTCCCTGTAGGCTACATTTCCAGCCATAGGCTGCAATAGTGTTTCCATTGGGTGGAAGAGGTGGATAATCAGACAGCACTGGAGAGGATCCCTGTGCTTAGTTAGACAGAACCAGTTCAAGACGGATGCTTCGGGTAGGGAGGTGGGGGTGTGCTCTAGCAAAAAGGAACTCGGGCTTAGGGATTTGTTAGCCAATATTCACTTACTGTGAGTCAGATACGTTTTCGTTCATTCATTCATCATCGAATTTTTAATAGGGGCCTACTAAGTGCCAGGGCACTGGAATTCAGAAGTGGAAAGCAGGCCACAAAAACAAAACAAACCGCCTGCCTTCATGGAGCAGGCACCCTAGAGAGCAAAGACCAACAACCAATAAGATGAATAAGACAGGTAGTAAGGTGGACGGTGGTAAATGCCAAGGAGAAAAGATGAAGTGGAAAGAAGGCTCTGAAGCTTCTGTGGCAGAGATGGGGAGCAGTGAGATGTTTTATCAGAGGTTCAGCAAAATCCTGGCTGAGAAGGACTGTGAAATGAAGATCAGAATACAGAGAAGGAGTGTGCCTTGCAGCTCCCTGGAGAAGGAGCATCCAGGAGAGGGAACTGCCATGAAAATGCCTTGAGGCAGTAGCATGCTCACGTGCTCAAGGACCAGCAAACAAACTGCATGCCTGGACAGGAGAAGATGAAGAGGAAGTAGGAGGGCACGGGAGAGTAAAGTAGATTAGGTGGGAGAAGTTACAAGGGGTCAGTTGAATCCAGGTCTTGCTGACAATGATGTGGGGAAGATGAAGAGCCTCAGAGACCAACCCAAGCTCCAATGTGAACTCCAGTTGCTGGAGCACAATCCCCTCAGCTGTAAGATGTGGATCACGACACTGGCTTGTAGGATTAAGAAAGTGCCTGGCCTGCTGTCTTGAACCTCTTTGCCCCTGCACACATCCCTGCATGTCACATTTACTCAGTGACTTAAGGATTTCTACAACAGAAGGCCTGAGGCAAATTGTGGAATTGGTTCAAAGTGTCCCCCACATCTGCCCTCCATGCACTCGGTGCTTAGGGCCCTCCTACTTCCCCATCAAAACCTACTGTCCTTCCCTGGGGATGCTGTTTGTAGGCAGCAGCCTCTATAAAAGTAACTTCAACTGCATCTCCATGAACATTTGAATGGAAAACACTACTAGACCTAGAGAGAAGATTGGAGAGGGAATGCTGGTGTTGTCCATTTACTGGTAACACAATCCTGGTCAAACACTTAAACTCTGCACCTCACCCATCAGATGGGCTTGGCTCAGAGAGCTTGGTAAGGACCTAAGAGGAGAATCGGCACATGCATCATTTGTCACCTGTGATAACAGCACAGTGTGTCTTTACCCAGCACTTTATACATCAATTTCAGGTTCTGTAGACTCTCAAAATATTTGGATAAGATTAGAGCCACCTTTAAGTCTTTTTGTCCGTAACCGTCTTGGAAATAGGGGGTTAATTTCCTAAGCTTTCCTGAATCTCCGATTGTGTCCGTCTAAATTTGGGGAAACAATATTTGCCTTCTCTATTTCACAAACCAGACTGAAATACGTATGTAAAAGGCTTTAAAAAGAAAAGTTAAAACGGGTAAGTATATGTGTTTAAGCAGATAGTTTGAGCTAACACCTTTTACTCCAATTTACATGATTTTGAACTCTCCTTGTTCGAGAACCCTACATATCACTCAGATGCAAAATCCTTGGTGCCACTGAGAAGACACAGGACTATGGTTTCTCATGATCACACAGAGACGGAAGTTAAGGATCTAAGGGAGTTGCAGGGGCCAGTCACCTCATTGCCCCCTCTGCAGTCGGAGCCACCTCTCACTAGCTCCCAGCTTCCACTTGGTGACTCAGACACACGTTCAGACTGATTACCTTTTGCTCCTCCTACTACACAAACTTGATGCTCTCTGCATTCCCCAGTTTAGCTTCTGGAGATACCCTTAAGAGTGTGGCCAGTTTTCTCCATTCCTGTTCTACCTGTCTGTCTATCACAGGTCATTGAACGGTCTGTGGAAGCTCTGCGCATGGCTGTTATCCATCCCTGGTCCTATGAGCTACAGTCAGTGGAGGTAGGGTCAAGTGATGTAGACACCATGCCACAAGGACAAACAGAATAGCCCAGGGCCTCCTTTCCCAGCAGGGGTTGTAATCATGGGTGGTTTCTATTGGAAATGGGCAGTGGACAGATGCTTATCACGACTGGCCTTTCAGGACAGCAGGAAACAATGTATTAGACATTCCCATTGCGTGCTTCTTCCAGTCAACTAGACACATTCAGCAAAGCCACTATCTAGAGACAAGAGCCTATTCTTCCAGGTGCACTTTGGATGAGCAGCTTTGATTGTTAGAAACTCCGAGTAATCGGGGTGCACTGAATATAGAGATGAAGACCAGGTCTTTAGTTTACTAAATGACACATCCCATTCCGTGACCCAATCCTCCAAGGGTCCGGTTAGGAGTTCTCTCCTATTCTGTCAGCCACTCCAGGATACCCCAGGTCCTTTCTTTATATATATATACATATTTATATTTATTATACTTTAAGTTCTAGGGTACATGTGCACAATGTGCAGGTTTGTTACGTATGTATACATGTGCCATGTTGGTGTGCTGCACCCATTAACTCGTCATTTACATTAGGTATATCTCCTAATGCTATCCCTCCCCCTCCCCCCACCTCACAACAGGCTCCGGCGTGTGATGTTCCTCTTCCTGTGTCCAAGTGTTCTCATTGTTCAATTCCCACCTATGAGTGAGAACATGCGGTGTTTGGTTTTTGTCCTTGCAATTGTTTGCTGAGAATGATGGTTTCCAGCTTCATCCATGTCCCTACAAAGGACATGAACTCATCATTTTTTATGGCTGCATAGTATTCCATGTTGTATATGTGCCATATTTTCTTAATCCAGTCTATCATTGTTGGACATTTGGGTTGGTTCCAAGTCTTTGCTACCAGTTAGAATGGCGATCATTAAAAAGTCAGGATACCCCAGGTCCTTTCTAAAGGGTGCCTCCCAAAAATAACAGCCATGTGCCATGTATCCTCTGACGAAATGTTGAAATAACTCCTTCAGCAATGACTGCACTCCTAGAGTGGCTACTGTGCATTCCATAAACACAAAGTCTTGGCAAAAGAAAGTCAAAGGATTTTCTTTTATTATTGTTGTTTGTCATTAATATACATCACAAGTCACACAAAATGCCAACCAAAAAACAAATGTAGAAAAGTAGTAGAATTGTATTGGCACTAATGACTTTGTAATTACTATGGTGGCTGTTTTACAGACAATTTGCAAGAGTGCAGGAGATTGTAATTATTGTATACAGATATTGTCACCAGAATAGATACACATTAGGATTCACAGTGGCATCAAGCTGTACATTCAGTTTCTTTTTCAGATAAAGAGACTATGACAAAAGACCCTTCCTCTCTTTGCCTTCTACAATGTAGGAAGTCACATTTGAAAATAAAAATAATAGAAGAGAAATTACAGAGCCCTGCCCTGTGTGATCAATAAACAGAAGCCACAGGCTGGTCACCTTGGCCAAGTCTAAGCATGGGCATGCTTATGGATACTATTGGTGTGCCTTTTATTTATTCAATAACCTGGCTTTGTCTATTAATTTGGAAAAATGTAAAGGCTGTTTACTGAGTATCCAGACTTTGTATTACAGACAGGAGGAGGTGCTTCTTGACGTACTGGTTTGTAATCTGCCCCTGTCACCTTCTCTTTTTATACATTCCCTATCTTGGCACTGATCTAGGGATGGTGGCCCAATGGAGCATTGAAATCCTACACGAATGGCATGGCTGATGTCATGGCAGCATCGCATCTGGACTGGATTTCTGCTTCCAGACCCAGATGAGAAGCCAAAACCCCAATACCAGGGATGTGATTTGCTTTTATCGATATCAGGATGATATTAGTCTCAATGTTTCCCACTTGCTCTCTTGCCTCATTAATCTATCCTGCACTATGAATGCAGCCATCCTCTCCCCCAACTAGATTATAAATTCTTGAATAGCAAAGTCACATCTAATTAATTTCTGTAACCACCAATGCTTAGCACAGAGCTAAGCAGAGACTAAACATTTTAAAAACTAAACGTATTTAATATGAGTTATGGGAAAATTGTAAATGAAAATCAAATCACAGACTTTCATGTTAAGTTGTATGTAGAGAAGATAGTATTTGGGGATCAAGTGAAGTGCACTATTTAAAAGGAAATATATATGTGTATGTGTGTATATATATATGTGCAAAGATATAGGAATAGGTTATCAGACACACCTTGATTATTATTCAATTTTCTTTCTCAGGGCAAGAAAAATAAGCAGGGTATTTTGCCATATGCAATAAGTTTAACCTTGGGCTGAAGGACATTTCAATATGTCTGCAGTTTGATGCAATACAAAGGATTCTGAGTGACATTTACAGAATTAAATCTTTCAAACACTTTAAATTAGATATAATACTGCTCTCAGCTATGTGTCAAGTTGCAGCCTTTCCTCAACTCTCAACAATAGTGTACAATATACCCTAAACAGAAAAATAGTTTTATGACATAGATCATTCAATAATGCACTGAATTGACCTGAAAACGTCCAGTCTGGAAGCTTGTGGAGTCACAGTGGAATGTTCTGATGGAAGCTTAAGGCTAAAGTTTCAAACCAAGTAATCTTCCTGAAGCCATCATATATGAATCACCTTAAAGTCATGTAAGAAATCTCTTAATGTGTTTATTTCAAAGATACTTCCCTATAACCAACCTTTTGCTATAAAACATTCCCAAGCCACTCCCCAAGCTTTTCAATGCTCACTCTGTAAAAGGCATTGTTCCAGATCTCTACTTTTCCTATATTGTTTGCACCCCTGAGCTACCTTTCAATTAGGTATTTCCAAGCCTTTCCAAGGAAACTGAGGCCTAAAGATAGAATGATGCTTCCCACTACACAAAATTCCACTGTGATGTCTGAAGAAACTCCTCTTCTCTTGCAAATTCAGAAGCTTAGAGAGTAAACACGAGCCAACGTCAAACTCTGCATTAGCAACAGTTGCTGTGGATGACATGAGGGGCTGGAAAGAAAGCATGAGCTTTCAAGGGACTGACCCTTTCAGCAAAGACGTATTGACCACCCACTCTGTGCCAGGCAGCGTGTGCAGGATCACGTGCACTGGAAGAATTAGACATGGTTTCTGCCCTTGAGGAAAAAATATTCATATGTGAGAGATCTATAGAGACACAGATAAAAATGTGATGAGAAATGAGAAAAGAGTGGGCTTATGGAAACGTGAGAAAACCTAGCTCTGATGGCAAGGCACTGAGCTCAGATTCATCCAGAAGCAGGAATCTGCAATCTAGGAACCATTTATTATAGATTCAAACCCTACGGTAAAGGGAATGAATCATGGATGAATATGATCAGCCACTGCAACGTGAGAGTTGCAGAAGGAGATAATGTATGGAAGTAAGAACATGGCCTGGGACAGCTGTGGAAAGAAAGGTGTGTGGTGTTGGAAAAGGAACTCTAGGTTACTAGGAGAAAAGAGAATCTTGAGAAACATAGATGATCCGCAAAGAATGCAACAGTTCATACAATTACACTATTGACAATGCTTTATAAAACTACCTTTGTCACTAAGTATTTCTTGCTGTTTAATTTATTGGTTACGTAGATGTCTCATATAAGAATATATTATAATAGAAGGTTCAAAAGCTTATGGTTTAGGAGATGTGGACTTGAACTCTGGCTTTGATTTTCACAAGACATGTGACTTTTACAGTTAAGTAACTCTCTGGGTTGGAAAAATCATAGAATAAAAGATAAAATGAAGGCTGGAAGTTCAAATCTTGACTCTACCACTGCTAAACTGTGTAATTGTAGGCAAGTTACTTGACTTCTCCCAACATCATTTATACGTTGTGTGAGATTAAATGAAACCACATATGCAAAAATCTAGCCAACAAATTTGAATATTGTAAATTATTTCCATTTTTTTCTTCTTCATTTGTTAAAAGTTAGATGGACAAGAGTCCACGTTTGTTTTAGTTGTAGAAGTTTCTGATTCTGTGATGACACGAAGTTTGAGGTTTGAGGACTGTTTTTTTAAAGTCCTGTAATCACAACTACATCTACGAAACAATAATACACACAGTCTTTATAATTTGGTCATAAAGAGATCAAATATAGAGAAATAACCCGGTTTAATGATTCACAAAACACTATTCAGCAACACCCATACATTTACATTTGATCTAAAAGCTCAGTTCTATATATTCTGCTCTTTCTTTTGTGTAACAGAAGTAACTGGGATCCTTTTCCCAAAAATTAAAAATGGATTATTACAGGGTTTGTGCACTGAAAACTCTGTATTATTGCATACCATATTATTTCCATTCAACATAAAAAGTGCTGGGGAGAGTTCCACTTTTCCGAATTGTCCATAGTGTTTTCTACTGAAACTTAATTAACATCACACATAATTGCCCAGGTGCCATGGAAAATCAAGCTAGAAACAAGTAAAGAAAAAGTAAAATTGATAAATAAAGGAGGAAAGGGAGGAAAATGCACAGAAATCCGGAGAAACCCACCTTAAAGACTTTGAAAAATCTCCATGGTGGTTTCTCTTCATTTAGAAAGTATATGTGTGTGTGCATGTGTGTGCGTCTATACACAATATTGTATATAATGTCACCACAATGACCGTGCTTTGTCATATATAGATCAAGACCTGTCTGGTCGAGTGAAGCTGGAAATGCACAGTTCAGGATATAGACGTCAGATACAGTCTATATGAAGCAGCCCATTTTTCCTCTTCCAATTCTGATATTCACTATTTTAGACACCAACAGTTAAAAGTAAAACACGGCCGGGTGCAGTGGCTCACGCCTGTAATCCCACCAGTTTGGAAGACCAAGGCGGGCAGATTGCCTGAGCTCAGGAGTTTGCGACCAGCCTGGGAAACAAGGTGAAACCTGGTCTCTACTAAAAATACAAAAATTAGCCAGGCGTGGTGGCGTATGCCTGTAGTCCCAGCTACTCAGGACGCTGAGGCAGGAGAATCACTTGAACCCGGGAGGCGGAGGTTGCAGTGAGCCAAGATCGTGCCACTGCACACTAGCCTGGTGACAGAGTGAGACTCCATCTCAAAAAAAAAAAAAAAAAAAAAAGTAAAACACTAAGTTTTATCGTTACCCCAGATCCTTCTAGTGTTTAGGATGATATGATTTCCTAGCACAGTACCCAACACAAAATAGATGTTCAATAAAACATGTAACAAATAAGTGAGTGAACAATTGAAAAAAAAATGATCCAGATGCTAGCGTGTAATGCTATATTGGGATGGGTGCCTTGCAAGAAAATTAACAGAAAGCGTAATTGTTGTTCTATGTGTTCTTTGCCATGACCACACTTCTTTTTTCTTACAGGAACCCCACAAGTGTCCCTAGTAGCCCTGGTTATTTCTAATGCTCAGAAATATATGCTGTGAAACCAAAGCTAATGGCATGGGGAAAAAGAAGTAGCAATTACATTCAGGAGCTTGCAAATACCTGAATGCAAGCTTTCAAATCAGTAGCCAGGTGTGTAGAGACAGATGCCATCATCTTACACAGTGAGAGCCAACTGAACACTTGTTCACCTCCTAGCACTTTTAAAGGCTATTTTTCTTCTTTACAGAAACACCTTGGTTATGTGCTATTATTTATAGTGTGTTCTTTGCCATTCACGTACTACATGGGTGATCTCCCTATTGGTTTCTCCCAAAGCTCCTTCTGGACATGGCCTTGGCCACACTCACTGTGCCTATAACTTTCTGCTCTCTGTCTACTTTCCCCTTGCATGTATACCCTCCATCAGGATGGGGTGATTATTTAATTTTAGCTTTACGACCAACACCTGGCTTGTGCCAGGCTATTAGGAAACATCTGTGGCCGAAGGAAGGACTATAGTTTTGACTAAGTTATCCCAAGCTTGTGGGGGCTGCAGACTGCTTAACTGTCAGCTGAGGATTGAATAACTTTCTTTATAAAATTTTTATGATCAAAAGCAGCTTGTGTGATCACCTTAAATACCAATATAAGAATTTCGCTTGATTGCTTCCATGCATTAAAAAAAAAAAAAAAAATTTAACCAAATGACTATTCCCTCTTCTTTGCCTGTTTATATAATGCCATTTGTTACAGTTTTTCTCCATGAGAAGCCCAGCAGACATGTCTACCATGCTTCTCAAAGGAAAATTTCAGAAATGAGTGATGGTGGAGGATGTGGCTGGACTTCTCCCAAGACAGGAGGGATCAGATCTCTAGCAGAGGGTGAAGCATGGAAAGACACATGATGGCAGGGGCAAGCCTTGGTCTCCCAGGGGCTCTCATTACCAAGTGGAAATTGTCCTGCTAGTGTTAACAATGGAAATTTCCTCCTGATAGAAGAAGAAAATCCTGCATGGCAGCTGATTTCTCACACCTCTGTTTTGCTACTTTTGTGCTCAAACATATTCTCCATCTACCTTTGCAGTGGTCAAAGGTTCCCAGCCCTCAGCTCTCACCTGAAGCCCTTTGCTCATTCTGTACCTCTTGGAGGGATCCACATAACCCACCTTCACCGAGCCGGCTCCTACTCAGCCTTCGGGTCTCGGCTTAGACACCAAGCCCTCCCAAAGGCCTTTCCTGACTATCTCTACCCCACATCCCTGCTGTAGGTGGATGCCTCTGCTCTGAGCACACACAGAACCATACCCCTTCTGTGGGGCCACCCACTTCGATTTCCCATTTGATCAGCTGTGTTCCTTGCTAGATGGTGAGCTACTGAATTTTACCAATGCATCCCTGGCACAGAGTAGGTCCTCAAGACAAACTCGCCAGATGAATGAATGAATGATATAATGGAAGAGTGCACACTGGGGTGATGGGCTGTGCAAGGTAAATAGTCTCACCTTTCAAATCTCACTCTCAACGCTTCCTCCCTGGCCTTCCCCAGGCAGTAAGGAGTGGATACCTAGGACCAAGGAGCACCAGCCCCAGCCTTCCTTAGCGCTTTTGTTATATCCCATTGTGATGATAAGACCAGATCTCCCTCGAGCTCCTCATCAGCATGGACTGTGCATTTTACCTCTGTGCTCCCATCTGGCACAGATGGATGGAAGCTGCTCAGTAGATACCTGTGAATTGTAGAAGCCAACAGGGGGCTTTTCTGTCTTCACCTTCTCTCAGGTTCATAGCACTCCCCCTGCTTTCAAACTGCCATTGGGGTATTTGTTTTGCTACAAGATGACTTTGGGTTCATATCTGCTTTCCTGGATTTATTTGGCTTATAAACAACAAATTCCAATTAATCTCAATATTGGGCATTTTTATTTCTAACTCATTTTGGGAAACAACAAATCACAAAAACAAAAACAAAAATTACGCAGAGAATGAAGACATATAAGACCATTATCTTGGCAGGCATTTTGTTTATAATTTTTACAATCAATAATAGAATGTCCCTGTTTTACATAATATATATTTATATATATTTTATGTATATATATTTATATATTCGATATCTATATTTCAATAGAAAGAGACATAAAAAAGCCTTTTCAAATGAGGCATGACACGCAACGCTCAACACTCTTATTTACAATATAGAGATGTACTTTCTACACAATTATAATAGATGCTCAGAGGCCAGAGAGGGTTTACAAAGACAGCAGAGCACCCCTATAAAAAAGAGGTGCACCATGCAGCTGGACGTTTATTGCCATTAGTTCTCACTATGTCCAGACAGCATATTGAAGTTAAAAATGGCATATGGTTATTGGAGAAGATGATGATCATCAGATTCATCCCGGCTCCATAACCGCGGGCTACACAGTCTTTCAAAGGACCAGGGAATGACGAACATTGCTCATGAAAATTGGAAACGCAACATGAAATGCACTCATCAGAGGGACAGGGCCCATCATTTGGCCAGAAAGGAGAAGCTGCTACCAACTTATGGTTCTGTACTGAGCATGGGCACTTGCCTAGGTCAGGAAACACAATATCATGTGCTGCACCACTAGGGAACAAATGTCTCCCAGGTTACAGAGCAAATACAGCACTCCTCATGAAGAACCAGAGTCTATGCCCAGCTCTGACTCGGGAGCTCAGACAAAAATTCCCGGTGGAAAGTGACCAGAGGACTCAGTGAACCCATATGCATTACGACCACGATATAACAAGAATTTAGAAAGGACTCACTGAGAAACCCTAAATCCATTGTGTGGAAGTCTGCCTTTGCAAGACATTCAACTCTCCCTCAACGACCCTCTCTTTCTTAAACAGAATACCACATGTCTACACTCCTGCAAAGCTACCCACCTGGACTCATTCCCATGGTCTGCTTTTATTTTTCAAAGTCACATTGTTAATATAAGAGGATCTAAAATTCTAGATGAGCTTAGATTTATTTGGTTTTGTTACCATGGCATCAGTGACCTAGAGTCATGGTCTAGGTGCTGAGAACCCTGGTCCTAGATGCGTTTCCACACTTCAGAAGGGATTTTTGCAGAAGCAGGAGTTTTCATCTCCAAAAGATGAGGCTCCTGTCTTATTTACCCCTACTGTCCAGGTTCATTCATCTCTTCCATACAACTAAATGAATCTTTAGGCTTCCTTTAGCCCGTACAACATACTCAGTCTTTGAGACCTGACTATTAAACATCCTGGTAATTTTCAAAACTCACCTTTGAGTCACTTACCAATAACAGCTTACGTTGAGTCTTCAGTCTGGTTGTTCTCCTCCTATCTGATCTCACTTTTGTCCCTGTCATCTATTGGTTTTTATCAATGCAGTGACCTTTCCTAGCCCTTTATTTTCCTAAGGCAAGAAGACATTTCTATTGAAAGATAGCCAGCACCCTTCTTAGAGCTCCCCTGAGGTTTTAATCCAGCACTCCTCCATTTAGATGTTTTCCTCCTTCCATGGAGAGGAGAAGCAGCTGGCCATGTTAATGGTTTTAATTTTTTACAATTGCATCAAATGCTAACATAGCATGTCTTTGGAAGTGTATCAGCAGGAGCTTCACACGTGTGTGCATTCATCTCAGTGCCCCCTTCTGCTAGGTTAGTCTCACTCAATGTTCCCTACTACAGACAAAGATGTAAGCAATCACTAAAATAATTTGTGGATCAGGGCTCTGCATAGAAGAAGTCTGGGGAAGTAGGTGGAGCAACTATTCATAGTTTGGTATGTTCCTAGAGCCAAGTTTCTTTGTAACAAACTTGTATTTACCAATAGTGTCAGCTTTATCCCTCTTTACCTTAAGTCACCCTGCTCACTGCTGTTATGAAATAAAACTGGGATTTGTAACACATTCCTTGCTCCCTTGTTTAGAAAACATGAAGAGAGAATATGAATATGGGCATCACATTTTCTTGAACAACTGACACATTTGAATCTATTGAGGATTCTATTTACACAAATATGTTCCACTTCTGCACAGAGGTTAACCTGAGTTCTGAAATGCTTGTGTGCACTTAATCAGAAATGATAAAGCTATAAGCTAGTAACATATTGGGCAAGTCTAGTTAAATTGGAGTAATCTCTCAGTAAGCCAGTAGTGGCTAGCAAGGGGAGCTCACCAACTCCCAAGTATTCTGTTTATTCTCTCATATTTTTCCTAGAAAACATCTTGAATGACACTCCAGGTAACTATACAAATTCAAGCAAAGTTTGTTGTCATTTAGTCTATTTGCTCAGCTTTCTCGAGTCTCCAAAACGAAAGCACCTCTCATGTCAGGTTCCACCCGAGCCTCCATCCCCCAATGCTGTTCCCTTGGAGCTTCATTCTGAAATGGTGAGGTCTGTAAAAGCAGGTCTCAGCTAAAGCTCTCCACCGATCATAAGCATTACCAAAGACCTGCTCCCTCAAAGCCACTACTTGAAGTAGTTGAGTCCTGCCACCAAGAAAAACTTCTCCAGGAAGAGTTCTGAATCCAGCACAGCGATGTGAGCGGCTCGGCCGATCAGGGTGTTGGCAGTGTTGGGCAGGGCGTGGAACACGTTGTGTCGGATTAAAGTGCAGTCCTTGGCTTCAACCAGAGGGCCCAGGAGGTTGTTGATCATTTCTGCATAAACTGGCCCTGTAAAGGGGGGAAGAAGGACATGAAGCTGGTGCAGAAATTAGCAGTGGAATCTAGAGAACATCACTGGATGTGTGTCGAAATTCTGTTCCTGGGCAGACCTGTCATACAGCAGTTTCCAACCTCTTCCTAATGTTAGTGAAAGAAATATGAAATAAAATCAAAGTTCTCTTTTTCTAGTCAGATTACAATAGCCAGAAGTCAGAAGGGGATTCCTAATAGCGGCTTTATGAACCCATGCACCAGAAGTTATGACAGCCGTGTTCGTGTTCTCAATAATAGCTGTGCCTCCCAGCAGGGTAGCAGAGAAGGAGGCCTACACCAGAGAGGACCCTCAGAGTTTCAAGTTCTATTTCAGGGGATCTTGGGGGTTGGAAACACAGCTCAATAGAGAACTGGAAGCAGACATTTTCTGATGTCATGCATAATGCAAGCCACGTGGTATTTCACCCGACTCCTCTGATTCCAAAGAAGGAGAATGCAGTTTTCTTTATGTTGGTTTGTTTTGTTTTTACAATTGTTAGTCTGAATTGACTGTTTCCACCTGAAAGTGACACAGTTGCAATTTTGCATCAGGCCATGGAGGTCTCGGAGCCATGCAGTGCAGTTGAATTGCTGAACAATAGATAAATTTGCACACCTGGATCTACGATTTGTATCTCCTAGCCCTGTGTTCTTCTTTTCTGAAAAACTGTTTGTGACAACTTTTATATCATTGACAGACACCTTCTGGAATGATCCTGAGAGCTGGGATATTTTACTTTTGACCAACTGGGGAGATAGTAATTGGAAGTTGTAAGTCAGGTAAGCTTCTGGGTACCCACTCCAAACAACTGGGTCTGTTTTACAAAGCCAGTAGAGCAGTCACTTTGGGTGATGAAAGAGAGCTTATTCTGAGTTTAACAGTCCACAGCCTCACTCTGGACACTCCCTCATGCCACGTGAAGGAACTCACACCGTTTTCCTTTTCCCTCCAGTTATCGGCAGGGGAGAGTACTTAGAGGTCTGCTTTCCCAGACTGGGATGGACAGCTGGACTCCCCATCATGCAGGGGGTATGTATTTGGGGGTGTTTCTTTTCCCCCCTCTTCTTGGGGTCTTGGTAGGAGCTTTGAGGTAAAGGGATTGAAACGTGAAATTGAAATAATTAGGGATTTCATTGTAGCCATGTCAATTCAGCTAAAAAGAATTTGGGGTTAAAACAAATGGTATGGTCATTCCCAAGAGCCCATTAATGTCTTAGAGTAGCGGTCATTACAACAGGCAATAATATGATATGAGGTTATGTCACAGTAATTTTATGCATGAAATAGTCTTTCCAAGGGAGAATGCAGGTCAGCCAAAATTCAGCATCAGAGGAATAGTTAAGTAAACCATGCTTTGTGGGCTAAACAATTCTGTGCTCCTTTAAAATGATGTTGATGAACATTACATAATCATATTTTTAAATGACATATGTGAATATTATGTAATAACAAGAATAATAAATGTTGCCAATAAATGGAAATAGAAGCATATATTGTTACACAAATACCATAATTTGTTTAAATTGTATACACAATAAAGGTCAGAAGGTCATTTATTTAAAGAAAAAAGTCACTCAAAATGTAGTGATTACTCAACCAGATCATTTTCTGTTGAGACCTTGATTGGCTTCATAAGCCCTGGAGGCAATCATCGGTATATTTTTTAACGTATATAGCAAACTCTTACATGTTTTCTCAAATACAGCACTGTTTTTAAATTGATGGACTTTTGGCATAGGAGCAAATTATCTACATGACAATGTAGAGAATAAATTGGAAGGTTACGTGAAGTCAGAGAGGTTGAGAGGTATTTTATTTCAGAATTTTTGAAAAATAAAAATATTGGTACTTCTTCCAGAAAAAAAAAAGTGATAATCACATATAAACTAAACTTCGTATCAAGACTTCCAATCTGCTTAATTCACCAATTAAGCCACATTTCTTTGATGTCCATGTAAAAGTGTAACAGAAAATACAAATTTAACAAAAGAGAGGGCGATTTTTTCTTAAGATGACTAACAGGATGATTAATCAATTTAAGTCATATATTAATATCCTTTGAAGATACACTCCCTTTTCCTTAAGTGGCCATTGTGAATATTAAATAAGATAAGCAAAGCGCATGAATTGTGCCTGGCCCATAATAAATACAATTTGCTATGCTACAGCAGCAGTTGTCAGACTTTCTCTGTAAATATTTAAGGATTTCCAGGACGTGCAGTGTAACTACTCAACATAATTCTGAATTCTAGCGTGAAAGCAGCCATATACAATATGTAAATGATGGGTGTGGCTATGTTTCAATAAAACTTTATTTACAAAATGAGAGGTGGGTTGAATTTGGCTTGTGGACCATAGTTGTTGAACTCTGTTCTTCAGCCTTTACCAAGGTTGAAATGTCAACAAAAATACTTCTCTATGTCAGGGAGATAAGAAAGCAGGCAAGGAAAATTAGCAAATCCCTGCACAAAGAAACAGTTTGGCTGTCTATTGACAACAGCTATGTTTAGTCAAATCTGAACTGAAAACCAGATCATTAACTCTTTATTTATTGTCACAGGTCTTAGCATATAATGATGTCTCATGGGCAATTAGAAAATATTTAAAAATGAATTAAAAATATACATAAAAAAGCATCGATATTTAAAAATTCAGGCTGAAAAATTATAAGCAAATATCTTTAAATTAATATTTAATCTGAGAGACAGTAGAGTGAGATGGGCAGGCACTAATATACTCTAACAGTACACATGTTGCTGGTATCAATATTTTAGAAGAGAATTTGGCAAAAAACTTTAAGAGTAGTAACTCATTAACATTTTCCTCCAATAATACCACTACTAGAAATCAATTTTAATGAAATACCATAGATGTATTAAAAATTTACACATGCAAAGTCTTTCATCACATAATAACTAAAAAGGAAACCTTCCAGAAGCAAGCTATATGTGCAGTAATTGAGACGTTGTTAATTAAATTATGGTATATGCATATATATAGTCTATAATTATTAAAATGTGTTTGTATTTATGATATTTTATTAACATGGACAAATAACTATATTAGTCTAAATCAAATCATGACACAAAATTATAACATTTATCATGAACACACATGAAGAGACAGACTAGAAGAACATGAAAAGTAGGTAGTGATAGAGGTGGAGTTAGAAAGGATCATAAATTATGTAAATGAGTTTGACTTTTTCAAATATTCTATAATGTTTTTAATCAGAAAAAAAGAATCATTTTAGAATATGCCCTGTGTTACTTTTCATTACATATACTAGATGGTATAAAGCACAATGCTATTTTATGTATTAAAACTAATGTTTAAATATTTTTTCATCAAAATTCCTGTTGTATTTTCTAGATACCCATGAAAATTTGGAATAGACCCAATTATATATTAGCACCAAATCTTTGGACCTTTGGTACACTATTTTTTTGATAGTACCTTAAAATATAACAAAACTACTATTTACTTAAAAAATAATCAATATGCCTGACATAGAAATAAACAAATTAGATTGGATTCTGGAAGAGAAAGGGGACATTAGTGGACACTGACATAATTTAGATAAGGTCTATAAATTAGATAATAATATTGAATCAGTATTAATTTTCTGATTTTGATAATGGTACAATGGTTATGTAAGACGCTAATATTGGGCATCAGAGTGAAACATATATAGGAATTGTTTGTACTGTTGTTGCAACATTTTTTGAGTATAAAATTATTTCAAAATTAAAAGCTAAAAACATGTTTTAAAAAAAAACAATTAAACAAATTAACCAAAGGAAACCACAAATGCCAGCCCACATCCATCTTGATTGTCTGGAAAATTCCTACCTATCCTTTAAAACCTAACTCATTGTCATCTCCAGGGATCCTCGTCTGACTCTGTCCTGTGCCCTGTTCCACTTCTGGGCTGCCTTAATGCCTTAGGCATTATTTTATCTTTTGACTTATCATATTTTACTCTCATTGCTATTACTTGTCGAGGCTCCAACTAGACAATGTGCCCCTTGAGGGCAGGGCCTGTCTCATTGATTTATACATCCCAGTCATCAATTTCAGTGGCTGGCACACAATAGGACTGAACAAAAGTTTCATAATCTAATAAACATGTGACTGTTGATTACACAAAGGAAGGATCTGGCACAGTAACATCGAGATGAGCTATGTTCGTCCTATCACTAAGCTAAGATAAATGCAATGCTAAACCTATAGCCCAGGTGTTCCCAATAGGCAGTTAATTTCATGAATTTACTTTTGCTTTCAAATCAGAAAGTCCCTGAGCAAAAATTAAATGTAGCTTACCTGTGTGTCTGTCTTTGAGGGCAGTTTTACACATTTCAATCCTGGCTGAATGAAATGGCACATAACGGTCTTGGGGAGACGCAACCAGCACGACGTTTTTAAAATACTGCAGCCCTGTAACAATTAGTCAGATGAGTGCTTTTTACCCAGGTAGTTTCAACTTCAACACCCTCTGGAAATTTGCACAAATTTCCAGACTTGTCCTAGAGAGAGAAAAAATGTTGACACACCACACACTAGTTGTGTCATCACACAAGGACATTCTGTCCTGAGGTTTAACAACACACAGCAGATGGCACAGAGGTATCGTGGGGGCCTATGGCAGGTTGAGGAAAGAAGTCACTACACAGGGGCTTTGCATTTGTGAGTGGAGATGAAGCCTGTTCTCATCAGCCATGAAAGCTAATGAGACACACAGAAAGCTACTCTGGACACAGAGAAATAAGCAACAAGGATGTGACCAAAAAAGCCTTTTGGGGATAGAAATATTAAGGGGTTCATAAAGAAAACTCAGTCTATCTTTAGTTCTCCTCCTCAGTTCTTCCTCCTCAACCCCAGCACCCCCTCTAATTCCAGCCTTCACCACGTCCCATGCTATAGGAAAACAGCCTCAGAACTCACCTCTCTGCAGCCAGTCTTGCCTTCCTGCAATCTGTCCCCACAATGCAGACAGAGGGACCCTTCAAATTAAACATCACAGTGTATCCCTCCAGGCCTCAGAGCCCATGGTGAATCTCCTGAGCACTGCAGACTACCCAGACACTCCATCTGTACTGAGACCGTCCTTCTGATTCCCCAGATCCTGCTGGGTGGGCGGCTGTCAGCTCTTAGCTATGTGTGCCCTACTGAAGTGGGTCCCCTCATCAGACATCACACATTGGGGGCAGCCTACTTCAACTGCTGGCCAATACACGGGCGAGGAAGACAAAGGTGTAATGGCCAGCCCCTCCCCTTCCTTCAGGACAGCTCTCCAGGGCCACCCCAGCTCCTGCACCCCTGATGAGCTCTACGGTGATCACACTGCAGTCCCACCTTCTTCTGCCAAGTCCTGCCTCCCTCCTCCTCCTCCACAGAAGATAGCTCTAAGAGCTCAACTCAACACACAGAGGCAGAAAGTAGGAAAGGGACTCAGCCAGGCTCACAGATCAGCCCGTGGCTACACCAGATTCACAGGCACAGAGGGATTAGCAGAGTCAGTGTTTACAGGACGGTGGAAGATTATGACCAAGAACAGACCCTGGGCCAGGCCAGCTTGTGTGATGGGAGTGCGCAGGGCAATCAATCAGCTGCTCCACTCCCCGACTGGACATGGGGACCACTCGGCAATGATCACCCTTACTGCTGTCCTCTGTGGACATTCCCATGTAGCAGGCAGGGTCTTCATCACCTCTATGCACTTCCATGTGACAGAGAGAGGGTGCAGGCATAATAGCAGGCCTGCCTGACGATGACCCCCGCCTCCCACTGCACAGTCAACATCAGCAGAAAGTGTTGCATCTGCCTTTTTTGTAGATGGGCCTGTACCTGGGTGAAGTTGGCACACAGATCTTAGGCCTATGCAATGAGAACATTGAAAAACTGGCACAAAGTGGAAGCTACAGCTTCTGGCTATTGAAATGATCCTACACACCTTGGCTCAATCTCTCACGTGCCATATGGGCAACGGGCAAGAGGAGCTGAGTTCCTGGTAGCTGTTGGCCTCCCAATGAGCTGAAGAGGCTTTGAGTGCTGGGCCTCCTGACTAGGCCCTTCTGTGAGTGAATCAGTGTAGCATTATATCTCATTTGTGTCTCAGGAGTTGAATCCCAAGCTCAAACTCATAACTGCAGCTGTGGGGGAAACCACTGACCTGTTTTTTGGCTTAGTTGGTAGAGGAAACATTTGCGCAAATCAGCATTATCCCTGAATGTCAGCTGCAGTAGAGACCCAGATTTCTTCAGTTTCTGCATGAGCCATAAGCCTAGGAAGACAAAAACAAAATAAAAATCAAAAACATAAAACAAAACAAAAAATAATTGGGATGGAATTTTGGTGAGATGAATGTTAAACTGTGAATTTTAGTTAACTTGAAAATAAGAGAGAAGTAGGCATACTAGCAAATAGTTGGGAAGTTAGAGGTAAATTTGTCCTCTCATGTACTGGTGGCAAGGACTTAAATCATCCTGCAAAAATGATAGGACAATGGCCTTCGGAGTAAGAAACTACCCACACTCTTCAATCCAGTCAATCTCCTTCCGAAAAAGAAGCCTAGGGTAATAATTTTCAATGCGAAAAGAATATAAGAATGATCCTTACAGATACATTTAGGATACAGTAAAGCTAAAATAAATGTCTCACTTCACAACTCATCTGTTGGCTGGGCATGGTGGCTCATGCCTGTAATCCCAGCACTTTGGCAGGCCGAGGTGGGTGGATCACCTGAGGTCAGGAGTTCGAGACCAGCCTGGCCAAAATGGTGAAATCCCGACTCTATTAAAAAATTAGCCAGGCGTGGTGGCAGGCACTTGTAATCCCAGCTACTCAGGAGGCTGAGGCAGAAGAATCACTTGAACCTGGGAGGCAGAGGTTGCAGTGAGTCGAGATTGCACCATTGCACTCCAGCCTGGGCGACAAAAGCAAGATTCTCTCTTAAAAAAAAAAAAAAAAAAAAAAAAAACTCATGTGTTTAGCTAAGCTTAGGCAAACACTAACATTGATGAGTGTAAGGATTATGTAACCACAACAAGCAAATTAATCTGATAGAAACACAAGGAAATAAGCAAGCTATGGTATGTACATATATTACACTGACTGCTAAGTCAATGTGTGTGTGCAAAGATAAGTAGAATGAAATATATAAAATTACTTTGGATATGCTAGATTGGAGAAATTATTGGTAAAGCCTCTCTTTTTTAAAAATATTTCATAATGTTGCAAGATTCCTTTATAACTGTGGGGGAAAAATGTAGTTTAACAAATTTGTTTCTGTCCAAAGAATGGCTTCCTTGGTTGGGGAGGAAAACAGAGTGCAGAGGAAAGGACTTCCATTTGTTATGTGCCATTGTGTCGGATAACTCATGTTCACAAGTATGCCATAAAATAATTTAAAAGCAAACTAACTAAACTGACCAGGTCATGAGGAAACAACATTAGTGTGGGAGAGGACAGGGGACAGTGGCAGAGGCCTGGAAGATTGCAGGGACAAGGAAGCTTATCAGGGGCGACCCTAATGCCACATAATGGGTTTGAACAATCAGAGACTACTGAGGTAGTTGTTAAGAACATGATTTAATAAACGATTTGTTATTACATATAAAACTCAATGCCCTCCTTGGGCTTCCATACACCAAACCATGTCACCTCCTCAGCTAAAATCTCATGAGTAGTATCTACAAGGTCTACGGGGTAAGTCTAACATCTTCTCGAGTCATTCAACGTCCTTCTTTGTCTGGCTCTTGCTGATATATTCAATCTCCCATAGATGTTAGTCAACCTCATTTCCTTCCCCTGTGTAATCTGCAACAATTCTATGATACACACATGCACATATGCACCTATGTACCATATATATGTATACATGCTTGTACACATACATATATGTATACATACATATACACAAACACAGATACACACACACATAATCTCCATTTTACAAACAGGGAGACTGAGGAGCACAGAGATTAAATGTCTATGCCACAGTCTCCCTCAAGTGTCCTGGTCAGGACTTAACCACAGGTTTGTCATGCAGGTGGCCTGATTCAGAGTCCCTGTTCTCTTCATCACAACACCGTGTCTTGTCAGTCTTTTCCAACCAGGACCCCAAGGACATTGCCTTTTTTTCACAGAAATTTGAAGGCAGAAAGGATCCTGGAAAACATCTAGTGTCACCTCACTCAGCCCCCAGACACAAGGGCCACACCTCTAAGGACAGGACTCCTCCCTCCATGCCATGCTTGGAAAAGACTGCACAGTCACAGGGTTCCATGTGGAAGAACCTGTCCCCAGTTTCACACCCCAGAGGCCCCAGATTACTTCTGAGGAATGACGAGTCCTAGAAGAATCTTACCTGTACTAACCAGGGTGCTGTTGTTGTACAGGGTTCCCAGGTGAGGCCCAGACAGTGACAGGAACGTGTGGAGTTTGTTGAGGTAATACCGGAACCGGGGCCGTGTGAGGACCGATCGGATGATGATGTTGCCAAGAGAATGGCCAATGAAGCTGTGGAAAAACAGAAGGGGTACCCGTGAGTGTGACGGTGAATGCTGCTGCCCAAGAGTGCAGTGCTGGAAACATCAGGGGCCAGCGTTCTCCACCTCCCACTGAATGTAGGGGAACTGGCAAAGAGAATAGGGACTGCCAAGTCAACCTCATCAGGTTTCCAAACCCTGGCCATGAGAAGCCCGAGATGGGGTCTTTGTGAATGGGAGCTTTGTGCCCAGTCAGGGGAGAAGTGTGGGCATTTCAGCCAGCTTCATGCTGTTAAAGCAGCCTGCTTTTATTCCACCTGGGGGAAGGGAAGGTCCTTCCTGAAATGCACCTCTGAGCATTGAAATCTCCTGGTCATTCACAGGATCAAGTCCCAAGTGGTTATCCTGCTTGGGACGCCATTCATATATGGATGGCCTCACAATGTCATTCATCCTCTCCTTCACCCGCTGTGTATATATTGAACCACCTGCTCACAGCCCATGCTGTTAGACCCCCTCCTGCAGGCTCTGCTCCAGCCATACTGCTACTCACAGGCCCACGTGTTCAATGCATCATTACTCTCAAGTTAAGTACTTATTTATTGAGAGCCTATTATATGAGAGGCTATACCTCCCCACCTCTACTCATGATGAGCATAAAACCAGCCAAGAAAAGAAATCAGTGTCAGCCTATGAAACTGCCTTACCTAGCTTTTCTTTTGTTCTTTTTTTTTTTAAAATCTAACCTCTATAGGCTTCATATGTGGAATAAAGAAGTAACATTTTGTATCTGAAGACTAAAAGGGATAATGTATATCAAGGGATTAGCACTACGTCTACATATTCAAATGCATGAAAAATGCAAGCTGCTTACTAGCACTGTCGTCACTGAAACATTTGGTACAGTGTAAGAATAAGAGTAGTGTTGATTGAAACCCTCTCTTTGGGGTGGGCAACTCATTCTGCTTTTTCTTTTCTTTTCTTTTTTTTTTTTTTTTTTTTTGAGACTGAATCTTACTCTGTCGCCCAGGCTGGAGTGCAGTGGTGCAATCTCGGCTCACTGCAAGCTCTGCCTCCCAGGTTCACGCCATTCTCCCTCAGCCTCCTGAGTAGCTGGGACTACAGGTGCCCGCCACCACTCCCGGCTAATATTTTTGTGTTTTTAGTAGAGACGGGGTTTCACTGTGTTAGCCAGGATGGTCTCGATCTCTTGACCTCGTGATCCACCCGCCTTAGCCTCCCAAAGTGCTGGGATTACAGGTGTGAGCCACTGCACCTGGCCTTTTTCAAACATCATCTCAGTACTAGTTCCTCTTAATAGATAAGAAAACAGAGGTTTAGAGATTTAGAAACCTTACAAAAGGTTATATATCTGGTACAAGGCAAGAAACAAGACTCCAACTTGTGAGTGTTAGAACAAGAATTCAAACCTAGGAATTTTTGTTTTCAGTCCAAGACTCTTTCTACAGAACTACAGAATTTTCATTCTCCCTGACATAAACTATGGCAGAGATGAATGTGTACGCCAGGCCTGGTACTTACTTCTGCTTTAAAAGTAATTTATTAAAAGTCACAAGTTAGCTTAGCTCAGTGGTATACAGAAGGCATCATATTATTGCTTTTTACAGCAAACACTCAAAAATGTCCCCCCTCTTCCCCCAGCATTAACTACCTGTGGTTTCCTTTTACCTAATTCGGGATATGGAGAGGTTGTACAACTGAATGTGTTGAATGATTTCATCCAATAACCGATCCGTCATAGTATCAAAATCTGCAAATGTGTCCATCTGGAAGAAGAGAGAGGAACAGGTGTTGGGTATGGTTGTGGCGGGGGCTGGGCTCTGTGCACAGCCTGTCTTCTTCCACTAAACACCGTGGTGTCTACTGGGGGTGTGCCTACCTCCGATGTTAGGGCTACAGGATAAGATATGACTTCAGGACAAAAGGCCCACAGACTGCGGCTCTAAGAAAGAAACATGGAGATGCTCAGGAACACTCAGCTGGGAGGGTGGCTGCCACTGAAGTAGCAAGCTTGTGGTGCCGACTGCCACAGCACGTGCCTGGCGTGTCAGCGTGCCACTGGGATTGCCGCCCCTGCTTCAAGGAGGAGGAAATTGACTCTGGGAGGGGAGGCCGCCTATTCACCTCACATGAGCCAGGGTTCACACCGAGACAGACCTGACTCCAAAGGCCCTCCCCTCTCTGTGGCATAGCCTTTACAGTATGCAGTCAGCTTTGGGAAGGATCGTAAAGTCATCCACATCTTAGAATGGACGGTTGAAGGATCCAGGAGATCAAAGGAAGAGGAGGAATGCCACACATGTCCCTGAATATTTGAAGGGCAGCAACAAGGAAGATACGTTAGATTGGTTTCTATAACCTCAAGGACTAACTTTTAGAAACATGAATTAGAGTCAAAGAGAAACAGATTTGGGGCCAATATCCAAAAATGTTTGAAAAGTTCCTCATATGTGGAGCTGTCTATAACACTATGGGCTGCCAAGAGCTAGGAAAAGTGAATAGGGTGTCTCACAAATGTCTATCCTGTGAAGAAAGGAGTACGTGGTGGGGGATAGGAGTGGTGAAGAGAAGACCTTTACGAGTATCTGTCACCTGCCATCCAATGAGCTTTGAGGCGCGAGAGAATAAAGCATACTGCTAAGACTTCCTGGAACAAGAAAGAACCATAAGATCTTCTGCTTATGGGATCTGTGCCCTGGACCTGTTGCTTCCCATCTAAACCTCAGTGTCCTTATTTATTAAAGGGGGATAATGTCGCCACCTCCTTAGTGCCATGTTAAAAATTAGGTAAAATAGGCCAAGCGCGGCAGCCCATGCCTGTAAACACAGCACTTTGGGAGGCCAAAGCAGGTGGATCACGAGGTCAGGAGATCAAGATCATCCTGGCTAACATGGTGAAGCCCTGTCTTTACTAAAACTACAAAAAATTAGCCGGGTGTGGTGGCACGCACCTGTAGTTCAGGAGGCTAAGGCAGGAGAATCGCTTGAACCCAAGAGGTGGAGGTTGCAGTGAGCTGAGATTGCACCATTGCACTCCAGCCTGGGCGACAGAGCGAGACTCCATTTCAAAAACAAACAAAACAGGTAAAATACACCTAAGAGAGATGCTGCTTTCTTTCTCTAACTTTTCAGAGCCTATTTCCTCATCTATAAAATATTAATCAACATATACATTATTTAAACAAATGGCTATAATTATGAGGCCTGAGTTGACCATGATGAGCTATGCTTTGGAAATCACAGCAGGTTTAAAAAGTATTATCAGGAACTCCCCAACCAAGGTGTTTAAAAGAATATTAATATATACTGCAAGTGGACCTGCTGATGAGGCAACTTTCAAAAAGTAACAACAACGAGTGCATAATCAGTACTGAGTGGCCAACTCCTGCAATTAAGTGAATGGTGTAAAGGTCCAGCTCTAAAGACCTGAGTTTTCCAGGTTGAACCCAGCAGCCATGAAGCTGCATCAGAGAGTTGCTGGATGTGCACACCCGGAAGGATTATTTCCTGACCAGATCTATCTTGCTAACAATTCTTATCTTCCCTGAAAAGAAAACCTCACTAGCACAAATCACAAACACAAAGCGAGCAAGTGCTGCTCACTCACTTCCCTGCTCCCTCCTCTGACAGGCCTGGTTATATTTTTTATATTTTATTTTATTTATTATTTTATTTTGTTTTGTTTTGTTTTGGTTTGGTTTGGTTTGGTTTTATTTTTTGAGACAGGGTCTTGCTCTTTCACCCAGGCTGCAGTGCAGTGGTGCGATCACAGTTCACTGCAACATCGACCTCCTTGGGTTCATGTGATCCTCCCACCTCAGCCTCCCAAGTAGCTCGGAATATAGGCGCACAACATCACACCAAGCTAATTTTTGTATTTTTTGTAGAGAAAGGGTCTCACTTTGTTGCCCAGGCTGTTTCTGAACTCCTAGGCTCAAGCGATCTGCCTGCTTTGGCTTCCCAAAATGCTGGGATTATAGGTGCGAGCCACCGCGCCTGGCCATCCTCTCTTAATAGTGCATCAGATTTGTTCACGTATTAAAGTTGGGTGCACACAGGAATTACCTTCCTGGAGATCATATATAGTATCCTCCTCTCCAGGACAGCCTGACATAGACCCTGCCTAACTCCCAGAAGCTCTGTTCCCTGTCCTGTGAGGAGATGGTGGTATCAATGTGTGATAGAACTGCCACGAAGATAAAATGAAGAAACAGGTACAGAGTACTCAGATGCTCCAAAAAGTCATTCTCTTCTCTCTCCGTCAACATCTATACCTCTGTGTACTGCATGGTGTACAACTTTGTATAGAGCAGGTGCCCAAGTAAAGGCAGCAGAACTGAGTGCCAACAGTTAGGAAGGGAGTCATTACCCAAATAATTTATGCTCTCACTTGCCACCCACCCTAATGCCCTGTAAGGGCAAAGGCTCCAGTCAACTGATTCACATGTTCTCATTTCTTACCGTTTCCTCTCCCTCCCGAAATAAAACAGTAAGTCTTTTCTTTCCAACCCATCCAAATGCCTGGCCAGTGTTTCTTTTCAAGGTCTCCTCCTATCTGTGTGTGTCCATAAATTATCGTGGTGCATTTAGGAGGCTCATATAAGCATGCATCCAGGGTTCTTCCAGTTCTGATATTTTTATCATCATACCTGATTCTTCTCAGACATTAGGAAGTCCAGTTTTCCTCCAGGGAGCCCCAGTTCTATGAAAGTCTTTACCAGCCGGAGGTCTGCACTGTTCCCTAAAAATGACAGATAACCCCCACCCCAGTCCCATAGTTAGTCATATAAAAGGTTGACACACGAGGAATTTCTTTCTCTCTCCCTCTTTTCCCATTTCTACTGGGTTTTCTCAGTTTTGGTTAAGTAGATAATATAAACAACTAAAACAGCTACAAACCCCAGCTCTCTTGTCACCCCTCGGCCCCCCACACTCAGAGTCTGGTTCTTTCTAGCGGTCCCACCTTGATAGAGGTATCCCTGATCTGTGAGCATGTGGCTTGTGAACACTCTACATACAGGAACAGTGGGAGGTACACCGCCTCCCCTTCTTCCACAGCAGATTCCATTTTGCAAGTGGTTCTTCCAAATGGCTGATGGAGCACAATGGGACCCCTACCAGCCCCATCTTCAGTTACTTACTTAAAAGGAAGACTATCTAGTGCTGCCTTTTATAGGTAATCTGCAAGCCTCCCCCTACCTCCCAATTAGCCAATCATGGCACAGTTATCTAAACAGAATAGGACTGTCTCTTGGGAACAAGAGTCATGGCAGAGCAAGCTCTATGGAGGCACAGCAATGGCCATCAGGGCAGACGAATGAAAGGTTAAGAATGCAAGGCTATCAAGGCACAAAGAACACAGGAAATGCATTCCCAAAATAAAAGTCATGTGAAAAAAAAATGGATTTACTACAACAGAATAAGGTTTATATACAAGTATAGTGAGGCATAAATTTAATGCTGGTCGTAGGGGTTCAATCGTGTCTTAATAAATTTCTGTCCTATTTCTTAAAAGTTCCCTGAACAGTTGAAAGTTAGAAGCTGGGTATTTGGATATATAAATTACCTATTTTATCATGTAAATATACCCCACAGGTCATAGTTCCAAAGTAGTTCGTAAACTGTGAGTGAAAAATATCATTCTTTATGAAACTACCCAATGATTCAAAGGAGAGTGAGAGTGCCACATGGAATTGGGGAAGTCCAGGTGTTTGGGGTTATCTCTAATGCTTAAGGATGACTCAGATATGCCCAAACGCCACCCATGTTGGTGGCCTGTCAGAGTACATGCCCAAACTTGTAGGGTCACAGTCATAAAATGGTCATTTTTTAAAGGAAATCTGTGCATTTTGTGTTATGAGGTTAGTTATTATTCATTCCCTCTTTCATTTTTGTCAGTAAAATTAGGCTCTTTGGTCCCACTGTTTCTATTGTTTAAAGTTCCCTAATGATATGCCAGAGCCTGCCTTAGGAAAAAAAAAAAAAGCTGCAAGTGTTTATATTCAGCATTAAGTATTAAGTAATGGATAGAAATGGCCCCCTTTCCTTCAGCTACTGAGGGAAAGAGAACTTTCTGCAACTTAAAATTTTCTCAGCAAATATGATTTAATAAGGTGTTATTAATAAACTGAGAACGTTTATAAGAATACAAATCTTGAAGGTTTTTACAACATGAGTTGTGTAAATATTCATAACTGTTACTAATGTGCTCAGCTCTCTGTTAATACAAGTAAGCCCTTGGAAATTGAATTTGAACAAGTGGATCCTGAAAATTCTGCAGAGTTTAGACATATGCACCTTGAACTAGAGAAGTCATCTTCCAAAGCACCCTGTGCTTAGTATCAGTTGTGGTTTTTATGACTTGTTGCCCAGTTGATAATGTGATCCATGGCTCCATTTTCTGACAGTACAAAAGGGGTGAAGCCACTCTATCTTCATAACATTCTTCATCTTTCACATGCATGATAGAAAAAAAATTTCCTATAGCCTGATCAGATTTCTTATTTTAACAAAGTTATTGAGAGTTTTATCTCATTTTACTTTAGTGTCATATACATGAGAGGTACAGACTGGTCAGGAATGACATTGAGCTGATGAGTGAGAAAGTTTTTGTTGTTCCTGCAAATTCCAGAACCTAGCAAAGTCCCTGGTATACAAAAGGTATCCTATAAGTGGGAGGTAAATAAAAATAGGTAGCAAAATAGTTTGGGCCACTAACCTGAGCTACTCAAAATGAATACATGTATTCATTCTTCTCCATTTCTTCCTTTATTCAGACCATTGTATTGACTCATGAATTCCATGAATTCATGGACTCAAATTACTGTATTCATGCATTTCATTAATATATTCATTCCCATAATACATTAATTTCATTAATTCATTCACTCCATTTCTTCTTTTACTTTGACACTCATTCTATTAATCATTTATTCCATTTATTTATGTATTGATTTATTCCATTCACTCCTTCACTACATTTATTCATTCATTCATGTATTTTATTTACTTAACAGATTTTTTGTGACAGAGAGATATTTTCTGTAAGAGGAAGCCATACCATTTCCTTAGATTAATCATAATTACTGTCATTCCACAGTTGCTAATTGAACATTCTGTTGAATGAATACCTCATCTAAATTAATGCATAAGTATTTTAAGTTGTATATATGACAGAATTTGGGAAGAAAACTTGTTTTAGAACTCACCATCCAGGCCATGGACACAGACAACCAGGTGAATTCCATCTTCCAAATTTTCTTCCTCTTCCTCTGGTGGGAAATATGGTATATCAGAAGCCAGTACAGTTAAGTCACTGTACAGAAATCCTTCAATCTTCAGTTCTTTTTTAAATTTTTCTTTGGCCTGATAAAAACTGGAGAATACACTAATTAATCACAAGCCAAGCTGTGTACTTCATGTTGAACAGGAAATGAGCTGGGTTAGTATGTAGGAGGGCTGAGCACCCACAAGCGAAGTGCCTGCTGAGTGGCAAATGCTGACTTGAGCCCCCAGGGGACATGCTAGTGAGTGAAACTTTGTTCTGAACAAGGAGGCAGGAAAGCACTCTATAAAAACCAAACACCGCATGTTCTCACTCATAGGTGGGAATTGAACAATGAGAACACATGGACACAGGAAGGAGAACATCACACACTGGGGACTGTTGTGGGGTGGGGGGAGGGGGGAGGGATAGCATTAGGAGATATACCTAATGTAAATGATGAGTTAATGGGTGCAACACACCAACATGGCACATGTATACATACGTAACAAACCTGCATGTTGTGCACATGTACCCTAAAACTTAAAGTATAATAATAAAAAAAAATAAAAATAAATAAATAAATAAAATAAATAAATAAGAGAAAACAAAAAACAAACAAAAAAAAAAACCGAAGCTTCTATGGGTTTTGGTTCTGCAGATGCTTATGTGATTCCTGCATTGAACAGGAGACAGAGTGACAGGACATCAAAGATTCTACCCAGCTCCAAGGCCCCACGCAATCTTTAAAAAGTGAAAGCTTCTTGACTTGATTGACACCCAGGCCCACCATGGCTTGGCCTTCCCCTGCTTCTCCAGCATCACTCCTCACCACTCCCAGCCTCCACAAATAACACATTTCTTATAATTTTCTGCATGAACTACATGACTTGGCTTTATTTCCATGCCTGGGTGCCTGAGGGCCTGTGTGTCTGAAATGCCTTTCTCAACTTGGCTATGATGCTCTTTGTCTGGTTACCTGGCAAGATGATGGTTAAGGGACTGGACTCTGGAGTCAGACTGCGAAGGTCAGAATCTCAAATTTGACACTGACTATTTCTTGTTATTATCTGTTATAAAGCCTCATCATCATCATCATCATCATCATCACCACCATCATTGTCTCTTATATTTTCTTCTCAGAGTAGATGCCATCTTCTCTAGGAAGCTTTGCCTGGCCACTATCCCTATTCACACTCATTTCCCCAAGCCAAATTAGGTGCTTTTCCTTCTGGCTCCACCACGCACACATGAAACATCATATTTACCCAGTCACTGCCCTCATCAACTTCTCTCATGTGTCTGTCTCTCCGTTAGACTGCAGGTACAATATAAGCAAGGGAACCCCTGGCCAGGCAGGCACTGGACAGCATCTACTATGTCTGCTGTGTACTCATTGAATTAATGACAAGTACCATAGGATAGGTATTTAACATTCTTTATAAAACAAAAACCCAATGTTTACCTGCCTGTGGCAATTTCTTCTGGAGACACCGTTAATATGTAACTCTTCAGCATTTTGCAAAAGGGTAAAGAAGATGGGATGTTTTGACAAAATGATTCTATTATATACATAATCAGATATATAGTTTATAGATGGGAGAGCAATATGAATACAAACCCAATACAAGGATGAAGAAATGAATTCTGGCATTACAAAGGTAAACTTAGAAGCCCCACAATGTTAAAGGGTGCTTGGGAGTCAAATCTGAGGAAGAATTGTATTCCCCAAAGGCTCTTAAGGAACTCCCCTTTCGAAACACGAAAAGGTAGAAGTACAATGATATTCATAAGAGAGTTATAATATTCATAATAAAAATTGAACAAAATTGGCAGGGTGTGGTGGCTCATGCCTGTAATCCCAGCACTTTGGGAGGCCCAGGCGGGCAGATCACAAGGTCAAGAGATCGAGACCATCCTGGCCAACATAGCGAAACCCCATCTCTACTAAAAGTACAAAAATTAGCTGGGTGTGGTGGCGGGTGCCTGTAGTCCCAGCTACTTGGGAGGCTGAGGCAGGAGAATCGCTTGAACCCAGGAGGCAGAGGTTGCAGTGAGCCGAGGTTGCATCACTGCACTCCAGCCTGGCGACAGAGTGAGACTGTCTCAAAAAATAAATAAATAAATAAATAGTTGAACAAAATTTAAAGGTTCATTGGTAAAGAATTTGGTTAATAAATCATGGTATATTCATGCAAGAGAATATTGTGTAATCATTACAATGATGATGCAAACATAGATTTATAAACATAGAAAGATATTTCTAATATATTATTAAATTAAACATTTACAATTGCCATTTGTACAGAATGGTCTCATTTTTGTATAAAAAGCATAAATAGATATAGATTCACATAGAAAAAATGCAGAAGAATATACACAGTGGTTACATTTGAAGGTCGACTTATTGACCATTTTTACTTCCTTTCAGTATTCTGCATTTTAAATTCATATGATATGAATTAAATATATATGATATATTATCTATAATATGATATATTACCTTATTTAAATCAGAAAATCACAGATATCTAAATTTTGAAACAGTATGCATGAAATGGAGAAATATGTGGAAAAATTTAAAAGACTGTTGTGAGAAAGGTAAGCCCGTCAGCCAGCTTACCTAAACATCCTTTCACTGACTTCCTCATCCAACGTGCTGGAATGGGTAGAAACAACTCCAAAGGATCCCAAAGGCTGATGGGTGATGGGAAACAGAGTCTGTTTGGAAGAGAATCCAGCCCTGGCAGGTGTCTCCTTGGGCACAGATGAGAAAGGGAGACAGGTGGCAGTGCAAGACACAGATAAGTTCACAACCTCCACAGCCTTCAGGCTGTCCAGAGTAAAGGTCTCTGCAGAAGTCAGATGGGACCCCATGATGGAAGTGCCTGCCTTCAGCTCTTGGTTTTTCAAAACCTGGGAATGAACGGAATGGGTCACAGTGGGGCACACAGTGCCTGCTTTATGTTTAGCCTCCGGGAAGGCATTCACTCCTCTATTAAATGCTGTGTCATCCATGATGCAAGGTGAATCACTTTGGCTTTGCTGGCCTGTTGAGTTCATGTTGATGGCATCAGCAGCTGACGTACAGCTCAATTCAGGCACCTGATGTTGAGAGAGACCCTCAACCTCTGAGATGCCACTGTTGGAAAGAGCTGGCTGACCCACATTCAAGTCTTTAGGCATGCCCTTTGGGGTTTCCACAAGTGCTCTATGAAGAGATCTGGTCCTGGGGTTTTCAAGTGCTATGACACATGGTATTTCTAAATTAAGACCTTTGGTTTCAACGCCTGGAGTGTTCTCACTCCTGCTATCAGGAAGACAGTGTTCTTGAGCATCAGACTGCTTTCCTTTCCCTTTGGGGATGTCTATGTATCCGGGGCCCTGCTGGTTGTCAGCGTCTAAACCTATCTCCACCAGGGGATGGTCTGCTCCAGCATCCTGTGTTCCAGAGTCATCACAAAGTTGAGAGCAAGATCCTGGGGAACCTTGGTTCTTGCTGTGCATATCTGAAGGTTCAGCAAAACCTCCATCTTGCTTCTTGGTGCCTGCATCTTCAGCAGCCTCCTCTGGGCTACTGATGTGCGGAGCAGATACAGACTTGGTTAACTTAGTGAGTGCCACCTCCCGCTCATCCTCCTCAAAAGGTAAAGAGCTAATGGAGGTGAGAGAAGCCTGGATGCCACTTGGCAAACTCGTGTTACTTTCTGTGTGTCCACCCTCTAGGGAGTTCCGGTGGAGGGCATGTCTTCGAACAAACGGGTGCAAGACTTCCCGATCACTGGGCAACTCCAGAGCCCTGCTTCGGGCCTCTGACCAGGCGACGGAGCTTGGCTCACTCTCAATGCCTGAATCAGATATGACGGATGAAGATCTCTTGATGACCCCGGATAGCACTGAGAGTTCCTCCTGCTCTTCTGTGTGAGAGTCCTTCAGGGAAGACCTAATATCTAAGGGCTCCCTCAGGGTAGAACTTAGTGGATCACAGGGCTCAGAGGGGGTGAGTTTCAAGCTTAGCAGCACCATCTTCCCCTCTTGATCTATCCCCTTTCCTAGAGTACTTAATTCACGGAGAGTTGTTTTGTCTGAAGAGATGGCATTTTGGTGGCTTCCACCTACTACCACTTTGCTTAACCCAGTCCTGTCTAATCCATACTTATCTCTAGAGCTCCTACTCTCATGCTGAGCACTGAAGGCCACCAGGGGTTCAGCTCTGGAGGGGTTCTTATTGCTAGATTTTACATCAATGTAGGTCAGCACTGGGGCCTGTCCATCCTCTGGGCCTGGACTCCTTCTAGAAGTATCCACATCTGCCATTGGATATGTCCCAGCATCAGATGTTTGGCCAGTCCAACATTCATCTTCAGGCACACCTGCTTTGTTTTGAAATTCACCAATTGATATATACACCTGAGATTCCGAGCACATGTTCATATGATTTTGTGTGGCCACATTCTCAGCCGTCTCTGGACACCTTATAACTTCTTCATCAGAATCCATTTGGGATGGTTTTATGGTAGACAAGACAAGGTCTTCCCTAAAAGATAAATTGCTATTTACCATACAGTTAACTTCTTTGTCTTTTAGATTCATTATTGTAGGACTTGTCACTGGAACATCAAAATTAGGATAAACACTCAAGTTATGCCCTACAAAAAAAAAAGAAAGAAAATTATAGTGTAAGAATCTGTGTTTACAAGTTATCCAAATGTCTAACTGTATAATAAAGAATTTAGCTTTGAGGACTCAGTTTGAAGATGGCAGAATAGGAAGAGCTCCAGTCTACAGCTCCCAGCGTGAACAATGCAGAAGACAGGTGATTTCTGCATTTCCAACTGAGGTACCGGGTCCATCTCACTGCGACTTGTTGGACAGTGAGTGCAGCCTACGGAGTGTGAGCCAAAGCAGGGTGGGGCATCACCTCACCAAGGAAGTGCAAGGGGTCGGGGAATTCCCTTTTCTAGCCAAGGGAAGCTGTGATAGATGGTACCTGGAAAATCGGGACACTCCCACCCTAATACTGCACTTTTCCAACTGTCTTAGCAAACGGCACACCAGGAGATTATATCCCGCACCTGGCTTGGAGGGTCCTACACCCATGAAGCCTAGCTCATGAAGCCTACACCCATGAAGCACAGCAGTCTGAGATCCAACTGCAAGGCAGCAGCGAGGCTGGGGGAGGGGTGTCTGCCATTGCTGAGGCTTGAGGAGGTAAACAAAGTGGCCACGAACCTCAAACTGAGTGGAGCCCACCACAGCTTAAGGAGGCCTGCCTGCCTCTGTAGACTCCACCACTGGGGGCAGGGCATAGCTGAACAAAAGGCAGCAGAAACTTCTGCAGATTTAAACATCCCTGTCTGACAGCTTTGAAGAGAGTAGTGGTTCTCCCAGCATGGAGTTGGAAGTCTGAGAACAGACAGACTGTCTCCTCAAGTGAGTCCCTGACCCCTGAGTAGCCTAACTAGGAGACACCTCCCAGTAGGGGCCAACTGACACCTCATACAGCTGGGTGCCCCTCTGAGACGAAGCTTCCAGTGGAAGGATCAGGCAGCAACATTTGCTGTTCTGCAATTTTTGCTGTTCTGTAGCCTCCATTGGTGACACCCAGGTAAACAGGGTCTGGAGTGGACCTCCAGCAAACTCCAACAGACCTGCAGCTGAGGGTCCTGACGGTTAGAAGGAAAACTAACAAACAGAAAGGACATCCACACCAAAACCCTATCTGTAGGTCACCATCATCAAAGACCAAAAGTAGATAAAACCACACAGATGGGGAAAAACCAGAGCAGAAAAGCTGAAATTTCTAAAAATCAGAGTGCCTCTTCTCCTCCAAAGGAACACAGCTCTTCACCAGCAACAGAACAAAGCTGGATGGAGAATGACTTTCAGGAGTTGATGGAAGTACACTTCAGATGATCGGTAATAACAAACTTCTCCAGGCCAAAGGAGAATGCTCGAACCCATCACAAAGAAGCTAAAAGCCTTGAAAAAAGATTAGACGAATGGCTAACTAGAATAAACAGCATAGAGAAGACCTTAAATGACCTGATGGAGCTGAAAACCATGGCACGAGAACTACATGATGCATGCACAAGCTTGAGTAGCCGATTCAGTCAAGTGGAAGAAAGGGTATCAGTGATTGAAGATCAAATGAATGAAATGAAGTGAAAAGAGAAGTTTAGAGAAAAAAAGAGTAAAAAGAAATGAACAAAGCCTCCAAGAAATATGGGACTATGTGAAAAGACCAAATCTACGTCTAATTGGTGTACCTGAAAGTGACGGGGAGAATGGAAACAAGTTGGAAAACACTCTTCAGGATATTATTCAGGAGAACTTCCCCAACCTAACAAGGCAGGCCAATATTCGAATTCAGGAAATACAGAGAACTCCACAAAGATATTCCTCAAGAAGAGCAACTCCAAGACACATAACTATCAGATTCACCAAAGTTGAAACGAAGGAAAAAATGTTAAGGGCAGCCAGAGAGAAAGGTTGGGTTACCCACAAAGGGAAGTCCATCAGACTAACAGCGGATCTCTCGGCAGCAACTCTAAAAGCCAGAAGAGAGTGGGGATCAATATTCCACATTCTTAAAGAAAAGAATTTTCAACCCAGAATTTCATATCCAGCCAAACTAAGCTTCACAAGTGAAGGAGAAATAAAATCCTTTACAGACAAGCAAATGCTGAGAGATTTTGTCACCACCAGGCCTGCCTTACAAGAGCTCCTGAAGGAAGCACTAAATATGGAAAGGAACAACCAGTACCAGCCACTGCAAAAACATGCCAAATTGTAAAGACCATCAATGCTAGGAAGAAACTGCATCAACTAACGAGCAAAATAACCAGCTAACATCATAACGACAGGATCAAATTCACACATGACAATATTAAACTTAAATGTAAATGGGCTAAATGCTCCAATTAAAAGACACAGACTGGCAAATTGGATAAAGAGTCAAGACCCATCAGTGTGCTGTATTCAGGAGACCGATCTCATGTGCAGAGACACACATAGGCTCAAAATAAAGGGATAGAGGAAGATCTACCAAGCAAATGGAAAACACAAAAAAAGCAGGGGTTACAATCCTAGTCTCTGATAAAACAGGCTTTAAACCAACCAACAAAGATCAAAAGAGACAAAGAAAGCCATTACATAATGATAAAGGGATCAATTCAACAAGAAGAGCTAACTATCCTAAATATATATGCACCCAATACAGGAGCACCCAGATTCATAAAGCAAGTCCTTAGAGACCTACAAAGAGACTTAGACTCCCACACAATAATAATGGGAGACTTTAACACCCCACTGTCAGTATCAGACAGATGAACGAGACAGAAAGTTAACAAGGATATACAAGACTTGAACTCAGCTCTGCACCAAGCAGACCTAATAGACATCTACAGAACTCTACACCCCAAATCTACAGAATATACATTCTTCTCAGCACCACATCACACTTATTCCAAAACTGACCACATAGATGGAAGTAAAGCACTCCTCAGCAAATGTAAAAGAACAGAAATTATAACAAACTGTCTCTCAGACCACAGTGCAATAAAATTAGAACTCAGGATTAAGAAACTCACTCAAAACCGCTCAACTACGTGGAAACTGAACAACCTGCTCCTGAGTGACTACTGGGTACATAATGAAATGAAGGAAGAAATAAAGATGTTCTCTGAAACCAATAAGAACAAAGACACAACATACAAGAATCTCTGGGACACATTTAAGCAGTGTGTAGAGGGAAATTTATAGCACTAAATGCCCACAAGAGAAAGCAGGAAAGATCTAAAATTGACAACCTAACATTACACTTAAAAGAACTAGAGAAGCAAGAGCAAACATATTCAAAAGCTAGCAGAAGGCAAGAAATAACTAAGATCAGAGCAGAACTGAAGGAAATAGAGACACAAAAAACCCTTCAAAAAAAATCAATGAATCCAGGAGCTGTTTTTTTGAAAAGATCAACAAAACTGATAGACCTCTAGCAAGACTAATAAAGAAGAAAAGAGAGAAGAATCAAATAGATGCAATAAAAAATGATAAAGGGGATAACACCACCGATCCCACAGAAATACAAACTACCATCAGAGCATACTATAAATATCTCTATGCAAATAAACTAGAAAATCTAGAAGAAATGGATAAATTCCTGGACACATACACCCTCCCAAGACTAAACCAGGAAGAAGCTGAATCTCTGAATAGACCAATAACAGGCTCTGAAATTGAGGCAGTGATTAATAGCCTACCAACCAAAAAAAGTCCAGGACCAGATGGATTCACAGCCAAATTCCACCAGAGATACAAGGAGGAGCTGGTACCATTCCTTCTGAAACTATTCCAATTGATGGAAAAAGAGGGAATCCTCCCTAACCCATTTTATGAGGCCAGCATCATCCTGATATCAAAGCCTGGCAGAGACACACTGAAAAAAGAGAATTTTAGACCAATATCCCTGATGAACATTGATGCAAAAATCCTCAATAAAATACTGGCAAACCAAATCCAGCAGCACATCAAAAAGCTTATCCACCACGATCAAGTTGGCTTCATCCCTGGGATGCAAGGCTTGTTCAACATATGCAAACCAATAAACGTAATTCGTCATATAAACAGAACCAAAGACGAAAACCACATGATTATCTCAATAGATGCAGAAAAGGCCTTTGACAAAATTTGACAGCACTTCATGCTAAAAACTCTCAATAAACTAGGTATTGACGGGATGTATCTCAAAATAATAAGAGCTATTTATGACAAACACACAGCCAATATCATACTGAATGGGCAAAAACTGGAAGCATTCCCTTTGAAAACTGGCACAAGACAGGGATGCCCTCTCTCACCACTCCTATTCAACATAGTGTTGGAAGTTCTGGCCAAGGCAATCAGGCAGGAGAAAGAAATAAAGGGTATTCAATTAGGAAAAGAGGAAGTCAAATTGTCCCTGTTTGCAGATGACATGATTGTATATTTAGAAAACCCCATCGTCTCAGCCCAAAATCTCCTGGCTGATAAGCAACTTCAGCAAAGTCTCAGGATACAAAATCAATGTGCAAAAATCACAAGCATTCCTACACACCAATAACAGACAAACAGAGAGCCAAATCACGAGTGAACTCCCATTCACAATTGCTTCAAAGAGAATAAAATACTTAGGAATCCAACTTACAAGGGACATAAAGGATCTCTTCAAGGATAACTACAAACCACTGCTCAATGAAATAAAAGAGGACACAAACAAATGGAAGAACATTCCTTGCTCATGGATAGAAAGAATCAATATTGTGAAAATCGCCATACTACCCAAGGTAATTTATAGATTCAAAGCCATCCCCATCAAGCTACCAATGACTTTCTTCACAGAATTGGAAAAAACTACTTCAAGTTCATATGGAACCAAAAAGGAACCTGCATTGCCAATACAATCCTAAGCCAAAAGAACAAAGCTGGAGGCATCACACTACCTGACTTCAAATTATACTGCAAGGCTACAGTAACCAAAACAGCATGGTACTGGTACCAAAACAGAGATATAGACCAATGGAACAGAACAGAGCCCTCAGAAATAATACCACACATCTACAACCATCTGATCTTTGACAAACATGACAAAAACAAGAAATGGGGAAAGGATTCCCTATTTAATAAATGGTGCTGGGAAAACTGGCTAGCCATATGTAGAAAGCTGAAACTGGATCCCTTCCTTACACCTTATACAAAAATTAATTCAAGATGGATTAAAGACTTAAATGTTAGACCTAAAACCATAAAAACCCTAGAAGAAAACCTAGGCAATACCATTCAGGACATAGACACAGGCAAGGACTTCATGACTAAAACACCAAAAGCAACAAAAGCCAAATTTTGGCAACAAAAGCCAAAATTGACAAATGGGATCTAATTAAACTAAAGAGCTTCTGCACAGCAAAAGAAACTACCATCAGAGTGAACAGGCATCCTACAAAATGGGAGAAAATGTTCGCAACCTACTCATCTGACAAACAGCTAATATCCAGAATCTACAATGAACTCAAACAAATTTACAAGAAAAAAACAACCCCATCAAAAAGTGGGCAAAGGATATGAACAGACACTTCTCAAAAGAAGACATTTATGCAGCCAACAGACACATGAAAAAATGTTCATCATCACTGGCCATCAGAGAATTGCAAATCAAAACCACAATGAGATACCATCTCACACCAGTTAGAATGGTGATCATTAAAACGTCAGGAAACAACAGGTGCTGGAGAGGATGTGGAGAAATAGAAACACTTTTACACTGTTGGTGGGACTGTAAACTAGCTCAACCATTGTGAAAGACAGTATGGCGATTCCTCAAGGATCTAGAACTAGAAATACCATTTGACCCAGCCAAACCATTACTGGATATATACCTAAAGGATTATAAATCATGCTGCTATGAAGACACATGCACATGTATGTTTATTGCAGCGTTATTCGCAATAGCAAAGACTTGGAACCAACCCAAATGTCCATCAATGATAGACTGGATTAAGAAAATGTGGCACATATACACCATGGAATACTATGCAGCCATAAAAAAGGATGAGTTCATGTCCTTTGTAGGGACATGGATGAAGCCGGAAACCATCATTCTGAGCAAACTATCGCAAGGACAGAAAACCAAACACCGCATGTTCTCACTCATAGGTAGGAATTGAACAATGAGAACACTTGGACACAGGGTGGGGAGCATCACACACCAGAGCCTGTCGTGGGGTGGGGGGAGAGGGGAGGGATAGCATTAGGCGATATATACCTAATATAAATGACGAGTTAATGGGTGCAGCACACCAACATGGCACATGTATACATATGTAACAAACCTGCATGTTGTGCACATGTACCCTAGAACTTAAACTATAATAATAAAAAAAAGAATTTGGCTTTTTTTCATTCCTAATTCCTAAGAGATACTCTCTGGATTCTGAGAATTTCTCAAATGGTAAGAGTCTCTTTGGTATTTATGGGGTCTTGATAATTTATGCTAACCAGGGACTCATGATGAATCCTTAAACACTATATGCTAATAAGTTTGTTCAGGATAGAGGTTGGCCATGCCGGAAAGACCAATTATGTGACTAGAGAGTTAAGACATTCAGTCAAGTAATACTAGCCTGATTTCTGGGAAAGAGTGGCCTGGAGATTGATTTTGGTCACAATTAACCCCTGATAAACACTCTGAATTCTGAGGCTTAGACGAGTGTCTCTGGTGATGACACAGACTGGTGTGCCTGGGGGGTGGTAAGTCCTGAGGGCACAGAAGGTTTATGTCTGAGACCCCTCAGACCTCATCCTATGGCTCTCCTTTTTGACTGGATGTTACTTGTATCTTTTATAATAAAAATGCAATCATATGTATGATGCTTTCCTGAGTTCCGGAAGTCATTCTAACAAATTATTGAACCTAAAGAGTTATGGAAACCCACAATTTATAGCCAGTTGTTCAGTATACGGGTGGCCTTGGAACCCCTGAGCTGGTGTCTGGTTTTTTAATTTATTTATTTATTTTTATTTATTTATTTATTCTTTCTTTCTTTCTTTTGAGATGGAGTCTCGCTCTGTGGCCCAGGCTGGAGTGCAGTGTCTCCATCTTGGCTCACTGCAACCTCCACCTCCCAGGTTCAAGTGTTTCTCATGTCTCAGCCTCCTGAGTAGCTGGGATTACAGGCACATGCCACCATGCCCAGCTACTTTTTTTTTATTTTTTGTATTTTAGTGGAGATGGGGTTGCACCATGTTGCCCAGGCTGGTCTCAAACTCCTGAGCTCAGGCAATCCACCCGCCTCGGCCTCCCAAAGTGCTAGGATTACAGGCATGAGCCCCCGCGCCCAGCCTGGTGTCTGATATTTAAAGGTCAAGTTCATCAAGGATTGTGCCCTTAGATGGTGAAGTTCGACCCCTGGGTAGTTAGTGTCAGAACTGCACTGCACAAACAAAAAGCTGTCAAAACCTGTCATCCTTCAAGTTTTAACTCATCTAAGTATGTGTAATAATCCCCATTTGTAAATATCAAAGCATTTCTCCATCTTATGCACAATACTTATGGAGTAAAAGACAGCTTTAGAGCCAGAAAAGCCTGATTTTCAATTCTGACATTGCCATTTACCAGCGACGAGACCTTGGACAACTACGGAACTTAGATAAGCTCTTATCTTATTAGAGGTCACTTTCCTCAAATCTACAATGGGAAGATTCAAAATAAACTTCATGCTTTACAGTCATAAATCAAAGTAGAGTTATGATACAAGATGATGTTACACCTGGGGAAGACACATTTCTACTTTCTCAGAAAAATACTGCCAAGCTTGAATTCTATTCAGATAAACTCTCCTTTGTGGCATTCAGACCACAGGAAAGCTCCCAGAACCATTGTGATCTTCATAATCAGATGGTAGGGAGCCAAAGATGATCTTTCCCTATTTTTATTTAGGTAAGCCATTATCTCTCTCAATCTCTTCTCAATCTCTCATCTCTTCTTTCCTTTCTTCTCTCTCCCTCTTTCTCTTTCTCTCTGCCTCCCTCCCTTCTAAGAATTCGTAACTGGACAAAAACTATATCCTCTCATGTCTGTGTGTATCATGGCTGTCATGAAATAGTCGTGTGACATATTATTCAATTTACATATACACCAAACAAAAAAAAGGACTGGATTTTTATTTTCTTTAAAATGTTTAAATCCTCCACATGGTCTTAGTAGAAATTAAATCAATGCAATCACTATTGAATGTGACCATGAAGTAAACCACTGAGACATTATATAGCTAACTGCAGGAAGTATTAAGACATGATGCCTTTGAATGAAGTTTATGATTGCAGCAAGGAAATAACGGATCTCTTCCTTACCAGGGTGCATTCTTTGCATCTTAAGCAACTGTGAACAAACTTTCCTCTCTCTACAATACCCTTCCCATGACGTACCGCAAGTTAGACCTTCTCTAATAAATTCCGAGCCTCCCTTCTACTTACATGCAGTCTGATATATCCTATTGCCATACTATGATCTGTTTGTGCATCTGTTTTCAAGTCTAGAGAGAAGAGTTGGTGTTTTGTGAATTTCTATAGCCCCAAGGCTAGCATCATGGCTAGTACATAGGTGATGAATTGAGAATAGTACAGAATTCCAACAAAACAAATAATAATATGCTCATTATTGTTTGTATTGGTTTGAAAAAATTTGCTTCAATAAAAGTCCCACAAACAGTACTTTGACATATTCTATGTGAAAAATCCCTATCCTAGGCAGTGGCTTAGGAGGAGGGAAAGTGAGTACTAGTTATAACAGTGAACCAGGCTCTGCCTTTAAGGGATTTGCAAAATATTGGGAAACATATACAGATACAGCTATCTCTTCTGCCAAAATAATGTGGACTATGGCAAAACTATGAAGACAGTAAAAACACCAGTGGTTGCCAGGCACTGGGGAGAAGGCAGGATAAATAGGCTAAGCACAGAGGATTTTTCGAGCAATGGAACTGTGTATGATAATATAAGAGTGGATGCACGTCACTCATTATACATCTGTCCAAACCCATAGAATGTGCAACATAAAGAAGGAACCCTCGTGAAAACTAGGAACTTTGGGTGATAATGACGTGTCAGTAGAGGTTTATCTGCTGTAACAAAGGCACCACTCAGGTAGGAGATGTTGATAATGAAGAAGGCTATGCATCTGAGGGCACAGGAGGTATGTAGGAAATCTCTGTACCTTCCTCTTTATTTTCCTTTACTGGGAACTTGAAATCTCTTTTAAAAAGTCTTTAAAAAATAAAAAAAGAATGGGACTGCTGGGTAATATGAAATGAGCTTCTTCAGAAAAGGAGGGAATGAGCCATGCTAAGCACAGGGAGCAGCACGGGCAAAGGCCCAGAAGGCTGGGCACACTATGCTCCAGCTTCGGTTCATTCCCACGTGGATGGAACAAGAGTGAGGTATAGGGTGTATGAAGTCAGACAGAGAGAGAGAACCCACGCCACAGATGAACTTGAATGCCTTGTATAAATGAGTCATCTGGTCTTTATACCACAGGTCATAGATTCTTGGAATTAAAAAAAAAATTTAACCGATTCATCGCAGACAGTTAAGACAGGAAACAGAAAGTGCAGAAAGTAAGTCAGTTGCCAAAATAGCAAATAATTAGTTTCACTATTGTAACTATAGAAAAATGAAAGTAGCAAAGGATCTAATTGAAAGAGAATGGATTTAGAGTCAAATACTAATGAATAGTGGTAGTTAACATGCATTCAGAATGCCTTTATGCCAGTTGCTCTTTTAAGTGTTTTATGGACTGATCAATCCACTAGTCACAACAATCCCATGGAGGAGAAATTACAACCCCTTTTGCCCAATTTCACACGGTTAATAATTGTTAGGGGGAAAGACTCAAAACCAGACAATCTGACAATCTGGCCAACTCTTCAGGCTTTAGGCGAACCTCCCAATTGTCTTGAGATAGAGAGGCATGGTGTGGGTGTTGGGGGAGCAGAGACAAAGACAGATTTTGCAGAGTGCCTGGTGCATGGCACATGTTTAGGCCATATGATATGGTTTGGCCGTGTCCCTACCCAAACCTTATCTTGAATTGTAGCTCCCTTAATTCCCATATGTTGTGGGAGGGACCTGGTGGGACTTAATTGAATCATGGGGGCAGTTTCCCCCAGCTGTTCTCGTGCTAGTGAATACATCTCACAAGATCTGATGGTTTTATAAAGGGAAAACCCTTTCGCTTGGCTCTCATTCTCTCTTTGCCTGCTGCCATGTAAGACGTGCCTTTCACCTTCCACAGTGTGATGCCTCCCTAGCCACATGGAACTGTAAGTCCATTAAAGCTCTTTTTCTTTATAAGTTACCCAGTCTTGGGTATGTCTTTATCAACAGCATGAGAACATACTAATACACCATGGTACTGTCACAGACCATGAACAAATGCTATTATGGCTTTTGTTAGTTGTTTTTTCTTTTTAGAGACAGGGTCTCACCTGTCACCCAGGCTGGAGTTCAGTGACAGGAGGCACAGTCATAGCTCACTGTAGCCTCAAACTCCTGGGCTCAAGGAAACCTCCCACCTCAGCCTCTCAAGAAGCTTGGACTACAGGTGTGAGCCACCATGCCCAGAAAATGCTATTATTTTAACATAGAAATGGAAATCTTTTATTTCCCCTTTTTCCTTACACTAGAAGAATGGAATATAATTGTATCTGATAACGTCATGGCAAGGCATAAGTATTAAGGTCACTGGGTTCTTGAGGTAGGAGAAAATAGTTCTTTATCACTCATGCTTTTGATCTGGGGTTAAAGAATCATCAAAATGCTTTGTGAGAGACCAAGGAGTTCAAGAAAAGCTTCCAGTTTGGAGAAGGGGTACAGATATTTCTGTAAAAGTAGTCTGGGGGATAGAGAAGGCTCAGGTCAGAGGTCCGTGGAGAGAAGCCTGGAGAAGAGAGACCCGCCTCTGAGAGTGACTGCCTTTGTTCTTCCAGGAAGATGAGTGCACCTGTGCTGTGCCGGAGTCCCAGCCTCAAGCTCAACACAGAAGCTGCAAAGAGAGGCTGGTCCTAAAATATGACATTGTGAAAGGAAAACATCTTGAGGCCCCCAAAATCACTAAGCTAAAGGGAAAAGCCAAGCTGGGAACTGCTTAAGGCAAACCTGCCTCCCATTCTATTCAAAGCTACTCCTCTGCTCACTGAGATAAATGCATATCTGATTACCTCCTTTGGAGAAACTCATCAGAAACTCAAAAGAATACAACCATCTGTCTCTTACCTATCTATTACCTGAAAGTCCCCTCCCCACTTAGAATTGTCCCGCCTTTCCAGACTGAACCAGTGTTCATCTTACGTATCTTGATTGATGTCTCATGTCTCCCTAAAACACATAAAACCAAGCTGTGTTCTGACCACCTTGGGTACATGTCGTCAGGACCTCTTGAGGCTGTGTCACGGGTGCATGTCCTCAACCTCGGCAAAATAAACTTTGTAAATTAACTAAGACCTATCTCAAGTTTTTGGGATTCACAACATAAATATGGATAACCAATGGGTTAGAGGAACTGCACATTCGGACAATCCTAGAAAGACCTCCTGCAACCATGTCTTGTTGCTGTTTGACTCCAGGGCACTGACGTGAGAGGTGGTGAGAAAGGAGTGGGCAGAGAAGCCCCAGAAAGACTGAGGTTGATTTTCCAGCTGATGTTGCAGGATGGAGGCCCAGAGAGGGAATGAATTTATTTATTTATTTAATTGAATTTTTTTTTTTTTTGAGACAGAGTTTCATTCTTGTTGCCCAGGCTGGAGTGCAATGGCGCGATCTCAGCTCACCACAACCTCTGCCTCCCAGATTCAAGCGATTCTCCTGCCTCAGCCTCCCGAGTAGCTGGGATTACAGGCATGTGCCACCACACCCGGCTAATTTTGTATTTTTAGTAGAGATGGGGTTTCTTCATGTTAGTCAGGCTGGTCTCGAACTCCCCACCTCAGGTGATCCACCCGCCTCAGCCTCCCAAAGCGCTGAGATTACAGGTGTGAGCCACTGTGACCGGCCAAGGGAATTAATTTATTAAAAAAATAGAGATATATGTTGTAACTTCACCTGTGAGCTGAGGGACTGAGATTCATATTCACAAGAATGTATGTTAATATGTGCAGAAAAAAAGACTGGAAGACAATCTGCAACAAAACCTAATAATGATAATACTAGAGGATCTGCTAGTGGGCGATTAATTTAAATTTCTTCTCCAACAGTTCAGATTCTCTGTAGTTAAATCATATAACTCTAATGAAGATGCACTTACATATTAATATACATGCATACCTACGTATGCATACATACACATACATACATATGCAAACACACATACATACATGCACACACACACCCCACAGAAGAAAACATCTCAGTGTCATGTTTCAAACTTGTTTTGACCAGTTGGTTTGGAGGCTCTCTGGCCTGTACACTTTAAAACTGCCATACACTGTACTGACACTAGATGTCAGGGTATAACTGAGAACCAAATAACTGTATATTTGCAAGGTTGCACTGCCCTTGGAAGTCATTTGGATTTTTAAAATATCCTTTAAGTCTCAGGTAGCAGAATCTTTGAACTTCAGCCATTTTAAAGCATCCTTTAAATGACGGGCACCTAAATATGATGATTTAAAACTCCTTGCACAGACAGCGAGGCAGAGCATGGACTTTGGAATCAGAGAGAGTTGGCGTTGAACGTCGGCTTTAATAAGCCTTGTGATCTTTAATACATTCTTATACTTAGTGCCTCAGATTCTCTCTGTGGCATTGAGTTTGTGAGGTTGTTTATAGGATTAAACAGATAAAACACCCAAAACCTCCAGCATAGGGCCTGAAGTTTTTCTGATCCTCGAAGGGAGCACAGGACAATTTAGCTTGTTGGGTTTCCAGGAGCAGGGCCGTGGGGCAGGACAAGAAATGAACCTTGACCTCTCGCCCACTCCCCAGTTGACCTGTCAGTCCATTAACAAACTGTGTGTGAAAGCATGTGTGAAAGCAGCAAAACAGGTTGCACTCTGGATACATATACACAAACAATACACACAAACATGTGATCTTTTCTCCCTGAAATGAACCATTCATCTATTAATCCATATACAGTAAGTCCTCATTTAACATCATCAGTAGGTTGTGGGAAACATTGACCTATAACACAATTAAAAGGATGTATAACAGAACAAGTTTTACCATAGGCTAATTGATATAAACAAGCGCTAAGTTCCTATGGCATATTTCTGATCCCCAAAACATCATTAAACTTAAAGACTTAAAACACTTCTAATATTAAACCCTGAAGTAAATCTGAGATATACATACATTTAAGAGCAATTAATAAAAACAAATAATGATTTTCCCAGTATTTGGTGACTCGATGAGCGACGGCAGTTGTAGTGGTGGTGGGTTAGATCAAAGAGTAAATGTCTGCAAAGTGAAATTGTAAGGAGCACATCCTGCCAACCTGTACTTCACAATCAATCAGAAATATGGTAGCTCGCTGAGTGCTTCCATACTTTACCCTTTCCTGGTGCTTCAGGAAAACAAATCAGCCAGGACAAGATACCATCCCATTGTAGGACTCAGCCCTGGACAAGACACCATCCCATCTCAGGGCACACTCACACATACCCACACTCACTCTGACCAGGATGATGTATACACACCAATTCACCTAATGAGCACAGCTGTAGACCGTGGGGGGGGGGGGGGGGGGGGAAATCAAAATACCTGGAGAAAAAACACCCAAGCAGACAGGTGGATAATGCGCCAACTCCAAACAGACAGTGGCCCAAATGGCCAATACCTTTATTTTTATTATTATTATTTTTTATTTTGGGGGGATGGAGTCTTGCTTTGTTGCCCAGGCTGGAATGCAATGGCACGATCTCGGCTCACTGCAAACTCTGCCTCTTGGGTTCAAGCGATCCTCCTGCCTCAGCCTCCCAAGTAGCTGGGATTACAGGTGTCCGCCACCACGCCCAGCTAATTTTTGTATTTTTAGTAGAGATGGGGTTTCGCCATTTTGGCCAGGCTGGTCTTGAACTCCTGACCTCAGTTGATCTGCCTGCTTCAGCCTGCCAAAGTGCTAGGATTACAGGCATGAGCCACCGCGCCCAGCCTTTGGCCCAATGCCTTTAAAGTTCACCTGGAAATCATATTTATTTGAATGGCACATTTGAGATAAGAAAGAATCTTCATCTGACTTTCATGTCACTCTGGTGTGGGGGTGGGCAGGCTGTGGTTCCTATTTTGCAGGTGAAAAGGCTGAAGCACTACATATAATTCCACTCCAGAAGGAGTCAGGGAGGAAGTCTTTCATGGTTATTTTGTTAGATCGGTTTGTCTATTTCATGGAAACAAAGTCATTTCAAACCATTACTTTGTTTCCTCTCTATGAACTGACATAATCCTTCATTAATTTGGTCTCACTTTTGCTGGGACATAAACAAACTGTGCCATTGTAGGAATTCCACTGGAAAGCCTTATTCCTGAGTCTTTCCAAAACAAAACAGACAAACCTGTTGCAGGGCAGTCCACGTATCTGTCCTCAAAGATCACCGGCAGGGTGTTCCAATCGCCGTCGATGTCCAGGCACTCTGCAGGCAGCGGGGGCATGCTGGTGAGGTACTCCGAGTTCCGGATATCCAGGGACAGCTGGCTGTGCGTCTGTATCCTGGGGAGCACATGGCAGGGTGAGCGTCCAGGGAAGAGTCAAAGGTTTCCAAACTGTTGCCCCCTCTTCCTAATCCCGGGAAAATACTTGGTTCTCAGCTGACTCTGGCAATTGTCTGCCCATCATCCTTTTCTCTTCCACCCACATACTTAGCTCCCAGAGCCATAGTCTGCTTTGTTTTGGAACTGGCTGAGGTGTTGAAGTTAGAGGACGTAGATTGTAGGATTAGCAGAAACACAAGAGCATTTATCATAGACCATTTTATTGGAATATAATAAATACCACATTAGTGGGAAGCAAGCTGAGTTTTTAAATGACTAGAAATTTAGAAATTTTAAATTAGCATTTTGAAAAAAATGTAAATCTTTGTATCTTTTACTCTTTTCTGGCTTCTTGGACCACTTAGGATCTGGTCATATTTTGGCATATTTGAATTAAAACCTATCTAAAATACCTTTTTTATTGATTATTACAGGGACAGTGGCATCCTGGATGAAGGTATAAATTTCCCTAGATCAAGAGCCATATTTTTTGGTTTCCCCTGTAAGATGAAGAAAAAATGTCCCATATTCTTTCTTTATGACATATATATCCTTCCATCAACAGGAATTCAATTCCAGAGTTTGGAATAATCACCATTCCTAATTCGAAGGCTGGGGTGGTAGAAAGTGTGTATTCGCTTCTCATCAAGTTTCTACAGTAGGGGAAGAGTTTATTTTACTCTATAAAGGAAAAGCATGAACATTTCATCATTTTTTTCCATGCCAACTCAATCACTTTTCCCTCAAGGGAAGAAGGAGCCTTATGGCTATGAGTTTTGGGAAGACTTGAGCTTGCAGAGCTAGTTTATGTGTGTCTGTCTATCACTCTTGTTGGAGCAGCTCGGCCTCTGGAAGCCCCCCTTCTCCAGTCTTGTAGGCCAGCTGTCTGTAGAAGAGCTTTGTAGCTGTGAAACTCTGCACAGACTCAAAGCAACTTCTCAAACTCAGCATTCTCAGTAACAGATGCAATGAAGATAAACGTATAGAAATATATAATATTTATGTATGTATATTTCATATAATATACATATTGAATTTACATATTAACTATGATTTCATATACATATCTATTTAATATACATACTAAATATGTATATTTTGTTTCCTTCTCATTTTTCAATTGGATCTTAACCCACCACAATAGAAGGGAAGGGTTATTTTCTCTTCCTCAAAGCCCTGAAGGCTGTTACAACTTCATAACTGAATTCTTGGAATATTTAACTCTTCAAATGTTCTGTGAATATTTAACTCTTTAAATGTTCTCTGAATATTTAACTCTTCAAATGTTCTTCCCGGAATATTTAACTCTTTAAATGTTCTTCCCGGAATATTTAACTCTTTAAATGTTCTTCCCGGAATATTTAACTCTTTAAATGTTCTTCTCGGAATATTTAACTCTTTAAATATTCTTCTCAGCATATTTAACTCTTTAAATATTCTTATCTGAGTGTTTAAATGGAGTTTTATTGCACTCAATTCTGTACCTTTTGCCACCTTCTGAATCTGGAACTTCTGGACCAGTTTTGGTTTTATTAGAAAATATGCTGAACACCTGTGAACTTAGGATGACGTACACGGGCTAGGAAGTATACCTAGAGGATTGCAACTTGACTTTAGGTCGAACAAGCCAACATTCATGAAAAAAACAAGTGATTAAGCAATATAGCAGGACAGGTGTGGGAGAGTCAGGTCTAAGTTATGTTATGCAGGCTGTGATCTAGGGTAATGCAGCTTTTTTTTATTATTATTATTATTATACTTCAGGTTTTAGGGTACATGTGCACAATGTGCAGGTTAGTTACATATGTATACATGTGCCATGCTGGTGCGCTGCACCCACTAACTCGTCATCTAGTATTAGGTATATCTCCCAATGCTATCCCTCCCCCCTCCCCCCACCCCACAACAGTCCCCAGAGTGTGATGTTCCCCTTCCTGTGTCCATGTGTTCTCATTGTTCAATTCCCACCTATGAGTGAGAATATGCGGTGTTTGGTTTTTTTGTTCTTGCGATAGTTTACTGAGAATGATGATTTCCAATTTCATCCATGTCCCTACAAAGGACATGAACTCATCCTTTTTTATGGATGCATAGTATTCCATGGTGTATATGTGCCACATTTTTTTAATCCAGTCTATCATCGTTGGACATTTGGGTTGGTTCCAAGTCTTTGCTATTGTGAATAATGCCGCAATAAACATACGTGTGCATGTGTCCTTATAGCAGCCTGATTTATGCAGCTTCTTGAGCACAGGGCTTTTGTCAATGTGACCAAGTACCTAAAACAATGCCTAGCAAGTGTTGAAAAACTGACTGAAAATGCTAAAGGGTACATAGGAATCAGCGCCTATCTCTGATTGCAGGAATCTGAGGAGTCTGGCTCTAGGCCAAAATCCTGTGCGTGACTCTCAGACCCAACCACACGCAACTGCAAGGTTTTGCTAGGCAGGCCTCATGGGAGAAGCTTCCTTGCCATCCTTAAACTTGATGTACAGCCAGTGCAGTGTGGCTGTCAGGAGGAAGTTGCAGGATAGTTGTGTCATGCAAGATGTAAGTAAGACACTGTTACTATCTTTTTTTTTTTTTTTTTGAGACAGAGTTTCGCTCTTGTTGCCCAGGCTGGAGTGCAACGGCGTGATCTCGGCTCACCGCCACCTCCACCTCCCAGGTTCATGCGATTCTCCTGCCTCAGGCTCCCAAGTAGCTGGGATTACAGGCAGGTGCCATCACACCTGGCTAATTTTGTATTTTTAGTAGGGACAGGGATTTTCCGTGTTGGTCAGGCTGGTCTTGAACTCCCGACCTCAGGTGATCCGCCCACCTAGGCCTCCCAAACTACTGGGATTACAGGCGTGAGCCACTGCGCCCAGTCCACTATCTTTATTTGAAGATTAAATATAGTTTAAGAAATGCAAATGGGTGCCAAGTTGACAAGGGGTGGATTTGTGATGGTTGATTTTGGATGTCACCATGATTGGATTATGTGATCCTTATATGGCTAAAGCACTATACATTCTTAAACATTGCATGGATTATTCTCAGTGCTTCTGCTGAAAGGGAAATGTAGGTGGTTTCGTGTGGATTAGAATGACTGGGCTGCCCCAGGGGTGTCTGTGAAGGTGTCTCCAGAGGACACTGGCATGCAAATTGTGGGATTGAGTGGGGAAGATCTACCCTTAATGTGGGTGGCACCATCCAATTAGTTGGGTCCTGGATGAAACAAAAAGCAGAGGAAAGGCAAATTCATCTCTCACTCTCTCTTGGGTCTGGAATGCTCTTCCCCTGCTCTTAGATGTCCGAACTCCAGGTTCTCCAGCTCTTGGACTCTGGGACTCTCAACGACACCCTCCGCACTCCATGTGCTCCCAGGCCTTTGGCCACCATCAGCTTCCTTGGTTCTGAGGAATTCCAACCTGGCCTGAGTCACGCTGCCAGCTCCCTTGGTCCTCCAGCTTGCAGAAGGCCCATCATGGGACTTCTTGGTCTCCATAATAAAGTGAGCCAATTGTCCTAATATATTTCTTCTCATCTCTCTCTCTCCATGTATATCCTATGGGTTCTGTCTCTCCAGAGAACACTGACGAAAACAGATCCCGGTAACAGAAATTACCAGGTGCTAATCAACTGAAGCGAGTGGGGGGAGAAGTGTTCCAGGCAGGGATGCTCTCTCCTCCACGGCAAAGATCACAGTTAGGAAACACCACAATCCACCCCACTCAGCCCAACCAAAGGCAGTGGTGATGTCCACTTACCCTGCTCTGTTTTTACAATGCCTATCACCTTCCATCATGCTGCATAACTGATTGATTCATAATGCTTATTGTTTAGCACCTGTTTTCCAACACATGCTGTTTTGCTCAATGATGTATATCCCAAGTGCCTTAGACAATGCCTCCCATACAGCGAACAGTATTTGACTAAAACATACTTGTGAAATCAATAAAATCAATCAACATGGCATATTCAGGGAACTAGGGAGCTCTGCAAGAGTGGTTCAGACGGCTGAGGCTGCAGCAGGAAGGTCCTGAGCACATTTTTTGAGTCTGGACTCTATGTGGGCAATGAGGAAGCAGTGAAGACCAATAGGCCAAGAAGGGCCGCAGCCTCATCTGTGTTTTAGAATGATTATTCTGACCAGGCAGGGAGTCTGTGAGAGAGTGGGTTTCTTTACATGTGTGGCGCATGCAGGTGTGTGGTTACGGGTGTGGCATGTGTGCATGTATGTTTTCCTGAGTGTATGCATGTGCACATGTGTTTACATGGACACATCTGTGTTTATACAGGCAGAGGTGTGCATGTGTGTGCATATGAGTGTAGCTGGGTGTATGCACGGTGCATATATGGGAATGTTATTGCTGCATGCACACATGCATGTTTATGTGTATGTGTTTTATGGTGTTCTATGGAGAATAAAGAGGGATAAGCTAAGAAAGGCCAATTAAAAGGCAACAATATTTGAACAATATTTAAAGGGAAAAACAACTTTCTCTCTGAATTAAGCAAACTGCAGGGAGAATGTGGAGTTGGAGTTGGAGTTAAGTTTATTATTAGCACAACTGGAAGTGAATCTTGATTTCTGACACTCCAAGGCTCTGAACGACCCCACCCCTGCCATCACTGTAACTCCTCCACCTTCCTCTTCACACACTGCCCTCCAGCCTCACTGACATTCTCCTAGATCTTTGGTGCAGCATTCAGGCTGTGTCTGGCCTCAGGGCCTTGGCCCTGGCTGTTACCACCACTGGTAATGCACTGTCCTCCTGGGCTGCTTCCCACCTTCAGACCTTAGTGTAAATGACACCTTCTCTGAACTGTTCTCCTTTAACACCCTACTTTAGGGAGCCGCTGGTCCTACTCGGTCAAATCAGGAACTTTCTATTACCCAGTTCTTTAGCCCCATCTTAAATTTTCTTGCTTATTTGCAAATTTATTTATTGTCTTCTCTGTCCAGTGAGGGCAGAGACCTTGTCTACCTTGTTAGCTTTTTAATTCATTGTATGGAAAGCCCCCAGATCAGTTCCTGGATATAATGGATGACGAATAATTATGCAGAGGGAGGGAGGAAGGGAGGGAGAAAGGGAGTTGAGTAAATAAATACGTTAGCAACTAAGGGTAGCATTAAGTAAATAAGAAATCCTCATTCCTTATCATCAAGAGGATCCCAGCAGGAATCTGAACTCTGCCTTTGCCTTTTCAAACTGTCACCTCCCGTTCCCCTCCCTGCCCATTCCTTCCCCACCCCACCCATGGCAGAAACCACACAAGTAGGGAAAGAGAAGCCTGGAATGCAGCCTGCATAGGTCGGCCTTGCACACCTGTGTGTGAGTGTGCATGCTCCATGCATGGCCCCTGTTCAGCACATGGTCACCTCCTCATCTATCTAAATGACACTCTGGGGGAGCGGGCTTTGCTTGGAAACCAGTTGTTTGCACAGTAGGCAGAGACACTCCCATTCTGAGCATTCCGGCAGAATCCTTGGATTTTATTTGGGCTATCCTGTGTGGCACATAGGGAAAGAGTCTCCTGAAACATACAGGACCTGGTTCATCTCCTTTTTGTTTCAATATCAGGTTTACCTGAGTCCGGACTTATGCTGTCAGACTGTAATCCTGACTCCAGGAATACACAGCGAAAGCATAAAGACACTTCTGTTTTAGAGGTTCAGAAATCTGCATTTCACTTTATTTCTCCTCACGTATTCTTTAGGATGATGGCTCAACAGTGCACAGAGAAGCCAAAGCAAGGAGGTTACGAGTGTGGCCTCTGGGCTCCAACAGATCCATGCTTGTGTCACTTGCTGGCTGTGTGGTCTAAGGTAAGTTACTTAACCTCTCTGAGCCCAGGTTTCCCCAGTTTTTTGTTCTTTAAAGTGGGGAGGATAATAGTACCTACCTCATAGAGTTCATGTGAACATTAAACGAGCCAAAGCATGTAAAGCACTCAGTTTCTGATCAGAGTAGTTTCAATAGACTAAGCACCATGAATAAATGCCTATTCATTGGCACCAGGTAAAATGCCTATTGTGGTCAACCCTATGGACATAGCATCTCTTAGAATGAATTCCTTTTGAAAAGTTAAAACTTACAATTATCAACACAGGAAATGCAAAAGTCAGAGTGATGTCTCATTACTATTGTTATGAAAATGAATACATTGGTATAGACCTTCTATTCCATCACCACTTCCACGTTCATTCCTCAGCAAACTTTCACCCAATACCTCTTTGCTGTGTGAAAAGCACCAGCTAGACATTGGTAAAACAGAGAAGAGGAACAGTAAAACACACCCTTGCTACTGGTCAATTCTAGATCATTTGTTAACACTTTTTAAAAATTGTGACCCGTGGCAAAAGATGGTCTTCATTTCCATGGCAACCCAGTGCAATCACATACTCCCAGAAACACACACACTGAAGGAAAAGTTTCAGCAAACACTCCTTCCTCATACCATCTATTTTGCCTTGCCCTGTCCTTTCCTACTCCCTCCTATCCTATCCTATTTCATTTAAGAAGCACTGTTCCAAACACACTAAGTTGATTTCACTGTCCACTAAACGATTGTGACCCATCGTTGGAGAAACACAATTTAATCTGAGCTTGAACAAGATGGGTCTTGACAGCTGAGTTTCACCTGTGCCACCATCTACATTGCCTCATGTCCATCCTGATTTGGGAGTGTGCTGCTGCCTTGTGTAAGCAGCATGACCTCCCCGGGGTGACTACCTTTCTCCAGCTCTGACCTCCAGGTGTGCAGAACCATGTTCATGCACAGGTGCCAGCCCTGCATAGCCACTCTTCACTATCTCACAGTAAGCCTCACTTCTCTTCACAGCACTTTGTACCTTTTCTCTAGCAATCTTCTCAGTCTGAAATAAAATTCTCCCTCTGTTTTACAGCTCTTCTTATTCTTGATGACCTGGCAAAAAGTTTACTTTCTCCTGAATAGTATGCCGCTTATCTTAGTCTATGATTTATGTTTTTTGTTAATGTCTACTATTTACTGAATGCTTACAACATTCTCTAATCTCTAAAGTCACTCAGAGGATAAACATTACAATCTCCTAGGGATCTGGAGAGCTCCATCTCCCATCTGATTCAGATCTCCCTCAACCGTCACCTTCTCCAACAGACCTTCTGTGACAATTCATGAACTAGGACTCTCTGTTCCTCTCACAGCGATGCATGTTTCCCTATAGCACTCATTACCACTTAGCATATCATATCTATGTACTTGTAGGCCTTCCATCACCAAAATATAAGCTCAATGAGATAGTGGATTTGTCTGTTTTATTCACTGTTGAATATCCAGCACTCAACATAGTGAAGACCTAACTAACACAGTCAACACTAAATATATTAGTTATTGAATGAAGGACTCTTCCCTTTACACCTAAAAAAATCAGATATAAGAGATTCAGTAACTAGTTTGATGTCACAAGCATTACAAATTACAGAATTAAGATTTCAAATCATGTATATAAGATTTGAAATGCCAAGGCCCATAGTCATTTGCTGGTAAAAGAAAAACAAAAGCATTAACCATAATTATCATAGTACACAATCCAAAGTCTTTTCCTGGCTGACAAGGCCCCACATGGACTGGTCCCTACTGCCCTCTGGCCCTCCCTCCCGCCCCTCTCCTACTTTCTCATTCTATTCTAGCTACACTTGCCTTCTTGCTGATCTTTAAACACATTGTGTTTCCATATCAGAATCTTTATGACAACTATTCTGTCTACCTAAACAATATTCTCGTATGTCATGGCATGGCTTGCTGTAACCCCAGACACTGTTCAAATGTCACATCTTCAAAAAGACTTTTTCTTATCACTTTGGCTAAAACAGACTTTCTCTTCTACTCAGTGTTGCCTTGGAGCCCATTCACACTGGTTTGCAAGAGCTAACTGTGCACATCTCTTCCCAATTCCATATTCGGTGATAGTACAATGGTAGCTTGAAACTGGCCATTGTGAAAACATTTGCACAGAAGAAATCAGCAAACACTACAAAAGGCAGTTTGTCCTTTGTCTGTTTTTTTTCTCTTCTGAAAGCTGGTGGTTAAACATTTATGAGATTACTAGTCATACCCCATTTCTCTTAATTTTCTATGTTCTTATCTTGCTTTTTTCTTCCACTTGTCAAAACTTGAAATTATATAATTTATGTCTTGCCTGTTTCCTCACTAGGATGAGTGACCCATGTATACAGCACCTTTACTGTATTATTGCTGTATATCCACTCCTGTGTGGACAATACACATTCACTTACTTCATCAGTCACCGTCTAACATTTTCTGAGCAGAGTCTGTGGCTAGCTCCATGTGTTCCATGTTCATGTACACGCCCATTATGTCCTCACAATTGCTGTCTTACCCACTGTGTGGATAAGGAAGCTGAGACTGGATGGAGGTGAGAAAAAAATGAGAAGGACAGAAACATAACTCTCTCAAGGACCAACTGCTAATAAATGCAGGAACAGGGTCTTGAACCCATGTAATATGAGTGCTGGGTCATCTACAGTTTGTACAGGGGGTCAGTGTTCCAAAGCTCTTCCAGGAGAGCAGTTGTCTTTGAGTCTGTCTCCTCTGTGCGTGCTCACACTGCTTGAGAATGCAACCATGGCTCCACAATCTAAGGTTTACCTATTGTTGCAGTAACTCTGCAAAGAAGATTTCCTGCAGGGACCTTGATGTGCAATATTTTTCTCAGTGACCCTCCCAGTTATGTTTGTATTTGTCAGATTAGCTCTTCTCTGATTTTAATTCTAGAAAATATATTCTCCCAGTTCTAGCTGGCCACTGGGATAAAAGAATTAATGAGTGAGTGAACGACCGTAGAAATTCCTAGACTTGTCATTTCAACACGCAGCTGTGCTTTCCTTGGTGCCACCCCTTTACTTGCAGAATCCATGAGACAAGCCGTGAATGTCACTGTACTTTCCAAACGGAATGAATTGTGGGGAGAAAATAGGATTCTAATGAGAAAGGTGAAAAAGTCGCCACATCCGTCTTGAGTGATGGATGGGTCTCATGTGTTTCTCCTTCTATTTTTGCTATGGCATCTCAAGCATCTTTCCATCCACATTTAATGTTTGAGGTGAACATACCATTTGGAAGCAAAAAGAAACCCTTGGATTGTGGACCAGAGGACAAAACATATTGGAGGATTCTCTGCTCCCACTCACCTGGGAATCTATGAGACAGTGACCTCATCCTCCATCAACCCTCTCACTTCCTGGAGTACTTTTCAATTTTTTTCTGGAAGAAGGCAAACTTAGCAATCATCAGCCCTCCTAATTACCTAGTTCAGACTTAATTCTTATGCTAAATGCATTTCATAGCTACCACAGAGTCTCAGGCAAATTCTATGTTTTTTCTGACATAGTTTGAGGCCACACCACCTGCTTCTAATTCATTTTGCAGAGGACTCAGCACAGATGTCTTCAGGGACCTAGGGTGCCTTGATTCTGCCTACAAAACCATGATACTCAATGAAAGAAAATTTTGGCTGGTGACCTTCTCTGACACCTGCCAGCTCCCCACTCTGCAATCTGTCTGATTCTTTTGCCTGCAGAGGAAATGCAGACAGAAAGTGCAGAGGTGGGCAGACTTGTCTTCTTCACATCCAGTGAGAAAGTGAAGAGTAACTTTGAACAGCATGTCTTAGGTGGCTGATTTTAGGGATGAAGGGGGCATGCAATGGATACTTACAGATTCTCCTGAAATGTCAGGACTGCAAGTTTTTGGTGCTCCATGTAAAAGAAGGCCTCAGAAAACCTTCGGACCTGCAGAATAAAACAATGTAAACAGTTCAATTCTTTAGGTAGGTATTATCTGCACTTTCTTTTTTTTTAATCGAGGCTCAAAAAGATGAATGATATTTCCTAATAGGAGGAGAAGCATGCCCCTGACCTGAAGGTCCTGAATCAACAGTCTTCACATTCCTCCAAACTGATCTCTCTCCTTCAGAGCTCTTAGCCCACACTTGGTTTATGAACACACGTGAATGCAGTCTATGAATCTGTTCTTGCATTGCTTTTGCTATTATTTTTAACTTGAGGTCTTATTTATCCTACTAGAATATAAGACCTCTGTGAACAGGGTCCATAAATAAATGCAGATGAAACAGAATTCCCAAACCCAGTCATGTATGCTCTTTGAACATTTTGTGGACTCTGATCTTCATTATGTTTTGTCATCTTGTTCTAATGAGATGTTGGTCTAAATACCAACATATTTAGTTATGCATCAGCACCTACCCATATGCATCTAAGCTGGTGGCAGAGAAACACACAGAGAGCAATGTCTTACAATAAAAAGCACTTTTTCAGCTGGGCGCGGTGGCTCATGCCTGTAATCCCAGCACTTTGGGAGGCTGAGGCGGGCAGATTGCCTGAGGTCAGGAGTTCGAGACCAGTCTAGTCAACATGGTGAAACCCCATCTCTACTAAAAATACAAAAAAATTAGCCGGGTGTGGTGGCGTGAACTCATAATCCCAGCTACTCGGGAGGCTGGGGTAGGGGAATTGCTTGAACCAGGGAGGTGGAGATTGCAGTGAGCTGAGATCACACCACTGCACTCCAGTCTGGGTGGAGTGCGAGACTCCATCTCAAAGAAAAAAAAAAAAAAAAAGAAAAGCACTTTTTCCAAAATACTTTTAATATTTCTTGTGATAGGCTCTGAAATCCTCTGAGATTGCCAAGGCAAGTACTCTATGAATGACACAGCAAAGGCCTGAGAGGCTAAGAAAGTTCACAACGCCACCCTGCATGATCACGGTACAGACAGGAAAGCAGGAAGACCTAGAGGCCAATCCCAATGCTTGATCTAATTCTCATAAAGGTTCCTCCAAAGAAATCAAATGCATGTGATCAGAGAATGCACAGCAGTTGGCCACTCACCCTCAGGGTGTGGTGTTCCTGGGTGAGATAAGTGGTCACTTGGGAGTGCAGAGTGACCGTGTCCAGGAACTGGGTCCACAGAGCCATCATATGGGACGTGAGCCAGGCCAGATCCTTGCTTATCTGCTCAGCGATCTTCTCTGGATTGTTCAACATCTGGAGAGGCAAAAAAAGGTGGTAGTCAAGGCTCCTGACTCCATGAAGTCAGGAGTAGCCTTCTTCCTGAAGTCTTTACTGACTTTTCTGTTTTCAATAAATCACTCTCCTTTCTCTGTACATCTGTAGTATTATATTACACCTCATAGTACTATAGGATCGTGTTATCATGTTTGATCTGGAAGCTAAAACAGCAATGGCAACAATAAATTATTGAGGTCCTGTCTATAGAAAAACATCCAAAGCCCTTAGTCTAGCAGGCAAGACTGCCCACTACCTAGTCCCAGTGTATCTTTTCCATTTCATTTTACTTTCATGTATGTTCTGAGTACAGCTTACTCTTAGATTTCCATAAACATCTTGCACCTTTAATATTTTCTCTCTCTCTTCGTTTATCCTGGATATCCCCTTTCAATTTTTCTATCCAAGCCTTCTAATCCCATCACCACAAAACTCAATTCACCCTACTTTTCAATGCCCAGAGCCAACAACACTTGCTTTATGATGTCTTCACAGTTGCCACCAGCTGGAAATTTTTACTCACATTCTCCCCAAACTCCTCAAGGTACCCCAGATCCACCTACTGGACTCTACTCTGTATCCCATCAAATTCTGGATGCAGTACTTCACAGCAGTTATAACTTCCAATCATCACTATCTCCTATGTGTAAGGTAGAGTACCAGGTATTTGCCGGTGCTCCCCATCTAATCCTGCCAGATACCCTTTGGTAGAGTTACTGTGGCCATCCAATTACAGAAAGTGAAATGAAAGTCAGTAAAAGAATGCCCAACCTCACACACAGCAGGGATTCAATGGAAGGGATGTATGACTATGAAGCCACATCACCATGTCACCTTTGCATAGTAAGTGTTTAAAACACATCCTGAGAGAAGAGAGCATCTCTGTAACCTCACAGCACCTGAGGATGAGGCAATTCATGCACGGTAGGTGCTCCATAGCTTTTCTCCACCATCCTCCTCGCACTACTCCACATTTGTTTTTGTTTTTTTTTAGTGACAGGATCTCACTCTGTCACCCAGGCTGGAGTGCAGTGGTGTGATCATGGCTCACTGCAGCCTCAAATTCCTGGGCTCCAGCAATCCTCCCATCTCAACCTCTGGCTGGGACTACAAGTGCATGCCACTGCACCCAGACAAATTTTTATAGAGACGGGGTCTCACTATGTTGCCCAGGCTGGTCTCGAACTCCTGGGCTCAAGTGATCCACCTGCTTCAGAGTGTTGGGATTACACGTATGAGCCATCACACCTGGCTTCACTCCACATTTCTTATGGGGGATTCCTGGTTACATTAACTAAAACGTAGAGGAGTTAGACTAGAAAGGGCCTAGAGGCTTTGGGAGAAGGCCCTTTGGACAGAAATGCTTTAGATAGCTGCAGTTTAGAACCAGGAGAACCATCTTTTGGGGGAGTAACTTGAATTCTGGAGAGGTGAGAAGAGAGGTCACATCGCTGAGGATGGCAGGAAGCCAGTTGCCAAGGCCTGCCACTGACCTCTAAGCTTCATCACTTATTCAAGCATTTAATCCCAGGCACATGTTTAGAATAAGAGAGAACTCAGAGATGAACAAGAGAGGGTCTCTGTCCATAGGGAGCTTTGTTCAGTGGTGGATATTTCCACTCATTAACGTGAGTTAACAATTAAAAGTGCCGCGGAGCTTTCCACTATGCACAATAGACCAGGGACACACAGCCATAGCCACATCCAATCCCATTCCTTTCTCTTCCTTGCCCTGTGCCTCAGTTTCCCCATCTGTAAAGTGAGTATGCAAAGCAAATTACTGCTTTTGGATGTAAAATATGAGGGGATCCAAGTCCAATGCCTAGCTTGAAATGCTGGAATTTTCTTCTGCTATTCTTAGACTGAAGACTGGTGCTAGATGGAGACCAATTGGGTAAAGTGAGACATCCAAGAGTAAGAAAAAGAGGGAAGGAGGAGTTTGGCACCCAGTAAGGTTCTCTGAATGTTGCATATTTTTGCTTTATCATGGATGACTTGCTTCCAGATACGGAACATCATTCAGCCACAGCATCATCTCTGAGCTACTTCTTCCAAAAGGTAAGATAAGTCTGTGATGATGACACAAGCTATGAAACCCCAAAATGAGGGAATGGCTTGCATTTTCTTCTGATGGAAGCTTTACTTCCAGCACTGGCTCTGGGGCAGGCAGGGTCAAACAGGGAATGGCCACTCTTGGCCCATTCCCATACATCATGGTCAAAAGTGTTAAGTAAAAACTGGGGCCGGGCACGGTGGCTCATACCTGTAATCCCAGCACTTTGGGAGGCTGAGGCAGGCGGATCACGAGGTCAAGAGATCGAGACCATCCTGGCCGACATGGTAAAACCCTCTCTCTACTAAAAATAAAAAAAAATTAGCCGGGCATGGTGGCAGGTGCCTATAGTCCCAGCTAATTGGGAGGCTGAGGCAGGAGAATTGCTTGAACCCGGGACGCAGAGGTTGCAGTGAGCTGAGATCGCACCACTACACTCCAGCCTGGTGACAGAGTGAGACTCCGTCTCAAAAAATAAAGAAGAAAAGAAAAGTAAAGGTTGAATGGGGAATATGGTGGACAGGGTCAGTCATTACAAAACTTCCTGGCTAGAGAGTGAGGCTTTTGGATGAACTGTAAGTGACTTCTATATAGATTCTTGAACCAGTGCCTCTCACTAATAAGACCCAACCTTCTGCATCAGCACATGGCACAACTGCTCCTGAAAATGCCCCCCACCTCACCTCTGCCCACCTCCCATCCTGGCCCAATGCACTCCCGTTCCCAGCCATACCAACCTGCCGGCAGTGGGCTGCACACACACCTGGCCCTCTCCAACCCCAGGCCCTTGTTCAGGCTGCTGGTCTCCCTGAGCACCTTCCCCCGTCACCTTCCAGTTTCCTTTCTTCTTCTTTTCATCACTTTGGACTTGTCTGTCCTCTACCAGGTAACCATTTCAGAAGCCAATTTTGTGTCTCCTTGTTTCTTTTTTTTTTTCTCTAAATAATTTCAACTTTTGTTTTAAATTCAGAGAGTCCATACACAGTCCATATTGCTTCTGATGACTCTTTTGAACCTTCTCCAATGCTCCGCGTGTAAGTCTAAGATCCTTCTTGACGTCTACTTGACCTGCACAGGCACCTCTCATAGCACCTCCACCCACGTGTTGTTGGCTTCACTTCCTACATCCCTGTTTGCCTGCATTTTGAGCTTTAGCCTTCTCAGTATTCCCAGCCCCTAGCACAACAGCTGATAGAGAGTGGGGGTCAGTGACTCTTTACAAAATGAATAGGTGGCTCGGTGTCCGTGGGAGGTGTCCCAGGCCTCCCGAACTCAGACTGCCTCTCCCAGGCTCCTTGTTCCCTCACAGCACCACCAGCACGCCACCAACACAGTGGCACCGGCAAACACAGCACGAATCCTGAGCTCCGCCACCAGAGTGAATAAGAGAAAAAAGAAAAGCTATTTATTAAATGTGTCTTTGGGAGGATTATGTTTCCTCAAGTTGATTATAGAAATGGCTTTAGATAAGGTTAAAGAAGCTTCTAATTAAGCCACAAGAGGACTTTTCTACTCCACAGATGCCCGAGCCTGTGCAATCAGATGGCGAGCTTGGAAGGGTTTTTTCCAGAGAACGAGGAGGCCCTTTACACTAACAAGGAGGCAGCTGCAGCCCAGAGCTGTCATAGCTGAAATTCCCTGAAAAAAGGCCCTGCCATCCACGCCTGCCACACTTTCACCCTCATCACCTGGGTGCTAATCAAGCACCTTTGTTCACTCCCTCACTCTGCCAACTGAGTGCCGGTTCTGTCCCAGCGGTGTGCCGAGCTCTGGGGAGCCAAACATAAATGCACACAGTCCAGGAAGAGGTGTATGATCATGTTATAGCTATTTAATTAGATAATTATAATATACCTGTAAAGTACTGTGCAAGAGATATATACTGAGTACCGTAGAAACGTCATGGAAGGCTTCCTGAAGGAGGTGATACCTACATTACATCTTCAAGGTGAATAGACATTAAGTCAAGAGAAGCCTGCTTTACATTCCATGAACAAACTGCGCTCTCTCACTGGTCGTCAATTATAGTTGCCCATCGGAATCACTAGGAGGCTATAAGTCCACCAATGTCTGGGCCCGTCTCAGATTCTCTGAGGGTGTGGCCTAAACATTAAACCTTTGTAAATTTTTCCCAGGTGATTGTAATGGGCAACCAGGGTTGCAAACCCCTGCTTGGTCACAACCCCTGCCTTCGTGCATGTCCTCATCTTTATCCAGAATCCCTCCCCAACACCTTGTGTGCATACACGCTCAGGCCCACACACACCTGTGATGTCCACTCCTGTTTCAGATCTCAGTTCTGTGCCATCCATCCAGGTGCCCTCTCCTACATATACAGGAGGGGGGGTCTAAGAATAACAATGGCAACATTGACAGTTGAGATTTACAAGGTACTGTGCACCAAGAGCTTTACAGAAATTTTAATCTACTTAATTACTTAATCCTTATAGTAATCCTACCCATAAATCTAATATTATCACCCTTAATTTATGGATGGAGTAACTAAGGCACTCGAAATTTGAGCAACATGCCCAAGATTACAGATAGTAAGTGGGAGGCAATGTCTGGACCCAGGAAGTCCAGCTCCAAAGCTCTGTTTAGTTGCCAAGCAATGCAGCCTCTCATTAACCCCTCTATATGCTGTGTAGACCTGCATGCTGGCTCCTGTCCCACTGCATGTATTACAACAGCATGCTCACATGTCTGCTCAACTCACTTCAATATATATTTGTAGATGACAGAAGGAATCTCCTGCAAACTTTGCATGTATCAAACTCTAAACTCACATAATATACTTGGAGACTTCTGGCATGGGATTCACTTAATACCCCCTTCACTGAGAAATTATTTTTCCTTCAGATGTTCAAGGATTTTTATAACAACAACATAGCAATAGTTCTGCAAGTGCATCCACTTACATGACTTTGGACCAAGGGTGACGTGGATGAAAGAAAATTCAAGTTGTTCCGGGAGACATTTTATCAATGAAAAATGAAATCCAACATCTTGTTGAGTTCAGTTTGATAATTACTTTGGGATCTATTCTCTACCTGGTGCTATTTGGAGACGCGTTTTGCATTTTTGCTTTAGCAAATATTTAGCACGCTTAGTATGTTTTCGTAACAGCCTCCAAATATAAATAGAACTCAGTCCCTTCTATGCACGAATTCATGGCTTAGTGGAGCAGGAACAAAGTAACACAAATCATTAAACTAAACTGAGCCATGGCTGGGATGGAGCGCGGCACCATGAAACACAGGAGCTCACGAGGAGCTCTCAGATCCCAGGATCTCAGATGGTTTCCTGAGAAGTCAGCCTTTGGTTTGGGCTTTGCAGGCTGATGGGGATTGTGTCAGGAATAAAAACAAGGTGAGATGGGATAGTCCGGGCAGAGGCCATAGCTTGCAGAAAGACACTGTTTTTGCCCCCTGAAGGTCTGAAATACAAGGTGTGCAGGAGGGCTGGGGCACCTCAGGGACAGGTGAGAGGAGCATCACATGTCCATGGCTTTCACTTCCATCCTAAGCAATCAGGCCTTCATCTTGCGGGTGAACAGGATCTACCAGGAGCTTTTAACCAGGACAGTGAGAGTTGTCCCTGTGTTGGTTTCCATGCTTCCTGTAGCACACTCTGTATGGGAGGCTGTGTGAAGCAAAAGATGAGTCAGACAAGGGCTCCCCCAAATGGGGCCTTGTGGTTACAGAAGAAGTCCCCGTGAAGAGTGATACTGACATGTGGTGAGGTCTCACTGGGCCTAGAAGCTTTCCCATTCCATGGGACGGGCCATGGGAAGACAGGCTGGGTATTGCTGCCAAGGACCCTGGAACCTCTGGAGAGATGCTCTGTGTGTACTGCTGCAGAAAAGACCAGGCAGAGAAGAGTTGAACCCTGTGTCCAGCTTCATGGCATGGCAGAGGGGGACCAGGAGACAGCTATGTGCCTGCTGGATGTCCACCTAAAGGGCGACCCCCAGTGAAGGTTTAGAGTTCAGACACACACTATTCAAACCGCGGTACATGATATCCCAGCTGCACCATCATCTCCAGGGAAGTAGTTGCAATTGCAGAATCTCTTGTCCCACCTCAGCTCAAAAGAATCAGAATGCACCTTTTAACAAGATCCCCAGGTAATTCATGTGCACATTAAAGTGTGAGAAGTTCTAAAATTGGAAAGAGAAATTGGTTTTTCTCAAACCAGCTGCCTCCAGCTGAGCTTGGTGTTCCGGGCTGCCCTGGGCAGGCTCTCAATAAGCTCAGAGTCACCCTCTATAGTTAGTGCTGTGAAGTCCTAGCGCCAGGAATTCCCTGACCTGCGGGACAGGGAAAGGAGAGGTAACAGTGACCACAGTGGACAGCCAGTCCCCAAAGCTTTAGTTTCCCCACTAGGAATCAGGCCTAATAAAACCTACATCACAGCATCAAAACGAGGACCTATTGGGCACATGTGTAACATACTAATCAATGGGACCAGTGCAGACTAGGTGCTTAGTTTCTAGGAATGGCTTTCTTTCACTCATTGTTGGGAGGTAGATAGTGTCCCGGAAGGCCTCTTATGCTCTTTACCCCCTTGAATTTGAGGTCAGCTCCTTTGCAGCAGAACCTTGAGAAGCCACTGGGCCTCACGAGACCTGAGTGTCCTCTAGAATCACCGACTTCAAAAGGATGTTAAATGAAACAATGCATTTAAAAACCCTCTGACAAGAGGACTGGTCAAAGCAAACAAACAAATGAAAGAAACAAACCCCAAATACACAATCTCCACCACTCCCCCAAACCAACAAAACAGGCTGCCCACAGTCAGAAGCTGCTCACTGATGCTTAGTAACTGTACTTATCATTAGTAGTTCCTGCTAGGAGGGTATAGCTCTGGGAAAGACTACATGACAATTTGGGATCTTCCAGAAGTTTACTAGGGGGCAACCAGGGAATTCTCTTGTGTTATAGAAAACCCTACATTGCTGTATTATAAAAAATTAAACAACAACAGCAACATTGCTCTCCAGTTGATACTCAGCATGTGTTGAACTTGTTTGTACCAAACCTCATGTCTGAGTTTCATTAGAACCTGCAGGTCCTCTGCGAGGAGTACACCCCACTTCCTAATCAGGCTTCACAGCAGGGGTCCTCACCAACTGCTCCAGCTCCCCTCTCCAGCCTGCCCTGCATCCCCACCTGATCTCCACCTAGGTGGGACCCAAGTGCCCACGCTCTTCAGTCTGGTGGTCCCTTACCCTGGGCTTTGCATGGCTGTTCCCTCCGCCCTGAGGGTCCTTCCCTGACTGGTGTCTGACACCCCCCACTCCTTCAGGGCAACATCCCAGGCTCCATCTCAGCCTCCCCAGGCAAGATAACGTGCCCGCTCCTCCTTGCTCCTGCAGCCCCTCACCTCTCACTCCCTGGTTCCAGTACTGACCACATCAGCAATGTCCACCTTATCTGTGAACAAATCTATTTCTCATTGAGCTGCAAGTAAGTCCTCGTTGGTATCTTCTATCTTTGTATACCCAATGAATAGTCGAGTGGTCAGCACACAGTAGATGCTAAGTAAACGTTTATAAGAATTGTACGGAATAAAGATTCATCCACATCACTCCATTACTGCAGAGCTGTGTATCTTCAAATTGCTTTAAATCACCCAAAACACTTTCCAGCCTTCCCACCCCCACCACTGGCAGGAGTGGGGGAGACCAGGAGCTGGCAATGTTCTACCTCTAAACAGTGCTGCTGACTTAGCTTGCTCTTCAGGGATTTTTGGGAAGCGGGTGTTGTTTCTTCCATTGCAATGACCAGGCCAATTCTTCAGCAAACCAAGGAGTAGGCGGAAGCACACCCCCATACACCCTTTCCACCCTCTTCATCCAGCCACATCCGTGCAGCAGTTGGCTAATTTAGTTGCTTTGTATAAAATAAAGCCTGTGGCAATACAGTCACTCAAAACCAAGAACCGGTAGTCCTGCAGCTTGGGGCACTGCCCTAGAAGAGGAAGGCAATTAGTTGACCTCTCATAAAATATACTTGATCAAGTCATTGGCAGCCTGCATCCTAACCCCTGAATCTCCCACCAGAACCACTGCGGGAAACAGACAAGATAGCATTGCAATGGAATCCAGGTGGCCTTGCGTTTAGGCCCTGGGCCCACCCCTTAGTGATTTGTGGACTTTAAGGAAGCCACATTTCTCTGTGTCCACTTAAAGCAAAATGACTGGGGATACTTGAGTACCTCCCTCCTTGTATTCCCAGGGCTGCAGCAAGGATAGAGGCTGGTGAACCATGGCAGGGAGGCAGCATTCCCTAGGCCAGGTATGTTGGTATTGTCATTGTTGTAGTGACTGCAATTAACCTTAATCATCAGTTCCTGCCTCAAGATTCACTCCCTTTCCTTGTATGGTATTGTGATGGAAGGGAATTAAAATTTCTTACCCCCAAACATATTTCTTTGACATGTATTGAAAAGGCTGCTGCTTGGCCACCAGGCAGAAGTGACCTTGCAAAACTGCCTTAAGTGGGAAAAATTTGTATCTGCAGAGAATCTCTATCAATGAAGCCAGGCTCCCTCCCTTTTTCATGCCTTTCCCAAGATCCAGGAGGGATGGAGAGTTCCACACCTTTAAAAGTCCGAAAAGGAACATGTGCCACCTATTCTCTGTGAGGGAGACTTCATCTACACAACAAGGCCACCTTGGCTGGCCAAGCCTCTTCTCTCCCTCCCATAACCTGGTTTGCCAGAATCTAAGCCCCCATCTTTCTGTAACCTTAAGGTGGTGTGTAAGTTTCTGTAACTCACTGGGAAATTGGGTCTTTAGGGGGCCAAGAGCCTATAGCCCCCATATGATATACAAACATACACATACATATATATCTCTCTCCACAGTTTCTGTCACAGAGCTTCTATTAATAAAACCCTTGACATTTCTGAAGTCATAGGAACGTCTTTTGTTATTCATAAATTCCTTTCAAACATATGCTAATTGAGCCTGTGCTAATGAGGTGACTCTTGACAAACCTTTAGATAGCTTTAGGGTAGAGGCTGTTTGCCAGAAAGACCAATCCATGATTGGAGAGTTGGGACATTGAGCCCCGCCCCTAATCTCTGGAGAAAGGAGAGGGGCTGGGGACTGAGCTAATCAACAATGGCCAGTGATTTAATCAATCGTGTCTAATGTCAGGGAACCTCCATAAAAACCTTTAAGGGATGGGTCTTACAGAGTTTCTGGGTTAGTGAATGCCTTCACCTGCTAGGAGGATGGTGTACAGGTGAGGACACTCACCTGCTAGGTGGATGGTGTACAGGTGAGGACGCCTTCACCTGCTAGGAGGAGCTCTACAGGTGAGAGGTCCCTGCATTTGGGTTCCTTGCAAACCTCGCTCCGTGGAACTCTTCATCTGGCTGTGCATCAGCACTCTTTGCAATATTCTTTATCATAGAACATGTTCAGTAAGAAAAGTGCTTTCTGAGTTCTCTGAGCCATTCAAAAAATTATTAACCTAGAGGAGGGCATCATGGGAGCCCCTGATGTAAAGCTGATTGGTCAGAAGTACTGCAGGCCCAGGACTCACAACTTGCACCTCAAGTGAGGCCTGTCTTATGGGGCTGCACCCCTAACCAGTGGGATCTGATGCTGAACCCAGGTAGACAGGATTGAGTTTGAATTGGATCACTGGACATCCAGCTTATGTCAGAGAGTTGGCAAGGTTGTTGGTGTGAGGAAAACCTCCATGCATTTGGTGTCAAAGTGTCTGTGGATACAGACAAATCCTAGTAGTTCCTTTCTCTACACAGCTTGTCAGCCTCCTTTCTCATGGCTCTCTGTGACTTGGGAATGTGTTTCAGCTCCGTGGTGCCTGGGGCACACAGGCCTGTTCACTATTAGCCTGGGATCTCTCCACAGAGCCTCAGTCATCCCATGCCCTGCCTTCCTGCAGCCCTGCCCACTGTTCCACAAGCACAGCCTTGCACCTCATGTCTCGCTGCTCCCAGGTTCCATCTACCGCCTTTGTGCAAACAGAAAAGAGGCTCCGTATTCTCTCCAGGCTTGGCTCCAACCTAGCCTCCTCTCTCAGGTCCCCTGGAGCCAGCCTTTTCCTGGGTAGAATTAGTGGCACATCAACCTGGGATCCCTCTACCACATACTGATAGGGACAGGAGACAGGAAAACTCTGGGCAGAAGAGGGAAGGTCCTGGCAAGGGCCCCACCCTCAGGCCTGGAACTGTGGCCCAAAGTAAGCACATGCATTTCTATTTTCCTGCTCGAATGTTGCCTTTTCAAAACCATCCATGGCCTGCCCCACCCCCCATCCTATGCCCATAAAAACCAACAGGCTATACCAACAGAGAGAGGAGAAGAGGAGAAGCAGCTGGATGCCTCCCCAGAGACTACGGTTGCAGGCTGGAGAGAAGCAGCTTGACTTCAGAAGGATGGCTTGACAGCGTTGTTTCGCAGAGGCATCTGGCTGGGGATGGCCAAACTCTGAGGGAAGATTATCTTCCCGCTCCATGCCCTTTCCAGCTCCCCTTCCCACTGAGAGCCACTTTCATCAGCAATACAAGCCTCCGCAGTCACCACTCTTCAATTCATTCACCATCCTTCAATCACTTCAACCTCATTTTTCCTGGATGCCAAACAAGAGCTCGCGTACCACAGGTGTGGATGCAAAAGACTATACACTGACTGTCTGCCCTTATTGGCGGAAAGCAGCCACCTCATGCGAAAAAGCGAAAAAGTGTTAACTGAGCTGTTAACACTTAAGACATCTGCACGTGGCAAAGCTAAAAGAGCATTGACTGTAACACTCCTTCTGGGACTTTGGGGGTCATGGGTACTCCCCTCTAGATGCTGCTGTGAGGCCCACATGGACTTTCGCCCCTCTGAGCATCCCAAAGCACTTGCCCCAGCTCCTGTACCTGCTCAACTCCTGTGAGGGGTTGAGCTCAATGGGATTGAGTGAGTGGAGTTTGCCCCTGCTGGTGCAGAAGCAGCCAGCTAGCTCCAGTGCCTACGTTCCAGTTCCTGCCCACAAAGGGGCTAGGGAAAATTTCCTGCTTCAATACAGTACCTGTATCCAGTGTGGAGTCCTAATAAGATAAGTAAGCAACAACAAGGAAGGGGTCCCAGATGCGGGAGAACAATTTTTTTGAGACATGGCTAATCACAGACAACCTGCTGGCACAACATCTTTTCCCAAATACCTTGTTCTGCACATAGCCCCAGCAGCACAACCTTATCTGCATGGAGCCCCTCCAGCATGGCACTTTAAAACTTCCCTCCAGTCTCTGACTCTTTGCAGACAGCCCCTTGTCTGCTCTGCTGCCTGTGGTACCCTTGCAACTTATCTTCATACCTTCGTACTTTAATAAATCTGCCTTTCTTTACCTATGACTGTCTTGGTAAATTCTCTTAGCACCTGCAATGCCAGCCCCAGCCAATTACACCTTCAATGGCCACATCCACAACCCTCACCACTGTAAATCAAAAATAAAATTCTAAGCCCCCAAACTTACTGAATGAACCCCTCCTCTTGGTCAGGGGCATTCAAATGCAAACCTGAAGCACTAGTCAGGCCATGACACAAATGGTTACCTAGACATGCCTCACTATACCTTCCACCCTTTGGAATTCAGGCACAGCTGACCAGCAAATTATAATGTTAAAACAGAGGGCTTAAGACTGACAAAACAGACTCCTTGTAGCAAGAAAATACCAACACAACAGACAGCAGGCCCTGAAAGAAACTGAAGTATTTTACCCTAAAATATAGTTATTTAACATATTTTGGAATGACCCTGCAAAGCTGCCTCTTTAAGGGAAAATCTACATTGTATAGAGAATCTTCTTCCCTTTATGTTTTTGTTGTTGTTGTTGTTGTTGTTGTTTTTCTGATGTGGCAGAGAATTAACTAAGAGTCTGGCACCTTTTTAAGTCTTATAAGAAACATTTACCATCTATTCTCTCTGAAGCCTGCTATCTAAAGACCTTCATCTGCATAATAAGAACTTGGTCTCCACAACCCCTTATCTTAACCCAGACTCCCTTGTATTGATTCCAGGTCTTTAGATAACCTCTTTCAACCAACTGCCAATCAGAAAATCTTTGAATCTACCTATGATCTGGAAGCCTTGCTCCCCCAGCTTTGAGTTGCCCCACCTTTTTTGGACCAAACCAATGCAGATCTTACATGTACTGATTGATGTCTTCTGTCTCCCTAAAATGTATAAAACCAAGCTATAGCCTGACCACGTTGGGCACATGTTCTCAGGATCTTCTGGGGCTGTGTCATGAGCCATTGCCACTCATATTTGGCTCAGAATAAATCTCCTCAAATATTTTATAGAGTTTGACTCTTTTCATCAACACCAGGCCCATGGAATACGATGAACAATGACAAGGATGGCAGTGACACTGGCGGTGGCATTTTGCCCCAAGCTCTATTCTGAGCACTGTGCACCTGTGACCCCACTTCATTCTGCTATGGCCTGCCCAACGCTGGGCAGCCAGCTGGCTGATTCAGGACTGTGCCCTGCAGTCTGGGCAGAAGCCTTTACCCACTACTTTTGAGGTGACACATGACAAAGGACAACAGCACACACAGGTCCATTGGATCAGTAAGTGAACACACTGAGTCCAAGCTCCTTTTGCAGATGGGCCAAGAGCCTCAGGGGTATGACATTAATGGCTCCAGGGTCAGTCACTTCCTCACCTTTGCTACTGTTGATCCACTCACTCCAACATTTATTCAGAGCTTCTAGGTGCCAGGAGCCCTTCTAAGCAGGACAAGTTCCAGAGTGAACAAATCGCCTCCCTAGGCTACGTGCTGCATGAGCAAGGGGTCACACTGAGTCCCCAAGGCTTAGACCTGAAGAACACTGGATCTGGGAAGCACTGGGGGCTTGGGAAATATTTGTGAAATTAATAAAAACTCTCATGGGCCAAAAGACGAATGGCAGTGCTTCCCGGGAAAACGTTGATCCTTTTTGTCATGAAGACAAAAGGAACTTGGACATTTGACCATATTCCCTGCCAAAGGCATGAGTATCACCAAACTCTACTTTATGACCACAAAAAATGACAAGCCAAAGCCCCCATCATTTGATAAATACTTGCACTTGCACCAGACATGATAGTTTGCATTTTCTGCATCTACTGCACCGGGCCAGGCCTCATGGACTCCATCTCTATTCCCTGCACCGATGCTGCCTCCTGGGCTTGCATCACACTGGGGAGGGCTCAGCGTCGCAGGGACCAGCAGCCTCACCCTGTTCTGCCGGTGCTGTGACTCTGGTCAGTGTGTGAGTCAAGCCCTGTTTCCTCATCCACTGAATAGAATGTGATGGCTTATCTTATAGAATTGTTTTATCAATTGCATGAGAAAATTCACACAATGTAGCCAGGCAACTAGCCAATGTGCCAGCTTATTGGCTAAGAGAAAAAGATGTCAATGAAACCACCATTGCAAAATTATAACTGAGATGGTGAAAGAGACCTGAACTAATCACTTCGTTCTTGAGTCTAATCTCCAAGCTGTCCTTGTTCATTCCTGGGCATAGGCCAAACTAACTTTAGGAGGAACTTCATTTCTAGTTTGAAACAAAGATAGCAGCCCTTTCCCAAAACAAACCCCCTTCTTGCCTGGTGAACTAGACTGCCTTTGTAAGACTAACAAATTAGCCAAAATCTTAGAAATTATGGTTTAGGAGTCATGCAGCTGGAGGCTACAAGATTCTGACCCTCACTCTCCTCAAATTGCTTCTATGGAATAATATCACTATTGTAAAACCTAAGATCAGTGCTCGAGATATTTTGCAGACCCTGCACTTGATGGATCAGTTGGCATCACCCACATTGATAAACTTGCTCATCTGGTCTTGTGGCCCCCACCCAGGAACTGACTCAGAGCAAGAGGACAGTTGGACTCATCACCAACCCAACCAATCAGCACTCCTGACTCACTGGCCACTACTCAGCAAATTATTCTTAAAAACTCAGATCCCCAAATGCCTGGGGAGACTGATTTGAGTAATAATAAAACTCAGGTCTTCTGTACAGCTGGCTCTGCATGAATTACTCTTTCTCTATTGCTATCCCCCTGTCTTGCTAAATGAGCTCTGTCTAGGCAGTGGGTAAAATGAACCCATTGGGTGGTTGCATCAGTGAAAACAGATTCATTTTTATCCCCATTTACAGATAAGAACATCAAGGTTCATAAAGATTAAGCAACTTGCCTAAAGTCACACAGTGAGTAGGTAGAGAATTCAAAGCCATATCTCCCTGGCTCCGATGTACATAATCTTTGCAATATAGGATTCTCCATCACTACCACCCACCATCATGTGACGTATAAGGAGAAAACAGGCAGTGGTCCCTGCCTGCCCTCATGACCGCATAGTTGGGGCTCTGGAGGCAGAAGGCCTGCTGCGTGTGAGTACCGATTCCTCCCACCACTTACCAGGTGACTTTGGACAAGTGCTTTGGTAATGATGAAATCTCAGGGGCTATAGAAAGATTAAAGGGGATTATATTGACAAGCACTTAGAACTGTGCCAGGCTGAGAATCCCTGAATATTAAATATAAGTCGGTGATGCTGGTGCTATGGTGATCCTGGACTAGGGAAGAGAGGCTCCTGGAAACCTGAACATAACAGGCACAGAAAACAACACAGAGAACCTGCAGGCCACACCCAGAAGGAAAGAGAGTGGGTGTATTGACAAATAGTCACGAATCAGCTCTTCAGCCTGATCTCGTGATGGGAAATGGAAAAGCTGAACTGGAAAGCTGCCTGTTTCTGTGTTCCTTGTTGTTGTTTCAATTGCTAAAACTAAATTTCTGATAATTTACAGAGTAAAGCAGTTTCCCCTTGGGATGCTGAGCTGCACCTCCACAGGTACATGGCTCTGGCCAGGCCCTCAGGGGATGGAGCCTGAGGCAGCCCGAGCCAGCCCTGGAAGGAGAGGCCATCTCACCAGAGAGGAGCAGACCCCATGCGCAGAGCACTTAGGAGGGTCCTTGCATGAGCTCTCGAGTGGTCCCCTCGGAACAAACCTACTATGTAGATGAGGAATCCCAGGCCCCAGAGGGTGAGCCCACTGTCTCAGGTCCCACAGCTGCTCCAAGGAGAAGCTCAGAGCCTGGATTTAAACCCACGCCACCATGGCTTTGAAGCTTCTGGCCCCTCCCTAACGCAGTGGCTGCATTGAGGCTCACTCGGGGAAGGACGAGAGCTGTAGCCATCTAGAGCCCAGGGCCTCCTGTCTACCCAGCTGCCCGCTCATACACACATCGTCAATACTGCATCAGAGTTGGAGCATATAAGCCCCCAAGTGTGGACATCAGGTTTTTGACTCGTCTCAGTGGCCTTTACACACTCTCTAAATGGACTCCTGTGTTGCCCTCCTACAGTCTGCTGGCCCTGCATTTATGATAATCAGTGCTTGGTATGTGTTTCCCTGTTATTGCTACAAGCCAAGTCCCACCCCTTCTCCCACGCTGCCGTCCAATGGACCCTCCCTGAAGGCTCTCCAGCTCTAGGCTCCCAACACCCTCCTCTGTCTCTGCCTCCGCATTCCGCCCTCTCCAGGGATCTCCTCTGCATCCACTGTGAGACTGGATTTTACTAACTTTGTAACATGCTCTAAAGCAGGGGTGCTCAACCCTGGCTGCACATAATATTCATCTGGGGAGCTTTGAATAAAAACACAGTATCTGAACTCCAATCCCAGATACTCTGTTTCAGCCAGTTTGGGTGCCCAGGCTCAGGCAAAGATGCATCATTAAAGTTCCAAGGGTGATTCTAATGTACAGTCAGGGTTGAGAAACACTGGTTTAACAGACAGAGGTGTCGGTTTGGGGATGAGAGTTTGAGTCCTGCTTCTAGTACTGATTAGCTGTGTTAGTCACCCTGGTATAGACTTCTTTCCAATCTTAATTTGTCTCTTCATATAGAAATAAGAGTACCCACCCAGATATCTAACACAAGGGGGATGTAAAAGTGTTCCAGAGATTGTAAATAGCAGCAGCATGCATTTGTCAAATATTTATTCAGCCTTTACTCTTAATGCACAGTTGATGAGGCTTTGTTGGCAATGCATGTGACTGTTTTCATTATCATCACTGACTCTAGACTCCCTGCCATGTCTGAGGCCATCTGTGCACAGGTATAAGATTCTGTCATCCACAGTGAGAAGCACTGAGTTACTAGTCAACAACCGTTTGTTCAATGGATGGGTAATGGACAAATACATATGTGTAGCCTAAGCTTCAGGGAAACAAAAATCTGTTAACATGTTTAGTTTTTCCAAAATATCTAGCAAGGCACATACTTATAGAACACAGTGATGTAGGGTAACAGAATGTAAGAATATTTCTCCAGCTTGGTATCTAGAGTGAAGTTGCAAGTGGTGTCTTTTCACTTCTGTTTTTTACAGCAAGCAAGCAACTGCATTTGCCTTGCAAAACTACTGCCATTCATTCAGACCCCAGCGCCAGTTCCCCAATTACCTGTAGCTCTGAGCACAGCTGAGAAAGTGTTTCTTCAACAGCAAGGGCCTCTAGAAAGAAAAAATAAACTGTATGATTAAATGAACCCATACTGAAATGCAGCAGTTGCTAATTAAATGAAAAAGCAAAAGTTTCACATTGGCATTAAAGTCACAGAGACAAACACATTTCTGAGGACCTTCTATCTATTCTAACTTCCTAAAAGGACTGTGCTTATCAGGAGAATAAACCTGATTGGAGCCATGGACTGAGCACTAGATAAAAGCCAATATCACCTCATGCACACAGTTATGAGAAGCAGTACATCCCAAATTCATACAGCACTTTGTGTGGCCCAGAGAGATTCCACATTTATTTCTATTTTTGCAGGTACACACACACACACACAGGTATACATCTGTGCATCTATATGGAACATGGATTTGAATCTCTATCTTACAGATAAAATATCAGAAGCCCTGAGAACCTCCTGCTCAGCTCCACCAGCTCTGATACTCTGATACTGAAGAATGTGGCCATCTTATCAGCGGAAACCAGGTGGCCTCTGGCTACTTGTTTTAATGGTCACAGTTGTGACTGGGTTTGAACTCTCCTCTGATTCCATGATGCTGTGGTCAGTCATTTGCACATGGCTCTGGCATGGATTTTAATTAAAGCATGCTTGCCTAGGTGAGTGGAAACAATCCCTTAGCAGCTTGCGGTCCTTGCTGATGACCTAATTAGTAGACACCTCTCTACTTCACCACTGACCTCAGGTCCCTGAACCCCACAAGGCAAAATGAACTATTGATACATTAGTCATGGCTATGTATCCTCAGTGTCTAGCACAATATCTGACACATAGTACATGTCCAGTAAAATATGCTGAGGGTGTGAATGAACAAATAAATTCAGCTCCTTTGGATAAAATATAATATAAAAAGTTGTATCAGGAATCCAACTGCTACTGAAAAATCTCCATTTTTCATTTGAGCTATGTAAAGTCACTCTGATTCTGTGCATGTCTTTCCTGCATGCATAAGACTTGAACTTGAAAAAAATTCAATGATTTCATGATTCAAAGAGTAGTGCCTGAGTACAGGATTTGTATATGATGTGAGAGCTGACAAAGCTTATGGTAAGAAGGCTCCAGATTCAATTCAACAACTATAACCCTGTACCCACTCCTTTACTCTACGTACCGGAGACAGTGTGGCAGGGATCTGAGGGGAATCAGTTCTCAAAGACCTCAGTCTATTTGGGAAGCAAAACATGCAAATAAATTTTTTACGTGATGATTTCATTGCAGCAACGAACAATGAATAAGGCCACTGACCCAGCCAAAACCACAGTTATCTCAGTAGTTGCGGTCTAGGGGTACAGATAGGGAAGTCAAGGTATCCAGCAGAGTTCTGATGTTGAAATGGGTGTTATCATTGAAAAGCAGGCTGAGGACTTGGCCTGTGTTCTAGAGTCAATGAGGCCTTATTAGAGAACTTTGAGCAGAGCCAGGACATATCACCTATTGTTAACTGAGTGTGACATGATACAAAGGACTCTGCCCCAAGGGATCAGCACAGGATCCCTGAGCTCCTGTCATGGTTCTGCCACACATTACTGTGTGATGCTGAGCAACGCTTTTACCTCTCTGAGTTTCAGGTCCATCGTCTGTCAATCAACAGAGATTCAAGCCCACTGATTTCCATGATGTCTCATCTTTGGAAAATCCATGTGAAAAAATCAATTGATCCCCAGATAACCAAATGTAATGGATACTAAGAAGTTTCTATAATCACCCAGATCAAGCATATATGTATGCATATATATGTGTGTGTGTGTGTGTGTGTGTATATATATATAGTTCTTTATGAGGATTGTTTTACACTCTTGTAAGTTACAATTCCATAATTACAGCTTAATTAAGAAAAGGCTATAAACTAGCATTTTCCTCTAGAAAGCAACCTAAAATTATGCAGTGGGGTGGCAGGTGTGTAATAGGTACTCAATAGATGTCTGGCAGATGAATGCGTGACTGAATTAATGTGCCTTGAGGAGCATGTGTCTTCTCTTACTGCATTTGCATTTCCCAGATCCTCTCCTGGTAGACTAATAAAAATCACAGCTCAAACCTACCTGGACCAGGGTTATTCCTGTGACATTTACAAAAGCATGACAACTTTTCCCCATCCCTTGTCTGGAGGAGGCACATGAGCTGCTGGGATGGGCTTGCCCCTGTCCTGGGCCCTTACCCAGCTCCGTGTGTGGCAGCTCCGGGATGTCCCGCATGATCACCAGGAAGTGGAGACGGAGTCCCCGGTAAGCGTGGAGGAGCAACAGGCACAGGTCTCGGTGCCACTTGTGTGCGTGCTGCATGCAGTTCTCAGAGGTGATGTAGAAGCTTCCCTAAGGGGTGAAACAGAAACAGAGGCTGAGGAATATTGCACCTGGCCCAGGCAGCACAGGGCCCGGATGCTCCATCCACCCGCACCAACATTCACAAAATGTTTGGAGGTTCAGGGAAGGAAGCAGACCCCATCCTGAGTAAAACTGGAACATGGTTGAAGATTCCAGGAAAAAGAGAGTCCTGAGCTGGAATCGCTTCTTTATCTCTCCAGGTAAGAAAACACTGAAATCTGCCATACCTTTGTCTTATATTCAAATTAAAATAATAAAATAGCAACAATAATAATGAATGATCATGAAGGTGATGAGGACATTGGCCTCACAGGTTTGAAACAGCCGAGTGGCCCCACTTACAAGCTGATATGGTTTGGCTCTGTGTTCCCACCCAAGTCTCACCTTGAATTGTAATAATCCCCACATGTCATAGGAGGGACCCAGTGGGAGGTAATTGAATCATGGGGGTGGGTTTTTCCCGTGCTGTTCTCATGATAGTGAATAAGTCTCATGAGATCTGATGGTTTTATACAGGGCAGTTCCCCTGCACATGCTCTCTTGCCTGCCACCACGTAAGATATGACTTTGCTCATCCTTCACCTTCTGCCGTGATTGTGAAGCCTCCCCAGCCGTGTGGAACTGTGAGTCCATTAAACCTCTTTCCTTTATAAATTACCCAGCCTTGGGTGTGTCTTTATTAGCAGCCTGAGAATGGACTAATACACAAACCTCCTTTCCCCACTACTGCAGGGTGCACTATAGAGGCCATGGGACAGGTGGCTGTGGGCTCCCTTGCAGGGAGAAGAAATTTAGAAAGACCCTTGTAGCAGGTGGGTGAGCAGTAGGTCGTGCTGAAAAGGAGGAAAAGAAAGTGTCATCGTAATGTAGAAAGAAGTTGTGAGATTAAGTAACCAATGCTGAAAGCACACCTGTAAACATCTCTGCATGTGAGCATGCAGGGTCAGAACACTGTACACTATATTTTGTTTGTAGAAATAGAATGGATTAAACTGGTACAATTACAAAGTAATTTGTCCAATGAGGAAAGGACACCTAAGTCTACAGTGCACTTGGAGACCTAGGCATGATGAAAAGGAAGGAACAGGACAGTCTTTTCCTGCCAACTCAACAGAGAAGGATGTCCTGAGGTGAATTTCAAGAGATTTGTTCTTAGAGCAGAGAAAGGAATCGCGTGGGAAAAGGCCTGGGCACAGAAGTGGGAGTCTTTGAGTAGTATGCTGGTGCCCATCTACTGTTCACATGGCTGTGACGGGAGGAGGCAGTGGCTCTTCATGTTCCCAGGCCACCTTGCCTGCCTGCTGGAAGAAATGCCAGATGAGGAATTGGTGGCATTTCACCCTTGGCTTTTGCGAGTGAATCTGCCCAGCCAATGACTGGAGAGCCTCCTGCCTTGCTTGGTCTCCTTTCTCCTAGCTGCCATCCAAGAGGGCTGAGTTGATCCAATGTGGGTGGGCAAGTCTTCTGGAGTTGACATACATCTGCACATCATCTGCATTCCCAAGGGTGTTGTACAGGCAGATAATGACGTGCACTCTTATACCCTCTCTAACCACCGTACCACAATGATTGTCATGTGTGATGCAGGTTGCTACCAATTTGAAAACTTGGATAGAAGTCTCAGGCCTGGTGTCATATACCTCCGAGACTGTCTTAGGTGAGAGACTATGAGAAACCAGGAGAGGGTCAATGGGTTGTGCTCTCAGGAGCAACATCTGTGCAGCTGTAAAGCAGGATGGGTGGAGGAACTGCACTGCATCGTCCTGCAGGCACAACAGAGAACTTAGCCGATGCCATGGGGAGTGCTGGGCCTGCAGAGTTACCTGGCCTTGAGGCAAGGACCAGGTCTTTGTACCCATTCACTGATCAGTACTTGGTGTGGGTTACCCTATGTATTAATTCGTTTTCACAGTGCTATAAAGAAATATGAGACTGGGTAATTTATAAAGGAAAGGCGTTTAATTGACTCACAGTTCTCCATGGCTGGGGAGGCCTCAGGAAACTTACAGTCATGAGGGAAGGGGAAGCAGGCACATCTTACATGGCATGAGGAGAGAGAAATGCAAAGAAGGAACTTCCAAACACTTATAAAACCATAAGATCTCATGAGAACTCACTATCATGAGAACAGCAGAGGGGGAAACTGCCCCAATGATCCAATCACCTCCTCCCTCAACATGTGGGGATTACAGGTTCTTCCCTTGACACATGGGGATTACAGTTTGAGATCAGATGTGGGTTGGGACACAGAGCCAAACCCTATCACCCTAGCAGGGAAGTGTAACCTTGCGGGAGCAGCTCTCTCCAGACAGGGCAGTCTCCATACTTAGCCAATTGCTGTGGACCACCGACATTCCCAGCAGCATGAGGAGTGAATGGCTCAGGTCTGAAGGTAGGGCTGGACATCACACCACAGAGTACAGGGGAGAGACCCTCTGCAGAACTTTACCCTCCATGGCTTGCATTTCTCAGCTCTGAAACCTGGCCTTGGATTAAAAGCTTGTCAAATTCTTTCTGATTTGAACTTAAGACATTCAGCAAGGTTTGAAATCAGAAGACTTGTCGATTTTGGAACCAGAAAACTCAACCAACTGCCCTGTCTGTGCTCACCAGGCATTCAGGGTAACCCATATATTCACATTTCTACAACTTTCCTATTATATTAAGGTTTAATACAGAGAAGCCAGTATGGCTGTAGAAAGTCTAGGAGGGCTTGTATGCAGCATGGAACACATCAGGCCAGTTAGATCTGTGGAGCAGGAAGGAAGCCACTGCTTATGAAGCATCTAGATAGTCCTATTGTACTTTATCTCTTTTGATCTTCAGCAAGCAGCATGAAAGGCAGATACTCTTGATTTTCAAAATAGAATATAAATATGGTGAAACAAACAAAACCCCATCAATATCATCAAAGTAAACACAACATGAAGTGTCCCATTCCCCACAGTCTAATAATTTTTTTTGTAGATTCTTCTAGAATACTATGCATCTATGCTTTTGTATATGTATACACACTTGCTATATGTGTGTATGTCTTGAAAACATGCACTGACACACTTATAAGTTGGAGAATGCTCTGGCCATTTCTCTGTTCCTTGCTTTTATCAGCAAATATTGGAATTATTTCTGATCAGATCAAACAATAATAATAGAAACTCTTATTTCCATTTCATAGCTCAAAAGACTATGGCTCAAAGAACTGAGTGACATGTGCAAGGTCACTCTGCTTGCCAGCAGCAGAAATTTTGTTTCTCAGGATTCAGGGCTGAAGTGAGGTTGTCCTTTCTCAGCATGCCACACCTGCCTCTGAAACCAGGCCTGGCAGAGAGCACATGCTAGACAAAGCTCCGCTTGCTTTGACTGAGGCATTCAAGTCCTGCAGTGTGTCTGACAGCTGTGACTAAGCAGAAATGAAAGCAGAAAGGGGATTAACAAAGGCACCAAATACAGTAGTCATGAATTCCCAGTTGACTTCAAGCGGTCCTTAGAATCCCATTTTCAGGTCCCGCTACCTGCCACTGTCTCATCACCTTGGTCTCATTCTGCAAAGCTTCAGGACACGTTAAAGGCGGCAAGGAATCTATGAAGTCTCTTATCAAATTTGACTTTTAAAACTAGACGCCAATGCCATAGACATTTTTCAAGAGACACTTAAAGAAAACTTTGGGGAAATGTCACAAGGCTGATTCAGTATGATTATTGAAATAGTAATAAGACAAAATGCTAATCCAAAGAGAAATCCTGAAAAAAATGTATATGGCTAGAGAGTATTATAAACTAAACAAAACCAAAAAAAGTCCATTCTTCATAAATTGCTCAGCAGCACGACTTTTTGAAGCTGTGCGATATACTGCAGAAAATCCCATTAGTCAGTCGGGCAGACCTGCAGAGTCGGTGTCAGAGTGGACGGGCCAGGGTGCCTCCATTAGAATTGCATGAAGAGCATTGAAAAACCCTGCGCCATTTCCCTAGCACAAAGCAGTAACATTTTGGCAAGAGTCTTTCCAGCAATCTGAAATGAAACCCCTAAATAATAAAACAAAAATCAAGCAGGCAGACAGACCATTACATTGTGAATGAACTCGCAAATAGAAGGTCCCTGGCCTGGGCCTGCCCCACAACAGAAGCAGGATAGCTGAGTGCAGTGGCTCATGCCTGTAATCCCAGCACTTTGGGAGGCTGAGGTGTGCAGATCACAGGAGATCAGGAGTTCGAGACCAGCCTTATCAACATGGAGAAACCCCCTCTCTACTAAAAATGCAAAATTAGTCAGGCGTGGTGGCGCATGCCTGTAATCCCAGCTACTCAGGAGGCTGAGGCCGGAGAATCGCTTGAACCCTAGAGGTGGAGGTTGCGGTGAGTCAAGATCACGCCATTGCACTCCAGCCTGGGCAACAAGAACGAAATTCTGTCTCAAAAAAAAAAAAAAAAAAAGGTACCTCTCCCCTTCTGAGACTGAAGTAAGTCCACTGTAAATGGGAAAATATTTGTATGGTTAAATATGGAGTCTGCAACAAGAGATACAGGGCAAACAGTCTGTTTTTTTGTTTTGCTTGAGATAAGGCCTTGCTTTGTTACCCAGGTTGGAGTACAGTGGCGCAATCACGGCTCATTGCAGCCTTGGCCTCCTAGGAGCAAGTGATCCTTCCACCCCAGTCTCCTGAGTAGCTGGGACTACAGGCATGTGCCATCATACTTGGCTAATGTTTTAATTTTTTTGTAGAGATGAGGTTTCACGATGTTGCCCAGGCTGGTTTTGAACTTCTGGGTTTAAGTGATCCTCTCTCCTTGGCCTCTCAAAAGTAGTGGGATTCCAGGCATGAGCCATGCCCAATTAGTCTTTGTTTTTGCTTTCCCACTTACTACCAATGTCACCTTGGGGAGGTTTCTTCCCCTCCCCACACAGCAGGTACATCACCTGAAAAGAGGGCACGGTCCTGAAACCAGCATCAGAGGGTTGCTGTTAAAGATTAAATGAGATTATTCCAGCAAAATGCAGACTTATGTAATGCTCCAGTGTAAAGTCAGTGCACACTAAGAGGAACTTTTGCTTACTTTTGCTTACATGCTCATTGATGGCCTCGGTGAACATGTCTATGGATGGTGCAGCTTAAGATTCAACAGTGATCCACTTAGAAGCCTAAGAATGAATTTTAGCTTAGTGGGGAACTCCGCAGGGACACAGTTTGGTTTGAAGGCAGAATCTGGAGTCAAATAGGCCTGTACCTCACTGACGGATGGCTCCCTCACTAGCAGGTTGCCTGAGCTAGACCTTTAACATAGGAAGTGCCAGTTTCCTAACGAGGAAAATCAGGATAAAGTTAGTTAAAATGCTTATGGAGTTCTTGGTTTACAGTTTAGTATTTGAAAACTGTTAGATAAGATGTTTTATTTTCTACTTCATTTATTTCCTAACAGAGTATATATACAAATCAGACATAGCTTAGCTTGTTATCAACTCTTTCCTTTATGCAAATGTCTCTCAAATCTACATCTCTACGTCTAATTCCTGCACTGGGCTCTAGATGTCTATTGTCTAAACTTCTAATTGGATGCCTTGCCAAGCTGTCACAAAACCATCTTACATGGAGCTCACTAGATCCTTCTTTTCCCTCTGGTCTTCCTTAACGGACCCCACTTTGCCCAACACCCAAGAACAAAACAGGTTCTTCTATATTCCAGACTTCATTCTCACTTTGAGCATCTGTCACAACGTCTTGAGGGTTCTACCTCTAAAATTCTCTTAACTCTGCCCCAGGTTGTGCTGTCTGTATTGCTTACTTGAATTATTAAACATATCCATCTAACGTGTCTTGCTGTTCTGATCTTACCTTCCACCTGCAGCTCCTGTCTGTGCAAGTGGGTCATATCATTATCCACTGTTTGTAAGAGAAAGTTTGAATTCTTTTGTGTGCCATTCAAGGACTTTACACCTTAAAGCAGTAGTCCCCCTCCTTTTTGGCACCAGGGACTGGTTTCATGGAAGACAATTTTTCCATGGACCGAAGGTGTGGGGGATGGTTTCAGGATGATTCAAGAGCATTACATTTATTGTACACTTTATTTCTATTATTATTACATTGTAATATACAATTAAATAATTATACAATTCACCACAATGCAGAGTCAGTGATAGCCCTGAGCTTGTTTGTCTGGAACTAGATGGTCCCATCTGGGGGTGATGGAAGACAGTGACAGATCATCAGGTATTAGATTCTCATAAGGAATGGGCAACCTAGATCCCTCCCATGTACAGTTCACAATAGGGTTCATGCTCGAGAATCGAATGCCACCACTGACCTGACAGGATGTAGAGCTCAGGTGGTAATGTGAGTGATGGAGAGTGGCTGTAAATACACATGAAGCTTCGCTGGCTCACCTGTCACTCACCTCCTACTATTCAACCCAGTTCCCAACAGGCCATAGGCCAGTACCAGTCTGTGTCCCAGATTTGGGGACTGTTGCCTTAATGCGTCACATTTTCAGACTCACCTGCTATCTCTTGTTTTCCTCCAGAGCTTTAGTGGCACTTCTCTTCAGAGCCTATGCTCTTGCTGTTGGAAATGTCTTTCTGAATTAACCCCACTCATTGCCAAGATGCAGGTCAAATGTCACCTCCTCTGTGACATTCTCCAATCATCCCCTCCTCATGCATACTTCATTAGACCAATTCTTCCTGTATCTCTCATTCCAATACTCCCTGAACACTTTGGGAGTAAAAAGACTTTTTTACTTTTTAGTTTTATTTTTCAGGTTGTCTTTGAAACTGAAACAATTGGCACCTAGATTTCACTGAATACACAGAGAAAGAGTGAATGAATGAATGAGTGAGTCATAGCATCCTCTACAGGGCACTGCAATGGCATGACAGTGTAGACTTGATGTATACAGTCCTGGCCTCAGGGTCCAGCTTACCCTCACCGCCTCCTATTTTAGAATCGTGGAACATTCGCACAATTTTGGGATTTGGATTAGGATTTCCTAGATTACAATAATAATCATGCTATAGAAATTTATGTCCTATATAAATATACTTGTTCATGCTTTATATGGAATATGTATGTAACCTGATTTTAACTTTGCCTGGGATAAACACTGATAACTTTTCAACATGATTCAAACAGACCCATAAAAGCAAGACATATTTTTTAACTGAGAAATATCAATACATTGTTTGTGTTACAATTATGGAAGAATGCATAAATGGAATTGGCTTCTAATATTCCAGAGGTTTATTGAAAAAAAGAAATGTAAGGTTTATCAGACCTCAAAATCTGTAATGCTGTTAACAGTCTAGTGTTCGTTATATGTCTGCTGTGTGCCTGGTACTATTCTTAGTTCCTGGATTCCTCTTCTTGGTGATTCAGTGAGTTTTATATTATTATCCCATTTTCACTGATAAGAAAACAGTATCATCATAAAAAACAGCTAACACTTATTATTTGGCTCTTAGATGTCAGGAATTAAGTGCTTTATGTGTATTAAGCATTTAATTCTCTTGCCAACCCGATGCAATAAGTCTGAGTACTCACACCCATTTTGGAGAGTGGAAAACTGAACCTTAAAAGGGTAAATAATGTTTGCAGGTCTCATGTCAAAAAAGTGGCAGATCAAGAATCCAGACATGATGTGGTGCTGGAAGCCCCCAGACTTTTTCATCTCGATGTTGAACTTCCTCTTTGAACTGAGCTTCAGGCAGTTTAGATAGTTTGCCTGTGTTCACACATCCAGGAAACAGTCGAGTTGAACTGCTGACTCACGTCAGGGTCCAGGTTTAAAAAGGAAACCAGCTTCATCAATGACAAAGAAAAGCAAAGCCTCTTGTGCCAGCTGTAGCTTTGCTGCTAACTAGCTGCGATCTGGGAAAATCACTTACCTTTCCAGCTCTTTAATACCTTCTCTGTCAGCCACAAATTGCTGAGCTTTTAGTCAGTAATACCTAAATTATGTGTCCCAGTACTCTGGATTGTGGTGACCAGCTTTGAGTTGAACTGCAAATATTTCTCACCAAAAATTTGAAATACAAAATTCAAAAATGACTTTTTCTATTAATACCATTGGAGTCAAAGGTACCAATGTTGTCTCCTCATTAACATTCCACAGAGTGTATCTAAGAATGAGAAAAAGGGAGCAGAAGCTGCTGGGCTGGAACTGAGGGGTGGGCATAGGAGTGAGAAGGCAATTGAGAAACCTGGTCAAGGTCATGTTCTGACTCAGGTATCTGCTCCATTATGCATGTATGTACTTGCTGCCCTCCCCCTTCACACAGCTCCAGCAGCACCTCCACCTACACACAACTCAGTGTCACCTCGACCTATGCAAGACTCCAGCATCGCCTTCACCTACACACAGCTCCAGCATCCCCACCATCTGTGCATAGTTCAGCATCCTCTCCACATACCCAGGGCTCCAGCATCACCTCCACCTACACACAGCTCCAGCAGCACCTCCACCCACGAACAGTTCAGTATCACCTCCACCTATGCAAGGCTCCAGCATCCCCTTCACTACCCACAGCTCCCTCATCCCCTCCACCTACACACAGTTCTATCATCCCCTCCACCTACCCACAACTCTATCATCCCCTCCACCAACACACAACTCCAGCATCCCCTCCACCTACCCATAGCTCTATCATCCCCTCCATCTACACACAACTCCAGCATCCCCTCCACCTACACACAACTCTATCATCCCCTCCACCTACCCACAGCTCTATCATCCCCTTCACTACCCACAGCTTTCTCATCCCCTCCACCTACACACAGCTCTATCATCCCCTCCACCTACACACAGCTCTATCATCCCCTCCACCTGCCCACAGCTCTATCATCCCCTCCACCTACACACAGCTCTATCATCCCCTCCACCTACCCACAGCTCTGTCATCCCCTCCACCTACACACAGCTCTGTCATCCCCTCCACCTACCCACAGCTCTATCATCCCCTCCACCTACCCACAGCTCTATCATCCCCTCCACCTACCCACAGCTCTATCATCCCCTCCACCTACCCACAGCTCTATCATCCCCTCCACCTACCTACAGCTCTATCATCCACTCCACCTACACACAGCTCTATCATCTCCTCCACCTACACACAACTCTATCATCCCCTCCACCTACACACAACTCCAGCATCCCCTCCACCTACACACAACTCCAGCATCCCCTCCACCTACACACAGCTCTCTCATCCCCTCCACCTACACACAGCTCTCTCATCCCCTCCACCTACACACAGCTCTATCATCCCCTCCACCTACCCATGGCTCTATCATCCCCTCCACCTACCCAGGGCTCCACCATGCCCTCCACCTACCCACGGCTCCACCATCCCCTCCACCTACCCACAGCTCTATCATCCCCTCCACCTACCCAGGGCTCCACCATCCCCTCCACCTACCCACAGCTCTATCATCCCCTCCACCTACACACAGCTCTATCATCCCCTCCACCTACACACAGCTCTATCATCCCCTCCACCTACCCAGGGCTCCATCATCCCCTCCACCTACCCAGGGCTCCATCATCCCCTCCACCTACCCACAGCTCTATCATCCCCTCCACCTACCCACGGCTCTATCATCCCCTCCACATACACACAGCTCTATCATCCCCTCCACCTACACACACCTCCAGCATCCCCTCCACCTACCCACAGCTCTATCATCCCCTCCACCTACACACAACTCCAGCATCCCCTCCACCTACACACAACTCTATCATCCCCTCCACCTACCCACAGCTCTATCATCCCCTCCACCTACCTGCAACTCTATCATCCCCTCCATCTATGCACAGCTCTATCATCCCCTCCACCTACACACAACTCCAGCATCCTCTCCACCTACCCACAACTCCAGCATCCTCTCCACCTACCCAAAACTTCAGCATCCCCTCCACCTATGCATGGCTCCAGCATCAAAGGATCCTACAAGCGACTGTTGAGTGATCACAGACACATCTATATGGCTCTGTCCACATGAGAAATAAACTCACTTTTGTGTTCCTCTCCTTCTATAAATTTGTTGTATTACTGTGTCCCTCATGGAAATCAGGGAGAAAATATTGATCATCTTCTATTCTCAGCTACTTTTACATAGATGGCAATAACTCTGTGTGGTTGACTGAAACAAAACTTTTTTTTTTTTTTTTTTTTTCTTGAGACTTGTCTCGCTTTGCTGCCCAGGCTGGAGTTCAGTGGTGCAATTTCAGCTCACTGCAACCTCTGCCTCCTGGGTTCAAGTGCCCCAGCCTCCCAACTAGCTGGGATTACAGGCTCCCGTCACCATGCCAGGCTAATTTTCGTATTTTTTAGTAGAGATGGAGTTTCATCATGTTGGTCAGGCTGGTCTTGAACTCCCAACCTCAAATGATCTGCCCGCCTCAGCCTCCCAAAATGCTGGGATTACAGGCGTGAGTCACCGCACTCCACCTGAAACAATACTTCAAGAAGGTGAGGGTCTCTGTGAAGCTTGAGAGATGCCTTCAACTTTCTGAAGGCTCCTGAGGGACAGCTCATTGCATAGGATCCCACAGAGTGGAGCTAGAGCCAACGGATGAACGTTACAGGAAGGCACTTACTGTGGGTGAGAAGGCTAATTTTCCATCCTTAATGTCTTTCAACACGGAGGGACATCCATTAGCATAATAATCCTGGCCTTTCTCTGCCCATTTATTGGGCAAATGTTGAGTTTTGAATAAGAAACAGGTCTGCCTTGTTCTCCCTCAAAGGCGTCAATTTCCATCACTCTCAGCCCTGGGGTAGCCTGGTGAAGGAGGCATTCTGCAAGGAAGGCTGGTAGCTGATAGCACTGCCATACCAGGGTGGGTAAGTAGTTAAATCCAGGGCTCACAACTCATATATCTTTTTGCCCAAAGACATAAAGAAAAATCTGCAATTTGTTCTCTCCAATTGGTTCAGCACTCATTTGGCGAAAACAAGGTATTGTTTGTTTCACACTCAAAGTTTCACACACCAAAAGTTGTTTCACACTCAACTTCAGATTCGATCTCCTTGGATGATGAGGCCACTGAGGTTATCACCACTCCGCTGTGGACAGACTGCCTCAGAAGCCTCCTATCACCCAGGGTGCTCAGGAATTGAGGTTGGGGGGTGGCACACAGGAGAGTTGGTCAGCACTGGTAGAGGGTTCCAATAGCTCAGTGAGTGGTGTTCCCATTTCAACAAATCTGTTTCGTTTATAGCAATTTTATATGCTGGATTCTAAAAATTAAAAAAAGAAAGTTTGAAAATCATTAGACTAAATGAATGCCTCTGGAAGTCTTAGCTATTCCATTGTGATCCAGAAGGCAGGTACGAATTATGTGGCTGAAAATCAGACCTCAACAATCTTTTTGCTCATGGTTTTCATTTCTTATTCCTAAATATTGTTTTCTTTCCTCTCTGTTTCTAAGTCTTGTTTTATCCAGCATTTTTTAAAAATATTCTTTCTGATCCAGTTTATTTCAAAAAGATTGCAAGGTGATTTTTTAAATTATATTTTGTGAGGCAAAGAAACAGAGTCCCACAAAAACATCAGCAGATGTAGAATTGGAGGAAAGATCCAGGGTCAAGTCCAGGCTTTGCTACTCCCTTTGGATAGAGACTTTGCTGCCCTCAGAGGGCAAGAGTGAGGATAAAGGGGAAACAGTTCTTTGCCATCATAGAGCATGACAAACATTAGTCTTCTGATTATGATTATTATCGGTAGGAATTCCATATGAATCCTTTCACTGGTGTACTTAAGTGATATTTTATTTAGTAAACTAGTAAATTAGTCAATTCTTATATTGCCAAGAGATTTTGACCTATTCAGAACTTTTAAAAAATCTCATTATTAGTTAGATAAGTTGATATATTGACTACGTATAATTCATAACCATCTTATAAATTACCTTAATACCTACGATACATGTTGCATGAATACGTAAGTTGTTGTTATTAATCTGTTTGACTTTAGAGAACTATATTTTCATATTAAAAGCATTGTGGTTGGGTTTCTGTATATTCCTCAGCAATCAATGGGGTCAGTCTCATTTATCATCATGATCCTAATTGCTAGTTTTTTTTGGTGCTTCCTGTGTGCCCATCACTGTGGTGAACACTTGAGGTCTAGAGGTTAATGAATACTGTTCTCACCTGGAGGAGAATATACCCAAATTGAAGAAATCTGGGTCACAAACACATAATTGCAGCACAATATGGTAAGCATGATACCAAAGGAAACCATAGGATGTAGAGAGTGTGAGATGGGGCACACAGAGGCATTTAACAGGTAGGGGTAGAAAAAGGCTTTCTGGACAGATGCTGCTACAGTTGGATCTTGAAGGCATAGGTAGATACATAAGGGATGAGAGGAGGGCGTGACAAGCACAGAAGCATCATGAACAAGGGCATAGAGTGAGTAAAATAACAAAGTGCAGGGAGATAGAATCAGATGTGGGCTGCCAGAGTCCAGGAGAGAAGCAGGAGATGAAGCTCAATGGACAGACTGAATCAGGTCAAGTCACAGAGAGCTGGGCATAGCTTGTTGATCAAGAATCAATTCCTAGGAAACTAGCAACATATTAGCTATGTCCAAACCATGTGATATTGTGCCCTTCAGGGAGATACAGGGAGGCCTTTCTCTGTGACTCTGGCTTCTCACTGGCTCTGGTTTCTGGTCCCTCAAACCCTTAGGAAAGTTGTAATCATGGTATAAATTTTACATAAGTGGAATGGGCCCAGAGAGGTTAAGTCAATGGCCCCCAGTCCCACATTTGCTAAGATACAAATTTAGAATTCCAAAACAGCACAGCCTGGCTCAAAAGCCAAGCTCTTTATCCCACATGGGACTATTCTGAATTCACCAGAATTTAAGTCCCCAAATAGAAGGGTGGCTTCTCAACTGAGGGCAAGACAATGAGAAAAGAGATAATGAAAACCGCAAGAGTGAGAAGAAACAGGCATCACATAAATAGGATTAATTATGTAGAGTGTGAAGCGTCAACCAATGATTACTCCCATCCCTGAGAGGCTTGTCCAAGATCATCAAATCAGACATGTCTGTGGAATAAGTAAGCTATCAGTCTTGGCGCCTCTGGACATTGTGACCATTGTGTCTGTTTCTACTTTGAAAGTTGCAGTGGTTCACTATGGTGCCTTAGAGATTAAAAATTTTATGCTTTTCTGATTTTAATTATACAAGGCATTAAATTCCTTCAGCTGACACTGGGGCAGGCACAGAGTCAGCAGCTATGAGTCTCTTATTGTGAGTTCTAAGATCTCTTGTATGAATTTGGTCTTTCTCTCTCCCCTAGTATTCTTGATGGGTGTATTAGTTCATTCTTGCATTGCTATAACAAACTCCCTTAGACTGGATAATTTATGAAGAAAAGAGGTTTAATTGACTCAAAGTTTGGCAGGCTTAACAGGAAGCATGACCGGGAGGCCTCAGGAAATTTACAATCATGGTGCAAAGTGAAGAGGAAGCAAGCACCTTCTTCACATAGTGGCAGAAGAGACAGAGGGAGTAAGGGAGGGAAGCGCCACACGCTTCTAAACCATCAAATCTTGTGAGAACTCACTATCATGAGAACAGCATGGGAGAAACCCATCCCCATGATCCAATCACTTCCCACCAGGTCCCTCCCCATAACATAGGAAATTATAATTCGACATGAGACTTGGGTGCGGACACAGAGTCAAACCATATCAATAGGCTTTCTACATATGGTGCATTCTGTAGGGAATCCAGAAAGTGCATCAGAAGAAACAAGCATGGGAAACATATTCTATGTTCTGATACCAAGCATACACACACCCATGTAGGCCCTCATAAACTTCCTTACCTGAGCCTCACAGGGCATTCAGAATCATATTCAGTGTGGGGTGGGGCAGCAGAAGTGGCCTTTCTGTCTCAAAATTGGACCATCAGTATGGGGCATGGCTGTGATTTGAACGAGGTGTACCTGATCCCAGAGCCATGCTCCTAATCACCACCATTTTTTGCCATTATATAAAAGATGCTCAGTCCTAATGTTAGCTTTCTCTTGGCTCCTGCAGAAAACAGATCAGGCTATTCTGAGGGATCACTAAGCCACATGGGAGACCACTTAGTGGACCCTGTCATATCAGAATATTTAATTCTATAGGAAAGCAGCTCAAAATAGGTCTGGCTTTTATTCAAATAACTACAGAAATAATAGAAACCAAAATAATAGTATTTGCATAATAAATCACAGTTTACCTGGGACTTTAAGATCAACTCTATAGTGTATGTATTACCATTAGTCCCATTCTACAGATGCAGTGAGAGAGGGGTGGATCTCTCAGTGTCAAGAATCAACAGTTTCCTACAAAATCATTTATCAAAATTAATAGCTCACAAATAATCTGAGCATATTTTAAGTAAAATTTGGATCATATCAACAACCATGTTATGTTCAAATGTCATTGCATGGTTTTGGTAGCTGCATTTGCACAGGGTTTAAGATCAAGTTGTTAAACATATGGCCATGCTGAAGTGACAGTATTGATATTGCATTGCAACATTTTAAAATTGAGACTAGGGCATTTGACTTCTATTTAATGCTGCTCTGCACTTATTGACTGTTTGTTATTTGCTAGTATGCTGCTGAATGCTGTGAACACCTTCTATATGGCATATACCATGGATGTATGTGCAGCACATCTGCAATGATTTATTGCCTCCACTATAAAATAGCAATTATAAGTCTGGGCATGGTGGTTCACGCCTGTAATCCCAGCACTTTGGGAGGCCGAGGCAGGTGGATCACCTGAGGTCAGGAGTTCAAGACCAGCCTGGCCAACATGGTGAAACCTCGTCTCTACTAAAAATACAAAAATTAGCCAGGCATAGTGATGCTCACCTGTAATCTCAGCTACTCGGGAGGCTGAGGCAGGGCAATCACCTGAACCTGGGAGGTGGAGGTTGCAGTGAGCTGAGATGGAGCCACTGCACTCCACCCTCGGTGACAGAAAGAGATTATCTCAAATAAATAAATACAATAAGATAGCAATAATAATAGCAATTACCTATTAGCAACATGGTGAGGAGCAACTAGGGCAGATAATGTAACCAAGGTGCTTAAGGGAGAGTCTGACAAAGGATGGACACCTGGCACCAAATAGGTATTTGTGCTATGAGTACATAGAAGAAAGGTATGCAGCCCTCACTGCAGGTGTAGGGGGAGTGATGGACCTCAGGAAGAACTCTAAAGTAGAAAGAGGGATGCTTTAGAGGACTCAGCAGGTAGAGTGATGTTGCTGGCCGTCACACTGGCAACTGTACTATACAAATCTTGCCCCGCTTTTCCCTGCTCTGAAGAGACTGAGGCACAAAAAGGAAATAAAAGGGAAAAAGGAAATAAGAGGGAGCTAAAGCCTTGTTTCGCTGCAGTCTCACAAACACAGCTGCCCCTCTGCCTTTTGCTTTTCAGGATTATAGACAGATGATATGCATAGGCTATTTCACAATTGGATTTGCTCACAATGACTCTGCAGACAGCAGATTCTTTAATTAAGGCAACTGAAGTCAACACATCATTCCAGTGTGGAGAATACTTAACAATCCACATTTGAAAATGCTGAATCTATCTATTAAAACATTTATAGATGGCACTTTCATTTTCTAGCATTTTACTTCCATTTGTTCTTCATTAAAAGCAATTCCCTTGACTGTGTGCAATGTTCAGCAATTTTGTTAGCAGTTGGCAAATTGGATTCTTAATATTTAATCTAATTGGGAACAACATTACACAACTCAAACTGAACAAGCAATTTAGTTGTCAGATCATTATAAAACCATAAACACCTTTCTGATGAATGTCTTTATTTTTATAATGTGGCTTGAAGGTCCGATTTTTTTAAAAAAATTACTAGTCTCCAATTTAATGTGTACACATGTTTCTTAAAAATTACTAAAGAATCACTATGTGTGATATTTTTTAAAATGTGAGACATTGTCTGTTAAGTGAAATGAGCATGAGCTCCACCTTCCCATTGGGGTCAACTTAGATTCAGATACTGGCTTTGTAAATTGTAAACTCTGAGATCACGGCTAAGAAGTGACTCCTGAGAGTTCCTGCCTTCATGTGAAAATGCTGAATAGAACTACAAAAACAATATTGGAATGAGATACCACCAACTGGATACGATTGTTGAAAAGATTAAATTTAGAATAAATTAAATGACTGATATGTATTAAGTGCACCGTATGATCACTACATAAATAGTAGCCACGGTGAATTAAGTAATAAGTATTATTGTCATTATTAGTGTTAATTCTTTCTATTAATATCATTATAATGCCAACAGCATGTCATCTCATTTTCCCTCATAATTACACCACAGTCCAGAGTTACAGGAGACAAACAGATGGAGGAATGGGAGAGGATGGCTAAATTCCGTGTGTTGTTTTCAATTTTATGTAATTTCTTTTTTTTTTTTTTTTTAAAACTTGATGTCTTTGACTGCTTTAAGACTTGGCTCTCAGATCTGGCAGAAATAGCTTTTGGAGATAGAATTTTAGCTTGTTAAGGATCAGATGTGGAGAAAGTTTATCTCCCTTGCAAATTGCTGTTTATAGATTTAAGCAAGAGAAGGATGGATTTAAGCAGTAGAATGATGCAAGAGGTAAAAATAAATGAAAATGGACTGGGGGGTTGTACAAAGAAGGGAAAGTCCAATGAACTCACTTAGAAGTATAGAGGAAGCAGCGAGCTCCACTAGGCTGGAACCCACTTAGAGGACAGTATCAAGGAGGCACCCACAATGAACAGGAGAGCCTGATGGATAGGAGAGCTTCTGTAGCCCTGAAGACTTGTGGCTGGAAGACTGCTCTCAACCCAACTGGACCCAACATAATTTTTGATGGTGTTCAGGATGGCTTTGTTGTGGGGGCCTTTCTAACCCAGGGACCAAAGCTTGATCATCCTCCTGTGGTTTCGTGTTGACCTAATTTCTCCAAATCCAGCCTGTTCTGTCCCTGACGCTAGTTTCCCATCCCAACACAACTGCATCTATATTCTATGCCTTCACCTTACCAAATCCATTGCCCAGACAGCCAGGTAATTGCCCCTGGCTTTTTCTCAACAGAGATCCCAGAAAACGAGAGTCCATCTCCTCTTGGGAACGGCTCTGCCATCTCCCTGACTCAAATACTCTTACTATTTCTATACAAAGGTAATAAACAATTCTATCAAGAATAATTATGATTCGTGTTATTATGAATAGCCATATTTTAGAATTAAGTATAATACACACACATAGCATGCTTAACATGGTGCATGTATGCATTTATTCAAGAATCACTTATTGGGCATTGTTTCTGGACTAGGCACCAAGCAGAACTCTACTAGAAAATGAAAATATTATTTGTATATGACTTTGGGTTCAAGATCATTGCAGTTTAGCATGTGAGGCAGCACACAGACTAATGATTTTAGGAGTCTGATAAGTGCTATGATAAATTTATACATAAATACTATTGCAGCAGAAAGAAAGATGTCTGCATCATTCTGGGGTCAGTCAAGAAAAACACCATGTAAAAAATAATCCTGTTGTTTAAAATATATAGTTAGCCAGATAGACACATAGGTGAAAATTCCAGGCACCTAGATAAGGAAAAACATATTGCGGAAGGGAAAAATAAAATTGATATGATTCTAGCAGAAAGTACAAGGTTGAAGCTGAGCTTAGACTCAGAGGCATAAAGCAGTATGAAGGTGTCTCTTATTTGTCATGATGATGCATTTAAGATTCAGCACCTCAAATTAGCCTTAGGTGAAGATGGAGCAGAGGGAAGAGGATCAGAAAAAAATAAGCAAGTTGGGAGTCTGTGCACTGTCTAGATAAGAAGCAATTAGGACATATTTGCAGGCAGTGGAAGAAGAGGAGGAGGCAAAAAAAGCAAAGACACAGTTTGTAGAAATCAGTCACTAATGTAGACGTAAGAGAGAAGAAGGGATCGGGGATAATTCTGAGGTTTCCAGTGACTCAAATAAACAACACAGATTTTTCAAAAAGTTTTAGATCCCATGAAGATGGACATGATTAAATATCTAGACATGATTAAATATCTAGAGTCTAACAGCCTGGGCTCAAACCCTAGAACCACCATCCACAATCTACCTAATCTTGGGCCAGTTATTTATCTCTCTATGCCTAAGTTACCTTATCTGTGAAATGAGGGAAAACTAATAGATTCCTGGTAGGGTGCTAGTGAAGAGCAAATTAGATAATGTGTGCAAGAACTTAATATGGGAGACAGAAAATAGTAAATACTCAAAATAATATTTTAACTGACATTATTCTATTAATTGAAAGTATGGACTCTGATCTGAATGTTGGCCATAGAGCCACTTCCCTTATATCTATAAACTCACCACCATGATCCCTGGAAATAACTATTACATAGCAAAGAGAACATTAGACTTGGAATCTTGAATCTAGCATCTAATATTTACTAGATGAACAATCCTAGGCAAGTCACTTTCAGTCTCTGAGCCTCAGGCTTCCATTCTATGATAGAAGTTAGCAAGTTGCAGAGGCGTTATCAGAAATATTAAATGAAACAAGAGGGTGAAAGTGCTTTGGGACAGACAGAACATTACAGAACCCCCAAATCATGTTGCATTAATTGATACATCAATAATAATTGTCAGAAAGTACAACTAAGGCACTTTGGGAAGGTTGCATGGGCACTCCATTATCTGCACCCTCCTCCCACCCATGAATGGCTCAGATCCTACAAGTGATGCCAAGCGAAGATTAGAGAAGCCCCCAGAAGACATTCTGGCAGCCATGAGCAAGCATCAGTTTCTTTGGACATTCTCTTGGGCATGAGAATGAGATCAGCATAGAACAGGATTCTCTGTGCTACCCAGAGAAAGCAATTAATGAGTCTGAGGGGATGGCAAAAGTCAGTGGAAGCGATACTCATTTCCAATGATAAATACCAGAACAGACTATGTTACAGTGAACAGTACAGTGTACATGCTACTACACCTACAGACAAGGAGCCTGTCTGCACATGGAACAATCTGAAGACTTGGTTCCAATAGGGTTTCCTTGTCATGTCAACTCCAGGAATAGAAGATCTGCAGTGGAATGGTGGCAGTGAGTTGCTGGTTGCCAAATAAAATCTAAATAACTACAATAACAATTTTTATGAAGATACTACCAATAAGACTTAGAACCACTGGAGGATGGCTAGATAGAAGAGGACACATCTGATCAATTCTGAGAGAAGATTTCTTCAGACTGTCTTTTAATAACATTCACACTCATGATATTTATTGAGTTCCAGGTGCTTACACAGATGCTGAAGGTCATAGCATGAAGGCAGACATGTCTGCCTTCACTAGGCCTTCAGCCTGTAGTGAAGACAGACAACTGCCTGAAGTGAGATTGGCACTGCACTAATGGAGAAAGGGAAAGGATGCAGGTAAGGGGTGCTGGGTAATGCCTGTCTGAGCCAGGAACATTCATTCTGAATCCTAACGAATGGCCAAGGGAAAGCTTCAAAAAGTCAGTTATCTGATGTGCTGCCTTTCTCACTCATTTGGGCAATAAATACCTGAAGTTGTCTGATGTGTTTATGAACAAGATGATGGTTGGAAAGCATTACTGTTTCTAAGCCCCACTAAACAGCCAGTGATGGGTTGCTCGTTGGAGAGTGAAAATCTGCTCTCTAAACTCTGATTAATCCACAGGAATCTTTGACTTGGTAGTCTTTGCAATAAGCATATTCATATAGCCTAACCCATGTTCTTAGAAGAGAGCTACAATCCTAACCATCTTATAAAGGGGGAAACTGAGGCATGAGGACACATAATAAGTAGACTACAGAGCTTTCCAGGGCTTTGGGCTATGGAGTCTACCAACTTCTTCACTGTATGGTTACGTGACTTTGGCCAAATAACAGAAACCCTTGTTGCCTTGGTTTCCTGATGCACATGATAGTATAATAATAGTCACCTCAAAGCTGCGAGGGATGAGATAATCTATGTAAGCGCTGCCTGTCACCAAAATGACCAGCATCATCACCACCATCATCAACAGCATCATCACCATTATCTTGAAGAACATGCCCACTTATGTCAAGAGTCTGGAAATTTTCTCCAGAATCTATATTTATGTAAATAGCAACTAAATGAAATAATGTGCTTCATGGCTAGAATTATCAATATACTTCTGGATAGTCATATCTAGACAATAAAATGGTATAACTGAAAAAGTTCTTAGCTTAAGAGTGGGAAGAAGTGATGTGGAATTCCAATATTGCTCTCTGTAAGATAGGAAAAAATCTCTCTTGCCTCTAGCCTTCCATGTGAGGCTATTCATTTGTTCTCTGATATATTTCTTTTCTTTTCTTTTTTTTTTTTTTTGAGATGGAGTCTCCCTCTGCAGCCTAGGCTGGAGTGCAGTAGCACGATCTCAGCTCACTGCAAGCTCCGCCTCCCAGGTTCACACCATTCTCCTGCCTCAGCCTCCCGAGTAGCTGGGACTACAGGTGCCCACCACCACATCCAGCTAATTTTTTTGTATTTTTAGTAGAGATGGGGTTTCACCATGTTAGCCAGGATGGTCTCAATCTCCTGACCTTGTGATCTGCTCGCCTCAGCTTACCAAAGTGCTGGGATTACAGGCGTGAGCCACTGTGCCCGGCCGATATATTTCTTTATACAACAGCATTCGGTGAGTTTCCTCCTATGCGTGAGGTGCGGAGGATGTATCAGTGTTCATGAACTACCTAGTCCTTTCCTTCATGGAGCTTTTGTAGCGGTGGAGACAAAGTAGGAAGAGAAAAAGCTGAATGTTACTATGAAACAGCCATAGGATGAAGACAAGAAACTGGAGGGATTCTTTTAGGCCATCTCATAAATGCAAGGAATTCTTATTTCTGTATCAAAAATTACCTCTGTCTTCCAAACAATGAAACTATTAATGGAAGTCATATTTAACTCCCACCTCTTCACACTAAGTATAATTGGTAGAATTTAGTGGGTGAAAATTTAGTATTTATGGAAACATGATAACTAAGATTACTTCCAAATGTGTGAGCAATGAGACTTTAGGGGAAAATAAAAATGGAATCCATGTAGATGCAGTTCTTGAATTAACCAAAAAATGTCTGTGCATATGAGCAAAGATAGAAATAATTCTACTTCTATTACTTCTACTTAAAGCTAGACTAAAAATAATGAAAAAAATAAAAGCAGGAGAAGGAAAAAGATGAGAGCTACCATTTATTCAATATTTGCCATATGTCAATCACTCTACACATTAATCATGAGAACGACCATAGAAGTCACATGGAGATAGCAATATGTCCTGCTCACAATCACATACTAATTTAGTGCAATACCAATATGCAAAATAGTGAAGAGTTCAGAATTATAGACGTGGGTTACAATTTGAGCTCTAATAATTTCCCTTAGAAAAGATGCCTGGCATCTCAGATCCCCTGTTTGCTCCTCTACAGAGTGGGACTCATACTTAGAAATGTTCATGGATGTTAGAAAAGTTAAAAAGATGATGTTTGCAAAAACTGAATATACAGCACAGAGTTGCTCAATAAATATCCCTCCTCCTTTCTTTTTACATGGGCAGTGGATTTCTTGCCTTCTAAGGTTTGCTATAGGCCACTCTAGAGACCCTGTTCAATGCCCTGCTCCTCCCAAACTTACACACACACACACACACACAGAGAGAGAGAGAGAGAGAGAGAGATTTATGAATAGAATGTTGTCCCATCAGACAAGGCAACGCAGCCAGGAAACTACTTACCAGGCACCAGTAAAATACTCCTCAAGAAAATGAAATTGAACCAAAATAGAAAATAAAACCATTTCTAAAATTCCAACAATAAAATTAAGTCGAAATGAGTTGAACGCATTTGCAGGTGCTGATAAATATCATGTGCCTACTTACCTGGCTAACCCAGTGAGAGCTGTATCTGTAACTGCCTTTAATAACCACACATCTGAACACTAGTAATTTGGTCTCCATGGAAACAGAAGGTAATATCTGCACTACTGTTCATAGATGGATCTTTTATTATTTCAATATTTGATAAGTGATTTTTCAAGATGATAGAAACTGTAAAATATATTCTATTATGCATAACATGGGAGATAGGAAGTGGGGAGTTTGAAATACGCCTTTGGTTTTGCTTATTTTTCAGGGAGAAAAGAAAATGACACTGATGGGGAGAACAGGTTGATATTTTAGAGGAAAGGATCACAATTCCTAGATCTCCTGTAATTTCTAACACTGTTAAACCTGGAACCTGTCCCTGGCAGCTTTCATCATAGGGGTTGATTTGCTGCCTTTAGTCATTTCACAGAAGTCCACCAGGTACCAATGAATGCCCAGAACCCTAGTGAATTCAGGAAGGCCACTCGGCAATCACACATTAAGGATCACAAAATCTGGGTAAATATTTGAGATGGGGATTGAGAAAATAACAAAGAAGCATGGTCTAAGATACCAAATGGACCAGGCCTTCCTATTCCTCCACTAGTTAAAACAGAAAACCAGGGTCATCCTTGTATGTTCTTCCCTCTCACCCAGACCTGTTCATTCTCTCTCTTAAATGACTCACTTTACCTCCCTCCCCCATTTCCTGTTGCATTAGCATGGATCAGGTTCTCCCTTGGAATAATCCAAATGTGTTTTTACTAGTCAGCTCCTTCCCTCTAGGAACTCATGTTCTGGTAGAAACAGAAACAGATGCATACGTGCTTGTGATAAGCTATTCATAGACAACAGCTAATGAAAGGCTGACCTCCTGCCCTGGATTATCTCATGGATTTTAATATATTAACTCATTTGCTTCTCACCCCAAACATACTGATTGTTCTTGTTAATATTATTTCTATTTTACAAATGCTTTAACTCATATACAAATAGAGTGATTTGCCTAAAATCACACAGACACATGCACACACACACATATACACGCATGTGTGTTCATGTGCAGAACTTAACAAAGCAGAGAGCAGAACATAAGCAATCTGGGTCCAGAGCCCCATGGTGGGCACTAAAGCAGGTATATAATTTGAAATGCTTGGGTTGCCAAAAGGTGACAGTATTACAAGAAGTATTCTCTTGACTGGGTCACCTTTCTAGCCAGGAGTCTAGGATAGGCTTGCTGTTTCCTTCTGAGCCCTAGGCAAGTGTAATTCAAATGTCACTCTAATCAGCAGCTGAAGTACCACCCTCTCCTCTGGGGCACCTTGGGAAGGTCCTACACATCAACTGCTAGTGAGAGGCAAAAAGCATCGTTGTTGAGCCTGGAGCCTCTGAAGCCACACTGCCCAGGTGTGTGTCCTGCACGACTGCTTACTAGCTGGTTCCTTGACCTTTCTGGGCTTCAGTTTCTTTATCTTAAAAATGAGATTATTAATGACCTGCCTTATAGGTGGTCACTTCATTTAAATAGTAAATAAATGCACAGAGCCTAGAAGCATATCTAACGCATTTTAAGTGCTTGGTAAGTATTGATGAAGAAGAGGGTGAGGGGGATGGTAATGATGCTAGTGGTGGTGATAATAAAATTGAAAACAGCTATCACTTCTATACCACAAGAACTCCCCCCAACTATTTTGAGTCCTGTGTTCATATTGCCAATGTAAATTTCATCTCATGGTTTATAAGAAAATAGGAAATAGAACAACAACTAACTGCACATATATAAATGTTCAAAAGTCCCATATAAAAAGGAGAGTAAGAAGCAAGGGACCACTGCTTCAGCCAACAAGGAGAAACAAACATACTCACCCACGTGAAATAACTAAAATCTAGATAAGAGAGGTGAGCATGTTTTTCAGGCTTTGGCTATCAGGCTGCATAGACTAAAAATGAAGTGAGACCTACTATTGTTTGTTCTAATATAGTTCTTGAAGGGAGTTTCTGGGCCATGATGCAGAAAGGTGAAACCCAGGAAATTTCTAGCTGACTGTTTGTATTAGTCTTTTCTTGCATTGCTAGAAAGAAATGCCTGAGACTGGGTAATTTAGAAAGAAAAGAGGTTTAACCGGCTCATGGTTCTGCAGGCTGTCCAGGAAGCATACTGGCTTCTGTTTCTGGGGAAGCCTCAGGAAATGTACAATCATGGAAGAAGGAGAAGGAGAAGCAGGGACCTCTTAGATGGCAGGAGTAGGAGCAAGAGAGAGAGCAGGGAAATGTCACACTTTCAAACAATCAGATCTCCTGAGAACTCACTCACTATACGGCACCAAGGGGAATGGTGCTAAACCGTTCATGAGAACTCTGCCCTCATGATCCAATCACCTCTCAGCAGGCCCCACCTCCAACACTGGGGATTAGAATTCAACATGAGATTTGGTGAGGACACAGATTCAAACCATATTTCTCTCAGATTTGAGAAGACAGAATGCATATTGCAGGGAGTTTAGCTGGGCTAGAGTTCACAGGACAGAGTACTGAATAGGAGAGCCAAGGAAACAATTCCCAGAGCTCATGCAGGACTGAGAATTAACTGATGTATCAGAATGAAAAACTTCATAATTCATGAAATATAGAGGAGAAAACTCAGAAGGAGATTATCTCAGTGATTGGGTAAAATTAGCCCTAGAGTAAAAGCTGCTCTGATCCCACTGAACAAATCTTAAAAAGCAAGCTTTGGAAAGATCAGATTCCAAGTAACTTAACCACATCCTATTACAAAGCTAAAGAATGCATATGTATATATGAGTGTGCACACCACACGCACATGCGCACACACCCACACATATCCAGCACTGAAAAATATGAAACCACAATGCCTATCATTGAATACAAAACTACTAGGCATACAAATAAGCAGGAAAATGAAATATATGTAAAGAGAAAAATCAATCAACAGAAACTAATTCAGAAATGGCAGCAATGATAGAGTTCTCAGCAAGGACAGTTGCAGAGAGAAAGAAGATGATGTAGTGAGTGGGAGGTGGAGATGTGGAAGAGACAAAAGAGGAGATGGAGAGAGAGAGACAGAGACGAGGAGCCGAGAAAAGATGGAGAAAAGGAAGGACAACTGAGAGGTACGGGGATACACAGAGAAGTCACGTGAGTAAGGAGAGAGATGCCTGGAGAGAAAAGGCAGATACAGGAGGAGGAGCAGGTAGTGGCAGATAAAAGGGGTATAACAGGATGACAGAAAAGGGGGAGAATAGCAGTCGCCTGCCCACTGCTTCTTAACTCTTATCACAATTGCGACTCATAACTAATTGGTGCAATTATCTATTTATTCTACATATGCCTCCTCCCCAAAGAAAAACTTCCCCACCAAAGCCCTGTCTGTCCATAAAGCCAGGATATCATCTGTCTTATTCACTGCAGTTTTACCAATGATTCACACAGTCCATTGAATATAGCAGGGTGGCCTAAAGTTACTGAATATATTAAAGAAGAAGGGGACAAATATAACTGTTATTTTACTGACCAGGCTGAAGAGGTTCAGCAACTTTCTCAAAGACAAAAGCTAGTAAGTAGAATAGTTACATTTAGATGTGGTGGGTTTTTTTTTGTTTGTTTGTGGGATTTTTGTTGTTGTTGTTGTTGTTGTTTTAATTCTGAGCCCAGGATATTCCTTAGAGTCAAAAAAACAAAATGAATTTTTAAAAAAGATTCTGAAAAGCAACCCAAGTCTTTAACTGCTCAATGAATAATTATTCTTAAGTTATGGATTATATTTTCTCAAGTAGGACAACTGTGAGTACAGACAGTTCAGAGTCTTTATCCTACATTTAGGAGAAAGACACATTGTCTTCTGCAACTGCAGGTAGGGCTGAGACAATGGAATGGACAAGGCTTGGCTGTGTAGAACACTACTGTCGGGGACATGAGCCTCCTCCAACCATGAACTGGGTCCTTTTCATGTTCAGATTCCAAGATTAGGTACACAGGTGTTAAAGGGTGTCTGCCACACTGGTCTTCTGTAGCTTCTCTACTGGTGTCACACAGGAGCAGTTAGTTTCTATTTCTGAACCTCCGTTTTCTTGTTCTGAAATGTCAATGGTGATTTCTCCCTCTAAGGGTTATCACGGGGTTAAACAGGAGAGAACAACAAAATCCATGTAGCAATGACTATTCCACCAGGGCCCATTTATGAGAAGCCTGTTAGTCTGGAAATGTACAGTGAAGAATAAACTACTTCCCCCAACACTTGTAGTCCAGGAGCTCTTGACTACAGAGACTGGCAAGAAAATAAGCAGTGACAATGAACTGTAACCGTTGAAATGATAGGAGTGAGCAAAAATATATCTGGGTCCCAAAGAAGGGCCTCCTAAACCAGCCGGGAGTCAGGCAAGAGGGTGGGAAGTAGATGAGGACTTTGGAGGAAAGGATGCTTGTGCAGAGTCTTGTAGGAGCAACAAGAATTCATAAGATAAAGAGGATCCTGAAGGGTATCCCAGGCATAGGAAGCAGCCTACAAACAAGTGGGAAACTGAGAAAGATCATGTGTTCTTAAGGATCCTTTGGCATGGGTTGAAGGATAGAGGTGGCCAAGACTCTGAGTTCAGTGAGTATTAAACAATCACAGACACATGTCTTACTCAGAGCATTGTGCACTAGTATTGCAGAAATGTGTTAAACTCACATGTTCATCACAGCACTATTCACAAGAGCAAAGACATGGAATCAACCTAAGTGCCATCAATGACGGATTAGATAAACAACATGTGGTCCATATACAACATGGAATACTATGCAGCCATAAAAAATAACAAAATTATTTTCTTTGTAGCAACATGGATGCAGCTGGAGGCCATTATCCTAAGCAAATTAACACAGGAACAGAGAAATGTCACATGTTCTCACTTTTAAGTGGGAGCTAAACATTGGGTACACATGGATATAAAGATGGTAAGAATAGAAACTGGGGACTACTAGAGGAGGGGGATGGGGGCAAGGGTTGAAAAATTAACTGTTGCATACTATGCTCAGTAACTGGGTGACAGGATCAACTATACCCCAAACCTCAGTATCATGCAATATACCCATGTAACAAAGCTGCACATGTGCCCCCTGAACCTAAAGTAAAAGTTGAAAAAAATAAAAATAAAAAAGCTAAAGCTAGGGAAATACCACAGTTGAAGAACATTGATAATTGCAGACCAAAGAATTGACAGCACTCTGTAGTTAACACATTCAGGAAGGCATAGGTGTCCAGCTGAGATGGAACAATGCAGAAAGTCATCCCACATCAAATACAGAGCGGGACTCATGCATGCACACAGGCACGCACACACAGGCAACGCAAGAGGGGCTAGACAGAACCAAGACCAAAACATTTTTTTTTTTTTTTTGAGACAGAGTCTTGCTCTGTCGCTCAGGCTGGAGTGCAGAGGCCGGATCTCAGCTCACTGCAACCTCCACCTAACATTTTTAAAGATATATGTGGCTAAAAGTTCCACATCATTGAGTAACAACTGGCATGGAAGAATAGTACTACAATGTAGCTATACCTAAACAGTTAAAATACAACTATTATCTGGTTGGCATATGTTATGGACTTGATGTTTGTGTCTCCCCAAAGTTCATATGTTGAAGTCTTATTTGGAGGTAAGGCCTTTGGAAAGTCATTAGAGTTGGATTAGGTCATGAGGATGGGACCCTCATGATGAGGTTAATACCCTGAAGGACATTATTAAATAGGCCAGACACAGAATACACAAATCCTGCACGATCTCAGTTCTATGTAGAATCTAAAAAAAGTCAAACTTGTAGAAACAGAAATAGAAAGGTGGTTATTAGAGACTGGCTGGGCAGAGGTGGGGAGAACAGGAAAGGCGGGGATGGAAAAAAAAGGACAAACTGGTTCAAGGGTACAAAGTTTCAGTTAGCCTGAAGGAATAAGTTTGAATGATCTATTGCACTGCATGGTGACCACAGTTAATGATAATGTATATTTCAAAATTGCTACAAAATAGATTTTAAACATTCTTACCACAAAGTAAAGGATAAGTTGGTGAGTGACAGATTACATAGATATGTTAATTAGCTTTATTTAATCTGTACAAAGTATACATAGATCAAAAGAATTACACTGTATCCTACAAATATATGCAATTATTATTTGTCAATTAAAAAATAAATAGAAAGAAAATTAGATTGAAGAGTAACAAAAAAATAGGAATAGATATGGATCTCTCTTTGCTCTCTGCCATGTGAAGGTACAGCAAGAAGGTAGCCATCTGCAAGCCAGGAAGAGAGCCCTCACCAGACACTGGGCTTGTAGTTGCCTTGATCTTTGATTTCTCAGCCTCCAAAACTGTGAGAAATAAATGTTTGCTATTTAAGCCAAAACAAAAAACAAAAAACAAAAAAAAAACCAAAAACAAAGAAGAAAAAGAAAAAAATTTTCAATTCTCAGGTGCTGTGTGTGTGTGTGTGTGTGTGTGTGTGTGTGTGTTGTGCAGGGGTTGGGCAGAGAATAGACACCTACACTATTGGAGGTCAAATGGTCTTACATCAGAGTCAGACACATAGATTCGGGTCCACATAGTTTAATAAGGCGCTGCTCTCAGGAGAAAATGATTGAGGGACCAAGATAGGTCAGGGCAGAAGCTAAGCAAGGATGTATTTTCTACTAATAATTGGGCTAAACTTGAGACAAGGGGTGGGCAGTCTTCCACACCCAGGTGTCAGGCAGTCATGAGTTGTGAGCAGGGACAGGTGAAGCTCTGAGCTTTCAACACCAACCCTCATAGCAACTGGCAGGGTGGTGGTGCATGGTTCCTGTAAAGGAGATCTATATACTATGCGCAGAGGAGGTAGGAGTAAGTTTCAGTTATATTAAAGGTGTATGCTCATTCCATAGGGGCCTAGCAGAACCTGGAATTCATGTTTAATTAGAAGAGGAGAGAGTTTATAAGGAAATAGTATTAGACCCCAGTTTTAGAGGTGGATAACTTACTATTCTTATTGTCCTATATAACAAGTCATCAAGAAAAATTAGCAGACAAAGTACCTTGAAGTTCTAAAAAAACACAATTTTCTGGGAACCCACTGTGTGTGTGTGTGTGTGTGTGTGTGTGTGTGTGCGCACATGTCATTTTTTTTCATTGATTCTGCAAACAAATATTGAGCATTAGTTTATGTTGAACACCATGGTAGGTCATGGAGACACTGTGAAAAACAAGAACATCTTTGAAACCTGCCCTCATAGAACACAGAGTCACTGTTGTAAACTAAGACAAATGCACAAAAGGAAAGGAACAGAATTCTGTTACAATGTATGCTAAAGGAACCTGACAAACTTACGAGCCAGGAAAAGCTCTCCCAAGGAATTCACCTTTAAACTGATCTGAAGGATGAATAAGGCCAAAGAGTAGGGGTTGTCCAGGAAGTGTGTGCAGCATGTGCAAAGGCCCTGTGGTTGCACGGAGCCTGGCTAACTCAGGGCTTTTTTTGTGTGTTTGCTTTGTTTTTGAGATGGAGGCTCACTCTGTCAGTAGTGGAGGCTAGAGTGCAGTAGTGAGATCTCAGCTCACTGCAACCACCACCTCCCGGGTTCAAGCTGTTCTCCTGCCTCAGCCTCTCAAGTAGCTGGGATTACAGGCATGCGCCACCATGCCCAGCTAATTTTTATATTTTTATTAGAGATGGGATTTCACCATGTTGACCAGGCTAGTCTTAAACTCCTAACCTCAGGTGATCTGCCCATCTCAGCCTCCCAAAGTGCTGGGATTACAGGCATGTGCCACCACACCCAGCTAATTTTTATATTTTTAGTAGAGACGAGGTTTCACCATGTTGGCCAGGCTGGTCTCAAACTCCTGACCTCAAGTGATCTGCCTGCTTCAGCCTCCCAAAATTCTGGGATTGCAGGCGTGAGCCACCACACCTGGCCCTAACTCAGGGCTTTCTATACAAAGCCTGGCCTCTCCAGAGCATGCTCCATGACAAACTGTCCTGTCTTCAGCAGGAAAGATATGTTCTCTTCCACGTGGCCCCAGCTCCCAAGTTCACAACTGATCAGATCAGGGCAGACACATGACCCAAGGGCAGCCAATCCCTAGGATGTCCAGTGACCTTTGACATGGCTGTTGCTAAAACTTCTGCTCAAATATGGATACTCATCTTTGCCCTAGTCAAACCAGTTATCCTCTTTAAAAGTGTTTTCTGGGAAATAAGAACAAAGTCAGCTATTTGGGAGTGGGGGAGTGAAATAATTAAATACAAAGTGAATCTGCAAATCAAGGGCAGCCCAGGGAGTTGACAATAGCACATTAGTAGGGACATTCATGAACACGATCCTATCCAGCTCTGCTGGGACCTGCCTTGGATCCAGAATTTTTCACTCCAATTAGCAAAACTCCAGGCATACAACTGCTCCTACCTTTGGTATGCTATAAGAGTCCTGTTACTTGTTTTCTTAAATTTATTATTGATCGCTTTATTGGGGTATAACTGACATACAAAAACTGCACAAGCTTAATGTGTACAGTTTGGTGAGTCTGGGCATATGCACATGTTCATGACACCATCACCCCAATCAAGGAAACAGTCACATCCATCACATCTAGAAGTTTCATTGTGCTTTCTGGTGTGTTTTAATTTTGTCTCCTTTTTTTTTTTTTTTTTTTTTTTTTTGGTGGTGGTGGTGGTTGTTTTTGGTAAGACCACTTAATAGGAGGTCTGCTCTCTCAACAAATTTTTAAGTGTACAATACAGTATTATTAGCTCTAGGCATTATGTTGTACAATGGATTTCTAGAACTTATTCATCTTGCATAACTGCAAGATGAACTGCAATGAAAAAATAACTGCCTATTGTCATAAGTCTCTGTAGTACATCTTTAATCCTGCTATCAAGGCAACCTAATAGAATATACAGAAGGTTGTACATTATAGCTTCTACTGCCTTCTTCATACACACAGAAAAGCATCCGTTTCTGAGCCATGCATGTGACTGCACTCTGACCCTGTCTTGAGCACTTTATGTGTGCATTGTCTCTAGCTCAAAGAGGTTAAATGATGAAATCAAGGACTAGAGTGACTAGGACTAAATTTGGACCTATGTGTTTGACTCCCAAGTCTATCCCTTTTGGACCATTCCAAGAGACCTCAGTTGGAGGTAGACATCAGAATCATGTGATAAGATTTTTTGTACTGCTATCCAAACTTCACTCTCACTGGGCTGAATTGGAATCTTTAGGTGTAGAGCTGAGGTATGCATAATTTAAAAGAGACCCCCCAGAAGATTTTGATATGCACTCCTGGTTAATAACTATTGCATCACCCCAAGCTGCAGGAGCTGGTGTTTTCTGCCTATTCCCTGGTACCATATTCAAGGTTGTTTACCACTACTGAGCTGCTAAGAAGTGCAAATTTGTTGGACTTCTGATGTTAATTCCTATGTTAAAGAATACACGGAGATCTTTGAGGGTGTGGATCTTGAGAGACATATGTTGGCGGGGAGCGGATCTGTGTTTGACAAGGTAGGTTTCACAGGCTGAGCTGAATGACAGACTCCCCTGAGCCAGCTTACTGGGAGTGTATGTCATATACCCCACAACTTCTGGTTGCTCTTCAGAATTGACTTTTCTTCCTCTTAAACCTCAAGCAGTGTCATCAGACCAGCATGGGACTTAGGAAAAGGAGGAAGACAGGAAGAAGACAGCAAGGCTTGCAAGTGCTGCCTGCAATGCAGCGCAAGGCCCTGATGCCCCCCTGGTTCCCAGGATTCTCTCCAGCCATCCAGCTGCAGCATCTGTTCTTCCTGGGCCAGCTACAATTTCAGACTGAGGACAGGGAAGCAGGGGTATCCAGTAAATAGGTATGAAGTAAACTGTTAGTCTGCTTATTGGGTTCCAAACAGAGCACAGCTGCTTTTGTGTTGACTGCTTTATCCCTCCTGCGAAGCGCCCGTGTTTCCCTATATGAACACTCACACGTGTGTGTGTGTGTGTGTGTGTGCGTGCATGTGTACACCACACTCACATGGAAATCGGCAATGCTGTCAGCACAATGCTGTTTGGTCAGTTTCTGGCTGTCTTCATTACTAAGAGCAGTCATTTAAGGAGTTTTATGAGGTTTACACCATTGCATCTTCCCTCCATGCATTGCCCCTGCTGTGTCTTACTCTTTGGCACCTTCTTCATGGGGCCTGCTAGAACCTGAGTCTGAAGGAATCATCTCCAAGTGTGTCTGGGCGTGGCAGTGGACACCTTCTATGATCTGACCCATCTCCCATTAAAGCTCACAAACCATACACAATCTCAAGACCATAACACAGATGTTAATGATGTCTTGCACATCAGACTCCCAGTCTTCAATAAATATGGTCCTTTCATCTAGGGCGCCTTTCCCCAGAGACCCATAGTTATGGTCAGAGTAGGTTAGACAGTGCTGAAGTAACAAACGACCCTAAACTCTCAGTGTGTAACAACACAAAAGCTGAGTTATCACTGTGGAAAAGGCAGCCTCTGTGGGCAGTTTTACAAAAAGCAGGGAGTCAGTGTTTCAGCCCTTCTATTTTGTGATGCCGCCACCTTTAACACACACCTTCTGTATCAGTCTGTTCTCATGCTGCTATAAAGAACTGCCCAAGACTGGGTAATTGAGAAAGGAAAGAGGTTTAATTGACTCCCAGTTTCACATGGCTGGGGAGGCCTCAAGAAACTTACAATCATGGCAAATGGCACCTTTTCTCAGAGCGACAGGAGAGATAATGAGTGCTGAGAGAATGGGGAAGACCCTTATAAAACCATCAGCTCTCGTGAACACTCTCACTATCACAAGAACAGCATGGAGGAAGCCGCCCCCATGGTTCGATTATCTCTACCTGGACGTGCTGTTGACACTTTGGGATTATTACAATTCAAAGTGAGATTTGGGTGTGGACACAGAGCCAAACCATATAACCTTCCAAAGGCACCACAGAAGGGGGTGGAGAGTACACATAAAATATTTTTCAGGGATGAGATATGTATCCACTGGCTAGAGTCCAGACACAGGACCCCAAACTAACTACAAGAAAGGCTCAAAAATGGGTCTTCAGTTGTGCATGTAAAGATGAAATGGGCCAATCTCTGCCACCATGATCATTCTGATCAGCCACAATCTATTTCACTCTTCTTTCCACACCTAGAGTAACCACATTCAAGGGGAACAGCCGTAGGCTCATGAAGTCCCAGCTTCATACTGAAACTGCAGAATCCCTGAGTGATGGGTGCTGGGTTGGCATTAGGTCTGGATGTGACTCTTTTACATCCAACAACTTAAGACCTGGACATACAAATTCACCACCCTTCAGAATGTACAATACCAGAAAAATAAGAGGATAACTGACAAAATCACTCCCATTAGGAGGAATGGAGAAAAGCCTCGCTCACAGCAGCCATGGGTCTATAGTAGTTCTCAAAAATGCTGCTGGGAAGGCAAATTGAAAGCCCTCTAGCTGGAGATGGGAATGGACTCATGGTTAGACACAAATTCTGCTACTGGTTGGAATTCCTTGTTCCATGCCCCTGGACTCATGTAAGCTGTGCCCGCTGAGTCTTCTTCTAGGAGGCTGTTCACCATTATTCTTATTCTTCTTGGACTGTCCTGAGGTAGACAGTGGGAACATGACACTTTGGGAACTATATGCTTTTTAAAGCCTACCTCCTGCCCTATAGCACCAGAAGCCACAGGGTTGATAACAGTCTTAAAGAGTCAAACATTCTTGGAGTCCAAGTTGGTAGTTTCTTTGACAATATAATTTTCTTTAAAAAACTGATTAGGCTGTCAATCTATCTGTTTCTGGTCTCCTAGTAAACACATTCAAAGTTTTAAAATCACTTTGTTGCTTGGCTTTTCATGTGCAGGTTACATGAAGTTACTTTTTCAAGAATTTCTAATTTATTTTATTTTATTTTTATTTTGTTTTATATTTATTTATGTATGTATTTATTTTGAGATGGAGTCTTGCTCTGTCACATAGGCTGGAGTGTAGTGGTGCAATCTCAGCTCACTGCAACCTCCGCCTACAAGGTTCAAGCAATTCTCCAGAGTCAGCTTCCCAGTGCTGCTGGGACTACAGGTGTATGCCACTACACCCAGCTAACTTTAATACTTTTAGTAGAGACAGGGTTTTGTCATGTTGGCCAGGCTGGTCTCAAAGTCCTGAACTCAAGCGATTTGCCTACCTCAACCTCCCATAGTGCTAGGATTACAGGCGTGAGCCACCGTTCCTGTCCTCAAGATTTTTTTAAATAGCTAATTTGTAAGCTCCATGAGAGTAGGGACCAGGCAGACTTGTTCACCACCATGGCACTCATCCTCACACCTGAGGGGTTTAACATAACCATTGTCCACGTCACATGAGTGCGCAATAAACGGCTTAGACTCAGCTTCACTAACTGCAAAAAAAGAGGAAACACTAATATAAATTTTTATTAAGGAGACACTTATTTCTGATGACTCTGTGCTAGGTACAGAATGTGACACATATGGCTTCCAACTTACCAGGAATATGAAAGGAGGTGAGTAGGTGAAAAGTGACTCAAAGTGGACAAAAGACAAGTGTTGGACACAGTCCGATCTGGAGTCACATCCAGCCCTGCCAGGAATCAGCTGTCTGATCCTGGCCAATTTGCTTAAGTTATTAGAGCTGTAGTTTCTTCAACTATATAATGTGAGTATATTCAAGAAGGTGTGAGGAGGCATATTAAAAATATCCAGCAGAGAGCCAAACATAAATAAACGCTCACTACATTTACCTGACATACTTATGTTACAAGATCCATGGGTTTGTGATGTCACCATCATAGCATCCCTGGGTGGGAGAATGGGGAAAGGAGAAAAAAGAGGGTGGGGAGAAAGGGATTCCCCAAAGGGGAAATACCTTACCCTTCCTGAGTCCCAGACAAATCTTATAGGTTAAGAAGATTTCATCCTCCCATTAAGAAAAGAAGAAGAAACAGAGGATCTGAATGGTTTAACGGCTCACTCAAGCTCTCACAGTTAATCCATGGGAAAACCCAAGATTAGCCCTACCATGTTTCCTTACTCCAAGTTCACTATTCTTGCTCTATGCCCTGCTGCTCTGTCACCTTGTACTCACTCAGTATGTATCTACTTCATGTCTGTCATGCACTGTGAGCCATGCTGGGCATCAAGGACACAGTTGAGGAGTCCTGGACTGTCTGGGAAGGAATTCCAGTGCCTCATCTCCATCATGCCCAGAAATACTGGTGTGGAGCAAGGCTTCAGAAGGCAGACAATGTGGAACAAGGCAATTTTCAGTAATAAAAAACGGTGGTGTATAATTTAGCAGTACTGTAGACCTTTGCATTAAAGAACCATTTTTTTTTTTTATTTATATGATTCATGAAAATGACCTGTGGAAATATGTTGGATTCATATGCAGATTGATGTAATGCACCATTTGCTCAAAGCCCTCCTTAGTGTGTGTATGGTATAGCAACGTGTATTTATCTTGCAGGATTTTATTAAATCAAGCAATCATTTAAAAGATAAATTTTAAAATTTTGTAATTTTAATGGGCAAAAATGCAAAAGTGCTTGACATCTCAATTCTTAAAATAGTAGAAGTTACGAAGTACAGTTTTTTAACTATAAAACTTTTTTCTTTAAATAACTTGTGTTTTTATGTTTTCTTGGTAACTTATTTTTTATTTCATTTTTTAAAATTCTAGTAAAAACTTTTAATTTGAAATCTATCCTCTTAACAAAATTGTAAGTGTTCAATACAGTATTTTTAATATAGGCACAATGTTGTACAGCAGATATCTAGAATTTATCCATTCCGTATAACTAAAATTTTATACCCATTGAACAGCAACCTCCCACTTTCCCCCTCACCACTGTCAACCACTATTATACTATCTTTTTCTATGAGCTTGACTATATTAGATACCTCATATGAGTGGAATCCTGTAGTATTTGTTGTTCTGTGACCAGTTGATGTCACTGAGCATAGTCCTAAAATTCATATGGAATTACAAACGATCTCAAATAGCCAAAGCAAACTTGAGAAAGAAGTACAAAGCTGCAGGCATCACACGTCTTGATTTCAAAATATATTGCAGAGCTATAGTAATTAAAACAGTATGGTAATGGCATAAAAGCAGATATATAGACCAACTGAATCAAATTGCAAGCCCATCCAAACTCACCAAATTGTAGATGCTAAATATGTACAGGTTTTATGCCACTCATACCTCAATAAAGTGGTTTTAACATAATAATAGAAAACTAAGAAATGAACCAACTCGTATACAGTCAACTGATCTTGGATAAGGTGTTAAGAGCACACAATGGGAAAATGGCTGTCTCTGCAACAAATGATGACGGGAAAACTGGATATTCACACATAAAAGAATGACCAATATCTTACACCATATACAACAATCAACTCAAATGGGTTAAACACTTAAACGTCAGACCCAAAACTGTAAAACTCCTAGAAGAAAACATAAGGGGAATGCTTCATGACATTAATCTTGGCAATGATTTCCTGGATATGACACCAAATGAACAGCAAGGAAAGCAAAAATAGATGAGCAGGACTATACAAAACTAAAAAGTATCTGCACTGCAAAGGAAACAATCAACAGAGTGAAAATGCAACCTGCAGAATGGAAGAAAAATATTTGCAAACCACATATCCAATAAGGGGTTAATATCCAAAATACATAAGCAACTCCTACAATTCAACAACAACAACAACAACAAATAAATAAATAAATAAATAAACTTGATTTTTAAAATTGGCAAACGACTTGAATAGTCATTTATCCAAAGAAGACATACAAATGGCAAATGGGCATATGAAATGATACTCAGCATCACTAATTATTAAGGAAATGCAATTAAAAAACAAAATGAGATATCACTTCATACCTCATTGTCACCACATGACATCTCTCATCATGCCCAGAAATACTGGTAAGGAGCAAGGTATCAGAAAGCTGATGACATGGAACAAGGCAATTTTCAGTAATAAAAAGGATGGTGTATAAGTAAGCAATACTGCTGACTTTTACATTAAAAGACTCAAACAAATTAAACTTGTCAACACTTATCTTGTAAAAAAAAGACAAGTGTTGACAACAGCATAAAAGATAAGTATTGACAAGAACACGGAGAAATTTGAATCGTTGCATAACATTGATAGAAATGTAGAATAGTGCAGCCACTATGAAAAACAATATGGTGGCTTCTCAAAATGCTAAAAACATAATTATTATGTGATCCAGAAATATCATTTCTGAATATATATCCAAAACATCTGAAATCAGAATCTCCAAGAGAAATCTGTACTCCCTTGTTCATTGCAGCATCATTCACAATAGCTAAGATATGGAAACAACCTACATGCCTATCAATGAATGAATGGATGAAGAAAAACATATCTGTATACACATACACACTAGAATATTATTCTGTCTTAATAAAGAATGAAATCCTGCCACATGTAACCACAGGGATGAACCTGAAAAACATTTTTTTCTGGTAACTTTCGTCCTTCTCTAGGTAGTTAACCTTAAAGCATATTATTCACAAGTGTCAAACAGCGGCACCTCTTGCATTCAGCTACTTCATCGGTGTACAAATGTCCTTGTGGCACACTCCGTGTGCAGGCAGGCAGACATGCTGCTGCAATGAGTGTTAGCAAAGCCTGGGGCCAGAGAGGACTGAGTTCTAGGTTCACATCTTCAAGCCTTGGGGAAGTCCCCTAGGCTCACTGGGCTCAATTTTTCTATGTCTATAATCAGGAGACGATAATGAGGGATAATAATAATTGCTCTGAGAGCTGTATTATGACTTTTGTGGGCCCCAGGCACCTTTGCCTTCATAGGCCTCCTTCATCCATAAAACAAGTATTTAAAATTATATTTTTGCTCCTGTTTGTATAAAGGTGACTATAATTCAGACTGGACCATATTCCTTATTTTTTCTGATTTTAAAAGAAATCAAAACTTTCCTTTGGTCCTTAAAAAGTACTGTAGACCCTAGCCACTGTGCCTACTATGTCTGATGGCTACATCTACAGTGGTCACTCATCATAGATATAAGAAGATGTAAGTCTCTATCTCCTCACCTCACTTACTGACTCAGCACTAACTGAGCACCCACAATGTGTCAGAAACTAATGGGCACCGAGGGCTCTAGAAATGAAGATGCTACACTAGGCTGGGATGAATAATGTCATTTCCATTGCTGCATCACAAACCCCTTGCACAGTGCCTGAGACAGAGTTAATGCTTGATTAATGTTTGATTAGTGAACAAGCCAATGGCAGTATCTCTGCTCAAAGAGATGTCCTGTCCAGAGACAACATAATGACATGTTTAATGATAATTATGCATGTCTGTGTCTTACACATGTGACTCTACATCCTCCTGAAAAGAATATGAGGGTGTTCACAATAACAAGCAAGGGCATATTCAAAGCAAGGGCAAAGTGCAAAGAATCCAATAGAAAGGGGTATAAGAGAATAAAAAGAAGAGCCTACTTAGGAGAAATAAGATTCCTGCCTGAGAGGCAGCTCTGTGCCTCAGTTTCCCCCTCCCCACCCTGCCCTGCCAGACACACACCTCCCATCAGAGGAGAAGGGGCTGTCATGGCACAAGGCTCGGCATGGAAGGAGACTTATAAATCTAAGCACATCCTCTTGTCCAGTGTGAGCATTATCCACTCTGAGGAAGATATTGTTCTACGATTCTCTGCAATTCGACTTAAAGACATCTTCAGAGTGGCAACCTTGTACATTTTCTCAATGACATGCATTCTTCTGTCTGGGAAACCATATTCTAAGTAAAACAAAGGAAGGAGGATTTCACTTTGTTGGCCAGCACACTCATCTCAGAGAAGGGTGCTCCCCACTGCAAGGCCGAACCTATGATCTCCACGGGTGAGCCAAGGAACTGGGAGGCTCAATGCGCAGGCTGGAAACAGGTCTGTTGGGAAAGTCAAATGCCTGACACTCTTACCTATAAGTTATTTTGTTCTTCTGCGTTCAGATGTTCTCAGATTCCAAGGCATCCAACACTCATTTACTCAACAAAGGCTTTGTGGCCATATGTCATGTGCCAGGCATACATAAGTAAATAAATCAGAAACCCACCCAGCTCTGGTGGAGCTTAGAGTCTAGAGTCCCACTTCTGGATATATATCCAAAATATTTGAAATCAGGATTTCCAAGAGAAATTGGCCCTCGCACGTTCATTGGTGCATTATTCACAAAAGCCAAAATATGGAAACAACTTAAATGTCCATCAATGAATAAACGGACAAAGAACACACACACCACACATACACACACACATCCCCACATACACACTAGACTATTATCACGTCCTTCCAAAGGACAAAAGGTATCACAACCTTCTTTGTTCAAACATTCACGTCATGGTTAATGATGGGGATGAGGAGATGGCATCAGGCTCACTGATTTAAAAATCCAGCTTGGTCCCTGCTCAGCTGTGTGGCAGCAGTGACATACTTAACCTCTCCCAGTCTCAATGTCTTCATTTGTAAAAGGAAATATGAAAGTGCCATTCTGTGAATTGAAGAAGTCCATGCACATAAGTGGCTTACCAGCATATTTGATGTAAAGTAGATGTTCAAAAATGTGATTTGAAATGATCAATAACACACTTTTCACACTATTGTGAAATGTGTAATTTTTAATTATTCCTTTGTTTCATGTACAACATGGTGAATGAATCACAGGATCCATTAAGGATTGGCACTGAGTTTTATTCATTGTCTTAGTCCCTGCAGCACACAGATCCTAGCACACAGTAGGGGCTAAATAAATGCTGATAGATGAATAAATGAGCATGTGTACTAAAGCCACTGCCCAAGGAAATGGAGATCTGAAGACAAAGAAATCTCCCTGAAGTCTGTGTCTCCCCACTAGGCTGCCATTCCTCCCTTGGATGACGGAACAGCCCTCCTTATGTCAGTGAGAAGAAAAGGGGTGTGCAGCCTTCCTTGGGGAAGAACAGGGTGCACCTCACTCTGAGTAACTGGATCCTTGATTTTTTTTCCTTTTTTTTTTGGAGACAGAGTTTCACTCTGTAACCCAGGCTGGAGTGCAGTGGTACAATCTCGGCTCACTGCAACCTCCGCCTCCAGGGTTCAAGTGATTCTTCTGCCTCAGCCTCCTGAGTAGCTGGGATTACAGATGCCCGCCAACACATCCAGCTAATTTTTGTATTTTTAGTAGAGATGGGGTTTCTCCATGTTGGCCAGGCTGGTCTTGAACTCCTGACCTTTGGTGATCTGCCAGCCTCGGCCTCCCAAAGTGCTGGGACTACAGGCATGAGCCACAGTGCCCAGCCTGAATCCTTGATCTTTAATGACAGTCTGTCAGAGCCTGAGTATTCATCAGCCATCAAATGACGGCTATTTATGTCTCAACCTGGCCAGTTCACAAAACCCAGGTATTTGGTCCAATATTACAGATGTTTCTGTGAAGGCATCTTTTAGAGGAAATTAATATTTAAATCATTAGATTTTGAGTAAAGCAGATAACCCTCAGTCGTATGGGTGGGCCCTGTTCAGTCAGTTGAAGACCTTTCAGTAGAAAAAGACTGACTTTCCCCAAAGAAAAAGAAATTCTGCCAGCAGACTGCATTCAACTTGGATGGCAACTCTTCCCTGGGTCTCCAGCCTGCCAGCCTACCCTGTAGACTTTAGACTTGCCAGCCTCCACAAGTGCATGACCCAATTTCTTAAAATCTTAAAATATACACACACACACACATTCACACACACACATATACAACTTATTGGTTCTGTTACTTGGGAGAAACTAACACATCGAGCATGTGCCAACTGCCCCCAACTGGACCAGGCAGTGTCAGGGATATCACAGTAAAAGTAGCACACAAAAGGCTAAAGGAGGCCTCTGGGATGATCATATCCAATTATCTCTCTATACCTTAAGAAACTGAGACCCAGAAAGGGTAGGTGCCTGGCCCAAGGTCACACAGCAGGTTGGCACTGAGGAAAACCACGTGGCGGACTCTTCACTCAATGTCTCACCACAAGGCTGCATTGGAGCTCTTGGAGTAACATTTGAATTAATTATGTGGATAAATGACAGAAAAAATAATATCAGCAGGAGGTTTTTATTGGGCATGTTTGTGTCAGGCTGTATGCTCAAGGCCTTTATAAGCTTATTTCATTTAATCCTCTCAGCAACCCTGTGAGCCAGGCATTAGTATCTCCTTTGACTGATAAGCCAAGAGTCAAAGAGGGTAAATAATTCCCCTAGTGTGAAGCTGCTGGTTTCAGATGCAGAGGGAACATAAGCGCTTGCTCCACCAACTCTAAATGATGGAATGTCTAGATGTCAAAGGTGCTGCAGGAAAGAACAGAGGCCAGGAGGGGAGAGGGGCTGGGGCTAATGAGAAAAAGACATGGCCTGTCTCAGCAACCCTCACCTCCCTGTGATTTTTTACACCAATCAGCTCGTTTTGCTATGAAACTCCAGTTTTGCAAATGTCTCTGCAAGGAAAGGCTTATTTTGAAGGGAACACCTGTTCTCTAATCCTTCCAGCTGATGCTACAATCTGTGCGGATTCCAATGTTATTTGTTAATGCGCTGGGCTTCTCAGGGATTTGGATACAAAGCTCCCAGGGGAGGTGGAGGGAGTGGATTTTATTCTTTGCTTGGCAGCACTTGTCTGGTGGGAAGGCACAGGGTGGGTGCACAGCACTGAATCTGCATAATTGGATGGGACCCAAATGGAAAATGCACAGGAAAAGAATCAAGTCCTGAAAATAACCCATTGAGCTAAACTACATGAGCAAGTTCAAAGCTAAGCACTCACAAATAAACCATTTTATCTGAGTCTGGTCAAAGACAGGGATGTCTGCTTTGACACACATCCCCAAAAATAGCCAAGAAGAGAAAAAAAAAGAAAATACTTTACTGTATCATGGGCCTAAGTCTATTTCTGTGATGTTTTTACACACATTAACTTCTGAAATCCTCCCTAGAAGGTAGATGTGATCCCATTTCACAGTTAAGAAAACTAAGTTTCCCAGTCCCACCAACAGTGTAAAAGTGTCCCTATTTCTCCACATCCTCTCCAGCACCTGTTGTTTCCTGACTTTTTAATAATTGCCATCCTAACTGGTGTGAAATGGTATCTCATTGTGGTTTTGGTTTGCATTTCTCTGATGGCCAGTGATGATGAGCATTTTTTCATGTGTCTTTTGGCTGCATAAACGTCTTCTTTTGAGAAGTGTCTGTTCATATCCTTCGCCCACTTGTTGATGAGGTTGTTTGTTTTTTTCTTGTAAATTTGTTTGAGTTCTTTGTAGATTCTGGATTTTAGCCCTTTGTCAGATAAGTAGATTGCAAAAATTTTCTCCCGTTCTGTAGGTTGCCTGTTCACTCTGATGGTAGTTTCTTTTGCTGTGCAGAAGCTCCTTAGTTTAACTAGTTCAACATTTGTGGAAGTCCGTGTGGCGATTCCTCAAGGATCTAGAACTAGAAATACCATTTGACCCAGCCATCCCATTACTGGGTATATACCCAAAGGATTATAAATCATGCTGCTATAAAGACACATGCACACGTATGTTTATTGTGGCACTATTCACAATAGAAAAGACTTGGAATCAACCCAAATGTCCATCAATGATAGACTGGATTAAGAAAATGTGGAACATATACATCATGGAATACTATGCAGCCATAAAAAAGGATGAGTTAATGTCCTTTGTAGGGACATGGATGAAGCTGGAAACCATCATTCTCAGCAAACTATCGCAAGGACAAAAAACCAAACACCGCATGTTCTCACTCATAGGTGGGAATTGAACAATGAGAACACTTGGACACAGGAAGGGGAAAATCACACACCGGGGCCTGTCATGGGGTGGGGGAGGGGGGAGGGATAGCATTAGGAGATATACCTAATGTAAATGATGAATTAATGGGTGTAGCACACCAACATGGCGCATGTATACATATGTAAAAAACCTGCACATTGTGCACATGTACCATAGAACTTAAAGTATAAAAAAAAAAGAAAAGAAAACTAAGTTTCCACAAGAGTGAATGAGTTCCCCCAAGCCACATAGCATTTATCATAGGAGGCATTTGTAACCAGAGTCTGCTTTCTACCGCATTGTAACAGTGTCAGAGATAGAAATTTGGCTGGGCCATGCTCAGATGTGTCATCTGTAACAGAGCCCGGTGGACTGAAATGGTCTATCACGTGTGCCATTCCATCCCACCCCATACCAGGTCTAACATTCTGAGCTGGGCACGCACACATCAGCAGAGATGCCCCTCACTCCACAGCTGCCTCCCATTTGGTTACTGGCTCCTGCCGTGTGAAGCAATGAATAGTCTGTGTGGCCTCAGTGTCTTGCTGCTCAGCTTCCTACATGCATATGATTCACACATTTGTATCATTTATTCCCCACACTTTTATTGAGCACTGAGTATGGCAGGCATGGTGCTGGCCCTAGGGATGGGGAGCTGAATGAGGTGGTTTCTATTCCCAGCCACTCAGAGTCCAGTGGAGGAGGGACAGAAATGCCTAGAGAATTGAAGAGAAAGTATTTCTTTTTAAGAAATCAGAGAGTACTTTCATATTAGTGGTGGCACCTGACAAAGTCTTGGAGTGTGTACAGGGAGTTGCACATCAGAGTCCTTCAGGACAGAAACCTTCTCATAATCATCTTCATAAGCTCCTGTGGCAGCCTCAGCAAAGGCCCTTGGCTTGGGAGATGAGTGTTGAAAGTGTTTTGAATTGATCTGTGACCACTGACATTCCCTAACGCCCCAGGCCACATTCCGTGGAAAACAGAGTTTGAGTGGAAGATTTTCAGGCAGCAGATTTACTGAGGTTCTGAGGGCCAGCCCTGGCTCTGAGGCTCTTCAGTCTCCACATGGGGTCTACTGAAACTCTAGGTGCCAGCCCATGAGGGGGCTGAAGGAAGGAAGACTGGACAGAGGGAGAAGCTGAATTGTGATGTAGTTACAGCAAAGGCTTCAGCCGACCATGGGGAGCTTTGCCTCAGTGATGGTCCTGTAGCAAAGGACCCGCAGCAGGGATAGTCCAACGACATGCTACAGGGCTCACTGCTTTCCACTCGCTTTCTTACTCATTCAGCTCCTATCTGCTGGGCCCTGTGTCAGTGCTAAGGACGTCAGGTTCTGAGAAGTTCAGTGGTTGACTGAAGTTCTGCATCTACAAGTCACTGGAGTCTACCCTGGAACTGGTCTTATTTGGCTTTAAAATCTGCTCCTTCCGTGGCACAGAACCCCATTCTGGCTTCAGGTCCCCTCAACAGGTTCTTGACAACCCTTTTCTTTGCGTCTCAGGACCATAAAATCATGTGACACAGCAGCTTGGACCAGATGAAGACATGACTTGGGCAGCTTTTGCCACTAGACCTCCTGGCTGGGTCTCAGAGCTAGCAAAGATGACATCACAGGAGAGCCAGCTGAGTGCATTACCTAATATTCTGAACAGTCTGTGTACAGAGCCTGACTGTACAGGAAGATAGAGCACCTCTTTTGGGGGGCTGACTGGGCATGGACAGTTTATCACACTTATAATGTGGGCTACTCAGAAATTAGTAGTGATAGTTACTATTAATGTGACAGTTACTTTTATGTGTCAACTTACTTGGGCTGCAAGGTGCCCCAGATGTTTGGTCGAACATTATTCTGGGTAAGCCTGTGAGGGTATGTCTGGATGAACTGGTCAATTGAATAAAGCAGATAGCCCTCTCCAACATGAATAGGTCTTATCCAATCCATTGAGGGCCTGAATAGGACAAAAAGACTGAGTGAGAGAAAACTGTCTCTTTTATTTATTATCTTTGATCTGGGACATCAGTTTTCTCCTGCCTTTGGACTTAGACTTGCAATGGGCCTTATAACACTAGCTTTCCTGGTTCTGAGGCCTTTAGCCTTGGACTGGAAAGATACCATCTGCACTCTTGGGTTTCCAACTTGCTGACTGAAGATTTGGGGCTTCTCAGCCTCCAAAATCATGTGAGTCAATTACTTATGATAAATCTCTTTGTGTGTGTGTGTTCTATTGGCTGTATTGGTCCTGTTTCTCTGGAGAACCCTGAATAATACAGGCTGATTATTTATGAGTAGGCCACTAATAAAAACACAGCACATACTGGCTCGGGAGAAATATGAGCAGAATCATACCCTGTGTGATTAAAGCTCTGCACATCACAGGAGAGTAGGGGATGTTTCCTAGGATAAAAGAACAAGGGGAAGGACAGGATATGCATATTTAGTCAGCAGCTAGTGAGTACTGGATACCAGGCTAGGAACTTTACATTTATTACAACATTTGGGTACATATAACACTCCATGAAATTATTAGCTATTGGGGAGCCCACTCTGCAGGTGGGAAAACTGATGTTCAGAGAGTGCACAAATGAAAGTGGGAGCCAGGTTTTGAAACCAGGCAGGGCTTTGAATGTTATCACATAGTCAGTGGCCCCCTCACAGCACAGCCTCCTGACCTACAGAGAACTGTATTCTTCCAAGAGACCACATATAAGAAGTATCATATGAAGACCACATTCCCTGTATCTATCCCAGGGCTTGGCCTTAGAAATATGTCTGACAGAGCTTGTAGTGATAAAAAGAAGGGGTGGGAAGATGGTGAAAGGAAGGTCAAATTAGCAAAAATCTCTGAAGGGGATGTTTCAAAGAAGCATGAATCTCATAGAACATACACTCTGCAAAGTAAAGTTTGAAAGTTTTGAAGCAACTGCCCCACACAGGCCTTACCTCTGAGGAAGTTGGCTTGCAGTATCCAGCTCCAAAGACCAAGTTTTCCAGAGAAATGATAGACTGTTCTTGTCCGGTGTCTGGGCCACCTTTACCAAGCCAGGAGCCTCTTCCTGGACGAGTAAAACTAAACAAAAGATAATTGAAAGGGTGAAAAAGGAGGTAAAGAAAGTGATGGTGCCATTAACTCAGCCCCTTTGAGAAGTGTTCCTGTGAAGCATTTGAGATAAGCCATTTAGGAGTAGTTCACCCCCTAGGGAGTGTTTGCATGTGATATTTGTGGATATTTTGATGATAAAGAGGGTACAACTGGCACGTAAGCTTGAAAGTCAATGATGATACACATCCTACAATGTGTGCATGTAAATGCCCAACCTAAATGCCAACAACATACCTGTAAGAAACACTGAAGCAGAGCTCCAAGCTTATATCACTAGAGGGGAAGGTGGCATGGGCTCCGAAAGTTTCAGGGGCAACTCTGACAAGACAAGGCCTGAGTCCTGTCTCTGCTCCTTCCACCAACTCCTCCCTCCCTGGACCTCTTTTCTTCTGTGGAAAAGCATAAAACATCTTCCTCCATGATCCGCATGAGAGTCTAATACAATGTCAAAGACTGTCATAAGCCAGAAAGCACTTGCTGTGTCAACGCTAATTGGGAAGATCATAACCTGCTCAGCTCACAAATGTGCAGTTCCTGCCCAGCTCTGCAATCCAAAGATTAATGGACATATTGTGATGGCAATGATCAATTTCAGGATAAAGTAGATTAGGAAAAGATGTGTGATTATTCAAATTTATCATATTTGAGTTTATGATCATCTTCCTCTATCTTTACCTGTTTGATTTTCATCAATTGATATACCAGTAATGTTTACTTATACTCATATTCTTTTTTAGATCTCTTCTGTTCAATTTCTTTTCTAATGGATGTTTTGCCATATTGTGGATACTATATTCTAGGCATGTTTTAGTCCCTCAGTAAAATTTAAAGTCTCTGATGGCAAAGAGGGTCTTGGCAATAAATAGCCCCAGGTGACATCATCTTCATCATCTTCACTATGGGTGCTCAAGAAACACTTGTGGAAGGACTTAATCCAAGAGATCCAGGTGCCTGCTTAAAATATTGACAGGAAAATAAATTTAGCATTATATTTATATTTAATTCATTTATTCAAATATTTATTAGGCCCATACCATATGCCAGGCAGTGGGTTAGGTGCTAGGATGATAAGATGATTGAGGCACAGCCTTCACCTTAAAGACATTTGTCTAGAGAGCAAAGGAAACCAATAGATGTAATACAATGCAGGAAAACTCAGGCCAGTGTGCGCAGGAGAGCAATTTTGATGCAAACAAGGTGAAAAGAATGCATCCAGAGATGATCCTCAGAGTATGGTCAAGCAGTAAGGGGGTAATAAATCCAGCCTCTCAGGGTTCAACTCCCTAAAGGCTGTGTGACCTGAGGCAAGTTTTTAATCTCCCTACCTCTGCTTCTCCCTGTCAGAAGGTTTGATACCAGCACCCTAGCCACTTGGTGATTGTGGGAGTCCCATGGGATAAGCCAGAGGCAGCTTCCAGTACAGTGTCTGGCAAGCAGCAAGGCTTCCATCAATGCTAGGAGCTATCTGTTGCTAATACCACACATATAATAAAATAGAATCATTGTTCTGATTTGTTTTGAATTGCAAGTTGAAGCAACTCTCTAATTTAGCTATAAGATAGATAGAAGGAACATTCCAGAAGAAAAGTAGAAAGTGTCTATGTGAATACTCCTGGCACATTCACTGGACAGACTGCAAATTAATAACTAAAATAACTTGTTATTTACTTAAGGGTGGTCTTAATTAGCTTTTCTGGTGGATCTGAATCCCTCAAGTGAAATCCAATCATATCCATTTGGGGGTTAAAAATTGGATTCTTTGCTTCAGCTTGTTTTAGTGAAGGCTAAGGGGTTTTGGAGGTTAAATGTTAATTTCACACCTGTTTCATGATCATTGTATTTAACCGATGCTGCAAAAAACTGCTTTTCTGGAAAAGCTAGTGCTTGCCCTATTTGACAGGTATTTCCCACAAACTTAAAGGGTTCCCTTTGTTTCCAGCTGCTGTGATCCAACTGATAGAAGTTCTTCCTGCAAAATCCAGAGGACAGAAGACAGTTCTATTTTTACCCCCAACCCTGGAGAAGTCTAGCCCTTACTGTGAATTTCTGTCTGTGTTTCACTCCAGCAAGGTTGCTGCAGACAAACTTGCAAAGGACTCTTTCTGTCGGAAGGTTAAACATTTTACTAAGATTTCTAAGATTCCCAAATTCGCATTAGAATAGTATCAGGGTCCTCATTATAAAATGGGAGTGAAGCCTGCTAATGTGGTTTCACTGTGTCCCCACCCAAATCTCATCTTGAATTGTAGTTTTCATAATACCCACATGTTGTGGGAGGGACCCAGTGAGAGGTAATTGAATCATGGGGGTGGTTACCTCCATGCTGTTCTCCTGCTACTGAGTGAGTTCTCATGAGATCTGATGGTTTTATAAGGGGCTTTCCCCCATTTGCTCAGCACTTCTCCTTGCTGCCACCATGTGAAGAAGGACACGTTTGCCTCCCCTTCCACCATGACTGTAAGTTTCCTGAGGCCACCTCTGCCCTGCAGAACTGTGAATCAATTAAACCTCTTTTCTTTATTAATTACCCAATCTTGGGTATTTCTTCACAGCAGCATAAGAATGGACTAATACAGTAAACTGGTACCACAGAGAGTGGGGTGCTGCTATAAGGACATCCAAAAACGTAGGAGTGACTTTAGAACTGAGTAACAGGCAGAGGTTGGAACAGTTTGAAGGGCTCAGAGGAAGACAGGAAAATGTGAGAAAGTTTGGAATTTCCTAGAAACTTGGAGGGCTCAGAAGACAGGAAGATGTGGTAAGGTTTGAAACTTCCTAGAGATGTGTTGAATGGTTTTAACCAAATTGCTGATAGTGATATGGGCAATGAAGTCCAGGCTGAGGTGTCTCAGATGGAGATGAGGAACTTCTTGGGAACTAGAACAAAGATGATTCTTGCTATGCTTTAGCAAATTTTGCCCCTTCCCTAGAGATCTGTGGAATTTTGAACTTGAGAGAGATGATTTAGGGTATCTGGTGGAAGAAATTTCTAAGCGGCAAAGCTTTCAAGAGGGAGCAGAGCATAAAAGTTTGGAAAATTTGCAGCCTGATGATGCAATAGAAAAGAAAAACCCATTTTCTGGAAAGAAACTCAAGCCTGCTGCAGAAATTTGCATAAGTAATGAGGGACCCAATGTTAATCACCAAGGAAATGGGGAAAATGTCTCTAGGGCATGTCAGAGACCTTCATGGAAGCCCCTCCCATCACAGGCCCAGAGGCCCAGGAAGAAAGAATGGTTTTGAGGGCCTGGGACCAGGGCCCCCTTGCTGTGCACAGCCTAGGGACTTGGTGCCCTGTGTTTCAGCTGCTCCAGTTGTGGCTAAAAGGGGCCAAGGTATAGCTCAGCCCACAGCTTCAGAGGGTGCAAGCCTCAAGCCTTGGCAGCCTCCACTTGATGTTGAGCCTGCAGGTGCACAGAAGTCAAGAATCGAGGTTTGGGAATCTCCACCTAGATTTCAGAGGCTATATGGAAACTCCTGGATGTCCAGGCAGAAGTTTGCTGCAGGAGCAGACCCTTCATGGAGAATCTCTGCTAGGGCAGTGCAGAAGGGAAATATAGGGTCAGAACCCCCACACAGAGTCACCATTGGGACACTGCCTAATGGAGCTAGAAGAAGAGGGCCACCATCCCCCAGACTCCAGAATGGTAGATCCACCAATAGCTTGCACCATGCACCTGAAAAAGCCACACTCAACATCAGCCCATGAAAGCAGCCAGGAGAGGGGACTGTACCCTGCAAAGTCAAGGGGCACAGCTACTCAAGGCCATGGGAGCCCACCTCTTGCATCAACACGACCTGCATGTGAGACATGGAGTCAAAGGGGATTATTTCAGAGCTTTAAGATTTAATTACTGTCTTATTAGATTTTGGACTGGCATGGGGCCCATAGCCCCTTTGTTTTGGCCAACTTCTCCCATTTGGAATAGCTGTATTTACCCAATGCCTGTACCCGCAATGTATCTAGGAAATAACTAACTTGCTTTTGATTTTGCAGGCTCATAGGCAGAAGGGACTTGCCTTGTCTCAGATGAGACTTTGGACTTGGACTTTTGGGTTAATGCTGGAATGAATTAAGACTTTGGGGGACTGTTGGAAAGGCATGATTGTGTTTTGAAATGCAAGGACATGAGATTTGGGAAGGATTGGGGTGGAATGATATGGTTTGGCTATGTCTCTACCCAAAGCTCATCTTGAATTGTAGTTCCCATAATCCCCACATGTGGTGGGAGGGATCTGGTGGGAGGTAACTGAATCATGAGGGCAGTTACCTCCATGCTGTTCTTGTGATAGTGAGTGAGTGCTCACAAGATCTGATGGTTTTATAAGGGCCTTTTCGCCTTTTGCTCAGCACTTCTCCTTGATGCTGCCATGTGAAGAAGGACGTGTTTACTTCCACTGCCACCGTGACTGGATGTTTCCTGAGGCCTCCCCAGCTCTGTGTAACTGTGAGTCAGTTAAACCTCTTTCCTTTATACATTACCCACTGTCAGTTATTTCTTCATAGCAGAGTGAGAACAGACTAATACACCTGCTCTCTGCCCTTTCGGCTGGCATGAACACTTTGCATCACCAAACCATCCTCCAATCTGATGTAACTTCCAGTCTAACCAACTCAAAGCTGCTGGAGTCTTTACAAAACATAGATCTTACCAGGTAACTCTACTGCTCAAAACCTTCAGTGCCTCCTTTTTATACAATAAACAAATTCTCAATTCCTTAATGTGTCATTAATTACTGTATTAAACTATAACTCCAATTTACCATCCCAAATTCACTTTTCACTGTCACAGTCTCTTATCCTCTGGATGTAGCACAAAGGCTGTTTCTTCTAGAAAGATTTCTCTCATGTCCCTGAAGTAGAATTGCTTCTTTCCCATGCTAACAATTACATACCATTCACTAAATGCTTATTATGTGCTAGACATGAGGCCTAGGTGAGGGCTTGGAATATGGGAGGTGCTAAATAAAAATCGACTGAATGAATGCCCAAGGGTTTTACATGTGCTGTCTCATTTAATCCTTCTAAAAGCTTTCTGGTATGTACCGAAACTGAAACTCACATGCTCAAGCTAACAGAGTTAACAAGCAGGGGGCTCAGATTTGCAACATGGGTTTGTCTAATCCTAAAAACCATCCCTTTAATTCCTACCCTACACTGGGTTCCCACATCCCTTGCTTTACAGGTATTGCTCAGAATTAGAGTTTGGTCTATATGTGTTTCTGCCACACTCTGAGACTTTAATGATGCCAGACTTGATTTATCTCAGAGCTTCCAGACATGGCCTCTCTAGAAGTGGCTAAAGCTTAGCGACACCCACCTTGAAGCAAGCATGTTTTCACCACATGCAGCACTATATACTTCATCCCATTGCACCTCTTCATCAGCCCTGTTGGGTTAGTATCACATCTCATTTTTAAAAAATTTCGGCTGGGTGCAGTGGCTCACACCTATAATCCTAGTACTTTGGGAGGCTGAGGCGGGTGGATTGCTTGACCTCAGGAATTTGAGACCAGTATGAGCAACTTGGTGAAACCCTGTCTCTACAAAAAATACAAAAATTAGCCAGACATGATGGCTCCTGCCTGTAGTCCCAGCTACTTGGAGAGCTGAGGCAGGAAGAACACTTGAGCCCAGTTGGCAGAGGTTGCAGTGAGCTGAATTTGCATCACTGCACTCTAGCCTCGGTGACAGACAGAGTGAGATGCTGTCTCAAAAAAATAAAACAATAAAAGTAAAATAAAATAAATGAAAATTCCTTTGACTCATTCATTGACTTAAATGTTGAAACAGATGCTAGAAAAGTTAGGTGACTTAACCAAGGATCCCCAAAAAGTAAGTGGTAGGGCTAGACGATAAGATGGTCTTGACTCCAGCCGATGAAAGAACAATTTGATCCTAGGGCCCCAGAATCCACTGCAGGAAGCTCTGCCTTTCCTACCCCAGGCTGTCTGTCACCTTCTCTTGCCTCATCTTCAGCAGTGACAGCCTGCTAATCCCAGGACCTGACCTCGCTAGCCTCACCTCGCAGAGGGCAGACAGTTCATGCCCTTAACTCTGTGTTGAGGATGTGATTTGCCAAGCCTTGGAGTGCATTAGCAGCTAGGGAATATCCTTTGGGAATATTCTTCACAGGATGATAGTACTCTGTTGCTTTCTGGATTCTTTGTCTCCTGTCACTTCCCAAGGTCAGGTCTGCTGTCCTTTGTTTCTATAACTGTGAATCTTGTAACATTTTCTACCAAACTCTACCACAACAGCATTTACCATATTATAATTTCGTATATGCAAATGGGCCCACTTCACTGGACTGTGAACTCACTGAGGGAAAGATCTATTCCAAAGTATTTTTATATTCCATAGTAGAATATACTGCATATTCACTTACACTTTCCCTAGAGCACAGCAGGCCCCCAGTAAACACCCAATGAATAAAATAATAATGGGGCCAGGAAAGGAACCCAGCAGATGGGTGTGGTCACTGGATCACACCTCCAGGGGCAGCAGCTCCTGGTCATGTGGCACGGGTCATGTGGCACGGGTCAGGCTGGGTAACTAATTTCCTCCTCTCTGACCCCAGCAGAGAACAGGGGCTTCAGGACAGGAACGGCAAACGTAGTGAAAATTCTAGTCTCCTGTACATGCACTTAAACTGTCAGCACTGAGAAGCCATTCAGAAAAGAGAAATTAGGAAAGATCCCTTTTGGAAACACCATGCTGCAACATTCTATGCATAAACATTGCACACATGCAACTTTTGCCCATGTGCATGTGTAACGTTTTGAAATTATTTCATGCACCTATCTGGCCATGCTGGGAGTCAATATGAAGACAGGTGAGCACGGTACAATATGCTAGATGCTGTCAGTTCTGTCCCTCTACTTGGGGCATTCATAGAACCTCAGTGCTTCACACGATCTTGAACATGTTCTGGGAAAATTCACTGAAGGGAAGAGTCAAACCATATGAATGGGCTGGGCGTGGTGGCTCATGCCTGTAATCCCAGCACTTTGAGAGGCCAAAAAGGGTGGATCACCTGAGGTCAGGAGTTTGAGACCAGCCTGGCCAACATGGTGAAATCCCATCTCTATTAAAAATACAAAAATTAGCTGGGCGTGGTGGCGGGTGCCTGTAATCCCAGCTACTTGGGAGGCTGAGGTAGGAGAATCGCTTAAACCCAGGAACTGGAGGTTGCAGCAAGCTGAGGTGGTGCCATTGTACTCCAGCCTGGGCAACAAGAGCAAGACTCCATCTCAAATAAGTAAATAAACAAACAAACAAATGAATGAACCTTCTACATTTGAGTAAATAACCACTTGGGGAAGAAAAAGAAAACTAAGCCCCTAACATGTGCCTGGTACCATCTTCGTTTGAGATTCACTAAAATCTTACGTAGATGGGACACACATTAGTGTTCTGGTCGTAGAGGATTATGTGGCTCAGGAACATTAGATGACTTCTCAAAGAAGGCACAGTTAGAAAAATGTGAAGCCAGACTCCAAGTCTTCCTGGTGTAAGTCATAGTTTGCAGGTTTTCGACTTCCGGGTTCCATACCAGTCTCTCCTTGGGACCTCCTCCTTCCTCTCTCACATGCTCCTCAGTGAGGCCCAAAGCTTAAACCAGCAGCCTTAGAGAAACTCCCTTGCATGTGCTGATCTCTCCTGGAAAACTCCCTGCCCCCCCACCACACCTGTGATGGAAGGTGGCTCCCACGTATCAGGGCTGCCTCCAAATTTCATACCTGATCAAGGGCTGCTGCAGAGCCACCAGGGCAGCATGGACGGTCACCGAGATCACAGACAGGTGGAAATAGTCGAACATGACCGGGACCTGGTGGTGCAGACCATTCCGGGGGTGGAAGTGCAGGCCAAGCGTGCGGCTGCTGACCATCGGTGCCCCAGCCACGTCCCTCAACCTAGAAGGCAAGCATGTGAGCTCATGTGAGAAATGGTGGGTTGCCCCCGCTGTCATCCTAGCGTGTCTGTATTAAGCCTCTCCATGGGCCAAGCACCGTGCATACATCATCTTATTCAATCCTGCAAATGCTCTGCCTGGTAGAAATCGTTTTTCCCACCATCGGCAGATGAGAAAACCACAGCTCACAGGTATCACTAGATATTACACAGCTGTTACACAACAGATCTGGTGACATGCTCCACTGTCACGGACATCAAGTTCACGTGTCAGTGATGGATAAGAAGCCCAGACTAGCTTTTAAAGACTCTTCAACATTGAAGCCTCCTACTTTTTCCACTTTTTTATTTCCCCCACAGATGTCCAGATATCCAGTGCTCTCCTCACAATGCTGCACGGACTGTGTGAGCCTGTGTTTTCTAACAGACTCCTACCTCTTAATGGACTATGACTAATGCATCTTAATAGTCCCAATACCTAGCCTAGTATCTGGCAGGTATTGAGAATATAAATACGAATTAAAATGAACAATTGACTGACTGAACAAACAAAAGAATGAATGACTCCCAAAGCACAATGCTTAAATAGTCTGATTAGTTTCATCAAGGATTCCCCAATGTCTGCTCCAGTATTTTGTAACTGACATGTATCTAAGTCTAAGAGATTAAACCAACTGGCATACAACTCAACAGCATCTTTGGTGATTAAAAGAAGATTGGTTTTGCCTAAATAAAACCTGGGGCCATGATCACCCCCAGAAGGACCCAGCACTAATCTCAAATCCTGAGAACCAGTCATTTGGGCTGCGCAAATTTCTCTGAAGCAGACCACAAGGGAAACCTGGGAGGAGCATCTTTCATGAGGACAGCAGAGAGGAAATGCTTGTCCTCCATCAATAGATAAGGAAATGAAGCACAGAAAGGGCGAGACGAAGGGAGCAGCCCCTTAAGACCCAACACCATGGGCTTTGCTTCCTTGAAACCCTTGTTGTTTGTGTGCAAACAAAGGCCAAGTCAAAGAGCCAGCTAAATTATTAGAGCTCAGGGTGACTCCATAGACTGAATACGAATGATGGTCCCCTGGTACCAGAAAGAAACCTGTTGGGGAGAGCGTGAAGGGTCTACGCCATGAATCTCAGCAAGGTGTTAACATTTACCTTCTTTTTAATTCAGGCTACAATTTATTGAGAGCTTCTTACGAACTGAACATGGTACTTTTCCCTTTACCCTGTATGGCAATCACAGGAGGTATTTATTGGCATTATTCTGTTTGTAGAAAAGGAAGTAAAGCCAACAAGAGTTAATCAAAGCCACAAGGCAAAAATGTAACCTTGGACCAGGTTTTCCTGATTCACAGTTGTTTCTGAGTTACTGCTCACTATTACTTTGAATCCAGTCAGACACAGGTTCCTAAGAATCACAGATATATCCCTAGGGCTTGAACAACAGGAGGTTAAATACATGTCAGTGTAGCAAAGATGGCAAAAATGTTAACAAGAATTTAAGCCACATTAGTAAGAGTAAAGAATTAAGAATGGAGATGTGGTAGCTCTCCTGTGCTCTGAAATAGATATATCCAAAATGGAGCTAAAACTTAGGTCCTGGTGGTGGTGCAGGGAGGTCTCTAAGCTCTGAAATGATGGTGATAAACTTGACTGCATTGACAGGAGAGTGTCTGAGTTCTTATACGGGAAATAAAGCAAACAAAAAAATTAAACAAACAAAAAACACACACAGAAAGAGCCCTAGTATTTAACCTGGAGATGATATAAACAAGGTTTCTTTTTTAGTTTTTTGAAATGGAGTCTCACTCTGTCATCCAGGCTGCCAGGCTGGAGTGCAGTGGCATAATCTCGGCTCACTGCAACCTCTGCCTCCTGGGTTCAAACAATCGTCCCACCTCACCCTCCCAAGTAGCTGGGATTACAAGTGTGCAGCACCACGCCCAGCTAATTTTTGTATTTTTCAGTAGAGACGGGGTTTCACCATGTTGGCCAGGCTGGTCTCGAATTCCTAACCTCAAGTGATCCTCCTGCCTTGGCCTCCCAAAGGGCTGGGATTACAGGTGCGAGCCACCATGCCTGGCCAAGAAGGCTTCTTTTCTGAACTGCCATCCAGACTTGGGATTTGTCTGCGTCGTCACAAGAAATAAAACCGAAGTCTACTGAGGGCAGATGCACAGGGATGAATTGTTCCTTGAAATAAAGAAGAATTTCTCCATCAGCAGAACTACTCAGGGCAGAATGGGCCGTGATGTGAAGAGTGAGCTCCCCATCCCTGTGCAAACAGGTTCTGATGGGTCTTTGCAGAGGAACAAGTACAAATATGAGGTTAGGATAAAGCAGGGTTTCCTCACCTCATAACATTGACTTTGGGGACTGAGTCATGCTTTCTTGTGGTGGGAGGGGGCGCTGCTGATTTGTGCACTCTACGATGTGAAGCAGCATCTCTGGCCTTTACTCACTAGAAGGCAATATCTAAGTGTGACAATCCTGTCTGCTTCACACCATCCTTGGGACTTGTTCTAAGGCCCTAGAAGAGGTTGGCCTTCTTTCTGATCTATAAAGTCAGAAGTGTAGCCCCGCCCTTATCGTGCTCACATCTCCCCTCAAGCATCCTCCCGAGCTGTGACAACCAAACATGTCTCTGGGCATGGCCACATGTCTCCAGGGGTCAGAATCCTCCCGCCTGCATTGAGAGCCGCCAGACAAGGCAAATTTCACGAGCTCTTCCGTCCCTTATATGAGAGGCTCTACTTCTCCATTTTGTTCCCACCCAGACCTACATGATGCTAAAGAGGCCAGATGACTTGGTCATGTTTTAGAGCCTAATGTCCACCCCAGGATATGCCACGGATGCCTTGTCATCCTTAAACTCAATTTATGAAAATTAAAAAATGTGGCATTTTCAATCTTCCCCAGCCTCTGGCTTCCTGTTCCTCTTAGCTAATCTTATAGTTCATGAAAACCCTTGCTCTGATTATTATTAAGTGCTTGGGAGAGGAAGCAACACATTGAAGCCTGGCCTCACTTCCAACTAGGAAGCCATAAAGAGGAAGAAGACATTTATTCATCAGATTGCGTACTTGGCCTATTACGTATATTGTCTCTCTTAATCATCAAACAGACCTATGAGGTATGTATTCTATAATGATACCTATTTTATAACTGAAGCTACTGAGATTTATGAAAGTGTGGGGACTTCCCCAATGTTTTATAGTGGATGAGTGCAGAGTTTAGGTTGCTGAGTTTTATACATTTGGATTAAACCAATCTCCTGTATACAGGCTCTCCATTAACTACTGTTTTGCTGAAGAGAAGGTCTCGTTCACTGTGTACAGTATGACTTATCACATGGAGGGCAGGTTGGAGGCTGATTTCTAGGCTGAGCTTGGAGTTAGCAGCAGGGTTCTGTGATGAATTGGAAATGTCTAACATAAAGCTACGAATGAACGTCTTGGAAGGAAGTGGAACACAGTGATAGGCGGGGTGGGTTAATGGAGGCGTTAATGACAGAAACCCCAGATGGTTAGGGGAAAATAGCACAATAAAGTCAGGGCTTCACTTCTGAGTTTATAGCTCAGGAAGAAGGCCAGCCTCTTTTAGGGCTTCTGAGTTCAGTATGGTGCTAGAACAAGTCCTGGCAATGGGGTGAGGCAGGTAGGATTCCTCAAGTCTCTACACTATCCTGCTAAGGAGAAAGCAGATGTAATGAGAAAAGCAGGTGGCCAGAGGACTGGGGTCCAGATAAAGACAAAAGTGAGGCATCTGTGAAGTTGAACCCAGACTGTGGCACGAACATGGGCAGATACTCCTCCCAGCCCAGGGACCAGGCAAGACATCAGCGGATGCCCCTTCTCAATTCCCATACACAATCAAGTCCCTGACACTTCAGTAGACATCCATCTTTGGTTCAAATCCCCTTGGACTCAGCTCCTCATGTTATGAACAGTCCCATAATGGATTAGACAGATTTCAGAGACAGGACAGTCCTTGAGAAGGGGAAGAAGTTCTGAGAAGAAATCTGACTTTTTTAAAAAATTAATTAATTAATTAACTTGTTTTGCTCTGTCACCCAAGCCGGAGTGCAGTGGCACAATCACGATGCACTGTAACCCTGAACTCCTGGGCTCAAGCAATCTTTCCACCTCAGCTTGCCAAAGTTCTGAGATAACAGGCATGAGCCACTGCCCCTGGCCAAGTCTGAACTTTGAAGGGATGAGGGGAACAGTTCTGCCAGCATTGGCTCATCAGCTTCCCAATTCCCCATTCTCCAAAGGAAAAGGGGAAACATTTGTTGGAGAGGTTAAAGAGACCAGAAGTGAGAATTGACTTTAATTTGCAGATAGTGATCAGTGTGTGCTGAGATTCTGCTAACAGAGAAAGAAGGAGTTTTCCTCCCTTTGCCTAAGCCGAGGGAGGAGGTCTTCAAGGGAGATTGCCCTGTGTCCCTTAGAACAGTAGGAATGCAGTTCCTGGTGCTCGACTCATTCTGCAAAGGCCATCAGGAGAGAAGCTGAGGGTGGCTGGATTGGTCTAAAGAGCAAGCAGGCTTGGCAGAGGAGGTTCTCCACATATGTGGAATGAGGGTTAAAATGTCTGTGTCCATTTCCCATGGGCCAGATGTGTGTGCTTTGGAAAAGTATACACCCCCAAAGAGCTTCCTGCAAGGAATGAGTCACCCAGCCTCTTGTGAGGCATCACTACATCAGATAACTGCAGGGATGGGGCTGGGTGACTGTCTTCTGGCCAAGGGTACCTAAGGAGTCTCTCTCTAAGGAATTCACAAGAACATCCTAAGGGCAGTTCAGGGTTTACCATATGACGATCATACTTACAAATGAACCCCTGCCCTTTCCTCCACTGTTTCCCTCCTTACTGTGCCTGACCCTGCAAAGCCTGCAAACTGCAGTGGGGAAGAAAGGGGGGATATGAAGTCCCCCACCATGCCCTGTTCCCACATTGGGAGTTTTCTACCCTAGGAAAGCCTGGATCTGGAGGTGAGGTAGAGAAAGGAGGAAACAGAAAGAAGTTATACAATGGATGAGGTTTAGAGTTCTTCACCAGACTTTTCATACCTAAAAGAGGATGACTTACTTATTAGCTGAAATATCCCAGCTTAGTGGCCTGACAGCTCAGCCCAGGGTAGGAATAAGAGGCCACATAACAAGCTGAAAGAAAGCAGTTATGGGAAAGAAGAAAGTTGCCTCCTGCTTATTTCATGAGCAGGTTATAGATAAACGGAGTTTCAAGTTTCAGAGCTGAAACATAATAGCAGATATGTCGCACAAAGATGTAGAATCCTGGAAGAATCTCCTTTGACTCAGAAGGGGATTTGCCATTTGTAGCCTCATAGGGTCCTTAATCTAAAACCCCCAATTACTCTCACATTGTAAGATGTGTGAAGGTGTCAGACATGAGAAAGTGCCAGTTAACAAAGCCAACAAGTTATGAGATTTCTATGTATGCATTTGAGCTGCCTGCCTAAAATGTATGTGGTTTGAAATGACCACACAAACTTTCTTAGCCCGCACCCCTGAGTCAGGGACATTGCAGCTTATCAGGAGACGCTGATCTGAGAGACATTCTGAGGTTCATGGCTATGAGGCTATCCCAGGAGTGGGGAAGGGGGGAGGAGAGCACCGTGCTACTACAATTCAATAATTTCCATGACACTCACTGCTGTTCACTGTCCGTAAAGTGCAGATCCACCTTGAGTTGAAAATCTACTTCACTCAGTGCATCTTCCATCTGCAAAAGAAACAGAGTCCAAGGGATTTCAGGAGTCAAATCTTGTCCAAATGAAATACTTAGCTGGTCTACTTCCCAAAGTAGAGGAACACTATCTTGTCCAAAAATCAATGCCATTTATGCTGAAAGCAGAATTTCCATGCATGTTTCATGGAGTTCTGGGTAAACAGGATATCTGGGAGTATTAGACAAAAAGAAAAATAGAAGGGATTTACATACCCAGTTTGGGAAAAGTCAATTTGCAAAAAAAATGCTAAACAAGTTTCCTTTTTGCAGGGCTTTTGAGAGTCTCATTTGTATTTGATCTAGAATGCCATTTGGGGCAAGAGTAAAGTGTTCTGTAGCACCTGCTCTGGGAAGGACGGAGCAGTGAACTCGCAGTGAAATCCCACTTGGCTAGCAATGGGATTAAGTCAGAGCAATGTCATCTCTAACCCTCAGGCATCCTCTCAGGGCAGGCACCATTGTCCACGTGTCCAGAGGAGGAAGCTCATGTTTGGGAAAGTAGTCTCTTCTTCAGGTGTCTCAGCTTCATAAGAAAGCAGCTTCTTCATTTTTGTCTTGAAATCCATTGTATTTAACCATTGTCACTTTAAGACACTGGCATTTTATGTCCTACCCATGGCTGCTTTTATCCTTTGCTTTAAGAAAAAAAAAAACAAAAAACATACTTTTTAAACACAGGAATCTTTATTCTTCCTGTCAGTTTCTCATATACACCTGGAAGACGGTACTCCTAGTTCTCTTTTTCTCACATCACCCCCAACTCAAGGGGGCATTACTTGCTAAACACCAGATCTCACCACCACCTCTACTCAGAGGTCAACCCAGGGTCAGTTCTGCACACCTGTAATACGACTTGGTCTCCTCCTCATTCACAGGCAGGATGGAGCCCTTTTCGTCTGTAACCACAAAGCCCATGTCTTGTCCATCTTGGTGTTTAACGGTGCCTATTACAATTTTGGAGGCAGTGTTATAAACTGGAAGCCTGTGAGCCAAGTATTGTCTGCTGATGTGTCTTGTTTAGCCCCCATAGTATTTTTGAAAATGTTTTGAACAAATTGCAAACATTTACAATTCAGGCAATTTCATATTTGTATTACGGGTTTTCAGCTTCTACAAAAAAAAAACAAAAAACAAAACAAAACAAAACAAAACCCTGGACTTGGGAGTGCTGGGCTGGCATTTAGAAACTCAGTTAGAAACTGTTCAGATCAGTTAATTGCTGTCCCATCTACCACCATTCACAGTATTCACTGCCACCCATTTGGCCAGCAGCTCAAAGCCCCTGGCTATTTTCTTGTGTAGCATCCCCAGTAATCCTTGTATGATTAAGAGAGAGACTAGTTTTAATTCATTCTTGATCCCTTGCTCCAGAAATAGTGTCTGCTGCATAGAAAGTATCAATGCATCTTTGAGGAATAAATAAAGCTCTTTCCCAATCCCCACCTTTTTTGGTTTTTGTTTCTTTGCAAGAATCTCCTCATCTTCCTGGGATGGAAATATCTTAACCAAAGATCTCTTTGGAAACGTCTCCCTGGTTAAGCATAATTCATGGAGAGATATACAGATGGAATTTATCTTTAGGTCTCCAGGGTTTAAAATTTGTTATTTAAAAAAAAGCATTTAAAAGTTAACATTTTGCTGAATCCAAGTGCTATAAATAACTTCCTTTCCTAGCTTTGTTTTGCATAATCATGAATCTAGCTTCAAACATACAAGGAAAGCATTGCAGCCTCTTGTCACTAGGAAGGGAGACTGGCAAAGTAAGCTTCCCAACTACCTTCTGAGCACGCATTTGCCTGGGTAATGAAAATTCAAAGTAAACTTGAATTTAAAGTTTTAAACTTGCTGCAATTTCCTTAGGAACTGGGAGAGAAATCATTGCCCTGGATAAGCTGTGGCTAAATTGAGCTGGGCTATGACTTTACAATGCTTTAATGAATCTTATTTGCAAGATATTCCAGAATGAAGTCACTGCCCTTTCTAAACATTTATTTCATGGTTGGTTGTTGACTTCCTACCCCTCCCTTCAAAAAGACACACACACACACACACACACACACACACACACACACCCCATACACACATAGGATTTTCCTTTATTCTGCCTTATCTCAATTAGAATCATCATCTCCTTTCAAGGGTCATTTTCTCACGACCAGGAAGCAGTTTTGCAAACTAGTAGAAATAATATAAGAAGCTAGCATTTACAGAAGAGTTATTATTTGGCAGGCAATAAACTATCATTATACATATACTATTTTATTTAATGTGGATAAAACTAGGAGTTAGGAAAGACTGTCCTGCATTTACACATGAGGAAACTGAGGCTCCCTGTGGTAAAGGCATTTTCCCAAACTCAGCTAGTGAGAGTCCCACATCCCAGATGCTGTCAAGGGCTCCATTTCTTTGGCCTTCTCCCATAGTCACATGTGTGTTCTAGGTTGGATGTTCTCTCACTGCTTGGTTTCAACTCCTAATGGTGACTCTGTTGTTTTCTCCTCCATTCTTAACTACTATCTTGAGCTTTGTCACAGCCTGATGGCTATGAGGGCAGCTTCTGAAATCAAGATACATGTGTACAACTCTTAGCTCCATCATTTCGTATCTACGAGACCTGGGGCCAATCAACCTCTCTGTTGTTTTCTCATCCGTAAAATGGGAGTAAAATAATTACACCTACTCGCAAAGCATTGTTATTGTGTGAACTAAAATTTAAAAATGTACACAAGGGCTTTGTTTAAAATTGAACTGACAATTCTCAACAAAGGTTAGCTATTATTATTGCTGTCATTTTCAACCATAGGGGGCCTGGCCACATGAGGGACCCATTCCTCTACCAACTTCACATAGTAGTCCTGCACACTGGTCACAAACACAGACTTTGTGATCGGACAGCCCAGGTTCAAACCCTGGCTCTACAACTTCCGGGTGGTATGACTTTAGATGAATGCCTTCTCTAAGTCACTGTATCCTCATTTGTAAAACAGGAGTAGTAAAACACCTCATCACGTTGTTGCAATAATTCAATGAGGTATTCCAGACAAAAAAATCAGCACAGTGCCTGCCATACAGCACATACCTTATAGGTATAAGATGCTGTTTGTTGGAGTTCAATCAGGCTGGTGGGAAAAATATTAAAGATAGTTATAGTAATAGTCAAAAACTCTCTTGGAAGGCCTGAGAGTTTGCATAGCTTCAGATTGCTTGGCTGAAGGCAGCCAGGGTCTCTTTCCAGGAGCCAGAAAGATTAGGGTGCAAGTCCAAAGGAATGTGGGAAGTTTATCTTACTAACCTGTTTCCTTATATGGGCTTAAGACTAACCTTTGTCCTACTAGGGATACTTTACTGCCTCCTACTCGGGGGTCAGCAGAAGTTTATTACCCGCAAATGGTGTTTGCTTTAGGCCTGAGAACCTGGCCCTTAATCTTTACCCTCTAGTGGTGTTTACTCACAACTTTTGTTAATTAGTCTTACTGAATAAATATGAGCCTCACTAACTGACCAGGGCTGAGTCGCAACTGTTTACAGAACTCAGCTTGGAGCCTGTAAGTGGCTTGGCCCCTCAGCTGGACTGGCAGAGCAGAATATCTGTGTGTCAGTGTATGTTTATTCATCCATCGCTGAATCAGGGGCTAGCAGGAACAGACCCCCCACAGCTAGTGCCCCCGCGAAACGGGCACTGCCTCTGCTGTTAGTGCTAAGATCCTTGTGATTGTTCTTATAACTCATCCTGAACTCCTTTCACTCCCTAGTAGAAGCTTTTCTTCTCCCAACTACCCTGGACTATCAGTAACTCCAAGCCCATTTCATGCCCAAATCTTAGAGTCAACTTCCATTTATCATTCCTCTCTACATGATGCCTGCCATCTCCTACGCTCAACCTGAACCCAGTCCTGAGGGCTGCACTTGGCAGCCAGGCAGCTCACCCTTTCAACTCACACAGTTTCCATTCACACAGTTATGCCCTCTGCCATGATGCTCACCAAGACACCACGCACTATAGCAGCAACTGCCTGTATGCCCTTGGTCTCCTGGGCCCCATTTTCTATATTATTGCCAGACTGACCTTTCTAAATGCCAGGTCTCCTCCTTCTGTCCTGAAAGAGACTCCTATCTTTAAAAAAGGAAAAACATGACCTTCAGCAGAGTCTCTGTGGCTCTCCATGCTGTGTCCTCAACCTTCCTCTCTAGCTTTGTGTCCCTGCCACTTTCTAGCCCATGAGCAACAATGCCTTCTTTCCCAAATCTGCCTTCTACTTTACTGCTTTTTATGGGCCTTGCTGTCTTCTGTCTCAGGAGCTCTTAACAACTGGTTACTGTGGAAATCGTGCCCATTTTTCTACTTATCAAAAAACTCTGAATCAACTCAGCCCCCTTTCTGCTTCCAGCAAAAAAAAAAAAAAAGAAAGAAAAAGAAAAAAACAAGCCCACCTCTGTCTGAATCACTAGGTCTGGCATGGGCTCATGAATCTGCATTTTGTACGAGTACTGCCAGGGGACTGTGATGCCAGTGCACCAAGGAATCACACTTTGGAAAATGCTTTTCCTTTTTAAGCCTACGAAAATGCAACCTTGCTCATGAAATGTGTTTAATATGTAATCTTTTCCTCTTCTTCCTCAGAGTGGCAAGAATTTTGTTGTTAATAATTGTATCTTCTTTGCTTTGCCTGCTAGGAGCTTAGCACTAAATGTATGGGTCAACACTATCAAATATCCAGAGGGTGTTTGTGCATTTTGGTCTACTACATTTACCCCAGCCTTTATTTTCCTGTATGTATTTTTCCTCCACTCTGCCCCAATCCATTGCTAACTTTTCTTTTTACTATTCTATGCATTTTGTAAGCCTTCCCAAATCTTCTGTGGGATTACGCAGAGTATATAAATAAAATACACACACTACCTCCAGATTCACTCTCTGCAACTGTTATTATAACATCTCCTCGTACACCTTAACTTGTGATGAGTTCTGTCCATGGTCATCTCTTGCACTTATCTGTGACCTCGTTGCACAACTGAATCTTCATGTCTGAATTTCTGATAGCACGTGGAATCATGTGTTTGATGAATAGGCATTTCATAAATGTCTGTTGTTCACAATGATATCTATGTGCATCCATGAACATAATTTCTGGCCAACTGGCTCTAAGCAGTGTTTCGGTTGTCATAAGCAGACTGATACTAACTGGAAATGCATCCATTCCAAATATACAGTGTTTACAGACATATCCAATTAACTTTCATTATCCCTGATTTGTATATAACAATTAGCTGTGACATTGTTTGCTGCCATATGGATTACCCCCAACACAATAATAATTTATTAGCTTACAGAGAAAAGAAATTTGATAGGAAGAAGAAAACAACATGTAATGTGAAATAGACTCCCCATTCAACTTGAGTACTAAGGCTGGCTACAACCTCACATGAGCTAAGGTTGAGGGTTGGGAAGGTCAAACTTGAAGGCTTTAAATTGTCAGGGACAAGAACAATTCTCTGATGAAATTAAGGTGGAGCAATGGCCAGGATACCTGAATAATGCCCAAACCCAGCCTCCATCACTGGTTTGTCACAAGCACTCTGCCAGGGTAGCTCTTTGAGATCAATGTCCCAAAGGGCAAAGGCCCATGGGAAAAAATGGAGCACCGTTTTCTTATTGGGATTTGGGGAAGTGGACCTTGAGCTTGCAGTCTGTTTAGCTGGGAGTTTATTACCACTCTAGGCAACCTAACTGCCTTATTTCCTAAACTAAAGGTATTAACTTGAGTCCAGGAAGGAATTAGAGGATACACTCAAAATGAGGACTCCAGGTACAGTTTATCAAAGGGATGATTTACAAAGTGTGTGGAAGATTTAGAAAAAGCAACTAACGGCTGGGTGTGGTGGCTCACACCTGTAATCCCAGCACTTTGGGAGGCTGAGGTGGGTGGATCATGAGGTCAGGAGTTCAAGACCAACCTGGCCAACATAGTGAAACCCTGTCTCTACTAAAAATGCAAAAAAAAATTAGCCGGGCATGGTGGTGGGCAGCTGTAATCCCAGCTACTCAGGAGGCTGAGACAGGAGAATCACTTGAACCCAGGAGGCAGAGGTTGCAGGGAGTTGAGACCATGCCACTGCACTCCAGCCTGAGCGACAGTGGGAGACTCTGCCTCAAAAAAAAAAAAAAAAGCAACTAACAATGACTGAGTTCTCAAGGTTAGTAACTACAGGACTTCCTTATCATCCTAGGCCTGAAGAGTCAAGAAGAGACAGTGGTTATCAGAACTGGAGAGAAAGCTACATGGAGTGTGTCTCCATGACTGGAGCTGGGGCCTTTGGAAGAAGGACAGAGCAAGTGGTATGCTGGTAAAGGTTTAACAACTGGCTCTCTTAAAAAAAAAGAAAAACACTGATTTGTAGCATTGGCAGTTTCTCCAGTGTAAATGTTTTCATCAAGCTATGAATGTGAAGTCGCTAAATAAGGAGTTGGAAAGAGGTCTGTACCCGTGGCTATCAAAAGCTGGTATAAGCAGGCTCCAGCACACCGCTGGACACAGCCAACCCTCCAGGACCCTGCAGGGAAGGAGTCTGGGGAGTGAACACTCTGGGCCCATTCTCCTCGTAGTCACCTGCAGAAGCTGTCATAGGCTGAACTCAATGGAAACCAAAAGGTAAAGACATGACTGAGCAGTTCTTGCAGCCAGTCTCTTGGGGGACATAGCAGGTGGGACAGCAGAGAGGGGAAATGGCCAAGTAGTCAAAAGCTAGCCAGCATGGCTAATAGGAGTTTCATTTGTTCTTTTAAATTTTGATTACAGATCAAGTATTTGCAGTCACTGTGATGGCATAAGGGAGACAGGGTCAGGTTAACTGAAGGCTCCAATGAGTGAGGTACGTGTTCCTTGAGGTATTGAAGCAGGCAACTCTGGTCTGGACGTGATACAGAGAGCCAAGGGCCATCAAACAGGGCACATGGTGGATGCTCATCCCTGTTTGGAAAGAACAGCTTGCAAACGGCCTAAAAAGAAGGGATTACAAGTTAAATTCATTCATTCAACAACTAAGTCATTCACTCCATGTTGGGTATCCACAATGTAGTCCTATGGCTACTAGGGCACTCAGGATGCAAAGAGAGATCCAGTCCTGTGGAGCTTGCAGACTGGGAGAGGGATGACAAAATTCTAAAATAAAAATTGTGCCATTGCACCCTTCTAACAAAATCAGTGGATTTCTATTGCCCAAGAATAAGCCCTAAATTCCCTATCATGGCCCACAACGCTGGGCCTCCCCGCTCCATCTTCATCTCCTGCTCCTTTCCCCTCCCTCTCTGTGCAAGTCACCTCAGCCTTAGTGCTTTTCCTGAAACACCCCAACGTCATTCCCACCTCAGACTCTTTGTCCTTACTGTGCTCTCCTCCAGAGCGGACATCTCCCTGAGCTCGTGGCATGCCTGAATCTTCCTCCACAGTTGGGTCTCAGTTCTGCACTGGCTTCTCTGGGAGGCCTGTCCTGTCTGTCACTTGTCCTCCAGGGAATAATCATCTTGGGTGAAGGTTGTGTTGATGGTTGTGCTGAGTTCTTGACATTCTCACTATCTGAGTATCTGTCATGAGGCAACAGCCAGTCTTGCACAGCAAGACTATCATGAGGTCTCTTCCACTTTAGGTACAGTTGCAGCTTCACGGGGCCTCCAGTGAGAGTGCAAACTCCTATATTCTTATCTCCCTCATGAGTGTGTCTCAGAGACTAGGCAGCTGAGTATGTAGCAGTGAGAAGGCTCAGTAATAGAATATGCATGATCGATTTATTTAATTACATTGTGACATATTGATCTAATATTAGAATATAAGCCCAAAATGCCAGGGATATTTCATGTTCACTATTTTACCTCCAGCACATAGTAGGTGCTTAGTGAGTACTCAATAAATTTTTGAAAGAATAGATGGGTTAATGAAAAAAGAATGAGTGACACCTTTTCAATTTTAGCCACACAGAGGAATCTGGTCACTAACTAGATAACAAAAGATGTTGACAAAAAGCCAAGAAGCCTGAGAGGAGAAAGTTAACAGATGCCCAATAGGAGTTGTTAATGCACACCACATGAGGAATGCAAGTAGGGGGGCTCTAATTAGATCTTCCTAAAATAGGAATACTCTTTCATATAATTCTCAATAGATTCTAGCAGGAAAAAATCAGCTTGAATGTGGCAACAGGTACACTTCAGTGAGGCTGGGGGAGGCAGATCAAAAGTTTGAGCTTCAGATATTCCTTTGAAATGTGTTAATCTGATGAGTAGGAAATTTTTAATCAAGTTTCCAACTAATAAAGCGAGCTCCCCAAGGCCTCTGGGCTTGCAATGATGCTGATTCCCCTTGTTCGATGCCCTTCCTCTTTCTTTCTCTGGTGAATTCAGCACGTGCATCTGAAGCCAGCTCTTTTGTGGAAGCCTTGATGAACACCAGCTTTGTCATCTTCACAGAGATCATTTCTCACATCACCTACCAAGGTGTTTGCTTATATATCTGTTTTCCTGTGAAATTATCAACCCTTTCAAGGTAGAGTTCCTGCTGCCTTCTCCGGTTCTGTCCCTTATCCAAGGGTCCCACATAAAGCCCTGGAAAAAATAGTTACTCAAAACCACCTGCTGATTGACTCATTGAATAGTTGCGCAACTGGGCAAATGGGGAGGGAAGAAGAGACCCAGTAAATGAGTCAATGGAGACTGTTTGCACTTAAGACTACATGGAACAAGCAAATATATGAATAAAAAAATGAGTAAAACAACGAATACATAAATAAGTGCATGAGTGCACTAAAAAGCACTAATCTCTGTCAGATTTCAGAGTACATCAGTACCTTCTTCTTTCATCATTTACCTAGCAATGAGAGAGAACAGCCATGAGAGGGAACAGCCATTTGTGGCTGGTGGTAGATTCATGACTTACCCTTTCACCACCTAAGAGCAAATGAACTCGGAAGACCACAGCATCATTTATGGGCACCTCTTCATTCCTGTATAAGATCTGAAAGACCCGGCTATGCACGGTGCTGTCATGAACACAGGCTGAATGCAGGCTGCTGCTCTCTGCAAAACAAGAATCAGTAGGAACCCATGAACTCCAATACTGTCCTGTACCTGCAGCCCTGTCAGGTGTCTTTCCTGCTCAAGGAGGCTAATGGCCCCAAACTGTCTTCCAATTTCTAAAGCTTAAAATCACAGTAAATGAGACCTCACCATATGAATATTTCTGTTCATTGAGTTGGGCTGGTATCTCAGAAAAACCTTGTTGCATTCCTTACAAGCGATAAAATCTTGGCTAAGTCACTCATGCCGTGGGCAGTGCTCGGGCAGTGCTCCTGGGCTGCTATGCAGTGCCTGCTCAACTTCTCCCCTGTTCACCTATCCCCTCCTCTGTGAAGCATTCCATAAACTTCCTCCCCCAGAAACAATGAGGAGAAGAATGGAGAGTAAAAGACAGAAAACACTCTTCCTTCTACAAGGACTTCCTAGTGCCCATGGAGTCTCCCTTCTCAAAGGTGCTGCTTGCACATCATGCATGTCATGAGAACACTCTGTCTTGAGTTCTAGGAAAATGTGCTAATCCTATTACGCTGTATATCAAGTTTTAAAGGGACTAGTTTAGCTCTGTATCCTCCAATGCATTCTAGATATACCATATCCCTAAACAGTACTTCAAAGTTAAGTTATACTTCAAGAAGACAAATCTATGCTATGCATCCACTGTCCAGGTTTATTTGGGGGAACAAATGGGTGAACTCCTCCAAATTACTTAACACATAAACTACACAGTTGGAGATATGTGTAAAAAATATATATATGTGTGTATATATATATATATATATAATTCTAAAATAAATAACACTGTCCAGGCTTATTGTGGGGGAACAAATGGATGAACTCCTCCAAATTACTTAACACATGAACTATACAGTTGGATATACATGTAAATATATATATATACACACACACACATATATACACACACATACACACATGCACATACATATGCGTATATATATTCTAAAGTAAATAATACTAATATTTGTATAAGGCAATGATTACCTCTTGATTACTTATTTATAATAGGGAACAACTATATGGCATTTTACAAGTTCTAAAGTGCTTTACAATTGTGGTTACTTTCCTTAATTATCATAACAAACCCATAAGGTAAATTTTACACCAGATGAAGAGACAAAGGCTCAAAGCAGAGGCAGGTGCCTAAATATGTACTTGTTATGAATGTTTATGTCTCCCCAAGATGCATATGTTTCACCAATGTGATTATATTTGGAGGTGGAGCCTTCAGGAGGTAATTACGTCCTAAGGGTAGAGTTCTCATATATGGGATTAATGCCCTTATAAAAAGAGGCCAGAGATCTGTTCCCCTCACCTTTCCCACCATGCAAGGATACAATGAGAGAAGTCATCAATCTGCAAACCTGGAAAAGGACCCTCACCAGAACCTGACCATGCTGGCATCCTGTTCTCAAACTTCCAGTCTCTAGAACTGTGAAAAATACATTTCTGTGGTCAATAAGGCACCCAGTTTATGGCATTTTGTTAGCAGACTGAGATGGAGCATTGCTATATAATGAAGCATTGTGTAGATTCATCCTCACATCTACCTCTTTAATAAGAGAGAAAATGAAGTCTCCAGTGAATGAATAAAATGCATCTATTTCCTAGCAAAGGGTGGGGACTCTATAAAACAATACTGAAATAATTACTTTGACTGAAATGGGAGCCAAGAAAAAAAAACAGCCCAACTAGCAAAGAAAAATCCTAAGTACCTTGTACCCTGTCTCTGGATGAGTCAAAGAGTTCTTTGGAAACAGGGACACAGGATCACAGTCACCTCCCAATGCACAGTCACATCTAAACAAACACCTACCTTGTAGCTTCTGAGCAAGGAATACAAAATATGTAAAATGCCAGGTTGTTTCCAAGGCTACTCAGATGTGCCTGCTCTAATTTGCACTTTGTCATGAAGGGAATAAAATCACTGGCCTAAAGCAGTTCTATTTAGACCTGCTATATTCAAATTGATGCGGCTATTAAATAAAAACGATTCATGTGTGCAGATGCCTCTCTGTTTTTACTTGCTACACTAGCTCTTTCTCTATCACTGTCAAGGCCCCACTGATCTATAAGCCAGAATGACAATGTGGCAGCGGGTGGATGGGGTGAATACCCTGAAGGTCAGAGCAGCCCTGAGCCGTCTGCCACCAGGAGGGTCAGCCAGCAAAACAGTTCAATCACTTGCAGTCTTGGGCAAGTGACATCACCTCTTGTAACAGCAGCTTTCCATGTGAGAAATGGACACAGCCACACTGACCTTCTGGGATCACTGTGGACACAAAGAGGATAAAATAGATCAAGCTCCTAAGACCAGGCACACTCTGGGCATACAATATACAGTATGATGACTTTTTAATTGTGTTTGCAGAGAAAGTTCTGAGCACTTTCTGTTGAATATATTGTCATTGGCCACATTTTTATGGGAGATTAAGCACCTCTGAGTTTGAGCAGATTGGCAAACAGACCACAGGGCTTAATGGGTATTTACTGAAAATCACCAAATCCCGAGGTGACCCATTAAGCCTGGGATAAGGCATTTTTCATACCTTAGGAGACTTTCTGGGTCAACTCCTCACCACTATTAAATAGGGCATCGCATAGAACAGGTGTCTTTTTTACAAGGGAAGGCTCACCAATCGCAAGACACTTCCCTGGGATTGTGGAGATCACTGGGACAACACTCCCTGCTTCATTCCCATTGGGATTTTCCCTTCTTCAACAACAATCCACATCTGGATACCTGACCCACTATCCTCACTCCTCCTTGCTGGTGAAATCAGCACCCAGAGACAACAAAAGTACAGAATCTCTCTTCCCTTAAAGACTAACTCATACTTTGGGATGGCAGCCTTTCCTAGCTATGTGGTAAATAGCCACTTTTCATTTTAGAGTATTTTTATGTATTTTTAGGCAACAAGATTTCTACTCAAGTGGTCCAATGAGAAGGTGTAGACTAGAGTCTTCCTACATATCTGTCTTCTTCTTTTGTGGGTGTCAGCCTTGGTACCATGCATAACAAGAGTTGAAACTTTAAGGGGAAAAAAGAGATGAAAAGAAAATGGGTGGAAGAAGGAAAGGGAATAATGAAAAAGAGGAGGGGAGCAGAGAAAAGAGAATATAGCAGAAGAGGTAAGAGGAACTCTTCAGGTTTCAGCTGCACAAAGAATACATTCCAAACAACTTAACACAGAATTTCAGGCCAGATGGCAAGAGAAAAAAAGACTTTTAGGTGCTGTAGTTTCTTCTTCTCCCCCTACAAAATGAATAATATTAATACTTTATAGATCTATGCACCTTTAAATGTTTAAACCTTAATTGATGACATTCCCTCAGCTGGAGCTCCCAGCAGCCCCAGAGAGATCTGTGAGTGTGGAGTATAAAATACAGGTATTATTCTTCTGACAGGGACTCTATGCCCCATGCTCAAACCAACAGCACCCTTAGGGACCATCTACTTGTGGACTAAACCCCAATCTCATTCCAAGAACATAGCCATGGCTCTGCCTGCATGTAGGAGATTCCCAAAGAATCAGTTCTATGCCCAAACTCCGAAGACAACCCCTTCAATTCCCCAGGCCTGAAGCCAGCTGGCTGAGGTCTGGACTGTGTGAATTCCTTTAAACTCAGCATATACTCAGAGAATCTTCCAACATATTAGAGCCAACAGAAGGGGAAAAGCCCCATTAGACATAGGTTCCTCAAAGTCACAATGTTGGTTTTCATATGGTTTAGAAAATGCTCCTTTCATAAGGAAAATATAAGTTCTAGACTTGTCCCCACTTTCCAGCTGTGTGGCCTTGGGCAGGACTATGGAATCCGAGCTCCAACGAGACAAGAAACATGCCTTACTTAATTTCCATAATAAATGTGAGGCTTAGGTAAAATGGTGAGTAAAGAAGTATGTTTTTTACTGAAAAATTATCAAAATCCAAACAGATTTTCTCATAGATTGAAGATGACAATGATTAAGACTCTTCAAGTAGGGTGAATTTTCTGACACTTTCTAGGAACAGGAAGGACAGAAAGTCACCCTGAGGCCAAACTTTATTTTTTTTCCAACGATTGTAAGGAATAGGCAGAAGAGAAAGCCACTTTGAAAAAGGTATTCATTGTTTTTCCAGAGAAGGACCAGAATAATTTCCTGTAGTTGAGCATGTGCTGCCTAGCTCATAGGGTCATCAAGCCTTCAATGCCAGGGTAGGGAGGTCCAATACACGACCTCTTGAGACTCCCCCAAGGTTGCTACTTTCCTGGAGAGCCCATCACTGGAGGGCAAGTGGAAAAATATGGATAAGAAACCAGGAAATCCTGGGAGACAGGCAACCATGATCTTGATGACTTTTCTTAAGGTTGAAAATCAGGGATACTGTTGGACTGGGACAGACCCTTCCCAACCAAGGTGATACTAGTGTCAATCACACAGCACAACCTGTTCCCAGAAATGAAGCTATCTTGAGAAAAGCTGGGGCCCAGGATGACAACTCTGGATGTTCAGAAATGCTCAGGGCTTCATGGGTAGAAGGTTGATTTGGCTACATCGTGAGCTGGAAAGATGAGGACCCACCTAACCTGAAACAAAGATTGTGCTGTCAAGAGCAATATCTTAATTCATTGTGCGCTGCAATAACACAACAGCACAGACTAAGTAATTCATAGTGCACAAAATTTGATTGGCTTACAGTTCTGGAGGATGGGAAGTCCAACATCAAGATGCTTGCATCTGGCAAAGGCATTATTTCTGCATCATCCCATTGCAAAAGGCAGAAAGGCCAAGAGACAAAAGTGAGCTGAACTTGCCCTTTTACAAAGGCAGTAATCCCACCCAGTAGGGTAAAGCCGTCATGGCCCAAACACCTCTTACAGTTCTCACCTCAAACCATTACAATGGCAACTAAAGTTTCAACACACGTTTTGGAGGGGACAAACATTTAAATCATAGCAGTTTCTAATGAGTTATAACCTGGGAGCTCAGGGTGGAGGCCCTAGTGGCCTGTGCAGAAAACTGGAGCAGCAAAGGGTTCACCTTTGAAGACCCTCAAGCTTTCTCTGAATTCTAAAGACCTATGCTTCAATAGAGACCCTATATGCCAATGAGATGCCCCAGCAGCAAGGGACTGATGAGATTCACTTCTATCCTAAACTAGCATTCAGGAAAGGACCACACTTCATTGTGTCAGCCCAGGGCTTCTTGGATGATGTGACATGGGAAAAGTAAGTGGCATTTCTGCTAACAGGGCATTGAGATATACAAGCACTTACTTGAAATATCGGAAGAGATGCAATTCTGCTTGTACCTTCAATTTTTGAAGCATATCAAATTGGTGACACATCAATAAAAAGCTGTATTTTGGTTGTCATTTTTATTTCTATCTCAAAGAATACAAAACATTTTTCTTGTTTTCTACTTAAAGTACTCCGCTGCACATGGAGTATTGAATATTTTGCTTTCATGCACATGGACGTAAGTTTATGCCTCACCTATAATTTTAGATTATTATGTTTGTATGTTTCTGCTATAAAATGTGTTTATTCATTCATTGAATATTTACTAATCACCTGCTATGCACTAGGTCTTGGGCAAAACATTGAGATTCAGCATTGAACACTCACAGGGTTCCTTTTGGGACATCTATGTTTTACACTTGTGTCTGTGGAATAGCGAATGAATATTCCCATTGTTGTCCGACTCCACAGACATCTCCTTGTGTAAATGAATGTTTCATCTTTCCACACACGTTGCATTAGTCGGAATGCCTTATATGGCTAATTTAAAATTCTGATTGAGGTGGCAAATTATGTAAAACAAACTGAGTTTGATCATAGATGTTATTTATTAATTATATGATTGGAAAAGTCACTTTTCTATAATATATAATACATACAAAATGATTTTGTTAATTGAAAATTGCTCAGTTAAAGCAATTGAGATTTACTGGTCTAAATTCTAGATACTTTATGTTCCTTACGTCACTGAGTATGGCCTTGGGTATATGAGTTTTCATTTTATTCATGAGGAAACTCATGATCACAGAGACTGTTACATCCTCAATGTCAAATATAGTAGATGGTACGATGGTGACTCCAAATGTTTTTTTTTAATTTCACTCGTTTATTCATTCATTCATTATTTAACTCAACAACCACGCAGGCAATATGTTAGACATAATTCTGTCACTGGTAAAGATAAAACAATGACAAGGAATATTATTCAATATTTAATACAGTATTTCCCAACTTTTTTTCTCTCCTCACTTCAAATGCACTATCCATCAATTTCTGTTTAATAAAAAAAAATCTGAGAATGACAGAACAAAAGGCTTTGCATATCACTAACACTCAAATATTTAGCGAATCAATCCATCAATCAATTTATTAATAAATACAAAAATGGAGGGATATGACTTTTGGAAGTTACCCAATGTTTGTTGTAGTTCTAGTTTGTGGTAGTTCTAATATCCAGAATTTCTGACTCCTAGCCTACTCTACAAGAAAACCCAACTTACAAAGCAGATACCATGCTCTGGCAGAAAGTCCTATTTGTAAGATGGCAACTAAACTAAAGAGCCCACTAAAAAGCACCATTTAACCTACTGAAAATGAGAAACGCTTTTGCTGCTATTTAACAGGAAGCATTCTCTCATCAACACTGAGTGGGCTTAATAAGTTAATTATAAACCATTGTGGCCTACTATTAGAATAAGCCCAGTAAGGCCAGCACTTGATAACACTTTATTATCTAATAACGTGTATTGCTTTATAATCTCAAAAGTAAAAGGCCAGTGTGTTGCCTCTAGTACACTTTAGTTGCTCAACACAGAAACCCACTGGATTTCCTTCGATTGGTCATAGCTGCTGAGTGGTCTTAGGTATTTCAGTTTGGATTTCAATAACAGAGTCCAGTGTATGGCCTTGTACCTCATGCTTGTGTAAGCACATAGATTTGAGTTAAAAGACATGGATTTACTCTCAGCTCTGCCATTTATACACTGTATGCCTGTGAACAAAGAATTTGCCCGGTGTAAGCCTCAGTTTCCTCATCTGTGAACTGGGGATGGAAGAGCAATACTGTTTCACGGTTGTGAGGGTTTTACGAGATGACCTATGAAAGTAACTGGTACAAGATGTAACATATAATAGGGGCTCAGACAAATGGAGTGAACAAACATGCTGCTGGATTAATAGGAGTGTGGAGCTGACACGGCTATTACAAATTATCCAGCACAGAAGTTTACCAGATATTAGTAGAAGTCTCAGTGAAAGTGAGGAGTGGAAAATAATTTTTTTTTTTTTTGACACAGAGTCTCGCTCTGTAGCCCAGGCTAGAGTGCCGTGGCGTGATCTTGGCTCACTGCAACCTCCGCCTCCAGGGTTCAAGTGATTCTCCTGCCTCAGCCTCCTGAGTAGCTGGGATTACAGGTGTGTGCCAACATGCCCGGCTAATTTTTGTATTTTTAGTAGAGATGGTGTTTCACCATGTTAGTCAGGCTGATCTCAAACTCCTGACCTTGTGATCCACCCGCCTTGGCCTCCCAGAGTGTTGGGATTACAAGTGTGAGCCACCGCCTCCAGCCAAAGGGAATCTTTAATTACCCTTTGACTCTATGAAGAAAGCAGGCTTGGTCAGGGCAGTGGGCACTGCCTGAATGGAGCATGGAGCATCTCCCTGCTTACTAGCTGGGAGATGCTGGGTGAGACTTCAACTCCACTGGCCTTAGTTCTTTTACAGGCAAAAATGACAATAACAATCCGACTACACTGGGGAGCCAGATGATGCCTCATGCCCACCTCGCCTGTTCTTCCAGCTCTTGCAGCTCTTCAGCTTCTCTCTCACTCACTCCTGCCCCTTCCGGATTCCTAGGCTCCTCCTGCACCTCCCACCTCTCTGTGTTGTAGAACCCCAGGTCATGGTCCCAATTATTTTCTCTGTTACTAGCCGTGCTCCTTCCCTAGCATCATTTCCAAGGCTTTCAAGGCTTTCTACACCACCTACAAGCTGAGCACTCTCAAATGTATAACGCCAGCCCTGTCTCTCTCCTGAGTGGGCCTGATCCTTCACCGCTTGACGTGATTTCTTTGATGTCAAATAAAGATCAGAACCCTCTGTTTCCAGTACAGAACCTTTGATTATATTTCCCAAATATGTTCCTCCTCCCGTCTTACCCATACTAGTGAAATACTTCCTTGTCATTAAATTCTTCTTTTCCACTCACCTCCTCTATCCAATCATCAGCATATTATCGGGGAACCTGCCCCGATATTCACGTAGGTTCTTTTCTATTTTCCTTAAGCATCGGCCAGATTGAGAAATAAAGGGACATAGTACAAAAGAGAGAAATTTTAAAGCTGGGCATCCGGGGGAGACATCACATGTCGGTAGGTTCCGTGATGCCCCACAAGCCGCAAAAATCAGCAAGTTTTTATTAGGGAGTTTCAAAAGGGGAGGGAGTGTGCGAATAGGGGTGGGTCACAGACATCAAGTACTTTACAAGGTAATAGAATATTACAAGGCAAGTGGAGGCAGGGCAAGATCACAGGACCACGGGACCGAGGTAAAATTAAAATTGCTAATGAAGTTTCGGGCACCATTGTCATCGATAACATCTTATCAGGAGACAGGGTTTTGAGATCAACTGGTCTGACCAAAATTTATTAGGCGGGAATTTCCTCTTCCTAATAAGCCTAGGAGCGCTATGGGAGACTGGAGTCTATTTCACCTCTGCAGCCTCAACCATAAGAGATGACCATGCCCGGGGGGCCAGTTCAGAGACCTACCCCCAGGTGTGCATTCTCTTTCTCAGGGATGTTCCATGCTGAGAAAAAGAATTTAGCAATATTTCTCCCATTTGCTTTTGAAAGAAGAGAAATATGGCTCCCTTCTGCCCGGCTCACCGGCGGTCAGAGTTTAAGGTTATCTCTCTTATTCCCTGAACAATTGCTGTTATCCGGTTCTTTTTTTTTTTAAGGTGCCCACATTTCATATTGCTCAAACACACATGCTGTACAATTTATGCAGTTAATGTAATTATTACAGGTTCCTGAGACGATATACATCCTCCTCAGCTGACAGGATTGAGAGATTAAAGTAAAGACAGGCATAGGAAATCACAAGGGTATTGATTGGGGAAGTGATAAGTGTCCATGAAATCTTTACAATTTATGTTTAGAGATTGCAGTAAAGACAGGCATAAGAAATTATAAAAGTATTAATTTGGGGAACTAATAAATGTCCATGAAATCTTCACAATCCACATTCTTCTGCCATGGCTTCAGCCAGTCCCTCTGTTTGGGGTCCCTGACTTCCCACAACAGCACATCCTGTGGATTCACACCCAAAACATGGTTCTGACAAATCAAATCCTTTCTATCTCTTTCAAAAAATGTTCTCTCAATATTGCATACTGAAAACCTCACTTTTTGCTTCTGCTCTTACCACCTATTTGTCTACTAATATAGAATATAAACTAGATGTTGGCCAGGCACGATGACTCATTCTTATAGTCTCAGCACTTCAGGAGGCCAAGGTGGGAACATCACTTGAGGCCAGGAGTTCAAGACCAGCCTGGGTAACACAGTGAGACCCTATCGCTACAATTTTTTTTTTGAATATATAAAATTAGCTGGGCATGGTGGTGTGTGCCTATAATCCTAACTGCTCAGAAAGCTGAGGTTGGAAGATCTCTTGAGCCCAGGAATTCGAGGCTGCAGTGAGCCATGATCTTGCCACCACACTCTGGCCTAGGTGACAGAGCGAGAGTTTGTCTCCAAAAAAAAATAAATAAAATGAATAAATAAAATATAAACCAGACGCCATTATCCCTTCCTTGCACTTAGAATGAAATTTAAAGTCTTTACTATGGTTAACTGGCCCTAAATGATGGGTGTGGGAGCTGCAGCCACAGTGAGGACCGAACACAGAGCTGACGCTTTGTGCTGTACCCAGGCCCAGCAAATATTTATAGAATGCATGACTGACCAAAGCTCCAAGTGGCCTGATCACAGAGAACTTGGCAGTGGGTGTAGTAACATTTGTGGAGGTGAGCTGAATCTCGGACGGAGCAGCTAGCTCACTGAGGCTGTCTCTATTTCCCACTATGTCCTCATGATGACCCAGAGTCCACATCGATCCAGGTTCCCTTGCAAAAGGCCGGCACAAAGGATGCCCAGAATGCACAACATGGGGCTTTCTGAGAAGGGTACAGCCAAGGCCCCACCTTCAAATCCTGAAACCCATCCTGTTAATAAGTCATCAGAAGACTCAGCAAATCGGAGACAAAGAGCCTTGTTGATGTGATTCAGACTTTCCTGAACCATCTGCCTCCCCATATGCTTCCCGAGGAGAACTAAGTATAGCCACAATTGCAGCTAATCAAATATTTGTCAGAGCTGCAGTGTCCCCACCCAGTCACAGTCTCCAGGATGTGCCAAGGAGCACAGAGCTGTTCGCTAGTCCACAGTGGCCTTGGCCTTAGTTGGAGGTCACAGAATATAGGGGGGAGTTGTGACTACAAAAAATAGCAGGGAGCCCCAGAGTCACCGCTGATTAGGGGAGAACAGGTGATTGCCCTGCCTTTGTTTTCCACAGAGATGGAAGATCCCTCCAGCAGGGCCTGCCCACTCCAGAGGCTAAGCTAAGCCCACCAAGTCCAGAAAGAGATCATAGCCTCAGTCCCTCCAACTCCCTCCAAGGTCTGAGGCCCCCCCCAACCCAAGCGTTGAATGAGCTGTCCCCGTCACAGCACATTCTCACCTGGATTGTCTCCCCTTTCCTCTCTTGGTCCCCTCCCTTCTGTCCATTAGGGCACACACCCACACACCAGGGTTGCACTTGCAGTCTGGAGCAGGGCAGGATATTCAAAATTGGGGAGCACAGAGAGTACCCAGTCAGAATGCCTGCGAGGCAGGGCGGTGAGCAGGGCCTGCAGGTCATCGGCTGCCCTGGTGTAAATCCTCTAGCTATGAATGATAGAGAAGGTGAGGGTCTGGAATGGGGGCCAGGGTAACTGGCCACTGCAGTCTGGGAAGGAGGGCTTGGAAAGCTCAGGGCAGTGCCTGTTATAACAATTGCTCCTATCAGATGTACTGGCTGAATATTGCTCCTGTTTAAAATGAGCAAGGTATCCCCATGCACAGGTCAGTCCTGCCGAGACATGTCTCTGCAGCTCGAGTTTTGTCTTCTTAGCTTCACAGCTTTTCACCTCATTCATTCTCCTTCTAGACTCCAGCGGCAGCTCAGAGTGACCTGAGCTCCTGTCCTCCAGGAGAGCAGAGGCTCTTGCAGCTGACATTTTTCCTTCCCTTATTCAGCTCCTCTCTCTGCTGTTAATACATTGTGCCAAATACTGCAGATACACAGTCTGTCTGTGCATGGACATGGGAATTCCTTCAGGGAGAGCTCCCCTCTCTCCAGCTCACACCTCCTTAGTCCTTGATACCCATGCACTCTTCCAGCTGCCTGCATACCTCAGAGTCCCAGCCCAATGGGTGACCTGGTTTCTGATGTGTCACCTTGACTCAGACTTGGCCCTGGCTGGGTCAAGTAATTAACTTTCAACTCTACACAGCAAATGCAGAACAGAAGGGTTTTAACCACACATTTCAACCAAGTTCTGGAATATTTCTTGATCTGAACTTCTGCATGTAAGACCCTTAGCTCAAGTCAACAATTGGACCAGTCTCAGGCATAGCCAGAGTGTATGGTAACCACACACTGATTGGTGCTGACACTTCAGGGAGTAGGGCCTTGAGAAATGATGCAAGATCCCACACATTTCAAACTGTCACGCTTTCAGCAAGCTTTCTCTGCCTGTCCCAGATTAGTGTGAATATTCTCACCTCTGGATCATACGCATTTACTGCTCAACAACACTCGGCAGGCAGAAGATGCTGTCCATCTCTTCCATGCATCCCTCCAATACACACACTCCATTCATCAGAAATACTGAGAATTCCAGGGACCTTGCAGGATCAGTAGACATAAGATGTTCCTTGCTTTTGAAGAATCCCCAATATTATTCTCTTCTCTTGAATAAATGTTATGATTTCCTCATTAGTGTCACCTGTTGAATCTTGCCCTTTGACCCCACAGCAGGTATACGCCCCTTGTGCTCAGCCCTCAGCAACGTATAGAGGGCTGGCTGACGGTGCCCTGGTGCCTAAACAAACTTTCATGGTTGCCTCTGCACCAAGATGTTGATGTGAAAATCAATGAGCATAGGAGAACAGGTCATCTGGTAGTTGAATTTAAGCTGCCAAAATTGCTGCTGAGGATGTAGATCTAGGTGTTCATTGACACTATAGCCAACTGGCTAAGCCTTGGCTGACACCCAGCCAGGTGATGCTGCAACTTTCAGAAGGCTCTTTTGACCCCTTGTGTCTGAGAAAATTCTACATCCACCATCTGAAAGTCACAGTGTCATCTGCATGGGTGTCAGCCAAGGCTTAGCCAGTTAGCTCTCATGTCAATGAACACCTATGCCTACATCCACAAAAGCAATATGTGTTTGTTCAATTAAACAGATGGGGCAAGATGACTTGAGGGCTGTGACAGTGCTGCTGTCTGGGGGACAGTACTGGGGGAGAACTGAAAGGCTCATAATTTTTCCTATTATAAGAACATGATTTCTTTTTTTTTTTTCTTGAGACAGTCTCGCTCTGTCGCCCAGGCTGGAGTGCAGTGGCACCATCTCGGCTCACTGCAACTTCCACCTCCCAGTTCAAGTGATTTTCCTACCTCAGCCTCCCAAGTAGCTGGGACTATAGGTGCCCACCACCACACCCAGATAAATTTTTGTATTTTTAGTAGAGACGGGGTTTCGCCACGTTGGCCAGTCTGGAGAACATGATTTTTTCTTTAAAAAACTTCATTTTCTGTAAAATGGAGCTATAATATCTAATCACAGGGTTGTCGTGAGTATCAAACGAGACGATACAAATCAATGCCTGTGACTCACTATACGTGAGCAATATTGTTCAGTGTTTTAATTACTTCCTTGACTTTTGGGGAGAAGGAGGGTGGGTCCTGGCTCATAGTGACTTCCACCATGCCAAATCTCAGCTTCTTTCTGATTAGACCTGGTTAATCACTGATAATTCTCAGAAGTCCTATCACACTGCTTGCCCAAATGACCAATCCGTAAATCTTTTTTGAACGTTCTGTTCCTCTGACATTCTTTTTTCCACTTCCTTCTTCTCATCCGTAGACTGTGTATTTTTCCTTTCCTCAGAAGTTCTTCCCTCAACGCCACAGGCAGAGTAATTGCTCCCTCGTCTGTTTCCACAGCATTTTGCACCAGCTCTTGTAGAATACTTGCTCCTCTGAGCAGCAGTTCTGTGTGTCTTTCTGTAACCAGACTGTGGGCTTCTCCAAGACGGAAAAGTACACAACTCACCAGTGAGTTCTAGGATTCTAGTAAGGTGCTTGACATAAGAGGCACATAATTAGTCTTTTTATTGAATTGATAGCATCATCCTCACCTCAAAAGTCTGCCTGTTTCTCAGCGGCCTCTTAAATGTTACCTCTTCTATGAAGATCTTCCCAAGTAGAAGGCAGAATTTAGTACTTATAAGCAGCACAGGCTCTGACTCACACTGATCTTTATTTAAGTTCAGGCTTTCCATGCACTTGCAAATCATTTATCCTTTCTGAGAATAATTACCTTCATATATAAAGTAACCATGAAAGATTAGATAAGACAAAGATGCCCATCATTATTATTAAAAACACATATCTTCCACCTGTTTATTCATCTAGCTTTACACCTTTCCTGTGTCTCACAGAGTCCACCTCCTATTTTACCCATCTTAGAGTCACCTTATTGCCACCCACCTACTCCCTCTCACCCTCTATTGTTCTGTAAGCTACTTAAGGGCATAGACATTAGGAAATCAGTTGAGTCTCTTCCCTGTGACCTAGATCAGTACTTTAAATAAAATAGATGCTCAAAAAGTTGCCAAATGAGCACTTAAGTGTTAGTCTGGGGAACTTGCTTATCCCCAAAAGAAGGCTGAGTACTCACTCCTATATCTGAAAACTCATGCAACCAATATGGGGACTGGGAGCTAAAAGAAAGTCATACAGTTTTATAAACGCATTTCACAAATAGGAACTGAAGCCTCAGAGTGATGGAGAATCCAATCAAGGACCAGCAGTGGAATCCCGAATCTACCCGCTATACCCACGGCCCTCCCTGCTACCCCCAACTGCCCTGATGCTTACCAGGGCACCAAAAAACTATTTCCAAGGCTCTCTTGACTCCTTGTGTCCGATAAAATTCTACATCCACTATCTGAAAGTTGTAGTATCACCTGATTGGGTGTCAGCCAAGGCTTAGCCCGTTGGCTCTAGTATCAGTGAACACCTAGGCCTACATCCTCAGAAGCACTTTTTGCAGCTTTAGATTCAACTATCAGATGGCCTGTTCTCCTGGGCTCATTTACCTTCCCATCAACATTATGGTGCAGAGGCAACCACCAAGTTTGCTATTTAGGCTCCAGGGCCACAATCGGCTGGCCCTTTGTACGCTGCTGGGGGCTGAGCACAGGGAGCACTTATCCCCTTGACCAAACATTCATTCCTCCACCTTCCTCATGATCTCTTGTTATTGTGCGGCTGTTTATTTGCATGTCTATATGAGTTCCTTAGGGTTCAGTAGTGCTGTGGTTCATCCCAGCAGCCACAGGACTTGGCACAGGGCTTGGAAAAAGCAAACTTTTTAATGACTGTGTTACCCAAAAAAGAACGGGGTTCATTTGCCTGGCAAGTAACAGACGAATCTCCACAAGAGCGCAGGTTTGGATTGATAGGAGTTACATCACTTGTCACAAGGGAGGAGAGCGCTAGGAGTATTATCCAAGCAGTGTCTCCCCAAGGGAAAGTGACAGGAGGGTTTTATGGGGTGGTGGAAAGGGGAGAGGGTGCATCATCGCATGCAGAGGAGGGGGCTCAGAGGTGCAGACGCAGTGAGTCATCACGCCAGCACAGAAGCACAGAGGTTGCATGTTATGATAATGAAGCTACAGCTCCTCCCGGGGTGGAGGCTTTAGCATGGTAACCAGGAAAGTTCACTCAAGTTCATCTATAAGTTGCCAGGGCTGTCGGGAGCTGCTTCCACCCAATTAGGTGATTACATTCCACACAGGATTTTAGGGGGGAAAAAAAACAGGCTGGAGGCTGTAAAATAGGCAGATTGCTCAAGTTGATTAAACTCCTATAGTCCCTGGAGATCCTCCATGTCTGCTTGCAACTAGAGTGTTTCAACTATTTTTCCTATTTTATTTTACATATCCAACATTTCCTCCTAAACCAGATTCGTCCCAATGATGTTGAAATATATTAACCATTCTCTCATTATAAATAAAATATACACAGAAGTCAAATCTCGCAGCTCTTCCTAGATACCTTGGTTGGGTAGCAACCAACTTACCTAAAGGATGTCTCTACTGGCTGTTTCCATTTCTCCATTGCTCTACTCATTCTTCATTATCCCAGATCTGGTTTCCGCCCCCTTAGCATCAGTTTAAAAAAAAAAAAATCCTATCGAGGTAAATAGTGTCCTACACATTTCTAAAAGCTCGAGGAAATTTTTAGTCCACATTATACTTGGATTCTCTGCAGTATTCTGCAATGTTGGTCAACTCCTCCCCCTTGAAATACCCTCCCTTGGCCGCTGTGAAATGAAGCTTCACCATATTTCCCCTTGACCCTCTGATAGCTTTTCTCTGTCTCCTTATCAGGGTCACCTCCCTGTAAATTGACATGCCTTTCCCCACTCCAATGTCACTTTCTATCCTCTTTAGGGTGGTTTATTTTATCTCATGGCACATATTACTGTTTGTGTTATACTGATTATCTTCCTTTTTAAAAAATTTTTAAATTATTTTGGAGACAGGGTCTTGCCCTGTTGCTCAGGCTGGAGTGCAGTGGCACATTAATGGCTCACTGCAGGCTCAACCTCCTGGGCTCAATGGATCCTCCTGCCTCAGCCTCCTGAGTAGCTGGAACTACAGGCATGCACCATTGTGCCCAGCTGATTAGCTTCTTTTCCAACCATAATGTAAGCAACATGAGAGCAGAAAATCTGCCTATTTTGTGCATTTTCCAAGTTCTACACACAAAATGACATCTAGGACATAGCCGCTTAAGGAAAATTATGTCTCTAAAACACATTTTTCCTCTAAGCTGAAGATCTGTAAGTTAAATTGGCTACTTCAAATTTTATGCTTAGATTTTCAAAGATACCATATATTTAACATGTTCAAAAGTAATCTATCATCCCAGAAGATAATACAGAGAAATATTTAGATCTCCTTGGGTCTGGTAATGAGTTTTTAGGTATGACACCTAAGGCACAGTTCCTGAAAAAAAAGAACTGATAAGCTAGATTTCATTAAAATTAAAATTTTCTGCTCAGAAAAAAATCATTGCCAAGAACATGGAAAGACAAGCCACAGGCTAGAAGAAAATGTTTACAAAAGGCATATTTGATAATGGAATGTTGTCTGCAGTATATTTTAAAGATCTTAAAACTTAAAAATGAGAAAATAAACAACCCAATTAAAAAATGAGCCAAATATCTTAACAGACACCTCACCAAGAAGATACAGGAATGGCAAATAAGCATATGAAAGGTTGTTCCACATCCTATGTCATCAGGGAAATGCAAATTTAAAACAGTGAGATACTGTTACACACCTATTAGAGTGGCTAAAATTCAAAACTCTGATAACACCAAATGCTAGCAAAGGTGTGCAGTAACAACAAGAACTCTCATTCACGACATGTGGGAATGGAAAAGGGCACAGACACTTTGGGAGATCGTTTGGTGGTTTCTTACAAAACTATGCAACCTCTTACCATATGATCCAGCAGTTGCACTCCTTGGCATTTACCCAAAGGAGATGAAGACACAAGTCTATGTAAAAACCCACATATAAAAGTTCATAGCAGTTGTTTTTTGTTTGTTTTTGAGACAGAGTCTCACTCTGTTACCAGGCTACAGTGCAGTGGTGTGATCTCGGCTCACTGCAACCTCTGCCTCCTGGGTTCAAGTGATTTTCCTGCCTCAGCCTCCTGAGTAGCTGGGATTACAGGCACGTGCCACCATGTCCCCCTAATTTTTGTATTTTTAGTAGAGATGGGGTTTCACCACATTGGCCAGGATGGTCTCACTCTCTTGACCTCGTGACCAACCCACCTCAGCCTCCCAAAGTTCATAGCAGTTTTATTCATAACTGCCAAAACCTGGAAGCAACCAAGATGTCCTTCAGGAGGTGACTGGATAAATAAACTGTGGTACATCCGTACAATGGAATATTATTCAGAGCCAAAACGAAATGAGCCATTGGGCCATAAAAAGACAGAAAAAATGTAAATACTTATTACTAATTGAAATAAGTCAATCTAAAGGGCTAAGTACTCATGATTCTAACTATGGATAGAGTAAAAAAAAAAAAAAAAAAAAAAAAAGGTTTTTCAGGGTTAAGGGAGGTGGAGGGATTAACAGGCAAAGCTCAGAGGATTTTTAGGGCAGTGAAACTACTCTGTATGATCCTCTAATGGTGGATATGTGGCATTATATATTTGCGCAAACCCATAGAATGTACAACACCAAGAATGGACCCTAATGTAAACTTGGGACTTTGGGTGATAATGATGCGCCAATGTAACAAATGTTCCACTCTAATGGGAGATGTTGATAATGGGGGAGGCCTTAGTCTAATACGAAAGGCAGTTACTATGTAAATAATCACACAAAGGTATTTCTACACCACTAGCTTGTAATCGGTTGCACAGACACACCACTAAGAGGTATGTCTGACCACGTTAAGGAGATTAGGGAAGACTTTCCAGGGAGGAAGAGATGCCTGAACTGAGAGGTGAGGGGTGAGTTGAAGCCTCTGGGTCCACAGGGAAGGGAAATGCCATTCCAAGCAGAGAGAACAGCATGGGCAAATGTAGCTTGTGACAGGGAGGGGCTGGCAGGCCAGGAAGGCTGGAGAACAGTGAGCTGGACAAAACTGAGCATGCGTATGTGTGTATAGGGTGTGGGTGATATACGGGAAATCTCTGGACCTTCCCCTCAATTTTGCAGTCAATATAAACTGCTCTAAAAAATAAAATCTGTTAAAAAAACTTCCTTATCACTACTAGAAAAAGAGAATTAAAAAATATTTTAGTAAATGACCCTATAATCTAACCTCTTGCATAAGGCAAAAATCTGAGGGTCACCTTTAATAAATCCTTTTCCCTCACTGTCCATGTGTAATCCCTCCACAAGTAATTCCAGCTCTCTCCCTCTCAATCACCACCACAACTTTGTCCGTGCTCTCCTTGCCTCACTCCTGGACCACTCTGCCCAATGGCCTGCCTTCTGCTCAGCCCAACTCCTGCACAGACTTTCTCCACAGTTTTGTCTGAGAAGAATCCTTTCAATATGCAAAATGGATCAAGTTGCTTCTAGCCCAAAGCCCTTCAGCATCTTTCCACTCCACTTAGGATAAAGAAAAAAAAAATCCTAATGTATTTCTCAAAGCCAGTTTTGCTTTCTCCCACCCCTCCATCTCCATATCACTCCAGGATCCAACCCCTTCCAGCTCACTGTTCTCCAGCCTCCCTGGCCTGCCAGCCCCTCCTTGGCCTGCCAGCCCTTCCCTGTCACAAGCTACATTTGCCCATGCTGTTCCCTCTGCTTGGAATGGCATTTCCCTTCCCTGTGGACCCAGAGGCTTCAACTCACCCCTCACCTCTCAGTTCAGGCATCTCTTCCTCCCTGGAAAGTCTTCCCTAATCTCCTTAACGTGGTCAGACATACCTCTTAGTGGTGTGTCTGTGCAACCGATTACAAGCTAGTGGTGTAGAAATACCTTTGTGTGATTATTTACATAGTAACTGCCTTTCGTATTAGACTAAGGCCTCTGTAAAGGGAGGTTTGTTTGGCTCAAACAGATCTAATACACTGTATAGCACCCAGCTGCTCAATAGATATTGGCTGAATGTGGAACTTTAAAAAAAATAGTATGAATTTTGAATGAAAGTATGAAGGCATTAACTCATTGACCATTTTCAAAGCATTTCCTTCTCATCGGACCATTACAAAAAATAATAAAAATATAGAGAAGTCAAAGTATTCACTTGATGAAATGAAATTAAAAACCAAACTGGAAAACATATATTGGCTCTACTAATTTTTTTTTTTGAGACAGAGTCTCCATCTGTCACCCAGACTGGTTTGCAGTGGTGCAATCTCGGCTCACCACAACCTCTGCCTCTGCCTCCTGGGTTCAAGTGATTCTCCTGCCTCAGCCTCCTGAGTAGCTGGAATTACAGGCACCCATCACCATGGCCCGGCTAATTTTTGTATTTTCAGTAGAGACAGGGTTTCACCATATTGGCCAGGCTGGTCTCAAACTCTTGACCTCAGGTTATACAACTGCCTCGGCCTCCCAAAGTGCTGAGATTACAGGCGTGAGCCACTACGCCTGGCCTTGGCTCTACTGATTTTTAAACTCTCTGAGACCCAGGTTCCTTCTGTAGGGACAGAGATATCTTTCTCTACAGATTGTTATGAGGATGTATACAATAATATCAACAAAAAATCTAGCACAGTGCCCAGTGTATTTGGTTGTATAGTCAAGAGAAATTTATTAGTGCCATTACTACCAATCCATGAAAATACGGGTCAGCCATTGGCACGTATTTCAGAAAGCTGAGCAAAGTACACTTACTTCAAGGGAGATAAACAAGAGCATTAATTTCCAGGAGTCATGACTTTTATTGTGTCTTAAACTTTAACAATATTGACCTGAATTCCTCTAAACCAAAGCCATCAATACTGCAGAATGTTTGCTCAGGTGAAGCTTTCAAACAGGATTTAGGTGAAAGCAAAAGGTTCCTAAAATGGAGTGTGGAAGTGATGTGAGATTCTTCCTTCATCTGCTTATCTTGGTGTCTGCCTACCCATCCATTGGCTCAAAACTTGAGTATTGAGTAACTGAGATACACCAGGCACTAGAGTTATGGCAGTGGAGAGAACAGAGTTCCTATCTGCATAGAATTTATACTATAGAAAAACAAAAACAGAAACAAAAACAAAAACATAAAACCCACAAAATACTCAAGTAATCATTCCATTCTAGTGCCACAAATGTTAAAAAATAAATAAAAATAGAAGAAAATATAGAACACTTAATTTGTAGATAGGGGAGGACCCGTTATATAATGATGAAAATAGGCATTTATATAAATTGTGGCTGGACGGATACCAGAACAGACTCTGCAAACCAATGTGAGGGAGCAGATTCAGAAGCAGAGCTCACAAAGGAGTGGGTGAAAACCATGGCTCTTGGACCCCTGGGTCAGGTTAGCGGAGGAACACGGTGTCAGGTAGAAGGAGAATAAAGCATTTTGGAAAGAAGACTTAAGCAGATGTTTGGAGAGAGCTTTTGCTATGCAGTCTCTGTTTACACCATCTCCAATGGAGGAGATCAAAGAAGTATCGCCTCCTTTTATCCACGTATAGAGGGCCTACTCAGAAAGCTTGGTATAGATTCCCATGTTTGGGGACCAGAGGCACAGGGATATTTCACTCCTCGGAAAGCTAAGGCAATCCCAGGCAACAAGAGGAAGGCTAATGCATCAGGATATGCTCAGATATTTAGAATTTGTTGAGGCAAAGGAAGCATTGCTGATGGACTAGAGGTGAGACACGTGGGGAAAAGAGTTGTCCTGGTGCCATTTTAAGGCCCAAGACTCCAGCAGGAGATTTCTGTGTGTTTGAAACATGTCCAATTACAAAATGGACATCCAAGGCACACTCAGTCAGCAGGGAGCCTCAGGAGGAGAGTCACTCACGAGGGACCCCCAAGGTTCCATTCTGACAGCAGCCTGGGGCTATGGCTCAAGCACACCATGACATCGGAGCCAATGAGATCTGAACACAAATCCCAGGCCCACCAGTTTACCTCCCTGAACCTCAGTTCTTCCATCTGCAAAACAGAGTATTAGCCACAGCATCGAGTGGTTGGGAAGAATATTTACATGAGTGGGAAAGCCCATTTTAAACAAGCTTATAGGCAAAAGCTTCAATACACTAAACTTCAAAGCTTAAAATGTCTGTATGACAAAAACTGCCTAAAACAAACTTAAAAGACAAGCTACAGACTACGGGAAGACACTTTCTACATGATATACCCAAAAATTGTCATCAAAGATGTGGTTGGCAGTAGACAGGAAATAAAATTATATAATGAAGGAGTAAATTATTCAAAGAAAAAGAAGCAAAAGTTGTAGATGGGAGATTCATGAAAGGGAAAACAAAAATAGCCAATAAACATGAGAAGATGGTCAACCTCCTTACTAATTAGGGAAATGTAAACTAAAATAGTACTACATTTTACCCTTCTTGATTGGTTTGAATAAATAAATATTTCCATAAATTGCGAGTGAAAGTTGAAACTGACACTTGGAAGTACCTTTTGGAAGTCTTTTTTTTTTTTTTTTTTAAATCTGCATACCCTATGACTACTTCAGCAATGTGGCTGCTTGGTAACTCCCTTAGAGAAACTCTTCACATGTTTTCACAAAGAGGCATGGACAGAAATGGTTACAGAATCATCCTCACTTGCAAAAGCCCCCAAACAGTGGCAGGCTAGGACATGTTTAACAACTGGCTTCCCCCAAACAGACCTGATTTGCAATGTTTGCTGATTTCCTGGCACACACAGCCCCACCATGGCAAATTTAAAGCTACTGAAATGAAGTCACTAAAGGAGATGGGATGTCCACAGTCAGCTCTTGTGAGTAGCACAAGCTGGCTGCAAGACACCACTGTTCCCAGTAGTACACATGGACAGATTGTGTTAAAGTACAAAAACCAACTACATGTTACCTATTAGTCACTGACGCACAGTAAGAAATGTAGATAATACATACCAACAAGTTAGCAATGGTTTCTTTAGGTCTTGGATTCGGGTAATAATCCATTATGTCTTTAGCCTTATTTGTAACATTCTCAAGGCGCATTTTGTTCTATTATATAACCAAATGAAGGAAGTAATGAAATTACCGCATAGTTAGCACTTATGAAGCAAAATTAGTACAAAAACAACATTAAGGAAATAGCCAATCAGTGTTGGTTCCTTTATTACCCCACCTCTCATTATAAGACCTCATGCATGCTGAGGGAAACCAATAAGGTTTGTTCATTCATTCATGAAATAAATTATTACTGAGTGCCCAGTTTGTACCAAGAACAACAAGAGAAGATGGTGGTGACTGAGGGGTACATCAAATTACCAAACTAGGAAGTTTTATAATCTGTCATTGAAGAAATGGACATTAAGGAGTAATTTCTATTACACAAAGGTGCAAATCTACCTGAGAAAAAGAGAAAGGAGGCATGCAGTAGATGTGGCCTTGGGGATATCTGGGGTGCTGTGAGGGAAGTATGCAGGGCAAGGTTTCAGAGCTAGGGAAGCCCTTCTAGGTTTATAAAACATTCTGAGGGATCTGGAGGAAAGGAAGGCGGGGGAAACAGAGGGAAAAAGCAGAGACATGGAATGATCATGCCAAGGAGAAAGTTCCTGGCAAGGTGTGCAGGTAAGAGAAAGCAGGAGATGTTGAGGAAATGGAGGAAGTCCACTGGGCTGGCACGTGTCAGGGTGAGCTGACGCCAAAGAGACAGGCAGTGCTGGGCTGGAGAAGCCTTGTCAGCCAGGTCCATTTTGATAATCAAAATAATTTATGATGAAGAAAGAATACAGGCAGATCAAAGTATTTTTCTTTTAAGAAGATAATTTTCTTTTAAGGAGAAAGCAAAAAGATAAAATTCCTCAAAAACAAACCACCCATTAATAAAATATCCTTAAAAATGTTCTAGAGCATGCATTAAAGATTATCTGACTTGCAGCACTTTGGAGCAGTGCCTGGAAATGTTAAGTGCACCCAGTAGGTCTGCAGTATACACAGATGTCCTGATTACAACGCTTGCCTATGCAGGCTGGAAGTCTGCCTAAAACAGGGTCCTGCCCAGCCAGTTTCATCTGAAAACACAAAGCATTTGCTTTTCTGCTTTCTCCACACCTCCCTGACAAGTCTCTCATTACCCACTGTCAGCCCGGCTTTCCTCTGGACATTTTGTCTTCATTTCCTTGGCCACAGGTCCAGTTTCTCTGTAGATGGAAACCTCTGTTTTCCTTTTTGTAAAATAAAAGAGAGAGATTCTTGCAGACAGGTTGTTCAAGCCTCTGCCGTCAGGATGTGTGAGTTTACAATTGCCATGTATGCCCACCCAATAGGAATCACAATCTCTGAATAATGGAGACTATTCTTTTTATTCTCTGCCTCATCTTTGCCCCTCGGAGTTGTTGAAGGAAGAATCTTTACTGACTGAGGGACCGATGCAGTGACAAATGAATTGTTCAGTTACTCAATCAATAAACTCATTCACTGAGCTCTGCTGGGGCTTGCACTCCCTCACTCTACTTCTATCTGCTTTAGCCCCAAAGCTGTGGCCCTGGACATTTCTCAGAAGTAGTTCTAGCTTGGTGGTATCTTCCCAGGAGACCCGCTTAGGGCAAGGAGGAAACTTGCATTTTTTTCAGAGTCATCCTGAGTACACTTCAACTAACTCCTCAGCACTGTTTACTAACACACCATTAAGACCTCTGTTTATAGACCTACTTTTGGAATCTGTGGTTGCATTTCTCTTTTGCCCTAGTTATATCTTATCTAGGAGGCTGAGCCCCCTAAAGCCACCAGCACATTACGTTGTCACCCATTTTCCTGTCCATCCCGATCATCCTGGGAGTTGGATGCCTTTGCTGAGTGCAAGCAAAAGGGACTTTTGTTGCTGTTGCTTGTTTTCATTTTTATCTCATTTAGTGATTAAGGCGCATCCAATACTCAAGTGGCAACACACCCAGTGGCACCATCAGAGTTGCCTGTGACATGACAGATTATCAACTATATCAAAGCGAGAACATCACAAACAGGAAACGTAGTTGTCAAATCATGCCAGGCCAAATGTGGAGCCTAAAAACACTGTGTCAGGAAGACATTCTCCAGAGCCTTGAGATGAGCATTTAAAAACAGAGGGTTGCCTCTCAGTGACTGCTCAACAGAGCTTTGCATGGGGGGTCCACATCATGAATCATCACCGAGCTCCCCTTACAAGCTGGGTAAGGATGCTTGAACTTCTGAGCCTGCCCACCCTTGGCAGGGAAGGCAGAGCTAAGGAAGTGAAGGTGTGGTCGGAGGTATCTGTTAGAGGAGCAAGGACTCAGTGATTCTGAAGAGGGGTATTCATGAAGCCTGGGAGGGTGAGCTGGATTTCAATCAGAAGTGAAACGATACAAAGAAGGTTGAATCCATGCCTTGGCCATGTCACTTCTCAGTCCCTTTAGAGCAATGAATGCCCAGATTTTATTTATTTAAAATAAGAACTTAGTGGTCTCAATGTGTCTATCTTTAACTTTTGCCTTTTTTCTTCCTGAAATGTTAGGGTTTGTGTGCACGTGTGTGTGTTTTGTTTGCCTGAATTATTGTTATTTTCTCTTGATTTCATGAGGAAAGACCCCACTTGAGTAATAAAAACTTGGTTTTGAAAAATCCAATTTGATTCTGTTGTAACTTATTTATTTTGATTTTTACTCCTGATGGCTTATTTTCTCATTGTAGCAGTGTTGGGTTAGGGGAGCAGAAACTGCTCTAGATATTTCGAGCAGAGAGAAACTTAGTGCAGGGATTTGGTTGCAAGGGTATTGGGGTGGGTTGGGAAAGCAAAAGTGGGAGGAAGATGTTGCTGCTAACACGGATTTAGGAAGCTGGTGTTCGCATGAGATGAGGAGACTGCAGCTGAGAGATTTTGATTGACTTGTTTAAGATCCTGCTAACCCTTCTTCTCATGAAGCCCAAAATCCAGGCAAGGGAGCAAACATACATGATCAGCCATGGAGATTGAGCCTCTCCTGCCTCTAATTCCTGCCCAGTTCTCACTATGTCATGCTGCCTGCCATAGATGAGTGACTAGGAGGCTCAGGGACCTGGAAGGGGACTTTCTCCATCTCCGTACCCTGCCGTATGTTCTTGGGATCTGAAAAATTTATCAAATATCTACTACCAGCTCTTTGAAACTTTTCAAAAACACCACATGCAGAGCTAGCTGACAATAGCCTGAATCTGAACAAACAGGTTGACTGAAAACTGGCTGGATCAAGGTAGCTATATTTAGACTAATAGAATAGCATGTCTTAGTGAAAGACTGGAACCTCAAAAGTCACCTATAAGCATATTTATTGACCAGGCATTTGACTAATGGAAGATATTTCTAAGGCAAGAGACAAAGACACTGGCAGAACTTAGGCATAAGATGCCCATCACACAAGCATTTATACAAGAATGAATGTCGATCCTTCTCAAACTCTTCCAAAAAAATAGAATAGGAGGTAACACTCCCAAACTCATTTTTTGAGGCCAGCATTACCTAGATACCAAAACAAGATAAGGCCATCCAAGAAAAAAATATATGGATCAATATATCTGATGAACATAGATGCAAATATTTTGATCAAAATACTAGCAAGCCTAATTCAACAGCACATTAAAAGGATCATATGCCATAATCAAGTAGAATCTACTCAGATGCAAGGATGTTTAACACATGAACATCTGTAAATATAATACAGTATATCAACAGAATGAAAGACAAAAACCATATCATCTCAATAGATGCAAAAAAGCATTTGACAAAATTCGACATCCTTTCATGATAAAAATTCTCAACAAATTAGGTATAGAAGAAAGAATAAAGACCGTATATTTCAAGCCTACAGCTAACATCATACTCAATGGTGAAAAGCTGAAAGCTTTTCTTCTAAGGTCAGGAACAAAACAAGGGTGTCCATTATTACCACTTCAGTTGAACACAGTACAGAAAGGCTTAGCCAAAGAAATTAAACAAGAGGAAAAGGGCCTCCGTATTTTAAAGGAAGAGGTAAAGTTTGTTTCTGTTGGCAGATGACATGATCTTATATATAGAGAAGCCGAAAAATTCCATCACAAAACTGTTTTAGGATGAATAAAAAAATTTAGTAAAGATGAAGGATACAAAATCAACATTAAAAAATCAGTCGTGTTTCTGTATGCTAACAACAAATACCTCCGAAAGAAATCAATAAAGCAATCCCATGTATAGTAGCTACAAAAACAATAAAATACTTAGAGACAAATTTAATCAAGGCGGTAAATGATCTATACACTGAAAATATAAGACACTAATGAAAGAAACTGAAAAGGGCACAGATACATGTAAAGACAGCTCATGTTCATGGATTAAAAGAATTAATATTGTTAAAATGTCCATGCCATTTAAAGCAACCTATAGATTTGATGTAAGCCCTGTCAAAATTTCAGTATTTTTCACATAAATAGAAAAAAAAAACTAAATTTCATATGAAACCACAAAAGACCTCAAAAAGCCAAAGCAATCTTGTGCAAAAAGAACACAAACAAAGGGAAAAACATTCCATGCTTATGGATAGGAAGAATCAATATCATTAAAATGGCCATACTGGCCAAAACCATTTATAGATTAAATGCTATTCCTATTAAAACTACCATTGATATTCTTCAAAGAACTAGAAAAATTGTTGTAAAATTCATATTGAGTTCATATAAAATTCATAAAAGAGTCCAAATAGCCAGTGCAGTGGTAATTACTTTACAATACATACATATATCAAATCATCACATTGCAGACCTTAACAAAGGGAAACACGTCTCATGTCATGGATTGGAAAACTCAATATCGTGAAAATGACCATTTCAATACTTGAAAATGACCATTTGAAACTGCCCAGAGCAATCTACAGATTCAATGTTATTCCTATCAAAATACCAACATCATCTTTCACAGAATTAGAAAAAACAATCCTAAAATTCATGTGGAACCAAAAAAGAACCTGAATAGCCAAAGCTATCCTAAGCATAAAGAACAAATCTAGAGGAATCACATTACCTGACTTCAAATTATACTACAAGTCTATAGTTCCAAATCAGGATGGTACTGCTATAAAAGTAGACACATAGACTAGTAGAAAAGAATAGAGAACTCAGAAATAAAGCCAAATTTACAACAAACTGATCTTCAGCAAAGCCTACAAAAAATAAATTGGGGAAAAACATCCTAATTAATAATTGATGATGGGAAAACTGGATAGCCACAGGTAGAAGAATGAAAATGGACCAATCCTCATCTCTCACCTTATAAAAAAATCAACCCAAGATGAGTCAAAGACTTAAATCTAAGTCCTGAAATCAGAACAATTCTTGAAAACAACCTAGGAAAAACTCTTCTGGACATTGGCCTATGCAAAGACTTTATGACAAAGAACCCAAACACAAATGTTACAAAAACAAAGATAAATAGATGAGTCCTAATTAAGCTAAAAAGCTTCTGTACAACAAAATAAATAGCCATCAAAGTAAACAGACAACTTATAGAATGGGAGAAAATATTTGCAAACTCTGCATTTGACAAAGGACTAATATCCAGAATCTACAAAGAGCTCAAACAAATTAGCAAGAGAAAAAATAATCCCATCAAAAAGTGGGCAAACGACAGGAACAGACATTTCTCAAAAGAAGATACACAAATGGCCAATGAACATATGCAAAAATGCTCAACGTAACTAATCATCAGGGAAATGCAAATTAAAACTACAATGAGATACCACCTTACCCCTGCAAGAATGAATATTATTAAAAAGTCAAAAAACAGTAGATGTTGGCATGGATATGGTGAAAAGGAAATGCTTATACACTGCTGGTGGAAATGTAAATTAGTACAAACTCTATGGAAAACAGTATGGAGATTTCTTAAAGAACTAAAAGTAGGCCTACTGTTTGACCCAGCAATCCCAGTGGTGGGTATCCACTCAAAGAGAAAGAAGTCATTATATTCAAAAATGTACCTGCATGCATATGTTTATTGCAGCACAATTTACAATTGCAAAGATATGGAACCAACCTAAGTGTCCATCAACCAATGAGTAGGTAAAGAAAATATGCTATATCCACAACATGGAATACTACTCAGCCATAAAAAGAATAAAATGATGTATTTTGCAATAACTTAGGTGGAGTTGGAGGCCATTATTCTAAGTGAAGTAACTCAGGAATGGAAAACCAAATACCATATGTTCTTTAAGTGGGAGCTAGGCTGTAGGTATGGAAAGGTATGCAGAGTGGTATAATGGACTTTGGAGACTCAGAAAGAGGAGAGTGGAAAGGGGCGAAAGATAAAAAATTGCACGTTGCGTACCACGTACAATACTTGGGTGATGGGTGTGGTAAAATCTCAGACTTCACCACTTTACAATTCATCCATATAATCAAAAACCACCTGTACCCCAAAAGCTACTTAAATAAAATTAAAATACAATTAAAAAGTGGTAGATCTTAAAAACATGCAATTTTTATTTGTCAATTATACCTCAATAAAGCTAGAAAAACAAAACAAACCAAAAAGCTGTCCACATCCTCATTCATAAGAAATGACATTGAAATCATATTCAATATAAGGAGAATGGTTAAAGAAATCACACCACATGCATTAAATGGAAAACTCTGAGGTAATTTAAAAGGTTTAGCTCTTAACATAATTAATGAAATAGCAACATATTTATAATCAATAAAATTAAAAAGATATTAATTGAAAAATTATCTCTGGGATCTTAAATAAATTCCTGACCATTCAAACTACAAAGAAACAGAAGCTCTTTCTCATGATGAAACAAAAAAAGAAACCTGTTTAAGGTGAAAGTGTCTTTAGATTTCATGTTCCTGAGTCAGAATACCAGCTTTGCTATTGACTAGTGACCTTAATCAATTCATCTCATGACTCTGCATCTGCAAGTTTCCCATTTAATCTTTAAATTCCTTTGGCCCTAAAACTCTGCTGTATTTCCCATATAAGTCTATTTCCTCTGGTTCATAGTCAAATACTTCAAGGCAACAATCTTCAGGGTCTGTTCTCAACGAAGGTAAACGGGCCACATAGAAGAGCTGGGTCATGAGAGATAATTCCTCACACATTCCTGATTCAAATTTCAATACCATCCTTGCTGGTTTTTTTTTTTTTTTTTTTTTTTTGGTTAAGAATCCCTAGCCCAGGCTCCTCAATGCACAAGCACAAGAAGGGCTGACGTCTAGCTCACAAAGACTCCAACCGAGGGACAGATTCCTCCATCTGTGCAAAAGGGAGAAAGGAACTATCTAACCTGCTAGCAAAGGCACTGGTCTGGGAACCCATCATGCTGGTTCTCTTGGTGACTTTGACATTGACTCTTTTGTGCTACAACTTTGTAGACAGCCAACGTCTCCTTATCTACAGAATATGGGTGCTGGCCTTGATGAATACCAGGCTTTGGATACTGGATCCTGTGTTGGGAAGAGAGAAGAATAAAACATAGTCCCTGACTTCACTGAGTTTGAATCTGCAGGGGCCAAGGGAGGAATTGGATATTTTTTACACAAATACACGCATACTTAAAGTCCTGATTGCCGCAAAACAGAGGTGCCTGTCAGCCAGGCCAAGGGGCACTTCCTGCGGGGAGTAGCCTGTGGGCAGAGTTCTGAAGGAAATGAAGGCGTAAGGAGGCAAAGCAGAGGGGAGACAGAGGGAGACACATGCAAGCATCCTGTCTTCTCAGTGTACATTAGCAGAGATGGCCCATCTATGGTCTGCACAAACCCATGGTTAGGAAGCAGAAAGCATCATAAGGAATGTTCAGATGAAATATTAAGGAAAGATTATGTCTTTTAAAGCAAGATTATTCCTGCCTGGAAGATAAAAGGCTTTGTGTAAGTGGGAGTGGAAAATTGAGCTGCAGAATTTGATGATCTGGTAGGAAATAAATATAAAAATTGAGGGGCAAAAGCACATTTGTCAGGTGTCACAGAAGAAGCAAAGGCAGCCTCTACCTGAAGGAACAGAAAGCAGCCCAGCCTGAGTGAAGGCATGCATCCGGTATGATTTCAAAAGTTGTATTTCAGAGACCTTGAAAATAAGGCTCAGATATTTGCTGCTAATGAATGCTTTTTAGTCTATATCAAATGCCTCTCTATAGCTTTTTTCACTGTGGACTGAGACTTCTTTGAAGTCCTCTCTGGTTCTTGTCTTTTTCTCTTAATTCTCTGGCTATTCCTCCTCAGGCATCCTCATCAACCTGTTTTTATCTGCCCACCCCTGAATGTTCACATGGCCTCAGAAGGCCTCGGCTGGCTTCCTTTCAAATTTCACAGAATCTCCACCTTCAAACTTATCCTCACGTCTGGCTTTAACCTCTGTGTATCTGCTGGTGACGCCACATGAATTAACATCAGTTCAGATCTTCCAACGAACCAGCTGAGTCCCCGGTGCTGGGCCGTTTATGCATTTTATTATATTGAATTATTTTTAGGCAATGGAGCTCCTTCTTTCCCAGCCCTGCAACTCAATCTTACATGGAAGTCTAATCTGTAAAACAGACAAACATAATTTTATGAAAATAATTTAGTTTATATAGTCCAAATGGGTAGCATTTGCTGAAGATAATCAATGAAACCATGAAGCTATTCTGGTTGACACGCAAGTTAGAAATCAAGAGCTATGGAGCCTTAGATAAGCAGTTCTTTATTTTTCTGACAGCATAAGATATAGTATATCTAACATCTACAAGCATCATTGTTTGTACATAGATATTTTGTGTGATATATATTTGATTCATCCCATCCCTTTTCAAAATCTTTGGTTCTGCTCTTCATTTTTACCCCCCATGGTAACTATTTCTCTTGCTATTACTCAAAAACCCTAAAATTGATTTTTTTAATAAAAATTTGGGATCAATTACTGTTTCAAAGTCCCGTTGCTTATCTAGCAAATGTTCACACTCTCTTCCTCATGAATACTAAAGCCAAATGAGAGGTATGGGGAGCTCAGGCTAAGCAATGAAATCACACATAGCCCAATTTGTCATGACCTGGGATGCCATCTGTTCTCATGTCATTGCACAACTCTGTGCTGAGCGGATGTGACCCAGCCAGGCCTGGCATCTGGGCCCCCCAAGTATAGGTGCTATGGAGGGGCATGTCTGCTTGCATCATGTCATGTGATCAGACGTATGCATCTGCTAAGTCACTCCCTTAATGCCACAGAGTTGAAATATGGAAAGAAAGGAAGTCTGCACAAAAACAGTTAAGAAATATAGCACGAGTCGATGATGGTGAGAAGGAGGGGCAGAGCCACTGCCATTTGAATATTAATTCCGTGACAAGGGCTTGCATGACCTAAGTAAATCTGCAACATGACCCCGCGAGACAGGGTCTACTCCTGCTACCATGCTCATATGTAGAAACTGAGGCACCGGGCACTTGCCCAAAGTCTCACCATTTTAGAGGTGGAGCCAGGATTTGAATAAAGACACTAGAAGTTATATTCCTAAAATAGGTCTTCACTGTATACATATTTACTAAAATAATAAGAAACATTTCATGCATTGCATTTTTTAAAACAGGTAACATATTTAAGAAAAGCAATTGAAATAACAAGTGTGTAGTTAACCTAGAGGCCAGTCCGTGGAACACTGTCTGAGAGACCCCTAAAAGTCTAATCTTGTCACTGCTGCATCAGTGTGAACGTCCAATGAGAGCTGGGAGCATGAAGAGAAGGAGGCTAGTGAGGATGCTGAGCAAAGGAAGGAATCTGGTTCTGCATCCGGCAGTGCCAGGGGCACAAGGGGAAGCTGAACATCTGAGAAGGAAGAGACAGCTCTGATGGATAGGACTTAAAATTTTGATTAGAGGCAGAAGTGAGGGTGGATAAGGGGTTCAGGATGAAGCTCAGGTCCATCTTGCTGGGCCAGCTGCATGGCAGGGCCATTTATCAACAAAGCTGATTCCCTCCTTCAGCAGATGCTTGCCACAGGTCCTGTTTCCAACACTACGGGCACAGAAGGGAACAAACAACACTTGTCCAGACCCAGGAGCTGGACCATCTGGACTTGAATCCTGCCTCCACGACTTAATACTTGGGGAGCCTTGGGCAAGTCAATGGGTTTCTCTATGCCTAAATTTCCCCTTCTGCAAAACAGGGACCTATTCATATAACTTATCATATAGGGAAGATGTGATGAGTTAAGTACAGCATACATATGAAATATTACAAATAACTCCTGGCATGTAAACACCACTCAGTAGTAGTGATCTGCTGAAAGTAACATTATTATTAAATTCAAGAGGAGATGCAGATGAAAAATAACTAAGCCCATATATAATAAATTAACTGAAGTCACCTAAGGAAAAAAAGAGTAAGGACTTGCATATCAACAAGTGAAACAGACAATCTATTCAAAGAAAAAACTGAGCAAGAATTCCTCTCTCAGAAGGTGACATTTGAGCAAAGACCTGAATTAATTAAGGAAACAAGCTAGACAAAGGTTGAGAGAGAAATCACCAAGTGCCAGACAAACACATACCCAAGTTTAGAAGCTCTGAATTGGGAATGAAGTTGGTGCATTCAAGAATGAATAAGAGTGACAGGGAAGAGGGATAGAAGATGAGTGTAAGAGGAACTCAGCGATGAGATGACCCCAAGTGAACCAGGACTTGCTAAGAAGTTTGGATTTCTTTTCCCATGGTTTACAGGATACGATAATATAGTAGTGACAAGCCATACTGAGTTAGAACCCTGAACCCACCTCTTATTATACCTTGGCTAGGCCACAGGCTTGTTTTTAACTATGAGTATTAACTTGTGGATTTTAAAAAAATTATTCCCAAGGAACACACAACGGGAAGGACAGGGGTATCAGGACCTCTGAAATGCAAAATCAGAAAGGGGAGTGTTCTCAGGGTAACAGTCCTGCTCACAGAGATTCTATACACCCCACACTGGGTCCCTTAGAGCCATTTCAAAAACGGCACCTGTAATCCTAGCTACTCAGGAGGCTGAGACACAAGAATCACTTGAACCCGGGATGTGGAGGTTGCAGTGAGCCGAGATCTTGCCACTGCACTCCAGCCTGGGCGATAGAGTGAGATTCAGACTCAAAATAAATAAATAAATAAATAAATAAATAAATAAATAAATAAAATAAACACTCTAAGTTTTGATGATCCCACTTCCTAGCAATTATATTAAAATATACCCAATTTAATCAATATGTATTATTTTCTATAACATGCATTTTCAAAATTAGTTACCTCCTAATAATCCTTGACTATCTGTTGCCTATCAAAGAAGGCCTAATCATCCACTATCATGAAAAGTAATTCTTAAATGAGGAAAGAGAAAATTTCATGTTTTTATTATGCAGATGAACCCCCTCCAACCAAACACAATGAGCCCAGCAGAGGTGGACCCAACTCCACCAAAACTGACACCCACTCACCAGGCCTCACCATTTTATTTGTGTTTGCCTTGGCTGCCAAAGGCAGGCTACCTGGAGTCTGCAAGCTGTCCAGTGGCTTAGGGAATGGTTGAGATACACATGCATGTATACATACACATACATACACACACACACACACACACACACACACGATCCAAATACAAAAATTAAGCTGCAGAGTCAAAATTACTAATGCTTCATTGAATTTCCTCAAAATGATAGTCCATTGGTCCCATGAGTCTTTATGAAAATGTCAGTGCATTTGAAGAGACCTTGTAGGTAGATTTTCTTACTTTGTAACATTTCTTGAGTATGCAGAAAAATCACAAATGCTTATGAATAAAGAGTTAGTTATCAGGAGGTAACTAATTTTGAAAACACGTGTTGTAGAAAAATGATACATATTTATCTGATTCATTTGTGGGAAATTTTAATATAATTAAAATTGGTATATTTTAATATAATTGCTAGGAAGTGGGATCACCAAAAGTGAGAGTGGTATGTATGTATGTATGTATTTATTTATTTATTTATTTATTTGAGACAGATTCTCGCTCTATCGCCCAGGCTGGAGTGTGGTGGCAAGATCTCAGCTCACTGCAGCCTCCACATCCTGGGTTCAAGTGATTCTTGTGCTTCAGCCTCCCGAGTAGCTGGGATTACAGGCACTATTTTTGAAATGGCTCTAAGGGAACCAGTGTGGGGTGTATGGAATCTCTGTGAGCAGCAGGACTGTTCCCTGAGAACACTCCCCTTTCTCATTTCGCATTTCAGAGGTCCTGATACCCGTGTCCCTCCCACTGTGTGTTCCTTGGAAATAATTCAAAAAAAAAATCCACAAGTTAATACTCATGGTTAAAAACCAGCCTGTGGCCTAGCCAAGGTATATATTCATCAGAGCCTGGAGACTGCCCTCCTGCCGTTTATGGCAACCACTATTCCATTTGCCTAACAGCCTCCCTAGCTCGGAAATAAAATCTATTTCTTTTCACGATTACAGTGCTTTCCACAAGCACCCGATGAAAATGCATCTGTGAGCGGGTCAAGAATCAAAGTCCTCTGCTGCAAAGGTCCGCAAAGATGTGGCTTTCACATTTAAAGCATTAAGACTACAGAATTTCTTCTTATAACTGTGAAGCTACCAAGGAGAAAAGACTAAATCATGTAATTATCCATCACTAGTATCAACCTATTAGCTACAATTTTAGAATTCCAAGGTTCTAGGAGAGCAAAGAATTTATCTTGTGCAGCCCCATGTGAATTTCCCCTTCAATATTTTCTCCCCGTGCCATTTTATGTCACTTTTTTTTTTTTTAGAGACTGAGTCTCGCTCTGTTGCCAGGCTAGAGTGCAGTGGCACTATCTCAGTTCACTGTAACCTCCACCCTCCAGGTTCAAGCGATTCTCCTGCCTCAGCCTCCCGAGTAGCTGGGACTACAGGCATGCACCAACACGCCCAGCTAATTTTTTGTATTTTTAGTAGGGGCGGGGTTTCACCATTTTGTCCAGGATGGTCTCGATCTCTTGACTTTGGGATCTGCCCACCTCGGCCTCCCAAAGTGCTGGGATTAAGGCATGAGCCCCTGAGCCCGGCCTCATTTTACTTTTAAAGTTTGACTTAGGAGATCTGGGAGTCAGGGTCAAGAAACTGACCTTAGCAAATGCCCATGGGATTCTGTGAGTCAGGACCTTGGGCCACACATTGAGGAACTCTGGGCTATGCGATGTGGACCCACGTGCTGTGGTTTGAGGCGCTACAGAACAGTTCTCCCCACACTGATCCTAAATATTTTCCATGAGGATAACTCAAATGCCAGGCATCATACTTCATTCTTAGTCTACCAGAAACCTTCTGACCAAAACAGAAAGCGGTTGTCTTGCCTCTATTGGTTACTTTGTTTTCTCCAAATAATCAGGATTTTTTTCTTTAAGTAACAGTTTAATGACTATGAGAACTCCAAACAGCATGGTTTTCCACTGATATTCTTTCTTCCAAAGCAGCCTATTTTGCCTAGCCTTCAAGAGCTCGATTTTCTTTTTTTTTCTAACTGCATGAAATTCAGCTTTCCACTTCCTTTTGTTCTTTGCTCCAAGCTCTGTCTTCAGATGTGGCTTTTCATCCACTCATTCAACAAACATGCATGAGATGCCTACTCTGCCCCAGGCCCTCTGCTAGGCACCAGCGGCCAGCATTGAAGAAAGCAACATGGTGCCAGCAACTTGGAGTGTGCATCTTAGCATCACCTTCCTCATGAAAGATTAACTTATATCTCTAAGTATCAAAAGAACAAAAAAGCTTTCTCATGTTAAAAAGACCTGGATGACTCCAAATAGATGCATACAATTTTATAACGCCCTTTTCATTGTGCATGGTCTCATACCATGCTGAACCCCTACTTGAAACCTTCGGTACAAGAAAAGTTCTGTGCTGTGGAAGACAACATCGCAGCTGGGCATCTCAGGGTTCAGAGAGAGCTCTGGACCAGTGCCTGGCACACAGGAGGCCCTCAAGAAACTTAGAACAAGTAAAACTCCATCAGGACTAACATTCCAGTCCATGCAACTTCCCCAACCTTCTGTTATAAAACTAAAATAGCCAGTGTTGATGAGGGTTCATCATGTCAGACTCCCTTTTCAGTGTGACATTTTTAATTCTCACAAAAACCACATGAAAGAAGTGTTATTATTATTATTATTATTATTCCCATTTCACAGAGAAGAAAAATGAATTCCAGGGAGGTGAGTGAGGAGTCTGAGGTCATCCAGTGTGAGTGCGGGCCCAGGCTTCTGATTCTACAATCTGTGTAAGCGGTACTCTAGAGACAGAGGTTGTTCTCTCTTCCACTCACAAGGCAAGCCACTCTGAAGCCTTGTGCTACATCTCTGGATGCATGCTTCAGGGGCCCTCCACTTGTCCCTCATCCTTAGGTTTGTTTGCTTAAAACTCATTGTACTGGGTGAAGTTTCCCATGCAGCAGCTGTTAATGCCACTGCCTGAGCAAGAAGAAGGTAGTTAAGTTAACCAGGGGACCCTGGAGCCTTACCCACTAGGGAACGAATGCAGGGCAGGGCTGTTGACTCCAAGTGAGCCAAAGTCATAAAGATCTGCTGGGGGAACCCTCCTCATTTCTGAGCAGATGAAGATTTGCCTTGATGACCTGCACCAGAAATCAGGACACCAGAAGTCAGGTGTGCCTCACAAAAGAGGGCACCTTGCCAAGGAGGTCGCCCTGAGCCCTGAGTCCCTGGGGCCTCCCCTCCCAAGCCCATATCACTCACGTTGTAATTGCCACACAATCTCTCTGTCCACACCCTGGTCTTTGGGCCCCATGAAAGTAGCACCAGCCACCAAGCTCACTGTCAACAGTGCCTCATACACAGCAAACTTTCAAAAGTAGAATTCTGTGCTGGGTAAGTATCTTAACAGAAATCACAACACACGCCAGTTAGAATGGCGATTATTAAAAAGTCAGGAAACAACAGATGCTGGAGAGGTTGTGGAGAAATAGGAACGCTTTTACACTGTTGGTAGGAGTGTAAATTAGTTCAACCATTGTGGAAGACAGTGTGGCAATTCCTCAAGGATCTAGAACCAGAAATACCATTTGACCCAGCAATCTCATTACTGGGTACATACCCAAAGGATTATAAATCATTCTACTACGAAGACACATGCACATGTATGTTTATCACGGCACTATTTACAATAGCAAAGACTTGGAACCAACCCAAATGCACATCAATGATAGACTGGATAAAGAAAATGAGGCACATATACACCATGGAATATTATGCAGCCATAAAAAAGAATGAGTTCATGTCCATTGCAGGATCCTGGATGAAGCTGGAAGCCATCATTCTCAGAAAACTAAAACAGGAACAGAAAACCAAACACTACATGCTGTCACTCATAAGTGGGAGTTGAACAATGAGAACACATGGACACAGGGAGGGGAACATCACACACCGGGGCCTGTCAGGGGGCAGGGGGCAAGTGGAGGGAGAGCATTAGGATAAATACCTAATGTATGCGGGGCTTAAAACCTGGAGATGGGTTGGTAGGTGCAGCAAACCACCATGGCCCATGTACGCCTATGTAACAAACCTGCACGTTCCACACATGTATCCCAGAACTTAAAGTAAAATAAAAAAATAAAGAAGTAGCCACTGTGCTAATCCCAATTAAAAAAAAAAGGAAATCACAATAAATGTGATTTCTAAGAGATTATTCCTGCCAGATGTGGCAGGGCGCGGTGCAAGGCTGTGGTGTCCTGGTGCGTGCACCTGTGCATGAGAATCCATGCATATGTGGGCTCCCAACAGGACGGGAAATCTATCAAGTACCCACATATGTTACCTGCATTGATCCTTCAAACATTTCTACAGGGTCATTCCTATCATCGCTATTCCCATTTATAGAGAGCTAAAGAGTGGCACAGAAGCTACTGGTTCAGGGTCACAAGAACCTGGGTGGACTCAGGTTTGGCCAACTTCAAACCCTACTTCCTAATTGCTATACTATTTCTAGCAGCTTCTGGACACAGATGCTAAGGCAGCAGACAACGATGTGTTATCAAATAACTTACGATGGGTGTGCCATCAGTGAGACCCGGATGGGGAGTGGAGAAGAAGGATAGGAAAAGAGAGGAAGACAGGCCTGGGTACATTTCAGAGGTCCTGAGAAGGGCGCTTCAGCCTGATTGTCAGGCACCTTGGGAGTGAGCCTTACCTCCCATCCTGAGAAAAGGGAGCTGGGTTTCCATGACCCTGTGTTAGTAGCCATTTGTTCACAACAAGGGTTGGGGTGAGGATGGGGGATGATGGGATTCAAACTCCCAGGGAAGTTTAATTATTGGACAAAATGCCTCCTGTTGTCTGGGATGGTCCTCCACAGGGAAGCCCCAGGTTCTGGGGACTGGAAACACATTAAAATAGGGTAGAAGCAGCACAGAAATGCAGGTGGGGTGTGGAAGGGGCTACGTGCTGCATGCCTATAGCTTGTGCGAAGGACGTTCAGTTGAGTAACTATTAATTCTGACAGGGGCAGGAGACTGCCCTTAGACCACCTGGTCACTGAAGGCTGCATGCATTCTTTCTATAAGTCCATTGGGAGGAGAGGCGGGAAAGAAAGAAAAAGGAAGGGGTAGGCATTCAAAGTTGAAGGAACTGCAAAAACAGGAGCTGAGATGAGTCAAGGCACATGACTGCACGGAGATTGATGGAAGCTCCTGAAGGAGGGCCCTAGTTGGCCAGCAGGTATCATGGCACAATCTCAAGGACAAAGGATACAGCGACAATGCTGGCTTGGCCCAAAGGAAGTGGGGTGGTCACCCATGCCCCTGGCAGAGCAGATTCCTGGCCTGCTCGGAGTGGAAGGAAAGGGCCTCTGGGCTTGGCGTTTCTGAGTTGACTAATGTTACCTGCCTGGAAGCCAAAAAGATGGAAGAGCCCCTTTTAAGTGCTTCGCTTAATCAGGAAGCCCACTCTGCCACACACCCTGCCGGCCACCCTGCCGGCCCTGGGTAGGATCTTCTGTGGCCCCAGGCTGGCACTTAGAGCCTGGGGGCTGCGGTGTTTTACCTGCTTAGAATTCTCCATGAAAACAGACATATTTGATATTTAGGTGCTTTAATGGACCCTGAAAAGAAATTAGATTGATTCATTTGAAGAATAAATGTCTGTCCCCCGCCCTCTACATGGTAAAACTCTTAAATGCTTCTACTTAATGGAAATGGAAATTACCTCTCAAAACATTACGAAAACTAATCATGGCAATTTTTATATGTTTCCACAATTTACTGTGCTATCTTTTCTCTTGCTTTGATGAGCAATGACTAGCAGATGCCTGTTTTGTGCCTAATCATTTACTGCAGTCTCACTCGACTTGAACAGACCCCTCTCCCAAGTATGATTCAACTGATCAGCCCCCTAAGGGAAAAAAATAACATCTCTAGGTAGGAAGAGACTGCAGAATCTATTAAATAGCAACATTGTGGCGGAAGAAAAGAGCCAAGGCTAAGTATATTTAACATCTGTTCACACAGACATGGACATACCAATTACTTTGTAACCCTGAACTCAAAAGAAAAAAACAAATCTGAGACCTGCAAAACAAAAGCAAGCCTTTGAAGAAAGCATAATTACATTTTAAAATGTCTTATGTCTGTTTTATCTTCCTGGAATACCTGAACTCTCACATTCAATTAATTATCATTCATCTTTGTATTTCTCAGGGCATAGTACACTTTCTGGCTTGTAGGAGGCATCTGAAAAATTTGTTGAACTCAGATAAATATCAGTTTCTATCCAAATGTCATACGCTTCACTGACAAGTATAATAAGTATGTTAGAAATAAGATAGACCAAATCAATTATACATACACACATATATATACATGTATATATTTACATGTATAGACATTTATATGTATAGGAAGACCACATGAAATTATATATACACACGCATGTATATGTATACATATGCATGTATGTTTGTGTATGTTATGTCTTCTGACTACTACAAAGAATAGTGAAAGTAGCATTCAATTTGAGTACTGAGACACACAATGAAGTTTCTGAAAATCCCCATCACACTTTTACTAAGAAAAATTTATGTTCTGTTCTATCTGCTTAACTAGCTGTTGGCAAGCCACATCCTATTGGCAGGCCTCCTCTTAGAAACTATTAGATGAGGCCAGGCATGGGGGCTCACGCCTGTAATACCAGCACTTTGGGAGGCCGAGGCGGGCAGATCACTTGAGGTCAGGAGTACAAGACCAGCCTGGCCAACATGGTAAAACCCCATCTCTACTAAAAATATGAAAATTAGCCAGGCATGGTGGCACACACCTGTAATCCCAGCCACTCGGGAGGCTGAGGCAGGAGAATCGTTTGAACCGGAAAGGCGGAGGTTGCAGTGAGCTGAGATCACACCACTACACTCCAGCCTGGGAGACTGGGAGACTGAGTGAGACTCCGTCTCGAAGAAAAAAAAAAAAAAAGGAAGAAAGAAAAAGAAACTATCAGATGAGACTGTACAACCCAGCTTTCCCTTGAATGTTTAGACCTCTTCTCTCTAAGGGTCCACAAGAATGCAGCAACAATACAAAAAGCCTATCACAGTCTATCATTTTTTTTTTTTTTTTTTTTTTGAGACAGAGTCTCACTCTATTGCCCAGGCTGGAGAGCAGTGGCATGATCTCTGCTCACTGCAACCTCCGCCTCCCAGGTTCAAGCAATTCTCCTGTCTTAGTCCCCCCGAGTAGCCGGGACTACAGGCATGTGCCACCATTCCCGGCTAAATTTTTGTATTTTTAGTAGAGATGGAGTTCTGCCATGTTGGCCAGGCTGGTCCTGAACTCCTGACCTCAGATGATCTGCCTGCCTCGGCCTCCCAAAGTGCTGGGGTTACAGGTGTGAGCCACCGCACCTGGCCACAGGCTGTATCATTCTTTACGGCCATTGTGGACACACAGATTAGCAAATGCTGCTGGTCACAGTCTTGGTCCTGAGCTGGTTGTCCCAGCCATTCCTGTATCCCACTCTCTTATCGTCCATCAATGTCCATCTTCCCATCTTACCTTCACACTGAATGTTCAGCAACATCCCTCCTGTTTAACCTTGGCACCTGACATGGTTTTGCTATGTCCCCACCCAAATCTCATCTTGAATTCCCACATGTTGTGGGAGGGACCCAGTGGGAGGTAATTGAATCATGGAGACAAGTATTTCCCATGTTGTTACTGTGATAGTGAATAAGTCTCATGAGATCTGACAGCATTAAAAAGAGGAGTTCTCCTATACAAACTCTGTCTCTCTTTGCCTGCTGCCATCCATGTAAGACGTGATTTGTTCCTTCTTGCCTTCCCTGGTGATTGTGAGGTTTCCCCACCCATGCAGAACTATAAGTCCAATTAAACCTTTTTATTATGTAAATTGCCCAGTCTTGGGTATGTCTCTATCAGCAGCATGAAAACGGACTAATACAGCACCCCTTCACCCATGCTATGAGGGCCCTCTGTCTCACTTACATCAAATCACCCTGTTTAAACATCCTTTCATCACCTTTGCCTTAGGAACACTTCTGTTGGCTCCATCTGCAAGCTTCCCTTGAATGCATAGTAAGACTTTTTATTAACTGATAAGATTAATAATAACAGCTGCATTTTATTTTTCCCATTTTGTATCAAGCGGTATGCTAGGGGCTTTGCCATCATGCTCTCAAATCCTCTCCGAAACCCTAGGCGAAAGGTATGACTATCCCCATTGTGGTTAAAAAAAAAAAAAAAAAAAAAAAAAAAAAAAAAACAGAGATACATGGAACAAAACAGCCAAATGAAATCATTTATTCCAACAAGATCATTCAAGTACTCAGTATCAAAGACATCATTAAAATCCAAATGTTTTCACTCCTCCTGGTTCTCTTCCAATGTTATATTTTTTTGCCTAAAGATATATTTTTCTTTTTTCCCCTCAGAAATGCATACAGATAATGGAAAATATGTTTGGATAGTTGGCCAGAAATAGGACTGCCAGAGTTTCCTCCCATCACTGTACATGCAGACGGTGCTTCCAATGAACGGCGAGAGTCTATTTCCGTTCCCCTGGGGCTGGCCTTGTCACCTGCCCTGAACAATGAACTGTGGAGGAAGCAACCCTGGGGTCAGTCTCCATCAAGCCCTTAAGTGGCCTGGAATCTTCTTCATTTTCTCTCTGAGGAACTCAGCTATCATGTAAGAAGTCTGATCACCCAGCTGGAGACAGAAGCCCAGCTGTCCCTTATCTGGTACAGCCACTCCAACCAAGGGGTCAGACACAGATGAGCGAAGGCATCTTGGCTGCTCCATCCTCAGCTGAGATCTCAGCTGAAGGTAGTGCATAAATGTCCCCAGCCTAGGCTGGCTAACTCAAAACATTATAAAAGAATAAGCCATTGTTAAAAGTCACAGGTTTTGGAGTGCTTCATAATGCAGCGGTCTCTAACCAAAAATAGTATAATTGGGAAATTCACCTTGAAGAAGAAATACAAATTCTGCACATCCCTCACCTCGGGCACAATCTCATTGTAAATTATTGCTGGTCACTGTGTTAGTATTCTGTTCTAAACCGTGTGTTACTATAAAGCTCAAGGCATACCAACTTCATCATAATTATTCTTCTGTTAAACTATACTAGAAAAGAAAATAGTTTTTTTTTATTTTCTTTGTCTCTGTGCAGCACTATCTCAAGCCCTTCTCTTCCCCCATTACTCGCTGGGCTCTGCCAACCACTGAGCATACTGCAGCCCTCTGGTCCTCACAGCTGGGGCCTGCCAGCTCCAAAAGATGGCTCGTTCGGTGACAGGACCCAAGCTCCTGTTGTCCACAGTCACAAGGAAGAAGCAGAGTCCTTGACAGGAGCCTGGGGATGGCTTTCATCAGGTCAGCTGTGGTGTTATTTCTGTTTCACTTCTAGGTCTCTCTCCGAGGCTTTTACCTTGACCCTGAGATCGGGTCCCTCAAACCCCTGATGATATGACCACAGGTAGGACTAACTGGCTACTTACCTTGTGCTAGTTCTTGTTCTGACATATGTATATTTATAACCTCTATGAAATAGAAAGTGTCCTTTTTATTTATAATTTCTAAGACAAATATCTATGAAGAATGCATTTTTATCCTCATATTTCAGGAAACTACAGTTCAAGCTGCTAGTAACACATCTGGGGTCACAGATATGTTGTTATCCAATGCACACTTATGAACACTGGTTCACGCAGGGCAGGGTCCAAATCTCCTGCTCTATCTGTGGACATCATGGACCTTCTTCTGTTGGAAGTAGGGTGGGGAAGGGGTGAAGCACAGGATGATAGGAAAGGAGGGAACTACTGGATTCTTAAATCACTCTGGATCTACACTGGACCTAGAAGAATGGGTGGCCTACTTATCAGATGCCTGATTCCTTCCCAGGAGAGAGGGGTGGAGGGAAAGAGGAGGAACACCTTGGAAATATGGCAACTTGACTGTTATTTAATGCTTTACTCTGCTCAGAGGCAAGGGAGAAGCCAGTGGCCATCAATGTCTTTCCTTTTGTAGATCACAGACTTGAGTTATCCTATTGCTCTGAAACCACAGGCCTCTTCTCATGTTCTATCATGTGGCCTGGGAAACCAGGTCCCCCTCCAGATGTCTTCCATGGTAAATTTAAGCAGACCACCACATCTACATTCCTGACTTGTGGGTATTCAATTGCATGTGATTCCTCTCACCATAACACATTGCAAATTCCAAATGAATTATATCAAGTGTAGCTATGACCAGTACTCTTAGCTCTACTGAACTGGATTTCTACAACATTCTTGGCTACTCGTACTTTATATTAAACAGATTTTGCACAGCTCTGTCTGTTTACTTTAATGCTTCCTACCCTCTACCCTACCTTTAAGTCTTTCTCCTTTTTTTTTTTTTTTTTTTTTTTTTGGAGCCCCGTTCTGTCACCCAGGCTGGAGTGCAGTGCAGTGGTACAATCTTGGCTCACTGTAACCTTCGCTTCCCAGGTTTAAGCAATTCTCCTGCCTCAGCCTCCTGGGTACTGGGATTACAGGCACCCGCCACCATGCCTGGCTATTTTTTTGTATTTTTAGTATAGGCAGGGTTTCGCCTTGTTGACCAGGCTGGTCTCAAACTCCTGACCTCAGGTGATCTGCCCACCTCGGCCTCCCAAAGTGCTGGGATTACAGGCATGAGCCACTGCACTCAGCCTCTCCTTCTTCTTAAGGTCTAGCTAGTCTACACTGTCCTCCCAAATTTAGTAACGCAAACTCCTAATAGCTCTACTAGTTAATATTATGTCTGTCTTTATTTCTGACACGGTAAGTTCTCTTCTGACTCAACACTCTGTGATAGACTACCTGCTCAGAGCCCTGGTTACCCACTTTGTACTCCAGCCTTCTCAAGATCAGGATCTGAGTTGTCCTTGGCAATCCTTCTCCTCAAGCTGGGAGCACTGCTCTCGGACCCCTCACGGTGTATGGAAAGTGCCACCAACACCACCTACTCACTCAGTCCTCTGTAGCTAGTTGATTCCCAGGTTCCCTTTAACAGGCTTCTCTACCCACCTGCTGGATGTCATTTCCTACCAGTGTCCTCCCTGACTTGACTTTAACCAACCCTCCACAGCCAGTTTATCTCCAAATACTGGCTGTTCCTGGGAAAGTGTATTTTTCTTAAGCCAGGTTCCCCTTGCCACAGTGTACACATATGGCCACCTCCAACTGTTGGTTTCCATTTTCAAAATTCGCTCATCCAACATTCACCACAGATGGACTGAATACGTCTACGTGCCTTGCACTCTGCTGTGCCCTGGCGAGCAGTGACAAAGGGAGGTTCGCCATTGGGGGCAAGTGCCCCATTGCCATTCTTCTGCTCACCTGTCTGCCCAGTGATGGAGGCACTCAGTCTGTGGGGGATCCTTGAAGACACCTTCAAGGTCACTCGGATCTGGTAATACCTAAGAAAAGAGAAGAGGACAGGCTGCTGAAGATCAGGCTTCTTAATGTTGACTTCTAAAAATACCTAGAATTAATCCTGAAAGCCATAGGAAATCAGGGAAGTTTCTTGGCAGCATGCACGATCACCTGGCATCAATGAGCAATGCATTTTATCAGCAGAGGTGGAGAGGGAAGCGACGGGGCAGTGTTGGAGATTGGAAGTTGAGTTCACTTGAGATCACACAAGACTGAACAAGGTTGGAGGTGGTGGGAATAGAGAAAAGAAAGAGATGGGTCATGTGACACAGTTTCATTAAATGATGTGGGTTTTATTTAGTCAAGAAAGGTTATTGTTATAGGAAAGTAGGTTATTTATGCACAGTGGAGAATCCATCTATAAATTGAGTTTCTATCATAATGCAACACAAAAACCACTTCCTTTAGTAATACAGCTGCTGAGTTATTCTTCTTGGGGTGTTGCCAAATGCATTTTTCCCTGTGTATTTCACCTTCCTTAATTTTAACACAGCACTCCCATTTTCAAATTCCACCATTTCAGGACAATGTGCAGGTTCTCCTGATGTCAGTTAACTCTCTAATGTGCTCTCTTTTGCCACAAGTACAGAAGCATCTTTTGAAGTTCTGTGCTTTGCAATTAATGACTTTTTGCTTGTAAACACTTGAGGACATTTCTGGCATCATCATTGTTCTCTTCTTTTACTGATTTGAAACCCATTGTGAAATGGAATGTGAATAAACCAAAGTGAAATATAAGGAAAATGGGCCATGAACACATCAGTCTCCCGTGGCTCATTGAGCTCATAGCTGGGTGAGTACCCTGCTATTGACGTCCTTGCACTGCACATACACTCATAGAATGTTTCTCTTGGCAGTCTCATGCTTGTTTTTAATGTATAAATGATGAACAAAAATGAAGAGAAAAGGGCACTGGCGCTGTACTCATAGCCGCAGCATGAGTGACACATTTCCAGCTGCGTGACTTTAAGTACATCACATAACTTCTCTGAACTTGTTCCTGTAGCTGTAAAATGAATATACATATATAGAGATGGCATCTTGTTGTGTCGCCCAGGCAGGCGTATAGTGGTATGATCTCGGCTCACTACAACATCCGCCTCCTGGGTTCAAGCAATTCTTCTGCCTCAGCCTCCCACGTAGCTGGCACTAGAGGCACGCACCACCACACCTGGCTAATTTTTGTATTTTTAGTAGAGACGGGGTTTCACCATGTTGGTCAGTCTGGTCTTGAACTCCTGACCTCATGATCCACCTGCCTCAGCCTCCCAAAGTGCTGGGATTACAGGCGTGAGCCACCATGCCCGGCCAAAATGAGTATTTTTTTAACAGTACCTGCTCTGACTTCTGTTTCCAGAAAGATGAAGTGACAGACATACTTTACCCTATTTTTCTCACTAAGCACAACAAAAACTCTAACCATATATAGAAAACAAGCAAATGAAGATTCTTCAAGGTGGAGAGGAAAGCAGACAGCTTAGGAACCTCAGGACCCAAGGAGAGATATGCTGGTGAGGCTTCTGCATTTCCTTTTGCCTCATATATCCCAGACTGGATACTGGAGAAGCCAAGAAGCCAGAAAAGCTAATAGCCACCAACAAGAAAATTATACAAAAAAAGCCCTCTCCCTCCAGCCGAAGGATCAGGAAGAGAACAGCCTAGCAAGACAGAAAACTTTTAGGCAACAGCTGTCTACTCCAGTCAAGAAACAGAAAACACTGTGGGCCCACCTCCACCACACCAGCAAAGGCAAAGTGGGAAGTCTAGACACCCGCCATCCCCAGACTGCATGAAAACACTGCATCCCCACCCAACCTGCCAAGGGAAGGACTTCAGCAGGGAGCCAGGCTTCTATCCCTAACAGATGGCAAAGGGAACCCCACCTGTTCAGCTGAAGTGGAGACCATGTGGGGATCCTGGACCTCCACCCACCACCCCGCAGTAATGAGGGCATACATATGCCCATGTGATTTTCACAAAGGTGCAAAAGCAATTCAATGGAGCAGAAATCGCCTTTTAAAATAAGTTGTCCTGAAGCAATTGGCTATCCATAGACAAAATAACAGCCACTACCAAACAAACAAACCTCAACTTTAATTTCATATCTTATAAAGAAACTATTAATAACTCAAACTAGATCGTGGACTTAAATGAAAAATATGAAACTATAAAACTATTAGGAAACAGAGAAAAGTTTTAAAATTACTCATTTTTTCTTTCTTTGAGACAGAGTCTCGCTGTGTCACCCAGGCTGGAGTGCAGTGGTGCGATCTCGGCTCACTGCAACTTCCGCCTCCCGGGTTCAAGTGATTCTCCTGCCTCAGCCTCCCAAGTAGCTGGGATCACAGGTACCCACCACCATTCCCGGCAAATTTTTTTATTTTTAGTAGCGACGGCGTTTCACCATGTTGGCCAGGCTGGTCTAGAACTCCTGACCTCAGGCAATCCACCTGCCTTGGCCTCCCAAAGTGCTGGGATTACAGGCGTGAGCCACCATGCTTGGCCTAAAACATACTCTAAACACAGAATTAAGCAAAGAGTTTTTAGACTTGGTACAGAAAACATGAACCATAAAAGAAAAACATAATAAATTTTGTTTGTTTTTTTGTTTATTTTGAGAGATGAGGTCTTGCTATGTTGCCCAGGCTGGCATCAAACTCCTGGTCTCAAATGATCCTCCCACCTCGGCTCCCCAAAGTGCTGGGATTACAGGTGTGAGCCACTGCACCCCGCAGATAAATTTTAGTTCATTAAAACTAAACACTTTTGTGCTGTGAAAGACACTGTTAAGATACAAGCTACAATGTGGGAAAAAATAGTTGCAAATCACAGGCAGTGGACCTCAGTATCTGTGTGTTCTGTATTTGGGAATTTGTTTCCTTAATAAAATTTGTTTTAGCCCCAAATGCAACACTCACAGCACCTTTGTGGTCATTCACAGACATGAACACAGTGGTAAAAAGTTTGAATCTTCTGACACTCAGGTGCCCAACTGAGGTTAAGCAATACTACAAACAAGTATCCCTTTTGCAATTTATTTAGTCCCACATGTTTTTGTACTCTGTGCTTTTTGTTGGTGATTCCACTGTTTGAGATGGACCCCAGGCATTGTACTAAAGGGCTGTCTAGTGTTCCTAAGGGCAGGAATGCTGTGATGTGCCCCATGGAGAAAGGATATGTGTTAGATGAGCTTCACTCAGCTATGAGTTATAGTGCTGCTGACTGAGATCAATGGTAATGAATCAATAGTACATATTAAGTGTGGGGTATCTTTAAACAGAAACACATAAAACAATATTATGTATTGATCAGTTTGGCAGAAATGTGACCAGAGGCTCACAGGAACCTAACCCTGTATTTCCCCCAGGAACAGTGGTTCAGCATTTGCTAATTCAGTATTCACAGTAACTTTACAGAACATACTACTGTAAATATTGAGAATTGACTATCTGACAAAGGACTATTATCTAGGATATACAAAGAACTCTTGGAATTCAGTAGTAAAAACAAACACACCAATTAAAGAGTGAGCAAACGCAAGAAAAATTTCACCAAAGGGGACACACAGAGGGCAAATAAGCTCATGAAAAGATGTTCAAATGTTTATACACACAAAGTAAAAACTAGTATCAGTGCAGTCTCTATTAAAATGTCAGGTCAGGTGTGGTGGCTCATGCCTCTAATCCCAGTACTTTTGGAGGCTGAGGCTGGGGGATTGCTTGAGCCCAGCCTAGGCAATATATGGAGACCCCATCCCTACAATAAATAAATAAATTAGCTGGGTGTGGTGGCACATGCCTGTAGTCTGTAGTCTCAGTTATTTGTAGGGCTGAGGTGGGAAAATCACTTGAGCACAGGAGGTTGAAGAGGAAGTGAGCTGAAATCACAAAACTGCACTCCAGCCTGGGTGTCAGGCGGAGAACTTACCTCAAAATAAAAAATAAAAAATAAAAAAAAACAATTTCAAGGGCATTTTTTATACAAATAGAGAAAATAGTTCTAAAATATGTATGTAACCACAAAAGATATTAAACAGCTATAATACAATCTTGAGAAACAAGAAAAACGAACAAGGTAAAATGGTCACTTACAATCAAAAGAAATTATTTGCAAAAATATGTCTGATAAGGGATTAGTGTTCAAAATAGAAAATCATGCAACTCAATAGCAGTAATAATAATAATAATATTCCAATTTAAAAGGACAAAGGACTTGAATACACATTTTTCCAAAGAAAACATTCAAATTACCAACATATTTGTGAAAAAGTACTCAATGTTACTAATCATCAGAGAAGCACAAATCAAAACCACAACAACACAAGAAGAAATAACAACAAAGACAAGAACTAACCAGATCTGCACCTCCACCTTCATTGTGGCATTAATCACAATAGCCCAGATACAGAAACAACATAAGTGCCCAGTAATGGATCAATGAATAAACTGTGGAATACATATCAATGTACACACACACACACATACACACACACGCACACAAACAATGGAATGTTATTCAGCCTTTAAAAAAAAAAAAAGAAGATACTTCCATTATCAACAACATGGATGAAAGTGAAGAACATTATGCTTAAGTGAAATAAGCCAGATACAGAAAAAAAATACATGATCTCACTTACATGTAGAACATTTTTAAAAAAGGAAGTCAAACACATAGAAAGAGAGAATAGGATGATAGTTACCAAGAACAGAGAAGGGAAAGAAAGAAGAAATGGGGAAATGTAGGTCAAAGAGTATAAACTTGCAGTTATATAGTATAAATAAGTTTAGAGATCTAATGAACAGCCAGAGGATTATAGTTAATAATATTGTATTATATACTGAAAATTTGCTAAGAGAACAGATTTTAGATGTACTTACCACAGAAAAATTTAAAATAAAAAAAGAAGGCCACTTTGGAAGACAGTAGATGTGCTACTCTGCTCACATATAATGATCATTTCACTGTATATTTGTTTATCAAAACATCATGTTGTATACTTTAAATACATACAATAAAATAAATGTTTAAAAAAGATATTCAACATCATCAGACAAAATACTAATTAAAACCACAATGAGATGCTACAATTCACTCATCAAAATGACTAAAATGAAAAACATTGACAACACCAGATACTGGCAATTATTCAGGCAAAGTGGATCACTCACACATTGCTGGTGGAAATGTAAAATGGATCAGCCACTCTGGAAAACGTTAGCTAGCTTCTTTAAAAATTAAACATACAGCTGGGAGTGGTGGCTCACGCCTGTAATCCCAGCACTTTGGGAGGCCAAGGCAGGTAGATCACGAGGTCAGGACATGCAGACCATCCTGGCTAACACGGTGAAACCCCATCTCTACTAAAAATAGAAAAAGTTAGCCGGGCGTGGTGGTGGGCACCTGCAGTCCCAGCTACTCGGGAGGCTGAGGCAGGAGAATGGCCTGAACCTGGGAGGCGGAGCTTGCAGTGAGCCGAGATCGCACCACTGCACTCCAGCCTGGGGGACAGAGCAAGACGCCATCTCAAAAAAAAAAAAAAATTAAACATACAACTGTCAAACAACCCAACAATTGCCCTCCTAGGCATTTCTCTTAGAGAAATAAAAACCTACTCATGCAAGAACTTGTTCAAAATGTTTAGAGAAGCTTTATCCACAATACTAAAAACTGAAACAACACAGATGTCCTTTAGTAAATGAATAAACTGTGGAAACTACTCCTCAATAAATAAGAATGAACAATTCATACACAGAACAATCTGGATGGATCTCCACACAGTTGTGCTCAGCAAAAGAAGCTAATTTGAAAAAGGTGTACATTTCCATTTACATGGCAAGTTTAAAGTTGCAAAATTATGAAAATAGAATACAGATTAGTGGCTGCCAGGGGTTGGGGAGTGGATGGGAGAGAGAGGCAAGTGGGTGTGGCTATCAAAGAGCAACATAAAATGTGAGATCCATGTGGTGATGAAAATAATTTGTATCCTGACTGTCCATATCAATATCCTGACTGTGAAATTGTACCATAGCATTACAAGATACTACCATTAAGGAAACTAGATAAATATTATATGAGATGTCTCTGTACTACTTCTTAAAACTGCATGTGATTCTACAACTAACTCAAAATAAAACATTTAACTGAAAAACATAAAAGGCATCTGTCCTGTTCAACAGGAAAATCACAGTGATCAGATCTATTGGAAAGGATAAGGCTCCATACCAACTGGAGAAAACGCAAACGCCTACAGGGGCCAGGCAAATTACAAAAATGAAATTGTAAGAAAGCCTTAAGTTCCACCAAATCTATCTTTTTATTTTCTGCTTTTGATGGATATACGAGTCCACAAACAATAACCTACCATTAGAAAATCCCAGTGGAAGCACATTTACAAATGACCATGACATGTACCTCTGTGTGAGGGCAGCGGTGGCCGCCTTGGCCACAGGAGCAGCTGCTACTTAGCAGTGGCTTATTACGACCCTGCAGAAATGCTGACTGCATGTTGCTAGATCTTTCCATTTTTCAGGGGAAGACAGAAATTTAATTTTGTAATAAAACATCTTTAAAATGCTAAATATTGGTTCACAAATCAATGGCAATGACAACAGCAACATCAGCAACCGTAAAAACAATTAGCAGCGGCAGCCATGGCCACAACGTTAGCAATAAAGCACTGTGTCAACAAGATAAAACACATTTGCAGACTCAATCCTCATGGGCCAATAATTGGCAAACCCTGATTGACACAAATAGAAGATGTTACTTTTAGTGTTTCTTTAATAAAAGATCTATGTATTTCAGTAGTTTCATGAAGAAGGAAAGGGACACGAATCCCGCCAGCACCACCACCAACTGTCACATTGTAAGGGTGCCTTCTCTGAACATATTAATACAATGAGTCAGTCATTGCCAGGGGCTATGCATCCCTCTCCCATCCCACTGCACTTGTAGTGGTTATAGCTATGCTCAAGATTTATTAAGCATTTATGTGGCAGGACCTATACTAGCAACTTCCATGTATGCAATCTTGGTTGATCCCCCATAAATCCTATGTGAAAGCAAGAAGCAGCTCAAGAGTAAACGAAGGAAGGCATTGAGCTATTGGAAAGATCTAACCAGTTATCCAAAGCCACAGAGCTGGCAAAGGGCAACCAGGATTCTAACTCCAGAGATGGGTGTTTCCTTTTCCCTGATACACCTCATAGGAAGCACATTTTGTTGTATAGCTAAGTCTCTTTTATGGCTGATTCCAAAGTGCTCTCGAATTGTTTCTTAAAAGCCCTTGATGCTACTGAATCTTACTTCAAGAACTTAATTATATTGAACTTCAGATGCTTTATAGGAATAGGGTGAAAGTTTACATTTCAATTAGGTTGACCCATTCAGGTTCTGTCCTGATTAAACAGAATGCTAAAACTGCTTTAGTAATTCCCTTTTATATCATGGGAAATTTCTACCAGGTCATAAATCCATAAACCACATATTCACATATGATGTGCAAGATACTGTTTGATCCCCATAGGATGTCTTTAATGTACTTACCATGATTTCTGTCTTAAAGATGGGAAAATTAACATTTAGTGATAAAGATTTGTGCAAGTTCACAGACTCAGTAAGTAAATCTACAAGTTTTTTGTTGTTGTTGTTTTGTTTTTTTTGTTTGTTTGTTTGTTTTGAGACAGAGTCTTGCTCTGTCACCCAGGCTGGAGGGCAGTGGCACAATCTCGGCTCACTGCAACCTCCGCCTCCCAGGTTCAAGCAATTCTCCTGCCTCAGCCTCCCATCTAGCTGGGATTACAGGAGCAGGCTACCACACCTGGTTAATTTTTGTATTTTTAGTAGAGACGGGGTTTCACCTTGTTGGCCAGACTGGTCTTGAATTCCTGACCTCAGGTGATTTCCCTGCCTTGGCCTCCCAAAATGCTAGGATTACAGGCGAAAGCCACTGCGCCCGGCCTCCAAGTATCTTTTAACCATCTTAGAGCTATCTCCTACTACCTGGGGTCAAGTAAGTAGTCATAAAGAAGGGAGCAGTTAGCTTAAATTGTTGGAGAATTATCAAATGGAAAAATAAGATGGGCCATTAGTTTCGTCAGAATGGGGAAAGAAGCTAGGAGGTGGAAAACTTCAGGCAGTATGCTGATGTGTTTCAGTGGCCTAGATTTGCACAGGACTCCTTCTGGGATATAGTAACAAAAACAGTCACCCTTTATTGATTTCCATCTGTATGACTGGCACTAAACTATGCCCTTTACATAATTTGGTAGGCATAATAATACCCCCCAACCCCTGACATATACCTCCTAATGTTCAGAACCTGTAAATATGTTGGGCAAAACAGAATTAAGGTTGCAGATGAAATTAAAGCTGTTAATCAGCTGGCCTTGAAATTTGGAGATTATTCTAAACTTCATGGGTATACTCAATGCAATCACAAGAGTCTTTTCCTTATAAGAGAAAGAAGGAGGCAAGAGACAGAGAGAGAGGGACAGAGTAGTGCAATGTGAGAAAGACTTGACCAGCCATTGCTGATCACCAGCCAAGGGATGTAGGCAGCCTCTATAAACTGGAAAAGATAAAGAAATAGACTCTTCTACTGCATGGAGACTCCTCTAGAGCCTCCCCGCAGTAATACAATCCAGCAGAAATACTGACTTTAGCCCACATTTCAGAATTCTAACCTGCAGAATTCTAAGATAATAATGTTATGTTGTTTTAAGCCACTTAGGTTATGGCAATATATTATAGCAGTAATTGTAAACTAATGAATACAGGCTTTCAAATTTCCTCCTCATGACAAAACCAATAGACGGGAATAAATATCCTCATGTTAACAACACAGAAATTGTGACTCAGAGAAGTTAGCTAATTTGCCCACAGTCATGTAGCTAGTCAATGGATCGTTTAGGGATTAAAATGCAGGGCCATTTGGCTAGCACCAAGCTTATTTTAGGGAAGGCAAAGCCAGGTGCTTTAACATTATAAACCCACCTCAATTTCCTCATCACTCTTATCACAGGAGCCCAGCTGGATTCTCGCTCTGATCATTAATTTTCTAATATCGTCTCTCGTTTCATGTATTTCATTGTTTTCTCAAAAGCACCTTGAGAATAAGAATGCTACTATTTACTTCTTTTGTATTCCTTAGAGGTCTCACAGCTGTGCCAGAGAGAGAAAAGCAACTAATGAACATCTGTTCTCAGTTGATTAGAGAAATATCCATTACCACCAGCCACTGAAGGAGACAAGCCAGGCCCCATTCATCTCTGTATCCCTAGAAACTAAAAGAGGACTGATGTGGTTGGCATTCAATAAATGCCAGGTGAAGGAAGGAATAAGTGAAAATTCTAAAAATAAAGATTTCCCCAAACAACGGTGTTCTACAATCCAATCCTACTATACAATTCTGTGAGTGATAAAGAATCCACATGCAACTTTTGTAAAATGAGGACTAATATTGTATAATGGGAATACAGAAATCTGTGACATTTTGTCAAAATAATTTTTCATAGCAGTATAGCATGAAACAACTGCTCTGACTCAGGGGCATCTGACATGACCTAAAATACAAATCATTATTATGAAAAGTCAAACACAGATACTTTGGAGTCTGAACACCTAGGTCCCCAAAGTCAGGCTGGAAAACTTAACGCTAGTAACTTTCCCTCCCTGAGCCTCTCTTTCCTCATGGGCGAGGAAAGCCATACTGGTACCAGCCTTGCAGAATTATTGTGAGGCAGGAACAGGAGCATCCATGGCAAGCATGGGCGCGGCACGATGCTCAACCCCATATTTCATTAAAGATATAACGTCTTCATTGCTATTCCCTAAGACATGTGTGACACAGCCTCCCACCTCCATGATCCCAGTCTATCCTCCAGCATCACAGCTGGGATGAAGCTGGGAGAAGACATGATGCTTTTGGTGGGACACGTTTCAGGGATGCCTGCGGGATACAGTATATGATTATACCAAACAGCACACTCAAGATGTAAATGGTCGGCTATGATATGGGTGTGCCCACACGGCTGGGTGAAAATTATCTTTGAGACTTGTGAAGCAATATAGCATTTTGATTAAGAGGGTAAGCTCTGAAAATCTGCCTGCTTCTGAATGTGTGACCTTGAATAAATCACTGTCACAGTATCCCTGTGCTCAAGGTCCTCATGTATAAATGGGGATAGTAATGATAGTAATTTTCCTCATAGTGCCATTATAAGGATTAAATGATTTGTAATATGCAAAGTGCTTATAATGCCTGGCAAGTATTGAGTCTAAATGAGTGCTTTTTAATAATAGGTATAATAAAAACAGTGATGATGAAGATGGCTTTATGAAGGCACCTTGGGCACCCAGCATCACACTTGTCACATGATAATGGAATGACTCCCCTCTTTCTGTCTGTTCACCCAGGTGTCGAGGTCCCTGTGAAGAGGAGTGAAGTGTCCTTGCTTGCACCTCAGGAATTACAAGAGAGCTGCACATGCTGTGACTGCCAGCAAAGGTCACTGGAAAGTGTGAGCATGACTCTCTCAAAACCGGTCTTGTGTACATGAGCTTCAGGAGGGAACCACGGAAGGCACAATGGAGACAGGCAAACATAGACTCAAATTCCCAAGGATTCAAAACTTGCAGAGGCTCAGTTCCATTATGTTTAAAGTATACACTGTAATATGAACGTGCAGGGGAACTTTATTTTTAAATGACAGTGAAAACATTGCATATGGCAGGGACTCTGTAAATGGTAGCCATGATCACAGCTTCCCATAAAGCATGTACACATTTCTATAAGCAGCGTTAGTGGAAACTCAAAACAGCTCCTCTGCCCCACACCTGACAAGTGTGGTGCCTACTTAAGGGCAAGTTGGCAGAGGATCAGGATATGAGCCAAGCTTCCTCTGTTCTGGCTAGAGGAGGAGACCCTCTCCTGTGCTATATTGTTCCCCAAAAGGCTGAGTCAATTTAGAGTCAAAACTAACTCCAGATTGCTTGGTACTGTAGGTTTTTCCAGTGGGTTCTGAAAAGCCCGATTAAATACTGGCAGTCCTGTCCTCGGTCTTGTCCTAACAGTGGGACACCATGACAGAATCAGCAATAAAGCAATCAGTGGCTTTCTCTCCTTTAAAAAAGCTAATGCCCCATAATCTAATGATAGTCAGCTATGGGGAAATTGCATGAGGATTTATAAATAACTAGAGAGGTGAAATATTTTCTTATATGGCCAGGTATGATAAACATAACCTGCCCTACCTCCATCTTTATAAAGAACTGCCATTTGCCTACACGTCACCTAATGAGCTGTCACACTGCTCTTCCCAGTCTCTTTGCCAGCAGGACACCTGGCACCAACTGGAATCCCAGCCTCACATAGCTGGCCCCCACCTGACAGGGGAAGATACTGTGATGTGGAGGTGAAACTCTGCCCTAGCAGGAAGGCCTGCAAAGTCCTGCCAATAAAAGAGGCCTTGGTGTTCCAAAAGATAAGAAACAAAAAACCAATGAAATGACTAATATATTTTTACTACACAGTACGCACTCATAGGTTGACAGTATGCACCCACCACTGTAGGACTATGAACCATTCTGTTGCATTTTATTGGCCTCAATGGCAATTACTGACATACTTTTCCAAGGAAAGTCCACTCCAATATTTCAGCAGAACTTGTCTGGATACTTTGATATAATCACAATATAATAATTCATTCAGATTCCACCAATGTTTACTGTGATGATCCTCTGCATTTCTCTACCCGCATTCTCCTTATTGACCCAGAAGGTTCTATGTGGCTCATGCTGAATTTTCTGCTCACTATCCATAAACTTCTCTTTCCTTACAAAGCAAAGCCAGGTTTTCTCAGGGGAATTACTATACCTACCTAAAAATACCCACCCTTTGCTGACTCCCTTGCAGCTAGGAGAAATCTCATGACCCCCTCTTGGCTAATGAAATAAAAGTGCACATTGGCAGGTAAAGCAGACAGGAAATGACCCTTGGGCTGTTTGTCTCATCTCTTAATTTGTAAATATATCCAAAAATATAATTGTGGTTGTTAAAGCAGCCTTTCTCCTGCCATGAGTATTAAAAAGCCATTTGCTAAGCATGGAAGAGCAGAAAGAGAAGTCTGAGTCCTTACTGTCCCTGGTGACATGGTTGTGCTGTCTACTTCTGTGTTTCTTGTGGTATCTTGTGCTAGTTAAGCCAGGGGAAGTTATATGCTTGATTATTTGAAACCAAACACACCTCTTACTGCAGGATCTGATTGCAGGACCCTCCTGGGCCATACTTTGTGTAGGTGAAAATTCAGAAGAGTTGACACAGACAGTCTGACTTCTCTCACTGCCTTTTTTTTCTGAAAATGGAAAACTCAGCTTTACCTTGCATAAGAGCCATTAAGATGTAAGAATCTAGGTTGGACTTTTGTGTAGCAGCAGATATTTTTTATATACCATAATTGAAGGTTCCTTAATGGAAAACAAAGGCTGTCTTCATGTGGCTGAACCTAACTCCTTGGTATTCTCCAACAGGGCTTGGGGCCAAAGCCACAGGTGGCAGGAAAGTGCTTCTTTCTTAATTCTCTGTGCACATATCTGTCCAGGAAACTTGAGGGTAGTAAGTGGTCAAAAGCAGAAATTGCAAATCCCCGTGTCCCAGCCAACTATAAACTAGTTGCATTTTCTGCCATTTTTCAATCCTTTGTGTCTAGCACTATGTGGCATCCACACTACGAGAGATCACATTTAATTCTGATGAAAATTCTATGAATTGTACATTGTCATTCCCATATACAGCTAAGGAAGTAAGGTTTTTCAAACTCCTGCAGTCACATGACTCCTAAGTCAGGTAGGAGATCTATGTAGTATTAGATAGCATTTATTCTTCAATTTCTTTTAAATAATTGAGGAATTCCTTAAAAGAAAGTAAACATTTCCAGCCAGACCACTCACCTCTAAAAAGTAGTAATGACAAAGGGTAAAGCCATTTGCTATTTTTGCAGAATCTTAAAAGTCCAAACAAAATTATTTCTTCTTGCCACAGGAGATGTTTAAAAATATCAAACCAGCGATTTCCCTGAATTACCAAAACCACAGAAACTCAGAATGGAAAGAATAATCAGCAACTGTTACTTTGATACCTGACAATGTTCCAACCACTATGCTCACCACTCCTAGATCATCTCATGTAATCATCAAAACCATCCCTGTATGGTGGAAACAAATATTAATATCCTTTCAGAAAAACGAGGTAAGATTGAGAGAAGGTAAACTATTTTTCCAAGTTTCTGCAACTTGTAAATTGGAGAGCTGAGACTCAAGCCCAAGAAATCTGATTTGTGAGTGTGTGCTCGTAACAACTATACAATATACCCTATCCTGACCAGGGGAAGAATTAATTAAAAGTACTGGTTTTATCTACAGGAAGCTGAAAAGCAATTTACATGTAACCACTTAGCTAATGCGTACAAATTCTCTTTGCATTAAGTACTGTTCAATCATTTTACATAAAAGAAAATTCAAGCAAAATGAATTAGATAACTTTCCCAGGATAAGTAGTAGAGTCAGGATTCATCAACACAGTCTGATTTCAAAGCCCATATTCTTCTTTCTTTCTCATTTTAGACACTGTGTCTCCTCTGAGGGCTAGAGGATTCCCTAGAAATCATTAACCCCCTTAGATTAAAAAAAATCAGAAAATTTAAGTTACATAACAAATATCAAAGCTATGAATGAAAACACTGAGTTGTAGGCACTTAATAAACATTTGTCCAATCAAATTGTGTTTAAATGGAGCCGCCGCAGGAGCCCAAAAATAGTTGCTGCATGCTGATTGTGCACGCCTTCAGGTCCTTTAACTTCACATTGGTATCTTGAAATTGGCCTTGGTGGAGTACTTACAGCATGCAAATGGACAAATATCATAAATCTTTGTTTTGAAGAGCCAGCTTTTACACATTTGTCAGTACCACTGCTCCACCTCCTTCCATCACCACCACCACTCCATCCTGTTAACCAAAGAAAATCTGAAACCCAAACAGAGGAAATAAATGGGCGATCTGGAAACATTTCAAGAAAATCACTGTTGGGTTGGACTCAAACTGTTGAGCCTTCAGGAAATATATACATATTGCTCAGAGAATCCTCATTGAATAAAGCTAGCTAATTAAGCTCTTACAAGCTGCAGGGAAGAATGACCTCTAAAAAATGTATGCCTTTTGTACATAAACTTGGAAGTCTGAACAGAATGGCTATAACTTCTCCCATTGCCTCCCCTTCTCATTCATATTAAAACAAAACAAAGCAAACGAACAGCATTAGCAACAACCCTAATGGTGTTTCTGTGTCAACTTAAAGCAAACTAACTCTCTGAGCTTCAGTTTTCTCATTTGCAAATGAAGATTTCAGTTACCTTCTGGAGTTAATATAGAAATCAAAATCAATGTGTGTATAGCAAAACTGAGCTTCAACGAATGGTGGGTATCATTACTGCTATGGTTATCTTTGCATATCTACCCTAAATACATTCATCAGCAAATATCTGTACTCCCAGAAGGAGGCCCCTTAAGGAACTCAAACCAGCAACACAAGTAGCTTAGTTGGAGTGACTGTATATAAAAAAAATATGAGATTGCTGAGCTGCTTGGAAACTGAAAAGTGCTTCCCCATCCTCGCATCTCCCTTTGCTGCTTTTATTCATATGGGCTGATGGACCTGTTGTTCCTATCTAATGAGTCAACCCAGATGGGATTCTAGTTTGCATGAGTGGCCATGTGTCAGTCTTGTGCTCAGAGAAGTTGCTGCTGCTGGTCTGTCATCCAGGGAGGTACCATTTGCAGGTAAACTGAAAGTTCCTTCTAGAGGGCCAATATGAAACATCATTACAAGATGTCAGATACAGTGGATGCTCAACAGGTGTGGATTCAAGGGAGCATTTGATTTTCTTTGTATTTGTATGGGTTGATTAAATGAGCTTGGTTGAAGCAGGCCTTCAAGTGACTTGCACAGCTTGAAATGTCACAAGTAATTTAAAACCTCAGACCAGAAAATTTGTCGTGCAATATCACACTGTGACAGAGTTTCTGCAGAGAGAATTTTTCTGATTGGCAAAACCAGAACCTGCAACCAGTTCCAAGCAGTCAGAAGGTGGGAGCAGAGTTGAAAAGCAAAACACCTCACAAGTCTTTCATGCAGAAGGATCAAAGGCATGAAGTGAAAACACACAATAGAATCCAGGTGCTCAGAAAGACCAGGTTTTAAATGCTGGATCTGCAGTTTACTAATGGTGCATGACTCCAAACAATTCATTTTAGCTCTCTGAGCATTTGGTTTCTCATGTTAACATTTTTTATGGGGAACAAATGAGATAAGACACGCACAACACCTGGTACATTGTAGGAGACACAGTAAGCACCAAGTCCTTCTAAAACTGTAATTTAATTATTATTATAATTATGACATTCATATGTTGCTAATGGAAAGTAGACACAGAAAAGGGGAAGAAGTCTTCCAAAGATTTGCAAAGTCTGTGCTAGACCTCATGACTGCTAATGTTGGCCCACCATCCAATTCATTATACCCATATAATTGAACACAATTTAATTCTAGGATATATATTAATATGAAGTGATAAGAAAATACTTCCTACAAGTAGGCTGTTATCTTATTGTTCCTGTTACCTTATTGTTCCTTTCAGGTACTCTGTAAATATCAATAATAAGCAGAATATCAGAGTGAAAACAAAGGAAGCCACTAGTCCTTGCAAGCTAACCGTGGGTTAGCTAACTCAAAGACTCTTGGTGATTTACATTCATTGTCACATTCTACCTGGACAATATTCAAAAAAGATTCTGCCAATATTCCTCCTCCAATATTCCTATGAGGAACCTGAAGTTCGGAACAAAAAGTATCTTGCTCATAGACTGTAGCTTACAAAAAAAAACTGGGATGCAAGGTCATGGCTATGAAACTCCAAAGACAAAAATATTCTCAAAATTTATCAAGTCATACATAATGGCTACCCACTAAAATGTCACTGGGGTACATAAAATGAGCCATAATAGCATGAAGAGTACAAACATTCACAAGTCATGCCAGTAATCGTGATGGAAAAAGCTATTGCAAGCTTTGTGTCCACATCATTCAAATTCTTGCTGCTCAGCTATGCTCAACTGTAAATTGAACATTGCTGAGGACAAGGCACCAAAACAGTGGCTGAGAACACAAGAAAGAATGATGGACTAGTCCCTGACTTGGAGGAGCTTACAGTCTAACAGAGAACAAAACCAGTTTCACAAATTATAATCGTAATCATAGGAAACCCCTCAGGACTTCCAAGGGGGTAAGAAAAAGAGTGAGGCTAACTCAAAGTGGGAACAGATTGCCTTTAGTAGAAGACAGGAGTTGATTTAAGGAAGAAGTAAATTTAAAACTAAAAGTCCCTACAAGGTAGTAGAACATATGAGAGAGACTTCACATTGCAAGAAATAGCCAAGAGTACAAAGCCAATAAAAACAGCAGAATGGTTGGAGCAAAAATTGATATCTTTGATGTCAGTAATTTTCATCAGGGCCTCATTATCATTCTTGTCTTGGGGAACAAGCTTAAAACTGCATTCAGTGTTTCTATATTCCCTGGAGAACCCCAGCATACTTCTTCAGTTTTAGAATGTAGGCCATGACCCCAGAGAGGATTGAGATGCTGGTAGACAGAGATGCCCTGTAAAGAAATTTTGTGCATGTTGCATATCTCTACACATGAGCTCACCAGACTTATTCAGGTTTCACCCATTTTACAACTCTAAATGAATGCTGATGAAGCTTACGTGTCATTTTGGCTGACTCCTAAGAACAGGTAGGTCTTGACCAGGCTGGGGAAGATGGGACGCCATTTAACCTATTTATGCCTGAGGTTGCAATTTTTTGAAATTTTGTGATCAGACCTTGGCGATGACCTTGAGCAGTAGGATATAAATAACTCCCACATGCTTAGCTTTCCAATAATGGAACACTAGGCATGAATGGCTAAGGTGGAGGAACAGCTTGGAGAAATGCAGGAGGACAAGTCCTAGAGAGCATTGTAGGAACCCTGGGGAGTTGACCTTGGCCAGAGTATGGGATGGGTAACAAGGAAGTGCAAATAGACATTTCCTTCCCAACCATTTACTCTAATAAGTGCTACTATAAAAATAGATGGCCCGAGCTACCTTCCACCAGAGGATATATGTGTAGTGGTTAAGGGAATCAACTGTGAAATCAAACAGAGCTAGGTTTGAGTCATCACCTCCCAGCTTAGGAAAGTTACTTAACCTCTGTGAGCTACTATTCCCTCCTTTGTAACATGCAGATGAACAAAGATCCAATTCATAAGGTTGAGTGAGGGAGACATACAAAAGTTTGCCACAGCCCAGAGAAAGTCTTCAATAGTTATGAGACTATTTGATGAAAGGTGCCTGTATATACTGTATGTACTCAGAAAATGCATGATGCCTAACTTATCCTTCTGGATGATGTCATGTTCTCCTCTGTTTCCTTTGGAAACAAATAAAACACCCACAAATAATATAGTACAAGTAACAGTTTATGCATGGGCTACAATGACAGGTAAAGTAGGCCACCAAAAACTCCATAAACAAACAGCCACATAGATGATCTATTGAAAAGCAGACAGTGAGGGACAGAGATAAGTAGATGTTGGGTAGGTAAATAGAGAGATACAGATGGATGGATGGTCAGATGGAAAGATAGGTAGAGAGAAACGGAGAGAGAGATGATAGAGGAACAAACACACTCACCAACTGTTTTGTCACAGAAAAGATCTCTGACCAATTTCCAGCTCCTTCCACCAGCATGTGTCTCTTTTGAGAATAAACCATTATAACCCTGAATCATGATTCCCTCCCTTGGCTCCCTGTGTCTCTTAATTGCTTTTTGATATGAAAACTCCCAGGTGTCTGAAGTCATTCTGGAGATTTCAAGGGATTTCATTATATGTGTAGGAATTTCCATTTCCTCATCAATCAAATCTTTATTTCTGCAAAACTGTTCAGACAGAACAACAACAAAAAAATTCCCTTGGCTCCATTTGACTAGGAGATGTATTCTGTAATTACAATGGGGGAGTGTGTTTTAATCAAAAGATCATACATGAGGCAAATTGTCTTTGCAGAACTCCTCACTGGCTGAAGTGAGGAGCAGGTAGAGTGAGGATTCTGGGGTTAGACAGACATGGGGAAGCTGTAAACTCACCTCACAGCTTTGTTGTGAGGGTTCACGAGGCAGTAGGTGGGAGAACTCAGCCCCACATCTAGTAAGCTACTGCAATTTTGGTTATAGTTGTTAATATTAATTCGAACATTATTATCGCTCCAGAAAAAGCCCTGGGTTCCGTGTAAGAAGATCTGCGTCAGGAAGTTTGATAGATGTCACTATATAAATATTAACGAATTGAATAGAAGGGAGAAGGGAGAGAGTCCCAATGTTTAAGAAAAGAATGCAGAGACTGCTTGATAAAGTTATGTTGAACAGAACATAAGAATGCTGGCTTGCATCTGGGCATGCTCTCAACCAGCTAGTTAGTGGCAAGCTGTCTGATGGGCTTGTTCTTGCCCAGTCTCTCCAGTCTCCTCTTCCCACCCCAACTCACTCCTCACTCATACCTTTTCCTGACGATAATGCCCAGGCGGCTGCTTTTATTTCTGAAGTAAAGCACTGGCTGCTTATTTTTACTATCAATTGCCTTTTCTTATATGTCTCCCTTAACCTGTAATCAAAGTGTAATGAGTTCAAAGTTGTGGCTGCTACTTTATATGGTTCAGGGCAATGTCAGTCTCTGGTGGACGGAAAGCCACCATTTCCCTGGGCTTTCTTTGTCTTTGAGTACCAGGAAAAGCAAACACCCAAGTTCTGCAAGAGCAGAGCCTGGAAAAGTCCAGACACCTCTGAACCCACAGGCACACGACAGGCCCACAGAGAACACTCATCTCACGATAACAATCTTGCTAAAACTTTTCTTGCTCAAAGGCACTGCCCTTTTCAAATAAAAATAGTACAACTGCTGGCTACCAAGCATGGAATCACTGCCCTGTGCTGCCGACCCCTCCAGGAGGACACCTTATCTCTAGACTTCAGCAAACCCCTTAAGCATGCTCATCCTCAGGTTATTAATGAAGGAAGTCAACTCACAGAGGTTAAGTGGCTTTTCCCAAGGCTGTGATACTGATAATTAGCCAAGCAGGATCCAAGGCAGCTCCATCCACTCTTACATCCCTGTGCTCTCATTACCTCCCCTCTGCACTTTTTCTGAGCAGGACTATATTTTGGAAGGTCCCACATTTCAGGCAATCAATGATCTCCAGAATAAGCTGTCAGCCACTCTCATTTAAATGTACATTTTTTTTTTTTTTGAGATGGAGTTTCGCTCTTGTTGCCCAGGCTGGAGTACAGTGGCATGATCTCAGCTCACTTCAACCTCCGCCTCCCGGGTTCAAGTGATTCTCCTGCCTCAGCCTCCCGAGTAGCTGGGATTACAGGCATGCACCACCGCACCTGGCTAATTTTGTATTTTTAGTAGAGATGGGATGTCTCCATGTTGGTCAGGCTGATCTTGAACTCCCGACCTCAGGTGATCCACCCACCTTGGCCTCCCAAAAATGCATTATTTTTAGTCCTGCTTCCCTGGCATGCCACATATGGTAGGTGCTAGGAAACAATTTCCAACTTAATGCAAAGTTCCAAAAACAAGAAGTACTGACTAATGAATGGCTCCAATCACGGACACATTATTTGGAAAAGAAATATATTTGGGTGTGTATTTCACCATCTGACTCAGGCATTCAAGTTGCTAATCAAAGGTCTTCGCAGCATTTTTATCAATAATGTGTAAACCCCAGATAGTTTCTTTTATGATACAATGCTTCAAGGAATATAATGGCTCTTCTATTTTTAGGATGACAGAAAATAGATTAATTCCTTTTTAAAAGCAGGTCTAAAAATAGTCATTATCCCAGATTATAGATGAGGAAAGAGGTCCAGAGAAGTTGACTGACTTCTCCAAGCCATACAGTAAAACAGTGGTGAGGCTGGATTTAAAACCAAGGTCTGTCAGACTCTTTGAGCCACAAAACCCTACAGTACAGAAAGGTCTTCCAAAGATAAGCACAACACAGTCAACTCTTAGCAACCTCACCTGATGACTAATTAGTGGAGGACTGAAATAAAGTCTTTTCTCTGGGGTGAATGGTAGCATCCCCAAAGCCTGCATTTTGCTTGTTTGGTTAGTTTAGTTTCTACTTCTTTTATAGCAGGCTAAATAAAGTTGGAGTAAAATAATCCAAATACATTTATCTAGGATTTGGAAAAGGATTCTGTGAGAACTCTTAGATGGGCCTGAGCATCTGGCCCTGTTGTGTCCATGATGGGCTGCTCCTCTGGGAATGGAGAGCCCCCAGGTGATATGGTCAAAAGGTCCCAGAACCATCCCTAACACCAACCCACATGTGACCTTAGGCAAGTCACTTAATGTCTCCAGGACTCTCTGAGTAAATTCCCCAAATGAAAAGACTGAACTACTTATGTTATGAAACCCAGTGCTACATTCTTGTTCCAAGCTGCCCAAGGATCTATTTGAAGGGCTCTGAACAAGTCTGTAACTGTCAAGTAAGGTTGCAAGTCACAATTCCATGCTTATTTGCAAAATAAAAGTTAATAATACAGGTGCAACTAAGAGATTGCTCTCTCATTAATGACACTTAATGGGAGCAGTGTCAAAGCTTGGGTTTACACCTGGATCATCTGTCTCTGAGTCCAAGGCTTAGGATAGCACATCCCCTGGAGACCAAAGGATACTTCATCTTCAGCCCAAGAGTGGTTCCTTTGGTCTTCAAGGAAAGGGCATGCTTGCATTGCATCAGGACCAGGTAAGGCTATGTGGACACCTGCTTCTTCGTGAGCCAATTTCCATGGCCCATGATGATCTCTGCTTCTAGTTTTAGAAAGACGCTGCCACTCTTAGGAGATCACTGAGGGCTTTCTCTTGGGGAGGAAAAAATATTTGCATTTGTTACAATGCTACAATTACCTTAATGGACACTGCACATAAATTATATCATTCAGCCCACCCAGTCATACAGTTAAGATGCCATATCCCAATTTTCAGAAGATGAACTTGAAATTCAAGGTAAAACAAAGTCATGTGTGGATTTAGTAGACCTGGGATTTGGACCCAGACCTGGTTGCAAAGATCACACTCTTCCTCTCTACCCCTCCATCTCACCTCCATTCAGGCAAAAGGGTGGATGATGAGGCTCCCAACTGTGACAGGTGAGGAAAAACCCTGGTGAAGAGCAGGGGCATGTGGTGCATTTGGGGGGAAGGTGAAGAGTGAACATGGAGTGCAGGAAACCCGGGCAGGATTTAGGGGCCTACGCAACTCTAAACCATTTTGACTTGAGTCCTAACACACCAGAGAAGAAATGAAAGTTGTTGAGTTACACCCAAACAAAACAGCTGGCGGCGCTTTCTCAACGTCTGTGTGGTGCTTCTTCAGGGAGTTGGTTGAAGTGAGATGACCTCACACAAAGCAGGGTTGGGTGTTTTGTGCTGAGAGAGTGCTGACCGGGGTGCTGTCCTCCCCTAACAATCCTAATGGAGGACTCTACAGCTGGGATTTGGAAAGCACACACACACACACACGCTTGTATTTTAGATTAACAGTCCTCCAACCAACCTTAAAATATTTGGGAAAAAAAATCACATTTAGAATGTTATTAAATCAAAGGAGATTTTGGCTTAGTGACTTGTAAAGAGATAAAGGAACATCCAGTCAGGAACCTTCTGTGCTGTGTAGGGATTAGCCTCAAAATCAATTCATGGAACAAAGATCATCTCCACAGAGCCCTGCAACACTTGCCCTGGGACAACTAAACCTCGGACCCTGTTTGCTCGACACAGTGGCATCTGCCTTTTACTAGGTTCTGTCTCTGAGGTTGGGTCTTTCATCCTGTCTTCTGATAGCATCTTGGTCACCTGCTTCCTACTCCCTAGGCATCTGCCTTTGTACCAGGTATGCTGTGTTGCTGGTGTGCAAATGCATCATGCCCTTCCACATTTCCACAACTTTGCACATGCCACTCCCCTAAAAGGCTCCCTCCCTGACCTCGTGGTCAGCCTTCCCTTATGTCCAGCAGAATAGGCATTGCCCATCCTCTGTTGTCTAAGGGCCAGGGGCTCCCCACTGTTTTCTAAAGATAATACCACATCACCACTGCTTGATTTCCAGGCAGGTTTTCCTTAGCTAGACCCGAGCACTTTGACAGTAAGAGTCATATCATGCTCCTTCTTTCTGTCCAAAATCCCAGCACAGTGCCTAACACCCAGCAGTCCCTCAAGACATGAATTGAGAAAGGATTTATAAGACATTAATTAACAATTAATATCTGCTTAACCCAAGATCCTCATTCAGACTGTGAGCTCCTTGCCTTGCTATGAGAACTGTTGCTTGACTGATATCTGCAGACTGCTCAACCTATTTATTTGAGGAATGAGTGCATGACCCATTTTAGTGGCCAGAATCTAACCACTGACCTCCTGATCCTGACCTCCATGTCTCTTTTTTTTGAGGGGAGGGGGGAATGGAGTCTCGCTCTATCTCCCAGGCTGGAGTGCAGTGGCATGATGTTGGATCACTGCAACATCTGCCTCCCAGGTTCAAGTGATTCTTCTGCCTCAGCCTCCCGAGTAGCTGGGATTACATGCACACACAACTATGCCCAGATAATTTTTGTATTTTTAGTAGAGATGGGGTTTCACCATGTTTGCCAGGCTGGTCTCAAACTCCTGACCTCAGGTGATCCACCCTCCTCGGCCTCCCAAACTGCTGGGATTACAGGCGTGAGCCACCACGTCCGGCCCCATCTCTCTCTTATTGACCCACCACAGTAGGGTGGGGCTAGAATTGCTTGCTCTGGCAATACTTCTACATACCCACATCGCTCAGACTTTGGCCTACAGCAAGTGGCTGTAGAACCCCCTTAGCAAATATTCACTTTTTCACTTGTTTTGTTTGTTTTCTTTTTTAAAAACTTTTATTTTAAGTTCAGGGTTACATGGGCAGGTTGTTACACAGGAAAACTTGTGTCATTGGGATTTGTCGCACAGATTATTTCATCACCATGGTATTAAGCCCAGTACCCACTAGTTATTCTTCCTGATCTTTTCCCCCTCCCAACCTCTACCTTCCCATAGGGCCCAGTGTGTCTTGTTCCCCTCTATGTGTCCACATATTCTCATCATCTAACTTCTACTTATAAGTGAGAACGTGTGGTATTTGGTTTTCTATTCCTGCATTAGTTTGGTATGAATAATGGCCCCCAGCTCCATCCATGTCCCTGCAAAGAACATGATCTTGTTCTTTTTTATGGCTGTATAGTATTCTATGGTGTATATGTACCACATTTTCTTTATCCAATCTATCATTGATGGGCATTTAGGTTTTTATCTCTTTGCTATTGTGAATAGTGCTACAGTGAACATACATGTACATGTGACTTTACAACAGAACTACTCAATTGTTCATAAGCAATCAGAAAAAGGTAAAGGATTCAGTGTGTCCAGTAGAATCTTATTTTTGTTTAAAATGCTGACATCAATGCATTTATAGTCCTTATGCATGCAGAAGAAAAGTCTACATTTTCTAAAACTTCAGTAATGATTGTGAGGAATACAATTTTTCTTATCCTGCATTTTCTAGTTTGTTTAAATGAGTATACTGTGATTTTTTGTTCAACAGAACAAATGTCTCACATGTAATACAGATCTCAGGAAGTGCCATGCCCAGCTCTAGACATGACCTACAGGGCAGGATTCTGAAAAGGAGTCTGTTCTTGGGAATCCCATGCCCATCGGAGAACACGGGGGATTTTCACAGTCCCATAGAGGTGAGAGAAAGAACCTGCTGCACTCAGTACTTAAAACGATTCCTCATTCTTCTCGCCCAGCACCCTCATCATCTTATTATTTTCTTTGTGTAAATTAAAAGAGTTGTGCAATATGGCATACATAATTTTAAAACCCTAAATAATCATACAAATGATCTACCAAGCAAATGGAACAAAAAAAGGCAGGGGTAGCAATCCTAGTCTCTGATAAAACAGACTTTAAACCAACAAAGATCTAGAGACAAAGAAGTCCATTACATAATGGTAAAGGGATCAACTCAACAAGAAGATCTAACTATCCTAAATATATATGCACCCAATACAGGAGCACCCAGATTCATAAAGCAAGTCCTTAGAGACCTACAAAGAGGCTTAGACTCCCACACAATAAAATGGGAGACTTTAACACCCCACTGTCAACATTAGACAGATCAATGAGACAGAAAGTTAACAAGCATATCCAGGAATTGAACTCAGCTCTGCACCAAGTGGACCTAACAGACATCTACAGAACTCTCCACCCCAAATCAACAGAATATACATTCTTCTCAGCACCACACCACACTTATTCCAAAATTGACCACATAGTTGGAAGTAAAGCATGCCTCAGCAAATGTAAAAGAACAGAAATTATAACAAACTCTCTCTCAGACCACAGTGCAATCAAACTAGAACTCAGGATTAAGAAACTCATTCAAAACTGCTCAACTACATGGAAACTGAACAACCTGCTCCTGAATGACTACTGGGTACATAACGAAATGAAGGCAGAAATAAAGATGTTCTTTGAAACCCACGAGAACAAAGACACAACATACCAGAATCTTTGGGACACATTCAAAGCAGTGTGTAGAGGGAAATTTATAGCACTAAATGCCCACAAGAGAAAGCAGGAAAGATCTAAAATTGACACCCTAACATCACAATGAAAAGAACTAGAGAAGCAAGAGCAAACACATTCAAAAGCTAGCAGAAGGCAAGAAATAACTAAGATCAGAGCAGAACTGAAGGAAATAGAGACAAAAAAACTCTTCAAAAAATCAGTGAATCCAGGAGCTGGTTTTTTGAAAAGATCAACAAAATCGATAGACCTCTAGCAAGACTAATAAAGAAGAATAGAGAGAAGAATCAAATAGACACAATAAAAAATGATAAAGGGGATATCACCACTGATCCCACAGAAATACAAACTACCATCAGAGAATACTATAAACACTTCCATGCAAATAAACTAGAAAATCTAGAAGAAATGGATAAATTCCTCGACACATACACCCTCCCAAGACTAAACCAGGAAGAAGTTGAATCTCTGAATAGACCAACAACAGGCTCTGAAATTGAGGCAATAACTAATAGCTTACCAACCAAAAAACGTCCAGGACCAGATGGATTCACATCCAAATTCTACCAGAGGTACAAGGAGGAGCTGGTACCATTCCTTCTGAAACTATTCCAATCAATAGAAAAAGAGGGAATCCTCCCTAACTCATTTTATGAGGCCAGCACCATCCAAAGCCAGGCAGAGACACAACCAAAAAAGAGAATTTTAGACCAATATCCCTGATGAACATCGATGCAAAAATCCTCAATAAAATACTGGCAAACCGAATCCAGCAGCACATCAAAAAGCTTATCCACTATGATAAAGTTGGCTTCATCCCTGGGATGCAAGGCTGCTTCAACATAGGCAAATCAATAAACGTAATCCAGCATATAAACAGAACCAAAGACAAAAACCACATGATTATCTCAATAGATGTAGAAAAGGCCTTTGACAAAATTCAACAACCCTTCATGCTAAAAACTCTCAATAAATTAGGTATTGATGGGACATATCTCAAAATAATAAGAGCTATCTATGACAAACCCACAGCCAATATCATACTGAATGGGCAAAAACTGGAAGCATTCCCTTTGAAAACTGGCATAAGCCAGGGATGCCCTCTCTCACCACTCCTATTCAACATAGTGTTGGAAGTTCTGGCCAGGGCAATCAGGCAGGAGAAGGAAATAAAGGGTATTCAATTAGGAAAAGAGGAAGTCAAATTGTCCCTGTTTGCAGATGACATGATTGTATATCTAGAAAACCCCATTGTCTCAGCCCAAAATCTCCTTAAGCTGATAAGCAACTTCAGCAAAGTCTCAGGATACAAAATCAATGTGCAAAAATCACAAGCATTCTTATACACCAATAACAGACAAACAGAGAGCCAAATCATGAGTGAACTCCCATTCACAATTGCTTCAAAGAGAATAAAATACCTAGGAATCCAACTTACAAGGGACGTGAAGGACCTCTTCAAGAAGAACTACAAACCACTGCTCAATGAAATGAAAGAGGACACAAACAAATGGAAGAACATTCCTTGCTCATGGGTAGGAAGAAACAATATCGTGAAAATGGCCATAGTGCCCAAGGTAATTTATAGATTCCATGCCATCCCCATCAAGCTACCAATGACTTTCTTCACAGAATTGGAAAAAACTACTTTAAAGTTCATATGGAACCAAAAAAGAGCCCGCATCGCCAAGTCAATCCTAAGCCAAAAGAACGAAGCTGGAGGCATCACGCTACCTGACTTCAAACTATACTGCAAGGCTACAGTAACCAAAACAGCACGGTACTGGTACCAAAACAGAGACATAGACCAATGGAACAGAACAGAGCCCTCAGAAATAGTGCCACACATCTACATCCATCTGATCTTTGACAAAACTGACAAAAACAAGAAATGGGGAAAGGATTCCCTATTTAATAAATGGTGCTGGGAAAACTGGCTAGCCACATGTAGAAAGCTGAAACTGGATCCCTTCGTTACACCTTACACAAAAATTAATTCAAGATGGATTAAAGACTTAAATGTTAGACCTAAAACCATAAAAACCCTAGAAGAAAACCTAGGCAATACCATTCAGGACATAGGCATGGGCAAGGACTTCATGTCTAAAACACCAAAAGCAATGGCAACAAAAGCCAAAATTGACAAATGGGATCTAATTAAACTAAAGAGCTTCTGCACAGCAAAAGAAACCACCATCAGAGTGAACAGGCAACCTACAGAATGGGAGAAAATTTTTGCAATCTACTCATCTGTCAAAGGGCTATATCCAGAATCTACAATGAACTCAAACAAATTTACAAGAAAAAAACAAACAACCCCATCAAAAAGTGGGCAAAGGATATAAACAGACACTTCTCAAAAGAAGACATTTATGCAGCCAAAAGACACATGAAAAAATGCCCATCATCACTGGCCATCAGAGAAATGCAAATCAAAACCACAATGAGATACCATCTCACACCAGTTAGAATGGCGATCATTAAAAAGTCAGGAAACAACAGGTGCTGGAGAGGATGTGGAGAAATAGGAACACTTTTACACTGTTGGTGGGACTGTAAACTAGTTCAACCATTGTGGAAGTCAGTGTGGCGATTTCTCAGGGATCTAGAAATAGAAATACCATTTGATCCAGCCATCCCATTACTGGGTATATACCCAAAGGATTATAAATCATGCTGCTATAAAGACACATGCACACGTATGTTTATCGCGGCACTACTCACAATAGCAAAGACTTGGAACCAACCCAAATGTCCAACAATGATAGACTGGATTAAGAAAATGTGGCACATATACACCACGGAATACAGTGCAGCCATAAAAAATGATGAGTTCATGTCCTTTCTAGGGACATGGATGAAGCTGGAAACCATCATTCTCAGCAAACTATCGCAAGGACAAAAAACCAAACACTGCATGTTCTCACTCATAGGTGGGAATTGAACAATGAGAACACTTGGACACAGGAAGGGGAACATCACACATCGGGGCCTGTTGTGCGGTGGGGGGAGTGGGGAGGGATAGCATTAGGAAATACACCTAATGTTAAATGATGAGTAAATGGGTGCAGCACACCAAAATGGCAGATGTATACATATGTAACTAACCTGCACATTGTGCACATGTACCCTAAAATTTAAAGTATAATTAAAAAAAAAAAACCTAAATAATCATACAAATGTTTGCTGGTTAGGTGGCATTTACTCAGATTTGATAAGTCAATTGCATCCTGTTTAAAAAACTAACTAAATATATAACTAAATATTATTTTAGTTATATAACTAACTAAATATATATATTTAGTTATAAATATATATATTTATATATATTTAGTTATAAATATATTTATATATATTTAGTTATAAATATATATATTTATATATATTTATAGTTAGTTATATAACTAAATATATATATAAACATAACTAAACTAAATATATATATTTTAAATATATATACATTTTTATATATAAAATATATACATTTAATATATATAAAAAAATATATATGTTTGAAATATATATATTTTAAAATCTCCAATGTAAACTGTTTTCCCTGAACTCCTCCCCCACCACCCCCCACACACACCCATTCTCCTCTCTTCTACCCTGAAGCTGGGCAGAATGCCAGGCATGTATTAGAGTCAGGATAAGTGACACCTGCCATTTCTACCATGCTCTTGTGACATCAGAAAAAAGGAGAATGGATTGGGGAGGCTAGAAAACTGCACTGGCCTTTGACAAAACTGGGACACAGATTGCATATGTGTCCCAGTTTTTTTGCATATGTGCATATGGTGATTAGAATTAGAGCATTCCATCAGCTGAGAGCTGCAGCATCACAGAGTTAAAGTGCTAGAACAATCTAAACACAATTCCTCCTTGCTTCTTGTTACAGGAAAGCCTCCCCCACTCACATCCCCAACCTAGCCCCCTCTGTTAGGCCACCTGAGTGTCCTCTGCAGGGCTGGACTCCAAAGAGAGGGATTCCATCGCTTCCTGTTCATCAGGATGGAGAGGAAGAGCTGATGGGGGAGGGGAAGCGTAGGAGCTGTGCTTTGTCCCCACCCCCATCTGGTCCAGCCTGCAGTGGGCACAGCCCCTCCATCTGAATTCCTCATATCTAACTTGTGATCCCTGGACGCCAGGCCTGGTTCATCATCCCGGGATGGGCTGGGAGCTGCAAGAACTCCTTTGTCATCATCTGGCAGGACTGCAGTCCTTCCCGAAGCACACAACTCAGCTGTCTATGGAAAGGAGGTCACAGAAAAGTCTGGAATAACTGCAGCAAGGTCCAGCACTCACATCCAGAACAGCTCTGCACCCTGGATTTCTGAAAGCCCCATCATAATTCATGTTCCCCACTGTCACTGCTAGAGAGAGCCTTCTAAAATAATAAGGCCACACCAGAACAATACGAATGATACAAACAGAAAGAAAGAAAGAAATAGAACAGGAAATGGTCAGGGAGCACTCATCTATGCTCCAGGCCTATGTGAAGCATTTTACTTAAAGTGTCTCACTAAATCCTCACGACCGCCCTGTTCACATGGATATGATTAGTATCCACATTACCCACATCCTTATGTCCATGCTGTCATCCTTATTATCATCCACAAACAGGACGCTGACATAGAAGGAGAGAAGATGATGGGTCCTGGCCACACAGCTAGGAGTTCACCCAGGAGGGCCAGGCTCCAGCACCCATGTCCTCTTCCTCATTCCTGACCTAGGCATTGAGTACTAGCTATGATGCCGACCTGCTCTTAGAACCCCCCTGCTGGCCAGCATCCCAGCTCCTCAGCCTGGCACATAGGGTTCCTCGTGGTCCATCTCTCCCACATCCATCCCCTCCTCCCTCCTGCATGCTTCCCACATCCTTGGATGAGTCAGCCCATGCCCCCGAGGCCCCCTGTACCTCAACTCTCTCTGTGCCTCGTGCATCCACTCATCCTTGAAGGGCTGGTTCAAGGTTCACTTTCTTGGCAGTGGTAAATGGCCCTTCCTTCTCTTGGGACTCAGCCCCCGCATGCTCTCCAAATCCAGCTCCACCTCCCTGTGTTACATGAATGTGCTTTTGTTCATCCCACAAGACGGAGCACTTTCCTAGTATAGGAACACTGTCTTACTGTCTAGTACTCCCTGTTCCCAGCACCTAGGAGAGAAACTGAAACAAAGTACTCAAGAATTGTTTAGTACTGGGTATAAACCCAGAAGAAGTAGAATAAGAGACTCACACAGATTTTGCATACTCATCTTCATTGCAGCATTGTTCGCAATAGCCAAAAGGTAGAAGCAATGCAAGTGTCCATCACCATATGACTGGACAATCTGCAGCATGCCCATACAATGGAACAGTATTCAGCCTTAAAATGGAAGGGAATTCTGGCACAGCTACAACATAAATAAACCTTGAGGACATTATTGCCAAGGGAAATAAGCCAGTCACAAAAGGATAAACAAATACTGTATTATTCCTCTCCTATGAGGTTCCTCGCATAGTCAAATTCGTAGGGACAGAAAGTTGAATGGTGGTTGCCAGGGCACGGAGAAAGGCAGGAACTGGGTTAGTTATAATAGTTAGTGTTTAGTGGGTTCAGAGTTTCAGCTGGGGAAGCTTTAAAAGTTCTGGAGATGGATCATGATGATAGTTCCACAACAATGTGAATGTACTTAAGACCAAAGAATTGTACATTTAAAATGGCTAAAATGACTTCTTTTATATTATGCATATTTTACCAAAATTGAAAAAAATTAAAAAGGTTTTTGGTAAAGTAAATGAATGAATGAAGACTTGGACCACTGCAAGAATCCCCTGGAATCATCTCTCTACTATAAGCCTCTCCTAACTCCAATCCATTGCCCTTACACATAATCAAATGCCTGTCCCCTGCAATCACCCCTTTCTTTCCCAAAAGTATAAAGACAAATGTCTTAGTCCAGCACACAAGGACCCTCTTAGCAGGGGGAACACTGACCTCCCCATGAAAGGAAAGGAATGCTTATTCAACCTCCTCATCTCCCCAGAAGTTAGCTAATAAGTCTTTAACACGTTTATACTACACACTATATACTATTTTAGGTGCAGGGAATAAAAGTCACTTAAGTCGTGGACCAAGTTTTGGTGCTGTCAAGCCAGCAGATGCGAAAAGCACTCTGCCAATCATTTAACGCTGTCATTAATTACTGCTAGAAACACCTACTAGGTGTCAAGCACTCTGCTAAGATCTCCACATCTCTTCACCCATTTTATCCCCACAAAAACACCATGAAATATGTCTTCTTATAATATAGGGAAATACAGGCAGACTGAGCTCAAAGAGATTAAACCAACCCTTCAGCTAGAGTGAGACAGAACCATGATTCAATTCTAGAGCACTCTCAAGGGAGTAATCCAGGCATGAGTGACAGTTGGAGAAAATGAACCAGAGAGGTGGAATGACCCTTCTGATGACACACAGTAATTAAGGACTCATCCCAGAACCTCCTCGTCTCCCCAGCAGTCAAGAAGTTTCATTGCTGCTTTGGCCTCAAAATCAGCAAAGGCAGCTGCAAAGGCAGAAGGCACACCCTCCTTTCAGACCAGAGAAAAGGGAAGGTGCTTTAAACTGTGCTTGCGACCAAGACCCCTTCAGGTGACTTTAAAGGGCCTTTGGCACTCAAATCGTTCTTAGAACATATCCCTGTAGACCCCAGGGAGAGAGGAAGATACCTGAGTTGACCATTGAGCAAGAGATTATGACACTCAGTAGAAACTTCACTATGGCGTAATGAGGTGGATAATTCAAGTTTCACTTGGGAGAAGGGACATGAAGAAGAAAAATGCCACAGGCCTCCTCCAGTGTCCAAGGCCTTCAGTGCTGTACAGCTGAGTTCAGATATGCCTGCTTGTTCATTTGTTTAATTAAGCATGCATGCCCACAAACACACACGCACACAACTATGCATGCCCATAGACATGTCAGCACATAAACATGTATGCCCACAAATATATGTGTAAACAGCTATGCATACCAAAACACGTGTGCATCCAAACATTCATGCACAAATCCCATGGCCCCAGCTGTATGCTAGGTATAGTGAATTCAGAACTGAATATAATGAGGTCTGTATATTGATATATCAGCGACATTTTCTTCCTTACATTCCATGCTGTAATAGAAGTACACTGATTCTTAAAATATGTATTCATTTATTTATTTATTCTTTAAAAGCTTGTCCCATGAGGAATAGTTGAAGAAACTGAGGCTCTTAGAGCTTGAAAGACTTGGAGTCCTGATGAAGCTCAAAGGAAAATCCAGAACTAAGGGCTGGAAGGTAGAAGGTGGCTGTCCCACTGTTGCACAGCTTTCTGACCACAGAGCTGTTCAATGGGGGAATTGGCTCTCATGAAGCCTTGGGTTTCCCAGCTCTAGAGACGTGCAGGCAGGAAGACACATGCAGACACTGCTATACACTATAGCTGCCAAGAACAGCCAAACCCAGGCAAAGACACTCTCATCTCAGCTTCTCAGGCACAAAGTTTGACCTCCAGGCCACAGGTGGATCTTAAAAGGGCCTCAGGACTCTGAAAGTCTCCAGAGCTAACTCCGTCCCACCTCTGGTCTCTGTTGACAGCCATGGATGGCTGAACTGAAGCTGCAGGAACTGTCTTCACCTCTTACACTGAGCCACAGCCAACATGGTAAAATGAATGTGACGAACTTTGGCTTATCATACCCTGCTTTCACTGCCAGTGCCCAAGGGGAAGGCCCTGCCCTGGCCAGGTATCTTCTACCACACAAGCACCCCACATTCTTCCTTGCCCTTGACTAAGTCCACAGCCATTCCATCACCTCCCAAATGTGTCTACTGTGTCCTCTGGAACTCTCACCCCATAATCAGAAAATGCTTCCAAATATTCTTGCATCTCCCTGCCTAAGATAAAGAAAATCTGCATTCCCTGAGGACTCTGGCTCCCTGCAGCCCCCTGCAGTGCACTGGTTTGGTTGTTTTCTCTTATCTGAAACACCACTGGACAGGAGGTGGGTTTAGGAGCTCCTTTCTCTCCATGGCCCTTCCAGACCACTGCTGCCTGACCCTTTCGCCCAATGCTGAGGCCTGTGCCATTTAGTTATACCCCCTCCAGCACCTCTGGCTGCTGTGCCGATGAGAATGGGATGAGGAGGAAGGCAGAGGGAGGCTAGGGAGAGGCAGTGACAGGCATCCAGGTGAGTGAGGACAGTGGCTTAGACTGGACGGCAGCAGTGAAGATGCTGAGAAGAGCAGCAGGATTTGAGGTATCTTACAAATGAGCCAAAAGCATTGCCTGAGGATTAACAAAAGATAAGAAGTGTCAAGGGAGAAGATATCATGTCAAGAATGACTCTGGGGTTCAGTCCTGTGGGGCTGCCTGTAATTCTCAATGGCAAGGTGGTCAATGCAGTGCAATGAAAGATGCCCAACAGAGAATCACAGCCCATCGGAACCTGGTGCCAGCTCACCTCTCCAGCAGCCATGGTGGCCTCACTTCATTTTCTGAAATAATCTGTCCCCACCTCGGGGTCGCACGACTGCCCTTCCTTTGGCCTTTTTCCTCCTACCCGCACTTGGCTATCTCTTAATTAACCTTCGGCTCTCCTGTCAAATGTTACTTCCTCAAAGGTGCTTTTCCGAACCCTCAGTCTAAATTAGGAGTCTCTTGCTACACTTTTTTTTTTTTTTTGAGACGGAGGCTCGCTCTGTCGCCCAGGCTGGAGTGCAGTGGCGTGATCTCAGCTCACTGCAAGCTCTACCTCCCAGGTTCATGCCATTCTCCTGCCTCAGCCTCCCAAGTAGCTGGGACTACAGGCGCCTGCAACCACGCTCAGCTAATTTTTTGTATTTTTAGTAGAGACGGGGTTTCACAGTGTTAGCCAGGGTGGTCTCTATCTCCTGACCTCGTGATCCGCCCGCCTCGGCCTCCCAAAGTGCTAGGATTACAGGTGTGAGCCACCGCACCTGGCTTTTTGCTACACTTTCTATGGCCACCTGCACTTTACATCATAGCATGTATTTCAAACTGAATGATCCACTTGGAAAAGGAAGTTTGGGTTTTATGCTTGTTCTCCCATGGGACTGAAGCTCCGGAAGAGCAGGGACTGTTCTGTTTGGGTCATAACCATGAAAGCAGCATCCAGCACTGTGTCATCAATGCAGTAGACAATAAATACTGTTTTACTGTTGAATAAGTGGAGGACGAGGGTTCGAATAGTTCAGCCCAGCTCAGGTAACTTTTCAACAAGCTTTGACTGAGCCTCGTTCTGTGCCAGCCTGAGTGGCAAGCCTGGGAAACAGAGGAGTTGATGGATGAGACCTGGCTGCAAGGCCCTGCTGTGTCACAGTGAGGTGATTAGCATAAGTGGTAGGACAAAGGAGAGCATGGGGGAGGCTCCTCAAACAGGATCAGCCGTCAGAAAGTTTCCTGAAATAAGTGACATCTGAGCAGAGACAAAAGGCATGAGCAGGAGTTGGCGAGAGAACACTGCAGATGGAAAGAGTGCTTGTAGCAGCAGCAGGGCCAGGGGCAAAGCTTGGAGGTAACAGAGTCTATGTAACTCTGGGTAATTCTAAATGGACAGGGTGGGCAGTAGACTGACTGCAAGTCAGCCACCATAATCACAGTGGAAACCCTTGTTTCGCCAATGTGATACCCCCTAATCCATTTGTTCAAGCCCCTTTGACATGGTATGTGAGGACTTTGTGATATTAACTCAGTCTTCTGTCCAACTCTATCTGAAGCCACTCACTGCCCCCAAACCACTCAGCAATGTGGCTACAACATTGGACATCCCAAAATTGAGAAGAGGGGAGAGCATCTTCTGACCATGACTTTCAGCCATTCCTGAATTCGCCAAAGGAAAATCAAACTCTGCCTTGGAAGGGCTCCCATAACATCCTGCATGATGATCTCTACTGCCTCAGTTTCTCCATCTGAGAAGGGGGATGTGGATAGGACTTGTCTGTGTTCTATGATTAAGTTACATGTTTTGCAATCTATCCATCTGACAAAGGTCTAATATCCAGAGTCTACAAGGAACTTAAATAAATTTACAAGAAAAAAACAAACAACCCCATTAAAAACTGGGCAAAGGATATGAACAGACACTTCTCAAAAGAAGACATTCATGTGACCAACAAATATGAAAACAAGCTCAACATCACTGATCATTAGAGAAAAGCAAATCAAAACCACAATGAGATACCATCTCACGCCAGTCAGAATGGTGATTATTAAAAAGTCAAAAACAACAGGTGCTGGCAAGATTGCGGATAAAAAGGAACACTCTTACACTGTTGGTGGGAATGTACATTAATTCAACCATTGTGGAAGACAGCGTGGCAACTTCTCAAAGATCTACAGCCAGAAATACCATTCGACCCAGCAATCCCATTACTGAGCATACAACCAAGGAAATATAAATCATTCTATTATAAAGGTACATGCACATGTATGTTCACAACAGCAGTTCACAAATGCAGCACTATTCACAATAGCAAAGACGTGGAATCAACCCAAATGCCAATCAATGATAAACTGAGTAAAGAAAATGTGTTACATATATACCATGAAATACTATGCAGCCATAAAAAGGAAGGAGATCATGTCCTTTGCAGGGACGTGCATGGAGCTGGAAGCTGTTATCCTTAGCAAACTAACACAGAAATAGAAAATCAAACACCACACATTCTCACTTATAAGTGGGAGCTGAGCAATGAGAACACATGGACACATAGGGGGAATGACACACACTGGGGCCTGTCGGGGGGTCAGAGGTGGTGAGTGGGAAAATATCAGGAAGAACAGCCAATGAACGCTGGGCTTAATACCTAGGTGATGGGTTGATCTGTGCAGCACACCACTGTGGCACACATTTACCTATGTAACAAAGCTTCACATCCTGCACATGTACCCTGGAACTTAAAATAAATGTTGAAGAAAATAAAAAAAATTATATCATGTGAAATGTTCAACCGAAGGCCTGGCAGGTAGCAAGCACTCACCAATGTCCATTATAATCATACTGTGTGATAATATGTGTCTGTTTCTATCATGAGGCTTTAGAAGCCCGAGAAAAAGGTTTTGTGTTTTCACTTCTGGGTCCCTAATATCTAGCACCCTGATTGACACACAGGTATCAATTACAGTTTGGTAAGTGAATAAATACATGAACAAAAGGAAGAATGAATGGAGGAATGAACAAAAGGAAGAATGAATGAATGAATGAAGGCAGGTATGAGTAGGACAGTGTCTTCCCCAGGAGGACCTGGCTCCTCACTCAGGGAATGGGACTTGACAGAATGTCTCAGTAACATCAGGTCCTAATCCACCTAAGTCATGGGTCTCTGTGCTTTCTAAATGAAAGGCTGGAAATGGAGCTCTGCACTTCACAACACAAATCATCCCTTCCTGTGGTATCAATGATCCATGAGCCTGTAATTGGCTCAGCCTCAAAGTGAGAGAACAAAAGAGATGGCAATGCTTATAGAAGCCTGGGATCCTTCACCCTGGCGTCATAACCTATAACATTGAGGCTTAAAAGTCCCACAGGTCATCTCCGCATGAGCATAGTGCATGGAAACCCAAGCTTCAGAAAGATCACAAGAAGGAAATAGCCAAAAGGAATGGTGCCCAGTCAGGATTGCACACAAAGACAGTCTGCTGCTTTTATAACTAACAGCCCTCTCATAACCCCTTGAGATTTTTTGTTTTTATTCTTAAGATGATACAAGTTGCAGTCGTCAGTCACCTACCATCATCACTCTGCTTGCTGATCTCCAGGGGATGGAAAGTCAGGGCCTGAGCCAATCACACCTGTTCTAGGACAATCAGACTGGTAGGGGTCAATATGACCTTAGAGATTCTCCAATCTGATCTCACAACGGGCAGCCAAGCTCTGCCTCAGACCAGCAGTGTTACCTCGAGTAAGTCACATCATGCTTCTGTGTCTTGGTTCCCTTACCTACAAAACAGAGGTAGAACTACAGTCCTGATTTCATGAGGTTAAGAATTCAATGAGATAATAAATATGAAGTCTGGAAGAGTACCAAGCTCACAGTAAATGTTCAGGGACTGTTGGCTAATTCTACTATGACTATTTTTACTGTTTTTATCCTAGTGGTTCAAATATGTACAACGAGGTCCTCATGTTCCGAGGAGAAGGCTCAAAGTTGCCCCCCATGCAACAGCGATCAGACTAGCTCTTCTTTTTCCTCCTCTTTTTTTTTTTTTTTTTTTTTTGAGACGGAGTTTCACTCTTGTTGCCCAGGCTGGAGTGCAATGGCTCCATCTCAGCTCACCGCAACCTCCGCTTCCCGGGTTCAAGCAATTTTCCTGCCTCAGCCTTCTGAAGCTGGGATTCCAGGCATGCACCACCACACCCAGCTAATTTTTGTATTTTTAGTAGAGACAGGGTTTCTCCATGTTGGTCAGGCTGGTCTCGAACTCCTGACCTCAGGTGATCTGCCCACCTCGGCCTCCCAAAGTGCAGAGATTACAGGTGTGAGCCACCGCACCTGGCCTTTTCCTCTTTTACACATCGGTTTGCTTTATAAAATTCAACACGACAAAAGAAAGTCAACACGTTATAAACAACAATGCTTTAAGGCCTGTGACTCAATCCTTCACCACTTTCTTCCCTGGCAGTAGCTTTCCTAGACTCCCAGCTATATTAACACATCTTCTTCTGGTAAGGACACTAATGATTGCCCACAACAACCCTTTTCATTGAGGACAATTCCATTAGAAAACAGTTTCTGGTAGGGAACATTTAAAATCTACCTTCTTTTCACTCTCAGTCTTAGTTCTGGACTTAAGAGAAACTAAGAGTGAATCCAACTGATCTTCCTGGGAAACCATTTGTGATCACAAAATTGTGCTTGCGCAGCTCTGAATCATCTCCAATTCATTTAGTTACTTCTTTTAGGACATGGTTGGGGCATAATTGGCCAGGCTCAGAGTGCCCAGGTTTGTCAACACGTGCCCAGTGTCCTGGACTTTAAACATGGATGGGGAAGCCTAGAGATCTGTCTGGAGCAGAGAGTTGTGGCCATGGGCCCAGGCCCCTCTGGCACCAGACTAGATAAGACCAGCCAAGATGGGCAGGCAGGAGGTCATCCAAAAGTCATCATTCACCATGTAACCCTAGGGTGACCAACTCACTGCAGTTTGCCTGGGACTTTCGTGGTCTTAGCACTGAAAGTCTTACATTCCAGGAAATCCCCTTCAGTTCACCTGGGCTAATGCCCCTTGTGAAGTAGCAGCAACAAAAGCAAAGGATGTACCTCTGTGCCTCCTCACTTCTTGACTGTTCAGTAAGGTTGGGAGCTGTTTGGGAACAGGGACCCAGAACATGTGTTTTGGAAGGGAAACTCCATGCCTTTGGAGAAAGAATGTAGACTTGAAAGTGAGACAGACTTGGAACGGGATCCTGCACCCTTCACAGAGTACCCTGCTTGGCTTCAAGTAAGTTATTTTGCTTTACTCTTTGTTGAAGGCTGTTTGCTCATGTGTAAAATGGAACAGATAGTATCTGCTTCTCCAGGATAATTAAACAAAATGATGTAGATAAACTGTCTAGCACAATCCCTAGGATATAGCAGGATATAGCAGGGATTAAGGAAGGCTGGTTCTTTCTTTTTCATTTTTTCTTTCTTAAATTCCCCAACATTTGACATAGGGCTGGCCACAAACGACATATTTGATATGTGTATGATGAGAGATAAAATAGATGAATGAATGAGTGAATGAATGAATGAATACTTATGTCTGAGGATAAATGGATGGACAAACTCTCAATAGAGGTAGTTTTGTGGCTCATACAGGCCCACTTTTTTGCAGGCTAAGATGAGCAAAGCAGAGCCAGAAATGGAAAGCATGTTCAAGAATCCATAAGTTCTGCAGTGAGCCAGATTCAGGCTTCAATCCCGGATTTACCATTCACCTGCCATAGTGTTCCCTCAGACAAATTATGGAATAACCGTCTTCATGATGATGATCAAGAATATCCACATAGCTAAAATTCATTGAAAACAATACATACACGATTTTTTGTCCACAAAAAACCTGTGAAGTGGACTTTATTGTTATTCTCAATGTTCAGATGAGAGAGATTAAGAAACTTGGCCATGATCACCATTGCTCAGAAGTCCTGAAGTAAAGACTAAACTCATTCACTCTGATACCAGATGCCAGGACCCAAATCTCAGTCCCCAAGCAAACTCCTTTGGATTTCCTTTGTGTCCTCATCTGAGAAGTTTCCTCATTCTCATGATATTTCAAAGATGAAACCTAGAATATGCTACATGAAGTGCTTCACGTAAATAGATAGCAAAACATGCCATCCCGTTCTTTCACCTAAGTCAACATTCCTATGTCATGGAGGCCAATAGACAAGGGCACAAGACAATCAACCATTCCAACCCTCTCATCAAACCCAGCTTAGGACAATTTTGCAAATCAATCCTTTTGATGCATGAAAGGAGGTGGCTTGGGGAAAATAGCCATTCTCCAAGAGATGCTCACTGGGACACTAGAATCAGGAATTGTAAATAGGTTTTCTACAACACATACACACACACACACACGCACACACACATCTGTGACACACATAGAGAAATACTGCTGCTGTAAAAACCCCAAGAGAGAGATATTGCAGGCTGTATCTGAGGGACTAATGTTCCATTGAATACACTGGAATATTTGGTTGTGAAAGAGAAAAGGCCTTGATTAGGAATCAGAAAGCTGAGATTCTGAGAGGATTCTTCCACCTCCCAGCTGTTTATCTATTGAAGGCAAAGTTTCCTTTTCCTATGCCCTGTTTCCTTACTCATACATTAAGGAAGCTGAGCTGTGTGATATATAAGCTAATTCCCAGAACTTCCACATTTTATGCTTGTATGCCTAATTCCTACTGCCTTGTATACCTTGCGGTGCCTACTCACCACCAGATAATGTCCATGGTCTTCATATCTAATGTCCTTGCCATATAACCTGCTTACCTCCCCAAAGTCATCATTCACCATGTAACCCTAGGGTGACCAACTCAATGCAGTTTGCCTGGGACTTTTGTGGTCTTAGCCCTGAAAGTCTTACATTCCGGGAAACCCCCTTCAGTTCTGACAAAATCCATACAGAATCTACACATAATTTTACTTCACCTATAAGGCATGCCTTTTTATGCTCTTCCAAATTGTATTCCCTCTACACAAAACTAGCAGATGCCACCTGTACAGGCTGAATTGTGTCCGCTTCAAAGAGATATGCTCAAGTCCTAACTCCTAGTACCTCAGAATGTGGCATTATTTGGAAACAGGGTCTTTACAGAGTCTAAGAAAGCCCAATAGAGTTAAAACAAGGCCATTAGGGTGGTCCCTGATCCAATATGACTGGTGTCCTTATAAAAGGGGAAGTTTGGACACAGAGGCTGATATGCAGAGGGAAGATCCTGTGAAGAGACACAGGTAGAACACTATGTGAAGGTGGAGGCAGAAACTGTAGTAATGCACTGAAAAGCCAAGGCACATCAGAGATTAACAGAAAAGATACCAGAAGCCAGGATAAAGGCGTGGAACGGAGCCTCGCACTCCTGAGAAAGAAGAAATGCTACTTACACCTTGATTTCAGACCTCTAGACCCAAGAACTGTGACACAACACATTTCTGTTGCTTCATACGCCCAGTTTTGGGTACTTTGTAACAGCAACTCTAGAAAACCAAGACACCACCAATTCCTACATGCTTAGGGCAGATCTTTTTTTTTTTTTTTTTTTTTTTTTAAGATGGAGTCTCACGCTGTTGCTCAGGCTGGGGTGCAGTGGTACAATCTCAGCTCATGGCAACTTCTGCCTCCCAGGTTCAAGCAATTCTCCTGCCTCAGCCTTCCCAGTAGCTGGGACTACAGGTACATGCTACCATGCCCAGCTAATTTTTGTATTTTTAGTAGAGAAAGGGTTTCACCATGTTGACCAGGTTGGTCTTGAATTCCTCACCTCAGGTGATCTGTCCGCCTCGGCCTCCCAAAGTGCTGGGATTACAGGTGTGAGCCAACATGTTCGACCAGATTATTTTTTATTAACTAAGTACTTTTCTGATTGATCCTGTATGGAACCTTGGAAACACTGACATAATGCTCTGTGCATAATACTGTAGGTCTAGAAGGGGCCACGTGAAGGCTGACTGATCACAGACATTGGGAAACCATTGGCACCAAGACAGTGTTTAAACCCATGAAACAGTTTCACCCAGGCAATGAAGCTTTGCCAATTTGACTGTTTAAAGGCCAAGATTTTTACTGGGATGCATTTTAATAATAAGTAGGGGGTTAATTGCTTTAAATATAAAATCTGAATGATAAATGTTTGAGGTGATGTGTATCCCAATTACTTCAGTTTGATCATTATACATTGTATGCATGTATCAAAATATCAGATGTAACCCGTAGATGTGTACAACTCTCTAAAATAAACATCACCTTGTAAATATTATAAATAAACAAAAAATATCAAGAACCATGCACAATCTTATGACTAGCTGCTGTTTTTCCCTTGTATTCAGTAAATATAACTTGGCTGATGGACCTTGGGCTCCTCCTGGGAGCCAGGCATCCATTCATCTTCTCTCGTTTCACTCTCCCTGGCCCTCTGTCTCTAAACACTTCAGTCTAAAGATTTATCTCAGTTAGGGTGGAGAGAGACAGAAAGAAATCCCATTTTGGCATCCATGCCTATGTCTTACACTTATTGTTCAATCTGTTTTCCTCAATGCCCCCCACTAGGAGGGTACTGGGAATGTTTCCAGCTATAAATAAAGTACATTGGTTCCATTCCATTACTATTTCTTATTGTTCTATAGCTCCCTAAGCATGGCACATGTATACATATGTAACTTACCTGCACATTGCGCACATGTACCATAAAACCTAAAGTATAATAATAATAATAATAATAATAATAATAATAATAAAAGAAAAAAAAAAAGAAAAAAAAAAAAAAGAAGTGAAAACAAATTGTTGAACCCCACATCGACTTTGGTATCAAAATTACATGAACTATTATTTAAATAATAATTATTAAAATATTAAGATAATTGCCAAAAAAAAAAAAAAAAAATTCATGGGAAGAGAGAAATCAGTAGTGAGACTTAACTTATATAAACCTAACCCCAACATCTCAGAAACTACTCATCAATAGGATTTGGAGTGCAGTAGGAACTTTGTCACACTGCTCAGTACATGTCTCCTTCATCAATATCCAGCTAACATAAGACATCTCATCCAATAAATGTGAATTAAAATATGTGAGTGCCAACTATGTTCTAGGCAGGCAATGCCTCTCCCTGCTACAATCTGCTCTTCACACTTCAGCCAAATGATGTTCTGACCCATATCCGATCACATCACTCCCCTACTTGAAACATTCCACACTCACACCTTCTGTACCATTCCTAGGAGAGAAAGTCCAAACTCCTACACATGCTTTTCTACCTCCTCTAGGAAGCCTTCTTTGTCTCCTACCATATTGAGTAGTAAAACCTGGTTTATATGTCAGCTCCCCCAAGCGCATGGTGAGATTTTCCTCTCAGGATCAGTTCTCATCCATATTTGCACACAAGGCTCTCTGGCTGCTGCTCTCATCATATAGACAAATTATTTTGGCAAAGGCTATTCTTGACTCCTGAGCCGACATCAGGATCCTTTTTGGTCCTTATACTCTTGATTCCTCTGCAACATTTAGCCTTGGGATGCTCCCGCCTTCTGGCTCTCACATTTCTTTGATTCTTTGAATTCTTTTTCCTGATTTTCCTTGCATCTCTCCAATAGCTCTAGCTGAGACTCTTTTGCAAGTTACTTCACCTTCAAATATACTTAAATTGTGAATTTTCTCTTTAGAGTCTGGTCTTACCAACAAAATAAAATTCAGACTTCATAATACTGGCTCTGGAGACAAACAGCTATGAATCCAAACCCTGTCATAGGGTGGTCAAGTGACCTTGGGCTTCAGTGTACTTACCTGTGAAATAATACCTATCTCACAGGTCTATCGATGGCATCAAGTGAGTTGATACAGTAAAAACTCCTGGCACAGTCTGAGCTCACACACCTGTGCTAGTGTTGTATAGTCACTGAGTGATTTCAGCCAAGCTCAATTACGGCTATGAGCTGATGAATCCCAGCCCAGATTCTCACCTGGCCTCTGCACTCAGATACCCCATTGCCTTTAGACCTATAAACTCACATCAACTCCTCTTGCTGCTTGATCCTCTTCTCCTTCAGCTTTATTGACTAATTCACCCAAGGGAACCTCTTAACCATCACTGCAACTTTTCCCCTTTTCCCTTCCCCTCAACACAGTGCAAAAACACCAATTCTTTTCATTCCATTACCTCAGCAGTCCTCAATTATTCTCCTTCTGAGCTACCTTCACCTCTTTAATAATTTCTCCCCACCCCAGCTGTCATCCTCTTTGATTCTAACGTGTCATTTCTGTTACACATACAATCAAGCAACTCCCTTACTCAAATTGTTTCATACTCTTCCTTTATCTACAGATGCAATCCCAGCTCCAGAAGGGGACACACACCCCCTTCATGATCAATCTCCCTGGAATCTGGCTAGCCCCATCCCTCCCACTCTATCAAAAACAAAACAAAACACTTGTATGCAGTACTCTTGAAAACTCTAGCACTACCCAGGAGATGACATGCCCTTTTCCATTTCTGTACCTTTGTGCATACCTTCTCAATGCCTGAGACCCCCTTCCAGTCTTTATCTGGCTTATGAATGCCCTCTCTTCCAAGTAACCCATCCTGATACCTCCTGGGTGGGTGTTTTGGGAGTTCTCTGTCCTCCATCAACATCTTGTCCATGTTTAACTTCCAATTATGACATCACTTTCTTGACTTCCACCTGTCTCTCTTACACTATATCAGGAGCAACTTGAGTCCACAATTGTGTCTTTCTCATTGCTCTGCCCAGAATTCTTAGGATAGAGCCAACAAGAGCAAGAGCTCAAGGTCTCCTAAATGAGCAAATTGATGACAGTCTGTAAATCAATAAACGAAGGAAAATGACCCTGAGGTTTATCTTTTAAGGGGGGATTTGTATGAAAATGCCATGGGAGAAACATCACACATTCCCTTTTGAGGAGGAAAACATCAGCAAGAAGTGAGTGAGCCAAAGGGGACTCTCTTCTCATTCACTCTCTTTTTTTTCTAGGGTACATGTGCACAACGTGCAGGTTTGTTACATATGTATACATGTGCCATGTTGGTGTGCTGCACCCATTAACTCATCATTTACATTAGGTATATCTCCTAATGCTATCCCTCCCCCCTCCTCCCACCCCACAACAGGCCCCGGTGTGTGATGTTCCCCTTCCTGTGTCCAAGTGTTCTCATTGTTCAATTCCCACAGAGAAATAGGAACACTTTTACACTGTTGGTGGGACTGTAAACTAGTTCAACCATTGTGGAAGACAGTGTAGCGATTCCTCAGGGATCTAGAAATAGAAATACCATTTGACCCAGCCGTCCCATTACTGGGTATACACCCAAAGGAATATAAATCATGCTGCTATAAAGACACATGCACACATATGTTTATTGCGGCACTACTCACAATAGGAAAGACTTGGAACCAACCCAAATGTCCAACAATGATAGACTGGATTAAGAAACTGTGGCACATATACACCATGGAATACTATGTAGCCATAAAAAATGGTGAGTTCATATCCTTTGTAGGGACATGGATGAAGCTGGAAACCATTATTCTCACCAAACTATCACAAGGACAAAAAATCATTGACTCTCTTTTAAGGAAGGAGAAAAAGGGGACCATGATCACTTCTGAGGACTCTATTTGGAGACTAAACTTTTATTAAGGAAATGTGAGTACAGTTGGTTACGAAAGAATCTCTCATGTCTGTCAGTCATTGGCTGGAAGGATTCAGTTCTCAAAACCCACCTTATCTTCTCGTTATTCAAGGAAGAGACCCTGGCAGGTGCCAAGCAGTGAGAAAGGGAAGTCTGAGTATAATTTCCTCCTGAGAGTACCGCTCTATAATTTCACTGTTTGCAGCAGTGCATAGCATTTAAGAAATAGGGGGAGAAAGACATCACATTTGAATGCCCTTGTGTGAGCCAAATAAAACAAAACATGCACTGTGGCACTTATGGTAAGAATGTGTCCCCCTCTAAACTGTATGCTAAAACCTAATGCCCTCTTAACGGTGTTAAGAGGTGAGGCCCTTTGGAATGTGATTAAGTAATTAGGGCTTTGTCCTCATGAGTGGATTAGTGACTTATAAAAGGCCTGGAGGGAACTAGCTTAAGCTTTTTCTCCCTTCCACTTTCCACCATGTGACAGGGCAGCATTTGCCCCTTCTATCATGTAAGGACACAGCACTAGGGCCCTCACCAGGCATCAAATGCTGGTATCTTGATCTTGGACTTCCCAGTCTCCAGAACTGTGAGAAAATAAGTGTATGCCATTAATTACCCAGTTTCAGGCATTTTGTTATAGCAGCACAAAAGGACTAAAACGGTGTGTTGAGGGGCGCAGGGTAGAGACAGAAAGGGAAAGAGAGAGAGAGAGAGAAAGAAAAAGAGAGCCAGCGAACGAGAGAAAACATAGAGTATGCGAACGCTAGAGTCTAGGCATCCAAGAATGAATTCTTTCAAGTGGCCACTTGCAGAATGTTGAAAACTAGGGCAGATATTGAACCCATGTGAGCCTCTGCTTCCTCTATGATTGAGGGATAATACAATGTTCCTTGTAGAATTGTGAGAATTACATGAGGTTATTTGTAATAATACAGAATTTTAAAATTTTTCTTCTCCAAAGAATTCTGGTAAACTCCATTGGGTTGAGACATAAAAGACAGTTTCACCCAATGATGGTGAAGTGATTATTTCAAATAAAACACCAAATTTTACTTGTTCTGAGAACACAAAGTATGATGGTGAAAGCAAAGATCTCCCTACTTTGAGGAAGGACATCAGAACAGCCTCCAATGGTGTCTTCCATTTTTCCAAAAGTTTCTAAACAGTAACTCAGCTACCTGAGTGTCAATGGCTGGGGTCTGTGGAGCCACGGAAACCCTTACATCAGCTGAATGGAATATTAGTATACTTCTTCTGTTTACGAAAACTCCTCTCACTTAAAAACTGCAGATCCATTACCTAATACCATGAAGTTTCTTAATCTATGTTTAATTCCTCTAAGCTTTATGAAATGTCTTTTGCAGAGGTTTTAGAAGGGGTGGAGCAGAAGACATTTGAGAGTATATGAGGACAGTTAAGTCAAAGACCATTTCCTCCCTCACCTTGTTCAATGATAGAAGAGTTTGATCAAACAGATTATGAATCTTCATGAACACTAACCTGGACTACAAAGCAAGACAAGCAGCAAGACTATTCATTTTTAGAGCATATTATTTATATTATCAATAGAGAATAGTTTCCTAATAAAGAAAAAAATGACTATTTTAAATAATGAAATCATGAAAATTTGTGCTACTGTTGCATAGCAACATGTTTTTCCCCCATTTCTAAAATGCTCTTAAATGCATTTTAATATTAAAACTAAAACTATAAAAGAAGTGAAATGTCCGAAACTACAGCATTGGTTAAATAAATTAGAATCACATGATGGAATTCTGTGTAGTTATTAATTATGTTGTAAAAATATGTAGGGTTATTGAAAATGTTTATAACTTGGAAAGTGAGAAAAACAGAGAGTAACTTATACACTACATTTTTGTGAAGGAAAATACAAGTGAATATGAAATAGTTTGTGCCTAGTGAAAGAATATGATGACATTTTTCTTTGTACTTTCTCTTATTTCCACAATATGCATATTTATGTAATCAGAACTATAAACATACACACATACATATATGTGTGCAACTGAAAGTTTAAAATGAAGATATCTAAAGGAATACATTTAAAATTGCTTTTGAGCAATATTTGACAATTCATGGAAAAAAAAAAAACAAGAGCAGTGAAGGATCCCACTCTCTTATACCTCCTCTGGCCCAAGATCTACTCAAAAAACTTCTAGGAAAGAAACATTCTACAGTTTAGTATATTTTATTGACTATATTTCCCTAGTGTCCCTAAAGCTATTATTTCTTTAGAAATGTGGCATTTTCACTTTGTAGATCTCAAATGTAAAGTAAAAAAGAGAAAATGTGATTTCACCTATTGAAGCTGATAGGAATAAACATGGCGTCCATTAGTATATTAACCCATTTTCATACTGCTATGAAGAAATACCCAAGACTGGGCAATTTATTTAAAAAAAAAAAAAAAGAGGTTTAATGAACTCACAGCTCCACATGGCTAGCGAGGACTTACAATCATGGCAGAAGGTGAAAAAGGAGCAAAGGTACATCTTACCTGGCAGCAGGCAAGAGAGCATGTGTAGGGGAACTACCCTTTTTAAAACCATCAGTTCTCGTGAAACTTATTCACTATCACGAGAAAAGCCCAATAAAAATCCGCCCCCATGATTCAATTACCTCCCACCAGGTTCTTGCTACAACACATGGTGATAATGGGAGCTACAATTCAAGATGAGATTTGGGTGGGGACACAGCCAAA